>NC_056765.1:4762500-6080625 GCF_018687715.1 Carya illinoinensis
TAAGGGAAACGAGTTTTGGCCGTGGGTGGTGGTGGAAATGGCGGTCGAAGGCCAAAAAGGGGCTGAACGGAGTTGAGCTCGTGGGAGCTGCTCCGGCAACGGATCGAGGCCGGAAATGGGTGGTTAGGTTGGCAAGAGGTAGGGGAAGAAGCTGTGAAAAGATGGTGGCCGGAGGTGGTGCGACGGCGCCGGAAACGGTGAAAAACCGTATGGCTTGGAGGAGCTCGTGGCGGCTAACGGTGGCTCGGATGGAGGTGAAACTTGGTGGGGATGTTCACCGGTGAGAGGGGAAGAAAACTGGGTGGGTGGTGTAGGCCACGCCGCCGGTGAACGACGGTTCTGGGCTGCGAAAGCAACCAGCGACAGGGGCAAAAACAGAGCAGGTGCAGCGACTTCCGGCGGCTCTCGAAGGCTAACGGCTGGTCTGATGGCTCTGAAAATTGGTGGGGATGATCTCTGGTGGAAAGGGAGGAGAATGGTGGTGGTGGTGCACTAAACGGTGGCCGGACGGCGGAGAACTGGGCGGTCAAAGGGGCGGCGACGGGAAGGAGAAAAGAGAGAAGTGCTGCGCGGGGAGAGAGAAACCGGGAAGGAAAGAGGAAGAAAAAAGGAAGAAAAGAAGAAAAGAAGAAAAAGGAAAAGGAAAAGGGAAAAAGAAAAAGAGAAAAGAAAAGAAATGAGGTTCAATCCTCACTCCGGAAACCAAAAACAGATCCGCCGAAAACGATATTAAAAACCGTAAAACGACTAAAATAAATTAAACACAACATCAAATAAATTAAAACCAATTTAAAATACAATAACTTAAAATAAAAGAACTATTATATTAAATAAATTAAAAGGCGCCTTCAGTGAAAATACACGTAAAAACGGGTCATCACATCCTCCCCCCCTTAAAAATAAAATTCGTCCTCGAAATTTGCAAGATCAACCATCAGCGCCTAACAGATACAAGATACAACTACGAACATATATGAGAGATACATAACATCGACAACTCACAACAAAACCAATGGTTATTAACTTCACACCATAAATTGCTAATATCCACGACATCTCTGCTTTACCTTCCAAACTTTCATCCCATTCCAACTTTGGCAACTTAATAGCCACTTCCAAAGTTAACCATCCATAAACCAAATTTGCACGACCAAAAGATTAATCTCCCATTAAAACTCTGAAATACTACTAATTCCTCAAAATCGATACAAAATTTGAACTTCTAAAAAATCTCCAAAAATCATGCTTTCGCGCGCACTCTGATAACTCACCAACATACATAAAGGCTATATCCTCAAAAATTAATATCATGAAGTACAAGCTCAATCCACACCTAACCACAAGAAAACGTTTACCACATTTCCATAGAAAATCATATACTTCCAAAAACCACAAATCTCCACTCATTCCTCAGTTGGCCATCGCTGCCCTAAACGAAAATCGACATTCCGCAAAAAATACATCCATTGATTGATGACAGAAACCAGTACTAATCAACCTCCAGGCCCCAATTTGAAAACACATAACACCATCCCAAAATACACCTGTCTCTTCTAAAGATAAGGAACATCTCCAAAAAGCCCAAGTCCTTCCCCGCCAACCAACGAGAGCGCTTTTAACTTCTATCTGATATCCCATACTTCAAACTCATTATAAACTACCATTGACATCACCTAGACATAATCAAAATGCTCTTGGTAACTCACCCACCTACTTGTACTCTCAAAAACTATAGTTTTGGCACAACTAATTCCTTCATAGCACTTCACAAATAAATCTCAAGACAGGCCATACTGTTTAAATCTTCAATCCATCAAAAACTATTAAACAACACTCATGGATCCTACTGCTTTATTACTTCATACACCACACATGGTGACCTAACGATCTCTTTCAAGTTAAATAACCATTGACTCGTCTCGAGAATGTGCTTCCAAGTGCAGAAGTGTCAAGTTGTATCAAGGATAAGTCCAGGATCGTATTCCACAGGGACAAAGGGTTATCAAAGCATATATGAGATTTTTGGGTAACATGGTGTCGATTATAAGAGATGAAAATAAAATTAAAAAAGCAATGCAGAAAGATAATCGAAATTGAAATTGGAGTTTCTTAAGAAAAACAAATTAACGAACACTTGGGTTGGGTTTGAGACTCTCTTTATTTCGGATTCTAGATAATTTTCTCGATTACCAATCCAGTCAAGGCATTGATAAACGGAAGATAAAACGGTTAAGCTCAAGTTTTGCAATATTTTCCTAAGGGATTTTCTATTTTACTAGCCGTACACGCATTAACAAACAAACGAGAGAAACCTTGATAATTTCAAGCTTTTGTTGTGCCTTACATCAATAACAAAACAAGAGCAAGAGCTTCAATCCCTTTTTTTGAATCCAAAACAAATCACGTCTCATTCAAGCTTTTGTTGTGCCTTACGTCAACAACAAAACAAGAGCAAGAACCGTAATCTATTTTCAATTTAAATCCGACTAGTAATATAGTGAAATCAACAATCAATCACAAAACATTGCATCGATCTAGAATCCAAAAATAAATTAAATCTCATTCCACAACCCAAGTTTCTAAAATTAAAACGAAATAAAAACTGAAACGTAAATTGCAGAAAATAGAATGAAGATCAACCATGAAAAATAAAACGAAGAAACAGCCGCATAAAAATAAAGATACACGAAAAGAAAATGAAATAAAACAAATGAAGGAAATTGATAAAGTGAATCAAACTGAAATGATAAAACGAATGGAAAAAGTCTAAGGTTTCGAGGATCCATTTAATAATTTATAATTTTGTTTCCGATAGATTTACTTCAATTAAACTAGAATAACGATTCCGTTTAATTGGAAGATTTAACATTTAAGATCGAGAAAAAAACAGACGCTTATGATTGAGCGTGAACGATTGATTTAAAACGTTTACAAATCTATTTGAATACCATACGGATTCCTCAAGCATTCACTGTATTCGGAAATCACAATGAATCAAGACGAGTATATAGATACTCAAATTATCCAAATAAAATCTTTCAATCAATCAAGCTCGCAAAATAGATTTTACGTTGATTCGGAAACAATATGTAAATCATTAAATTTCACTTCTAACCTTAGTATGAAAATTTAACCAAACATATTTATTACAAATACTATAGAAATATCGTTCAGGATAAAATTAAAATCAAATACAATGAAACCACACAATAACATAAAACGAAAGAAAATAAAATAAAATTCAAACACTCTAAGCTTAAACATTCTAAGCTTAAACACTCTAAGCTTAAACACTCTAAGCTTAAACAAATAAAAGAAAACAAATGAAATAAAAATAAAAAAACCTAAACTAAACTACTCTACCTAAGAAAATAAAAACCAACTTCAAAGCCCTTAAAACTAGCTACCCGATTCCTCCCCCCATTTCGGTTCATGTGCATCTGTGAATAATTGGTCTGCTTGGTTGAATTTTCTACTTTCTGTTTTGCATGTGTGAGCTGCATGGTTGCTGTCCATGTGATTTTTCTGCAACTGTGTTTGTATGAATGTTGTCCGAGTGAGTTTCTGCATGTTATGTTCCTGCTGCATGTGTGCTGTGTTGCAACGTGCATGTAAGCTCAACAATTCTTTTCAACAGCCACCTTGATTCCGTAAAAATGCTTTGACTGAAAATCCAATTTTATTCAAGCTGAAAATAAGTAGATAAAAATAACACTCAAACATAAATTAAAAATAAAAAATAAAAAAAATAGATTATCACAAATATACTATATATGTGAGGAAATATTGTCTCATTAAATCATAGTTATAAAATTAAGCATAAACTCATGCTTTTAATCAATTTAAATCATAACTTGCATTTATTCTTATTAACCATTTTTTCCATTTAAAACCAATAATAATGTCATGATTAATTTAAAATACATTGGTTTTAAATAGTTAAAATGTGCAATATTCTAGCTCAATCACACCCCCCAACTAGCATTTTGCTAATCCTTGAGCAAAATAGTGAAAATTAATTGAGATGAATATTGCATAAAGCTCGAAATTCAAACAAAAACAATCAAACATAATTCTGAATTCTCACAAAAAATCGATTCGTGACTACTTAACACCAGGAGTTATATCCACAAGGAAAGTCTCAACAATTGTTCACATAGAATTAGGGCAAATGTATCAGAACTCGAATATGTGTGTGTGTGGCTAAACCTCTGTATGTTCCTCACTAATAAACATGATTTATCATAGGATTTTTCAACCTTAAGATTAATCATTTTTTATTCTAACTACCTCAAAGCCTAAGGGACTAGCAGTTTTCACGCCAACTCTGTTTAAAGGTTGATCATTCAACCCCCAAAGTTTTGGGTAACTGTTTCTAGCCCTTTATTTAGGAAAACTTACACGATTTTTTTTTTGTTTTCTTTTCTTTCCGTTTTTTTTTTTTTTCTTTTTTTTTTTTTTTTTTTTTTTTATATATATATATATAAGGCTCGGTAGTCCTGCAGTTTACTTCTCCTGTTTTAAATCAATGAACATTAATGAGGAACACTACAAGTGTAAGCAAGTGCAAAATGTTCTTTCAAAACTTGCCCTTCATTCTATATAAATTATACTAATTCTCATTTTTGTAAATATCGCATCCCGGTGTTTCAAGTCACTCCTCAACAAAATATGATGCATCATAAGTCATGTTCTATGCTTAAGGTTGAAAATAAATCTTCACAAAATAATTCCGCTCAACTACTCCACCAAGATACTCAAATCTAACAAAAATACCAGAAGTGTGTGTTAATCGTGCACCTCACAAATTTTATTTTAATTTTTTTTTTCTATTTTCATTTTTTTTCTTTATTTTCTCCTCTCTTTTTTTTTTTTTTTTTAATTTTTTAAAGGAATTTAACACATTTAACAGAAAACCCTCCCCCCAACTAAATGTGACATTGTCCTCAATGTTCAGCAATAAATATCCGATGATGTATGTTATACAGTCATGATTAAACAGAGAGGAAACAAATTCACTTGAGATATTCGAGTGCACAAAAGGAGTAGATTTCTGTCAAAGTTAAAAACATAACAGAAAACAAAAGAAGGAAAAACAAAACAACACATATGGTATATACAATGATGATTCAGAAATTAATTCTGATACGCAGGATCCTCCAAAGTAGTGGACCCAAAACAAAATAAACAAAATGCAAAACAAGCAAGAAAGAAGTTTTTTTTTTTTTTTTTTTTTTTTTTTTTTTTTTTTTTAATTTTATTTTTTATTTTTTTTACATAAACTTGAGGTTTTTAGCCTCAAGTTTGAGATGCTCATGCTCTTCATACAGCATCAGGTCATCCTTAGCCATGGGAGCTGGCAAGCGGAATGAAGAATCTAAAAGAGACTTCAAATGTCTATTCTTCTGCCGTTCGATTCCTTCCCTTATGTGAGCCTCTTGAGAAATTCGTTGAAGTACAACGATTTGTTCTTTCAGCCTTTCAACCTCATTGTTTTTGGCTTGTACCCTTTGGGAAAAAGCCACAATGGAGGATGAGTAGCGAGTCCCAAGACTCACCAGGTCGTAGATAGCATCTGTGTCCGACCTATTAGCCATACTATTATTTTCCAGTTGCAGCATGGCGCTAATGGTGGCTGCGGAAAGAACAGGAGGTTGGGATGCAGAAGGCCTCATGGATTGATCTAGAGGAATGCTTGAGGAATGAGCCATTGACAGAAGACTAGAAACTTAAAAATGAGAAAGTTGGAAGAATGCAGATGAGTTTATGGAGATGAGAATGAAAACTTGATGCGGATTTGATGAAGTTCAGGACTGATTTTATAGAGGTAGTACAATGAACCAGACGAGTTATCATCCACGTCAAAAAGCAATGTGATTTCGGTGAAATGACAACTCGGAGCCTCAAATCCCGTTTTTCAACAACATCAGGTGATTTCAAATCTCCAGCCACTCTTGTCAGATCACGGACGGATCCAACTATTCTTTTAACTTTCAAATCTCCAGCCACTTGTCAGATCACGGACGGATCAAATTATTTTTATTTTTTATTTTTATTTTTTTTTATTTTTTTTATTTTTAACTATCTACAGTCACACTTGTCGGATCACGGACGGATCCAACTTTTCTTTTCAACTATCTACAGTCACACTTGTCGGATCACGGACGGATCCAACCTTTTTTTTTTTTTTTTATTAAACTATCTACAGTGTCTACTAACGCACCGTTTTATTCATTCCACACCCCTCAACTAGTGAGAGACATAGTCTTTATTGAATCGAACGAAAGAAAACAAAGTGCACAGATCTCAACAAGCAAAACAAACAATCAACATGAAATATAAAATCAAAGCAAACAAACAAATAAAAACAAAGCAAATAAAGAAAACTGTAAAGGAGGAAAAGGAAATCAAGACACTCCCCTGGGATCTTGCAATGTACAGCCCACTCCATCGGGATTTGCAAAATTTTTGAAACTGTTTTCTTAGCTCGGAGAGAAACCGACGTTTATTTTGAGTGGACCATTCAGAAGGTGTTCTCTCAGTCCCTTGAAATGGTAGAGAAGAATCTGCAAAACAATCAAAAAATTTAAAATCATCTTCATTATCAGAGAAAGGAGAATTTGAGCAAATAAACTTCGTTGGTGTCAAACTCTCCACAGCATTCAAACCACTTGCTGGCATCTTGCAGGTGTTGAAAACATTCAACTTAAGTGCCATGTTCCCAAAGGTAAGTTTCACAACTCCACTTTTGCCAGCTGCCAATCTCTGAGGATAGGGTACCACAGGTTGGTATCTCTTATTAGTTTCAGCATCTGCACTCACAGGCTCCTTCTGTTCTGGTCTTGCTACCTCTGGTTCTTTTTCAGCTTCATCCGTCTCTGCTACATCTTTAGGCGTAGGAGCAATTACCTCTGTGTCTATTGTCATCTCAGGTCGGGGAACTTCCTTCCCACTTCTCAAGGTAAGAACAGCTTCTGCTGTTTCAACAACGTCTCCCTTTTCTTGAGCATGTAATGCAGATTTCAAGTCGCTGATAGAACTTCTCAGCTCAGTAATGGCTTGCATTGTCTGAGCTTGTCCCTGCATAAAAGCCTGTAATGTTTCCTCAAGGGTTTCCTTATGTGGAGGCTGTGCAAGTACATGAGGTTGAAATCCAGGATGAGCTACATAAGGATAGCTCTAAGGATTTTGATATGGCGGATACTGGTGCTGAGGAGGTGGGGACCAACCAGGCTGATCATTTCTCCATGAGAAATTTGGGTGATTATTCCACCCCGGATTATATGTGTTGGAGAAATGCTGATTTTGTGCTTGATTGACCCAGTTAGTTGATTGGATTGGCTCAGACCAACCTTCTTGAAATACTGGCATGAAATGATACATCATTCTAATATGGTGGAGATGAGTGGTTGATGCAAATGAGATGAGTAAAATAAATAAATAAATAAATAAAATAAATAACAAGTTTAAATTTAAGTTAAACAACTTTCCCCGGCAACGGCGCCAAAAACTTGACTCGTCTCGAGAATGTGCTTCCAAGTGCAGAAGTGTCAAGTTGTATCAAGGATAAGTCCAGGATCGTATTCCACAGGGACAAAGGGTTATCAAAGCATATATGAGATTTTTGGGTAACATGGTGTCGATTATAAGAGATGAAAATAAAATTAAAAAAGCAATGCAGAAAGATAATCGAAATTGAAATTGGAGTTTCTTAAGAAAAACAAATTAACGAACACTTGGGTTGGGTTTGAGACTCTCTTTATTTCGGATTCTAGATAATTTTCTCGATTACCAATCCAGTCAAGGCATTGATAAACGGAAGATAAAACGGTTAAGCTCAAGTTTTGCAATATATTCTAGCTCAATCAACCATATCTCCAATTCTCCCAACTAGATACTTGATCTCGAAAGAAAAGTATAGCCTCACCAATTTAAATTCCTATAACTTCA
Organism: Carya illinoinensis; assembly: GCF_018687715.1. Lineage (NCBI taxonomy): Eukaryota > Viridiplantae > Streptophyta > Magnoliopsida > Fagales > Juglandaceae > Carya > Carya illinoinensis. Next base: position 4,770,451 of record NC_056765.1, read on the forward strand.
AGTCGCAATTAATTCTCAAGATGAATACAACAGTCGTTTCAAACCATCATCCCAATGGGTAACCCGATTCGACTGTACATTTCGTTCAACTTACCAAAGGACCCAGAGCCAAAATCTCTTGAATTTAATATTATCACACAGATTCCTCTTCAACTCCTACCAAGCCAAAAATAGATGAGACTAGAACCAGCACTCCCCGAAATCCATACGCACTTACCATTACTACTCATCAATCTCATGTACTCTTAGCCAACACCACAAATCATTCAAACGTACAAGTGATCCATTATTACATTTCCATCACCTGGACTTATATCCTCAACTCAACAAGAATCATTCATGAATCTACTCAACTTATATCCTTAAATCAGCAACTAGCCATTGCTTAACGTTTGGTACCGAGAATGACCTTAGACCTGCTAAGAATCCATTCCCAAAAGTCTGCAGATCATATAGCCTCAAATTCAATCGTATTTAATACCAACACAAAATCTACTATTTCCAACACCCTGATGGACCTATATCTTTCGAGTCAATAGAATCATTTCCTAAAATTTGCCACTACAACCTCGAGTTAACAATAATTATTTTCTAAACTAGCTCGATATCTTCAATCCTCAAAGAAATACACGCACTAGGTCATTACCTCCAATCCTCAAAGAAATCTACTCTAGAAAAATTTTCATATCAACAACTCAACTCTAATCAACCCCATTTTAATGGTTACAAACTAATCACTCACTAGAGTAGATCAAGCTACAACACTAAGTCTGTAAAACTAAGAACTCAACTCTTATTATAAATCAGTCCTTCAACTCTGCAATTCTAAAACCTTAAATCAAATAAGAATCATCTTCCAGAACTTCTAAGATCAAGAAACTTACATCGCATAAAAGAAAATCGACTCTCAAATCCTTCAAATTCTAAAACATTACTAGATAATAAATCATTTTCTGAAATTCTCAAGATTGGTAGCTTTAATCCAAAACATTCACCTTAAAAGCTTGTAAAATCTAAAGCACCAATTGTCACCAAATTATTCATCCGAATCACGAAATCTAAAACTCGAAATTTAATTATTTCCCCCCCAAAGCTTGTCGAACCTAACACCTTAATTACCATAAACTTATTTTCCTAAAATCTATAAGGCCCCAAACTTTAAAACTTTAATGAAATTTCACAAAATCTATCCTTGAAATTTGTTGAACTTACAATCTACTACGCTATAGACCATCTCATAAACTCCTCGGAACTAAAGAACTCAATTATTCTACTTCCCTAAAAGATCACCCAGATCATGCCACTCTCTCTAAGCCTCTATAATATAAGAAAAACAAACCACACAAGGCGTTCATCACTAAAGATTAGATTAGACCCCTACCTGCCATGACTCTAGCATTCTGAGTCTCCGTAACCTCGCCTCCAACGGTACAAAGAGTCACTGCGCACATGAGCCCGAGCTAAATGCCTCTAGTTAGTTCTACCACTGCGACGAGCTCCACGGCTTTCTTGAACTCGACTGGGGCACTCACGAGCAAAATGCCCCGTCTGACCGCATTCAAAACATTGATTACTACCCAGACGACACTCACCCTCATGAGCTCTATTACATGCTCCACAAATTGGCACCCGTCCTCCCATACGAACACCTGAGGACGCTTGAGGTCGAGTTTCGGTCCGCTGAATAAATTTCTGAGGCGAACCCGAGCTGCTTCCTTCACCAGAAAAATTTCGCCTCTTATGTCCTGGAGGGGAGCCCATACTCAGATTATTCTCCCGCTCTATAAGGGTGGCCACATCCACTAAGTCCTGAAAAGTGGATATCCGGTGGCTGACCACCATACGGCGTATATCAGGGCGTAAACCCTCCTGGAAACGCTCGGCTCGCATCTCTTCCGAGGCAATGAGGTGGGGAGCAAATCGCCCAAGTTCTATAAATCTTCGGGCGTACTGTTCCACAGTCATGCTCCCTTGGACCAAGCTTGAGAACTCTCTTGCTTTTTGCCGCCTCACGGAATTGGGAAAGAAGCGATCATTAAATTCTTTCTTAAAGCGCTGCCAGGTCACCGCGGCAAAAGACCCCAAACCTTAAATAAAATTCCCTTAACCATATCCTTCAAGTTCGTTGAACCTACACTCTCCTATACTATAGCCTCGTTACATAAATTCTACAAAACCTTGATCTCAATCATCATACAAGCAAACCACATCGCAAAAAAAAAAAATTCAAGCCTACTACACTAAAGGTTCAAGCCTAATAATAGTATCCTCGATTATACCGCCTTCCTGCCACAAAACAACTCTTGACCTTCCTTTAAGAAAACAAATAAAACCAACAACATACAACCAAAAACCCAAACCAAACCACATAACAAGAAAACAAAAAAAAAGAAACCAGCATGCAATAACACAACTAAATAAATACATACAAGCAAACAAGCTCAAACAAATAAAACAATTAAAACATATTCAAAAGCAACTTTACTTAAAATAAATTTTAAAACACAACTTTAAAAAAAAATTCTGGTACTACCTACGGGACATGTGGTTTTACCCAGACCCAAACCGCTCTGATACCACCTGTGACGCCCCCAAATCCCCATGCACGGACACGAGAAAATAGAGACGTCCGGATGATGACATCCCGGGTCATCATCCTATCGACGAGTGTCAAGTGTGTGTATAAGCGATGAATGTGCACGAGAAATACGCAGCGAAAAGCAAGTCAATAACTAAGTACCAGAATTTTTCTTGTTATAATACAAGCTGTTTAAAACATACGTAAATAAAATATTACATAACACAAATATAATTTTTAAACCAAATACAAAACATAACATCAGCAACCCGGCGGAGCCGTATCCTCGGGCTCAGCCTCCTCCTCCTCATCCTCGATCTCTGCACCAAAATCTACGGTACCAAAAAATGGTGCCGCAGGTAAGTAAACTCCAAACACCACTAGATAAAAACATATAAAACTCAAACAACATGGATGCAAGAAAAGCCAATGCACATGTCCCGCAAAACCACATTTTTACCACACACGCCAAAAACCCATTTGGCCCACAAAACATATCCTTAAAACCAAGCCTCGCCATTATCCCAGATAATGGTCCAAACCACCATTTTCCTAGAAAATGGATCAAAAACCTCGGAAACCAAGCATCGCCATTTTCCCAGAAAATGGCCCACATCCGAAAACCATAAAAACAATCCGGTTATGCATGCACCATGATCTCCCCTAGGGATCATCCGCACACCCTGGCTCTGTGCCACACCGCAGGTAACGACCACGCATGTGACACCTAAACGAGTGATGCCCAGACTCGCGCCCAGCGCGTACCTGGCCAGGCCATCCTCTAGTCCCCACCACTCTAGGGACCACGGAGTCGACACGACAGCGTTACTGTATCGTGCGATCCGATCGTCGCCCTGCGACAACCCAGGGGATGTCACTCAGTTTTATCCACTCCCGAGTGACCAGAGGAGCTCCACCGAGATAATAACCCATCTCGGCTTGGGCTCGTGAGACACACGCACCCAAAAACCATTTACGCCAATAAAACGGGATTTTTTCGATTAAAAACAATATGCACATAAACCCAATATGCAACTCACGCCTCATAGCACAAATAAACAAGCAAACCCAAACAAACAAAACCAAGCACTCCGTCCTCAATCCATCCGACCCCCGAACTCCTCGGACTCAGTCCGGAATCAACCAACCAGCAGCAATAATTTATTGTATGAGCAAAATATATTTAAATCTAAAAGTAGAGTTTAGAAAATACTTACTGCGCTATATGGTATTTTTTGAAAGCTCGCGGCGTTGCAAACGGCGGAAAAAAAGCAACGTAACAGTGTAATTTACACTGTGGCCGTGGGTAATAAATTACCCATTTTCGAACGGGGACAAACCAAAGCTCGGGATTGATAGGGAATGACATTGAGATATTTATGAAGCTAAGGGAAATGAGTTTTGGCCGTGGGTGGTGGTGGAAATGGCGGTCGAAGGCCAAAAAGGGGCTGAACGGAGTTGAGCTCGTGGGAGCTGCTCCGGCAACGGATCGAGGCCGGAAATGGGTGGTTTAGGTCGGCAAGAGGTAGGGGAAGAAGCTGTGAAAAGATGGTGGCCGGAGGTGGTGCGACGGCACCGGAAACGGTGAAAAACCGTATGGCTTGGAGGAGCTCGTGGCAGCTAACGGTGGCTCGGATGGAGGTGAAACTTGGTGGGGATTTTCACCGATGAGAGGGGAAGAAAACTGGGTGGGTGGTGTATGCCACGCCACCGGCGAACGGCGGTTCTGGGCTGTGAAAGTGACTTCCGGCGGCTCTCAAAGGCTAACGGCTGGTCCGATGGCTCTGAAAATTGGTGGGGATGATCTCTGGTGGAAGGAGAAGAGAATGGTGGTGGCGGTGCACTAAACGGTGGCCGGACGGCGAAGAACTGGGCGGTCAAAGGGGCGGCGACGGGAAGGAGAAAAGAGAGAAGTGCTGCGCGGGGAGAGAGAACCCGGGAAGGAAAGAGGAAGAAAAAAGGAAGAAAAGAAGAAAAGAAGAAAAAGAAAAAGGAAAAGGGAAAAAGTAAAAGAGAAAAGAAAAGAAATGAGGTCCAATCCTCACTCCGGAAATCAAAAACAGATCCGCCGAAAACGATATTAAAAATCGTAAAACGACTAAAATAAATTAAACACAACATCAAATAAATTAAAACCAATTTAAAATACAATAACTTAGAATAAAAGAACTATTATATTAAATAAATTAAAAGGCACCTTCAGTGAAAATACACGTAAAAACGGGTCATCACAAAGAGGGGCCAGCATGGGGGGAGGGGGAGAAATAAAGAGGAAAAGAAATAGGTAGGAGACATGGCAGTGTGCCACATCAGTGTGTTGGATCCCTTTGTAGGATCCTTTTGTGTCTATAGTGTTTTCCTAATATATTATAATAATAAAATGAATGTGAACATGATAGTTTGGTGTATTATTGAGAGAGGGATAAGAGGAAAGAGTTGTGAGAGAGAGAATAGGAGGAGAGAGAAATAATGAGTAAAATAAAATTTAAGGAGTGAATAATGGATCTTCAAATTTATATAAATACTATTTATAACTATATAAAAATATAAAAATACATAATTCAATATAGTAAATTTTAAAATCATATTATGCTAATATACTTTGCACACGCATATGCATGTATAAATGAGAAGAGAAAAGCTAACAACCGGTCAGGTGTCATTCACATATTTACACCAGCCAATAGAATCTCAACAGATATGAGATTTATTTATCTTTCTGTAGGTACTAGTGTATAGGATCAATTTATTCCCTTATCTTCTCTGAGTTCTCTCTACTTTCCCCCTGAGCCATCTCCCCCTCCTCTTTTCCTATACCATTTTTCCCTTTTATCTTCTTAACCCAGCACACCTCCTGAAAAGATCCACATAGAACATCATTTTGTAAATTGGTTCCAGCTTTATTCATTGGGAAGCACTTCAAGACAAAATAACTCTCAAATCCTATGTCCATGGACGTCATTCCCCAAGAAGTTGGGCTGATAAAAATCCTCATCAGGAGTTGGGTTCTCATTGATAGGCTCCCTCCCTGAACCCTCAACTATTGAATCTTCAAGCATCTTTTGGCTAGCAGCAGCATTCAACAGAAGATGAAGGCCGAAGTCAGAGATGTAAGGATGGTAATTGCTATCCAAAAGTATGTTTTTTGACTTGAGGTTTCCATTTATTACGGGCTTCTCAAATCTTATATGGAGATTTTCCAATCCCTTGGATATACCAATTTAGATGCTATAAATAATGGCCCATGTTTGAGATTCACCATTTTCATTTGCCAATACGAAACAGAGGTGGGTCTGTTCAAAATGTTTGAATTTCAAATTAAAATACACATCACAAAGAAATTAACTCAAAAAATTATTGAGACTATTTATACAACGAAAATACGTTGTCCAACTAAGAAGAATGGGAAAAATAAATCTCATATACGGTTGAGGGGCCAACAATCGGAGGAGAGGGAGGGAGAAAGTAGGTTTTCGAAGGGAATGAAGTGGAGATAATATTGTGAATTGACGGGGGAAGAGGTCGATGGGGGTGGGGGTGGAGAAAAGAGTGTTTTATTTTACACACAGAGAGATGGGGAGGAGGCCGACGGCAACGGTGGTGGGGGGAGGAGGGGAGAGAGAAGAAATGAGAATACAAAAAATGTCATCAAGTACATACATGACTATTCTCTACTTTGTTGAAACTTATTACTTTGTTGAAACTTATACATGGCAACAACTCATTTGCTGGCTTAGAGCATTCACATCAGGCCCCGCATCAGTCCCGCATCTCTATATTTTGAGGTAATTTTTAGGGTTTTTACATAAAACCCATCTCCATCCGGATCCCCAAAATGGGGTCCAATTTAAGGGGCGCTACAGTAAATCCCCATATATGGGGATCCACTGTACATCCACATCCCATATTCGCCCCAACGGTTTTGGAGCTCGACCCGCGACTTCTTCTCCCTTCCCTCCCCGGAACGCAGCACCTGCACCCCTCCTTGGTCTAATCGAAGGTGAATCTTCGATTATATTGCCCCGATTTGTGGTTTTTGCATTTGGATCTTTGGTTTCCCATTGTTGCATGTGAAGGAAATTTTTTCTTGCCTCTCGGTTCGTTCTTGTGTTGATTTCGGCATTGGTTATGGTTTTGTGCCTCCTGTGTTTCTATCGGCGAGGGAATGTTGTGGTTTTCTGATGGGAATGTTTCTATCGGCATACCATGTGAGTGTTTCTTGTCTCTGTAACCGAGCATTTTGGGGGCAAAATGCTGTGATTTTGCTGTGAGTTTTATTGCTGTGATTTTGCTGTGAATTTATCATATTATTGCTATGATTTTGGGTCGGCATGGCTTTTGCATTTGGATCTTTGGTTTCCCATTGTTGCATGTGAAGGAAATTTTTTCTTACCTCTCGGCTGGTTCCTGTGTTGATTTCGGCGTTGGTTATGGTTTTGTGCCCCCTGTGTTTCTATCGGCGAGGGAATGTTGTGGTTTTCTGATGGGAATGTTTCTATCGGCATACCATGTGAGTGTTTCTTGTCTCTATAACCGAGCATTTTGGGGGCAAAATGCTGTGATTTTGCTGTGAGTTTGATTGCTGTGAATTTATCATATTATTGCTGTGATTTTGGGTCTGTGCCGATGTTGGGATTTGTGGATTTGAGGATGCTAAAAACTGTCATTTTGGGTAACTGCCGATTTGGGGATTTCTCCATTGCTTTTGTGTGATGTTTGGTCACTGCTGATTTTGGTTATTGGTGGGTTATTAATCTACCTGAAATGATGGCATGAAACCCAAACTCAGTTAACTTTTACAGATCATGTCGAGCATTGTCATTGTCACTTCTGTCGAAGCACCTTGTTGTTGAAAATTTTGGGTAGATAGAACATATGTTTTCCCAATTAGAAATCCTTTTTTGATTTTGGATTTCTCTGCTGTCATTACAATAATTGAATGGCACCTATTATTTTTAGTGTTCCCTTTTTTACTATTAAAAATGTCCTTCTCTATCGATACATTTTTAGTGAGAAATTGCATCAATAGGATCAAACAGATCTAATTAATAAGATTTGGAGATGATGTATGTCAGTATGTGGCAGCAAAAAAAAGTTATGGCAAATGGCGAATCCAATATAGAGAGTTATGAATAATAGAGTCGAAGAATGTGTTATCATGGAAGGGTGAGCTGTCATTGTAACAAGCTCATGTGCTATTGTGTTGACAAGGTGTGAGACATATGGTGAGGTTCATTCTTGAAAGTTTTGGAGTAGATGCAGACAATTTTCAACAGTGGTATCGATCTGCCACTTTGTGGCTTTGAGGAGATAATGCAAACTATGCATGTTGTTTGAGGAGATGATGCTATAGCATGTTGTTTTATCACTGGTGATACGTTCCTATATGGCAACAGTTTATTTTTATTCAAGTTTACAATCATGGTAGCTCTGTGATGAGGTTTTGGTATGAATATGGCTGTCTAATGATATCTCAGCTTGGCATTTGTCAGAAGGGATGGAATACTGCTAATTATCATGTCATATTGATCTTGATAGGTTGTTACATTTTTCTATGCCTCAGTACATAATATTATGTGAATATGAGTGGATAGACCTTTGACCGTGGCTGTACTGGCCAGATACCATTTTATATCTTTGTGGATGAATATATTTGAGTTCATCTATATCTTTATACACACGCACACGGACATATATATAAATATGTACACACACATATAGAAAATACATTGGCCTTAACATTAATGAATTAGATTTATGAGGTATGGAGGGGGGAAAATGGTATGAATCAGGTCTTACACGCATCTCTTTTATGCTGTTAATTTAGATGATATTATATATATATATATATATATATATATATATATATATATATATCTATATGTTCTTTTCCAAATATGTTCTGGTTCTTCATTTTTCTCTTTTTTCCTCAAATATTAACAAATAGTTCTATCTAAAATTTTTTACATTCGTTTATTAGTGGTTGTTATTTAATTTTTTATTTTATTTTTATATGTATATTTTTTTTTGTTTTTATCTCTTTCATGTGGAACACAGACGATGAATATATTTTTTTGTTGGTCATTGAGTAATTTCTTCGTTGTTGTTTGGTCATTTGCAGTGTTTCGTGTCATTCGGGGGAGGGAGGAATATAATTAGGCTGTGATGATGGGGTTAATTCAGAAGTGTAATTGGGGCCCCATCAATATGGCGGGGTAATCGTTACTCGAATAGGCCAAGTTGCAGTTTGTGGTACTCTCCATAAACTGCAATCGGGGTTTGGGTGAGGTTTTGCAGCCATTCAATGTTGGACTCCTTGATTTCGCATGTTGTCCATATTTACACCATTCTGAGCCACATTTATTGTCTTATTCAATATGGGGAACCGGATGAGAATGCTCTTATTTTGTGTTTTGTGATTTGCATGCTGTTTGTTATTGTTTGTATTCTGTTGCGATAGATGTGTAATGTGTAAATTAAACCCCCTCGGCTATGATGATGACAACCGCATGTTAGGATTAAGGAGATTTATGGCCATCTCCTCAATGGTTAGGTAACCCGGACGGCCAACAAGTCCTGGCAACCAGTCGTTGCAGCCATGAGTGGGTGGCCAAATTTTCATAATGTCACCATTCGGTTCCTGAGCCCCGACTGAAACCCAAACTTCAAAGTGAGATGAATTTGATCCACCTTTTCATTATTTTTTTAGAGATGGATTCTCAAGACTCTGGACATATGTACTTCACCAACCTTCTTAGACAAGATCCTCAACTCGATCCCACTTACGGTGGGCAAAGTGGGAACTCTCCTATGACCATCGATGCCTCTCCACCCTTACCCCCTAACGAGCCTAACGGCATTAGAAAATCAATGAGGGGTGCAAACTTCACCCCCGAAGAAGACAAGTTACTTGTCTCCGCATGGCTAAATTGTAGCCTTGATGCCGTTCAGGGAACAGATCAGAAACACTCCCAACTTTGGGAAAAAATCTTTGAGTACTTTCAACAATATAAAGAAACCACAAATGAGCAGATAATAAAGTCTTTAATACATCGGTGGTCGGCTATTCAAAAGGCCACAAATAAATTTTGTGCGAAACTAGCTCAAGTTGAAAGGTTAAATCAAAGTGACATGACCAAGCAAGATAAGGTAAAAATACCATACGCTTACTTATTTTACAAGTAAAATATTTTTTCATTTTCAGTGGTTTAACATGGATTTTATTTGTTTAAATACAAGTTTGAGAAGACGAAGATTATGTACCAATCGCTAGAAAAATGCAGTTTCCAGTTTGAGCATTGTTGGCACCTATTGAAGGACCAACCTAAGTGGATTTGGCGCGCCACAAAGGATGTTCCGCTGTGAAGAAAGACGATGTCCCCGTCCCTGACCCCGACCTCAACTCGATATTCCGCCGCTACGGAGGATTCAGTTTTTGATCTCGAGACAGAGAATGTGATAGAAAATGAAGTTGCTGAATTGGACCGACCAATGGGCAGGAAAGCTGAAAAAGGGAAACGAAAGGCCCAAGGCAAGCAAGCAGAGGAAAATTTACAACTTAGAAAGATGAAGTATACTCTTTTAGAGGAGTCACGTGCTCAGGAGAAAGAGTTTTATCGCCTTAAGGCCGAAAAGATAGAGTATGACAAGGAGAAAGAGGAAAAAAAATTACATCTTGAAGATGAAAGACTGAGGTTGGAGGCAGAGAAGATGAGGATTGAGGCAGAGAAGATGAGGATTGAAGCTGAAAAAGAGCAAAGTAAAATCCGTCAAGAGGACGAAAGACTGAGGTTGGAGGCTGAGAAAGTGGAGCTTGCAAAGAAGGAATCAGATCAGCGCATTATGATGATGGATGTGAGTGTCATGCCAGAAATGCAGCGGCTATATTTCCAGCAACTCCAGACGGAAATCATGATGAGACACAGTAATGCCCGAGATTTGGATTGATTGTAATGTAATTTTTTTATTGTACTTTTGATGATAGTTTCCTGTTACTTTTGTGCAAGTAAATTGGATGCCATAATTTCAGAAACAATTATAAATTATGCCAAATTTAATCCACTATTACTGAAAGAAATACGAGGCCACTGTTACCGAGAAAAAAATGAGTGGAAATTTTATATTCAATACGTGACTAGGTTCAAGACCATTAAAAAAATGGATAAAGAATACTAAATAATAAAATATGGCCATCACGTTAGAAAATGCACTAATTAAATAAAAAAAATTACTATTTTTATAATACGAATTTCGGTTAAAAAAATATTATATTTGATAGTCAAAACTGTAAAAAAATTTAATAGAAATTGATATTTGAGAAAAAAGATAATAAGACAAAAGAGTTAGTAGTTAAGATTGTAAATGGGAGAGAAAAAAGTAATAAAAAAAGAATAGAGAAATATTATTTAATAGAATAGAGATAGGGATAGGGAATGGGATGTGGGAGGTTTCTAGAAGATGAATAAAATTTAGGAAAAAATTTGAGGAAATGTGATTTTAAGTTAAATTATAGAGATGGAGATGGGGAATGGGATGTGAATGCTCTTAAAAAATGATTTGACACCCGACCCGCCTCAAACGTCTCTCAAATGAGAATGCTCTTGGTGAGATGGGAAAGGAAAATACTTAGGTTGCTCCCGCTGGCGGGCTAGCTAAATTTTTTTTTTCTTAACGTTTAAGAAAAAAAGTATTTTATATTATTATTAATTTTTTATATTTTTTTAAAATATCTAAAAGTATTAATAAATGATTTTAAAAAAATAAAAATAAAAATTTTAAGCTTAGCGGTGGCTCCGCTCCCACCAGCTGTGGCTGTAGCATAGTCCAATGGGAAATGAGAGGGAGTGAGCATTGACACATATCGAGGAAAAAGAAAGAGACGAATAGTGAGAGTGATGGAGGCTGCAGCGTGCAGTAGGCGGTGTGCAAACCGACAAAGAAAGAGACGAATATTGAGAGTGGTGGAGGCTGCAGCGTGCAGGTGGCGGTGTGCAAAGTCTGCACTAACACATATCTCGAGGAAAAAGAAAGAGACGAATATTGAGAGTGACGGAGGCTGTAGCGTGCAGGAGGCGGTGTGCAAAGTCTGCAAACTGTAAAGTAATAAAATAAGTTTAATTTGCATGTACACATTCATTGATCATAGAGCATTCACATTGGTTTATCTATATGCATATGCAAATTCACCTCTTTTGCATATCCAATTTATCATTTCAACAAAACTTTCACATTGGTTTATCCATATTTAAAACAAAATAATAATAAAATATTATCATTTTATTATTATTATTTTTTTACCTAATTTTTTTTTCTTTTAGAGTGCAATTTCCATGTACAGAATCTCGGACCTGGGTTTGGATTGGAGAAGAGAAGCCGGCGAGATCGAAGGTGAAATAGAGAAGGTCACCTGAGGTAATTCCAAGGGAGTGCAGGGATGCCTCGGGTGAGGAGGCCTGGAGCTCGTCCTTGTGATTGAGAGAGGGTTTTTTGAAGTTGTTGGAGAGTAGAAGGTGGGGGAACTTCGATTATGAGGGTTTGCTTGGATTCGACGGATCTAAGTCTCAGTTTCATGGTTGCACTTGCATCAGGATGAAGTCTAAATTTACGGGGGTTTGTTGCTGAAGCCCAAAGGGAAATTTGAGATTTTGGAAAATGATTGAACGAAACCCGTTTGGGGGGAGAGGGGGGGGGGGAGGGGAGAGAGTGTGTGGGAGGAGAGAGAAATAAAGATTAAAATAAAACTTGGAGAGTAAATAGTAGATATGGAAAGTTGTAGTAACACTGTTTATAGTTAGCTAAATTTTTAGAGATAGAGAATCCAATGTAGACCAATTTATGTTAATATTATGTAAAAATGGCTTTGCATATGCATATGCATAGTCCAATGTGAATGCTCATAGGATGGGAGAGAGAGTGCAAACTGCAAACTGCAAACTGCAAAGGTGTTAGCTTTTCATGGGACGACTAGGCGGTGTGCCTGACTCTCTCTAATTCTCTATCTACTTTTCTTAATAAATTAAGCATTTTGTAAGAAAGTAAGGTGCAGAGTAGCACTTGTGAAAACCAGAAGGTGGAAGGAAGATATGAGAAAAGAATATAGCTTCAGATGGAAGAGAAGGCTATTGGAAATCTCATTCATTCACTTACTCGAATGCTGGTTCTGTTACAAGTATATATACACTACAAAAAGCAGAAAAACTAAAGAGAAAGAGTCCTAAAATTAACTTTTCATTTTCTACTGATTTACAAGTAATCTAGGATATGGCTTTTCAAGACAACCTAAGACACTGCTTTACATCACTTCATCTGCAATTGTGTGCACTCTTAATTAGCTGTTGATGTGTGCTTTCATGCTTCTCTGTTGCTTTACTTTTCTGTGTTGTGCTTTATGCTTTTCAGCTGCTGCATCTTGCTTTACATCAACTTGTCTGCTGCATGGTGTTTTCTGCATGTCATTGTGTGCTTGTTCAGAATGTCCTTCTTCATTCTCTTTTTCTGTTTCGTGTGATAATAGCCCCCCACAAGATGGAGAGTAGTAATTGACTACTCCCATCTTGCCTAGATGTGAATCAATGAGATAAGCAGGGAGTGCCTTAGTGAATACATCAGCCAATTGTAGCCTACTAGAAATGTGAGAAGTCTGAATACTTCCTTCCAATATTTTATCCCTTATGAGATGACAATCTAGCTCAATATGCTTGGTCCTTTCATGGAATACAGGGTTAGATGCAATATGTAAAGCTGCTTGATTATCACAGTAAAGAGTGACAGCTTGTGCATGAGGTACTAGCAAATCTGTGAAGAGATATTTTATCCAAGTCACTTCACAGCAAGTTGCTGCCATGGCCCTATATTCTGCTTCAGCAGAGGACCGGGACACAATGGACTGTTTCTTGGACTTCCAAGATATCAAGGAAGTTCCAAGGAACACAAAATATCCTGTGACTGATCTCCTAGTATCGGGGCAGGATGCCCAATCTGAGTCACAATATGCTGACAGTTGAAGTTCAGCTGAGGAAGAGAACAAAATCCCCTGACCAGGAGCTCCCTTTATGTACCTTAGAACCTTTTGAGCTGCACTCAAGTGAATGTGGGTTGGACTATCCATGAATTGGCTCAAATTTTGCACACTATAGCAGATGTTAGGTCTTGTAATTGTTAAGTAGAGTAATCGACCAATGAGTCTCCTGTACACTGCTGGATCAGGAAGCATTTGACCAGTGCCCTTGCTTAGTTTAGTGTTTTGGTCCATAGGTACCTTAACAGGTCTTGAACCAAGAGTACCCAAATCTGCAAGAATGTCAAGTGCATACTTCCTTTGGCAAATGTGGATTCCTTTGGAGGATCGAGCCACCTCTATCCCAAGAAAATACCTTAGGTGACCCAACTCTTTAATCTTGAATTTTTGATTCAAGAAGGTCTTCATGAGGGTAACAGATTCTGCACTATCACTAGCCACAATAATATCATCCACATACACTAATAATGCAGTAAATGAATCAGGTCCTTTCATTGTGAAAAGGCTATAGTCAGCCTTTGATTGCTTAAAACCAAACTCAAGTAATGCAGCAGAAAGCTTAGAATACCACTGCCTTGAGGCTTGCTTCAAGCCATACAAACTCTTCTGTAACTTGCATACCTGATCTGGCCTTCCTTTGTTGTACCCTGGAGGTTTTTGCATATAGATTTCCTCTTCTAAGTCCCCATGAAGGAATGCATTGTTCACATCGAACTGATGCAATTGCCAACCTTTCACTGTAGCTATGGAAAGCAAACTTCTCACTGTAACCATCTTAGCAACAGGAGAGAAAGTCTCATGGTAGTCTATCCCTTCTTGCTGTGTATATCCCTTTGCAACAAGTCGAGCCTTTAGCCTTTCAACTGTTCCATCTGAGTTACACTTCACCTTGTAAACATATTTACAATCAATTGGAACCTTTCCTGGTGGTAAGTCAGAAATCACCCATGTGTTGTTTAATTCTAAAGCTGTCAACTCAGCTTCCATAGCCTTGCACCAATTAGGATCTTTAACAGCTTGGTGATATGTTTGTGGCTCAGTTTGAGTGGAAATGCAAGTGGAAAAGGCTTGAAAATTAGGAGAGAATTTTTGATATGATAAAGTGCTTGACAAAGGAAAAGATATACCTGAAGAGGATGGAGCTGTCTGATCCACAGAGTGGGAAGGGAAACCAAGGGTGACTTGCTGGCAGTGATAATCTTGAAGGTATTGAGGTGCCTTCTTTGCCCTGGTTGACTTTCGAGGTGGAGATTGAAACAAAAGGGGTTGCAAAGGCTGATCTGTAGAAGCAGGAAGGTGTATGGGGTTACTTTCTTCAGAAAATTCAGGTGTGGACAATAGCTCTGATGTGGTAAGATCAGGGCTATGAATGCTATTGGGAAGATGTGATGGTCTTGGTGAAGAGAGAGGATGATTTTCTGTTTGTGGTGGCTGAAGAGTTGGAGCATGATCATCACAATGGGGGTCAGTACAGTAAGGAGAAGACTTAGCTAAAGGATGGTCAACATCCTGCTCAATGGTGGGCATGGACAGCTGCTGTGGAGTTGAATTCATTTGGAAAGGGAAAATGGACTCGTGAAAGAAGACATCTCTAGACACAAACACACTTTTGCTTTCAAGATCAAGCAACTTGTAACCTTTGACTCCAAAAGGATACCCTAGAAAAACACACTTCTTCCCCCACAACTCCTTTGTTGAGGTGTTTGGACACAACTCCTTTGATGAATGACACCTTTCTTACTGAAAAAGTCTTTCATTTGGAACTCAGCACCATTGTCACTCCTAACAGTTTTAATTTTAGTTCCAAACTGGGTCTCAACTAAGTTGAAGAAGGACACTATGCACTGTCTTGTGTCAGATTTATTTTTAAGGAGGTAAACCCAAGTGGTTCGAGTAAAGTCATCCACAATAGTGAGGAAGAAACGAGTTCCATCATAAGCTATTTCTGAAAAGGGCCCCCAAAGATCAAAATGAACAATTTCAAAACTGTTAGAAGAGTGATGAGAGCTGTGAGCAAAAGGCAGCCTGTGCTGCTTGGCCATAGGACAAACACAGCAAGGCATTTTGTCATTTGAGGGTAAAGGTCTTCGTACAATAGGATCATTAATTAAAGAAATCCTAGAATCTGAAACATGGCCTAGGCGAAAATGCCAAAGGTCTGAAACACAAATGCTATTCATGACAGAAGCAGAAATGAAGCTGTCTTTCTTGGAAAACTTTGAAAGGGTGGTCATCAATGCTGAGGGAGAGACTTTCACTTTCAGCAAATGATACAATCCATCCTTGGTTTCACCCATCCCAATCGTGGTCCATGACAAAAGGTCCTGTAGAAAACAACAGTTTGATAGAAAAACAAGGCAACAAGCAAGGTCCTTAGCAATTTTTCTGGCAAATAACAAATTGAAAGAAAATGATGGAACACAAAGCACATCATTCAAAATGATGTGTTCAGTAATTCTAACTGTTCCTATGTGTGTGACTGGAACCTTCTCACCATTTGGAAGCTTAACTGAACAAGGTGCACTTTTAGTGACTGTGTTGAAGAAACAGGGGCTGCAAACTATATGGTCAGTTGCACCCGTGTCTAGAATCCAAGGAATGTCAGAAAAACTAGAGGGTTTTTGTGTATAGGCTGAAAGGCAAGAGAAAATACCAGACATCTTGGAAGTGTTTGTTGCGTTTGTTGCAATGGGAAAATTGGTTTGATGTTGTCCTGCAGGAGATTTGACTGAGTGATCCTTCTACTGCAGAAAGGCAAGAAGCTGTTGGTATTGCCCTTTGATGAGTGCCATTTTATCATCACCTCCTTCTCCTTGATCCACTTCAACTTGGATGTTCGATTGAGCAACAAAAACACTTGATCCCTTTCCTTTATTGTGCATTTTATGCCCTGGTGGATACCCATGCAGCTTGTAGCATTTGTCTATCACGTGTCCACTCATGTTGCAGTGGCTGCACACAGGTGTTTTTGCATTTCCAGCCTTAAAACAGGTATCTAAAGTGTGTCCCTGCATCTTACAATGTGTACAATAAGGCCTTTCATGCCTGTTTGTAGGCTTGAAGTTACCAAAACTCCCTTTAGTGAACATGGCCATAAGGTCAGGGGAAGGTGTACCAGAAATCATCTGGTGTTGTTTCTCCTGCTGTTGAGTCATGGAGAAGACTCTATTCAATGCAGGCATGGGTTCAATCAGCATGATCTGGTCCCTAGTGTTGGAGTAGCAGTCACTTAATCCCATAAGGAACTGGATGACACAGTCCCTTTGGTACCTCTCCATTAGGATCTTTAGTTGACCACAGCTACATTCAGGCATCGGCTCATATAGGGCTAGCTCATCCCAAATGGTCTTGAGTTTTCCAAAGTAAATGCTCACTGAATCATCTCCTTGTGAGAGGCTTGCCAAAGATTTCTTTAGCTGAAAAATACGTGGCCCATTTTGTTGTGAAAGCCTATCTTGCAGTTCTTTCCAAATAGCACAAGCATCATCAACAAACACCAAACTAGTTCTCACAGAGTTGCTTACTGAGTTGTGAATCCAGGATACCACTACATCATTGCAGCGTTGACTCACTCAAAAATGAGTAACACTAATGCTATCCCAAGTGCAGGAGGATGTCGTGTAATAATTAGGAATAAATTCCTAGATCGTCTCCTCAGGGAAAGTTGCTTAAAATTAAACTCGTTGAAAAAAATGTGAAAAACTTCACAAAGAGAAAATAAAATGATGGTATATGCAATGGATGGAAAAAGGTACTAGTCATGGACTAGATTCATGTCTTGTGAATTTTTTTTTGTTTGTTGGATTGGAATGTAAAGGACTAATAAATTAAACTAAGAAACTAATAAAACTAAATTAAGCATTAAACTAAATTAGAAAGTAATTGACAAAACATGAACTGAAAATTAAAAATGCCCAAAACCAAGATTCTAGAATTCATCTTTGTAATTAAATTACGGATTCTCAAAATAACACATAACAATTGTAATCACTATTAAATGAAAACTTAAAGAAGTAAGAAAAATAAATAACACGAAATAAGTAAACAGAAACTCAAAAGTATTCTATAAACTTTAAAATAAAATAGGGAACGAAAAGTCTAAACGAAAACTTCCTTTCACTATTCAATTTAAATTTAAAACAAAAAGGAAACAACTTCTTACGTATCACTCTTGAAAATTAATCTCTAAACCTTTAATAAAAACTCTATAACAATTCATCTGCTATCCACGTATGATGTTCAGAAAAATCAAAAACAAAAACAAAAGCTTAAAACCAAACCTTTCTTGCAATAAATTAAGGTAACACAATTAATTAGAACTTCTAAAACAATTCTTTATGAAACAAAATAGCACACTTGATTAAAAACTTCTAAAACAATTTCTTTTATTGTATGAAACAAACTAGTAATGAAACAAACTAATAATGAAACAAACTAGTAATGAAACAAACTAGCACACTTTATGGAAATTAAGGTATTACACTTAATGAAATACAATTCTAGAACAAATCTTAATACATTAAAAAAAAATGCTAAAAAAAACAAAGCTTTGAAACTAAAAGGAGAAACAAAATTTCTTAAAACAAAAAAGAGCTAATTCTTTCAAGTACATAGCAGAAAATTGTGTGTGTTGAGTTGTGTTTGTCTAAGATTGAGTTGTCCTAGTTGTTCCCTTTGTAAGCTTCGGAGTGCACCCATTTTATAGCCGAACATCTTGGCTACTTCATCTCTCATTCAATTGGTTTTACACTTCAATCTTGCATTCACACTCAATTTGCATTCACACCTCAATTTCGGCCACTTGCATTCCTACATTCATTGCCGTGTCTTTCATTGCATTCCTCCTTTCTTATTTTATTCAATTGGTTTATTAATTCAAACCAAACAACCAAGTCTTCATGCCTAACTTCTTGCCTAACTTCTTGCCTAACTTATACAAATTCATACACGGTTTCTTCATTGCCTCTCCAGCCGACTTCTTTTCAATTTGTCACATGTTTTCTTTCTTTTTTCCTTCATTTCGGTTCTTGTCCAATTCAATGGAAAGGAAGCAGCCTTTTATGACTTTTTCAATGTTAAATTTGGTGGAGAGCAGCAGCCTTCTTCTTCATATAGTTTCGGTGGACAACAGCAGCCCTTTTCTTCCAATCCATCACATGTTCCTCACCTTAATTTAGCTGCAACAATCGATGTAAGTTAAGCCAAACCAGCAGCCTTCCAATTAATGTATAATTTAGGTGGGTTGGAAATGAGTTGGTGGGTTTATTTGAGTGTGAAAAGGGATCCATTGGTGAGATGGTAGCTAGCCGAAATGACTAAGGGCAAATTAGCTAATGAAAAGCAAATGACCACTTTTTTAGGTGGTGGCTAGGTTTAAGGAAAATGGGGGATGGGTTGGACGGTAAGTTTGGTGGCTTGTTGGAGGGCTATGGTGGGTCATGGTTTAAGTGAGCATGATGTGGGGTGATTGGTGTAGCCGTGTATGAGGTTAGATGGAGTTGGGATTGTTTAAATGGTGGGAAATCTCAAGACAAAGTATGAACAAGGCATGAACATAATGAACCATGGTATGCATGAAAAATGGAGATGGAGATTAAAAAAAAAAACACTTAATAACACAAATGAAAAATTAGCTTGAGCAACTTCCATTCAAAGATGGCAAGAAGTGCTTCTATCTTTTGAGGTTCATGAATTGAACCCAAAAGATGAAAAGATAGCTCAAGAAACTTTATGAACATGAAGAACAAGAAAAACAATGGTACAAATGCAAATGATAATGGAAAGCAAGAAAAATTATGAACTAGAATGCAAGTAATCAATAGTTGGTAGAATTCAAGCAGAAATTCATGCTTTTAATCAATTAAAATCACAACTTTGATTTATTCATTTTAACCATTTTTCCATTTAAAACCAATAATAATGTCATGATGAATTTAAAATACATTGGTTTTAAATAGCTAAAATGTGCAATATTTCAGCTCAATTAAGCGTTCCCAAGCCTCCATGAGGGGATCATCCTGACTTGCAGGTCTTTTGATGTCCCCATTAATGAAGCCAATCTTGTTCTTGGCCCTGAGTGCTCTTCTCATAGCCCTAGACCAAGTAACATAGTTTTCTGTGGTTAGGAGGTCAGCAACCAAACTGGCTGCTGTGTTATCTCCGTGTTCTATCCTATATGGATTATTTTGGTCAGAGAAGTTGAGGAAGCGTGAAACATGCTGGTTATTTTGGTCGACTGATTCTTCTTCCATTGTTTACAATAACTACTGCTCTGGTACCATGTAAGAAAGTAAGGTGCAGAGTAGCACTTGTGAAAACCAGAAGGTGGAAGGAAGATATGAGAAAAGAATATAGCTTCAGATGGAAGAGAAGGCTATTGGAAATCTCATTCATTCACTTACTCGAATGCTGGTTCTGTTACAAGTATATATACACTACAGAAAGCAGAAAAACTAAAGAGAAAGAGTCCTAAAATTAACTTTTCATTTTCTACTGATTTACAAGTAATCTAGGATATGGCTTTTCATGACAACCTAAGACACTGCTTTACATCACTTCATCTGCAATTGTGTGCACTCTTAATTAGCTGTTGATGTGTGCTTTCATGCTTCTCTGTTGCTTTACTTTTCTGTGTTGTGCTTTATGCTTTTCAGCTGCTGCATCTTGCTTTACATCAACTTGTCTGTTGCATGGTGTTTTCTGCATGTCATTGTGTGCTTGTTCAGAGTGTCCTTCTTCATTCTCTTTTTCTGTTTCGTGTGATTATTTATGTTTCGGTTTTTTCATTAGAGGCTACGGTTTGACTTGTTTAAGGTTGAATAATTTACATGAAAATAATCCCTATAATGTCAGAAACATGTCTATTAAATTTGGTGAAGTTTCGTTGAATATAGAAGAAGAAATCCGAAACCCTAGTTTTTGAAGTTCATGTTAAGACAGTGACTTTGAGCCCCGTTTTAACAAATCATATCTTATTTTATGGAGATAAATATTACATGTTTAGAAAGCTAGGTTCGATAACTTTAATTTGATATATCATATGCTTGATTTGGACTTCGTATGAGTAAGTTATGATTGATTGAATGTGGCTGCTCAAAATCGGAAAAAAACCAATTTTTTGGCTTGGGGAAGAAGACGATGAACAGTTTTTTTTTCCTTGTCCCACTCTCGGTAAAAGAGAGTGTAGTACACCCATCTACTTGGCTCCGGTTTTTAATTAGTTTACCAACATATATATACATTAAAATCACTGGAGTTTAAGTTTAGAGTCTGAAAACACCATGAGAGGCGGAGGTGATGTGCACTCTCCACCGCGGCAAGTGAAACAGAGGAAAAACAGCCTCTAGAGCAAAAACTAAGCCCACACGCATAGGCGGCGCGTGGGGGCGCGTGCGGAGGATTCCGACATAATTTTTTGTCACTTCCGGCAAGTGTAATCAAGTGTTGGTGTTTAAAGTTGATTCATTTCTTTTTTTGCTTGAAACAGAGAGTCGATTTTATATGTTATGTGTTTTTTATATAAATCAATTGTGAATATATGTCTTGATTTATTATTAAATGAATGTCCACATTGAATATGTGTCCCTAGTTTTGATAACCTATGAAACCCTTCTCATTAGTTGAGAATGTGGGCTCTCTATCCATTAAACCATCATGCATACTACTATGATTGAATGTTTGAGTTTATTGGTTTATTTTATTAAAATGGATAGAGTTGATATTGGTAATTTGTTGGGCTCATGTTTTTTTTAAGTGAATGGATAAGGTGAACCTTATGAGTATATCGATGACGTGGCATCCCTATTAATTTATTGTTCTCCTAGAAAATTCGTAGTAGGTTTTTTCTTTGGATATGTAGTATTGGGAATGTAATTTTATTGTTGAAGCCATGTAAAGGGATGTGTTTCACGTCTATCGATATACTTTAAGGTCACATTAACATGATGCACCAAATTACCAATGAGGCTTCGGGTGGAGCCTATTTGCATGATTATGTTTTTTTTATGAATGGAGTATATGTGCATTTTTTTTTTTTAAATGAATCAATTTTATTCAAAATTAATTGGATATGGTATTTTGACTCATATAGTGGGAGATGATTACTAGCTTTTCGCGAAATTTTCGATCTCAATATATTGGAAGGAATTCCATTGTCTAGTTAGATTTTGGAATAAAATTAAATGTGTGCTAATGTCCAATTTCGCGTAATGAATGTAGTGATAATGGCTACTAAGAACGTAGTTGCTGACCTTACTAAAAGAGAGAAATTGGATGGGACCAACTATGACATGTGGCATAGAAAAATCCAATATCTGCTTAATGAACAAGAGGTCCTTGAGAATCTGTCTCACCTTATGATTCAACCTGAGGAAGGGAATACTTCCCAACATCGTCGTGATATGGAAGCCTATCAGGCTTGGGTAAAGAAAGATCGGTGTGCACGCTTTACCATGCTTAGCAGCATGCACAATGATCTTATTAGGGAGTTTGAGAACTGCCCGACTGCCCAAGATATGTGGAACCAGCTGAAAATCACCTATGGGGGAACATCAGCTACTAGGCTCCGTGCGCTCACCTTGAGGTTTGAGCAGTATGTTATGAACCCTAAACATACCATGACTGAGCATTTGAGGTCGATGTCTGCCTTGATTCGTGATTTGAAGGCTGCTGGCAATAATCTCACTGATGAACAGCAAGTTACTGCTGTGATACGATCATTGCCCGAGTCAACTTGGGGGCAAATGAAACTTGTTTTGACACACAGTGAGAATATTAAGACTTTTGTTGATATATCTCGCCATTTGGAGCTAGAGGCGGAGCGCATAGATGCGCACCGTAATATTCTACTTGTTGCCCAAGCTGGAAAGCGCAAGGCATTCATGCCTAAGCGTAAGCAACATGGGAGATCTACTGGAACGGCAAAACATCTTGGGCCAAAGGATGGAAAAGTAGCAAAGCGCCGCAGAGGCAAACGTGCTGGCAAGGACAAGTCCAAATTGAAGTGCTATAACTGTGGAAAAATGGGACACTTTGCTCGTGAGTGCACTGAGGCAAAGAAGGTACCCCTTAAACACAACTCTCTCATTACTTATGTTTGTTCACATATCTTTGTTGCTCACTCAATCCCTGAATGGATTGTAGACACAGGAGCAACCAAACATGTAGCTCGAGATCGAGTTGGATTCGTAGATTATAGAAGAATACCAGTTGGCAGACAGTACGTTATATTGGGTAACGGAACTCGGGAGGAAGTGCTTGGAGTTGGCACCTACCAACTCAAGATGCGTTTAGGGCGCTTGTTACTTCTTCATGATGTGCTATATGCACCTGGTGTTCAATGTAATCTATTTTCAGTTATCTCTATGTTGGAACTTGGTTTTACTTTTCATTTTGATGGCCCTCAGCTGGACTTTTATTTGGATAGGGCTTTGTATGGACATGGTTTTCTTTCGAATGGTTTCTTTACGTTGGATTTAGATAATTCCTCATTTTCTTTTGTGGTTTCAAATGATGATAATGTTGTTTCTAATTCATTGAAATGGCACGCTAGACTAGGCCACATAGGAAAAGATAGAATGGCTAGACTAGCTAGAGAAGGCCCATTGGGGTCTCTCGCTAATATAAGCCTACCTGTGTGTGAGCCTTGTTTAGCTGGTAAGGCTTGTAGGAAGCCTTTTGGAAAGGCTCCTAGGGCATCTTATCCTTTAGAGCTAGTCCATTCTGATATTTGTGGACCTATGAATGTAAAGGCACGCCATGGCACCTCTTATTTTCTCACATTTATAGATGACTACTCACGTTTCAGTTATGTCTATTTGATCTCCCATCGTTTTGAAGCATTAGACTGCTTCAAACGCTTTGTAGCTATGGTTGAGAATCAAAAAGAAAGGAATTTAAAAATTCTACGAACTGATCGGGGTCGAGAGTACTTATCTAAAGAGTTTCAAGGAATATGTGAGCAAAAAGGGATATGCAGGCAATTAACGATTCCTGGCACACCACAACAAAATGGTGTTGCGGAAAGAAGAAATCGTACCCTATTGGAAATGGTTCGATCAATGATGGTGCAAGCTAACCTACCAATATCTTTTTGGGGGGATGCTCTTTTAGTTGCAGCCTACATTTTGAATCGTGTGCCTTCCAAGTCAGTTCCTTCAACCCCATATGAGTTATGGAATAATGCAAAACCAAATTTGGAACATTTGCGTCCTTGGGGTTGTGCAGGTTATGTTCACACCACTTCCCACAAGTATGGGAAACTTGGCCCTAGAGCAAATAAGTATATCTTTATAAGATATTCAGAGAGCTCAAAGGGTTATGTAATGTTTGGTGAACATCCTAGCGGAAGGATGACAGAAATTGAGTCTCGTGATGTTACATTTATCGAGAGTGATTTTCCCAGTATTGGTGAAGCAAAGAATGATTGTGAACTTTTAGAGTTACAAGAAATTGAGGGAGTTACACCATCGTTTGGCGAGGGTGGAGCATTATCACATCCTAGAATCGCAAAAGATAGTGGGAGTGACTTGCCTCCTAGTGGGAGTATACCACTAGAAAATGACTCACAAGAGTCTCAGTTACGTAGAAGCGAACGTGTACCCATTCCTCGTCGTCGTTTTGAGATTGAAGGGGAATCTTTCATGTGTGCTCCGTGTGACTTTGATGAACCTTCTTCTTATGAAGAAGCACTAAGTTCATCTGCTTCAAATAAATGGCTAGCTGCTATGAGAGATGAGATGAGTTCTATGGCAAAAAACCAAGTTTGGGAGTTAGTTGATCTTCCACCTGGGCGCAAATCTATTGGAAACCAATGGGTTTTAAAAATTAAGCGTCAGGTAGATGGATCAATTGACAAGTATAAGGCCCGACTAGTGGCAAAGGGCTATACTCAAAGAGAGGGTATAGATTATGAAGAAACATTCTCCCATGTGGTGAGATTTGCTTCTATTCACCTCATTCTAGCTATAGTTGCACATCTAGATTTGGAACTTTTTCAAATGGATGTGAAAACTGCATTTCTCAATGGAGAACTAGACGAGGAGATTTATATGGATCAACCTGTTGGTTTTGAGGCTGAGGGACAAGAGCGCAAAGTATGCCAACTGAAACGTTCTATTTATGGCCTTAAACAATCGTCTAGACAATGGTACTTCAGATTTCATGAGGCCATTACTTCAATTGGCTTTGAAATGCTAGAAGAAGACCATTGTGTGTATGTCAAACGTACAGGAAAAAATTTTCTAATTTTATCTTTGTATGTGGATGACATATTATTAGCTGGAAATAGTATGGAGATAATAGTTGCCACAAAAGAGTGGTTGTCCTCTACTTTTGAGATGAAGGACATGGGTGAAGCAAATTATGTGCTGGGAGTTAAAATTTCAAGGGATCGATCTAGGAAATTTCTTGGTTTGTCTCAAGAGACTTATGTTAAGAAAATTCTAGAACGATTTCGCATGCATAACTCCAAACCCATAGACACTCCAATTGAGAAGGGTTATTCTTTGAGCCTAGAACATTGCCCTAAGAATGATGAGGAAAAGAAAGAAATGACCAGAGTTCCTTATGCAAGTGCAATTGGAAGTCTGATGTATGCTATGTTGTGTACACGACCTGACATTTGTTTTGCGGTTGGATTGGTTAGTCGTTATCAGAGTAACCCAGGACCTGTTCATTGGCAAGCAGTTAAGAGGATTTTTCGATACCTTCGTGGGACAGCAGACCTCGTTCCTTGTTACCAGGGTGGAGACATGAGACTGAAGGGTTATAGCGATGCTGATTGGGCTAGTGACAAAGATGAGCGAAAATCCACGACGGGTTACTCATTTATGCTTAGTGGAGGAGCTATTTCTTGGTGTAGCAAGAAACAATCATGCATTGCTTTGTCCACGATGGAGTCAGAGTACGTTGCTTGTTTAGCAGCTGTACAAGAAGCTGTTTGGTTGAGGAGATTCTTCCAGCGCCTAGATGTTACGGCTCTTGCAAATGAAGCCATTAAGATATACAGTGATAGTATGGTAGCTTTGGCATATGCCAAGGATCCCAAATACCATGGCAAAACCAAACACATAGATATTCATTTTCACTACATTCGAGATATGTTGCGTGGGGTGAGGTGATGCTACAACATATCTCTACTAACAAGATGGTAGCTGATCCTCTTACTAAGGCTACTAGTAGAAATGTTTTCCAAACTCATGTTAGGAGTTTGGGACTTCATCGGATTTGATATATGTTGTATTGATGATACCTTAACTTTATTGTACATTTAATACTATTAGTATCTATCGTAGTGAGATTATTGTATTTATCTCAAATTATTAATTAAGTGATACTAAGTGTAAAGCACACATAATAAAGATGTCACAGGCAGAGATCAGTCTACTCACATAGATGATCACCTTGGCGTTTGAGTTGCAAGCAAGATGAGACAAATTGTTTACTTTGGGGCTTGGAAAGCGAGCTAGTAAATATCTTGATGCTTTGGGAGCATTTAAGATAAATTTAAATAATGTCGCCTTAGCTTAGCTAAGATGAGACTTACAAGAGTCGTATATGAAGCATTTGGACAACTTCATAAAGCCTGATTAAAGCGGAATATGAGATCTTAGGCAGGCACTAGATGAGTGACTGTGCTAAGAAACTCAAGTTAGAACGTCTTTGTGACGACTAGACTAAGATTCTTACGGCGTTTTGAATATGACATGCCCAATTAAGCGGGAGTTTCGTCGTAACATACATTTCATACTGTATGTGCTATAGACGACCTTTTGAGGGAGTGATTGGATGGATCCCTACTCCATCACTATGTGAGCCCTAATGGATCAATAAATGATCTAATGCCCTTGAACCTAGAACTATGTCATGAAATGAAAACTTGATGTTGCTACTTTAGCATGTTTTCTTAGGGCCACATATGATACGGTCTCGCGAAACATGTCTAGGAAAGCAGTCAAGTCTAATTGAATTGACATGAGTGTCTAGGGAAGATTGTTTGGATTCTTACTTGTTATTTTATGTCTCATAGCCCGGGCGATTATGTCGTTTAAACTCGATATAATCATGAGCATATTATATGATATGAGGTCAAGAATTGCTTTAAGTTATAAACTTGTGAGGGATTAAGGACACTTGATCTAGTGAGATCAAATAATCTGGGGCATAGACGAGATATAATGAGTGATGTACTATGTGAGTATGATGGTGACTTAATATAGTACTCCTACCCTTTGTCTTCTCGTCAAGTCGCACGCTTCATTTTCTGTATGAGGGATAATTGATTGAGAGAGCATGAAGAGATTGTTAATAGACATAACGTCCATAGTGGACAAGTGGGAGATGTTGGTAATGGGTAAAACCCATTACCAAGTTGTGTCCACTACCCACATAGGTGGGGAAGTTATTTGTTAACTCCCCACCACTATCACAACTTTAAGGGAAGTTATTTAACTTCCTCATTTGCAGGGAAGTTAATTAACTTCCAGATGTGAAAACTCTTTTCTAAAGAGGGTGTACGGACATTTTATTGGTGTGGAAAAAGTCTAAGAAAAACTCTTCTCTCTCTCTACGTTTTCCTAGAGAAACCATCTAGATCTCTTGATCTTGAAGCGTGGAATTATTTAGGAGACTCTAGTAGCCTCCTAAGTGACGTAGAAGTGCAAACAACATAGTGACATGGGCCATAAGACGAGCAAAGATCCGACCTCGCGAAAATTCCGCTCCTTGAGGTAATTCGATTTAATCTCATTTAACAATATTAAATAAAAAGATTTTTTAAAACTATATTATTTTCACATAAAAAAAATAATGTTTCACAAGATTTTATTTGCTTATGTGTTGGTTACTTATATATTATTCTTTTCATTTATTAATGATTTTTATTTAATTATTTGTTTCGATATATCATTTCGAAACGTAAATGTTTTTTTGTTTGGACAAATTTACTCCTTTAATAAGAAATCTGATATCAACAAGTTTCATATTTTCAAAATGTGATATTGATAATACTAATAAGAAGTATGATATTCATAATACTATTAATGATGTTACTCAAAACACTGGTAATAAGATATTTAATTCCCTACAATATTTTATTCTATTCAATTTTTTATTGTATAAATATTGAGAACAAGCTCTCAATCAATCCTATAACTGAAGCAACACGGTAGATGTTCGAAATCTTTTATTATTTTAATTTTCCACTGTTATAATTATATACTTAATACAACCTAGACTTGTAATATAAAGTCCATAGTTTTTTCCTTTTTATTATGTTTTGTTTAACTTTTGTGAATATATGACATATTTTAGATATGTTTAAATTTCTTTATTTACCTTTTCATTTATTATTTACTATGATTTTTTTTTTTCAACTGGGCCCATGTGCAATGAACATTGCCCTTTTTTCTTTTAAGAAAGTGAGTAAACTTTATATTAAAGTAGAAAAGATGATATATGAGGAGGGGGTATAGTTCTCCAACAAACATTCCAGAATAATAACAATAATACAAAGAGTGAGTGGATAAAAAGAAGAAAAAAATAGATTTTTACGACCAATTTTTTGGTATACACCAATGTCCTACCAAGAGGATTCCGTCTTAAAAGATGGTAATGAAAACCATTACAGAGAGCGATGAAGGTGGTGGATGCATTGTTATTTGTTGTCTTGAGATAATTTTTGGAGAGGCCCGCAGTCCCTTCTTCGAGATCACCAGTTAGAGAAAACGATAACATGGTAGAAAGCACGACATCGGGTGAGCTAATCTACATTTTCGCACTCCAGTGATGGACCGTGGCAGTCACACGCCAATGGGATGGAGACTGGGTAGCCCAAATCTGGAAGATCTCGGCGAGATGAAACCACTAGTATGACGCGTGTAGCCGTCAGAAGCATCATTGTGTGGAGGCGCGTGGGGAACACGCGCGGAAACAAGCCACACGTGAAGGACACACACCGACCTTTTTGGTGCAACTCCGAGCCGTCCCAATAGATCAGAAGCTATAGGATGGGGTGGTGGGGCGCGTGTAGGCAGTTGGCAAACAGAGGGCAACATATTTGACCAAAACCGAACCGGTGGAGGGAGGGGAGAAAAAACACTACCTTGAAAGTGTATATACAGTACAAAAATGGAAAAGGGGAAGGAGAGGAGGGTGAGAGACGCAGCTCCACCCTCCTCTCCAGCTATGACTCTCACGTAAATGGGATTATTCTAGAGACAAGGCAGACGTTCTCTCTGTAAACTAAACCAGCAGATATCCGGGAAAAAAATGAACACTGCCCTTACTAATGTGTGTGTGTGTGTGTGTGTGTGTGTGTGTATATATGACACTACAAAAGAGGTGGTTTTATGGGTTGAAAATTTTCGACCCAAAAACAATGATTTCGTCCCAAAATATTTCTTGGGATAAAAAAAAAAAATCATCCCAAGCTCGTTTCAATAATAGTGTACCAAAATATATTTTAGGACGAAAATATTAATTTTGTCATAAAAAATATCTTTCGGAACGAATTTGAGTAAAACCATTCGATCGCATTCGAACAATTTTTTTTTTTGGGACGCTTGAATGTCGTCCCAGAATCATATTCAAACGATACAAACTTGAAGTTTGAAGGCCAAATATGTTTGAACTCATCCTTCATGATGTTTGATCGATACAAGTCCATTCGATCAAATAGGCATGAGGAAACGTTTGAACAAACAATATAATGGTCGAACAGTAAAATATGTTTGAACGTATTGAGTTGAATGTATTTTATTTTACCCAATAATAAAAAACTAAATAGACACATAATATTTAAAAAAAAAATACATTACAATTTGTTCAATACCCACAAAGTAGTCTAATACGTACGAACTAAATAAATAAAACAGTAGTACTAGTATTCTTCGTATAGAAATAGATCACAAAATATGTATGTATAATGTACATCAATTGCTTAAAGACCTGAACTGTTACATAAGCATCTGCATTTGAAGTTGCACCTCTCTCTTGAACACTTCTTATTGTTGTTCTTGTTGTTTCATGTACATCCTCATATCTACTTGTTTTGTCAATTAAACCTCTAACTCATACTACCTTGCAATAAATTCTTCAATTTTGGAATTTACCTTCTCTAACGCTATAGAGGTGTTATAGGCAAACTCGAAAGATGAGGAAGAGTTCAAAGGCTTTACATAACAACCCAAACCCCTCAAATATCCTGAATGTTGACCAAAAACTTGTCTAAAAATTTCAACATCACTTGTTAAGAAATTTTGATCTTATGCAAATTTAACACGTAGGGCAACCATTTATTACACACAAGAAAAAGAATTAATGTCGTCACAAATATTCAAATATGCTTAATTAAAATAGATTATAATACTTATATAATTCTCACGGGTATCGGGATGAGTCCACTCTCTATTACGATTAATATGTAATGCAGCATATAATTTTGTCAAATCATAATTGGCATTTGACTCTTGCTACAAGAGACATTTGTTGAGTTATAAAATCATTAGAATACCTCCAAATAACAAACTATATTACCAATTTGTTAGAGAGGTGATTGAAAGATCTTGAACTTGCATGATGATGAATCTTTAATTTTGATCCATTTGTTTTATTTATAGAACTTCATTCTTGCATAGAAATTGTAAATATTAGGAAGTGAAAATTATAAATAGGCTACGTAAAAATATTCATTTAATTATACCTTATATGATGAATCCTCAAACATGTCACAAAATTTTTCCCAATCAAAAGGTCGAACATCCTGAAAAAGATATTGGTGTACATCTTCCTTGTTCTTTAACTTATTATAATGCTCATGACACCTCGCCTTATATTTGTGAAATGTATTACACATAATCTAATCGATAGTCTTACACTCCTCTCTCTGACCAAAATTTAGTTCGAAGTCATCCTTGAAAAAATATATACACAAAGATATTACATCCAGAATATTCTAAATTTTGCATACACATTAAATAATATTAATATAAATCAATTATTTAAACATGACCAAACAATGCTTCTCAATAAGCTCTTTTATATCTTGGAGAACTTTTACCATGAACTTATAGCCAAAGGTACATAAGTTTTGAAATTCCCAACGTACCCCTGTAAAACCACGAAATTGTCTACCAATTTCCTTAAACAAATAAGTTAGATCTCAATTATTAAGATTATGAAACGAATCAAATACTTTAAAATAAATAATCAAACTTGCAAAACACAACGATTGGTTACGAAGGGAAACCCTTTAAAGAACTCTTTAAAGGTAAAACCCTACGGGGTAGCCAAACCCAGGAAAGTCAAT
Source organism: Carya illinoinensis (assembly GCF_018687715.1). Taxonomy (NCBI): domain Eukaryota; kingdom Viridiplantae; phylum Streptophyta; class Magnoliopsida; order Fagales; family Juglandaceae; genus Carya; species Carya illinoinensis. The sequence continues at coordinate 4,801,351 of NC_056765.1, forward strand.
CTTATTATTTGAAAAACAATTACAAGCAATAATCAATTACAAAACCTTTGCAATTCGACTCTCTTACTTGCCTAGACAAACGACCCGTTTGTCTTCTACCGCAGTAGCAGCCAGAACCTCTGGCGATCTTCAAATGTTGACTTTCCTTCTGGAACTCCAAAGGCTGAAATCCAATCGATGTTGCTTCACACTCAAAGCACAATCACACTCAAGAAGATATGAAAAATCCCATGAAAATTCTCAAGTGAATTTTCTCTCATAAACGCTCAGAATCTCCTCTGTAAAATTCGTGGCTTGAAGTCCTTGAGAAGATACAAAACCGAATCCCTTTAAATAGAAAGTCTGAAAAGAGTTCTAGTTACAGTAGGACTTTGCTGACGGTTAGCAACAGACGCGAAAACGCGTCCCGACGGACTGCTAACATTTCGTGATAACTTCTTCTGATATATACTAAACTCTGTTTCAGATTTCTTCTGGATAAGGGCAAAACTATCAGAACTCGATTTTGACTTCAGGGCCTTATCTAAACAACTCCTAAAACTTCTAGATAGACTCAATATTGTTTAGATACAAATCAATACTTATTTTACATTCATCCAAATTTAATCAAATAATGATAAGATAAACCTTATCATTTATCCAAATTTAATCAAATAATGATAAGATAAACCTTATCATTTAGTCATCTAATCCTAGCCAATTTTTGCCTTTACAAGTTTGTGTAAGAGCTTAATGCTAGCATTGATCGTGGTTGGACATCAATCCTTGACCCAAAGAACAAAGCATGGGACCTCGAGCTTCAATTATATTTTTAACTAACAGACTCGCTAATTTTATTGGTATTCATAAATTGCATACTGCATATCCGAACGTGATGCTCATAAAGTCTCCAGTTTTGGGTGATGGGAAGATGGCTGAGGACAAGGCATCTTCTATAGATGAACTCGATGGCCTTGTTGATCATGAGATGAGGGAGTTGGTCCAAATGCTCCTCCCTATAATGGGACGAAGAGCATCAAAAAGGTAGATCTATCTAGTTTATTCAAGATCATGAATTTGATCAATGCCAAAAATATTGATCCGTGGTAGAACAAGACAGAGGTTGACATAGATCAGGCGAAACTTATGATACGCATCGCTTGTGGCGTTCCTATCGACCTAGTGGATTTTATATTCGATAGGATTCGATCAAAGACCTGGTACATTATGATAGATATATTGCCATTTGGGATCCAAGTCACCCAATTTCCGCTATATGCTGTGATCCTACCAGATATTGCCAAGTGTGTTTGGGAGCCGATGAGACTAACCAACTCCTCCACCTTGTCATGAAACATGGGATACTCAAGACTTCGTCTTCATGGTCCTATTCCAAACCCGGTTGATACTTAAAGAGATGCACACCTGTGAGATCGTGGAGTATCAGTCGGTGAGACATCCACACAAGCTGAGGCATCAGACACAGCTACTCGTGAAGAGATGGCTGATATAGTGCATGCAGAGATCAGCAGACAGACATCAGCAGTGATTGATATAGCGCATACGGAGAACCATATTGCCATGTCTAACTTACGTACAAAGATTAATACTATCATCTCTGACTTACGTACAAAGATTAATGCTAGCATCTCTGACTTACATACAAAGATTGATGCCATGTCTGCGACTCAAGTCACAATCAATACTCAACTGACAAAGCTAGAGACACGTCTCGCTGCAGTCGAGGATGTGTGCAGAGAGTTGGGATCTTAGTCGTTTCTATCTTTTATTTAATTTTTTTATTTTTAGTTTTTGGTATGGACAATATATGGTGTTTTGTAAATTTAATTTAATTATGAACTAAATCTTTTTTGTCTTTTCTAATTTAATTATTGATTTCTATTATTCATATTATTCAATTGCTAAATTTTATATAAATTAAATATGTGATGCCCCCAACTCTCATGTACGGACACGTGGAAATCGAGGCGTCGGGATGATGACAACACAGGTCACACATCCCATCGCTAAGTGCCAAGTGTGTGTGCAAACGAAATTGTACAACAAAAATAGCGCATCGGAAAAAAATAAAGTTAGTCGACTAAATACCGGATTTTTTTTTTAAATACAAACTCACTTAAAAATAAGCATACTAAAAATATTACAAGTTCCAATATCATTATAAACCAAAATATATAATTTAAAGACAGAAATAATTTTTCTAATAAATAACCAAAAGCACCAAATCAATCCTCCGGCAGAGCCACCTCCTAAAGACAGTACCGCAGGTAAGTAACTAACCAAACAAATCTCAAGATAAAAATACATTCATACAATAACCAAATACATGAAAATGATGCCATATGCATATGTCCCGAAAATTCACATTTTCCACGCACACCAAAATCCTATTTTGGCCCAAAATATTTCATTTAAAATATTTCCTCGCCATTATCCCAAATAATGGCCTAAAAATTCAATCTCGCCATTTTCCAGAAATGGCCCATTAACCAAGCCATCATAGTACTGTAGGCGGGAATTACAGGCAGGACTCTACCATCATCCTTACTTACCACTATCCCTACGCATGCACCGTAGGTGGAAATCACAGGTTGGACTCTACCACTGTCCCTGTTTACCACCATCCCTACAATTTCGTCTATAAGCGGGAATCGCATGCGGGACTCTACCATTGTCCCTGCTTACCACCATCCCTACAGTACCTCTGACTCAAACCAGTCAATCCAATCGTTCAAATATACCCAAAATAATTTTTCACTTGAAAACCCAGTTTTCAATTTCCAACACATGTACATGCATGCAATTACACGAAAACTCAGTTTTCATTTTTCAAACATGAACATGCATGCACTATGCAATGTATGACACAAAACCAAACCTCATCCAAACATAAATAACTCCATCCTCAAATCCATCCAACCCCCGACTCTTCGGACTCAGTCCGACATAACAAACCAATCACAAATTATTGTTTGCAAAATGTGGCGGAGAAACAACATAACAGTGTGAAAATACATTGTGGCCGTGGGTTATAAAATACCCACTTTCGAATGGGAACAAACCAAGACTTGAGATTGATAGAGAATGACTTAGAGGTGTTTATGAAGCTAGTGGAAGTGGTGGTTGGCCATGGGTGGGTGGCAGAGAAAACGGAGGTGGAGTGGTGGTTGCTCCGGTGACAGATTGGAGCTGGAAATGGGTGGGTTAGGTCGACAAGAGATCAGTGATGAAATGGTGAAGAGATGGTGGCCGAAGGTAGAACGACGGCGGCGTAATATAGGAAAAACCATGCGGTTTGAAGGAGCTCACGACGGCTAACGGTGGCTAGGATGGGGCTGAGATTTGGTGGAGAGGTTCATCGGCCAGAGGGGAGTCGAACGGTGGGGGCGGTGCAGTGCATGACGGCGAACGGCAGCGGTCTGGGTGGAACGAAAGAAACAACGGAAGATGGAGAAAGAGAAAGAGATTGCACAGGGAGAGAGAACCGGAAGAGAAGAAATGAGGAAAAGAAAAGAAAAAGGGAAAAGAAAGAGGAAGAAGAAAAAGAAAAGAGAAAAAGGAAAGATGGGGAAAATAAATGAGGTCCAGTCCTCACATCTAGGGTCTAGAAACTGATCCAACAAAAATAATTTTAAAAGCAATAGATTGAATAAAATAATCTAAACAAAATATCTAGCTAAAATAAAATAAATAACTAGTAAAAACTAACAAAAAAATTTAAAATCCAAAAATAAACTAAGTTAAATTAAAGATCAATTTAAACATAGACAAAATTAATATTAAGAAAACACCTCAAAATAAATTTCACAACTAAATAAATCCAATTAAAATTTGATAAATTTAAAACAAAAAAAATGAATATTTAAATTAAATTAAAATACTCATTTAATAAAAATATACGTAAAAACGGGATATCACAAAATATTTATCCATAATTAAGTAAGGTATTTTGTTGCCATCAATAATTGTAAAAATTATGTAACCATTTGAACGGAATATATCACGTTCGAATGTTTCTCCATTCCCTCTAGGTATTTCTGCAATAAATCTCTGTCCAAACACTTTATTTTACATTCGAACATTGATCAACGTATTAGTTCGAATGATAAGTCAATGCTTCACTAAATTTATTGACTTAACACGCCAATTTTCCATTCGATCATATATAATATGTGTTTGAATATTGATTATCTTTGACATTCAAACGTTATTGTATATTGTTCAAACAATGAGTTAATGCGCTAAATTTATTGACTTAACCCGCCAATTCCCCGTTCGATTATGTATAATATATGTTCAAACATTGATTAACTTTGACGTTTGAACGTTGTTGTATGTTGTTCGAATGGTAAGTTAATATCCTACTAAATTTTGTCACTTAACACGCTAAATTGTTGTTTGACCATATGTAATATCTATTCAAATGTTTATTTTATTTGGTTCGAACGTTTTTTGTGGATGTTCAAACGGTTATTTTATTAGGGATGAAAATTTTCATTCCTACATATACCATTCGAATGGTAAACACCTTCTATCATTTTTTTAGGAATGAAATTTGAATTTCGTCCATATATCTCATTTTTTAGGACAATTTTTGTTTCGTCCCAAACAAAAATCGTCCCAACAATGAATTTTTGTTGTAGTGTAAACTAATATTCTAGTATGAATTAAAATTGAAGTCATACCTTTTGCAAATCTAATCAGTGGCTGATATGAATTATTTGGGGAAAACACAACTCCCACCGAGTAATGTCACCAATTTTTTGTACCAATTCTCCTTTTATTATTTACTTAATGGTTAAAAAGTAGTTTTAATTGAGTTTATAACTTTCTGTATTTTTAAATAATGTTCAAAGTGTTTAAAAAAATATTTGAAAAAAAGTAAAAAGTAAAAAAAAAAAAAAAAAAAAAAAAAAAAAAAAAAAAAAAAACCAAAGAGATAACAAAACATTTTGGCTGTTTGGTGAGGATTCTCACCCTGTAGGTGTAGCATTACCCTTTATTTGGATGCTTTGTTTATTATGGGAAAAGCTCCAGGTCACAATTATTCCCTTTAGTTTATGAAAAATGATCTGTAAATGTTTTAGATTTGTAAATCCCGTATGACCCACTTCATAAAAATGAGACCTTCGTAGGGGTCCTATGTTTATTACAAATAATATGCTTGCGCAACTTAGATCTATATTTAGTATTGCTCTTAATCTATAATATTTTATTCATACTTTCCTTTTATAAAGTTCCCAAAGTTGCTTACCATGCATGGGATCAACATCGATCATTTGCGGTTCCTCACAAAATGCAAGTTTCTCTCGAATTAAAGGCAAACTCTTTCTAAGATGAGATTCTTCTAATAAAAACCGTCTCTTCATTATTAATCGCTTAGAAAGTTGCTCCTCTCTACTCTTCTTCAATATTAATCTCTCCTGCTGCTTAGTCTGACAAGTATTTAAAAGCCGTCAAAATTAACAAAACACACTTAGCTGTTGGTCAATATGATAACTTGAAGTTAGAATTTTATTGAATTTCTTTATACAAAAGAACTGAGAAAAGAAAAAAAAAAAAAAAACCGAATTGATTGAACGAACTGAAACCTCATTAATAGATTAGCACTTAGCAGCCTCATGAGGTCAACTTTTCTTTTTTAACTAAAATTGAGAGAGAGAGAGAGAGAGAGAGAGAGAGAGAGAGAGAGAGAGAGAGAGAGAGAGAGAGAGAGAGAAATAAATTTAGAAGGTGAAAATCAAGAGCTCTTCATTTTTCTAATTTTGGAGATCAAAGTAAATTAAAATAAGAGAAACTTGTATCTCAACGAGATGGCAACAATGGGTTCAAATTGCTGTTTTGAGCATTTAGTGAGTTGTTTATGTCTGAATTGTGACGCCCTGACTCCCAAGTATAGAAATGGGAGAATCGTAATGTTGGGATGATGACAACACAGGTCACGCACTCCAACAATAAGTACTCCTAGTGTGTGCAACATACACAATGTGTATAACAAGGTCGCAACGGATGATTAAAAGTTAGCCAACTAAGTACCATAAATTTAAATACACACAAAATAAAATAAAAGTATTTCAAAATATTATACAGTTATCTAACGAAAGTAAAGGAAAGACCAATATTTACATAACCAAAAAGTGATACATAACCCACGAACCAAAGTGACCACACGTCACTCCCTCGGTAGAGTCGCATCCTCAAGCTCTACATCATCATCTACATCAAAATCTACAGTACTATAAAACAATACCGCAGGGTATCAAATACCATAAGATTGCGAGTCTTAGCAAGTAATCAACCAAACAATTCAAGAGATAAAAATATATTAATGCATCCAACAAACATGCATGCACATAACAAAACATGCATGTGATCCAAAACCATTTCCCAAAAATAACCATCCACAATTTTATCAGAAAATGACCCAATCATAAAATCCATTATTTTTCCAAAAAATGGTTCACATATCCATTTATTCAAAACCGTCATTTTTTTAAAAAAATATCCCATTAACCAATTAATACTGTAGGCGGGAATCGCAGGTGGGACTCTACTACCATCCCTACCGCGTGCACTGTAGGCGGGAATCATAGGCGAGACTACCACCATTTCTATTTATCACCATCCATACAACTCCCATTGTAGGCGGGAATCACAGGCGGAACTACCACCATCCCTATCGCGTGCACCATATGCAAGAATCACATATGTGACTCTAGCACCGGCCCTACTTACCACCATCTCTACAGTTCTTTTATCCTCTCTTTCAATCTATCAAAGCACTATAGGTGGGACTCTACCACCATCGCTGCTTACCACCCCACCATCCCTGCTTACCACCATCCCTACCGCATGCATCGTATGCAGGAATTATAAGCGGAACTACCACAATCCCTACTTACTACCATCCTGATTGAGCTGAAATATTGCATATTTTAGTTATTTAAAACCAATGTATTTTAAATTCATCATGACATTATTATTGGTTTTAGATGGAAAAATAGTTAATAAGCATAAATACGAGTTGCGATTTTTAATTGATTAATATCATGTTTATGCTTAATTTTATAACTATGATTTAATGGGACAATATTTCCTCACATATATAATTTATTTGTGATAATCTATTTTTCTTTTAATTTATTTCTGAGTGTTATTTTTATTGTTTGTGAACAAGTGACAACCATATGTGCATGATGCAGTGTAGGTGGTGATATTGAGTTGGAAGAAAGATAGAGGATGATGGTGAAGAAGCTTTCGGCAACATGCAACAAAAATATGCAGACCATTCATTCGGACCATGCATGGGATCCAAGCCACTCAACTTGCATTAAAACAACAAATACACATGCAAGCATACGAACACCATGCATGGGACTCCATGGAATAAATAAAAGAGACAAAGGTGGACGCATGAAAGCAAAAGAAGAGGCTGGAAGCATTTCAACATGAAAGCAAAGCCAGCCAGCCGAGAGGCACATGAGGCACATTTCAACAACATTTAAAGTATTCATCATATATAGTGCTGGACGACAAAGTAAAAAAGGAAAGTAGAGAGGGTTTGAAGTGGAAGAGTAATGAGTGGAAGAGTAATGAGTGGAATGAACTCATTAAAGCAGCCGAGATGCTTGGACACAACAGTACATGACCTCACACGATGCACACAAAAATGGTCTGTCCATGCACATGCAGCTCAAATGCAGCTCACACATGACAGCAGGAGCATCATTACTCACACATAAAAGCAGCACTCACTCAACACAGCTGGCAGTCATTCGGACAACATGTAATACACATGCAAGACCACAACTATCTGCCTCATTCACAGCTTCATTCGGACCCACTCACATCATTCGGAAACATGCTCAACAAACCATCAGAGCTGCAGCACTCACACATCAGCAGAACATCATTCGGAGCACTCATGTTTTTACTTTTTCGTGAGGTGGTTTCTTGGCCACGGAGAGGCACAGGAGAAGAAAAGGAGGATTCCGTTTGAGTGGAGAGAGGGCTGGTAGCCTTTCATACTTTTCATTTGAAGGAGTGATGTGTGGGGCAGCTGAAGGAGTGATGTGTAAGTGCTAAAAGTGAAAGAAATCAAGATAAAACAAATCAATTAATCTTCAGCAAGTGGATGTTTTCGGCTACCAGCCGAAGTGCTCATCAAGTCGAAGGGAATTTTATTAAAAGTATTAATTTGATGGTGCACGAGATTGAAGAAGTGATAAGTGGGGTCAGTTTGGTAGAGAGGTGGGAAGCTACTGACATGCAATGAACACACCATGCATGGGACTCACACGAAGCAACTCAACAACTCACACATGCATGATAGCAATTCAGACATGCAGGGGCCACGGCTGGAGTGCTATGCTTTATCTTTTTTCGTGGAAGTGGGGAGCTTGAGTGGAGAGAGTGGAATGATTTTTGCTTTCCTTACTTTTCCGTTTAGTGGAGAGAGTTTGATTCTTCTTCTTTTTTTTTGTTTTTGGTTTCATACGGAGGGACGGCTTGAGTGGAGAGAGTTGAGATGCTTCCCTTGAGTGGAGAGAGTGGTCCCGGGAGCATGATTTTGCTTTCCATTTCTCTTTCCCTTGAGTGGAGAGCCACGGCTGGAGTGCTTAGCTTTTACTTGAGTGGAGAGACCGAATGATGCTTCCCTTGAGTGGAGAGGGACGGCTGGTGGTATTGGGGTGGAGCTTGCTTTTGCTTGGATGGAAACTTCTTGCTTTACTTTAAGGGGAAGGACATGACACTTCTTCTTCTCGGGCAGTAGCTTAGGGGAAGGACATGACACTTCTTCTTCTCGGGCAGTAGCTTAGGGGAAGGCTTTTGCTTTTCTTATTTTGTTTTGGTTCAGACCTGGAGCTCGGTCAGTAGGAGTTTAGTAGGAGTTGAACTTGTTGTTTTTTCTTTCATTCTCATTCGGACAGCAGTAGCTAAGTTTTTGTTTTTTTTTCTGTTTCTTTGTTTTCTCATTTGGACAGCAGAGTAGTGAGAGTTTAGTTTTAAGTTCTTGTTTTCGTGTACCTAGCAAGGAGAGCAGCAGGCAGCAACACATGACACTTCTTCTTCTCGGGCAGTAGTTGTTTTAGGAGTTGAGTTGTTTTATTTTTCTGTTTAAAAGCAATGGCACGGCAGTTTTCATTTATTGTATTGTTTTCTTGTTTTATTTTCTGTTTAGAAGCTAGTAGCAGCACCACGTAAAGTTTTAGTTTTTGTTTACTTGTTTCATTTTCATTTTTGTTTACTTGTTTACTTGTTTTACTTCTCATATTTAGTTTTTATTCTTTCGGTTGTAGCATTGAGCATTTCTTTTTCCTTTCTCTCGTTTGTGTTCATCGTTTGGAGTTTGCAAGTTTATTTTTCTTCATGTAATTTAATTGTTGCTTACTTATTTCATGTTATTTATTTTTAATGTTTCATTAAGTTTTCATTTTAATAGTGATTACAATTACTAAGGTTTAATTTGAGAATTTGTGATGAACCCTAGATTATTGGTTTTATGCATTTTTAATTTTCAATACATGTTTTGTCAATTATTTTCTAATCTAGTTTAGTTCTTAATTTAGTTTTATTAATCTCTGAATTTAATCTGTTAGTCATTTACATTCCAATCCGACAATCACAAATCTAAAAATATGAATCTAGTCCATGACTAGTAAACTCTTCCATCCATTGTACATATCATCCTCTTGTTTTCTCTTTGTGAAGTTTTTCACATCTTTTTCAACAAGTTTAATTTTAAGTAACCTTTCCCTGTGGATTCGATCCTGTAAGATACTACAACGCCTGTATACTTGCAGGTAAAACTGCACTAGATTTTTGATTCATTAATTTGAGTCAGATTTTAGTCGCATCACATCCCTACAGCTCCCACTATAAGTAGGAATCGCAGGCGGGACTACCACCATCCCTACCGTGTACACCGTAGGCAGGAATCACAAGTGGGACTCTACCACCGTCCCTGCTTACCACCATCCCTACAGTCTCTTTTTCCTCTCTCTCAATCCTTATCAATCATTAATCACAAAACAATCCAAATTCATTTCTCACATGAAAAGTCAGTTTTCTTTTTATGTACAATGCATAAATATGCATGCCATAATGCAATAAAAATCATGATACTAAAGACAACATAATACACACAAACACAATTAATCTAAATAAACAAACCATCATCAAATCCAACCCGACCCCCATATTCCTTTGACTCTAAGTCCGGCACAACCAACCAACTCCAGAAAAGTTGTTAGCGTAACAATATTAGGTTTGGGTGTTGAATAGTAGTGAAAAAGTAGATGAAAAGTAATAATAGAATATTAAATAGTAGTAAAAAGTAGGTGAAAAGTAATAATAAAATAATGAATAGTAATGGAGTATGTTGAGAAGTGTTGAGAGTATCTCAACACCCAGACACTTCTCAAAATATAATTTTCAAAGATCACGGAGGCGGTATAGGTAGCAGCATAGCAACGTAACATTGTAAATTCAGACAAAGTTGTGGGTCTCAAAATACTCAATTTTGAAAGGGGATAAACAAAGATTTGGGATGGCTTTGAGGTAGTTAGAATCAATAATGATTAATCTTAAGGTTGAAAAATCCTATGATAAATCATGTTTATTAGTGAGGAACATACAGAGGTTTAGCCACACACACATATCCGAGTTCTGAGACATTTGCCCCAATTCTATGTGAACAATTACTGAGACTTTCCTTGTGGATATAACTCCTGGTGTTGAGTAGTCACGAATCGATTTTTTGTGAGAATTCAGAATTATGTTTGATTGTTTTTGTTTGAATTTCGAGCTTTATGCAATGTTCATCTCAACTAATTTTCACTATTTTGCTCAAGGATTAGCAAAATGCTAGTTGGGGGGTGTGATTGAGCTGAAATATTGCATATTTTAGCTATTTAAAACCAATGTATTTTAAATTCATCATGACATTATTATTGGTTTTAGATGGAAAAATAGTTAATAAGCATAAATACGAGTTGTGATTTTTAATTGATTAATATCATGTTTATGCTTAATTTTATAACTATGATTTAATGAGACAATATTTCCTCACATATATAGTTTATTTGTGATAATCTATTTTTCTTTTAATTTATTTTTGAGTGTTATTTTTATTTTCAGTTCAAATAAAATTCACATGATCAAATAAAATTCCGATATCAATCCTCAGGTGCAAGCTTGATCTAAGCAATAATAGATTCAATGGCACCATACCAATGAAATCTGCAACATGTCAATGCAATTCGTGCTCTGAAATTCATTTAAAGGGGACCTCGTGAGATTGGAAACTGTGTTTGAATTGCAAATGTACAGCAGCAAAGCAAACATGCATGGGACTCCATGGAATAAATAAAAGAGACAAAGGTGAAAGCAATTAATGTGGGGCTGGAAAAGAAATCATCCAAGAAATCATCCACTCGGCAACCTTGGTTTGAATTGAATAAGATGGGAGAAATCGGTGGATTGAGGCCATGTATAAAGAATGAAGAAACATGTGCAACCGGTGAGTGTGCTGGAATTAAACTATGTTGTGCTGGAAAGTAAAGAGAAAGCAACCGGTGGGTGTTTTTATTTTTGCTGCAGCCGATCGGTGCATGAGTTTGGAGCTGGTGAGTTGTGCTGGAAAGAGAGGCAGCAATCGGTTGAGAGGTGATTGAAGAGATCATCCGTGATGGAGGAGAACAATTGATGTGGGGTTGTTGTGTTTAGCCTTTATTAGTTAATTATCCTAAGATGAAGAGAGAGTGGAGTCGCTGAAAGTGAATGCATGAATATAGAAAGGGTGAGAAAAAGTGAGTAGAGAGGGAGAGTAATGAGTGGAAGAGTAATGAGTGGAAGAGCTGAACTTAAAGAAAAGGAATAAAGGAGTGTGCAGCCGAGATGAAGGAGTGAAAGGTGGGAGTCGGAATTGAGGAATTTAGCTGGAACTTCGGACAACATGGGACCAGACACATGGACAGCACTCCACTCACACGAAGCACTCAACAAACCACACATGCATGATAGCAATTCAGACATGCAGGGGCCACGGCTGGAGTGCTATGTCTTTTACTTTTTTCGTGGAGGTGGGGGGCTTGAGTGGAGAGAGCTTACTTTTCCCTTGAGTGGAGTGAGTGGTCCCGTGAGATGCTTCCCTTGAGTGGAGAGGGACGGCTGGTGGTGCTTGGGTGGAGCTTGCTTTTGCTTTGATGGTGGACTTCTTGCTTTACTTTCGAGTGGGGAGAGGAGAATGTTGGTGGGGTACTTCTTGCTTTACTTGGAGACTGAGTGGGGGTTCTTGCTTGCTTTTGCTTTTGGATGGTGCAGCCGAGATTGGAAGGATGCTTCCCTTGAGTGGAGAGACCGAATGATGCTTCCCTTGAGTGGAGAGGGAGTTTGCTTTTGCTTTGATGGGAACTTCTTGCTTTATTTTCAGAGGGGAGACTTGGAAGAAAGGGAGCTCGGGCAGTAGTTTAGTTTAAAGTTTCTATTCTTTTTGTTGAACCGGGGGGAGTTGTTTACACGGTCAGTCTTTAGTGTTTGTTTTTCTTATTTTGTTTGCTGTTTAGAAGAAGTGGCAGCAACCAGGAGTCTTCGGAGGGGATCTTTCTTATTTCTTTCAGACTTTGAAGAATTGGAGCTCGGGCAGTTTTTTTAGTTGTTTTCTTATTTTGTCTTCTGTTTTAAAAGCAAGCATAGCACCACGGTGTGGGAGTTTTTGGACTTGTTTTATTTTCTGTTGAGAATCTAGTAGCAGCACAAGTTTTTGTTTTGGTCTTTTTATTTTCTGTTTTCAAGAAGTAGCAGCAGTGCAAGTTTGTTTTGTTTTGATCTTAATTTATTTTCTGTTTAGAAGAAGCAACAGTGCAGTTTTTGGTTTTTTTCATTTATTGTATTGCTTTTACTTTGAGACCTCATGAACTAGGCGGTTTGCCTTGTCTTCATGCATTTAATTTTCGTTTAGCAGTTCGATGTCTTTGTTCTTCTTCTTTACGTTTTTTCTTTCGACTAGCATCTTGGAGGTGGTTTTCTTCTTGGTTTGTTTTTGTTTTAGTTGGGTAATTTATTTGTTGCTTACTTATTTCATGTTATTTATTTTTATTGTTTCATTAAGTTTTCATTTTAATAGTGATTACAATTGCTAAGGTTTAATTTGAGAATTTGTGATGAATCCTAGATTATTGGTTTTATGCATTTTCAATTTTCAATACATGTTTTGTCAATTATTTTCTAATTTAGTTTAGTTCTTAATTTAGTTTTATTAATCTCTGAATTTAATCTGTTAGTCATTTACATTCCAATCCGACAATCACAAATCTAAAAATATGAATCTAGTCCATGACTAGTAACCTCTTCCATCCATTGTACATATCATCATCTTGTTTTCTCTTTGTGAAGTTTTTCACATTTTTCAACAAGTTTAATTTTAAGTAACCTTTCCCCGTGGATTCGATCCTGTAAGATACTACAACGCCTGTATACTTGCAGGTAAAATTGCACTAGATTTTTGATTCATTAATTTGAGTCACAGTTTAGTCCAATCAAGTTTTTGGCGCCGTTGCCAGGGAAAGTAGTTTAACTTAAATTTAAACTTGTTATTTTTTTTTTTTTTTTTACCATTTTATCTCTGGTTATTCATCTCATTTGCATCAACCACTCATCTCCACCATATAAGATCGATGTATCATGTCATGCCAGTATTTCAAGATGGTTGGTCTGAGCCAATCCAATCAACTAACTGGGTCAATCAAGCACAGAATCAGCCCTTCTCCAACACATATAATCCGGGGTGGAGAAATCACCCAAATTTCTCATGGAGAAATGATCAGCCTGGTTGGTCCCTACCACCTCAGCAGCAGCCATTTAATCAAGGTGCTCCTCAGCACCAGTATCCGTCATATCAAAATCCTCAGAGCTATCCTTATGTAGCTCATCCTGGATTTCAACCTCATGTAGCTGCACAAAGTCCTCAGTCTTCATCATTTGCCAATAAGACTCTAGAAGACAGTATGGCACAGATGGCAAATACACTTCAACAATTCATTCAGGCCAACACAAATAATCAAAATACTCAGGCCATAAATGAGTTGCCTAGCAGTGTTAATAAAATGAGCACAACCTTGAGCACCCTAGAGAAAGGGAAATTTCCTGCACAGCCTCCACATAAGGAAACCCTTGAGGAAACATTACAGGCTTTTATGCAGGGACAAGCTCAGACAATACAGGCCATTACTGAGCTGAGAAGTTCTATCAGCGACTTGACCTCTGCATTACATGCTCAAGAAAAGGGAGACATTGTTGAGACAGCAAAAGCTGTTCTTACCTTGAGAAGTGGGAAGGAAGTTCCCCGACCTGAGATGACCATAAACACAGAGGTAATTGCTCCTACGCCTAAAGATGCAGCAGTGACGGATGAAGCTGAAAAAGAACCAGAGGTAGCAAGACCAGAACAGAAGAAGCCTGTGAGTGCAGATGCTGAAACTAGTAAGGGATACCAACCTGTGGTACCCTATCCTCAGAGATTGGCAGCTGGCAAAAGTGGAGTTGTAAAACTTACCTTTGGGAACATGGCACTTAAGTTGAACGTTTTCAACACTTGCAAGATGCCAACACATTTTGATGACACAAGTGGTTTGAATGCTGTGGAGAGTTTGACACCAACAAAGTTTATTTGCTCAAATTCTCCTTTCTCTGATAATGAAGATGATTTTAAATTTTTTGATTGTTTTGCAGATTTTTCTTTACCATTTCAAGGGACTGAGCGATTACCTTCTGAATGGTCCACCCAAAATAAACGTCGGTTTCTCTCCGAGCTAAGAAAACAATTTCAAAAATTTTGCAAATCCCGATGGAGTGGGCCGTACATTGTAAATCCCAGGGAAGTGTCTTGATTTGTTTTTCCTCCTTTACAGTTTTCTTTACTTGCTTTGTTTTTATTTGTTTGTTTGCTTTGATTTTATATTTCATGTTGATTGTTTGTTTTGCTTGTTGAGATCTGTGCACTTTGTTTTCTTTCGTTCGATTCAATAAAGACTATGTCTCTCACTAGTTGGGGGGTGTGGAATGAATAAAACGGTGCGTTAGTAGACACTGTAGATAGTTGAAAAGAAAAGTTGGATCCGTCCGTGATCCGACAAGTGTGACTGTAGATAGTTAAAAAAATAATAATTGGATCCGTCCGTGATCTGACAAGTGGCTGGAGATTTGAAAGTTAAAAAAATAGTTGGATCCGTCCGTGATCTGACAAGAGTGGCTGGAGATTTGAAATCACCTGATGTTGTTGAAAAACGGGATTTTAGGCTCCGAGTTGTCATTTCACCGAAATCACATTGCTTTTTGACGTGGATGATAGCTCGTCTGGTTCGTTGTACTATCTCTATAAAATCAGTCCTGAACTTCATCAAATCCGCATCAAGTTTTCATTCTCATCTCTATAAACTCATCTGCATTCTTTCAACTTTCTCGTCTTTAAGCTTTCTATTCTTCTAGCAAATGGCTCATTCCTCAAGCATTCCTCTAGATCAATCCATGAGACCTTCTGCATCCCAACCTCCTGTTCTTTCCGCAGCCACCATTAGTGCCATGCTGCAACTTGAAAATAATAGTATGGCTAATAGGTCGGACTCAGAGGCTATCTACGACCTGGTGAGTCTTGGGACTCGCTACTCATCCTCCATTGTGGCTTTTTCCCAAAGGGTACAAGCCAAAAACAATGAGGTTGAAAGGCTGAAAGAACAAATCGTTGTACTTCAACGAATTTCTCAAGAGGCTCACATAAGGGAAGGAATTGAACGGCAGAAGAATAGACATTTGAAGTCTCTTTTAGATTCTTCATTCCGCTTGCCAGCTCCCATGGCTAAGGATGACCTGATGCTGTATGAAGAGCATGAGCGTCTCAAACTTGAGGCTAAAAACCTCAAGTTTATGTAAAAAAAAAAAAAAAAAAAAAAAAAAAAAAAAAAAATTCTTGCTTGTTTTGCATTTTGTTTATTTTGTTTTGGGTCCACTACTTTGGAGGATCCTGCGTATCAGAATTAATTTCTGAATCATCATTGTATATACTATATGTGTTGTTTTGTTTTTCCTTCTTTTGTTTTCTGTTATGTTTTTAACTTTGACAGAAATCTACTCCTTTTGTGCACTCGAATATCTCAAGTGAATTTGTTTCCTCTTTGTTTAATCATGACTGTATAACATACATCATCGGATATTCATTGCTGAACATTGAGGATAATGTCACATTTAGTTGGGGGGAGGGTTTTCTGTTAAATGTGTTAAATTCCTTTAAAAAATAAATAAATAAAAAAAATAAAATAAAATAAAATAAAATAAAATAAAATAAAATTTGTGAGGTGCACGATTAACGCACACTTCTGGCATTTTTTTGTGAAATTTGAGTATCTTGGTGGAGTAGTTGAGCGGAATTATTTTGTGAAGATTTATTTTCAACCTTAAATATAGAACATGACTTATGATGCATCATATTTTGTTGAGGAGTGACTTGAAACACCGGGATTCGATATTTACAAAAATGAGAATTAGTATAATTTATATAGAATGAAGGGCAAGTTTTGAAAGAACTTTTTGCACATGCTTACACTTGTAGTGTTCCTCATTAATGTTCATTGATTTAAAACAGGAGAAGTAAACTGCAGGACTACCGAGCCTTATATAAAAAAAAAAAAAAAAAAAAAAAAAAAAAAAAAAAGGAAAAAGAAAAAGAAAAGAAAAGAAAACGAAAAGAAAAGAAAACAAAAAAAAATCATGTAAGTTTTCCTAAATAAAGGGCTAGAAACAGTTACCCAAAACTTTGGGGGTTGAATGATCAACCTTTAAACAGAGTTGGCGTGAAAACTGCTAGTCCCTTAGGCTTTCAGGTAGTTAGAATCAATAATGATTAATCTTAAGGTTGAAAAATCCTATGATAAATCATGTTTATTAGTGAGGAACATACAGAGGTTTAGCCACACACACATATCCGAGTTCTGAGACATTTGCCCCAATTCTATGTGAACAATTACTGAGACTTTCCTTGTGGATATAAATCCTGGTGTTGAGTAGTCACGAATCGATTTTTTGTGAGAATTCAGAATTATGTTTGATTGTTTTTGTTTGAATTTCGAGCTTTATGCAATGTTCATCTCAACTAATTTTCATTATTTTGCTCAAGGATTAGCAAAATGCTAGTTGGGGGGTGTGATTGAGCTGAAATATTGCATATTTTAGCTATTTAAAACCAATGTATTTTCAATTCATCATGACATTATTATTGGTTTTAGATGGAAAAATAGTTAATAAGCATAAATACGAGTTGTGATTTTTAATTGATTAATATCATGTTTATGCTTAATTTTATAACTATGATTTAATGAGACAATATTTCCTCACATATATAGTTTATTTGTGATAATCTATTTTTCTTTTAATTTATTTTTGAGTGTTATTTTTATTTTCAGTTCAAATAAAATTCACATGATCAAATAAAATTGCGATATCAATCCTCAGGTGCAAGCTTGATCTAAGCAATAATAGATTCAATGGCACCATACCAATGAAATCTGCAACATGTCAATGCAATTCGTGCTCTGAAATTCATTTAAAGGGGACCTCGTGAGATTGGAAACTGTGTTTGAATTGCAAATGTACAGCAGCAAAGCAAACATGCATGGTACTCCATGGAATAAATAAAAGAGACAAAGGTGAAAGCAATTAATGTGGGGCTGGAAAAGAAATCATCCAAGAAATCATCCACTCGGCAACCTTGGTTTGAATTGAATAAGATGAGAGAAATCGGTGGATTGAGGCCATGTATAAAGAATGAAGAAACATGTGCAACCGGTGAGTGTGCTGGAATTAAACTATGTTGTGCTGGAAAGTAAAGAGAAAGCAACCGGTGGGTGTTTTTATTTTTGCTGCAGCCGATCGGTGCATGAGTTTGGAGCTGGTGAGTTGTGCTGGAAAGAGAGGCAGCAATCGGTTGAGAGGTGATTGAAGAGATCATCCGTGATGGAGGAGAACAATTGATGTGGGGCTGTTGTGTTTAGCCTTTATTAGTTAATTATCCTAAGATGAAGAGAGAGTGGAGTCGCTGAAAGTGAATGCATGAATATAGAAAGGGTGAGAAAAAGTGAGTAGAGAGGGAGAGTAATGAGTGGAAGAGCTGAACTTAAAGAAAAGGAATAAAGGAGTGTGCAGCCGAGATGAAGGAGTGAAAGGTGGGAGTCGGAATTGAGGAATTTAGCTGGAACTTCGGACAACATGGGACCAGACACATGGACAGCACTCCACTCACACGAAGCACTCAACAAACCACACATGCATGATAGCAATTCAGACATGCAGGGGCCACGGCTGGAGTGCTATGTCTTTTACTTTTTTCGTGGAGGTGGGGGGCTTGAGTGGAGAGAGCTTACTTTTCCCTTGAGTGGAGTGAGTGGTCCCGTGAGATGCTTCCCTTGAGTGGAGAGGGACGGTTGGTGGTGCTTGGGTGGAGCTTGCTTTTGCTTTGATGGTGGACTTCTTGCTTTACTTTCAAGTGGGGAGAGGAGAATGTTGGTGGGGTACTTCTTGCTTTACTTGGAGACCGAGTGGGGGTTCTTGCTTGCTTTTGCTTTTGGATGGTGCAGCCGAGATTGGAAGGATGCTTCCCTTGAGTGGAGAGACCGAATGATGCTTCCCTTGAGTGGAGAGGGAGTTTGCTTTTGCTTTGATGGGAACTTCTTGCTTTATTTTCAGAGGGGAGACTTGGAAGAAAGGGAGCTCGGGCAGTAGTTTAGTTTAAAGTTTCTATTCTTTTTGTTGAACCGGGGGGAGTTGTTTACACGGTCAGTCTTTAGTGTTTGTTTTTCTTATTTTGTTTGCTGTTTAGAAGAAGTGGCAGCAACCAGGAGTCTTCGGAGGGGATCTTTCTTATTTCTTTCAGACTTTGAAGAATTGGAGCTCGGGCAGTTTTTTTAGTTGTTTTCTTATTTTGTCTTCTGTTTTAAAAGCAAGCATAGCACCACGGTGTGGGAGTTTTTGGACTTGTTTTATTTTCTGTTGAGAATCTAGTAGCAGCACAAGTTTTTGTTTTGGTCTTTTTATTTTCTGTTTTCAAGAAGTAGCAGCAGTGCAAGTTTGTTTTGTTTTGATCTTAATTTATTTTCTGTTTAGAAGAAGCAACAGTGCAGTTTTTGTTTTTTTCATTTATTGTATTGCTTTTACTTTGAGACCTCATGAACTAGGTGGTTTGCCTTGTCTTCATGCATTTAATTTTCGTTTAGCAGTTCGATGTCTTTGTTCTTCTTCTTTACGTTTTTTCTTTCGACTAGCATCTTGGAGGTGGTTTTCTTCTTGGTTTGTTTTTGTTTTAGTTGGGTAATTTATTTGTTGCTTACTTATTTCATGTTATTTATTTTTATTGTTTCATTAAGTTTTCATTTTAATAGTGATTACAATTGCTAAGGTTTAATTTGAGAATTTGTGATGAATCCTAGATTATTGGTTTTATGCATTTTCAATTTTCAATACATGTTTTGTCAATTATTTTCTAATTTAGTTTAGTTCTTAATTTAGTTTTATTAATCTCTGAATTTAATCTGTTAGTCATTTACATTCCAATCCGACAATCACAAATCTAAAAATATGAATCTAGTCTATGACTAGTAACCTCTTCCATCCATTGTACATATCATCCTCTTGTTTTCTCTTTGTGAAGTTTTTCACATTTTTCAACAAGTTTAATTTTAAGTAACCTTTCCCCGTGGATTCGATCCTGTAAGATACTACAACGCCTGTATACTTGCAGGTAAAACTGCACTAGATTTTTGATTCATTAATTTGAGTCACAGTTTAGTCCAATCAATAAACAAAGATTTGGGATGGCTAGGGAAGGACTTAGAGGTGTTGGTGAAGCTATTGGTAATGGTGGTTGGTCGTGGGTAGCGGTGTGGGCGGCGGTTAAAGGCTAAAATATCCAAATAAAAAAAAAAAGATGGAGGGGCTTCAATAGTGGCAGATCGGGGCTGATGTTGGGTGAGTTAGGTAGTTGGGAGGTTGCCGGTGAGGTGGTGAGAAGATGGCAGCCCAAGGTGGTGCCACAGTGGCACTGGGACACTAAGAGCGTACAGCTTGAAGCCATGTGTGGAGAAGTTTTGTGACGCGGGAGGGGCTAAAAATGGAGGGGTGAGGTTGCCAGCTGGTGGGGAAGAAGATAAGAGAGGTGGCGCACGGCGGGAGAGAGAGAGAGAGAGAGATAGAGAGAGAGAGAGAGAGAGAGAGAGAGAGAGAGAGAGAGAGAGAGAGAGAGAGAGAGAGAGAGAGAGAGCCCCAGAGCCCCAGAGCGCCAGTGGCAACCCAAAAACCCGGGCTCTAACAAGCCAGCCAAGTCAAGTTGGTGGATTTCTAGGAAGCCATCGGGGCTGAGAAAACTAAGTTAAGCCAAAAAGGGTTGAAGTTGCAAAAAATGGGGGCAGTGGGCTAAGCAAAAGTACAAAAGGCAGAAGAAAGATAGCAATGCGAATGGAAAGGGGAGCGAATTTAAAGGCATGGTCTCATAGTTGCAGAGAGAGGGGTAACATCTGACAACCTAAACTTGCAAGGAATGTGAAGCAATAGGAACCATATTGGCACCCCGGTAGCAGTATATGAGGAATCACCATCGGACACATGGAATGGCCACTAACCAGCTCATGTCGCCATTCATTGACAAGAAGAGTGATCAACTGTGATAAACAAGAAGCTATGAAAATTTCCATCAGATCAACCCAATGAGAATTGGCGGGGTAACTGTTAGGGGGTATATTCGTCAGGGCCTAAAGCCCATAGTACTGCCCTAGGCCCATTACTTCGCCAAGCCCCATGAGCTCCAGGAATGACGACTCGAGCTCGGAAGGGCCCCCCTTTGATAGCCAGGGTGGGTCCCAAACCCATGCGGGTTGGGCAGGATCCAGACCCATGCAGATTAGAGGTAATCATCAACATTGAGATGTGACGTTACAAAAGGGTGCAGGAAACCATAATCGGGAAAAAGGAAAGAGACGGCATCCGGCAATGCTACCAAAGACCCATACCGCATTAAATGATTGACACAAAAAAACCACACCGCATTAAATTCAATATGGTGGTGGAGACTTCAAGGAGAGGCGTCCCTTCGCCCGAAAACACAAGGCATGTCCTAACTTGAATGACCAAGTATAAAAAGTCACCCAGAACTAGGAGGTAAGTGGGGATGAATTCAAGTCTGTTGTCAATCATATATAACTGTTGTCTTCTTATTTAATCATTTTATCTCTACTCTATACTAACTTTGCCATCAAAGGTTTCCCGGGCTACCGCAGTGCCACCCCTCTCCCGCCTCAGGATCCGCCATAAGTGAAGACCTGCACCGCTGAGCAACCCGGCCCAAGGGTGTACAAAACACGACGTTAACTTTAGTATTGAAAATATTATAATATTAAACTTATATAGTGTTACACGTGTAAACAGTAAACTGGAAAACCGGATTGTATAAGTTCAAAACTGAAAAAACTGAAAGTTCTGATTTTGGTAATGAATCGATCCATATTATTTCTTAAATTTTCAAAGTTGGTATATACCGATTCAGTTCCAAAATGTTTTCAAAATCGAACCGGCTACACCCCTAACTCCAATGCTTAAGTTAAAGAAAACCTAAAGTCTCTTAATCAATCTAATAATCTAGCGGCACATACTTGGTGGTGTATTTATATGGTTTAAGGCATCCCATTTGGTAAAGTCTTTCTCGTGGATAAGATACTGGAGATGATAGTGTGCCGCCAACATGGGTATCTATGCGGGACTGGCCTATTATGTTGGCGTGAACCTTTCACGAGACAAACCCCAAGTAAGATTCCCTGCTAGCCATGGTTATTCCTTGCATTATCCTATAATCTCCGAATGTTTTACTCAGTTTCAACTCTTAATCACCTTGTACCACGTAATCTTCTCGTGAGTGTCTCTTAATTGGTCACCTATAGGTCTTTCTTCGCCTGTGACGCATACTTATCTCTATCATGTTAGAGATAAAGATAAAATCAAATCAAGCTCAAAGTAAAATCTGATTTGATTATTATTAAGATAATTGAATTTTATAATTATCTAGAGATTATCTTACCTATCTTCTTGTAATTTCTTTATAGGGACTTATGCCTTATTGAATTATTCATAATAAACAATATATAGTCCTCAAAAATTTCTTCTCTCTCATTCTCTTTTTCTCATTTTCTATTTTATTTAAATTTCTACCATAATTATTGATGTAATTTTTCAATGGAGTCAGAGTCTAACAATATGGTCGAATGACCCACAATGATGACGGGAGCATTAAAACAGTGCTTGGATGCAACCATGAAATAAATAATAAATCAAGCATTAAAAATGTAAATAAAGATAAACAAATATTTATGTGATCAGCATAAAAGTCTACTTAGATATTTCTAAGTTCATGAATGAGTATAACGAAACCTCTCTCTCATTCTCTCTTTTTGTCTTTGATTCACGACACGTTATCAGCAACGTTATCAGCACGATGCGTGAAAAATCTTCCTTCTGCCGCTTAGTTCTCGAGTTTCTCTCTCATGGGATAGATGGTAGCAGGAAAGGCCTAACTTTCATGTATGACAGAGTTCGAATCAGAGAGTTCGGCCACATGCTTGCCGGAATCCTGGAGCTTCGGCCAAGAAAACCCAGTTCTTTTTCATTATTCTCACTTGAAGCTTCGAATGTTGAGCGAGTTCACGCCGCCTCCCATGGGCGTGGCCAACCTACCCTTTAGGCAAATCTTGTTCTTCTTGATCGACTCGATCACCTCCTCGGGAACCTTCTTCATGTCCCCATGCACCTCGACTCGGAAAGGCGTGTAGAGGAACCATCCGGCCTTTCTCCCAAACCTGCCTCTATTGCCTCCGGCGGAGGAAACGAACCCTGTGCCTCGTCTTCTTCGGCAACTCGGTCACCAGATCCAGCAGATGCAGCTCGCACTCCGACAGATGCAACTCGTCTTGAATGGCCGGTCCGTTCTCGGGATTATGGGTTCTCTTGTTGACAGCCCGCTCGTCATTACATGGTCCTCAAGGCCAACGTCGACCATTTGACTCTGATCCAGATCGGTCTCACCCTCTCAGATGAAGAGGGAAATCTTTCGGATCTGGGCACGAACATCCTTTACATATCTGGAATGATGGGGACCGGAAGCAAGCGAAAGAATGATCAGAATTATTCTCCGGCGGATCTAGGACCACATAGACTACATCCTCCTCTTCTCGTTGACCGGATGGCCTTGCAGATCTGAATTTCTTTATGGGTTGATTCATGTCGTGAAGAAATGGTGGAGATGGATTGAAGAGTCGAAGGCATCGATTACCTGGGGCAGTCCATATACATTGGCGACCCGAATCACTGCTTTCCCAGACGGTTCCTGGACAACTTTAATCTCTCAGACGCACAGGTACGCAAGATTTGGTCTGAAATGGCAGAAAGCAAAGTGAGCATAGCGAATTGGTTGCTAGCGGTGAAACGCAGTTCCGGCAAGTCTTACAGTCAGGTAGCGGTGGAGATGGGCCTCACCAACGTCTACGTTGCCCAGCTCCTCAGATGCCAAGCCCAGCTGAAGCCCGAAACAGCTCCTAAACTAAAGGCAGTGCTGCCCGAACTTACTGACGACGACCTCCAGGAGATGATGAGGCCGCCCATGCGCTCCTACGACCCCAATTTAATTGGATCTTCTATTCAGCACGTAGGTTCCGATGATTAAGAAGTTATTACTCTTCACTTTAAGTAAATTTTTTAATATATTATTTATAATCTCTAAGATGAGTATTAAAAATTATATTTATTTTTATTATTTGATAAAATTTTATATTTATTCACATAATTTATAACTCAGTTATATTTGTGATAAATTTTTATTCACATAATTTATATATAAGTTCTATTTATTTTTTATACTTGTTATGAATTATTGATAATAAGTTTCATCTTATAATAGAAATGGAGCATTCCTGAAAGATCGCTTTAAATCAATAATTTTATTGAGTATATCATAGTTTAAAGAAGTGATACGTGTACCAAAAGCTCATTATGATTAATATACCTGAAGTTGCATAATTGAAATTGTGTAAAGAAAAGCCACTAAAGAATATATGTTTAAAATGAATATCTCGAATGTGCTTCTGAAGTAGCAATATCGAGTGTGCTCCTGAAGTAGCAATAACGAGTACAAAAGTTCACAATATATTCTAAATTTATATCTGGTCTTCTAGTGGCTAAGTAAAATAATGAGTTTTTGATAAGAAAGTATTAGTCACGTCATAATAGTTTCACATCATTTCCTGAAATAAATGATATTAGATTTATATCATTTTATTCTTTGTAGTGAAAAAAATGATGCATTTTATTCAAAGAAACGAAAGAGATTGGATGTGATAATGAATATCTTTATAATACTTTTATGATTTCGGGCCAGAAGCTCGTCTTGAAAAAACTACCAGTTTTCTCTTTGAGATGATATTATACAATTATTGAATCAAATATTTTGAATCAAATATTATGATGCATCAAAAGTGATATGATTCAAAATATTTGTATCTTTTCATGATTATTTTAATAATCCAAAATCAATTACGATAAGTCGAATAATTTTCATATGGACGTCCATAGAAGAACCAGAAGATTCTTTTACTATAAATCCTTACCACTAGGAGTGGAAAGAAAAATTTGCTAAAAGCAAATAAAATGAAATAATTCGACGTTATCTTGATTATCATAGATGAACTGGAAGTTCAAATGATAATTAATTTATGGATGTAATAAGATAAAAATGTCTCATATTTTAGCTGCTAAAATCCTACGGAAGATTGAAGTCCCAGTAGGACAATTAAGAAATTTAGCAATCTAATGAACATAAGACATGTCTAAAAGCATGTGAGACATATTAATACAAAAGATTAAACACCTCGAAAGAGAAAAGCACAAATAATTTGGTGCTCCTGAAGAGGCCGTACCCACAATCAAGCAATAAGATCCATCCAAATTTTCTGTATAAAATTCTCCCATATAAACTCTTGAAGAGTATAACCCTCCTGAAGAGTGCCTCCTGAAGAGATTTTTCATGAAATGTGTTGAACCCAAGGTTTCAAGTTTCATGTGATTATAAATCTACACATGGATTTTGATGATAACAAATGAATTCAAAGAATAAAGGAGTTTCAAGCTCAAGTTGTTCACACAATGGAATCAAGCACATCAAAGAACCAAGCATGAGCAAGAAGGAAATAAGTTCACATTAAAGTCATAGAGTAATGTTGTAAATCTCTTAAAATTCGAAATTAGGATTAATGCTCAAAATTAATATTTTATCATAAAGCATTAAAATACATTTTCCACATGTGAATGAATATTTTTGAAAATTAAATTTGAAAATTTTGAAAGATGATTGATTGTCATCTTTTACATGTGCATGCCTTAATTAAAGGGTTGAACTTTGAAAATATTAAAGATGATTGATTGTCATCTTTCACATGTGCATGTTTTATTTGAATATTTTCAAAAGTAATTGATGCTTTTTTAGACTTATATAAAAGGTAGATGATTTTGTTTGAAATTTTTGAAAAGTAAAGTGTGCTCATTTTGTCATATATAAAAAGTAAAATATTAGGTTTGAATTTTTTGAAAATGAAAGTGTGCTCCTTTTGTCATATGCAAAAAGTAAAAGATTAGGTTTGAATTTTTTGAAAAAGAAAGTGTGCTCATTTTGTCATATGCCAAAAGTAAAAGATTAGGTTTGATTTTTTTGAAAAAAAATGAATGATGTTGTCTTTGACAATTGAAAAAGAAGAACCTTTTATTTGAATTTTTTGAAAAAGTGAATGATGTTGTCTTTGACATGTGAATCTTTTTAAATTTGAATATGAAGTCTCATATGCCTATAAATAGATTATTTGAGAGCTTCACATTTACAACACCAAGAGCATACAACATTCATTCAAAACTTTCATTCTCTCTTCTCTAAGCATTGAGCCTTAATCCTTGTTCATTTTGAGAGATATAGTTTGCGCTGTATTGTTCTTATTTCACTCATTGAGAAGTGTTTTCTGATAACCTACCCACTATCAACTCTTGTATCAGAAAAAGGGTGTGTATAACCCTTGTGTGTGTAGAAAGTATTCTACACGGGGAATAGTTGAATCACCACGTGTAAGGTGATTGCAAGTGTAGAGGGTGTTCTACACGGATCTTTTGTAGCGGTGTTGTTCAAAGGTGTAATAGATTTCTATCTCCACCTGAAGGAGGTTGAATAGTGAATTTGGGAATCCTCAAGGGGTAGCTTGAGGCGAGGACGTAGGCAGTGGGGCCGAACCTCGTTAACATACTGAGTTTGCTTCTCTCTTACCCTTACTCTTTATATTTATTGTTATTTCATATTTTGTTTATATTTTATATTATATATTTGATTTATAATTATTATTTTTTTTTAATACAACTCAATTCACCCCCCCTCTTGTGTTAGTCATCTGGGCAACAATTGGTATCAGAGCTAGTTGACCTGTACTGTTCATACAGGCAGATCACTCATGAGAACTCTCGCTTGTGACTGTGTCACCGAAGCAAGACTCACCGACCATGAGTGACGGTGCACCGGTAGAGACGGTGGCCGGCTAGTCTGGTAGGTACAATTGTTAGGTGACATAGATGTGGCCTATGATCAGTAACAATTGGTATCAGAGCTAAGAGCTCTATTATAAGACTAACTATCTTTTGAGTTAAGATCTTATGGCTAACATTTCAGCTTCGTTTGGTGAAGGTCAATCTAGCAGTCGGCCTCCACTCTTTTGTGGAGATAATTACTCATTCTGGAAAGTTAGAATGAGAATATTCCTTCAAGCTCAAGGTCGAGAAATCTGGAAATGTATTGTAAATGGACCTTATATTCCAACAAAAGTGGTTGATGGAGTAAAGGTCAAAAAGGAAGAAGAAGAGTTTGATCGTGAAGACGATAGACTTTATACTTTGAATTTAACTGCTATGAATTTATTATTTAATGCTCTCAATGGAAATGAGTTTAATAGAATAATGACTTGTGCTACGGCAAAAGAAATTTGGGATAACTTGGAAGTTACTTATGAAGGAACTTCGCAAGTCAAGGAATCAAAAATTTATATTCTTACTCATGAATATGAAATGTTTAAGATGAATGATGATGAATCTATTTCTAGTATGCATACTCGTTTTACTAACATTATAAACAGCTTGACAGCTCTCGGCAAAATTTATTCCAAAGTGGAGATAGGAAGAAAAATTCTCAACTCTCTACCAAAACGCTGGGAATTAAAAGTGACAGCGATTCTTGAAGCTAGAGACCTCAAGAAGCTCGAAGTCAATGAACTCATCGGGTCACTTATCACCCATGAGTACACATTGAAAAGATGAGAAGAAGAAGGAAAGCCAAAGAAGAGCTTAGCACTTAAAGTTGTTCCTCATGAAAGTGAAAGTGATGAAGATGAGGAAAATGAAGATAAAGATAAAGAAGTTGCGATGATAACAAGAAGAATTCAGAGGTTCTTGAAGAAAAATAGAACTCCTCCAATGAAATCTTTCAAAAAGTTTTCCAAGAAAGATTCAGGTAAAAATGACACTTTAATTTGTTATAAATGCAATAAACCTGGTCATATCAAACCAGATTGTCCTCTGCTAAAGAAAGATCGAAACAAGGGCAAGAAAGCAATGAAAGCTACATGGGATGATGATTCAAGTAGTTCAGATAGTGAAGCAAGCAATGGAGAATCAGCAAATCTTTGTCTTATGGCTAAAGATGACATTGAGGTAACAAATCTTGATAATATTGAAGATCCTTCATATGAAGAATTGCAAAATATTTTAGAAGAGGTATATGAGGAATTTGAAAAATTGGGTATCAAGTATATTGCTTTGAAAAAGAAAAATTTTTCTTTAACAAACGAAATTGAAATTTTAAGAAAAGAAAGTATCATTTTGAAAGATGAAAATCTTGAATTGAATAAGAAGAAAACCGATTTAGAAAATATTGTTGAAAACTTTACGAATGGAAAAAGAAATTTTGAAAAACTTCTTGGTAGTCAAAGATGTGTTTTTGACAAGGCAGGTTTGGGATATATGCCAAAACAAAAATACAAACCTTATAAAAATTTCTTTGATAATCATTCTACATCAAAAACTAATATTCAAAATTCTTTTCATAAAAATAATTTTGTCAAAAAAGGATATTATTATAATCATTCAAGTTTTTCATATATGTCACATGCTATTTGCAATTTTTGTAATAGAAATGGTCATAATTATCATACTTGTCCTATTAGAAAAAATCATACAATAACTATTAGGGCCATATGGGTACCTAAAAATCTTGTTTATTCTAATACTAATAAATAAAGGACCCAAAGAACTTAGGTACCGAGAAAAATCATTTTAATTGTTTTTATAGGTATGCATGAAGTCTTCCACAAGCAAAAACAAATGGTTTTTAGATAGTAGATGTTCAAGACACATGACGGGAGACAAGACTAAGTTCTTTGATCTTAGATCTAAATAAGAAGGACACGTGACATTTGGAGACAACTCGAAAGGGAAGATCGTGGGAATAGGTAAAATTGGTAATGAATCTTCTCTCATAATTGAAGATGTTCTACTTGTTGAAGGTCTAAAACATAATCTTTTGAGCATAAGTCAATTATGTGATAAAGAATTTACAGTTACTTTCAAAATGGATAAGTGCATTATTTTGAATGATCATGATTGTAATATTTGTTTTATTGTTTTTAGAAACAATAATGTTTATACAATTGATTTTGAAGAAATTACCTCACAAGATGCTATTTGCTTTTCAGCTCAAAATGAAACTAGTTGGTTATGACATAGAAGATTAGGTCATGCCAACATGGAACTTATTTCCAAACTTTCAAAAAATGATCTTGTGAGAGGTTTACCAAAAACATATTTTCTTAAAGACAAAATTTGTGATGCATGTCAATTTGGTAAACAAACAAAAACTTCTTTTAAAACTAAGAAACATATTTCCACTACTAGACCATTGCAATTGATACACATGGATCTTTTTGGACCAAATAGAGTTGCAAGTCTAGGAGGAAAATATTATGCATTTGTTATTGTTGATGATTTCTCTAGATATACTTGGTTCATCTTTCTTGCTCATAAAGATGAGGCACATAATGCCTTTACCAAGTTATGAAAGAGAATTCAAAATGAAAAGGGCTATACTATTTCAAGTATCCGAAGTGATTGGGGAAAAGAGTTTGTTAATAAAAATATTGAAACATTTTGTGATGAAAACGGTTTTGTGCATAATTTTTCTGCTCCTCGAACTCCTCAACAAAATGGGGTAGTAGAGAGGAAAAATAGATCTCTTCAAGAGATGGCAAGAACAATGCTCAATGAGAACAACTTGCCTAGTTATTTTTGGGCCGAAGCGGTAAGTAATGCATGTTATGTTATAAATAGAGTTATGCTAAGGTCTAAGTTAGATAAAACCCCCTATGAGCTTTGGAATGAGAAAAAGCCCAACATTGGTTACTTTCATGTATTTGGATGCAAATGTTTTATTTTTAATGACAGGGATAATTTAGGCAAATTTGATGCAAAATCTGATGAAGATATCTTTCTCGGGTATTCTACTAATAGTAAAGCTTATAGAGTATTCAATAAAAAGACTTTTTGACTGTACAAGATCTATGCACGTAGTATTTGATGAATCTAATTCTTCACTCTCCAAGAAATCTATTGATGAAGAAACAGGAGGTATAAATAATACGGAAAGTCCCAATCTCAACAAAGAGAAAACAATAGAGGAAGTTCAACATGGAGCCATCAGGAAAGATCATCAAAATTTAATACAAGATGCAATCAAACAGTGGAAATTTGTGAAAGATCATCCAGTGGAACAAATTTTGGGAGAACCTTCACAAGGTGTAAGTACTCGATCATCTCTTAGAAATATTTGCAATCATACTGCTTTTCTATCTCAAATTGAACCCAAAAATATTGATGACGCACTTCTTGATGAATCTTGGATTCTAGCTATGCAAGAAGAGTTGAATCAATTTGAAAGAAATGATGTTTGGACACTTGTTCCTAGACCCAAAAATCATACTATTATTGGAACAAAATAGGTTTTTAGAAACAAGAAAGATGAGTTCGGAGTCATTACTAGAAATAAGGCTCGACTTGTAGCCCAAGGTTTTAATCAAGAAGAAGGAATCGATTATGATGAGACATATGCACCTGTCGCAAGATTAGAAGCTATTCGAATGCTACTTGCATATGCTTGTTATAAAAATTTCAAACTTTTTCAAATGGATGTTAAAAGTGCTTTCTTAAATGGTTTTATAAATGAAGAGGTATATGTTGAGCAACCTCCAGGTTTTGAAAATCATATTTCCCCAAATCATGTTTTCAAACTCATAAAAGCATTATATGGACTTAAACAAGCTCATAGAGCTTGGTACGAAAGATTTAGTGGTTTCTTGATTGAAAAAGGTTTTTCAAGAGGAAAAATCGACACAACTCTTTTCATTAAATATGAAAATGATGATATTTTTTTGATTCAGATTTATGTTGATGATATAATATTGGGTGCTACTAATGAAAATATGTGTCAAGTTTTTGCTAAGACTATGCAGGAAGAATTTGAGATGAGCATGATGGGAGAACTTACATTCTTTCTCGGATTGCAAATTAAGCAAGCAAAAAGTGGGACATTCATCAATCAATCAAAATATATTAAGGAATTACTGAAAAAGTTTGGGATGGAAAATGCTAAGGAAATTGGAACACCAATGAGCCCATCAACTAAACTTGATAAAGATGAATCCCGTAAGCCAGTTGACTAGAAGATATATCGAGGTATGATTGGTAGCTTATTATATTTAACAGCCAGTAGACCAGATATTATGTTTAGTGTGTGCTTATGTGCACGCTTTCAATCATCTCCAAAAGAATCACATTTAATTGCAGTTAAGCGCATTCTTAGATATCTTAGTGGTACAATTAACCTAGGGTTATAGTACCCTAAGCACACATCTTTCGATCTAATCAGCTACACAGATGCAGATTATGCTGGCTGTAAAATAGATTGAAAAAGCACTAGTGGAGCATGCCATTTCTTAGGTCATGCATTAGTTTCCTGGTTTAGTAAAAAACAAAATTCTGTTGCACTATCTACTGCTGAGGTAGAATATGTTTCTGCGGGTAGTTGTTGTGCTCAAGTTCTCTACATGAAGCAACAACTTGAAGATTTTAAACTCAAGTATAATCACATTCCAATCAAATGTGATAATACAAGTGCTATAAATCTTTCAAAGAACCCAATACAACATTCTAGAACTAAGCATATTGAAATAAGATATCATTTTCTTCGAAATCATGTGCAGAAAGGCGATATAGTACTAGAATTCACAAACACACACGATCAGTTAGCAGATATTTTCACAAAGCCTTTACCAGAAGATAGATTATGTATGATCAGAAGAGAAATAGGTATGATGCATGCTATGAATATCTCTTAAAAGATAGACTAGAGTCAATAAAAATAGAGATAGATTTTTTAAATACTTTTACATAAACTTGAGATTCTTAGCCTCATGTTTGAGACGCTCATTCTCTTCATACAATATCATGTCATTCTTATCCATGGGAACCGGCAAGCGGAATGAAGAATCTAATAAATATTTCAACTGTTTATTCTTCTGTCGAATGATTCCTTCCCTTGTGTGAGACTCTTGAACAATTCATTGAAGTACAACAATTTGTTCTTTGAGCTTTTCAACTTCATGATTTTTGGCTTGTAGCCGCTGAGAAAAAGCAACAATAGAGGAAGAGTAGCGAGTCCCAAGACTCACCAAGTCATAAATAGCATCAGAATCTGACTTATTAGTCAGATTATTATTTTCTTGCTGCAACATGGCACCAATGGCAGCTGCAGAAAGGACAGGAGGTTGAGATGCAGAATGCCTCATGGATGGATCTAGAGAAATGTTAGAAGAATGAGCCATTGAGAAAAGAATAGAAGGCTGAAAACGAGAATGCTGAAGGAATGCAGATGAGTTATAGAGATGAGATGAAAACTTGATGCGGATTGGATGAACTTCAGGACTGATTTTATAGAGATAGCATAAAGAATAAGACAAACTATTGTCTCTTCAAATCTTATTTAGTCAAAAGAAATACAAGATATGCTGGACACACATTGTCAAAAGTTTTCTTACTAAGCCAGCGAGATTAACAGTAGATTGTCCCTATTTTTCTAGTAAACGATGAACCTCTGCTGTTATCTGCCGATGTTGACCTTGTATCTGAACCCTTTCTCGTTCCAGCTCCTCTATTCGTGGTTGCAGATCATGAGCATACCAATCTGTAAATTTTTTCAACTCTTGGTTTTCTTGCTTTAGCCTTTTATTCTCACTATCCTTATTAGCAAGCTTCTGTCGTAACTCAAATATTTGCATGTTAAGATGATCAATCTCACTCACCCTCGCCATTAACCTCCGAGACATGATCGTAACAGAGGCAGCATATTGACTACTGAGCATTCTTGATTCTGCAATACTCTCAGAATCAGCCTTACTAGAAAAACGGTTCACTGCTCCTATCATGGTATTGACGGCTTCAGGAGAGAAGATTGATGATTGATGCGTCAAGGGTTCCTGATTCAAGTCTGAAACATTAGTGGAAGAGAATTGCTCAGCCATTCTATCGTTGTGGAAAAACAGAACTCAGGTCAATAAGCAATTATTTTTTTGGCATCCGATAGATGAAAATGATCATTTTTTTATAGCAACTTAGAGCCTTCAATCACGTTTGTCAACAACATCAGGCGATTGTTTAAATCTCCAGCCGTACTAAATTCATAGAGTTAGGTCTCGAGACTTTGCAGCATTTGTCGGGTCACGGACGGCTCCTTTTTCAACTATCAATAGTGACTATTAAACGCATCATTTTTTTCAGTCCATTTACTTGCTGCCGATCCTTTTTAATGATGCCAAAAGGGGGAGAAGTTTTAGACTAGAATATTAACATTGTTTAAATTGCTAAACTTGTTATATATGCTTGGAATTATATTTATACTTTTGCTTGAAAAACTAACGCATATTTTCAGGGGGAGCTTAAGTATTAATACAGGTTTCAAGTTCTATCAAGTATTTGTCATCATCAAAAAGGGGGAGATTGTTGAACCCAAGGTTTCAAGTTTCATGTGATTATAAATCTACACATGGATTTTGATGATAACAAATGAATTCAAAGAATAAAGGAGTTTCAAACTCAAGTTGTTCACACAATGGAATCAAGCACATCAAAGAACCAAGCATGAGCAAGAAGGAAATAAGTTCACATTAAAGTCATAGAGTAATGTTGTAAATCTCTTAAAATTCAAAATTAGGATTGCTCAAAATTAATATTTTATCATAAAACATTAAAATACATTTTCCACATGTGCATGAATATTTTTGAAAATTAAATTTGAAAATTTTGAAAGATGATTGATTGTCATCTTTTACATGTGCATGCCTTAATTAAAGGGTTGAACTTTGAAAATATTAAAGATGATTGATTGTCATCTTTCACATGTGCATGTTTTATTTGAATATTTTCAAAAGTAATTGATGCTTTTTTAGACTTATACAAAAGGTAGATGATTTTGTTTGAAAATTTTGAAAAGTAAAGTGTGCTCATTTTGTCATATACAAAAAGTAAAATATTAGGTTTGAATTTTTTAAAAAGGAAAGTGTGCTCCTTTTGTCATATGCAAAAAGTAAAAGATTAGGTTTGAATTTTTTGAAAAGGAAAGTGTGCTCATTTTGTCATATGCAAAAAGTAAAAGATTAGGTTTGATTTTTTTGAAAAAAAATGAATGATGTTGTCTTTGACAATTGAAAAAGAAGAACCTTTTATTTGAATTTTTTGAAAAAGTGAATGATGTTGTCTTTGACATGTGAATCTTTTTAAATTTGAATATGAAGTCTCATATGCCTATAAATAGATCATTTGAGAGCTTCACATTTACAACACCAAGAGCATACAACATTCATTCAAAACTTTCATTCTCTCTTCTCTAAGCATTGAGCCTTAATCCTTGTTCATTTTGAGAGATATAGTTTGCGCTGTATTGTTCTTATTTCACTCATTGAGGAGTTTTTTCTGATAACCTACCCACTATCAGCTCTTGTATCAGAAAAAGGGTGTGTATAACCCTTGTGTGTGTAGAAAGTATTCTACACGGGGAATAGTTGAATCACCACGTGTAAGGTGATTGCAAGTGTAGAGGGTGTTCTACACGGATCCTTTGTAGCGGTGTTGTTCAAAGGTGTAATAGGTTTCTATCTCCACCTGAAGGAGGTTGAATAGTGAATTTGAGAATCCTCAAGGGGTAGCTTGAGGCGAGGACGTAGGCAGTGGGGCCGAACCTCGTTAACATACTGAGTTTGCTTCTCTCTTACCCTTACTCTTTATATTTATTGTTATTTCATATTTTGTTTATATTTTATATTATATATTTGATTTATAATTGTTATTTTTTTTAATACAACTCAATTCACCCCCCTCTTGTGTTAGTCATCTGGGCAACAAAATGTCTTCTCTTGAAGAGGGACAGATACCTGAAAATAACGAGATCTCTATACATTTCATGAATATTGGAGAAATTCTGAATAGAAATAAAACCGTTGTCGACAATGTATTTTCATATAAGATGGCAATTGACATTACCAGAAGTAATGAAGAAAGTGAATCAAGAACCGTCGAAGAATACCGACGTAAAAAATATTGGCCAAATTTGAAAGAAACAATTCCTGCAGAATTGATATTACTAGTAAAATATGATGCATATGGACTTGTAGTCCAAACACCTAAAGAGGTGATGCTTGTTGAATATTAGTGGGTATATATATAAAGTAAATGAAAATGTGATATATAAATCACGAGTTAATTTCTCGCAGACAATTCCTGCATAATTGATATCACTAGTAAAATGTAATACATGTGGACTCGTAGTCCAAACACCTAAAGAGGTGATGCTTGTTGAATATCAGTGGATATTTATATAAAGGATATAAAATGCCTGAAGCTTCTAATCTAAAAATGTGATATATAAATCACGAGTCGGTTTCTCGCAGAAACAATATTGATATGCTTTTAAAGTGGTTGAAATTATATTGAGGTTTTTATTAGCTTGAAAGTTACCGAGAGTTTGGATATGCATGATTAACTGCATATATTTATATGGACCATTGGACCATGACATATATATGAAAATCCCTGAAGGATATAAAATGTCTGAAGCTTCTAATCTGAATACATCCAGAAATATGTATTCTATTAAATTTTCAAAAAAAATCCTTATATGATCTAAAACAATCCAAACGCACGTGGAACAAGCTATTTTCATATATTTTCAGTATTCATTGCAGTTTATATAGATGATTTAAATGTTATTGAAGCTCCAGAAGAGCTCATGAAAACTGCACATATTTGTAATATAAATCTAAAACCCTTGCGATTTTAAGGGGGAGATGAATGAAATTATTAGTTCTAAAATACCATCTCTTAAATACAATTAGTATTTCAGATTCATATTACGGTTTTGGAAGAAGTGTGCATTATTAAAGGAGAAATAAAATGGAGCATACAAAACATCTACCAGAAGATATAAACACAATATGAATATTTGTGAAATATTATTTTATTATCTCGAAACAAAATTATAGAAATTTGAGGCACTTCGCCTCATTCTTTAAACGCTCTTGCTCTTCAAGAATTTGCATGGCATCCTTATCTAAAGAAGTAGGCAATCGAAAAGAAGATTTAAGCAAGGATTTTTTTTTTTTTTTGATAGGAAAATCACTTTCATTAATAAGCAAACAGAATTACAATGCTAAATCAGTCCATTGGACTTGTTCAATAACAGAGGGAACAAACTCCCACCAAACACTTGTATCAACTACTGATCTTGCAAACCTTGCTAATCTGTGTGCTGACTCATTTGCCTCTCGATTAACATGCAAAATAGAACAAACTGGTATTCTACTCTGCATCTGCTTTATGTCTGTTACTATGTTTCCAAACATAGCATTGGCAAACTCAGGTTTTGCTAACTCTTGAGCTAAAATCAACGAATCTGTCTCAATAGTTAGAGCTTGCAACCCAAGAGGGATACAAAATTGTAAGCCCCTGAGTATAGCTACCAGTTGAATCTCAAGAGGCTCCACCACTGCTGACTCCTTTTTGCTTACAGCCATGATCACCTTTCCTTTCCAATCTCTGAGAATAAGACCAACTCCTGCACTGCCATCTTCACTAAACATTGCTCCATCCACATTAAGCTTTGTGGTCCCTTGTGAAGGTAGTTGCCATTTAGTCACTCTCTTAATGCCATTAGAATTAGTACCTTTAGTTGCCTGAAAAGCCTTTAGCAAGCAAAGTGCATGGTTGACTACCTCTGCTGGTTCCAAATGTTTTTCCTCAAATACCCACTGATTTCTTCTGTACCAGCATGCCCAAGCTATCATGAATACACGCTCCAGCTCTTCTTGACTGTGATTGACTTGTACTCAAGCAACCATCTCTCTGAAATCCTCATTTGGTAGTACATGCATTCCTTGAGGAAATTGTTGATCCCAGATCCCAGTGAGCATCTGACATTGTTTGAGAGCATGTGCAGTATTTTCAGACTCTGCAGAACACAATTGACATGTGGCATCTTCGACTACCTTCCTTCTTTTCAAATTGTATCTGGTTGGCAAAGCTTCAATGCAAGATCTCCATGCAAAAATCTTAACCTTTTGGGGCACTTTCATCCTCCAAATGGCTTTCCACAGCTTTTTATCTTCTCTATTTCTTGAGCTTTCTCCCACTGCTGTTGTGGCCAAGGTTTTAAAAAGTTTGTAGGCACTCTTAACACTAAAGCAACCATTTCTCTCCAAGTCCCATACTAACTTATCCTCATGGTTTTCTGAACTGAGGATAATTTTCAAAATTGCTTCAGCTGGTTCAGGGGCCAACAAACTTCTGACTTTATGTATATCCCACCATCCTGATTGTTGATCAATTAAAGTTTCTACTCTTTGGTCCTCTTCTGTTGATCCAGCCATTAACTGTTGTAAGTTTTTGAAACCAGGCACCCAATAATCATCCCAAATCCTTATCATTCTTCCATTTCCAACCCTCCACCTGCAGCCTTGTAGAAACTTTTCTTTCACTGACCAAATACCCCTCCACACAAAGGATGGATTGTGACCAAGATTTGCATTCTGAAAATTCGAGTTTTGGAAGTATCTGGCCTTAAACACTTTGTGAATCAGGCTTTCTTTATTCTGCATTATTCTCCATCCTTGCTTTGCAAGTAGGGCCTCATTGAATATCCTTAAATCTCTAAATCCCATGCCCCCATCCCCTTTAGTCTCACACAGCCTCTTCCAATTCACCCAGTGTATCTTTCTCTCTTCTTTTTTCTGTCCCCACCAAAACTTGGCCATCATTTGCTCTATTTCATGACACAAAGAGCTGGGTAGCTTAAAGCAAGACAGAGTAAGTTGGAGTAGCTAAGGCCACTGCCTTTATTAAGACTTCTTTTCCCCCTTGTGATAAAAGCTTTTCCTTCCATTGCTGCAGCTTAGACCATACTTTATACTTTATATCAGAAAACGTCCTTTTTTTATCTTTGCCTACCATTGATGGTAGACCTAGATATTTATCATAATTCTGGTATCCTTGAACTCCCCACAAAGATAGTACTTGTTGCCTAATTTCTGATGGGACATTATTACTAAATACCATTGCAGTCTTTCCTCTATTAATTCTTTGACCTGATGCATTCTCATATTCATCAAGAATTCTTTGTAACTCCATGTTCTCTTGAAGAGTGGCCTTGCAGAAGAGGATGCTATCATCTGCAAATAGCAACTGATTCACCACTGGAGCCCCTCTGCATACCCGAATGCCTGAAATCTGATTTCTGGAACTTGCTTCAGTCAACAAAGAAATAAGACCCTCAGTACCCAATAAGAATAAATAGGGAGATAGTGGATCTCCCTGTCTTAACCCACGGGAAGGATGAATAGGGCCAATTGGTTCTCCATTTATGAGAATGGAAAAAGAGACTGTTTTGACACAAAGCATAACTAATTGGATCCATATATTAGCAAAACCCATATGTTTCATAACAGCTTCCAAATAATTCCATTCAAGTCTGTCATAAGCCTTGCTTATATCTAACTTGATGGACATAAATCCTTCTTTTCCAGCTCTTTTTCTTCTTAAATAATCAATCATTTCATAAGCTACAAGAATATTATCAGAAATGACTCTACCCGGTACAAATGCACTTTGAGAGTTGGATATAACATGAGGAAGGACTAATTTCAACCTATTAGACATGACCTTTGAGATCAATTTATAAATGACATTATACAGGCTTATTGGGCGATACTGGGATACTAACTCTGGCTTTTTGGTTTTTGGAAGAAGGACAATAAAGGTGTGGTTTAACTCAGTAGGGAATTGACCCTCATTAAGGGCATGCAATACAGCTTTAGTCACAGACTGTCCTACAATATTCCAGTATTTTTGATAGAAAATAGGAGCCATACCATCGGGTCCAGGAGCTTTAGTAGGATCCATTTGTTGTAGTGCAATCTTTACTTCATCTTCAGAATAAGCCTTTGTAAGATCTTCATTCATTGCTGCTGTTACCCTGCCTTGTAGAGAAGATAAGAAACTGTTGCTGGTTTCCAAACCACTTGATTTGAATATCTCTTCAAAATAGTTTATTATCAGCTCATCCCTTTGCTCTTCTTCTTTCCATTCCCCATGTTCATCCTTGAGCCTGGTAATAGTGTTCTTCTTTTTCCTTTGACTTGCTTTGCTGTGGAAGTACTTGGTGTTTTGATCACCCCCTTTTAACCATAATGCTTTTGATCTCTGCCTCCAAAGTATTTCCTCCCTCTCAAGCCAAATTTGTACTTCCTCTTGCTTGCTGTACTGCTGCTCTATTTGGGCTTCTGAAATTCTCTTTTTGGATCTTCTCTAATTGCATTCTAGCCAGCCTTAATCTCTTTTGAACTGTTCCAAAGCTAGCCTTGTTCCATCTTAGTAACCTGTCACTACACCTCGAAATCTTGTTCACCACCTCTCCAATAGGTCCATCCCCACAGTGAACTTGCCAAGCCTTCTCAATCACCTTTGCACATTCTTCACTTTCTGTCCATACTGCTTCAAACCTAAAAAGCTTTTGACCTTTAAACTTTTGCACACACCCCTCAGTTTGTAGCACAATAGGATGATGGTCTGAATAAGCAGCACTGGTGTGCACCACTTTTGCATAAGGGAAAGCTCTACACCATGCAGTGTTTGCTAAGGCTCGATCTAGCCTTTCATGAATGGCATTCACCCCTTCCCTGTTGTTCCACCATGTAAAACTGGTTCCTTCATAACCCAAATCAACTAATGTGCAGTCATCTATCATTCTTCTAAAACTCTCCATTTGGAATTCAACTCTATCCTTCCCACCCTTTTTTTTCCATTCTACTGGTTATTTCATTGAAGTCACCCATCACCAACCATCTCTCATGAGCACCCCTACTTAAAGACCTCATTAAATCCCAAGTTTCTTCCCTCCTATTTGTTTCTGGGTGTCCATACAAACCTGTTACTTGCCAACAACCTTCACTGTCACTACCCTTCACTTCAGCATCAATATGATGCTTAGAAAAACTTCTAATGGTCAGCTCAACTTCCTGTCTCCATAACAAACTAAGACCTCCACTTCTTCCCTCACAATCGACTGTTAGACAATTATGCAATCCTACCTGATACTTCACTCTATCCATGATTCTGCTACTTACTTTTGTTTCTTGTAAAAACATTATATCGGGACCTTCCTTCTTAACTAAGTCACGAAGGGCTCTAATGCCACGTGGGTTCCCAAGCCCACGTGCATTCCAACTTAAAAGTTTCATGGCTCCCGGCGGGGCTGAAACTCAGCCTCCACCGATCTACGAGTTAACATCTTCTCAGCCTCCATAACCCTTCTCACTTTAGGTGCTGGTAAGGATTCTGAGCCATTGTCTTCCATTGTACTTCCCTTTCTCTTCATAGAATGTCTAACTAACTGATTATGGGCTCCTTTCTCAGTCAGTTTTCTTTGCCTCAATCACTTTCCCCCTGCCACCTTTGACTTAGTAACTTCTTCCTTAGCTGAAAATTCATATTCATGAACTACTTTTTTCCCTTTCAGTTGGGCTGTAGAATTCACCCTTAAATTTATTGGCCCTTCTTTCAAATGCCTGACTGCGTTAAACCCATTCTCATTTAGTATGGCCTCTTGTGTAATCTCCATATCTCTAGGGATAGTTTCAACTTTTTTGACATTACTCCCATCAGACACCATAACTTCAGCATTTACCACCTTTTCAGTTTCCTTTTTTTGCTCCTTCACAGTCAATTCCCCTCCTCGAATTAAATCTGCTACATTACTGCATGTAACAGTTGGTTCTGAAACTGCTCCACCATCCTCCTGAATTGGTGCTTATGCCCTTGATTGCAGCCCTAGAACCGTTACAGCCATACCTCTGCCCTACTCAAGTTGCTGCTCACGGTGGTTGAAGGCATTTCCATTGACCAGAATCATTGACTGTTTCACAGACTGCTGGATTGGTACTGCTGCATTGACCAGAATCACTGGCTGTTTTACAGACTGCTCAGGTTGCTGCTCTCGATACTCACGGTTGTTGAAGGCTTTTCCCGAAAAGGTTGACACACGCATCCATTCACCAAATGGGAGACTTTCTTCCTTGCATGCTCCTTGTTCATTCTTCCATATGTTGCAATCCTTATGACTATGGCCCAGACGACCACATGCATA
Organism: Carya illinoinensis; assembly: GCF_018687715.1. Classification (NCBI taxonomy): domain Eukaryota; kingdom Viridiplantae; phylum Streptophyta; class Magnoliopsida; order Fagales; family Juglandaceae; genus Carya; species Carya illinoinensis. The sequence continues at coordinate 4,842,245 of NC_056765.1, forward strand.
ACAGAAAGTGGGTAATCTCTCATATATAAAACGAACCCAACAACTACCATGATTGCCCAAGTTGATACATTTACCTCGCAACAGAGGTTTTGTAATATCCAAACATATTCTAATTCTGATGAATTCTCCCCATGCAACTTCATCCTTTTCCACGTCAATCTCCTCCACCTCTCCAATGCTGTTACCAATCTTTCGAACCACCTTTTCATTCATGGCACCCAACGGGAGATCATACAATCTGATCCAGAAAGCAGCCTTTGATATCTGAATTCTTGTTGCTTGGACTTCACCTGTGTAATTCTGCATCAGAATGAGATTTCTATCAAAAGACCATGGACCTTCACGTTGCACCCTGGTCTTTTCCTGTTGATCTTCAAACTCCACCAGAAAAATTTTAGACCCCAAGTCCTTCACCCATAATTTTTTAACAGGACGCCAAATCTTCTTCAGAGTTTGCTTGAATGCCTCACGGTTGTATAGTTTCTCTGTCAATAAAGAAACTAATAAGCAATGTTCACCCCTTTGCTTTAAATTCATATTCTCTTGTTTTATTGCTCCTATTTTCATGTTGGACTCCAGAAGAAGTCGTTGAAGGATAGAAATATTCTCGTAGAGTTTGTCAACCCCACAAGTTTTGGATTGTAGTCGCTGAGAAAATGCGACAATATTTCTAGCACCTATTATCCGACTTATTAGTTAGATCATTATTGTATTATAGCACCTACGGTAGAAGCAAAAACAGCTGATGAACGAGGTGTAGAATATCTCATATATTAGTCATGAGAAGATTGCTGAGCCATTGTAGAGTAAGAATGCAGAAAGAGATTGCAGAGTAAGAATGCAGAATAATTACAGAAAAGTGAAGAAGATGAGATGCGAATGAAGATGGACTGAATATTTCTTTTTTAGAGAAAAGTATGACAAAGCATCTCTATTGCTTCATAGCATCTCTCGTGAAGTATCTCTCTACAAGAGACAAGAGACATAGCATCATAGTTCTGCGGCGCCTGACAGCTATAGAAGAGCTGAAAAATCATGCGGTGCTTATTTGGACTAAAAAGTTGGCCACCGTTTTTGTTGAAAAATGAGGTTAGTGACTTAATTTTTATGAATTCTCCACTAACTATGTTATTTACAAGAACTCCAGAAGAGCACAACTCCAGAAGAGTAGTGAATTTAATATGATCTTGAATCAATATGGTGAACTTGTTAATCAAAACATTATCAACTGCATCATTTAAAGAGTTGGTACACAATATTGGGATATATCAATGCAAAGACCTTTCACTATAGAGTCTTGAAGCACTTTTATATGGACAAAGCTCATCCCCTGAGTACTCCAATGGTTGCTTGATCATTTGATGAGCAAAAAGATCCATTTCGTCATTGTGAGGACGATAAAGAAATTCTTGGTCCTGAAGTACCTTATCTCCAGTTTAATTGAAGCCCTGAATATGTAATTATTTTATCAACATGGATCAAGTCTACAATTAGTTGGATATACAGATGCAGATTATCTTTCAGATCCACACAAGAAGATCATTGTAATTCATGAGGAGAAATGTGAAATTGATGTCAATCAGATACGGTCAAGTAATAATTTGGAAAATTTATTCAATGAAGCATTACTAACTGCAACATTTAAGAAGATTATGCAGAATATTAGAATGCGGAGACTTGAAGGCCTATCATCATGCACTTTTCAGGTGGAGTAATGTCTTGAAAATTTGTGCTGATTATACTCTTTTTCCTTCGCTAAGATTTTATCCTACTGGGTTTTCCTTTGCAAGGTTTTAATGAGGCAATCCTAAAGCACTTGGCGGTAAACATGAATACTGTACTCTTTTTCCTTCGCCATTGGTTTTTTTCCCACAGGGTTTTTCTTTGGCAAGGTTTTAACGAGGCATATTCTTTAAATATGATCAACCAAATGGGAAGTGTTATAAACCAACTTGTATTGTATGATCACATTTAGCCGTCATAATTGACCAGGTCATAGTCGTCAACTGAGACTTTTGTACCCCTATATATATAGGGATATTTCTAAGTTCATGAATGAGTATAACGAAACCTCTCTCTCACTCTCTCTTTTTGTCTTTGATTCTCTCTCTTTTTCATTGATTCACAACAAAATCCATTTTATTTGGTGATTATTATACAGTTTCTCATTACCTCACATAAGTCTCCATATAATGGAGATAATAGGGTTAAGGTGAGGTTGTATTAGATGTTGCGCTTGTAGAGATCTAGAGAGAGAGAGTGAATGGGTGTCCTACATTTGCAGAGATCCACTCCTTATATAAAGGTACTATTCTTTAGGACTGTTCATCCGGGTTCCGACCCGGAAATCCGGGTATACCCAACCCAGAACCCGAATTTGAAATCCGGGCTGGAACCCGAACCGGGTTAGCCTGGGTCAGATCCGGGCCGGAACCTGGATGAACCCGGGTTTTGTAAAACCCGGATTCCGGGTTCCGGATTGAAACCGCATTTTTTTTTCTGTTGTATTTGTCCTCTGTGGTCTGGAGGGTCCCACCCTGGAGCCGACTCCCCCACGCTTATCCACCACGATTGTACCTAGAAGACCTGCACAACGATTGGTGGCGATTTGCAGGAAACGGAGCTCGAAGAAGAGGTCGCACAAGTCGGCAACAGTGTCGTCGTCTGCTGCATCCTCCCCGGTTTTCGGCTGCAGGCTCTCAATCTCTTCTCCCAGAAAGCACGGAGACCAGAGAGACAACTCATGTCCTAATGTGAGGATCATACAGTTGCAGGGTCAGCAGCGATGAAGGGCTTGAGGCATATACTGCAGGAGTCTTCGAAAGCATCATCGGGAACTCCAGAGGAGGAAGATGCAGCTGAAACCACCGGATTCTGCAAAGAAGAAGACGGAAAAGAAGAGGGAGCAATATTTTCCATTGTTGTTGGCAGAGTGAGTTGGAGGAGGATTGCAGAAAATGGATGAGAAAAAAACTGGGACTTTTATAGAGAGGAAGGAGGAGAAGATGAAGAAGAAAGGAACCCTAGTAAATTTGAGAGAGAGAGAGAGAGAGAGAGAGAGAGAGAGAGAGAGAGTGGTCAAAGAAAAGAATTGTGGAGGAGAAGAGTGAAAGGCAGAAAACACAGGAAAGAAAAACCCGATTCAGACGGTTTGATTTTGATATAATCAAATCAAATCTCAATTATTTATTGCTTACTAATCTGTTTTAATTACGACTTTCAAATTTCAGAGAGAGAGAGAGCGCAGTGAGATTAAAAGGGAGGGGCGGATAATGGAAACCGGGTATCGGGTTTTTAATCCGGTACCCAGATTTTAAATCCATACCCAGACCACATAGGTCTGGGTTTTGAAATCCGGGTTCCGGCTCGGATTTAACTGGAAAACCGGATTCCAGGCCGGGCCGGATTTTATCCGACCCGTATGAATAGTCCTACTATTCTTCCTTCTTTATAGTAACTAAGTCTTACTTACTTTTAAGTCATTTTTGCATTTTTATATGTTAAAGATTTAGTTTTATTTGACCTTTCTTATCTTATTTATTCTTTTTATTCTTGAAAGAGTAATGAAATCTACACAACACATCTTATAACATATTTCACAACACATTTTAAAATAAAAGTATTTTTATAAAGTGGTGTTAATTTTATAATATATTTTATTAAAATACCTCTCATTTTAAAATATAATTATGTAAAATATTAAAAAATTTATGTATGTTTAACCATTTTCTTCTTGAAAATAGACAATTTATTTCATTTTATATCCAACACTAAGGAGATGTATAGAAATAATTTTTATCTTATTTCATCTAATTTTTTTTCTAAATATCACTCAAACAGAAATACTTTCAAACTAATTATTATAATTTTTTCAAATTATTATAACTTTTCCAAACTTCAAAATAAAAATAAAAATAATTCAATTTTTTCACATCTCAAAATAAAAAATTATATTAGAATAATATTTTGATTTTATAATATTTTTGATTTAATTTTTTTTATTTTTTTAAAATTTAATAAATATTTAATTGAAACTAATTTGTTAGTATTGATTAATTATCTTATTATTACTGTTTAAAATGAGAAATGAGTACAGACAATATATTTTATAACAATTTACGTAATATTATAAAATAAAAATATTTTTATAAAATAATGTTAATTTTACAAGATAGTTTATAAAAAGGGTAACGTGTGGAATGTATAAATGTTATGTAATTGTTTTAAAAAAATAGAATTTATAATTAAAATATTAATTTTTTTATATAAATTTTATATTAATTTAATTTTTTAAAAAGATTGTACAATATTTACATAATTATAATTATAAATATTATTTTCCTTATAAAAATATCTCTCTTTTTAAATATTATTACGTAAAATGTAATAACATGTGACGTGTGTTTATCATTATCTTTAGGGTAATGATACACTTACCACCCTTTTATCACTATTTTATCACTTGTAATGTATTTATTTTTTTATCATTTTTTTTAAGTATTTTTTTAACATCCTTAGCCATTAAGAAAAAATTTTAAAAATATATAATTTTAGTGATAGTCACTTGCTTAATCATTAAGTAAAAAAAAAATTAAAAAAATTAAAAAATTAAAAAAAATGATAAAAGAGTGGTAAAATAGTGATAAACCTACCATTATTCTTATCTTTATCCCATCTGATTCCTCGATATTGCGTACCAATTGCGACAAAGGAAGTACACTAGACGTCCCAACTGGTCGGCAATGATTATATGATTCCAAATACCTTTTCAGTGTTACAGTACGGATAAAGATGATTTAAAAGATTTATGTTCCCAATCCATTTGGAATCTCAGGCCGGCTGCTTTAATCAGAAAAAAGAAATCATGAGTGGAGACCCCAGGTCCCCAACAGGATTAGTTCAATTATTTGGGTTACGATCATTTCTCCTTCTGCAGTAGCTATACGGAGAGGGGGTAATGACTTATCCCTCTTTTATTATTATTTTATTATTTATAATATATTTATTTTTTTATCATTTTTTTAAGTATTTTTTTAACATATTTAATCATTAAAAAAAAATTTTAAAAATATATAATTTTAGTGATAGTCACTTATTTAATCATTAAATAAAAAAAAAATTAAAAAAATTAAAATAAATGATAAAAGAGTAAAATAATAGTAAACTTATCATTATTATACGGAGAAACTCCAAGGCCTATATATTTGAGTGCGCAGGTCATCGTTTCTGCAAGATCGCTCGTTGTCTTCCGGGGACTTCAACAGCCAACTCATGAGAGTACTTAATTTCTGAGAGTGATGACCTGCGTACTCAAGAGTCAAGATCGATAGACTACAAACCGACAGTACTAATTTCGGAGAAAATCCCTCCATCCCGTCCAGCGTCGTAAGTATTAATTATCTATTTACATGAGAGTGATGAGTTTCATTCAGTTTACCTTTTTTCTCAATGCAAAATGACAGATTCATAGTATTTTATATAATTATATTTTAAATAAAATATATATTTTTTTTAAAATATGGTTATAAAAAATAAAAATTGTTGTACGTATATATTTAATTTTTGAAATTTAACATTTCGGATCGGGGAAAATGGCCGCAGATGGGTACGCGGGAGGAGAACATGAATCGGAATGAAGAGTTATTTGAGCGATTGCACAAAGCCGTGCGAGACAATAAGTTGAATGATATTAAAGACATTCGTAAGTCCCACCCCAATGATGAGCCATGGAATCAGATAATCACAGATAAAGACGAAACGGTTCTTCACATTGCTGTTGCAAATGGACGTGAGCATATAGTGAAGGAGTTGGTGGGATATATGTCGGCAAGGAGCTTGGAAATGAAAGATAGTGACGGTTACACAGCTCTAACCACGGCTGCGGTGCTTGGAAATTGGCCAATGGTGAATTGCATGCTTGATAAAAACTCTGACTTAATCAGCACTAGAGTTACCGAAGGGAATAATCTTCCTGTTGTTATGGCTATTGATTTCGGGCAAATAGAAATGGCGCGGCGTTTGTATTATCATTATCGTATTCCAGATAAAGAATGGATTCCAGAATATGACGACCGCAATGGTGCTACGCTTCTTACCTGTGCTATCTACGCCGGAACTTTGGGTAAGGACTCGTTTTATACTGTCCGTTAAGAGAGTGTTACAATTACAAATGGGTTACAATAATCTTTAATGTGAGTTGTAGATTTATTTTATAATAAAAGTTATTTTATAATTGATAAATCATATTAGATTATATTAATTTATAAAATTATTTTTATACAAACTCTTTATAGTTGAAATATTTCTCATCAGGTAAATTTTAAACAAGAAATTCTATCCATTAACATGATTTAATGTGATCTAAATAGAGTTAACTTATTACATTAAGCATGTATAAATATTTTTCAGCGTAAAATTAAAACTTACAGCCCATTAATTCCCAGCTGTTATTTTCTTGCCATATATTTCATTCGAGATCTTGGTAATATAATTATAATAATTCCTCTTTGATCATTGCTTTGCATGTTCTGTACATGATACACGTACGTGCGACAAAACAGATATTGCTTTGGATTTAATCAAACGCAGCCCGCGTTTGGCACTGGCTATTGACAACTATGAAGAGTCTCCCATCTTGGCATTGGCCTCTATGCGTCAGTTCTTCCCAAGTGGAAATCAGCTCGGGTTTTGGAAACAACCCATCTACTCCCGTATTACATCTCTCTCCTTTAATTCTCTTGCTTTACATTGTAATATTCTTCAATATTAATGGCTCATTTAAAAAAACACCATCAATAACATATATTAGATTACTTTTTCTATTTAGTAATTAAAAAAGAAATCAAGATCCATGAGAATACCTAAATTAAAATAAAGAAATTATTTAATTAGCCACAAAATGATCTCATAAAGTAAACCCACAGACTAGGATCCATTAGATTATAAAATTAATTTTATTATAAAATAAATCTAACATATCATATGAATAAGTTATGTCAATTTGTATATATAGTATTCTTTAATCCCTACTCTATTAGTTGTAACAAAGAAAAAAAGATAAAAAATCATAATCATATTTGGAATTAGGTAAAAGACCAGTTGGTACGTAATTGAATAGATATCGGGAATTTCACAAGAAATTTGTAAGTGTTGTGCATGTGTTTATTAAACAGATGGAATATATAAATATATAAAGCCCTCAAACTATAATTTCTAATAGGGGTGTAACTATTTTGATTCGGTCTAGTTTTGTAGATTTTTTAGAACCGAATTGGGTATATACCAATTTTAAAAATTTAAGAACCGATATTGGACCGATCGATTCACTATTGAAACTAAAACTTTTGGTTTTTCCAATTTTGATCCGGTCCAATCCAATTTTTTTGATTTTACGGATTATTTATGTTAATAATAATATAATGTTTTACATTTTTTATAATAATTAACATATACTTGTATAAAATTGAATTTAACTATAGTACTCTATATAAGTTCTAGATTTTTTATGTGAATATACATGATCAAATGTGTAAAAATGTATTTACAAAAAGAATATATATATTATAATTTATTCTTCCAAAAATGTATTTATGATTGATGCATATTTTTTAAGAGTAAGTTTATATTAATAACTTAATATTAATGTTTATGTTTAAGATTAATATTTTATTTTATAAGATTAAAATTTATATGTTATATCAAATGTTATATTAAAAATTATAAAATTAATTTTAGGTTATATCACATGTTATATTAATTTTACGTTATACCACACCGGATCGCTTACAAACCGGTTCGGTCTAGTCTAGTTCAACCGGTTTTCCTTTTTTTTTTTTTTTATTAACACCCCTATTTCCAATCACCCCAAAAATTTTTAATTCTAACAACTGTTCCCTCAAATTATGAAAAATTAGCAATCTCCCCGCTCCATAAAAAATTAGCAGATACCCTTGTTAAAACATTAAAAATTTAAAAAGAAAAATTTGAAAATTTCAAAGTTGAAACTAAATTAAAAAAAAAAAAAAAAAAAAAACATATGTGATCATATATCACAGAAACTTCGACCGCCTTCGATATCCGGCCATTCTCCAGTTTGAAGGGTACTAACATGTAGAAGAGATTGTTAATTTGATTCTTCAGTATCTTTATTAGCCGGAAGGAATTTGTCTCCACTAGAAGCTATCATTTTGGACCCGTGATCAATCAAGGTAATTGCCAATGCCTGGTCCACTGAATGTAAAGGTTCCTCTACCTATAAGCTTTGTCCAAAAATCAGTCAGGCCAAACAAGCTATATATCTCAGTATAGGGGGCTAGCTGTATTGACGAGAGAAATTTTGTCTAATGGCATTTGATCACAAAATCCATTGACAGCTGCATAAAGGACCAGAAGAACCAGGTCTCCAACCGGCACTGAAATTGGCCCTGCATTTAAAAAAAATACTAAAAAATCTAAGACTTGAGAAATGTAAAATCACTTAGTATTTTAAAAATATTTTTTTCTAAAAAATATTTCCTTTATTTTTTTTTAAAATAATCATATGTATCTTACAAATTTTTTGGCAGCCTTCGTTGACTTTGTCATATTGGAATGTTAAAAATTGTGTTATATATATGGATGTGCATGAATCATGATATTCCAAGTTTATCCATCATGTGATATTGTTATGATAGTGGCCGTATTTTACTTATCATGTCATTTCAAAATACAGTCATGATGTAGTGTTAGACATCCTATGTAGGTATCAAACTAATTGCATTGATTTATCATGCTACAAGGACCTCACAATAATGTGCTGACTTTTCCCAGAACATGCAAATTTAAATAGGTTGTTTAACTATTGTACGTAGTGCATGATATGAGTCCTGATCTGTTGGTGTGAAATGGTTTTGGGGGTTTACATAGATGTACTGTTGGATATCCTCAAATAATGGCTAGTAGTCGCTTATATTGATGGTGTAGATTGAGTGCACCTATATTAATTAATTGTTATATTATCATCTCAAACACAAAATTCTCATTTTATTATTACAAATTTCTCAAATTTCTATATAAAATATAATAAAAAATTCAACTTTTTCAATTCTCAATTTAACTTTTTCAAATCACAAAATAATAATAATATTAAAATATAATATTTTAAACTTTCATCTAAAATAAAAAATTCTCCTCACTCCCCAAACCTATGATGCTAAGAATCCATGGGAAAAGTTTCAAAACATAATTAAGTATTTACTGCCAAGAAACTCCTAACAAATTAAATGGTATCTGATGAGTATTTTGGTGGAAAATAGGTTATTAGCACTTTCACCAAGGACTATTTTTTGTGAGTCAAGTTCAGCACCAATACATCAACTTCTCATGAAAATGAGTATTACCGAGAGGTAGAAGTTGTGGGAAAAGATTCAACCATCACCTTCACTGACAACGGAATTTGGTTGAGAGGGCTTTGTATATTTTCTCCTATAAATATAAAACACAGTTTCAGTATCTAAAATCATATATAAATGAACTTAAAAGTATAAACCCACGACTACTTTCGATAAAGCGAAGGTAATATATATGAATCTAATTAAAATGAAATATAATGTAATTCAAGAATAAAAAATATAACGCGAATCTAAATAGTTTCGATAAGAATTCATTTCATGTATATGCCTTCAAATATCCTCATACTTTTGGTTTCAAAGGTTCCCTTTTGCTAAAACAATAAAATATACTTAAGTTATAAAGTCGATGCTATACCTTAAGTTATTTATTCTCTTTTATTTTCGGTTGTCCTAGGGCGAAATTCAAATTTTATTTATTTATTTATTTAGTTTTGTCGTTATAAGAAAAAATTGATCAAATTGATCATTCAAAATCTAGAATATTAAAAGTTCTAACATATTGTTAATTAGATTTATTAACATTTGTTTGCTAAAAAGGTTTATCGGCTCCTCCGACCAGTGATGAGGCTTGTTTGAAACGTGTTTCAAACGGAGAACAATGCCAAAGCAATCAAGAATATCAAAGTAACATATTAGGTATGCGAATTTTGCCTTAGCTTACTTTCCCATAATTTTGGCCGGTAATTTGGCCAACATCTTCAGTTTTTCTTTTGTTATAATGATCTATGATCTATTAGTACTCCTTTGAAGCCAAATCATTTATACCTATCAAACTGCACTTACTTAGTCGGCCAAGAGCAATGATCATTAAGACACCCACGAAATTTCAATTTTACAATTTTTTTATTTGATAGGGTTATTGAATCATTCAAAGTCTAGAATATTAAAAGTTCTACCATATTGTTAATTAGATCATTTATTAACCTTTGTTTGCTAAACAGGTTTATCGGCACCTCCGACCAATGATGAGGCTCGTTTGAATGTTTCAAACGGAGAACAATGTCAAAGCAATCAAGAAGATCAAAGTAACATATCAGGTACGTGAATTTTGCCTTAGCTTACTTGCCCATAATTTTGGCTTGTAATTTGGCCAACATCTTTAGTTTTTCTTTTGTGATAATGATCTATGATCTATTAGAACTCCTTTGAAGTCACATCATTTATACCTATCAAACTACACTTACTTAGTCGGCCAAGAGCAATGATCACTAAGACACCCACGAAATTTCAATTTTACAATTTTGTTTTATTTGATAGGGTTATTTGATCATTCAAAGTCTAGAATATTAAAAGTTCTACCATATTGTTAATTAGATTTATTAACCTTTGCTTGGTAAAAAGGTTTATCGGCACCTCCGACCAATGATGAGGCTCGTTTGAACATTTCAAACGTAGAACAATGTCTAAGCAATCAAGAAGATCAAAGTAACATATCAGGTATGTGAATTTTGCCTTAGCTTACTTTCCCATAATTTTGGCTTGTAATTTGGCCAACATCTTTAGGTTTTCTTTTGTGATAATAATCTATGATCTATTAGTACTCCTTTGAAATGACATCATTTATACCTATCAAACTGCACTTACTTAGTCGGCCAAGAGCAACGATCATTAAGACACCCACAAAATTTCAATTTTACAATTTTTTTTTTTGATAGGGTTATTTGATTATTCAAAGTCTAGAATATTAAAAGTTCTACCATATTGTTAATTAGATCATTTATTAACCTTTGCTTGCTAAAAAGGTTTATCGACACCTCCGACCAATGATGAGGCTCGTTTGAACGTTTCAAATGGAGAACAATGTCAAAGCAATCAAGAAGATCAAAGTAACATATTAGGTATGCGAATTTTGCCTTAGCTTACTTTCCCATAATTTTGGCTTGTAATTGGGCCAACATCTTCAGCTTTTCTTTTGTGATAATGATCTATGATCTATTAGTACTCCTTTGAAGCCACATCATTTATACTTATCAAACTGCACTTACTTAGTCAGCCAAGAGCAATGATCTTTAAGATACCCACGAAATTTCAATTTTACAATTTTTTTTATTTGATAGGGTTATTTGATCATTCAAAGTCTAGAATATTAAAAGTTCTACCATATTGTTAATTAGATTTATTAACCTTTGCTTGGTAAAAAGGTTTATCGGCACCTCCGACCAATGATGAGGCTCATTTGAACATTTCAAATGGAGAACAATGCCTAAGCAATCAAGAAGAGCAAAGTAACATATCAGGTATGTAAATTTTGCCTTAGCTTACTTTCCCATAGTTTTGGCTTGTAATTTGGCCAACATCCTTCAGTTTTTCTTTTGTGATAATGATCTATGATCTATTAGTACTCCTTTGACGCCACATCATTTATACCTATCAAACTGCACTTACTTAGTCGGCCAAGAGCAATGATCATTAAGACACCCATGAAACTTCAATTTTACAATTTTTTTATTTGATAGGGTTATTTGATCATTCAAAGTCTAGAATATTAAAAGTTCTACCATATTGTTAATTAGATTTATTAACCTTTGCTTGCTAAAAAGGCTTATCGGCACCTCCGACCAATGATGAGGCTCGTTTGAACATTTCAAACGAAGAACAATGCCAAAGCAATCAAGAAGATCAAAGTAACATATCAGGTATGTGAATTTTGCCTTAGCTTACTTTCCCATAATTTTGGTTTGTAATTGGGCCAACATCTTCAGTTTTTGTTTTGTGGTAATGATCTATGATCTATTAGTACTCCTTTGAAGCCACATCATTTATACCTATCAAACTGCACTTACTTAGTCAGCCAAGAGCAATGATCATTAAGACACCCACAAAATTTCAATTTTACAATTTTTTTATTTGATAGGGTTATTTGATCATTCAAAGTCTAGAATATTAAAAGTTCTACCATATTGTTAATTAGATTTATTAACCTTTGCTTGATAAAAAGGTTTATCGGCACCTCCAACCAATGATGAGGCTCGTTTGAACGTTTCAAACGGAGAAATATGTCAAAGCAATCAAGAAGATCAAAATAACATATCAGGTATGTTAATTTTGCCTTAGCTTACTTTCCCATGATTTTGGCTTGTTGGTTGTCCAGCATCTTCAGTTCTTGTTTTGTCACTACAAGAAAAATGGCCTTTTGCGGCCAATTTATAGCGGCGAAAAGACTATTAGCAACCAAATTGGCGGCGAAAAGACTATTAGCAACCAAATTTGGTTGCTAATAGTCTTTTCGCCGCTATAAATTGGCCTCAAAAGGCCATTTTTCTTATAGTGTGATAATGATCTATGATCTATTAGTACTCCTTTGAAGCCACATCATTTGTACCTATCAATGTACTGCACTTACTTAGTCGGCCAAGAGCAATGATCAATACACCCACGAAATTTCAATTTTACAATTTTTGTATTTGATAGGGTTATTTGATCCACGAAATTTCAGTTTTACAATTTTTTTATTTGATAGGGTTATTTGATCATTCAAAATCTAGAATATTAAAAGTTCTACCATATTGTTAATTAGATTTATTCACTTTTACTTGCTAAAAAGGTATGGACATTCCATCGGCAACTCCGACCAGTGATGAGGCTCTTTTTAACGTTTCAAACGGAAAACAATGCCAAAGCAATCAAGAAAATCAAAATAACATATCAGGTATGATAATTTTGCTTAAGCTTACTTTCCCATGATTTTGGCTTGTAATTTGGCCAGCATCTTTTTCTTTTGTGCATGATAATCTACGATGATCTAATACTTGCATGGTATATAAGAGTTTGATATTATGGAATTTTACTCCTTTGAAGCCACATCATTAATTTATTCCTATCAAACGACACTTATTTAGTCAAAGAGCAATGATCGATACACCTAGCTAGGTACAATATTTCATTTTTACAAGTTTTTGTATAAATGTTTTTTTTTTGGTCTCAATAGTGAAAGATTATGTACAAATTTGAAACTCAAATAAGAAAATTATTATTTTTATGAGGTAGCACCATCACATTGGTTGATTATAAAATAATATTAATGTTCATGACCCAAGAAAAGAAAACACAAAAGAAAAGACATCTTACAGTAACTTAAGATAGCCATGCATGCATAACATGAAAATATCAGGTATAGTATAGGCAGTAAGGGGGTTAATTATAAATTGAACTATGCATTAGAGCTTTGGTGGCATGAGTCCTAATACCTCAAGGGGGTTAATGTCTATGATGAGGTTCATTGCATATTATATATTTTAACACCTCAAGGGAGGGCTAACTAAGATTTGAGCCTATACTTTAAAATGACTACTCAATAAAACCATTGGAGTCTGTTGAAATTGTTATAAAGAGTAAGAACTTTTCATTCATAAGTAATGTAAAATCACATATTCTCTTTACCTTTATAACTTATTTTGAGATATCACACACATATTTATTTAGCTTTATATAATAAAAGTTCCTCAATAAGCAGAAACTAACGTGAACATTCAAAGACTGCGAATTAGTAAGTAGAAAAATAAATATTCTGCTAGCTTTGTTTGGGTAAAAGTTTCTAATATCTGTAAGTAAACAAATATTTTTGTTTTATTCTTTGCAGTACCGTCTGCGACGTGTTGCTATCTAGGTTCAAGAGTCCTCGACTTCTTGGGTATACCCTGTCCACTCCATCAAAATCATTCACTTCTTTTTAAATTTTTTTTCCTTTTTATTATGGGCTTTGTTAGATGAAGTCGGCGTGCAGTCGGCTGTACGGAATGAATAAAAAAAAATTATAAAAATTTTTTTTTTCATGGGGGACCTACATGAATAAAAAAAAGTTATAAAAATAATTTTTTTTTTCATGTAGGTCCCATATTAATTCACTTTTTTCTCCACGACTGCACGCCGATTGCATTTGCCGACTGCAAAAAGCATTTCTCTTTTATTATTAATTATTTATAATTTCATCTAGTTAACTAATTGACAATGTCTCGATAATTGTCAAAGGAATCACACAGTTGTACGGAACGAAGAAGATCCATGTCCAGTCCAATGAACTTCTTTCTCAAATGTGTCATGTGATATCAGAATCTAATACGAAACAACTTGTGGATGGCCTAGTTTGTACTGCCATTTGCCGGGCTGCCGAGAACGGGATTGTCGAGTTTGTTTATGAGATGCTTAACACGAATCGAACATTAATTTTATGGGCGCAAGATGAAAATGGAAGGAACATATTGATGCTTGGTGTCTTGCATCGTCAAGAAAAAATCTTTAGCATTTTATACAGGCTAGATGGAAATATGAGCCGCTACTTGACATGTTTAGCAGACAAATATGGAAATAACATGTTACATATGGCAGGGATGATAGAAGATTCCACTAGGATTAATCAAATTCCAGGGGCAGCTTTACAGATGCAAAGAGAGTTACAATGGTTCAAGGTCCTCTCTCTCTCTCTCTCTCTCTCTCTCTCTCTCTCTCTCTCTCTCTCTCTCTCTCTCTCTCTCTCTCTCTCTCTCTCTCTCTCTCTCTCTCATGTTGTCCGCCTAGCATTCTGCATCCACGTGATCCTTTGTGCTTACCTGAGGCGAAAGGAGAGGATCTAGCTTTTGCACCTCCTTGTTGGCCTCCTCTTTCTTCGGCCATGTCTCCATCTTCTAAGCTCTTTTGTTTTAGGTTTGTCTTTTTCCATTTAGAGGAATTTGAAGTCAAATTTATCGCCCTATATCCATTGCATGTATGGTATACGCCCCTCAGGCAACCTTTCTGATGCCATTCTCCCCCGTGTTCTCCACCCTTTGTCCTAATTACTCTCCAACATATAATCACACGCGCACCTTGGGTGCGTGCAACAATTCTTACGATTTAGACATATTCTCTTTTTTACACATATTAAGCCACTTTTAACTCGCGGCTTCCGACCAAATTAAGATGGGAGAGTAAAGATTCCCATCAACCAACTCACTTCAATTCATTGCTCCGGTCCTAATATTCCATTATTTATAACCGGTTGCTGTAGAAGCTTTGCAACAGTTCATATATTGGTCTGCTCTAAAAATTGCCATTTTGGTATACCTTTTCATGGCCTTTTGAACTAGAAATCATGAGTATTTAATCAACTTAATTGATTTTTATTAGTTTTTTTTTCCTGTATTTACTAGTACTAGTTTGGGGTATTTATAAGGATCCCAGTTATACCCCTAGTTTTATATCTCGATTAATTTAACAATATAGCTTAATCTTATGAAAATTAAGAAGGTCCTGGCAAGGACCTTCGTTCTCTTATTAATATTGGTGAACAAAATCCCTTGAAAAAGTTCCATGAGAAAGCCAATTGGCTTAAAAAAGAAGTTTATAAAATGACTAGCTTGTAATCAGTAGCCTCATACCATTGCTTGAGATTTGTGCAGTACGTGTCATACTCCCTGATTGGAACAAGACTTAATTAAGATTCTCTTGAATTCTTGTTAGAACTTGAGTGCCTCAAGTGAAACCGAAATAAAAATATGAAGTAGGTTTCCAGCAAGACTTATCTAAATCTACATTAATTTTTCAGCTTCATGGTACAGGGAAAGAAACAGTACCAATACCACATTGGACGCCTATATATATATTACATGCAGCTGAAATATTAGTCATAATATCTATAATCTTCGAATGCAACATGCATTCTGTTGCAGTTCGATTCTTGTTGTTCCAAATTGGGACAGTCACGTTGGCATTTCGGATCTTGAACATTAATATTGTAACACGTAAAAAGCATGAAATAAAAGATTTTGATCAGACCTTCTCTGTCTTTATAATAATTTGATGATCAGGTCGTAGAAGGCTGAGGCTTAGGTACGTACTGGGATATACAAGGATTGGTCTTATAGATCTATTCCAGTCTTTTTCTCTATCATTGTACATGTCTGGAATATATATCTAGCACTATATAATATCCAATATTATTGGAGCTGACGATTTTATCATGGACTAGGTAGTTTAATAATAATTTGGAAGTATTGACCTTATTATATATTTGCTATTTCTTCTATGTAAGGTTAAAGTTTCAGTCTTCATAATACTATATATCCAAGTAAATAGTTTTGGTAGTATTCTTGATCTAACAATTTCTTGCTAACAAATGCAGGAGGTAGAGAGAATTGTCCGTCCCAAGGCTAAGGAAAATAAAAATAAGGATGGTTTAACTCCCCAACAACTATTTACGAAGAACCATGCGGACATGAAGGAAAAGGGAGAGAAATGGATGAAAAATACAGCAACGTCATGTACGTTGGTGGGTATTCTTATTGTTACTATTATGTTTCCAGCTGTCTTTTCATTTCAAGGTGATAACAACCAAAGCATGGGCTTGCCAAAGTCCTTGAACAATTTTTTGTTCAACGTCTTCATAATATCCAATGCATTGTCCCTTTTTTCTTCCTCGACCTCGGTCTTGATGTTTTTGGGAATCCTCACATCACGTTATTCAGAAGAAGATTTTCTTGAGTATTTGCCGAGACAGATGATAATAGGCCTTTTGACTCTCTTTTGCTCTATTGCGACCATGATGATAACATTTTCAAGTGCTCTTTTAATCATCCTACATGAGCGATTACGGATTGCAATTCCTCTCATTTGTTTGGCTAGTGTTCCGGTCTCGTTCTTTGTATGGATTCAATTCCCAATTCTTAAAGACATGATCATTTCAACCTACGGACCAGGCATCTTCAACAAGAAAATGAAAAGTACTAAATTAATATAATTGATCCACTGTGTAATTATGGTGCTTGCATGCACAGTAGGAGATAATAATTTGTATTTGTTGCTTGAATTATTGGCATATAAGCCAAAACAGAAGATTTGTTCCCTTTTGTTGGACCGATTACTGATGGATTTTCAACAAGTTTATCTTGCATATATTGTGATTAATTGTGTTCGACCTATTATCATTCATGATCAATTAATTAATTATCCAACTATTGTGATATTTTTAACGTTTTTACATACATTGATCATGTACTATTCAATAATTTTGAGAAACAAGAAAATACGGAGTAACTAAGGCCTTGGATTGATGGAAATCATGACATCAATTTCAATGTCAAAAAGAAATCGTTCGATGCATTCTGAAATAACTAGTTTCATGTGGATGTGGCAGAGAAAGAGAGAGAAAGATGCTGCATTCCGTAATATGCACCACTAGTTTCATGTTAGCAATCCTGTCATTAGCTATCGAACAAGAAAAGAGGGAGAAATGAAGTTATTGGTACACAAGACATTTTTTTTTTAATCTCATGAGTGCATAACCAAGGAATAACCATTAATTTACCTAATTAAATACATGTAAAATTAGACTTGTATTTCAAAGTTTCTAGCATGCGCATAGATCTACCTCCAATACAGGAAATCTAATTTTGGATTTCGCATCTAACCTCGTCCCTTTGAACGTATATTCATAGCTAAACAAATACAATGAAAAATTTCCAGAGAATGAAACCTGGCTCAATCACCAGAGATACACACACTTCTTACGAGGCAACAATAGGCAAGAGATTTACCAAGTGGGAGAGGGAGAGATGCTCGATCTTGAGAAGAGAAATCAACGCCCTACTCGTGAGTGGCGCCAACTGGCGGCAGTGAGGTCGAAATGGGCGACAACTGTCGGCAGCGAGTGGACATCGAAGGGAGCCGACGCAAGGAAACCACCGTTGATGATCGAGTTTGTATGAGAGTAGTCGAAGGTGAGGCGAAATCGCAAGTTGGGGCTCAGCTCGTATATGGTTTCCCAACAAGCAATACACTGACCGTGTGAAGGGCTTTTGATTAATGGCCACTACTCTAATTAATTCCCGCTCAACTTTTAACATGACAGAAATGTCATCGTTGAAGGCCACTTATAGGCACGGCTTATGAGTCGCCGCACGGAATCTCGTGACAATAAACATTATTTATTTTGTTGTTGCCTTTTTGTGGCATAAGCCGTCTATTTCCCACTAGCGGTTGTCATGGGAACGAAAATCGTGGCTAAATAACATATTTCTTGTAGTGTGAATTGAAACTGATAAATGCTCCCATAATGGGAAACTTTTATATTGCGTTTGAAGTTATTATGGGAGATTATTTAAACCCAGAAAGGCATACTTCAACATGAAAAAAAAATATTCAAAATGAAGAATGTATGCTCTGTAAATTAATAAGAGGTCTTTTGCATCTTGAATTACTCCCCAAAAAGGTGGACAACTAAAGTATATATCTTTTACGAGCAAAGAATCCATAAGTCAAGTCCAAGCTGCAACATACCGGTAATAAATAGTATTTGCTTTGTTTTTACCGGGGCTGTTTGACTTGCTTCTGAAGAATCTGTGCACGCCTGATCCATAGAGCTCTGTAAATTTCCTGCAAAATAAACCTTGTTTACTACTCTACAATGGAAAGATCTAGCAGTGGCGGCCAACTAATTTAAGATGAAATCTGAATTACAAATCTCTCTCTCTCTCTCTCTCTCTCTCTCTCTCTCTCTCTCTCTCTCTCTCTCTCTCTCTCTCTCTCTCTCTCTCTCTCTCTCTCTATTTTTATTTTTTTTAAATCTATAGGTAATGTTGGAAATTTATCCCTTTCTTCCTCCTTTCGTAGTCTCCAACGTCACTCCATACCAGACCGCATAGGTCAAATATTCCGACAAACCATGTCCAAAATAGAACTACCCAATTCCAAGTATAGACCCCTTGAGAATGTCTATAAAAAAGAGATTCACAGCATTAAAGAACAAACAGGTAATAGAATAGATGCTCTGTACCTAACAAAATCAATGCAGCAATAATCACTCCAACATAACAAAGGCATTTTTAATGCTTCGTTGAGGATATAATGGACTTGCGGGCCTGGCCGCATAGCGGTATCCCAACGGGATATGGTGTATGCCATCGCAACCATGACCCATCGATGTCTGCTCGATTTACATTTCGACTTTGCTGTTTAAGTACATGATTTTCGTCTTCATCAGCAAATCAAGCCTTCTTTGACGAAGCACTTGTTACATTGGACTAATTTTTATGACAATAAAGAAATGAATTTCAAATTCAAGGCTTCATTCTTATCAACCTTGAGTTTTACGGGATATTAGAGATAAAGATAAAATCAAATCAAACTCAAGTTAAGATTTGATTTTATTATTATATCTATCTCTAAGTAATTTTCCTATCAAATAAATATTTTAACCACAAAAAGATTATACAAAAATAAACTTATAAGTTCACATGATTTGATGTGGTACAACATGATTAGATTGTAAAGTTACTTTTATTGTAAAATATATCTAACAGATCATATGAAACCACATTAGTTTGCGAGTTTACTTTATGTAATATTTTTGTGGCCATAACACTTCTCTTCCCATAAATATGGACTTATGCCTTATTCAATTATTCATATTAAGAAGATGTAGTCCTCAAAGTTTCCTCTCTCACATTATCTATTCACGTTTTCTTCTAATTTTCTATTTAGTGTTTAGGGTTTGCCATATGGGGGGCTTGGATGATGAGAAAAAATGAACAAGAAATTGGCCAAGTTTTGTATGAAAGAAGGTATACGAACTAGAGTTCGTGCTATTGTTTATCAAACTTTTCATCACCCAGCTCAAACTGAACGTGGTGTAATTGAACTAGTCATTGAGTGTGCAAGTACAACGTACTTTTTTTTTTAAAAAGTGAGTAAATATATAACCCACATAAAAAAATTATCTTTTAATAGTGAATCTCACTCTTTTTCAAAAAGAGTGTAGGGTGCTTGTGCAGCTCATCACTATCTTTGGCATTACTCTCCAAATAAATAGTTTTGGTAGCATTCGTAATCTAACAATTTATTTCTAACACATGCATGAGATAGAGAGAATTGTCCATCCCAAGGCTAAGGAAACTACCAACAAGGATGGTTTAACTCCCCGACAATTGTTTACAAAGAACTATAAGAACATGATGGAAAAGGTAGAGAAATGGATGAAGGACACAATATCGTCAGGTACAGTGGTGGGTGCTCTGATAGTTACCATTATGTTGGGTGTAACTTTTGTGAATCTAGGTGGTAACAACCAAACTACAGGCTTTTCAATATTCTTAAAGAAAAAAATAATGTTTATGCTCTTTATAATATCGGATGAATTGTTACTTTTTTTTGTCTCGACTTCGATCTTGATGTTTTTGAGAATCCTCACATCACGTTATGCAGAAGAAGATTTTCTTGAGTATTTGCCCAAGCAAATGATTATAGGTCTTTTGACCATTTTTTGTCTATTACGACCATGATGATAACCTTTTCCAATGCTCTTTTAATCATCCTACATGAGCAATTCTAGATTGCAATTCCTCTCATTTGTTTGGCTAGTGTTCCGGTTACCTTCTTTGTATGGATTCAGTTCCCAATTCTTAAAGACATGATCATTTCAACTTATAGACCAGGTATCTTCGACAAGAAAATGAAAAGTAAATTAATATAATTGATTCACTGTGTAATTATGGTGCTTCCATGCACAATAGGAGATCATCATTTGTATTTGTTGCATGAATTATTGGCATATCAGCCAAAACTGAAGATTTGTTCCCTTTTGTTGGACCGATAACGGATGGATTTTCAACAGGTTTATCTTGCATATATTGTGATTAATTGTGTTCCACCTATATATTATCATTCATCAATAATTAATTATCCAACTATTGTGATATTTAAATGTTTTTATATACATTGATCATGTACCATTCAATAATTTTTAGAAACAAGAAAATACGGAGTAACTAAGGCCTTGGATGATGGAAATCCTTGCATCAATTTCAATGTCAAAAAGAAATTGTTCGATGCATTTTGTAATTACTAGTTTCATGTGGATGTGGCTGAGAGACAGAGAGAGAGAGATGCTGCATTCCGTAATATGCACCACTGGTGCTTCACTTTAAAGAACATTTTGAGCTGGTAAAAAAGATCTATGGCAGGTACAATATACAAAATTTAGGTGGCTGGTTTGCAGGATAGTCCAACACTGTGAGGGCCATAAGCCTTAAAACTTTTAAGGGCAGTCTGTGTCTCAGTCTCTATCTGTGGGATTATTCCTATCTTGGACGGCTGTATCTTGGTGGATTGGTCTTGGCAACATCAACAACTATCATCCAGCCATTAATGATCTCCAAGGAAGAGCAACCAAAAGTAAGGCAGCCTTTCTATTATTGAGAGTTTTTTAATTGTTTTGTCTACAATTCTGAACCAAAACTGAAGTAAAACCAACCCATTTATCTATGAGTATTAAACACGAGAAATACAAGCAGGAAGATTCATATGAAAAAAAATATGTATGTGTGTGTGTATATATATATATATATATAGGAAAAGAGGAAGGGGCTGGGGAAGATGCCAGTGAACTAACCTTGCCATTCATCTCTTTGAGTGCTGTACTAGCAGCTTCATCTGTAGTGTACTCTAGGAACGCATAACCTTTGGACCTTTTAGAAATTTTGTCCATTATAATTTTTACTGTTGAGAAAGCATTACACCAGTATCATGAGCATACCGATTCTAAGAAATTGAAATGCTGCATTTTATGAGCACAAAATTGCAACCTACCTTCAACAAGCTCGCCAAAGCCTTCAAATGCTGTTCGTAAGGTTTTCTCAAATGTATAGAATGACAGGCCTGTTTATTGAAAGAGATCTCAAACTGTTGTGGTACAAGAAAAGAGGGAGATATGAAGTTACTGGTACATAAGAAATTTTTTTATCTCATGAATATAAACTTATAAATGCTTCCATAATGGAAAACCTTATTGTGTTTGAAGTTAATTTGAGAGATTTAAGTCAATTTAAACTAAAAGAGGCATACTTCAACAAAAAAATATTAAAAAAGAAGCACGTATGCTAGGTAAATTAATAAGAGATCTTTTGCACCTTGAATTACTCCCAAAAAGGTGGACAGCTAAAGTTTCACTTTTACAAGTAAAGAATCCATAAGTCAAGTTTAAGCTGCAGCATACCGGTAATAAATAGTTTCTTTGTTTTTATGGGGGCTATTTGACTTGCTTCTGAAGAATCTGCCTGATCCATAAAACTCTGTAAATTTCCTGGAAAACAAACCTTACTCTGTAAATTTCCTGGAAAACAAGCCTTGTTTACTTTAGTGGTCAACTTTAGATAAAATCTGAATTACAAATTATTCCTTTTTCTTATCTATAGATAATGGTGGAATTACAAATTATTCATTGCAAATTGGCTTCTTATTAATAAAAATAAAGATTTATGACTACAATAGCTTATAAAACAAATAAATGGTATATAATCTTGGTTATTAAATAACCAATTGCAAAGTTTCCACTGAGATAAGATGAGTAATGTCATCTTCCACTTCAAAAGTGGAATCCTCTCTCCAAAGGGATTAAATCATACTTAAGCAATCTATCAAAACCATGATAAATTATCAATCCATGAATACTCTAGCACCCAGTAACATGGCAATAATTAAGTTATTATTTTCAGCGTCAGCTTCCCTTGCAAAGACATTGAGCATCTGCCTTTTTCAATGCATCTCCAAGACTTCTAGCTGCTTAGCTAGACAAATACCGGATTGGAAACACTCACCTCTTTCTTACCCCAACACCATATATCTTTCAAATCTGGCTATTTTTTGTATTTAAATTATTTAGTATATCTCAAAGATCAAGATATCACCATATACAATTACGCTCAAGTCGATAAGTGAAGTTCAAAGCTAGAAAAGGCAGAGGATATGATACCTGCATTGAAATTACAATCAAAAATAGATATTATATGGAAGTGGACTGTATTTTTACTACACAAAGGAACAAACCTCCATAATCTTCATTCTCTGATACAAAGTTTTTATCTGGCCGAACAGATACTACACTGGGTACACCTGAACATTTGGAAGCATTTGTCCTCAACCAACGAAATGCATCAAAATGGAAATTGTGGTAAAAAATTAAATTAAATGAAAATACTAACGAGCTAGTTCCCTTGCACTTTCATCATCAAGCTACAACAGAACCCAAAGTTTGACCGCCAAGAAACGTGATATATACACATTTGAGCATCCTTCTCGCTACAAAATTACCATTCCATTTTCAGGGTTAAGAAAAACAAAGTGATCAAAGGAAGAATATCAAATTGATGCTCTGTTCGAAAAGTTACAACCAAATGGAACAGGAAAAAAAAAATCTTGTTTTCTTACTTCCCCAACACCTTGGTCAGTGCTTGAGCGTAATAATCAACCATTTGTGCCTTCGTAACAACTCAAACCCCCGGCTTGTCCATCCGAACAAGCCAGTGATTGGTATTCGCCACAGGAAACAACCGAGTACTTCCTGTTAGTGAGCTGTATGTCTTTTTAACAGCACTATCATCCGGGTCGGGCCTAACCGATAAAACCTCAGGTAGACCTACAGGACATTCGCCGCACATAAGTAGCAATGAAAACGTCTTTCACAACTTCTCCCCAAACATAAAATCTGAAGGACCAATATGGTGCAGAATTGAAGCACAACCAGATGATTCATTCTGCTGCAAACTAGAATGATATCAAAGAAAGGAAAAAGAACAGAAACTTACGGACGAGCTCGCGGGAAGTATCTTCGTCAATGTCACAGCAAAAACCGAAAGGGGAATCACAAGATGCATGATATATACACTCTGAGCATCCTTCTCACTGCTCAAACCACAACCAAAGCATAATTCAGACCCAACGCAAAAAATTTTAAAAATTTTATCTGAAAATTAAAACGAAACTTCCCCCACCTGCCCAATACTCTTGCTAAGGTATTAACGTAATAGTCAATAACTTCTGGTTTGGAATTGACCCCTTGTTGAGGAGCTTCCATGAGCACCATCCAGTGGTGGTTGTCACTGGAAGTCAGAAATGTCTTTGTAGTTGAAGTTAAAGTCGCACTTGGTGTGTAAGAGAAACATATAAAAGAAATGAAAGAAGAAGAAAAAGAGAGATGAAGGTGGTTTCTTTTGTTCGGCGGATTGCAAAATTTGATGTTTACAGTGATATTTTGGGGTTTGCTGTTGTGGGCTTTTCTTGGGAATATATGCGGTGTTATGGTTGCGGCTGAGGGGGAGAGAACTTCCATGGCCGTTTTTATGGTTTAATGGTAAAGCTATCAGATTTTCTGCCTTTTTATCTCTGCAGACTCTGCCCGTCTTACTGATATTTCTAGGCGCTCGAAACTTGTCGGGTAAATGGCGAACCGGCGGTGTTCGAATCCTTCAAATTCGGGTAGGTTGGCTTCGGGTGGGTTCATATCGGGTTCAACCAATTATTTACTATTTACTATCATTTTCTTTTTTGTAATTTTAATTATATTCTTTAAAAAAATAATTTAGAAACATGGAAAATAATTTAATTCATGTCCCTCTTTAACATTCAAAATTTCAAATCGATTCATATCACAATTTTTTATCCATCTTAACTTCTTAAGATTAAATCAATTCTTACCGAGATGATAAATTGTCTTACAATATTCAAATTAATGAGTTAAATGAAAAGTGCATATTTGGTGGTAGTATTTTAAATTGAGTAAATAATTTGAAGAATAAAAAAAGATATTGTTTTTCCTAAATCTAAAACATGACAGAATTAATAATTATAAGTGTCCTGTTTTTCTTTTTCCTTTTTTTTTTTCCTCATATTGTTAGAGTTATTTCACATTAGTATTGGAATAGACTGGTGGTCAATTTTTAAATATGAGGAAAAAATCACCTCTTGAGCTAGCTTCTGAAATTGAGAGAAGCCCAAGACCACCCAACATTGGTATCAAAGTCAAAGTTTACCAACGATCTACAGGAAAAACGAATTATTGTTGCTTTCGACACAAGCCCCGATGTGTAAGAAAGAAATTGTTGGAATTGTTCCGCATCAGTTGTGGAAGGGGCTGATGGTCAGTTTTTTAGTGTAAAGAAAAGTCTCACCTCTTGAGCTAGTTTTGGTGATTGAGAAAGGCCCAAGACCACCCAACACATACCATATAAAATCAATATTTGTCTCAAAAGCTTAAACTAATAGAAAGAAGTAGATTTTATTATTTATTTTATATCTTAACACTCCCCCTTATATATAGGTCAGACTCTTCCTCAATGGGTGGTCCAATACGTGAAATATTTAATTAGATGAGATAAAGTGAAGAGTCAAGATTCGAACTCTGGACCTCTATTCTGATACCATATGAAATCACCAATTATCCCAAAACCTTAAATTTACAAGAAGATGTAGATTTTATTATTTATTTTATATTTTATTAACACCCTCTTACTTCATCTTAAAAAAAAAAAAAAAAAAAGCTAGAAAAAGCTTTTATTTTTATTTTTACAGCATTTCTTGATTTCTATCAAGAAAAGTGAACATGTGAAGGAAAGTAGTAGGGAGAGACTTTCTTAAGAAAATTGCATACTGAAAACTTGGTTGCGCTACCATAATTGCAACATCAATCTACTCAAGGATGCTGAATATTTACATTATCCGCCAAGAAAAATATTTACAAACTACTTGAGACCTACAATCAATGGATCATCAACGATCACCTAGAAGTGGAGCTTCAATGTCATCCGCCGACTCCGAACCACAGTTTGAGGCTTCATCGGGTTTAAGCAAGCAAGCATAACATAAAGCAATAACCTGAGGAAATTAAAAGGTTGGTTTAGTTGAGAGAGAAAGAGAGAGAGAGAGAGAGAGAGAGAGTAGATATGGGGGAGTAGATGTTCACCATGCATATGGATGCACATACAAGGCTGAAACCTTTGCAGTTGAATGGGGCACTCTTAGATAGGAACCATGCTGAGACGGAAATTCAACTGGTTAGCAAAACATGAGATGATCAAAACATTAACATAGCTACTTTGACTTGGTCCACTCACAAGTTAATGGGCTCATTACAAGTGGTGATAACAAACTAGCTATTGATTCCACACCAGCAATAAATCCTTGTGCTTTTCCCTGTAAAGACAATAGAGGACGCAAAGCAATGTGACACTCTTTAGACAAGACAGATAGCACTACTCCTTCTGTTACAAGTATTCAGTAGCCTATCCCAATTTATGAAAGATGCTTTTTGGTGGAAATACTAATTAATGGGAAATATACCCATATATATGGACTGCAAGGTAATAGGATCATAGGTATGTTTCAAACCTGATTGGTTGAACTTGATGCTTTGGAAATGATAGCATAAGTCTGCATATTAAGATTTTGATGAGCATAATGGAATTACTGTTAGAATTGAATAGTGAATTGAAAAAAAAAAACGACATCAAATATTTTTTCAAGTACTTTTATGAAAATAATTGACTTTCAATACTTACAGCAGGTCGTACAAGGACAACAACAACTTTGAATGAGGCACTCAGGTATGGCACCTGCATTGTGGCAGTGCTGCATTATTGCTACTAGATAGTGAAATGTATCCAGAATTGAAATTCATGAACCAAACTGAGAAGTTATATCTTTTGCTGTCTCTGCCATAATGGAAACGTTGACTGACTCAATCTCATAAAGGACACATGGAACTTTAAAAGAAAGATGAATATCACTGATGATTGTTCTGACCGTTGAATCTTTGTAAAAAAGAAACAACCTGTTTTGCTGCATGCACATGAAACTCTAAGAGCATAGAAGGTTTTCAAAATATATTCAAACTTAAATTGTACCAAAACTTAATATTTTCATGGCTAACATTATGTGTCAATAAACTATACATCATGCATGGAAATGTATATACACACACACTTATACGTCCAAAATCATTGAGACTAAAATACTGCCTGCTAACCAACTTAGCTTTTTCATAGAAAATTTGCCTTCAGGATAGAACTAAATAACAAATTCATTAAGTTCGTACATACCCATGCTGCCCAAGCAAGGCCGTCAAATAATGCCTGCACCGCAAAAATCACCATTAGTGTTTCTTTTTTCTTTTTTCTTTGTTTTTTTTTTGGGGGGGGGGGGGGGGGGGGGGGGGGTGGGTGTGTGGTATTTGAGTAGGGCGGATTAAAAAAAAAGCATCAGAAGGTGACTTACATAAGTTATTGAAGCAAGTAAACCCATGCACAATATCACCTTCTCTCCAACCAATGGATTGATTACAGGAAGCACCAGCATCTGGAAGCAAACCACAAAACCGAATAGTTTTTATCACACAAGCTGAGGATTTAGAGAAAAACCTGGCACAAGCCAAAAACATACAATACTTCAAAAAGGGAAACAAATGGAAAATATAAGCTCCATAGCAGACTGTACCTGAGACACAATCGAACCAATTCCAACCATCATCAGAATTTCAGAAAATTGATTCTTTTCAAAACCAAAAGCAGCCTTCAGATAGTACTGCACAGTTATTTGCATCACAGTCAAATCATTGAGTCAAAAAGAAATCAGGAATTGTTTCACAAATTATCATTATTCAATTGCAAGGATTGGTTGGAATGTACAACTACACTTATGAGCAGATTAAAGGACTATCTTGTGCTATAACATAAATTTGGAAAGCCTTTTGCTAGGTATTCCATCCAAAGTCTGGAACTTTCACAGCTTCTCTTTTTCTGAGCAAGTTCCCCCGCAGATGTCCTCCTGTGTTTTAGTGGGTTCAGGACATGTGTGGTTGATTTGGTCCCATACCATTGCTACCATATGTTATGATTCCTCTGATTCAATCCCCCCACCTGACTTCTTCATGATCTTCTGCTTTTTCTCCAAGTCTCACCTGATTTCTCCTCCTATTCCTTTCTCATTTTGTTTCTTCCCAAAATCTTCCCATATTCTCATATGTCAGGAACATGTTCTCAAACAAATCCTACTACAAGGTATGCTATGCCGTTCTATGGGTATTTCCCTTTCCATATTTCTCCATTTGTCTTTTCTTTTTTTGCTTTTGGGTCTAGTGCATTACATATGCCAACTGCTGGTATTGGCCAGTCAGATCTTAGCCAAATACAGGTTCCAAGAAACAAAAACAAATATAACAATAAACCTTCTGCTTTTACTAGGTTTTTCCAGGTAATTTTATCTTAAGACTCTTTCTGAAATGACCTCGTGAGCAAATCTGAGTTCCACGGAACTTCACTCTGAATGGGTGTCAATTTCAGTGATATTAACAATGATTCAAATAATGTCATTCAGAGTTGACTTCAGAGCTAATAGCCTAATAGGAAACATACCATTAAGACACCAGTAATGCCAGACATTCCCAATTCATAGAAGAAGGAAACAAGAGAAATGCCCCTGAGTGTTTGACTGTAACAGAAAAATGAAGCTATTACGGCCAAAGACAATGTCTGTTATATTGTTATGTGACATAAAAAAGACTGCCTACTAGATTCCAGAAATCAAATGCAAATAAAGCAGGGTGAGAACATCTTAAGCTGTCTCAGGCAAAGACAGAATTACCTGCTTATAACTATTGTGGCTGCATCTCTCATTGATTTGAATCGTTTATGGAAAATATTAATTGTCTTTGTAAAGCAAGATGAATCTTGATCCCTTTTGGGAGCCAGTTTAACTGTCTCAACCAGAAAGAGTTGCATATAAACTGGACAAAATATCAAGAGAGCTATTGAAACCTGAAACAAAAGGATTAATTGGTAAACTGATTAACAAAAGAAAATGATTGCAAAATAAGATCTTATGGTTAATACTGATGTTAAGGCACCAACATACCGGGAAAATGTATTTTTCAGGAAGAAAACGTGCCAGTAGATTTCCTAATACATGTGAAGCAGAGCAAAGACCTGTAATCCAACTAAAAGCTGCAGCCCTCTTACTGTCATCGACAACATCTGCCTACCAAAGGAAGGGAAAATGTTACCCCAATATTCCCCCCATTCATGATTTTCAGTCACTGAAGAGCAATTCTCACCGCATAAGCAACAGCAATGCAGAAAATACTCCCTTGACTTAGAATATACGAAATTGTACGAAGCACATAGTAAGCATATACAAATTCCTTAGACTGATTCCAGGCAAGTAATGCTGAAACAAGAACATAGTAAAATCAAATAAGTGAACTCCCATAATGATATTGACAGTATAGATAATGATTTAATGGTAGCATCGAAAATAACCCTGTATAGGCCTTGCTCACAAACCGATAGGTAAATTTATAAGCTCAAATCCCTGCATCTCTCATTCTACAATAAAAATCAACTGTCTCCCTAAAACTTGATAATTGATTCTAAATCTAATCATAGCAAACTAGATATAGATATCAAAAGGGTTCATCTTATCAAGCACATTTTCCATACACCCAGAAACACCTCAGCAATTTCACCCATGTCTAGAAATTGGAGTATGGCATGCCATGCGATCACTCTGTTTGAAAACTTCAAAGTTCACTCACACAATTATCAATATTATGGAGAACATGACCAGATTGTTGTCATTGAAGTGGGCCAAAATTTAAACACCAAAAACATCTTCAAAAGAAGAGAACCACCATGACTTGGAAACAAACTAATTAACATACATACTGGAAGTTTCTTACAGGCTATTACCAGTTTAAAATAGTTGTTAAACAGCTTTGTATTTTTAAAATGCCAGGCCATGAAAAATATTCACTAGAAACGTACCAAAGGGAAATATGGAAGTAGATATGGTAAGAAGGAGCACTGGTTTCCGCCCATGCTCATCTGCAAGCTGGCCTAGAAGTGGAAGTATCACCATCTTGAAAATTCCAACAATCTGCCAAAAAAGTATGTTTCCAACATTAATTTATAGAAATATATATATATATATATATATATATATATATATATATTTATATATATGAAAGGAATCTTCTGTTATACATCTACATGATTTTTTCAAACAAAAAGCAGGCAAAACTCCATATTAAATATAATAACAAATCCAATTTAAAACAAAACACCCCTTTAAAGAAATAATTACACGTTATGGTAACCATGTAGCCTGTGATAAAGCTGTGCAATTGTAAATACAGTTCAGAACAAAACACTGGTTGAAAGACCAGCTGCCCCCTCCAGTCTCCAGAGAGTATAAAAAACCACAATATATAAAGAACAAACCAACATGATTTAGCACAAGACAGAAAAGAGGAAGCTATCCAATTTCGCTAGGTGAGCCTGGCAACTTTACCTTTCTAATATATTGGTACAGTATACAGTACAGAACTTGGTCACATTGGGGTACAATTTAATTCTTGCCTCATATTTCATAACTTCACTAGGTCACCTACTTTAAAGATGAAGTAGAAATAAACTTCACGCCAGGCAACATATAAACTTCACTTTCAAGGGACAAGAATTAGTAATTGCTAAAATCAATTCAATTTTTATTAAAAAAAAATTTCGAAACAAGGAACAATATGTATGCATAATCTACCAATTAATATTTTGTAAGATATTAAGACATAATAAATCCTGATCAATTACCTATCATTATCCTTGTATATCGATCAAATACATAGTAAAAAGTGAAATACAAAAAGAACAGCCATAGTTATCCGAGATAGATATGGTTTGTCAATAAACACCAAGTTCTTAGAAATGAGACATTTTTCCAAGTATATAACATAGATCAGGAATTTTTGAAATTTCATGACACAAGGCTTGATTAAATTGACATGTTAATAGGATAGATTACTCTAAACTAACATGCTTTAAATTAATCGGTCCTCTTGTACCAGTCCAACCGTTTTATTGGATAAATGTGTGACTTATTTATATAGACAAAGCCAGGAGAATCATTCTGCACACTTGCTCATAAAGCACAAGGATAATATGGTAATGTTTTGGCATTTTACGTAAAGTTAGCATTATAATCCATTGGCGTTGATTCAGGACACTACGCTTTAATTCTTTAAAAATTTATCTAAAGTAAAAGCAAAAGTTGATATTGACAGTTTGGAGAAGATATGAATGAACGTATAAATCACTTCAATTCCTTAAAATATCAGAGAGAATAAAGAGGCCCGAATTGTCACTAAATTTTTTTTTATTATTCTTTTTGAATTTTTTTTCTTTCATTTTTTTATATTTTTAAATATATTTTTTAAAAAAATTCCCAACATCACTGAAAAATAATTTCTTAATTACTAAATAAATAAAAACTTTCCAAACACTTTTTTGGTTAGGAATTCGGACCCAAAGTATTTCTCGAGAATAAATGGCCACGATCATGATGACATGATTTATTCAGGAATATTATTGTGAAACATGAGGGAACCTTGTTCTTATCTTTTCTTTTCTCGTCGAGCCTTTTTTTTAGGGGAATGTTTGGCAGCCGTGAAAATGCAGGAAAATTAAGAGAGAAGATTCTGTAATGAAAACTAACAAATGCTCCCAAATCCTTTGTACTTTTAAAGAGGATTTAGAAAGAAAGGAAGAAATCCAGAATTATGACAGCAGAACACGATCAATCCTCGAATTATTAAACTAGAACATCAGGGAACCAATTGGGTTCTAGAAAATGCAGAAAAGACAAAACAAAAGGAAGTCCGCGTATATCCAATGGAAACAGGGTAAGCCAAAATTGCCTTGGTTAAGTAGAACTTCCCTGTTCTTAACCAAAACTCATTGTTTGCAACTAGACTTCAGGAAGAACCAAACAAAAATTTCAACCGTGTTTTGACTGTCAATAATTTCTTAATAATTTTCCTGAAACGACCAAACCAGGTTGACAAGAAAACGCCAAGTTCAACAAACTCATCTATTTGATATTCCCCAAAACCAACAAAAGACCGAAAACAAAGTCAGAGACAGAGACAGACAGAGGGATATTATGTTACCGTTTGCTGAAGACCGTTAATATAAATAGCTTGGGTGCAGGTCGACTCATCCGGACAAAGGGCGCGAGTAACAACATCAACAAGAACCGAAACAGTCATTTCCTCAGCAACCCAATGAATGCAGAGTGGCATTAGCAAGTGAAGCATGGGCCTAATCTCCCCGACACCAGTCTTCTTCCACGCCATGTGATCACTACCACCACCTTGTCGTTTTGCAAATAATTTAAGCTTGACCAAGGTCGCTTAGAACAGATATATATATATATTACAGAGGGTGGAAAGTGAGGTGGAAGGAGAGTAATGAAGAAGGGAAGGTGGAGGGTGCTGGAAGACTGGAAAACTGGTAAGTGAGAATATTGGAATAGAATGTTTGGTGACGGTGGTGGCACCAAGTGGGTTATGTAGGTGGAAAAGGACTGGGAACTCTGTGGCAGTCCGAGGCATGAGTTCGGGAGTGCACGTGGTGGCGTGTGGCATGTGCTTGTTTGCTTGTGGACGCTTCCCATTCGCTCGTGTATTCCTTCACTGTCTCCATCCGACCTTCATCCCTTCCCTACGAATTTTCTTCCATTTTATACTGGAGAAAATATATTTAAATTAAGTAATTACTGTATAATCGTTTTAAAAAGGTAAATAAAATATAAGATTTATATAAAAAAAAAAATTAATTTTTTATTAATAAATTTTATTTTTTTTAAAATCATTATACGAAACTTATGTATTTTATAATTATATGTAGAATTATTTTTTATACCAAAGAAGTCCCGCTAAGTATTTTATAAAATGAATTGAGATGCGATAGAAAAGGTAATAATAGTATTTTATGAGTTTTATTTAGATGAATTAATTTATTTTAAATTAAGATAGATTTAATTTTTTAATTTAAAATCTATAAAATAAATTGAGATAAATTTAATTTTTTAATAAAAAATTAAAAAATAATAAATTTTATTTGAAATAAGTTAAATTAATTTAACAATCAAACAAGAACTGCTTGACGGCTGTTTATGTACAATATCTCACATTAAAAAATATATATAAAATAAATAATAACATTTTGTAAAGAATAGTGCAACTTATCTGTATTTGGTATGTCATATGAAGAATAATCAAATATGCTACCAATTGGCAAGACATACTAGATGCATTCTTATGTAAACTGCACACAATTCTTTTTTCAAAATAAAGTTTACCATAAAAAATGATTTGAGAAATATTATTTAAAAGTCTTTAAACTACATATCATTCACATTGTATAATTTAATTTATAAAATTTTAAAATTAAAGCCACGTAATGATTTATAATGTAAATGACTTTCAACAGAATTATTAAAATAAAAAATAGTTTAGATAAAAAGAGGAAGCCAAGGGTAAGTGGCAATTTTTCCTTTCTAAAATGTTGGTACAGAACTTGATCACATGGGTGTACGAAATTATGAATTACTGCCCACCTCATATTTCATAACTTTAATGGTACACCTTTTATGTTAAAAGATAAAAAGCAACATTTAATTATGAAAAATGATATTTGTAGTTATAGTTGTCCAAGTGTTGTATAGTCTTTTTTAAAAAAGTGAATTAATATAAAACTCACATGAAAAAAAAAAAAGAAACTCACTTTTTAATCGTGGTATCTACTCTTTTTCAAAGTGATTGTACAGTATTTACACATTCTATAATTATATATAGCATTACTCATTTATTATTCCCACTGTCGGGTTTCCACGTTAAAAAGAGGACAGATTCACTCCCAATTGGGCAACATTTATATAAACTTCACTACCAAGGAACAACTAGATGCTAGTCATTTTTTTTTTAGGGAATTTCAAATTCAAGACCTCCATCTGAAATTGTGACAATCAGACTATAGGCTTTTGGCATAACAACTAGTCATTCCAAAATCAAACTCAATTACTTTTTTAGGTACAAGGTCAATGAGAAATCTCTATGCACAAACAACCAATTTAATGTTGTATCATCTTTACCCATCGATTTCCAGTTCTTATATATTTTCACAAAAATCTAATAAACAAATATCTCAAAATTAGAAAAAAAAAATCTCCCAAGGTTTAAATAATATTAGATATAAATCTAGGGCATCTAATGATTTTGATAAAAGAAGTAGGATCAATTCTAAAAAAATAAATTTTTAAAAATAATTTTTACAGCTCTAAAATATAGTCCGTTTGAAAAAAAGTAAGACACACCCATAACTCACATGAAAGAAAATTCATTTTTTTTTAAAAAAATTTACGCAAATTTGTACGTCATGATAAGATTATATATAATATTATTCATTTTAAAATGAATTATATATATATTTTCCAAATAGCTTGCACTCAAAAATCTTACTCTTTCCGAATCATTTTCCTTTAGGAGTGTGCAAATAATAGCACTCATTTTGTTACGTCCCATACGGTTTATATAGGGATGGCATTTATACGGTCAAAGACAGGAATCATTTAGCTCATAAATTATATTATATGACTACGATGTTTCGACGGGCTGTCACTATATATAACTCTCAACAGTTTATATTCTTTCAATACATTAATTTCAAGTTGTGCGTAATTTTCTTAAAGTTGACATTATCCATCAATACTATTAAACAAATATCCTTTAAATTTTTAATATTTTAAAGTAGAAGCGAAAGTTGATATTGATAAGACAAAGTAGAAACAAAAACCGTTATCTATGTCGTATAACTTGTAAACCTACTTGGTCGATTCGAATAGCTCCCCTAATGGACCACTTTTATGTTAAAAGATGAAAGCGACATTATTCCCACTGTCGGGTTTCCACAAATTCAAAAGAGGAAATATTCGCTACCAATTGGGCAACATGTATATAAACTTCACTTCCAAGCGGGAACAACTAGTCATTCCTAAAATCAAACTCAACTGCTTTTTTAGGTACAAGGTCAATGAGAATTAATCTCTACGCACAAACAACCAATTTAATGATGTATCATCATATCATGTTTACCCATCGATTTCCAAAGATATAGATCTAAGGCATCTAATGCTTTTGATAAAAGAAATAGGATCAATTCTAAAAAAGTAAATTTTTAAAAATAATTTGTATAGTTCTAGCTAAGTACAGTCCATTTAAAAAAAAAAAAAAATGAAACACATGACCCATGACTTACATGAAAGAAAATTCATTTTTTAAAAAAATACTTACGCGAATTTGTACATTGTGATAAGATTACGTACATATAATATTATTCATTTTAAAATGAATTATGTATATATTTTTTCACATTGGACTAAAAAATCTTACACTTTCCTAACATTTTCCTTGAGGAGCGTGCAAATATCAGCACTCATTTTGTCACAGCCCATACGGTTTATATAGGATGGCCGAAGTGATTTATTTATACGGCCGAAGATAGGATAATGATTCTACACACTCTATCATAAATTATATTATATGACTATGATGTTTCGACGGGCT
This sequence comes from Carya illinoinensis, assembly GCF_018687715.1. Taxonomy (NCBI): domain Eukaryota; kingdom Viridiplantae; phylum Streptophyta; class Magnoliopsida; order Fagales; family Juglandaceae; genus Carya; species Carya illinoinensis. Next base: position 4,877,822 of record NC_056765.1, read on the forward strand.
GTCACTATATATAACTCTCAACAGTTTATATTCTTTTAATATATTAATTTCAAGTTGTGCGTCATTTTCTTAGTGTTGATATTATCCATCCACACCATTCTATTCAATACAATTACCCTTTAAATTTTTAATATCTTAAAGTAGAAGCAAAAGTTGATATTGATAGCCTTGATAAGAAATCAACTAAAAACAACTTCAATTCCTTAAAATATCAAGGGAAATCACTGCAAAACTACCATATGTTGTAGTGAAAGAATCTTGGAACAAATATTCGGTAACATTTTTTTTTAAGCTATTTGCTGTATAAGTATTGTAAACTCTATTTAAAAATGAATAGCATCCATTATTATAACAATTAATTTTTTCATGTAGATCTAATCACATTTATTTAACTTTTTTAGAAGGAATATGGTGGAAATGCACATGTTAACACTGTTTAAGTCATGTTGTTAATATTTATTACTTATTTAATATTTCTCAAAATATTTATTCAGACAATAATAAATATTGTAGAGTAAACTTTATATTTATCTCTCCACGAGTTAAAACTCTCAAGTTTATATTTATCTCTCCACGAGTGGTACTTAAACTCTCAAGTGAGAGCCAATCATATTTTTTCTTTTTGGATTGAACGTTTAGAGTCAATCTTCTAGACAGAGAATAAACATTGGAGAGGTTTGGGGTCAAAACTAACCAACAAAACGTCAAATGCCTAATAGACCAAAAGGTGGGAACTCTTCTAGAGCAAAAATGGGTATCCAAGCTAATGACTACGATTTTGTTGTGGAATACAAAAAGGAGGTAGGAATAGGGTTGTTGATGCCCTCTGAAAATGGTTGGAAGAAAAGAGTACCCTTATGTTGATCACGTTTCCAACAGTGGGCTGGATAAAGGATTTGAAGGCAACCTATGCCACTAATCAACAAGTGCAAATTCTTATATCCCTCCTTCAAGAAGACACGCCGAGTAGTGACTATGCATTAAGGGCTGGCTTACTTATGTATAAAAACAAGTTGTTTACTCCTAGTACAAAGATTTTAAAAGCATGCTACTACAGTTAGCACATAGCAATTCTTGGAGAGGTCATTCTGGGTATGAAAAGACTATACATAGGGTTATGAGGGATTTCTATTGGCCAGGACAAAAAAATGATGTAAAGAGATTTATTAGGATTTGTGGCCTATGTTAAAGGGTTAAGGCCCCTAACACTCACCCAAGTAGATTACTACAATCACTCCCCATACCGTCTCAATCTTGGACCCACATAACTATAGATTTTGTGGAAGACCTACCCAATTTAAAAGGGTTTAGCAGCCTTTGGGTAGTGGTTGACAAATAAACCAAATACAATCACTTCTGCCCTCTCAAGCACCTTTACTCAGCCTAGGATGTGGCTAATCTCTTCCTTAGGAATATCTTGAAGCTACACAAGCTACCTCAATCAATAATGTCTGACAAAGACAGCACCTTCATCAGCCATTTTTTGCAAGAGTTTTTCCTTCTCCAAAGAGTTTAGATGTCACTCAGTATAGCTTACCACTTCCAAACAGATGGTCAAACAGAGGTTGTAAACAAGACTCTAGAGAACTATCTATGTTGCTTCACAATGGATAAACCAAGTGATTGGTCCTTATGAATACCATTGACCGAGTGGTGGTACAACTCCACCCCACACATGTCAAATAAATCACCCCATTTGAGGCTGTCTATGGATATCTACATTACATGCTACTAGATTATGAACAAGAACAACTAAATTGGAAGTAGTGAAAGCCATCCTATATTCCCAAGACTAGATCTCCAAATTGCTCCAACACAACTTAATGCACAGAACCATATGAGAAAGTACTTTGACTTGATAATGAAATATCACAAAGTTATAGAAGGGGACTGGATTTACTTGAGGCTCCAAACATATTTCCCTCTCAATCCTGGACTCCGACATCATTTGATGAGTCCTTCGACAAAGCCCAAACCCTAGAATTTTTTTTTTATTTGTTTTAATAATCGGCAACAAATAAAATAAGAATTTAGAAATTCATATTAAGGCATGGATATTAGTTTGATAGGATGTATTATTATTTTTTTTTTTATCTAAAAAAGTAAGAATTTACCACGTTGACATTGGAATTGACCAATTAGATGGTATTTCCACGTTTGATATTTAAGTCACATGAATTATGTGTTCTATACACGGACTTAAGAATAAAATAATTCATAAAAATATAACAATCAAAATAAAAATAGAAACTTATATTTTGTGAAAAATATATAATAAGAAAGAAATAATTTGAAGGATTTGGCATTCCGTTCATAGTCTCGTAGAAGGATTGTAAATTGGTCGACGGAAGATGATTTTTCATAATCTTGACTTTAAAATATTTTTAAAAGGCAGTAACTTTTCCGTTGAAAATGATTTGTTCTTATTTTTAGAATTAAGAGTTAAATAGAAGAGTTTTGCTATTTATCATTTTAACACTATATATTATATATTTTTTTAATTTTTTTATATTAAATATGTAGTATATGAATGATGAGTAGAAAAATTTAATTAGTTTAAAAAAAATTAGGGGCGCAGTGTGTGAGGTGATGAATTAAAATTTTCAAAAATTTTCAGACAAGCGGTAACCGCTGATCGCCAACTTTGCCATTCAAATAACTTGTATTTACCCATGAACTCTTCAGCGGCTGAATAATAAAGCTAATTACCGTGCCTTTAAATTTATAATTTGAATTTTAAACAAAATCCTAAAAACAGCCGTTTATGATCTTCCAATAGTAAAAGAACACAATAGAACATACGGCCGAATGTACTCCCCCCTTTCCCCTCCCCGACATTCACGCACGCATATATGATATGTATACGCCTGTATATATATTTACTATTCCTCACAAACAACTAGCCGTTCGGGGATAGAGAGAGAGTTTTGCTTTATTGTGGTTCACACTTCAACGGAGAGCATGGTGGTTTTCACGGCGATCAAGAAGCATTCGATGATCCAAACTGTCAGCATTGCAATAAATCTATTACTGGTCTGATTCATATTCTTCGCTGAAGGGATATTTCGTTGATTCGGCTAAGAGATTCACAATTAGACCCGATTTCAAATATGGCCTTGCTCTCTTCTGGACGGTTGCTTGATTGAGAAGACAAAAGGTCCTAACCTCCCTCATGTAAAGTCTTTTGAACACCAAATCTCCTTAATTTCATTATTTTTATCATTGATTTTTTAGTTCATTCTTATCTTTATTTATTACATATTTAGTCTTATAGCTTGAAAGACGTCAACAGTAATGGCTGTGAAGGAGACCTTAAGGTCGACCTCCTTTTCCCGGTACATTACATTATTCTTGGTGGATGAGATATATTAGTGCTCAGGGTGATCATCGTAGGCATGTCCTGTATCCTCTAGTTTCTAGTATCTTCTTTAACTTTGAGTCGTTTGAATTTAAATCATTTTTTTTTTTAACCAATCAATCTATCAATGTTAACGCTTGTCGTGGAGCATGTTGAATTGGATGGGGTGGGGACTGTTGTTACTCTAGTTCAGAACCGTGCCATGGAGGGCTCTGGAATCGGGGTTTTACTCTACTTATGCTTCTTGTCGAAATTCTTGATGAGTTTTATCGCTCTCCCTTTTTCCTATCGTTCTTATAACATCTAATAAGCTATCTTCGACTATGATGAACTTCTTACTTTGTGTTGCAAACACTCTTCTTGAGTTAGGTTCTGCATCATATATGTGAAGATAAGTTTGAATGAACATAATCATTGGTTGATAGGTTTGGGTCTGCTTGTGCAAAGTCCACATAAATTGATTAGTATGCATCATATCAAACCAACTCCTCAAATAAACACCTAGTTTTAGTAATTGTGCATGACCTCATCTGATAGGATAAATCTATATGCTTGAGTATTTATATAGGGTTCCTCATGAGACAACCCACCCTGGAATTGTCCTCTTAAGTTGGAAAGGATGGGGGCTTATGGTCTTTTAACGCTAAATATTCTGCGTGTTCAAGTGTGTCAATTGCAAGTGTATTTGCTGTAAGCCTACTCTGGTTGAAACCATATAAGACGCTTAATTTTTGTAAGATGATTGCCTACTTTTTTTAAGGGCCTCGTTAATAATCTCAGTGAACTTTGTTTAGGTTATGTAGTCTTGCAAAAATGCAATACTGTTAAAACTATTTCCATTTTCTATAAATAAATTCATATGTGAATCATGTTAGAGATGGCTTGACGGGTAATTGGTGATTACAAGTGTTCTAATCCTTTAATCATTGTTGTTAAACCATTTTTCCAATGTCTTTCAGCGGTGAATACTTGTGGATGATCTTTTGCACATCATAATATGTTGTACTTACTTCATTCTTCTTTTTAAATGAGATAAGAAAGGCTAGAAAGGCAGCCTAGTTGGAGCCTTTTCTGTCTATAGAAGATAATTAGGTACATACCATGCTGGTACTAGAGTGAGATTTAGGAAAGCTCCCACTAACATTTGGATCATTTTTTGTATGAGATTATTTGCAGCTCTCAACCCTCCTACATGGTGCTTCATATCTATGACGACTACATTATGATAATTACTGTGCTATCAAGGCATCAACAAGTATCCTCATTAGAAGTCATTTTGTCTCTTGTGAGTCAGCTGTCATTAACCATTAGACTTATTTTTATTTGTTTTTCTTTCTATAGTTTTAAAGATCAACAGCTTTGTCATTTTTCTTAGTTGTTTCATTCTCGTGTTATATGACTCTATCCTTTATGAACTATTGGTTGATCGGTTTTCATTTTGTGTACGGAATCATAGTCATACAGCGCTAGTATCTCACCTTCAAAGTTCTGTGGTTGTGTAGGTTCTGGCTGATAGTATCTATTTCCCACGTCGGTGTGTGATAGGATAGCAAGACACAGGTTCTGACATTAATGTGGCAGTGAAGTTTGTAAAGATTGATGATAAAAGGTAAGTTTTACGTTTATATTTTGGATTCAAGTCAGCTGGAATATTCAGGATTTTGTTATCTACGTTTTGTTCTTTGAAACATGTATTTACCATGCATATATGAGGTTCTTTTTTTTATTCCTTTCTCACTTGCAGTTAATTTTTAAGGCATGTTATATTGCTATATGATAGCTCCTTAAAATTGCATTTGCATATAGTTCTCTTTTAATTGCCAATTCACTGAAAATCATGATCTCAAGAAAGAAAGTTTTTCTAATTTATTTGTGGTTTTTTCTTTCAGTTGCGATTTTGAAGCGTTTAAGGTTTTTTTGATGAAGAGAAATATTCAATGCCGCAAATTTATTTTTGTATTTTTGGTTTTCATGCCCTCTAACTACTCCTTGTTATCAACTTCTTGCGCTAGTAGTAGTATTATTTTTGTTCGTTATTGATTAATTTTATTATTTAGTAGTATTATTATTTGATGTTGATTAATTTATTGGAAAAACAAGAGTTGTACATGAGGTCTAAGGCATCTACAACCTCGAGTGGATAGGCTTAGTGGCTAGCCTTCAACTTAGATTCAAAGCAGGTAGACGCTCTCTAGGTCTCTAGATGACATTTTGTACTCATCATTTTCTTTTATAAAATACTATTTACAAGTTGCAGCCCTTCATAAATGAAGACATTTTATTTTCATGCTAAGATGAAAGGATGCAAACAAGTTGTTTTGGGTATTTTAATTTCTATTTTCTAATTGAAATTATAATCATCTTTTAGACAGTAAAGATAAATAGTTTGACGGTAGATTTTAGGACTCGTGTTGTTCTTTCATTTTTCATATGATGAGATATATTCTATGATGATCAAGGGTAATCACACATTGCATACTAGCATCTTTGAACAACTTTATTATTACAAGACAATTGTCATATTCTGCCCCAGAAATAAGCAGGTATATTATGGTATAAGCTTTATGTCTTTTGAGTTTATTGTCTTGAACTTTGAATTATATATTGTTTTGATAGCGATGAACATCAAACTTTGTCCTTCATTAATCATAAATTTTCCACAAGTTGTAAAATTTGTGGTTCTCTAGGTTTGTCTAATACTGTAGGTTTCCATATTTGTTTGCAGTTTTAACAACGTAGTAAAGAACTTCGAAAAGATTTTCTACAAAAGGTTCATGCTATGTTTATGTAGTTTAAACATATTTAGCTTCTTGATGTTTATCTATTTTGTGTTTTTTGTGAGATATTATTTATACAATGCATATTATGAAATTTTTTTCTTATAGTCAATTACTTCTAAAAATAATATAACAACAAAATATTTTCTTATATTTTTTTATTACTAATTTCTCCTCTCTTTCACTCATCCTATGATTCTTCCTCATCGTCCTCTTCCTCTCTTCCTCCTCCTTATATCTTCATCATCGTCCTCCTCATTTCTTTCTCCTATCTTCCTCACCGTCCTCCTCCTCCTGCCTTCATCCTCTTCCTCCTATCTTCCCAATCATCATCTTCCTTGCTTCCTTCTCCTTGTCTTCTCTTCCTCATCGTCCTCCTCCTCTCTTTCTCCTATTCTCTTCCTTTTCTTCACTCTTCATCCTACTCCTCATTTATTCCTCATCGTCCTACTCTACTCTTCCTTCTCATTTTCTCATATTCTCTTCTCCTCCTAACTTCCTCTTATCTTCCTTATCGTCATGTAACACCCCGTTCCCGTAGGATAGAGACGTTACTAACCAACATGATAAAATGCCCGGTAAAGAGACTCATTACTCTGAAATACCTCATTTATTGGAATAGACTTAAAAGAAAGAAAATAAATAGTCTTGAAAACTGAAACTGAATAAAGCAAAAGTGAGCTAGTCTTAAACAAAACTAGTTATTGAAAAGACATAAAGGAAACTTAATCCTTGTGTAAAAGACACTTATTCATCTCTAAGTCCATATACTAAATCTACTCCTGGCCATCCAGCTCTGCATCATCATAATCACCATCTGTGGCAATCAACATAGAAGAAAACAAAAAGACAAACAACAAAATGAGTCGAATACTCAGTAAATAATACATCATACCGTAAATACTATCTAGCTTAGCATAAATTTGATTTTTAAAGCCTTATCATAACTTCCATATAACATTTATGGATTAACATGAACGGAAACATTCATAAGCATGGCAAACTTGAAACGTGAATGCATGAGTAACTTGTTTATCTTGAATTATACATATTTCATGGTGAACCACGCTTGAGTCCATGGCACCACATAACTTGTCATGTAGTGAAACACGCTTGAGTCCGTGTTTCACTTAACTTGCATAACATGAAGTGAAACACGCTTGAGTCCGTGTTTCACTTATCTTGCTTGACGTGGAGTGAAACACGCTTGAGTCCGTGTTTCACTTATCTTGCTTGACATGGAGTGAAACACGCTTGGGTCCGTGTTTCACTTATCTTTGCTTGACATGGAGTAAAACACGCTTGGGTCCGTGTTTCACTTATCTTTGCTTGACATGGAGTAAAACACGCTTGGGTCCGTGTTTCACTTATCTTTGCTTGACATGGAGTGAAACATGCTTGGGTCCATGTTCACTTAACTTGCATGACATGGAGTGAAACACGCTTGAGTCCGTGTTCCACTTAACTTGTGATAACCACGCTTGAGTCCGTGGTACCTTCTTAGCATAACTATGGTAAACACGCTTGGGTCCGTGTTACCTTAAAATGCTTATCTTTCTTAATGCATGATAATTTTCTTGGACTTCATAGACTTTTCTAGCATGGCATATTCTTGTACATGGCATGGCATAACATGATATATTCTTGTACATGGTATAGCATAGCATGACATGGCCTAACATGATTTAATCATTTTATGACATTTCATGGCATGCATGATCTCAAAACTACATGAATATGGCATACATGATCTGGCTATTCATTACATGGCATGCTTGACTTAAGTTATTGCATGAACAATACATGGCATACATGGTCTAAGCACTACATGAATGAAGCATGCATGATTTGGCTATTTTAATTCATAGAATACCTATCTTAATTTATTATATGATAATATCATGGCTTCCATGTGATGTTAGTAACATTCAATCCATCAATCAACGATCCATAAAGGTTCAACATATATATAGGCTTACTTTCATGTAAATCATCATAATTCATAGAAGTTCATGAAAGCGATCTAACCTTGACTTGGCTTTTAGCGCAACGTAGATAACCATCAAAACCATAACATATTATCATACCCAATTATAATATTTACATTACACATACATTTATATGACCATATTATTTACCTCTTAGCGCTGCTTCCGAATACTCACGTCGTAGCTCGTGACCTATACGAGGCACTAGACGTTACTAATCTTTCTAGAAAACGTGTCGTAGCAATCTAATTATTTAAAATCTTACCATAGAGGTAATATAATGAATATTCAAATATAAAAAGATTACCTAAAATAATATTATTCCAAAGCTCATATGATAATCTTAATGATTTTATAAAACTTAGTTAAAGGTCAATTGAAATATTAGCTAAGATAACAAGCTGAAACAATATAAAAGAATTCTTTAAAATATGCTTAAAAGCCCTTCAATATATTGTATAAAAGAATGAGTCTGAGACTAATACATTTATTTAAGTGAAACTTTGGTCTGATTTAAGTTTCAGCCCAGCCCCAAGTACAGAAAACATTTAAGGTTACTAGAACAGTTTCTGTAAATACAACCAGCCCAATAAAAATAATCAGGCCCACAAGAAATCAACTCACTTATCAATTAAAACAAGTTTCTGAAATATACTAGAATCAAGCCCAATTTAAAACAAAAGTCCATATTAATGAAACATGTCTAATAAACCCCAAGCCCAGCCCACAAGGAAAAAATAGCCCACGTATAAGATCAGGTTTAAAATATAAAGTCTGCCTAGTTACTAGAGGGTAAAGAGGTAACTTCACCAAAAGTTCCTTTATGAGGCAGTTTACGGAAAGGTTAGGTGCAGTGGGTTGAAGGGCATTTGTGTAATAACCAAAACTTGCATGTGCTTTTCAGTAAAGTAAAAGAAATAAGAGGATATGTACAAAGCAAATAATCATTTGCTGGAGAAAGCAGGCCAGCGATGGGATCTAAGGCTTGCTAAGGAAAGGTAACGTGTGACAAGAGAGAGAGAAAAAGGTGACAGACTGCAGTGGCTTACCAGATAGTGGGGTGTTCAACGAAGTGGTTGACTGGCAGTGTCTGTGTAGATCTGAAGGTGCTCTGATGAGGTGGCTGGGTAACAGAAAAGAAGGGGCTGCACGAGTGCTATCCTTTTCTTTTCCCTCTTTGTCAACTAAAATTTCTGAAACATTATTCTGAGGGTCTGGTAAGATTTTATAAAGGTGAGGGAAAGGGTTTTACGTGGGTTTTCAGGAGATTAGCTAGAGTTTTCAGGAGATTAGCTAGAGTTTTCAGGGGATTAGCTAGATCTGATTTGGTTTTGATCTTAGAATCTTTTCAAAAACTTTTAAACCTATCCGATAATAACAAAGATTACAAGATAAAAGGAAACCACCTAAAAACTAATTAATCTGGTTCATTATCTGATTTAACAAAAAGATAATTATACGTATCTGAAAATAAATAAATAAGTAATTAATAAAAAGAAAAAATATAATCAGAACATAACTAAATAATTCTAACTGAATTAACCTAAATTCTAGGTTCGAATGTTACAATCTCCCCTCCTTAAGAAGAATCTCGTCCTCGAGATTACGTACCTCAATCGAACAGGTATGGGTACTTGTTCTTCATGTCTTCCTCCAGTTCCCATGTAGCCTCTTTTTCCGTGTGGTTACTCCAAAGTACTTTGACCCTCGGAATGGTCTTCTTACGGAGGACTTGAGTCTTTTGTGCAAGGATCCCAACTGGGAACTCCTCGTAGGTGAGATCCTCACGAACTTGGAGGGGTTCGTATTCTAAAATATGTGTCGGATCTGGTATATACTCCCGAAGCATGGAGATGTGAAAAACATCGTGAATGGCAGACAACTGCGGTGGAAGAGCCAACCTATAAGCTGCAGCTCCAATCCTCTCCAGTACATCAAAGGGGCCTAAATATCTCGGACTCAACTTGCCCTTCTTTCCGAACCTCATGATTCCCTTCATCGGTGCAATTTTCAAGAATACTTTGCTTCCTACCTCAAAATGCAGCTCTCGACGCCTCTGATCTGCATACTTTTTATGTCGTTCTTGTGCAATGGCGAGCCTTTTCCGAATGACAGCTATCTTTTCACACATATCTTGAATAATTTCCTGCCCAAGGATTCTACGCTCTCCAACCTCATCCCAATAAAGGGGTGACCGACACTTACGACCATAAAGAACCTCATATGGGGCCGCCTGAATGCTCTCTTGGTAACTGTTATTGTATGCAAACTCGATCAGGGGTAAGTATTTAATCCAACTGCCCTTGAAGTCCATCACGCAAGCTCTAAGCATATCCTCCAAAATTTGCACTGTCCTCTCTGACTGCCCATCTGTTTGCGGATGAAAGGCTGTGCTATAGGTCAATTCTGTCCCTAACTCTTTCTGTACACTTCTCCAGAACACTGAAGTGAAACGAGTATCCCTGTCTGATACAATCTTTGAAGGGATTCCATGCAACCTGACAATTTCGCGTACATACAACTCTGCTAATTTGTCTGTAGAATACGTCATCTGAACTGGAATGAAATGAGCTGACTTTGACAATCTGTCAATAATCACCCATGCCGCATCCTGACCCCCTGGTGCCTTAGGAAATCCTGAAACAAAATCCATACCAATTTCATCCCAGGTCCAAACTGGTATAGGGAGTGGTTGTAATAGCCCGGATGGCCTCTGATGCTCTGCTTTGACCTGTTGACAAGTTAAACACTGAGCCACATAATTAGCTATCTCACGTTTCATACCGCTCCACCAGAACTGTTGCTTCAAATCTCTATACATCTTAGTGCTACCAGGGTGAACTGTATAGAGTGAGCGGTGAGCCTCTTTCAAAATCACATCTCTAATCTCTTTAACATTCAGAACACAAATTCTTCCTTTAAACCTCAGAGTGCCATCCCCAGATATTGAAAATTCCAGCCTTTTGTCTTCTGGTACCTCTCCTTTGATCTTCACTAAGCCTGGATCACTATTTTGGGCAACTTTTATCCGATCTATTAATGATGATCCCAAAGTCAGACTGCTCAACCGAGCCTGTGTGTCCATAATCATCTCTATCCCTGCTCTCTCCATATCCAAAAGAATGTGCTTCTGAGAGGTGTACATAGAAGTGAGGGTACTAGAGGACGATTTCCGACTCAAGGCATCTGCCACTACATTAGCTTTACCCGGATGATAGTTGATGTTGCAATCATAATCCTTTAAAAGTTCTAACCATCTGCGCTGTCTCATATTCAAGTCTTTCTGAGTAAAGAAATACTTTAAACTCTTATGGTCGGTATAAATCTCGCATTTCTCCCCATAGAGATAGTGTCTCCATAACTTCAAGGCAAACACGACAGCTGCAAGCTCTAGGTCATGCGTCGGATAATTCTCTTCGTAACTCTTGAGTTGTCGAGAAGCGTAGGCAATAACTTTCCCATGCTGCATTAAGACACATCCCAAACCCTTAAGAGAAGCATCACTGTAAATGATAAATCCTGTATTGCCCGAGGGAACAGTGAGTACAGGAGCTGTGACAAGTCTCTTCTTCAGCTCCTGAAAGCTTCTTTCACAATCTTCAGTCCATATAAATTTCTCATTTTTCCTCGTCAGCTTAGTCATCGGGGCTGCGATACTGGAGAACCCCTCGACGAACCTCCTGTAATACCCTGCAAGACCTAAGAAGCTTCTGACTTCATTAACATTGGTTGGCGTGGCCCAGTTCACAACTGCTTCAATTTTCATCGGGTCTACTGAAATTCCTTCTTTTGACACGACATGCCCCAAAAAGGTAATCTCTTTCAACCAGAAATCACACTTCTTGAATTTTGCGAACAACTGTTGCTTCCTTAATATCTGTAACACAACCCTCAAATGTCCTTCATGATCTGCTGGGCTTTTAGAGTAGATTAGAATGTCATCAATAAACACAACAACAAACTGATCTACATACTCCCTGAACACTCTATTCATCATGTCCATGAAGGCTGCTGGGGCATTTGTCAAACCGAATGGCATAACTAAAAACTCATAGTGTCCGTAACGAGTTCTGAACGCCGTCTTGGAAACATCTTCTGACTTGATTTTGAGCTGGTGGTAGCCTGATCGTAGATCAATCTTGGAGAAAACTTGGGCCCCTTGTAACTGGTCAAACAAATCATCAATTCTTGGTAAGGGGTATTTGTTCTTCACTGTCACCCGATTCAATTCTCGATAATCAATGCAAAGTCTCATCGAACCGTCCTTCTTTTTCACAAAAAGAACCGGTGCGCCCCATGGTGACACACTAGGGCGGATGTAACCCTTCTCCAACAGCTCCTTCAACTGCTCCTTAAGCTCCTTCAACTCCACTGGAGCCATACGGTAAGGTGCCTTCGATATGGGTGCTGTCCCAGGTAGGAGATCAATTGAAAAGTCAACCTCCCGGTCTGGGGGCAACCCTGGAAGATCCTCTGGAAACACATCCGGAAATTCCTTGACAACAGGGATATCTTCAAGCTTGGGTCCCTCTACAGGTGGTGCTACAAGACTAGCCAGAAACCCAAAGCATCCCTGTCTTAGTAATCTGGTTGCTTGCAAAACTGAGATCAGTCGAGGTGGGGAGTTTCCTCTCCTTGCACAAAAGCTAAATTCCTCTTTGCCCGGGGTTTTGAAAACTACTTCCTTTTTAAAACAGTCTACACAGGCGTGATTTCGGGATAACCAATCCATTCCCAGAATTACATCAAACCCCATCATATCAAAAACTACCAAATCTGCTAGAAGGTGCCTCCCACTAATATCTATAGGGCAATTCTTAAGTATGGTGTCACATACTACGTGTTCACCGGTAGGTGTCGCAACAGATAGGGGACAGTCAAGCCTCTCAGGTACTTTCACATCCAAGCATGCATAAGCACTTGCTATAAACGAGTGCGTGGCACCCGGGTCAAACAAAACAGTAGCAAAACAAGAGAATAGTGGAAGGGTACCTGTAACCACGTCGTTAGATGCCTCAGCATCTCCTGGTGTAAGGGCAAAAACTCTGGCCGGTGCCGTAGCCCTCTGGCCACCCCCTACAGCTGGAGGTGACACAATCTTCCTTGGACAATCTCGAGCCATATGGTTTGGTTGCCCGCATCTAAAGCAAGCGTTCTGACCCACTAAGCAATTTCCTTGATGCCTTTTCCCACAAATCTTGCAGACCGGGTTTGTTGGAATAGTCTGAAGTGACTGTGGCCGGTGGCTGGGAGCAGGCTTCTTGTTCTTATTGGGCTCGGGAAGTGGTTGTTGGCGTTTCCTTTGATTGAAGATCTCTGCATTCGCCCTCATGTCTTCTTCAACTAAAGTGGCCCGTGTAACTAAGTCGGTGAAGTTACGGATCCTCAGGGGTATCAGACGACTTCGGATCCTCGGATGCAAGCCTCGCTCAAACTTTTCACACTTCTTTTCCTCATCAGGAATCAGATAACTTGCAAACCTCGATAATGCCACGAAAGTGGCGGCATAGCGTTCCACCGTCATGGTTCCCTGAGCTATGTCAATAAACTGCCTAGCTCTTGCCTCCCGGAGTGCAGGAGAAAAGAATCGGTCCAAAAAGGCCTTTTTGAAGCGGTCCCAAGTGATGGGTACCCCTTCACCAAGTTCAAGCTGCAATAGCTCCCGGGTCGAGGTCCACCACTCATCTGCCTCATCAGCCAGCACATAAGTGGCATACTCTACCTTCTGTTCGTCAGTACAGAACAGAGCTCTGAAAATCTTTTCCATTCTTTTTATCCAACTCTCTGCATCAAGTGCTTCTGCTTTGCCGTCAAAAGTCGGAGGGTGCTGTTGCGTAAACTGGTTTAGGGTGCAACCGACCCTGGGATTCCTCACTCCTAAACCCTGATCATCAGCAAGGTACCGAAGAAGTCTGGTAGCAGCAGCAGCCAATACCTCAGGCTCATTCGGTGGTGGTTCTGTGGAGCCTTCAGGGTGCTCATTACGTCTAGTAACTGGTGCCATTCTAAAAACATCGTTCATGCAATGAGTATAACTAATACAATCAATCAACAATGAAGCACTCAATCAAGCAAAGCAATAATTAAAACATAATCATAAAGATCCTCGTGGACCTCGAGCTGGCCAGGAGTTGTCCTAGGTAATTTCTATCCTAACTTATTTATTTATTTTTTATAAAAACAAAAGGAGTCTACAGAATCTCTCGACCTGGGCTCTGATACCAATTGTAACACCCCGTTCCCGTAGGATAGAGACGTTACTAACCAACATGATAAAATGCCCGGTAAAGAGACTCATTACTCTGAAATACCTCATTTATTGGAATAGACTTAAAAGAAAGAAAATAAATAGTCTTGAAAACTGAAACTGAATAAAGCAAAAGTGAGCTAGTCTTAAACAAAACTAGTTATTGAAAAGACATAAAGGAAACTTAATCCTTGTGTAAAAGACACTTATTCATCTCTAAGTCCATATACTAAATCTACTCCTGGCCATCCAGCTCTGCATCATCATAATCACCATCTGTGGCAATCAACATAGAAGAAAACAAAAAGACAAACAACAAAATGAGTCGAATACTCAGTAAATAATACATCATACCGTAAATACTATCTAGCTTAGCATAAATTTGATTTTTAAAGCCTTATCATAACTTCCATATAACATTTATGGATTAACATGAACGGAAACATTCATAAGCATGGCAAACTTGAAACGTGAATGCATGAGTAACTTGTTTATCTTGAATTATACATATTTCATGGTGAACCACGCTTGAGTCCATGGCACCACATAACTTGTCATGTAGTGAAACACGCTTGAGTCCGTGTTTCACTTAACTTGCATAACATGAAGTGAAACACGCTTGAGTCCGTGTTTCACTTATCTTGCTTGACGTGGAGTGAAACACGCTTGAGTCCGTGTTTCACTTATCTTGCTTGACATGGAGTGAAACACGCTTGGGTCCGTGTTTCACTTATCTTTGCTTGACATGGAGTAAAACACGCTTGGGTCCGTGTTTCACTTATCTTTGCTTGACATGGAGTGAAACATGCTTGGGTCCATGTTCACTTAACTTGCATGACATGGAGTGAAACACGCTTGAGTCCGTGTTCCACTTAACTTGTGATAACCACGCTTGAGTCCGTGGTACCTTCTTAGCATAACTATGGTAAACACGCTTGGGTCCGTGTTACCTTAAAATGCTTATCTTTCTTAATGCATGATAATTTTCTTGGACTTCATAGACTTTTCTAGCATGGCATATTCTTGTACATGGCATGGCATAACATGATATATTCTTGTACATGGTATAGCATAGCATGACATGGCCTAACATGATTTAATCATTTTATGACATTTCATGGCATGCATGATCTCAAAACTACATGAATATGGCATACATGATCTGGCTATTCATTACATGGCATGCTTGACTTAAGTTATTGCATGAACAATACATGGCATACATGGTCTAAGCACTACATGAATGAAGCATGCATGATTTGGCTATTTTAATTCATAGAATACCTATCTTAATTTATTATATGATAATATCATGGCTTCCATGTGATGTTAGTAACATTCAATCCATCAATCAACGATCCATAAAGGTTCAACATATATATAGGCTTACTTTCATGTAAATCATCATAATTCATAGAAGTTCATGAAAGCGATCTAACCTTGACTTGGCTTTTAGCGCAACGTAGATAACCATCAAAACCATAACATATTATCATACCCAATTATAATATTTACATTACACATACATTTATATGACCATATTATTTACCTCTTAGCGCTGCTTCCGAATACTCACGTCGTAGCTCGTGACCTATACGAGGCACTAGACGTTACTAATCTTTCTAGAAAACGTGTCGTAGCAATCTAATTATTTAAAATCTTACCATAGAGGTAATATAATGAATATTCAAATATAAAAAGATTACCTAAAATAATATTATTCCAAAGCTCATATGATAATCTTAATGATTTTATAAAACTTAGTTAAAGGTCAATTGAAATATTAGCTAAGATAACAAGCTGAAACAATATAAAAGAATTCTTTAAAATATGCTTAAAAGCCCTTCAATATATTGTATAAAAGAATGAGTCTGAGACTAATACATTTATTTAAGTGAAACTTTGGTCTGATTTAAGTTTCAGCCCAGCCCCAAGTACAGAAAACATTTAAGGTTACTAGAACAGTTTCTGTAAATACAACCAGCCCAATAAAAATAATCAGGCCCACAAGAAATCAACTCACTTATCAATTAAAACAAGTTTCTGAAATATACTAGAATCAAGCCCAATTTAAAACAAAAGTCCATATTAATGAAACATGTCTAATAAACCCCAAGCCCAGCCCACAAGGAAAAAATAGCCCACGTATAAGATCAGGTTTAAAATATAAAGTCTGCCTAGTTACTAGAGGGTAAAGAGGTAACTTCACCAAAAGTTCCTTTATGAGGCAGTTTACGGAAAGGTTAGGTGCAGTGGGTTGAAGGGCATTTGTGTAATAACCAAAACTTGCATGTGCTTTTCAGTAAAGTAAAAGAAATAAGAGGATATGTACAAAGCAAATAATCATTTGCTGGAGAAAGCAGGCCAGCGATGGGATCTAAGGCTTGCTAAGGAAAGGTAACGTGTGACAAGAGAGAGAGAAAAAGGTGACAGACTGCAGTGGCTTACCAGATAGTGGGGTGTTCAACGAAGTGGTTGACTGGCAGTGTCTGTGTAGATCTGAAGGTGCTCTGATGAGGTGGCTGGGTAACAGAAAAGAAGGGGCTGCACGAGTGCTATCCTTTTCTTTTCCCTCTTTGTCAACTAAAATTTCTGAAACATTATTCTGAGGGTCTGGTAAGATTTTATAAAGGTGAGGGAAAGGGTTTTACGTGGGTTTTCAGGAGATTAGCTAGAGTTTTCAGGAGATTAGCTAGAGTTTTCAGGGGATTAGCTAGATCTGATTTGGTTTTGATCTTAGAATCTTTTCAAAAACTTTTAAACCTATCCGATAATAACAAAGATTACAAGATAAAAGGAAACCACCTAAAAACTAATTAATCTGGTTCATTATCTGATTTAACAAAAAGATAATTATACGTATCTGAAAATAAATAAATAAGTAATTAATAAAAAGAAAAAATATAATCAGAACATAACTAAATAATTCTAACTGAATTAACCTAAATTCTAGGTTCGAATGTTACACGTCATCTTCCTCACTTCCTCCTCCTCAACTCTTCCTCATCATCCTCATGCTCTCTTTCTGTTTGTCCTTCTCCTAATATCTTCCTCCAATGTTCCTCCGCCTCCTCTCCTCCCGTCTTTTTCCCATCTTCTTAATCATCCTCTTCCTATTTTCCACCTGCTTTTCATTTCTTACTCATTATTTTCATCTTCTCTTCATCATAATCATCCTCATCTTCTCTTCCCCTCTTCCTTCTCATCCTTATCTCTCATTCATCGTCCTCCTCCTAATCCATCTCTACTCGGATAAACTACTTGCATGTTATATTTTTATGTATTAGATTGTTTGTAGTTAGATATGAAATTTTGAATTCATTTTTAGATTCTGACGGGTTTTAAATTTTAGTTGTGAAAACTTTAGACTTGTAGGTGAGGTTTTAGGCATCTACAATCTCAAGTACTTGAGAAGGCTTAGTGGCTAGTCTTGAACTTAGATCCCAAGCAGGTAAACACTCTTTGGGTCTCTAAATGACATTTTGTACTCATCAGACATCATTTTCTTTTATAAAAGACTATTTACAAGTTGTAGCCCTTCATTCATGAAGACCTTTTATTTTGATGCCAAGATGAAAGGATGCAAACAAGTTGTTTTGGGTATTTGAATTTTTATTTTCTAGTTGAAATTATAATCATCATATAGACGGTAAAGGTAAATAGTTTGACGGCAGATTTTAGAACTGGCGTCGTTCTTTCATTTTTCATTCGATGGGATATATTCTAAGATGATTAAGGGTAATTACACATTTTATACTAGCATCTTTGAACAACTTTATCATGACAAGACAATTGTTAGATTCTGCCCAGGAAATAAGCAGATATATTACAGTACAAGCTTTATGTCTTTTGAGCTTATTGTCTTGGATTTTGAATTTTATATTATTTCTATATTGTTTTGATAGCGATGAACGTCAAACTTTGTCCTTCATTAATCATAAATCTTCCACAAGTTGCTAAATTTGTGGTTCTCTAGGTTTGTCTAATAATGTAGGTATACATGTCGGTTGATGCAGTTTTAACAATGGAGCAAACAACATTGAAAAGATTTTTTATAAAAGGTTAGTGCTATGTTTATGTATTTTAAACATATTTAGCTTTTTGTTGTTTATCTATTTTGTTTTTGTTGTGAGAAATTATTTATACAATGCATATTATGAGATGTTTTTCTTATAGTCAATTACTTCTAAAAATAATATAACAACATAAGATTTTCTTATATTATTTTTATTACTAATTTCTCCTCTCTTACTCCTCCTCATCTTTTCCTCATCGTCCTCTTCCTCCTCCTCCTCATTTCTTTCTACTATCTTCCTCACTACCCTTCTCCTCCTCCTCCCTTCGTCCTCTTCCTATCCTCTCCTTTACCTGCTATCTTTCTCATCATCCTCTTCCTCGCTTCCTTCTCCCTGTCTTCTCTTCCTCATCATCCTCCTCCTCACTTTCTCATCTTCCTACTCCTTCTATTCTCTTCCTCATCTTCCCTCTTCATCCTACTCCTCATCTATTCCTCATTGTCCTACTCTACTCTTTCTTCTCATATTCTCTTCTCCTCCTAACTTCCTCTTATCTTCTTTATCATCATCTTCATCTCTTCATCCTCCTCATCATCCTCATCCTTCCTTTCTCTTCATCCTCCTCCTTATATCTTCCTCATTGTCATCCTCCTCATTTACTTCTCCTTTCTTCCTCATTTTCCTCTTCCTCCTACTCCTCCCATCGTCCTCTTCTTCTCCTCTCATCTTCCTCCTATCTTCCTCATCATCTTATTCCTCGCTTCCTACTCTTCCTTATCGTCGTCCTCCTTTCTTTCTTATCCCCCACTTCCTCCTCTCTTCCTCCTCTTCCTCTCTTTATTCTACTCCTCATCTATTCCTCATTGTCCTCCTGTACTCTTCCTCCTCCTCATTGTCCTCCACCTCTCTTTCTCTTCGTCCTCCTCCTTATATCTTCATCATCATCTTCCTATGTTCATCCTCCCCCTTTCCTCCCGCCTTTCTCATACCTTCATTATCACCCTCTACTTCATCTTCCTCTTCCTCATTGTTTTCCTCCTCTCTTCCTCGTAATCCTCATCATCTTCTCTTCCCCTCTTCCTTCTCATCCTTATCTCTCCTTCATCGTCCTCCTCCTAATCCATCTCTACTCGGATAAACTACTTGCATGTTATATTTTTATTTATTAGATTGTTTGTAGTTAGATACGTTTAGAAAATTTGAATTCATTTTTAGATTCTGACGGGTTTTAAATTTTAGTTGTGAAAATTTTAGATTTGTAGGTGAGGTTTTAGGCATCTATAACCTCGAGTGGGTAGGCTTAGTGGCTAGTCTTGAACTTAGATCCCAAGTAGGTAAATGCTCTTTGGGTCTCTAAATGACATTTTGTACTCATCAGACATCATTTTCTTTTATAAAAGACTATTTACAAGTTGTAGCCCTTCATTCATAAAGACTTTTTATTTTGATGCCAAGATGAAAGGATGCAAACAAGTTGATTTGGGTATTTGAATTTTTGTTTTCTAGTTGAAATTGTAATCATCTTTTAGACAGTAAAGGTAAATAGTTTGACGGCAGATTTTAAAATTGGCGTCGTTCTTTCATTTTTCATACGATAGGATATATTCTAAGATGGTTAAGGGTAATATACTAGCATCTTTGAACAACTTTATCATGACAAGACAATTGTCATATTCTGTCCAGGAAATAAGTAGGTATATTACGGTACAAGCTTTATGTCTTTTGAGCTTATTGTCTTGAACTTTGAATTTTATATTATTTTTATATTGTTTTGATAGCGATGAACGTCAAACTTTGTCCTTTATTAATCATAACTCTTCCACAAGTTGCAAAATTTGTGGTTCTGTAGCTTTGGATAATATTGCAGGTTTCCATGTCAGTTGATGCAGTATTAACAATGTAGCAAACAACTTTGTAAAGATTTTTTGCAAAAGGTTTGTGCTATGTTTATGTATTTTAAACATATTTAGATTTTTGTTATTTATGTATTTTGTGTTCTTTGTGAGATATTATTTATACAATACATATTATGAGATGTTTTTCTTAAATCTCATTAAAATACTGAGTTTACATATCTCTTATCCTTACTATTTATATTTATTATTGCTTAGTATTTTATTCACATTTTATATTATGTATTTGATTTATAAATGTTAATTTTTTAAAACAATCCAATTCACTCACATCTTGAGTTCGTTATCTGGGTAACAATTAGAACTTTGATATCATTATTCAATTCTTATAGGTTTTAAATTTTAATTGCCAAACCATGTGATTTTTAGAGGCGTCTATAACCTTGATTGAATAGACTTGGTGTTTAGCTTTCGTGCTTTGAGCCAAAGGAGATGCATGCTTTCTATGTTTGTAGACGACACTATTGTAGTCACTTTTTTTTTTGGGTACTATTTATAGTTCTTATTCCTTCATTCATGAAAACCTTTCATTTTGATACTTCAATGAAAGGACGAAAAAATAAGTGTTTTGGGTACTTGTATTTCTATTTTCTAGTTGAAACTATAATCCTCTTTTAGAAGGTATAGGTAAATAGTTTGATAATAAATTTTAGAATTAGTGTCATTTTATCATTTGTCCTTCATTCACTCAAGGTATGTTTTGATTAATCATACCCTTCCAATAGTTGCAAGATTTATGATTGTGTAGGTTTGTCAGTGCAGGTTTTTCAAGCTAGTTGATGCGGTTTTAACAATATTGCAATGAACTTGGTAAAGCTTGATAATAGAAGGTACTTGCTATGTTTATGTATTTGATAGAGCCAAGTAAACATATTCAAGTGTTTGTCAATTGAAGATTCTGTGATCTTTGAGACATTATTTTTGCAATGCATATTAAGAGGGACTTTTTTTTATTGCCAATTACTACTAAAAATAATCTCACAATAGATAATTTTGTATGTATCTTTGATTCGTTTATCTTTCAATTGGGAGTGCAAAGCCTTACCATTTTGAGATGTAGAAAATATGTTCAATGCAAAATATTATATTTGTTATTGTGGTGTGTTAAAGGCTTAAATCTTTTCCATCACATTAGTTTATTTTTAGATTTCCAACTCTATTGGGATATTAAGGGTATTTTGTTATTAGGAATGTGTTGTTTTAGAAGGTACAAGTAAATGGTTTGATGGTAGATTTTAGGATTAGTTTGAAGTTAGTTCTCATTCGGGAGAATATTGATCGCTTCTTGGTCATGCTAGACCACTCTAGTATTTCTTGCCATGACATCTTTGGTTTCTCTGCCCTAAGCCTGCTCGTTCTCCCAAAAGGCCAGCCCTACCTTTTGAGCCCCAATGAAAAGAAACCTTGCGCCAAGGGTGAGAGACAGAAAAGTAGACCGCACACTCAACATTCCTCCACTCACTTTGATGGGATCAAGGCCATCCACTTGGCAAGACATTTCTTACCTTATTGTGTTGTCGCCAACCTTAAAGGTAGAAGGGAGGTTCGCCAGCCGCCTCAAACTTTTAATGACCCTGGTATGGGATATTGGGTAAGGTGCTCAAGACTTGGATACTCTTGGATCCTACTTTTTTTAACCACTCCCTAACTCACTTCTGGATTCACTCCTAGATTCTCTGTTTGAGAGGTTCTCTTTGTTGGTAGTCTCATCTTCTACCCCCAGTGTGTGACGCCCCCAAATTCCGTTTGGAATCGGACGGACATTTGAAGCGTCAAGACATGCAACACAAGGTTACCTGCTCCCGTTCATGACATATAAGATGCAATGTTCCTAACATGCATCTAACATTATGCAATATTCGCAGCGGATAATTTTTTTCTTTAGTAATACTATGCACCAAATTGAAAATATCCCAAATGCTTAAAACATACTTCATACATAAAGACCTATTGAGTAGATCACAACACTAGTCCAAAATGGTTATGATCCAAAAAATACTAAAGATGCAACTCCATTATACAAGTAGTAATTTACGTTAACTACTATATTAACATTGACGTTGCACCGTCGCTTAGTCAACTGTGTTTAGTTGATCAGCTCCTGATTCTCCTTCAAGTCCTGTAACAAGATCTACCATTCGGGGGGAATGGTAGTTGGGACTACCAAAGTGAGATTTGATTACAAATCTCAGTAAGTTAACAAAAAACTTTCACACAAGCTAATGATGCATACATGACAGTAAAAGCATAAATGCATAATCAAATTCATAAGTAATTAAAGCATAACTTGGCGTACAACATAGCATAATTAACATAACTTAAATTGAAACATGAACTGAACTTGACTTGACACGAACTTGATCTGAAACTTGACTTAACATGAAAAATACATACTCCACAGTTGTTGTGGCCCCATGTATTCTACGTGTAAATACATACACCACAGTTGTTGTGGCCCCATGTATTCTACACAAACTTGACTTAACATGAAAAATACATACTTCACAGTTGTTGTGGCCCCATGTATTCTACGTGTAAATACATACTCCACAGTTGTTGTGGCCCTATGTATTCTATACAAACTTGACTTAACATGAAAAATACATACTCCACAGTTGTTGTGGCCCCATGTATTCTACACAAACTGAATGTACTCAAGATAAAACGTGACTGGAATACAAAAGGACTGAAGCCCTGACGTAACATAACGTGACTTGAACATAACTTGAAATACATGACCAACTTGAGATAGAAACATTTCGTAACATGACATATCATATAATAGACAACATATTTAACATGACATACTTGTAATGTATAGTAATACATGACAGAATATATTATGTAACAGATAAAAAATTGATGACAGAATAAATTCTGTATAATAGACAATTACGTAATAACTTGGCATGGCATGACATATATGATAACATACATACATACACTGTAGTTCCTTTACTTAGCACACATACACAGTAGACTGCTAGTAAGTTAAAAACTAACTTACCTAGATCTCCGCATTTCTTATAAAACTTCAAGTGCGACCACGAGGAACTGTAATTAGTGATTCTAAAAGTTAGAACTAAATCACTAAATATTTGAAATATGGAAAATACTAACTTAAAGAGTAAAATTTTCATTTTACTCTCTACATGTGGAAAAATGACCGTTTTACCCATAACTTAAGGATTTTGCATACTAACTCCAAAAGTTTCTAAAATTTACATTCCTCATGTAAATTTTGTCCTAAACTTAAATATCAACTCAGAAAAATTTAAAACAAAACACAACTATGAAGAATACACTATGGCCGAAACATCCATAGGCCATTTCCCTTGATTTTTGTTGCAATTCCTTCCAACTTCAAAACTCATGCTTAAACCAAAATTTTGCAACAAACATCTTCCAATCCTAAGTTCAAAACCATACTTAAAACATCCATTTAGAAAAAGCTAATAATTAACACCAAACTTTTTTGTAAAAAGATCCAAGCACTTGAATCACAAGTTTTGACCTTAAATCAAAATATCTCCAAGAATTTCAAAAATCAAATCTTACTTCTAACATATTCATAATATCATCCTAATATCAACCATGCTTTAAATCATCAAACTAAAGTCACTAAAATCACAAAATAACATTTGGAGTTTTTGGTCTTACATTTAGTCCAAAAACAGAAACTTTTTCCTCAACTAGTTTTGATAAATCTCTTGATCTATGACTTATAAATATATGATCTTCAAACCAAACCATCACATAGTTTAAAAAGATATCCTAAAATATATATAAGCTTCTAATTTAAGATCACATGGTTAGAAATTAATCAAAACATAAATTTAGCCAAGAATATCCACACTTTGGCTTATCTGAATATCTCTTTGCATAAAATTTCATATTTATGAAACTAACATCAAATATCTTCAAAATAATAATATAACATGTATATAAGATGCTTAGGATCCTCCAATAAAATTATCAAAGTCATTGGAATAGGTTTAGACCACCAAAGAGTTAAACTTTCTCAAAACAGAAACTGTTTTTCCTCTTCCAGTTTCTAAGTTTCTAAATCTAAGAAAATCTTTCATCAAAACCTTTAATCATGCAAAAATCCTCAACCAATAATCATATACACATGTTAACAATACTCCATAAAAATTTCGGACCAATATCTATCAATTAGCTTGGTCAAAAACTCCAAACTATAACATATTCTCCAGTTTATCTCCCAGAATGACATTTTTATAGTTTATACAATATTTGACTAATCAAATGATTTTCAAATGAAACAAATAAGATATCCACGTAAACTAGACTAAAAAAGGAACAACTTATATGAAGGAGACTTTATGATAAAATACTTACAAAAGCTTCGAAATGGGTATGCAAAAGACCTCCTAAAAACTGTCCGAGAGAGAGTGTTTGATATTCTTTCAATGGAAAGTGTAAATGAAGATAATTTCGTGGGGAGAGGTGGCTGGAGATACTTATGGATGAGATATGGAAGAGATGAGGCTGGAGTTGAGAGTTGAGTGTAGTTTTCTCCTACCCAAAATATCTATAAAAGATTATCTCATAATATTCTATCCAATAGTATCTACAAAAAATCAACTTAAGATATTTTTATCTAATAATATCTATAAAAATCAACTCAAAATATTTTTACCCAATAATATTCATGAAAATTACCTCAAGATATTTCTTTTTATCCAATAATATCTACAGTTTTGAACAGACGTTTTTTTCAAAAATATAAAAAAAAATGTTATTGCGCCATAAGACTTTAAATAATCCTCCGAGTCTAATGGCACAAACCATAATACATTTTGACACTTCTAACTATCTCCAATAATCAAAAACACACTTCTGATACCATAGTAAATAATAACACTAATTATGTAGTTAGACAAAAACCTATACGATTAATGGATTCGTGAAAACTTATGGGGTTTTCACGAGGTTCCTAAAGTTAATAGAAATTTTACAATTGAATTTCTAGCGGGCTGTTACACAGTGACTCCATCGAGGTGATCAAGATTAATAAGGGAGGGGACACACCATGTGTTCCTTAGGAGAATGATTGAGGAAAAGACTGTAGCTTCGACAGAAGATGTCTTGTAAGGCAATGGCGCTAATGAGCGAGGTGTCTATGCTAAAGAAGGGGATATTAACATTGCTCTCACTTACTTGATCAACGAGGGTACAAGTAGGGGTGTAAAATCGTGTTAATAGTTCGTGTCATGTCAAAACATATATATTACACTTAATGGCTCAACCCGAGCAAAACCCATTAAGGGTTTCGTGTCAAAATCCTAAACCCTAACATGACTCATTAAAATAACGGGTTGACACGACACGACCCGTTATAACCCGTTGATAAATCCTATGCAAAAGGTTGACATGACACGACCCATTATGACCCGTTTCAACCCATTTATATTAATGAGCACGAACACAACCTGTTAACCCGTTTGACCTAATTAATCTACCACAACACAGCTCTATTGCTACATAATCTACCAAATCACAACTCTAAATAATCTACCAAAAATTCATCTTGAATATTTTCTAAGGAACCAAACAAATTATTTTCTAGGAAACCAAACAAATATAAAAACAGAGAAGCCCAAATTTCAGAAAATATAATCTACCACAACACAACTCTACTACTACATAATCTACCAAAACATAACTCTAAATAATCTACCAAAAATTCATCTTGAATATTTTCTAGGGAACCAAACAAATATAAATCTTACAAAGAAAAATTAAGAAGAAAAGGAAAAATTATCAAGGGCTCTATCGCTTCGCTTAGCTGTGACTCATGAGGGACAGAGGGAGGTCGTAGTGTGGCTAGCACTGGAGGGTATATAGCAGTTGCCAGTAGTGGCCCATGAATCGTGCCATCATGTGACAAGGACGAAGACGAGAAGCTGGAGGCTGGGATGCTGTGATTGTGAGTGTGAGTTTGTGCGATGGCTGAGCGATAATGGCGAGACTCTCCAAGTTGCCTGGAGTATCTTCCATGTGTCCAGGTTTTGTCCACTTTACTTTTGACACCAATAGCTTTGGCACAAATGATTCTTCTCAACCTGAGACCTTACCTCTGCGTGGAGTGCCTTCCTTAATAGTTTCTCTTGCATGGATGCTTACCTTCAAGAGGTTCCACCTCTTAGGGATGCTCCCATGTGGTCCATAGGTTCCTCATTCCCCTAAGGTGATCCCTCGAGAGACTCTGCCACGCTTAAGATCTTCCTATTCTTGCAAGTTGCCTCCATCCTCGTTCAACTTAGGGGCAGGTAAAGCCTTAGGTCCCCTGGACTCAAGGATTACCAAGGAGATTGGCATGTTTCTCACCCTGGTACATATTTTGGTGCTGCTCTTATGGATTCTATTTCTAGCTTTATTTACAAGGACTAACACTATTCATTTTTGCATAATGTATATCCTCACTTGCAGGATGGGTCGCCCAATGCCAATCTACCTTGGAGGAGGGTGGAAGCCTCCCAAGCTTTTATTGAAATGGCACTCTGGTCTATTTCTCAAGTTGTTGAGTGGCAGCAATGAGAACCTACCTATGCCCTCCTTGGCAAGCACTTTCGTGAGTAGGATGGGAAGATTTTGGCAGTGAAGGCTACGGTGAAAGAGTTGAGGGCTACTATGGCCTTTGAGTTGGACTAAGGTTGAGTTGGACTAGGCTTTGGAGTCTAAGTGGAACACTACCCAAGTTGTTTCCCTACTGGAGAAGGAGCTAGCCGCTAAGCTCATGTCCTCTAAAGGATTGTAGGTTCAATTGGATAAGGTGGGTGCAACCCACTCAGGCTAAGAAAGCTTGGGTGACATACATAATGCTCCAAGATGAGCTTGATGTTGTTGAGAGTGAACTGAAAATGAGCATGATGAAGTATAAGAAACTCCAAGTTGAACTTCCCAAGAAACAATTCCCTAAAGTTGGTTGGCTCTGCCCAACTGTCATGAAGGAAAATCGACAAAGCCCCTTGTTGTGCCAACTAGTTTACCAAGAAATTGCAGGCTATGAGAAATGAGGTGACTTGTCTTACTCCTTGACTGTCCATCCTACAAGTTCAAAGTTGGGCATGGGGGATTGGTTACAACCTTTGGCTCCAGACTCTATGGAGGTTTTTGGTGTACAATCCTATGACAAACCTATGGGCATTAGACCTACATGAAATTCTCCTAGTGGCGGGTGCCCTTCCATCTTGGACTCTCTAGGTGTTGATGTCATGTCCAACGCTTTCTTCAGCTAGCCACCTCCTTTTACACCTAGTGGCAACCCCAAGGCCTAAACTTTTGAGTTTCTATTGTTCTTTTAACTTAGCCCCATTCTTTCTTTTTATTTGTATCGAACTGCTTATAATGGGATTTGTTACCATGTATCACGAGTGTTGGACTCAAGCACTTTGCTCTCTACTAGGTCAATCGGGAGGATTAGGATAACTTTAGGTGTTACTCTGCAGTGCGAGTGATAGACTCAAGTGCTTGCTCACCACCAATGTGACTAAAAGGATAGTGATAGCTTTTGGTGTTACCCCACAGTGCAAGTGTTGGATTCAAGAGCTTTGCTTGCCACTAAGGCAACAAGGAGGATCGTGGTAACTTTAGGTGTTACCCCGCAATGCAAGCATTAGACTTGAGCGCATTGCTTACCACTGGGGCAACCAGGAGGATCATAGTAACTTGAGGTGTTACCCCTCATAACATGAGTGTTAGACTCGAGTGCTTGCACCCCACTCATGCGACTGAGACTAGGGCAACCTTAGGCATTATGACACTACACAACACAACACAAGTGTATTACTCAAGTGATTGCTCATCACTAGTGCAACTATTAGAATCAAGGTAACCTTAGGTGTTACCCCTCAATGTGAGTTAGACTCGAGCTCTTGCTTATTACTCTGGTAGGTCCAAAAGTCATCATGCATTGATAATTCTGCAACTCATCTAAGAAAATACTAATTTAAATGTCATGCATTCCATAGGAATGGTAGCCTTTTCCAGTTCATGTCCTCTAGGTGGTATGTCCTTGGTAAGTTGCACACCTCGACTATGTACAGTCCTTCCTAACTTTATCCAAGCTTTTTGTTTCTAAGGTTCTGCTTGGCCACTAAGAATTCTCAGATGAGAATTTTGAGTTTTAAGATTAAATATTAAAATATTATATTTTAATATTATTATTGTATTGGGATTTGAAAAAGTTAAGAAAAAGTTAAATTGTTTATTATATTTTGTATGGGGATTTAAGAAAGTTGTAATGATGAGATGAGAATTTTATATTTGAGATGAAAATTTTTTGGGGCCAAGCAGAACCTAAGTCTTTTAGTGGTTGTGCTAACCTTTCTCATTACAAGGTCACTAACCTTGAACGCTCTGTGTTTGACTCTTGTTGAAAGACTCTACAATTCTCTTCTAGTACATAACGACACTTGTTGTTTGTTTAATGTACCCAATGGCTAGGGATGTCGAACTCCACTAGGGGGATATAGAACTGGATCCGGATATCTAGCCATAACAGGATCCAGGTCTAGGTTTTAAAAACCGAGCAGTTATCTACTCGGATTAATGCGAAAATAATCCAGGTAGATAACCGAATTCAATCTATATTTTTTTTTTCTATAAATCTGGATAGGCCACAAAAAATAACCACCCAAACAAAAGCAAAGTAAAAAGAGCATAGCAGCATTCGAACCAATGAAATATTCACACCAACAAAGAATTATGTAAAAGAAAGAGCTTTCTGCATTAGAATAATGGCGAATGAATATGTATATTTTCCCCATACAAAATAATTCAATTAAAAAAAATAAGTGATGAGGAATGAATAATATACATGAGAACCTGAGAGAAGCACAAGCATCGATGCCAAAGAAGAACAATATCGTCGACGCTACTGCTAAAGCCACCGTAATTAGTAAGGAGTCATCTGACAAGCTACCTTGATAAAAGCAGGGAAAAAAAGGGACAAGATGAAGATCCAGATTAAAAAGGAGCTCGGATACTCAAACCAGGTTCAGATTGAGAACTTGGGTGGTTTGAGAAGAGCAACAGCACGACATTGACAACTTTAGGAGGAAGAAGATGAAAAAGAAAAGAAAATGGTGAACACATAAAGAAAGAGAAGGGGGAATTCTCGAGATCAAGAAAGAGAGGAAGTGCCAAGGTTAAATGCTTTGGGCTTCGATTTCTTTCCTACAACACTTTGCTTGATGGATTGGTTTTGTTGTTAGAAAATGTTGACTGTATTAAATCAAAGAAATTAATATATGTTTTTAAAAGTGTGCATTGTATTAAATCAAAGAAATTATTCAAGGAAAAGATAAGTCGTAGATGAAAAAGGAGTAGTCGGGATTAGTACCTCGAAGCATGTAAAAATGAGAAGAAGAAGACACGTGAAAGATAGATAGAAATACATGAAAAGGCAGTGTTTTAAAAAGGAACCGGTTACGGATAATCGAGTTCAAAACCCCGTAATCGGATCTGAGCAGGTATAAAAATGTTTTACTCACTCGGTGGATAACTGCTCAGATCTATCTGAATTTCTGGGTTTCGAACTAGACCAGAAATAAAATCCAGCCTAGTTCTACACCCCTAAACTCCACCACTATCATAGTCTCACTTTTGAAAGTCATGGAAAAAGGCTTCTCACCTTTCAAAGTTTGGATGGTAGTCTTGTCTGCCATAATATCTCAAGAAGCTCATTGACCTAGGCTCCCTTGTGATCTTTTTGATGATGCGGAATATAGTTTTATTGATCACCTCCACTTGCCCATTCGTCTACGAGCGGTCAAGAGATAAGTACCTGACCTTAATTCCCAACTGTAAACACCACTCTATTTATAGGTCACGATCAAATTGCTTTCTGTTGTCCAAGACAAGGGAATTGTGGTATGTTGAATCAACACACGACGATGTGGTTTGTCATGATCGTTGCCAAGGCCACTGCTTTTGCCTACTTCATGAAATAATCAATGGCAATGACAACTAACTTAACTTCCACTTTCCATGGTGGCATGGGCCCCACAATGTCTACTCCTTCTTGCGCAAAAGGCCATGGCAAGGACATGGTAGTTAGCTCCTCCAGCGAGCTATGGGGTACACTAGCATGTACCTAACACTTCTTCCCTTTCCTCACTAGCTCTTCTACATCTTTCAGCAGGTAAGCCAATAGTACTTTGCTCTCATGGCTTTTAACGCTAGGGACCATGGCTTTTAATTTCATGGTTCTACTTTTGGAATGTTTCTCGCATATCACTGTATGTTAGTTATGGCTATGTTCAAATCCTTCATAATTTTCTTCCTCAAATTGAGTTTCCCATATTCTTAGACATCATTAGAATTCATGAATTGGAGGCATTGGGTTGTTGTTTTTCTTAGAAAAAATTGTAGATTTGAATACTTTTAAGGCATATGTTTATTTAATATCTATTACCACATGTTTTAAATCGGTTTGAATCACATGCTATTATGATTTTGCTAACACTTGAATTCACTTGAGATCTAGTATTTTCATGGAATAAGATTAGATGTTAAGTAATCATGTGCATGATAAGAATCACATGCTATCATGACCGTCGAGATAAGGCTAGTACACTTGGCAACACCCAACAGTCAATGGGGCGGACAATACACTTGGCAAAATCCAATGACCAAGTAAGGTTTATACGCTTACCATGAGGCCAAACCTATATCTCTGATCACATGCTAAGTAAGATATAGATACTTGGTAATACTTGCATACATGTTTATTTCACATCAAATCATAAAATGTAGGAATGCATAAAAGGTTTAAAACTTTATAGATATTATTTGTGGATAGGGAAGGCGACTTTGCTGGGGAAAAAAAAATAAAAAAGGGACTACTTGTGGTCCCTAGATTATATCCCAAAAAGCTAAGGCCCATTGTTGCCCAAGGTTTTTATTTTTTGTAAAGCATGAGAGCCAGTCTACTTTTGTAATATGGTCTAAATGCCTATTTTTGTAAATGATCAATATTTATTAATGAAATATTGGATAAGATTAAATTTATTTTCTCTAATAATTGTTTTGTTATCCATAGGTAGCTCATATGTATCTCACATTACTCTTAAATGAGTTACACTTTTTTTTAAATAGATGCACAAACCTTACACACGATGAGATTATATTGTAAATTGAGTGCTATACCGGATTGAGAAATTCTGGCCTAAATAGCAGAACGAAACCGAATTGAAAACTATGCTTAGGAGTGGGCAAATATCAACACTCATGTTGTTACAGCCTATGCAGTTTATATAAGATGGGCAAGTAAATATTTATATGGCCAAAGGCGATAATGATTTTGCACACAAGCTCATAAATTATGACTAAGATGGCTTCAACGACGGATAGGCTGTCACTATATATAATTCTCAGCGATTTATATTCTTTCAATATATTAATTTCAAAGTATTGTATAATTTTCTTAAAGGAGCTGCTAGAAGCTATGTCCAGGACAAGGTAGAAGAGTAATGTTGAGAGCATGGCAATCAAGTTGGACACGTTCAAGGCCTAGGGCAGGTAGAGTGAACCTTCTTAAAGGCTATGCTGAAAAGGTTTGGTGAAAAAAATAAGTAGTTTGATTATGAGATGTGTGTATTCTATTAGCTATTTAGTACTTATTAATGGCAAGGCTGTAAATAAATTATTCCCTTCAAAAGGTACAATTCAAGCAGATCCTTTATCCTCTTACCTGTTTATCATATGTTTTGAGGGCCTTAGCTAGCTGTTGTTGAAAGCAAAAAAGCAATGGGGAGATAAGGGATAGTGTTGTCAGTAGAGGAGCCTTGCGAGTGAACAACCTACTATTTGCTAATGATTGTGTGCTGTTTTGCAGAGCCAAGAAGGAAGAATGGAGGAACATTTACTCAATTTTACAAGTCAATGAGAGTGCATCTAGGCAGGTCTTAAATAAACAAAAGACCTAAATTTTTTTCAGCTCCAACACGAAAAGTGAAGTGAGAATGATGATTTTCAGTGAAGCTGGGGCAGTGGCTTGTGATAGCTATAAGAAGTACTTGGGGTATGCCAGATGTGATTGGAAAGTCAAGATGCAATGCTTTTCGAAGCATAAAAGAAAGGGTGTGGCTGAAGCTGCAGAATTGGAAGAATAATTTTCTATCAAAAGCTAAGAAGGACGTGTCGGTAAAGGCTATCCTCCAAGCTATCCCTACGTACTCAATGAATGTCCTCTAGCTGCCAAATAAATTGTGTAGTGAAATTGAATGTATGATTTCCAGGTTCTAGTAGAGTCAATGCCAGAAAGAAAAGGGAATACATTGAAAGAAATGGAGTTGTTTGGGAATGGCAAAGGCTAAGGGGGAATTGGGCTTTAGAAACTTGGCATGTTTTAACAGAGCAATGTTAGCAAAACAAGAGTGGAGATTGCTCAAGGAACCTATGTGTTTAGTGGTGAAAATTTTCAAAGAGAAATACTATAAGCACACTGAGATCTTTGAAGCCCCTCTTGGGAAATCATCTTCTCTAATATGGAGAAGCATTAGATCTGCCATGGATGTGATGAGGGATGGATTATCGTGGAGGGTTGGGAATGGGAAATCTATACGTATATGGGGTCATAACTGGCTTCCTACACCTATTAGTCACTATGTCCAATCACCTGTGAGATTTTTACATGTCGATTCTAGAGTTAGTGAACTCATAAATGAACAAGATGGGAGCTAGAAGAAAAACTTAGGTTCTGCTTGGTAAGTGGGAAGAAAATTTTGAGTTTAAGATGAAATATTAAAATATTATATTTTAACATTATTATTGTTTTGAGATTTGAAAAAGTTAAGAAAAAATTGAATTATTTATTACATTTTGTATGAAAATTTGGAAAAATTGTAATAATGAGATGAGAATTTTGAGTTTAAGATGAAAATTTTTTATTACCAAACCGAACCTAGTAACAGCAATTTCCAATATAAAGGAGGCAGAGATGATATGCACCATTCCCATTAGTTGTGTAGGGGTTGCTAATAAGCAAACATGGGGGGCCATCAAAAAATGGTAAGTACTTAGTCAAAAGTGCTTACCACATGGTGCAGCAAAGGAAAATGGCAAGTGAGTGTGATTCCTCTTATGAAATGGAGGGTGATGAATTGTGGAAAAATATGTGGAACCTTGATGTTCCTGGTGTAGTAAAGCACTTCTTATGGAAAGCTGTAAATAACATATTGCCTACAAGGTTGAATCTATGGCAAAGGAAAATAGTTGAAGATCCAAAATGCCCCATATGCCAACCTAAAAAGGATTCTGTAATACATTCTTTGTGGAGCTATCCAACTACCACTAATGTGTGGGATGATAAATATAGTTTTGTCAACAAGTGGCCATCGGGAGGAAGGGACTTTGTACATTTATGGTTAGATATGTGCAAAAGAATAGAAAAACAAAATCTAGGAGTGGTGGTCATAATGAATAGTATATGGCACATAAGGAATAAATATGTGTTTCAAAACAATTTTATTGGCCCATGTAGGATTGTACAAATAGTAATTGTTAGGCTTGAAGAAAACAAATCTGTTGAAGGGGGAAAGCATGAAACTAGATGTTATGGGAAGAAAGAGGGGCTACTAGAAGAAATTTTGATGTGGCCTTAGATGTGGGAAAACAAAAGATGGGGTTGGGAGTTGTGATAAGAGACTGCAATGGTGATGTCTTTGCATCAATGTGTGCTGCAAGAAGTTGTGTTAGTTCCCCTTATATGGCCGAAGGCATTGCATTATGGAGCTATAGTGTTGTGCTCAAAGTTAGGATTCGAAGATGTGATCTTTAAAGGGGATGCCAAGGAGTTAATTGATGTTATAAAGTCTAAAAAAGAAGATAAATCTTGGAGAGGACAAATTATAAAGGACATAAAGCTTATGTGGCAAGCGAGCAAGAAGTGGACTTTGGTTTTCAATCACAGGGAAGGCAACAAGGTGGCACACCAATTTGCAAAATTGGCATTGCAGATGGAGGGAACCCAATGCTAGATAGAAGAAGTTTATGAGAAGATAGACTATTTGACTGTAAAAGAGAAAAGTTGTAATGTGAACCAGTAATGAAATGAATACAAGTTTTAGTTTTCAAAAACAAAAAAGGGAGCTACTAGAGCCGTCAAAAAAATACATCGAAGATTTCTACATACTATATAATTTTTTTTTCCTGTTTTAAAGCATTTTTTTATTATTTTAAAAAATAAAAAATAAATAAATACAATACTAAAATATAAATAAATACAAATCCTACAAAACATCACACTTTCTCAATAGAAAGTGTAGGTAGACTAAGCATTTTCTTTTTGTTAAAGTAGCCATTATCCATTGATTCCATTCTATTCAATACAATAACCTTTAGGCTACGTTTGGATGTTACAATGAAATTAGATGAGTTGAGTTGTGAATAATAGTATTTTATAGATTTTATTGAGATGAGTTTAACTTTTTAAGTTAAAATATATAAAGTAAGTTGAGATGAGTTTAACTTTTGAGTAATTCTATATATATTTACAATTTTACTTACATTTTTACTTTCAAAACTTAATTTGTTAGTTTTCTTTTTAATTTCAAATTTTATTATTTTCAACATATCAATAATTGACATGAAGAAGTAAGTTTTTTGTAAGTTTTTCTTTAAGTATATTTAGCATTTTCTTTAACTTTTTTTTATGAGAAATTAAAAAAGTAATGAATCCTATCAAATATTTATTTGAAATGAGTTAAGATGAAAATACAATCTTAATCTCTTAAAAGTAAAAAGCAAAAGTTGATATTACAATCTTGACAAGAAATCAACCATCACACAACATCAATTCCTTAAAATACCAAGGGACACAATCTTGGAACAAACATATTCCGGGGCATTTTGTTTGTCGGATGGGAAAATGATTTGCTCCCTATATTCTTCAATCCCACCCACTTGTTTTCAGAAAAATCAGAACTAAAAAACCATAGATTTCTTGATAAACCAACCCGAAATCCATCTTTTATACCCAAGATAGTTCACCATAAGATTCAATAAGATGATGCCACATAATTCGTCTCTTATATAGCAATTGGGTAAAGGGAAGGTTTTGGCCCAACATTGATAAGAGGAGAAATTATATTCTTCAAGCCGTTGTGTAATATATACTTAGTCTTAGTTTGAATATAAAAATAGTTTTATATCATCTCGTTATTATAATTTTTTTAAATTTTTATATAATATATAATAAATAATTTAATTTTTTCAAATCTTAAAATAATAATAATATTGAAAAATAATATTTTAATAATATTTTATTTAACTTTCGACTTTCATCTCATTTCATCTCACTATTTAAACTATACCTTAGTAAAATGTTTGTATAATATCATTTGATTTAAATGATAAATTTTAAAATTTAAATATTATTAATCAAATTATATTTTTCAAATAATATGAATAATATACTATTCACACCAAATTGAAAAAAATAACTCTTCCTTTGTTGAAACATGAGAAATGAATTGACTGGCCTAAGATCATATCGATTTTAAGGGTTTATGGGCTTGTGGGCCCAAATGAATTTGATGAATTCTCTTGGGTTTGTTGCTATTACTGTATTACAAGGTTATACTCGCACCACACACGCCGAAGCGCGTGAAAAAAGAATACGACCTTTACACCCAAACGGAACCTTAATCGTCAGGCCTCAAACCCTATCCATCCCCCCCACCCCCAATTCTGTATCGCGTTCAGAATCCAGATCCCTCTTCCTTCCTTCTGGCCTTAAAGTTCTTATGAAGGTCAAACTCTTGGACCCCTAGCATTTCGCTCTCCGTCCTGGATCCCGACGTCAGTTGATGAGTCCTTCGGCAACGCCAAACCCTAGATTCTTTTCCTTGTCTTTTTGTTTTTAATTAATGGCGATGGAGGGCTCTGTGGAGGATCTCGGAGCCCCGGAGTCTTGGGAGGTCGCCGATTTGGACGAGTCCATGAACCGCCTGCTGCTCTCCTCCAAGCCCCCCCTAGTACGGAGCGAGGGCTCTGCTCCAGCTTCAGCTCCTTCCTCGGTTTCATCGACATTGAATTTAGCTTCGGCGTTGCCCCGTGGTGATGGTAGCGAGAACGTGTTGGACGATGCTGTTAATCAGGTCGATCAGTTTCTTCGCGAAGCTTTGCAGAACCCTCGTGAGCGCTTATCAAGTAAGCAACACATGTAATTTTTTCTTTTTAGTTTATGTAACTGTATTCATACGTATATTTTGACGTAGAGGTGTACGCACGTGTATGTAGAGTGTTGGAATTTTATAATGTAATTTATTTTCAAGGATTGTCTAATCAGGATTTATTTTTC
The DNA here is from genome assembly GCF_018687715.1 of Carya illinoinensis. NCBI lineage: Eukaryota > Viridiplantae > Streptophyta > Magnoliopsida > Fagales > Juglandaceae > Carya > Carya illinoinensis. The sequence continues at coordinate 4,914,454 of NC_056765.1, forward strand.
CTGTCGGGATGGTAGGGTGTTCAAATGGTGAAGAATAGTTCTTTAATATTTCTGTTAAGAAAACGCGCACGGTTACGTTAATGAATTCATCTGTTTTTTTTTCTTTTTTCTTTTTCCTGTCCCATCTATAAGTTCAGCAATGTGATTTCAATTGTCACGCCAAGTTTTTGAGCTCGTATTAGTCAGTATAGTCATCATTCTAATCATTTAGTTTTATCATCGGCATTACCATTTTATAAATTCGTCGCCATGTGTTTCGACTTTTGAACATGTTGTGTAACAATGGTTTGATCTTTTAGTGTTCGAAGGTGCTTTTCTGTACCTTTTAGATTTGTTGATTTCCAATGACTTGTTCGTACATTGATGGAGAAGCGTAATTTCTTTTGTCCAGTTTTAAGGATGGAGCAAGATGTTGAGAAGTTTATCCGTGATCCTACCCAACACCAACTAGAATTTCAACAGCTGCCTACATCCTATTTACGATTGGCTGCACATCGGGTGGCACAGCATTACTCGCTGCAGTCAATGGTTTTATTGGACAATAGTTTGCCTGATGGTTCAGGTTCCAGAATTATTGTTCGAAAAACTTCAGAGTGTCAGCTTCCTCTGATTCGCCTTGCAGATATTCCTGCAAATATACCATCAGAAGATAATAGTGCCATTAAGGTTGCAATCAAGCAGAGGCCATCGAAACGGTCTCAGATTGTCGGCAATGCAATTTCAAATTCTTCGAAGGCAGGCAATTCCAAAAGCGTAGAGGAGAGAAAAGAGGAGTATAACAGGGCTCGTGCTAGAATATTCAACTCTACTAATAATATTGGTGGTGGAATGAGTGGGAAGCCAGAAAGTGAGGCTAGGCTACAGGATAATCCCCAGCATGGTTCCTTGGGTATTTCAAAGATGGAAGAGAAATCTGTTCCAGGCATTACAGCTGTGAATTCTGGTGGAGGTCTAATTGATTCTTCAACAAGTAGCAGTAGATCAGCTAGAATTAGGACAGAGAAGGAGCCAATTGGTCGGATCAAACCAAATAGTAAGGTGGCTATTTTCAGGGACCGTGAGGTTGATCGCAAGGATCCTGATTATGACAGGAGTTATGACAGGTATGGGACTCTATTATTTACTGTTATTTAGTCTCAAGATCCGCATCCTATGTGGGCTTGCATTATAATGTGCAAGGCTAAGTCGGTGCTTAGCTAAAATATATTGTACTTTTTCCCTGTAAGATAGCCCAAACATCTCTTAAAGTGATGTTTTTTCAGGTATACACAAAGATTCGATCCTGGTTTTGGGTTTAACGGAGGACCATATACCATGCAGCCTATGTACACCCCTGCAGTGAACTACAACACTGAATTTCCACAACTTGGTTCTACTCATAGGCCCCAGATTTCTCCTGAGCACCAACCTCACCCGCTTCCTCAACATCTGCCTGGGGCTTGGGGTGCACCATCAACCCCTACAGGAATTGGGTATGGCCATCCAGAGACCATGATGGCGCCATTCAATCCTAATCATGTTGGTGCTCGCTCCACATCGGCCATATACCTGCATTCCTCTCAGTACCCTTGTCAGCATCCGGGGATGCCTTTCATTCATACTCGTGAACAAGTTCACCAATCATTTTCGCAGGTATTTGGCCTTTAGTGGTTCAGCTTCCCTCCTTTCAGTAACATAGAAATATTGATTTTTTTCTCAAACTGTTGGATGAACGATCCTTTTTCCTTTCTGTCTGCTACCATTTTTAAGAAATGTCTTTCTTCTTGGGCACTGGACACTGCTCCCACATCTTATTAGTAGCTTTGTTTTCTAGTTTCGATCATTTTAGTTGGAATGCAATAGTAGTGGATTAGTGTGCATAACCAGTCCCCCCAACAGAAAAAAAAATCTCTCTGACACAAACACAGAGAAATAAAACAACAATAAAAATGACACCAGGCATGTCTAACCCTTTTTTATTGCCATCCCACAATTTATATTCTTTCTCACTAAACTCTAATGCATGTTGCATGACATTGCAAACTTTTAGTTGATACTAAAACAGAGAGCGTTGTATGATGATGTTTCTTAAAAGGGCGGGTATCCCTTTACCAAATCATCAAATAGCAAAAATATGTCTCTTTTGATACACTGGTGTTTGGGGATAAGCTTATGCTTTGGATTCTGGTGGGGTTCTCTATGTTGTGTCATCAGCCCTTCATTGTAGTCCTTTCTCCCTTCTCCTTTTACCCATTAGAGTTCAGCCTGTCAGCAACTGTCCTTATCTCTGCTGGCAAATTGTGTTTCTTTCTGCTGTGGTGCTGGGATTGGCAGACATTTGGTTTTTTGATGCTCCATTTAATCTTTTGCCACATGCTACATAAATTCATGGTTTGATTAAATATGTTTAATCTCGCTGAATGATGATGTTGAATTTCTTTCACCTACCACATACGAACTGTTACTTTCCTCTCTCTCTCTCTCTCTCTCTCTCTCTCTCTCTCTCTCTCTCTCTCTCTCTCTCTCTCTCTCTCTCAAGATCTATTTAGGAAGGGCAGCACAAAGGCTTTTGTAAAGTACATTTCTGGTCGTCCATAGTCCAGACATTTATACTACTTTTTGGTCCCCTGATGTTTTAATTACAATGGTCTTGCATACCAATTCTCAACATTGCTTCAATTTTACCCTTCTATCCAAATTGGCTAAAAATTAGAATAATGGAAATAGGCACTAGACGCAACCGTCTAAGAACTTACAAGACGACTAATATTGATAATTTTTTTATCAGTAAATAAAGATCTTATTGATGAGGAATAGGCACAGCCAAAACTAAAATTGATGATATGCTTTTCCATTATGTGTATTTGTATTTAATTAAATATCAATGCGAAAATTCATATTTTCATTGTTGTTTTTATTTGTTTTCCCTTAAACCCGAAGCCCAACCCATGAGATTTTGCATTTGTGGAAACCGAAACTTACATGTTCTTTGCCAACCACACCCAACCAAGGTCCACATCATTCCTCCATCCCATTGACTTCTTTGGAGGTATTTCTCTTTGGGGATTCTGGAGCTCTATTTCTTTTGCCTGCATATTACTTTGAGTCTGATTTAAAAAACTACTGATAATTGGTATGACTTTCTCCTCTCTTTTATATTTCCCCGGTTTGGGTCTTTGTGATTGTAGGAAGAGACGGCTTTACTTTGCTGTGGAGCACACTAGTATATGGCATAGTTCTGCAAATACACTTGCTTCTCTTGATCCTGAATGCTTCACAGCTTTCTTTTTTTTGTCTTTGAAACTTAACAGACTGAACTAAATTATGAGAAACAACTAAAAAATTAACCATTATGTGCATATATTTTTTATTGGTAACTATTATGTGTACATATTCCTCTGCTCAGTGTAGAAAGTGAACAGATTGAAGTGATTTAGAGTTACTGGAGTCAAAAGAGAGAAGGGGAAAACAGATTAGTTGAGGCCACATTAGAACCTGTGGGTTGTGCAGGACCTTTACGCTAAGATTTTTTAGCATGATGGTGGAAGCGCTGGTGATGGTGGAATTGGCTTCTTACATGACTAGGGGAAGGACGTTGAAGGGAGAAGAAAAAAATCTATTCACTATTATGTGTCATTAATAAAATTTTAAAATGTCTAGTGAAATGACATCTGGACTACGTGAGATTTCATGACTGAAATATATTAGTTTCATTGGATTTGGACGAATGGAGAAATTGAACTAGACTTAACATTGGAGGGTTACATTGATCAATACTTTCTTTCTCAACATTGTTTTCCTTGGGACTGCATCTATAGACTTTAATGGACTGAACATACATGAATTTTTAGCATCTTTTTCTCTTAGATTCGATTTTGCTTGTATTTTCTGTGTACTTGGGCTGCGCTTTTGTGCTTATCAATTAAAGATTTCTTACATACATAAAAGATTTCATGCATACAAGAAGAACAAGGATCAAATAGAAAGAGCCATGTTACTTATCAAAAAGTAGAAAGATTCATGTAGGTTGGAGGACCAGAACTGTACTTTACCCTTTTTCTTACAAGGTCTAAGGGCCTTATCTTCTTATCTCTGATTGATATCTCTTAGGTATTTTGGTGGTTTTTCCCTGTTCCTTTTTCTATTTGGTTTTAAATCACTATTAATTGTGCTTGCTTGGTGCAGTCTCACCAGCAGCAACCTGATGCAAGTTTTGGATTAGCCCGGCCCCGATGAGGGCATGGGCCATGCCTGCACACTGCCAGTTGGAAGTCAGTCTTGTAGCATGATGAGGGCCTATCACGTTTGTTCATATTATCTTTAGCTGGCAGAAGTGCAGGCATAGAGAACTGAGATGGGCTGGAGTGGATGCATTGTGCACCCCATTCTTTGATTCATTCCACCATCTTGGTCTTGATGGAAGCTTCTTACATCTTTGATGGATGATGAAGCTCACTCGGTTTACGAATTCCATTGATGGAAGCTTCTAGCATCTTTGATGAACGATGAAAAAACTTACTGGTTTTACTGTTACATCATTTAGTTGTGGTCTCTTGAAGCTATGATTTGCCGCAGATGATGATGAACATGGAGAATAGAAGAAGAATTTTATTAGAGCTGGGAAAGTAATGGAGCAGTTTGGATGAAGGTCAACTCTTCAAAACCATCAAGCTCTGTTTTATGTCTTCAATGTTTTATTGACAGAGAACAGACAGGTAAATAAATTTGATTTTTACAGCTTAACTACTCAATTAAGTTCGAGCATCACCAATGTATGGGGTTTCTTTTCGGCAACAACATCGTCAAGAATCGAAGTCAATGCTTTCAAGGAAGATTCAGCCAGTTGGTTGTTTGGCTCATAGGAGAGATTTGGCGTGCATCCCCTGGCTTTTATTTTTTTAAGATCCGATCATCACTTGCTATGCATTCCTGCGACAGTCGTTTTTAGAAAGAAGAAAGCAGATCACATTATGTACCATATCCGCCATTTTGGTCCCTGTAATTATATCTTTTGATCAATATTTTCAATTTCATTGGGCACATATTACTCATATCTGTATTTTTTGCTGATTCTGAAAATGCCGATAGTTGTGACTACCTAAATTTATGGACATAATTAACCTCTCAATGTACTCTAAAAACCGATAACTGGTTCCTTGTTTTTAAACTGCATTATTTGTAGGTCTGAATTGCAGCTTTATTTAGGATTTGCCTCTCAATCAAGTTGCAGTTCTGGTTTTTGCAAGATTTCCCGAGAAAACCCAATTTTGAAACATGAAAAGCATGATAGTTGTAGCTATGATGAGAGTTGAGATGAAAAATAAAAAGGTGTTGGGAAAATGCATGCCTAACGCATAGAAGCAACTGGAAAAATTCGCATAATCAAAATCCTGTTTACAATATCCCCTGATGCATATCCATTAATGTAGTTCAATGCCAACTGAAAAACAAACCTTCATTGAATTAGCATGCTCAGATGGATAATGGAGACGCTCATAATATTTAAACATTCTGAACATAAAAATTCTTCTTGAGATAGACATGAGGAATTAGAACTAATAGGTAACGCACCAAACGGAGCATATCTTTCATTCACTTTTCTTTGCAGTCCTTGTTGATCGTGAGCTTCCATGAGGGTCGGACATAATTACTGAACTTCTATCCATTTCTCTATTCTTCATGGGTGAAGATAACCGGTCTTTTGACCATTCTTCCAGTGCCTTGCGGTGGAGAGAATTCATACGAATATAAGGGCGTCTTTCTCGAATTAACCTCTCGGCATTTTTCCAATCTTCCACCACGCCTACAGCCACTAATAGAGCACACATGACAGCAACACTTCTTCCATGACCTAAAACAAACACGTAAAAAAGGAAGAGGAAAACATCAACCACAGGTCCAACTGGAATATAAATACGTGAAAGAATAGCAGCAGATCTTATCAGCAATATAAATCGCTTCTGACTTCTGATGGCAATGCTTTCATGATTTTAGTATCTACGCCTTTGTTCTCCATTAAACAAAATGCCTCCTTCACTCTCTACTTGGGATGGGGCATTCTTGGTACCCTTACCTATCAATTTCAAACCTCTGCATAAACAAATTGATTCAACTGTAACCTAATTCTCAGAGGAAATCCTACTAATGAAATAGTTTTTCTGATTGGTAAACAAAAATTTTATTGATAATATACACAGGCATAGCCCAAGAGCACGGACCATATACAAGAGCATCCCCTACACGAGTGACTATTGTACAAGAAAGTCAGATTTTGATTTTAACATGGGTCCAATTACTTATTTCCTCTAGCATCCCCTCACCCCTTTAAAATTTTAAAAATATCAGCAATGAAGGGGTTTGGTTTTCTGATAAAGTTCTGATATAGTTGATGGTGAATCACATATTTCATTTTTTTTTTCTTTTTGATAACTTTCATAAATTTTCTGCAATGTCTCCAATTTTCATAATATGCTAAGGGGATGCTTGGAAAATGAGAGTTTTATGAATAGTAGTAAGATGGTTTGTGAATAGTAGTGAGATTGTTAAAAGTATTTATTGGGTTTTGAGAAATGAGAGATAAAAAGTTAAATAAAAAATATTATAATGTTAAAATATTGTTAGAATATAATTTTTTAATATAATTTTTATTTTAGAATTTAAAAAAGTTGAATTATTTTTTGTTTTTGTTTGGAATATGGGAAAATTGTAATGATTAGTTTGAAAAAGTTGTAATGATTAGTTTGAAATTGTTTGTGTTTGAATAATGTTTGGGAAAGAAATAAAATGGGATGTGATGAGATGAAAACAATTTCCAAACATCCCGGAAATCAACCAATAAGTTTTTAAATGATATGTCAGTACTTATGACTACTACCAATATATCACAAGATATCGGCTATATTTTAGTAGCACACGTATCAACCACTTAAAAAAACAAAAGCAGTAGAAATTAGTCATGACCATTTCCTTTTGCTGTGCTCTAGACAGGGAGGTAGGTAACTTTGAGTTGGGTCTATGAAGGGATATATAAAGTCCAAAGGTTTTAAGCCAAGTAGGAGAAAGATGAGTGTATTGAGTCAAGTTTAGTAAAAACAGAATTACAGGTGAGGGGATGAGAACCATGTAGCCTTGATTTGTATGACCATGATATATTGTACAATAAGTCATTCAAAAAGTGGGAGCTTGAGACTTTCACAAAAGATAGCTTCATTTTTTAAATACACATGCTCAAATTTACCAACTTGAAAACTCATAAATGCATAGCCATGTCCCAATGTCTGCCTTCGTGGCATGCAGTCTTCTAAAGGTCATGTCTATGTTGAAACATGATACTTCTGTCTCTATTAAAAAAATATAAAGCAATACCCTTGTAAAGGTAATTGTGGTAAGCACATATATGCATAGATAGTTGTAAGCTTTCCCATCCTCATGGATCTAATACAAAAAAACCTAGGTGACAACAGAAATGCTTATGATGCAAGTGTGGCTAAACTTAATATGTCAAAATAAAACATGACAAAAAAGAGGGATTGATATAGAAATAGAATATTTGCTTATAAAAAAAATACAGAAATACAAGATGCAAAACAAAATTGGAGATAGCTAGGGTCGGATTACGCTTATAAAGAGTACTCTTTCTAACCTTCCAACATATTATCTATCCCTGTTCCCTATTCCAGCAAGGGTGGCACTCCGTATTGAGAAACTACAACGGGACTTCTTGTGGGGTGGAATGGGAGAGGAGTTCAAGTTTCATCTAGTTAGGTGGGAACAGGTTTGTAAGCCCATCTCCAATGGGGGGTTGGGCATTAGAAAGTTGAGAATATTTAATCAGGCGCTACTTGGCAAGTGGTTATGGAGATACCACAGAGAACCAGAAGCTCTCTAGAAGTTAGTGATTGAAAGTAAGTATGGGGAATTATGGGGTGGTTGGTGTTCTAAGGAAATACGAGGGGCACATGGTGTGGGATTGTGGAAACATATTAGACAGGGATGGGAGGTTTTCTCTCACTATACGAAGCTTCGTTTAGGAGAGGGAAACAGGATCAAATTCTGGTATGACACCTGGTGTGGTAATTGTGCGTTTAAGAATTTATTTCCGACATTATTCTTGGTTGCAAGCGACAAAGAGAAATCAATGGCGGAAGTCATGGTGGTTATGGGGGAGCAAATCCAATGGAATATCAGTTTTAGCAGGGCTACTCAAGATTGGGAAATTGACACTTTTGAAGCCTTTTTCAGCCTCTTGTATTCGACTAAACCAAGTAACCAGCTTCTGAATTTGTTGTGGTGGATACCATCGGGTAAAGGATTATTCTCGGTTCGTGCTTTCTACAAGGCCCTAACACAAGGGCAACCCTCTCAGTTTCCATGGAAGAAGCTCTGGAAACACAAGGCGCCTCTCAAAGCGGCTTTCTTTGTGTGGTCCGCTTCACTGGGCAAGATTCTCACAACGAATAATTTGAGAAAACGAAGGGTCATCATCGCAAATTGGTGTTGTATGTGCAGGAAGGGGGGAGAATCTGTTGACCATCTTTTATTACATTGTGAGGTAGCTAGAGGGTTATGGAATGAGGTTTTTTGTAGACTAGACTTGGGTTGGGTTATGCCGGAAACAGTTGTGGCGGTTCTTGCTAGCTGGACAGGTCTGAGGGGTAACAACCAGATTAAGGCAATTTGGAAGATGATCCCGATATGCATTATGTGGTGCGTGTGGCAAGAGCGCAATGAACGGACATTCGAGGATAAAGAGAGATCAATGGAGGAGCTGAAAGTTTTCTTTTTTAGAACTCTCTGTACTTGGGCCACTGCTGTTAGTTTTAATGGCCAAAATTTACATGAGTTTCTTAGTTCTTTTGACCCTACATAGTAAAGGACATTCTTTGTACTGAACGTGGCTTTTTGCCTATTCTTTTTAATATGCTTTATTACTTTTCTCAAAAAAATTGGAGATAGCTAGTTGAAGGCAAGATGTCAGATCAGAACCAAGATCGAGATACCTGGGTCATATGCAACAAAGAAAAATGATAACATCAATTACGAGTGATTGGATTCAAGCTACAATTTCCAAAAGGGAAAGGGAGATATACACAGGTTTTGATTATACAAATACAGAAGACGTGATGGCCTATGACTATTATGCACTGCCAGGATAGAACGTATTCGTTGCTGGCTGTGAGTAAACCACATTGATTTTAATAATTACATCACTGCAAAAAACATAGAAGTCAATTTACTAATATATAGAAACATGGAAACACCATATACAAGAAGCCTTAAATTTGAGAACACTGTTACTTCTCAGTACTCTCACTTAGACCCTAATGCACTCACCATATCGAATCATCAATGTTTTAAAGTAATCTCACTAACGCCAACAATAATCAGTAATATACGCTACAAAGCAAGAACGTTCCACTTCCAATGCATGAAATTTAATAAAATGGCTTAGAGTTCCATACCATATGCACAGTGGATGAACACGGGCCTATTCTGAGCTCTCTTTCGACAAGCCCACTGAACAGCTGATTCGATCTCAGCCGGCTTAGGAGCCCTCGTATCCCAAGTTGGAACGCACAAATAAGCATGCCCCGAGAATTCCAGTTTTCTTGGCAATTCACAAGTACAATCAATGATAGCAGGGTTACCAGGCGGCAATTTATCAGGGGAATAAGGCCATCCGCCAACATAGAAACCTTCGGAAACTTCACTATATGGAGCTTCCCCGCTTCTCAATCTCCGCAATGCCGAAAAAGCTCGAACAAAGTACAAGTACGGACTGAACATAATTATGGACCAAATGGGGAAGCTCCCATCTGAGTTCTTGCCCAAGAGCATCGGAAGATTGATAGATGTGTGTGAAGCGATAGAAACTAACAATGATATCAAAGAGGCATACAAGAAAGGTATCGACAACAACGTGAAACCAAAGCTTTTAAGCGATGCAAAGATCAGGAACATCACTGCAGCCTTCAATCCTATAAGAAATGAGATACCCACACCCATATTTTCTTTACCCAAAACTAAAGTTTTGACACAAAAACAAGAACTTTAAATGCCTGATTGAAATGGGTTACCGGAGATCATAAATTCTTCAGATATATTCTCAATCGACAGACTCAAAACCCAGCTTCTATCTAAAGCTACAATATTAGAACAAAATGAGAAATTCACCAACTCTCCAAATCAAAAGGGTTTCTTCGATACGCGAATGTTTAAAAATTTTTCATCTGGGTTTTTGAGAGCTGTTCTCCTGATCAAGCAGAGAAGCTGAACAAGACAGTGTAAGAGGCTGTGTAACCTAAAAGACTCCGACTTTAAAGACAGCGAGCAAGTTAACTTCGGACATCCTTGCGTGCAGGAGAGAAACGAACTTTCCGATCACTTTCCCGGCGATGGTATTGCAGCCTTTGCTATTTACCCTTTCACGTCGGTTGTCGAGTTTTTAAAGTTTTAATTTAATTTAATTTTTTTTATTTTTTTTTAAATTCACATCCAAATATATACAAAATCACCATAGCCAACTCCTTGGAAAAAAAAAACAAATTTTAGGAAAATTTAAATTTAAATTAACAAATAATGTATGTATTAAGTTAAAAAATGAAGAATTTTGATCTATAATTTTTTTTATAAAAATAAATCATAAATTAACGTGACTTTTTATCATAATAAATCAAATTATAAAGCTATTTTGCTACAAAAAAGATTAAACATATCAAATTTATCAACATCAATTTATAGATTGTACTTTTGTGAAATTTCTTTAACAATTTAACATTTCTCATTGAAAACTAAACACTAAACTAAAGAATGTCATGCCTTTTAATTTGTATTAATAAAGTCTTAAGAACATAAAAAGATTATATAAAAATAAACACATAAATTAATGTGATTTCATATAGAGTTAGATATATTTTATAATAAAAATAACTTTACAATATGATGTGTGATTCTTTAAATCTATTTTATAATCTCATATTACTTTATAATTTTAATTTTATATAATCTCTTTATAATTAAAGTATTTTTCTTTTATAGCCTATATTGTGAGGATGTCTAGAGAAATCAAGTCTTACATCCAATCCTCTTATTAAAAGAAAATCAATGTATTTAGTTTGCTTGATTTGATTGTGATAATGAACTAGATTATATATAGATTGAAAAATTATATTTATTATTTTTACATACCACATATCATATTTTTTTATATTTTTAAATTTTTTTTTAATTTTATTTTTTTAAACTAATTGAATTCTTTTCCTTTTACTTATTATTAATATATTATATATTTAATAAGAAAAAAAAAATAATAATAATAATAAAATGTAGTGCTACAAGATGAATAGCAAAGCTGATGTGGATTATGGCGTACACCCTCATCGGCATGGTCAAGGCTTATGACCTCTCAACTTGGCTTCTGTCCCACACTGTAGGGCGGTGCTACAGAACGGACAATTTGAACCGATGGCAGCCACATCAAGTAATTAAAAAAAAAAAGAGCTAGAAATCTCCCGATACTCATAGCCGAAGGCTGCTCTGCTTATCCCTCGCCCTCCATCCTGTCCCAACCCAGAAATCCTTCATCCCCTCATCCCTCACACCTACAACCCAGAATCATGGATTTATATTTAGTTCCTCTGTTGTGTTTTAAACCAAGTATACAATAATATCCAATAGATCCCAAATATAGAAATCCGAATACGTAATAACATTCAAGACTTCCAAATCTGAGATCCTCCAACAGTATAACAATATATATATATATATGTTTGTACACAGATTCAAAACAGAACATAAATCAGGAATCTCCAAGTGATAAGATACTGATCAACACCGAAACTTAGTTGAGATATACACAGGATATGATAATGATAACAGGATAACAAGAATAATGAGACAAGCTAATAAATCGATAAAAAAGAAACAAGAAATATGCACAGAAACATAAAGAAGAGAAAAGAAGAAGGTGCAAACAGAGATTACGTGGTTCGGCCCTAATGGCCTACATCCACGGCAGGAACAGCCTCAGAGATCACTTTATTGATGAATCTTCAAGGCCAAAATGCCATAGTACAAGATAGAACTACAATGGAGTCGAGAAAAGCCACAAGATCATGACTTTTCACTTTCCCTCTCAAACCCTAGCTCTTTCTCTCTCTCGGACTCACCCAAGCTCTCAGACGGCTACAGTACAAAAATGAATCACTCTAACCCTAACACGATAAGCAGGTATTTATATGAAGCATAGATTACATCAAGGATCAATCGGACGGCTCTTCTTCCCTTCCTCATTAACTTGATACGACACCGTATAGAGGCATGTGCTCTGCACGTGTCTGCATTACTTCATTTAATCATAAATGTTGCTGCTTCATAAGCCACCGAGAACATTTAATTTCTGCATAGATCAGTTAGCAACAGAGTGAAATATAAAAGATTGGCACAAATATCACAATTCTCCACCTTGACAATATTTTATTCACCATACCTATCCTATTCTCATCTTGACTGTTCCTGCAATGCCCCTCTACTAAGTGACCCCAACAGATTTCATATTAATTAAGTTCAAACAGTGTTTGAACTTTGCTAATGGCAAGGACTTGGTCATCATGTCTGAGGGATTTTCCTCTGTTGGAATTTTCTCCACTCCAACTTCCCTAGACTCAATTACATCCCTTACAAAGTGAAGCCTAACATCTATATGTTTAGACCTTTCATGAAATACTTGGTTTTTAGCCAAGTGTATAGAGCTTTGATTATCACAATGTACAGTTATATTTCCTTTGAAAATGCCCAATTCATGTGATATCCCATTCAACCATATAGCTTCCTTTATAGCTTCTGTCAAAGCTATATACTCAGCCTCTGTTGTAGACAAGGCTACAACAGATTGCAAATTAGACTTCCAACTAATAGCCCCCCCAAAAGCAGTAAAAATATATCCTGTTAGAGACTTCCTAGTATCCACACTACCAGCATAATCAGCATCTACAAACCCTTCCAATTCAAACCCCTTTTTAACATTATTCCCATAATTCAAGCCCAAAACAGTAGTTCCTGAAATGTATCTTAATAGCCACTTAATAGCCTGCCAGTGTGCCTTACCAGGGTTACTCATAAACCTACTAACAACACTGACAGCATAGGTAAGATCAGGTCTTGTACAGACCATTGCATACATTACACTTCCTACCATACTAGCATAAGGTATTTGATGCATAAACTCCATTTCAGATTCAGTTTGAGGGGCTTGAGTAGTGGACAACTTGAAATGTTGACCTAGAGGTGTGCTTACAGGTTTAAATTGGTCCATACCAAATCTTTTAAGAATTTTAGATAAGTAGTCTCTTTGAGATAGAAACAGACATCTCTCTGGTCTATTTCTTATAATATCCATACCTAAAATTCTACTAGCTGGTCCTAGTTCCTTCATATCAAACTCAGATTTTAACATGCACTTAGTCTGTTTAATTAAAACAGGATCTTTACATGCTACCAACATATCGTCTACATACAGCAACAAATATATTAGTATTCCATTAACATCCTTATAATAAACACAGCTGTCATAACAGCTTCTTTTAAACTCATTTTCAAGCATGTAAGTATCAAATCTCTTATACCATTGTCTAGGTGATTGTTTTAAACCATATAGAGATTTTTTAAGCAAACACACCTGATCAGAGTTAATGTCTTTTGTAAACCCCTCAGGGGGTTGCATGTAAATTACCTCTTCCAATTCTCCATGTAAAAAAGCAGTTTTTACATCCAATTGTTCTAAGTGCAAATCATTATATGCTATAAAGGATAAAAGCAATCTAATGGAACTATGTTTAACCACAGGAGAGAATATCTCATTAAAATCTATTCCCTCTCTCTGAGTGAAACCTTTAGCCACTAATCTTGCCTTAAACCTAGTCCCTTCTACCCCTGGTATGCCTTCTTTTCTTTTAAAGATCCACTTGGATCCAACCAACTTAACCCCAGCAGGCTTTGTAACTAAATCCCAAGTTTTATTTTTATTTAAAGACTCCATTTCTTCTTGCATAGCAAGTATCCACTTAGTGACATCCTTGCTTGCAATGGCCTCTTTATAAGTCCTTGGTTCTTGATAAATGACCTCATCAGCAACAGTCAAGGCAAAAGCAGTGAGCTCTGCATGACCATACCTAATGGGAGGTTTTATAGTCCTTTTCTTCCTGTCTCTTACTAACATGTAAGAGTCAGGACCTGGTTTATCTAAGTCCTCTGAAATATGATCCTCAGACTTACTGACTTCCCCAGTATTACTAACAGTAGAGGTGTTTCCTCTCTCCACCTCAACCTGTACATTTCCCTCTGTGTTTCCAGGTATTTGTTCTATTTCTGTATTCTGGACCCGAGCCATTTGAGATTCATTAAAGATCACATCCCTGCTAATTATGCATTTATTTCTACCAGGTTTGTCTATCCATAGCTTATACCCCTTCACACCTTCAGGGTATCCCACAAAAATGCATTTTAGTGCCCTAGGGTCTAACTTATCAGTTTTTGAATGTGCATAGGCTGTACATCCAAAAATTCTAAGGTAATCATACCTGGGAGGTTTCCCAGTCCACATTTCTTGTGGTGTTTTAAAGTCTATGGCAGAAGATGGACACCTATTAATTAAATGGACAGCTGTAGCAGCAGCTTCAGCCCAGAATGTTTTAGGTAACCCAGCATTTGACAACATGCATCTTACCCTCTCTAGAATGGTCCTATTCATCCTTTCAGCTAGACCATTCTGTTGAGGTGTTTCCCTAACAGTTTTGTGTCTTAGAATCCCTTCCTTTTGACAGAAATTATTAAACTCTGTTGACAGAAACTCTAACCCATTGTCAGTTCTTAATGTTTTTAATTTTCTGTCTACCTGTTTTTCAACTAAGGATTTCCATTCCTTAAACTTTTCAAAAGTGTCACTCTTATGTTTAAGTATGTAAATCCACACCTTTCTGGAGTAATCATCAATGATGGAGAGAAAATAATTCCCTCCACCATGAGAACTTACTCTAGAAGGTCCCCAAAGGTCAGCATGTACATAATCTAGAGTCTGAGTAGTCAGATGAGTTGCCCTTTTAAAACTAACCCTTTTAGCCTTTCCATAGACACAGTCTTCACAGAAAGGTAGATTGTCCAGGTCTGCCTCTTTCAGCAGACCCTATTTCTTAAGTTCTAAAAGCCCTCTTTGACTAACATGCCCTAGCCTCCTGTGCCATAGCACAGATTTTTTCTCAACTTCATTATGTACAGGGGATGCTTCCCCTATAGTTGTTTTCCCAACTAAGGTGTAAAGGCCATTCTTTATAACCCCTTTCATAATTGTAAGTGAACCTTTAGTAACTCTAAGAACCCCTGATTCAGACTTAAAAGAATAACCTGAGTTATCAAGCATACCAAGAGAAATTAAATTTCTCTTTAGGTC
This sequence comes from Carya illinoinensis, assembly GCF_018687715.1. Lineage (NCBI taxonomy): Eukaryota > Viridiplantae > Streptophyta > Magnoliopsida > Fagales > Juglandaceae > Carya > Carya illinoinensis. The sequence goes on from NC_056765.1 coordinate 4,929,875, forward strand.
AGGTATAAATCTGACCTCCCTCAAAAGTCTCTCCATCCCAACATGTAGTTTTAGTCTTACACACCCAATACCCATGATTTTACAAGATTTATTATTCCCTAGAATTACATGCCCACCATCCAATTCAGAAAAGTTTTCAAACCAGTCCCTGTTAGGACACATGTGAAAAGAACAACCTGAATCTAATATCCACTCACCTTCATGGCCTATATCAGATATATTTAGTACTTCAGCACTATCATACCCATCTAATACTACTGCTGCATCCCCTTCATCTTTGTTCTTGTATCCTATCTTTGTTTTTCTCTCAGGACAATCTCTCTTGAAATGTCCTTCTTTGTGACACAGAAAACATTTTAACTGTTTTCCTTTAGACTTAGACCTATATTTCTTGTTTTCTGTTTTGCCTTTCTTGCCTCTCTTTTCTGGTCTTCCCCTAACAGACAAACCCTCACCATGTTCTTGTTTGGTATTTTCTTGATTTTGTAATTCTCTAGCATGAAGCACAGATTGCACTTCATCTAGAGATATTGCATCTCTACCATACATCATGGTCTCCTTAAGGTTCTGGTATGAGGAGTCCAAAGAACTCAATAAGAGGATTGCTTGATCCTCATCCTCCACCTTAATATCTATATTAGCTAGGTCTAATATAATCTTATTAAAAGTATCCAGATGTTCTCCTATTGAAGTTCCAGAAGACATCTTAAGAGTATATAACCTAGTCTTTTTATATAGTCTGTTTGCTAGGGATTTAGTCATATAAAGATGTTCAAGCTTTAACCAGATACCAGCAGCAGTTTCTTCACTAGCTACTTCCCTTAAGACCTTGTCTCCTAGGGATAGGATTAGAGCACTATGGGCCTTTTGGAGAATGTCCCTTTGGACCTTCTCATTCCCTTCCTCTTTCAAGGAGGAGCCCATTTTATCACTGGTGAGGGCATCCTGCAAGCCCTGTTGGACTAGCAGAGCCCTCATCTTAATCCTCCACAAACCAAAATCATTTTCACCCGTGAACTTTTCAACATCAAATTTCGTGGTCCCCATAGAACCTGAGCTCGTGATACCACTTGTTGTGTTTTAAACCAAGTATACAATAATATCCAATAGATCCCAAATATAGAAATCCGAATACGTAATAACATTCAAGACTTCCAAATCTGAGATCCTCCAACAGTATAACAATATATATATATGTTTGTACACAGATTCAAAACAGAACATAAATCAGGAATCTCCAAGTGATAAGATACTGATCAACACCGAAACTTAGTTGAGATATACACAGGATATGATAATGATAACAGGATAACAAGAATAATGAGACAAGCTAATAAATCGATAAAAAAGAAACAAGAAATATGCACAGAAACATAAAGAAGAGAAAAGAAGAAGGTGCAAACAGAGATTACGTGGTTCGGCCCTAATGGCCTACATCCACGGCAGGAACAGCCTCAGAGATCACTTTATTGATGAATCTTCAAGGCCAAAATGCCATAGTACAAGATAGAACTACAATGGAGTCGAGAAAAGCCACAAGATCATGACTTTTCACTTTCCCTCTCAAACCCTAGCTCTTTCTCTCTCTCGGACTCACCCAAGCTCTCAGACGGCTATAGTACAAAAATGAATCACTCTAACCCTAACACGATAAGCAGGTATTTATATGAAGCATAGATTACATCAAGGATCAATCGGACGGCTCTTCTTCCCTTCCTCATTAACTTGATACGACACCGTATAGAGGCATGTGCTCTGCACGTGTCTGCATTACTTCATTTAATCATAAATGTTGCTGCTTCATAAGCCACCGAGAACATTTAATTTCTGCATAGATCAGTTAGCAACAGAGTGAAATATAAAAGATTGGCACAAATATCACATCCTCGAATCCGGTACATTTTTTTTTTTTACAAAATCTATCTAATTTGAACCTTGTTGAATCTGTTCTTATGTAAAAAAAATTGTTTCAGAAATTTTTTTTGGCACAATTTCTTCACCTGGATGAATCTATTCTTGTTTTTTAAAAAAAAAATGTTTCAGAAAACAAATTTTTTTAAGGAAAATACTACTGAGACCGATCGAATGAAAACAAATTTTTGAACGTGGATGAAATCTGTTCTTATCTGAACCCTGCACATTTTGCTCCAAAATTTTGTTCTTGTTTAAAAAAATTTAGGACATGAAAAGATAGAAAATGAGTCTCCTGTCTTTATTTGATACTCAGCTACTGAAAAACACCACAACAATCATAATGATTGTCATTGTGACGAAACTCTATTTCGCGTACCTCCTTTTTCAAAGCTGGTTTTATTGACGTTTAGGATGTGAGCATCATTTGTGGAGTAAGCTGGAACTGGAAGGGATGCTCTGTAACCCGTGATTAGGGAGAGAGGCGAGCGGCGACGAGAGGGTTTGGGGTCTTTTTTTTTTTTTTTTTTTTTTTTTTTTTTTTTTTTTTTTTAAACCCCAAACAAAGAGAGGGGAAGAGGGAGGCCTTTAATTTTTATTTTCATTTTTATTCTTTTTTATTTAGAGAAATATTTTTTATAGTCGGCGTACGCTGTCAAAAAGTGAATTAATATGAGACTTATATAAAAAAAAAATTATTTTTATAACTTTTTTTTATTCATGTAGGTCTCATTGAATATAAAAAAAATTTTTATAATTTTTTTATTCATTCCGTACACCGACTGCATTTACCGACTGTACGTAGCAAAGCCCATTTATTTAAGCCTGACACGTCGTATCGGTCCATTTATCGGTTCATTCTATCGGTCTCAATAGCATTTTCCCTCGTAGTAATAGGCGACCGGACTATACAGCGCAGTCTGACGCCATTGCCAAAGTTGGCTCTCTACGTCGGACTCATCAAAGCACAACAGCAATCGACGATCGTTATGTTAGTCCGCAGTTCATCATATGTTTAAAGAGAGGTAGCTAAGCTTTGCTTTTCTGGGCAACAAATTTTATGGAGAGGGGCGTACAGAGATGGGTAGTAGACATATCGAAGTGGGAACCATCTCCCCACGACTTCTCCTCTGCCCTCTCTCTCCTTCCTCAACATGAACACTTCTCCATCACCAGGTTAGCTCTTCTCTCTTTTACTCTCTGTTTGGTTGCCGAGAAACTAGAACAAGAATATACATCAGGCCAAGTCAATTGCAGTTGTGAAATTGTTGAGTGTTCACTGCTTATAGGTGTTCTACGTTCTGCCTTTTCTTAGTGATCAGACGAGTTGTCTTCCAAACTCGTACTTGGCTCAATTTCCGTCCTTCAATCAGAATTTTTGTTCATAATTATGGACTAAAGCTCTGTTTGGTTACTGGGGAAATTTTATTCAAGAAATAATTTTGCATCTTTCCTATTTTTGTCCGCAATCAAACATGTGGGATATATAAATTGCGTGCTTCAATTATCTTCAAGTAAGATTTTCCTATCAGTACAATATAGGGGTCAGGTTTGTTCAGTTATTTCATGACCTTTAAATGTGCCTGCATATTTGTAGATTTATAAGAATGGAGGACAGAAAACGAGCACTTGTGAGCAGATTCCTTCAATATGCTCTTGTACATGAATTGCTGGGAATCCCATTTGATGAAATCACCATAAATCGCACTGCGGAGGGCAAGCCATACCTGGTATAACTAAAGTTAACAAATTTTATTTATTTTTCTTTTCCATTTAATTGGGTGTTTGTGTATGCAAACACGCTCATGCGTGTGTGGTTCTTATCATGTTACCATATTTTGTGATTGATTAGGCATCATTACTTTTCTCCAGGCACACTTCTGGTAGCTCTTTTTATTTGCTTGCACTCCAGCACCATAATTGTATTTACTATCCTATTTATGCTATTCTTCTCTCTTTTTTATTTTTACAGGAATACGATAAAGTTGGCTTGGAATTTCCCAATTTTAATTTCAATGTATCCCATCATGGCGACTTTGTGGCTATAGCATCTGAACCTTTGTGCCTTGTAGGTTTGGATATTGTCTCTTGTGTTATTCCCCTGAAGGAGACAGTTTTAGACTTCATTCAAAACTTCTCCTCATACTTTTCACATTTGGAATGGGATAATATAGTCAATGCTGGCTCATCTGATGATATTTTGGTTGAGTTTTACAGGTATGGTTAGGGTTCTGTTCTATTCTGCAAAGCAACTAGATCAATCATAATGCATGCAATTGAATATATTTTCTTAGCATTTGGTCACTCAAAATAGTTTCCATGAATTTGCCATCAAAACTACTACCTTACACATCTTGTACAACTCCAGTAAAGTGACTAGCCCCAAACTGTGATCAGCTACATCTGTTGTCCGTTCTACTGTAGAGAAAACATATGAAAAGGGAGAAAAAAAATAGCTTCCAATCCTATACAAAAGGACTGTTCCATGTATGTGCATAATTTCCATGTAAAGGCTTTTACCTTTCCTACTTTCTTGGTTACCATGGGAGTAGCCACCAAAATGCTGAAATGGCATACAGTTAGGACCCTACTTAGCCTGTGGCTACAAAACTGAGGTCCCGCTCTTTTCCAAAACAAAATTTGACCAAATTTAATCATTCTATTAATAGCATATCAGTTAGGCCTCTTTGTGTTGAGCTCGGTTCTATTTATGATGACCGAGTTGATGAACCAACCCAACAAGGATCCATTGCATTTTTTGGTGGATTTTCAATGAGCCTTTTTGACCTGGTTGGCTCTTGATCCAACCTGACCTGCTTTTTAGGGTTTACTATATATTGTAGAATACCCTTGTATGGTCCCCACATTGTAGCTTTGATTATCATCTAAAATAAAATCCTCTACAGCTATGTAGATGTAGACACATTGCCAAACTGCCTAAACCTTTGTGTTGTGTGTGATTGATTCCACTTTTGTTTTTCTTTTTCTCTCATCATTCCTAATGGCTCCCTGCCTGATAATATTTGTAACTGTTGAGCAGAAATGTAGGGTGATGCAAGATTTGAACCTCTGATCAGTTTATATTTTCATTTTCAGATATTGGTGTTTGAAAGAAGCATATGTCAAGGCCATAGGGAGCGGACTGGCATATGGGTTGGACAAAGTGGAGTTTCATAACACCATATGGATGAGCATATCCGTTAAAATTAATGGGAAGGATGTGAGGGACTGGAAATTTTGGCTTTTCGAGCTGAGAAAAAGACATTGGGTTAGTTTTCTTTCATGTTTTAGCGTACATCCTTCATTGAAATCTTGGCTCAGTATGCTGTAACAATGCAGTAGTGGGACAATATGACATGAAAAGCTGACATGCATGATAAATTTTCATCAGAGTGAGAGATGCATTCGAAGCTGTATTTATCGAACTTAGGATGGCTCATGTTATTGGCTTCACTTGGTCTGATTACCGCTGTATATATGTCAAAAGAGGCTGAAACTTTGATTTTTGAACTAAAATTCCACATTTGTCATTAAGGATTGAAATTCTGCACACTTGATTATTTCAAGTTCTTACTAGTATGCGTGTCCCACGAAAAGAATGTTGGCTAATGCAGACTAGGGAAGGATGGGATGACCATTTGGATTTTTTTTTTTTTTTTAATCCCCTTGAATAAAAGAGCATGTTTCCTCAGACGATAACAACCTTCAATGGATTCACAGGTATCAATTGCAAGAGGACACCCAAGATCAGCCACTGAGAGTTATAAGAGAACATTAAAGAGGAGTGAGTTTAACAACGAGGATTATCACAAGGGTCTTCATCTTCCAAATGTAGATTTTGTTTTCAGAACTGTAGAAGAACTGATTTTACTCATGAATAGTAAGAGATGCTAATGTTTTAATTCCTAATATTGCTGAGGCAGAAGACAATGGCCATTGGAAAGCCATTGACATCGTTGTTTTCGTGCTTAAAGAGGCTTTCCCACCATATCTCTCAATCATATATAAATCCTGTCTCTAGGATGCCTGTTGCTCCTCAGTCCTCATGTGGAAAATGATACACGTACATTCTTTTTCATAATTCTTTATATAATTCTGTTTTAAATGATGATTATTTTTATTAAATAAAAGAGTTATTTATATTTTTATATATAAAAATTTATTAATCCTCACAATTAGGCAAAGCTCAATTAGGCAAAGCTCAAGTACATAGTCAGTATACAAGAAAGAATTACCTAATTACAAATTACTAGCAAGAAACAGAACATAAAAATCATTCAAGTTGACCCGCCCCCCCCCTTCTAATACAATATTCTTAGCCCAAATTAACAAAGAATAAAAAATAGTCTTAAAGTTGCGTTTGGGTAGTAAAGTGAATTTAGATATTTTACGAATAGTAGTGAAAAAATAATAATAAAATATTAAATAATTATGAATAATAATAAAAAATAATGAAAAGTAAGTAAAAAGTATTGATCAAATAGATATAACTTTTTATGTGCTGTATATAGCATTACTCTTTAAAAATAAAGAATTCCCATTAGAGAATTAGAGACTTATATTTTTCTTTCTTTGTTACTTAGGGCTAAGGGCTAGTGAGGGTATTAAAGTATTATGAGAATATTCAACTAATATTTATTATTTTATCATTATTTTTCACTTATTTTTCGTTATTTTTTATTACTATTCACGATTGTTTAGTATTTTAATTTTGTACAACATATAGTCATTTTTAGATATTCTCTGATCGCTTCATTGATGTGATTGGTTGTATCAATTTTTTTAATATGCAATTAATCAAATTAATAGAATATATAAAATAAATACATAAAAATGACTATATATAAAATTTTTAATTTTGAATAAGCGTCCATCGCTCTCGTTCTATATGCACCATATAAGCACATCTCAATAAGAGATCTTCTTCCAAACGGCCACTACGTTCCGTATTCCATTGCAACAAGCCGAAAGATCCGCCCACTACCTGACGATTTCCGTATTCAATTCCAACAAGCCAAAGATCCGTAATCTTCTTGGACATCATCCAATCATTGTCCACACTCCAGCCTAACAAGTAACAAAGATATCATTCTATTCTTTTTTTTCTTTTTTTTCTTCCTCTTTTACATTGTGGCTATTGTTTTAAAATATTTGTTTGAAATATTTTGTTGAGAACTCCGCTCTCTCTAACATGTATTATTTTTTATTTTAATAAAATTTGGTTTAACCAATGTTGATTACTTTTATATTTTGAACTGTATTACATGATATAATTTAATTTATAAAATTTTAAATTTTAAAATTTATTTTTTAAAATTAAATTATATCACGTAAATGATATGTAAAGATTTATATAAAAATAATAATAATAAGTGTAAGTTTTATGCAATTATTTTTTAAAAAAATATAAAAATATAAAATCTATATGAAAAGAAATTAATTTGTTAATAATAGACCTTATTCTTTTTTAAAATAATTATATAGTATTTGTACACTTTACTATTATAAGTAATATTACATTTATATATTAAAAAAAATAATATTATATACAGTCACTTTTATTTATTTTTTATGTATTTTATTAATATGATTAAATAAATTAATTTTTTTAATATATAATTAATTATATCATTAAAGTGTATAAAAAATATGTAAAAATAATTATATATAAAATTTTTGTGAAAAAAATATAACTAAATAATATTAGTGAAGCATGTAAATAACAATAGAGGACGTAACTGTATATCAACTTTTTGATATATATATATATATATATATATATATAGAACGACACACATACACCGATACACGTACAAAAGCCTACACTGCTTTTGCCGCAATTTTCGCAGCGACGGCACTGCCAGTCCACCATTCGCATGGCTCTCGCTAACACCGCCTTCTTCGCTTCTTCCTCCGGCCTCCGTCGATGTAGGGTATCTGATCTCGATTTCGCTCCACAACTCTCTCCCTACGAGTCACTCACCTTTTTCCCACTTAGCTACAGGAGCACTCAACCTGGACTTGCTTTCTCGAGAAAGAAGTAAGACAAGGCTCCGAATTTTTCATTTGCAAGAAAATGTTCCCTTTATCGATATAAAAAAATCAAAATGAAAGAGAAAATGTTTGATGCACACGAAAAATTGAAATCGGGAACTTTGTCTTTTGGAATTATCGCCATATCTCCCCAGCAAGAGTGAACCTGCATTAAATTACTTCAGATGATAACTTCAGGATTCTGTTTTTAACTTTCTTCAAGTTCTTGGATATCTCTCTTTTCTCGGCAGCGAAACAGGATTATTGTACTCATTTCATGGATCTTCTCTTTTTTGTTGATAAGTTTTAAAAAAAAAAAAAAAAAAAACATGTATCTTGAAGTTTTTTGTTAATCGAGCAATATAAAAGGTCTCTTTATTGTGCTGGATGCTAATTGATTGTCCGTTTATCCACCGAGCAAAATATTTGGGAAAAGAAATTACACAAGGATTTCGAGGTTTGTGTTCTAGTCTTTTCGAGAAGATGGAAGTCTTGAGGCAACTGCCTGCTGGATATTTTGTTTAGTCTTAGGTGAAGTAATTTGTAGGCTACCTATTGGAAAAGAGAAAAAGATTATAGGGACCAGAAGCGTTAACTTTTAAATCTTTGATTTTTACCCCAAGGATGAATTCAAGACTAGCTCCACCGAGCTCATTACTATTACTTCAAACTCACTAGGAAAAATAAATTAATTAATTAATTAAAAAAAAAAATCGTAATGTTTTTGGCTTATGTGTAGACAGCCAATGTTTGTTGACAATTTCTTTTGTGCAGTATAAACTTTGTCTTCTTTTAATTTGTCTTGTTTTCACGCTACTGTTTATTTTCAAGATTAAAAGTGATCACGGAATATGGTACTTACTGGGGCTAATGAGGCAGTTGAAATATTTTTTTTCCCTTTTTTGTGTTTTCCTGCTGAACACTAGGTTATGGGCTACTCTCTTCTCCTCCTGTTACAATCATGTTAACATTCTGGATGGCTAAATATGAAGAAAACTTGTTCATGTCATTTGGTTTATCTTGTTCACTGATCTGTTTTTGTAGTCGTACTTGTGGTTTGTGACTCTGTCAATCATTGAACTAGTTTTTCAATCATTCATTTTAATATTGCTAAGAGGATAACCCTGAATTATTTGTTGTCTAATATTGCTCGTGTTGTTGTGCAGGAACATTTTGCATGCATCTATCAATGGTTTGAATGCTGTTAATTCAACCTCATTGGTCAGTGAAATGATTCTTTCAACCTAATATGATATTTGTTTCCCTTGTTTTTAATACAATTGAGGGTTAACAAAAAACCCATTATCATGAATGTTGTGGTTCTTAACAGCAGTTCCATTGAAGATAGTGAATGCAAATCATTTGGTTTCCATATGTCTACTATTAATGTTGTGGTTACTGTTTGGAAATAGTTGTATTTCCAAACATTAACCATATGTCTGCTATTAATGTCGTGGTTACTGTTTGGTAACCATATGTCTAAAGCACATTTAAAAAGTACTTTTTGAGGTGGAAATGACATAAAAGATCATTTGATTTTTTTAAAGATTTGATTTTTTAATGAAGAGAGGAACACCCGGGAAGTCAGAGTGCAAACCAATTTATGACTGAAGGATATTGTTTTTTAGCGAGGAGTTTTTTTTGGGGGGGGGGGGGGGGGGGGGGAGAAAGGGGGGGCGTTCAAAGAGCGCCAATTGGAGAATGTTGAAATCAAATCTGAGACGGGTTGGGTCTGGGGGGCAACAATTTTCATGTCTTGTGGGAAAAATCGGGTTGGGTCAGTCTGGAAACAGCACCATTTTAGAGACTCAAAGGGAAGAGAGAGGCAGAGAGAAACATGCCAGAGAGAGAGAGGAATAAGACCAAAGGGCAAAGTGGTTATTATCTGAAAATTGTATGGATAGTTTCGTCATTGACAGTTTCCTTTAAAATTGTAACTACATTCCTCATTGTCCAGAAAAGCATGTTTGAGGAAAAGCACAAAACATGTATTTAACATGTAACACCCAAACAACCTAATTTTATCATTAAAGAGCTTTTAAGACTATTTAAGCACTTTTTAAGCCTCCCAACGCAACTCCAAAGGGCTAAATGACAAGTACTTTGGTACGACATGTGCTTATTCCCAATCATTGTTAACATTTAAGCATTTGAAATTGGACTAAATGTTACTTGGAACTGGCTTGTCTGGACCGAAATATTTATAATCTATGATTTTGATTTCTGATCTTTATGCATTCTTTTTATTGCATGCAATTTGTGGGACTTGGATGTTGGTTTGATATTTAAATTGTGAGAAAGGCACGAAATTGGCTAAAGTTTTTCCTTACAAAAAATAAAGTGCCGTAAAATTAATGGGATTACAGCAAATGCAGAAGTCTGATCAAGATGCTGATTATATCCCTATGCCAATAGTTCTGATAGATCAAGTTTCAGATTCTGATGTAACAATTGTACAGCTCAGCTTTGGAGATCGCCTAGGAGCTCTCATTGACACGGTAAAGTGCTAATAGCAAGTTATGGCATTCACCCCTCTGAAGGAGACATTTGTATAGGATTAAATACATCGTGATTTTCTGTATTCTTGTACATTGAACCCTATTTGAGGTACTCCCTTCGAAAAGAAATTTTTCTTAAGCTAAAGTTTTTAGAAAATTTCTAAAAACGTTATGTGATTCTCAATTGATGCTTACAATAGTGTGATTCTCAAATTGGGCCATATATGATTCTAGAGTTCCACAGCTTTATGCGTCGCTAGAATAGGTATACTTCCTTGGAATTATTGGCGAAAACACATCTCTCTGACCACTGATTGCTATTTTTACTGAGTAATTCAGAATCACCAATGGATTCTTTGGATTTTTTTACACTTTAATTTGTAATCTTAGGGGACCCATATTTGTATACTTTTGTTGTCCTTTTCATTCTATTTAGTTATGAACAATTATTTACAGTGGTATTGATTATTAAGGTAAAAAGGCCTTGTGGAAGGTCAGATCTGAGCAATTGGTCTCTATTTTCTGATTATTTTCGTGCTAGTGTATTCTTCAAAAGGATTAAAGCTCGTGACCTGCCTTGGTTTATTATGCTAGGGCAGATGAATGCATTGAAAGATTTGGGACTGGATGTGTCGAAGGGAACTGTTTCCACTGAGGGATCAGTCAATCAAACAAATTTTTTCATCACACTATTGTAAGTAATTCCTTTGGCATCTCCTTAATGGTGCTTTCATAGGGTTCACCTTATACATTAAACTTTTAGTCAAAGTAGACCAGTGTTTTTAGTTTTATGGAAGGAAAATGCTTGAAGTTTAACTAAAAACCATTGAAAAATTGCTCATGTTATTCTTCTCTGAACAATTATTCCAACATGCTTGCTTTCCACTTGGCTTTATATGGCTAAATGACTCCATAATGTCTATGCAAAAATTTTAGGGCAGTGTACGAACCACTGGTTGTTGACAGCAAGATGAGAAACACTTTTTTCACAATAAATTCTTGCCGGACACCTCTCAAGTCTGGTTATAGCTGATTTAGAAGATATAAGCTTCTAAGAAACCCCTTGTATTGAAGCTGATGGTGTTGAAACTAGTTGCAGTCTTGTTGTTTATCTTATAAGACTTTAAGCGAGATGGTTTTTGTTGTGTTTGCATCAACCTAGAAGGAGAATAAAAACTGAAATTTAATAAGTTGCTTTAAATATATTTCTAACCCAATGATGCTTCCAACACTGGATATCAGAATTTTAGAAAATATAGCATCAGCCCAATGTTCTAATTACCAGCTGTCACTTGTTTTACTGCTAGTTTTGAGCATTTACAGATTGACTTTGGTTGTGCTAGAGACACAGGCCGCAAAGTCAAAGATCCTGATATGTTAGAGAGAATTCGACTGACCATCATTAATAATCTTTTGAAGTATCATCCAGTGAGTATGCTGAAGATACTCTATTTAAGTTTTGTTTCAGTTTTTAGGATGCATGTTGGAGAAAGTTTGATCCCATTTATCTTACATTTCTTACAAAGATGATTTTTGTCATCTGCAAATATCATCCTTCCTCCTTAATTTCTTGCAGGAATCTAGCATGCAACTTGCAATGGGCGAGGCTTTTGGAATAAAAGCTCCAGAGAAGAAGGTATGTGCTGAAGCTTCTTTTAGCTTTGTTGTTTCAACTTCATTTCCTTGTTCCACCTGCCTGTGGCCGTCTTGCTCTACATACATGAGTACATATATCTATTCTTAGGTTCTACCAGCCTTTCTCAATAAAGAACCATCTCTGAACAAGTTCATCTGGCATTTGAAATGTCTATAGCACATTACTGGCCTTGATTGAATGATCTCTTCATTTTCCATGTTGTGCCATGGGTAGGATGTAACCAATAATTGAATATTAGTAATAGATTGGGGAGATTTAATGGCTATGTTCTACTTAGTTCAATCCATTTCTTGTGCTATTTGTAAAATTACAGAGTTGAAATGGACTTTGTGATTTTGTACGCAGCTTGATGTTGATATTGCAACTCATATACAAGTGAAGGAAGATGGACCCAAGAGGAGGTTTGCTAGTTGTGATTGACTTGTCTTGTAGCTTAAAATTTATTGCTCATTTTTTATGTTTTTTCTTATGGCAACTACATTTGCACGACCCACCCTGCTGGGAGACTGCAATCTGAGGAGTTTGAAAATATTTGCAAAGAAAGGGTGCATTTATGTGTCATCTTAGTTGTGCATTTTGCTTCACAATTTACAGCTTGCTCTGTATAGAAACAGCAGATAGACCGGGATTACTGGTAGAAGTCATCAAAATTATTGCTGATATTAACATTGAGGTGGAGTCGGCAGAAATTGATACAGAAGTATGTGCTCTCTCTCTCTCTCTCTCTCTCTCTCTCTCTCTCTCTCTCTCACACACACACACACACACACACACACACAGACATGTACACACATTTGTTCTGATCAAGTTCTCGTCTCTCATCTGACAGGGACTGGTAGCCAAAGATAAGTTTCATGTCAGCTACAGAGGGGCAGCGTTAAACAGTTCCTTGTCTCAGGTGAGTTCCCCATCTGATTTAGAGCAAATGCTTGAATCATTGGTCATTTGACTTCCATATATTGTGAAAGACTCTTTGAGGCAGGCCATTTTTAAGGTAATTTTAGCATAACAATCTTTATCAGATAGCTTCGCCTATCTCGTTACATCTTTTTGAATGTGCAGGTGTTGGTGAATTGTCTACGTTATTATCTCCGAAGGCCAGAAACAGATATAGATAGCTATTAATACCTGGAAGTACCAGTGTATGGCCGCAAATGGTTCTTGTATCAAATCATGCATGAGCTATAAAAGTCCCTAAATGTCCCCTGCTTAAGAATCTGGGCTATGGTTCTTTAATCGCATTTTGGGAGGCTTTTTGTTTCAGATGCCAGTGACTCCTGTATACCTTGAATAGGATTCTAAACATTAAAACTAGATATTTCTACTTTCATTTCCATGCCCTGATTAATACATTGCACTTTCTGATAAATAACTAAAACTCTAAATTTGATTAGGATTCTTAATATCGCTAGCAAACATTGTAGGGTAAAGCCTTGTTTTTTTCAATTTTTTCCCAGTTTAAAATCAGAACCACGTCCCAAAAAAGCCTTCTGATTTTCAGTACTTTCTATTATGTTCCCGTTCTTTGTCTGATACTGTGTTGTTTTTACCTAAATTGATTCTCTGGTTTCAATAAAATCTACCAAAATTTCTTCCCTTCATGTTGTTATGTCATTTGCAATCTTTCTCTCTGTTTTGGGACGAATGGGAGTATTTTTTAATAAAATGTATAATAATTATCTCTAAAATAAAATTTTATCTCATGCAAGCACAGCAAGAAAATGTCATATGACTTATGAGTTCTGTTACTTGAGCGATGCTGCTGGAATGACCTATGGGTCCTGAGTCTTGCCGCAAATTCAATTTAATATATATGGATTATGGACCCCAAGTTGGCACAAGTGGTGAAGGCGTTGGTATTTTGGATTTCACTCTCTTCAAGGTCCAAAGTTTAACATCTATGAGTACACAAAATTTTTTGGGGCCACACTCTAATGAAAAGTCAGAAATTTAATCAATTTTGTGTATGGAAACTTTCGAGGGTGCAGTTAGGGGATCGAGATTTACTCTACATGATGGGGTTCCAAGGGCCCTATTTTAGAGAGGTTTCTTATATAAAATATATATATATATATATGGATTATGGTAATAATTGAAGTTTCCTCTGTAGTATTACCTGAAGATTATTTTCTTACACAGCGGGAAAATAAAGGAATGTAATACCAATCACCAGCAGACATCATTTCAGAGCAGGTCATGGCTCTGAAAAGCTCTGCTGATAATCAATTATCTTGAGGTAGTTTTCAAGGGCAAAACATGTGCACGTTCCAAGCCATAACAATCATTCTTGCATGCACTGAGTTAGGTACCTGGAATGTAGGTGATGTATGCAGCAAGCAATGTAAAAAGTGAACGCTGATGATTTTGATTCCAACATGACCCATTGTTAATGGTATATCTATCTCCTTTATTTTTTGTCGAAGTTAGGTAGCTGATATCCTATGCTCCAAACTACCCTCTTTCAATGCCATTCTTAAAGCAATAACCTTGACAAATTTTTATTTTTACCTTAATTTTTTTCTTCTTTTTGTTTCTTTCGGTATGAAACCTTTTCATACAATTATTTATACGACTTTTTAGTACTTTCAAAATAGAGTGTGCATTCATTGGAAAAGTCACTAGATGTATTCTGTTAAAATGTGAACGGATGAGTTCTACTCATTTATTCACCTCAATTGATCTTGTTTGTTCATTTGCATAACAAAACACATCCAGTCATTTTTTCACTGGATGTAAGCCAAACTCCATAAACACAAGATTCAATATCTTTTGGAAATTACACTCGCATCACAGACTAATATGGCATTGTTCCATCTCATAACACACAATGCCATATAAAACATCACAAGACACAGTACCATGATAAACCATGACAGGCTTCTAAGACTACAAAACAAACCCGAATAATGCAGAACAGTGATTCTAACAACTTTACCTAACTTTTCTTACAAGTTCACTGTTTGAGCAGGGCACTCAACATCTCATTCCAGATATCAGGCACCCCAGGGAGACACCAATGGCTGCAATCAGAGGAAAAGTCCCTTGGATGCTGCTTCTCTTCTTGGGCCATTGCCCTTGTGTACACAGAAGGATGTCCATCTCTTCGAAGAGCTGTCGAAGTTGTAATATCTTGCAGATAAACTGGAAATCTCATCCTTCTCAACACCCCTTGTAACACTAGCAACTGTTCAGGAACATGTTGGTGGCTAAAGAAAGCTAGAGGCCGCTTTTGGTTATAGCATTTCCATCCATTTTCTCTGCCAGAAAAAAAGCAGAAATGTCTAATTAAAATGATTTCCAAGAAAAAATGAAAAGAAAGCCAAGTACATTTGCACTCAAAGTTTCATTGTACCTGTTATGTCTAGGTGACATGCTCCGAAAAATGACTCGGGTTTTACGAGGGTCTAGATTTGAATCTACCCATTTAGACCATGTTGTGAGTCCTTTCTGGTATGCAACCATTGGATTCATACTTTTCAATAGATTATTTCCCTCCATGAAATAGTCCCACCTATTTATAACCCTCAGTTAGAATCATGAATTCTTATTTTCCCTAGCAGCCTCACCAACACACATCAATGCAACACATGCAGAAACAGTATTATATAGTGAGAACAGGAAAAAATACTGCAAAACTTGTCTTACGAGCTCCATTTATCAGAATGAGTCCACCAGTGAGCCGAATCAAAAACAAGAATATCAACACCTCTCCAATACTTTGCATTCTCTTGGATCAGATCCAAATGCAAGATTCTCTTGTTTTCTGGACCTTTCTTCAATTCCACTAGGAGTGGTGCCCAAGAAAATTCAATTGATGTCTCAAAATCCTGTATGGGAAGATTATAATTGATTCTAACATATGAGTTATAACTAACTAATTGCTGTCTCAAAAAGGTTGACCTATATAATTACCATAGCATGGAAGGCCATGGAAGGACCACTGTACATCACCCTTTTCCGACCATTTGGAATAACTCCTTGCACCAAGCAAACAAGGGATTCCCATTGATTCCTCATTATAGAATCTCCTACCAGCATTATTCTCTTCTTTCTCATCCTTCCAAGAAAATCCAACGCATCAAACCTGTACCATGGAGGCAAAGCATTAGTACATGTTGTTTAGCAACAGGTTCAACAGGTTCAGACTGCACGTTCTTCAGACAACGATCAACAGCAGCATTAATCTCCAGCATATTTGAAGTTGTTGGTTCAACATCACACTGAACATCAAGATCAAATTAAATACCAGATTCCAATATTGATCTCAAAATTTGTGTATATTACAAAACCTTTCGGATTTCATTCATATCATATAGTAGACACCTGTATGCCTTATACTATATATGAGAACTAGCAAATAAATTTTTTTTTTTTTTTTTTTCAATTTGCATGTACCTTGGAATAGAACAGCCTTGGGGCTTCCACTTCCACTTCTCATAGTCAGAATCCGGCCGTCCATTCTTTTGACAAGTCACAGCAGTACTAAGATATGGGCAGTTTGAGTCGTAGAGAGGATAAGATTGATCATAAACCCATTTGCCAACCAAAAAGTCACATCTTTTTTTCGAATCATGGCTGCTTTGCACCAAAATTACTTCTTCATCTTCCTCATTGAGCCACGGCTCATGATCTTCTAGGCCAAGCTGCAACTGCGATGATGCTTCAACAAGAAAGAAGCATAGCAAGATGCCGAGGAAGAGGAAGATGAACAAGGAGTACTGGGTCAGTTGAAACTTTGGTTTAGCCATTAAACCCAAAGATATTCAGCTTGCAGTGAAGGGTATCAAATGAAGAAGCTAGCATTTTAACTGTAAGTTGAAAGGGCAACTGTTGATCACTAGAAGTGTTCGATTACGGCATGACTGGCGCTGGGATGGGCCATATTTCATGTTCTCTTTACTCATTGCCTTCGTTTCTAGCACCTCATGATATCTATGATCTCTTTTCATCATTGGAACGACCTACTCTCTTGCTATTATTTTATTAATTTGTTCTTATCGTTTTACGTACACAAGAAAAAAAAAGCTCTAGCTCTTTGTATAGTTTGAAAAGTTTGAAGGGAAGATTATAGAGCTAAATGAAGCTTATTAAGCAATGTATTGAGCATGCTCTAACTGAAGACCCACCATGCCTTAGTTAAAATGAAAAATAGAGGAAAGACTCCGGCTAGTTTGGATGTTAAGATAAGTTGAGTTGAATTGTGAATAGTAATATTTTGTGGATCCTGAGATCAATTTAATTTTTTATAGGTTGAGATGAGTTTAACTTTTTAGGTGAAAATGTATAAATTAAGTTGAGATAAGTTTAATTATTTTATAGAAAGTTGAAAAAGTAGTAAATCCCTTCAATAATTTGTTTGAGATGAGTTGATTATGATTTAACAACCAAACAAAACCACGTGTTATTGAGAAAAGAATATGATTTATTTTTTGAACTCTTAGAATTCCAAAATGTCTAGTATTTTTTTAGACCTTTTATAATATTTTAACTTAAATTAAACTCGAGACCATTTAATGCATGGAAAATGATTTATATAGCTTTAGAGTGTGCAAATTCTGCATATTCCATTGGAAAACAAAACAATAGGAAAAATTAAGGCCCACGTAGAAAAACTAACCTTTTCATAATGGACTTCATGTTTTTTTTTTAAAAGAGAATGCATCTAATTTACACTTCATATGACGTCTATTAATGCAGAAGTGGATGACATGGTTCTACAACTCTTGCTTTGAAAGTTATATATGTTATAGATTTGTAAATTATACAGGGTATAGGAAATAAAAAACCTTGATTTTGATAAGAATGAGATGTGCGAAAGAGAGGAGAGGATCGACGAATGGGGGTTCTTGTGGTAATTACGATTGAAGTGGAAATAGAATAGTCTTTCTTTTGATAGCCATTGGAAAAAAAAAAAAAAAAAAAAAAAAAAAAAAGATTAATTAGACAAAATAGTTCTTTTATTCTCTCTTTGCTCCTTTTGATGATACAAAAGCTTTCCAAGTTACAGCTGAAATTCTTACAACGCAATAAACGACTTATTTGTAAACATGTCAAAAGGACTATGAGCACATAAACCCTAGTAAATTTCCCAGAAATGGAGAAAAAATTAAAATTACATGAAAGAAGGGAAACAAAGAACATCTTGGATAGACATTTTACAGTGACCACAGGCACACTCCAATATGTCTGATTGAAAGTGCTCCAGCACATTGAAAAGCAGAAGAGATTAATTAAGCATCAGAATAAAAACCACTCCAAATTTACTTAGGTAGCCCATTTTGGGGATTGAGAAGAGCCTGATTCTTGTCAGAAAGCAAAACTGGACCTCTCCCAGGTCTTGTGCAGATAAAATAACTCACATCCCCCTTGTATTTCTGGGTTGGAATGCTGTCCTTTATTTCTGGTGGTGGTGGCAAACTTTCCACATCAATTATTCCCTCAATCCCAGCATCTTTTAGAATTGACTTATCACCAAGAACATAACTGTAAGATAAGCAAAAGAATAAAGGAGAGAGAAAAAAATACCATCAGAATACTTGCCCTTGGGGCTGCAATACAAAAATGAAAATCTGTAAAATTTGCACTCAGACAGTTCATTGATATCTTACCAATCTGTAAAATACAATGCTATATTGTAGCCTTAACATTAGAACATATTACCTGTTGAAATCCGTAGCTGAACTTGGAGGGAAGTAGAAGAGCAGCCTCTGAAGCAAAAGAGTAGCAACCTTTCTATCACGAGCAATCAGTACTGCATTTGGGCCCGCATCAAAAGTATATGCCACCTGTTTGATTTTCAGACAGTCACATATTCAAAATAACCAATGTGATTAGTAACAGTAACAGGGTCAGAGAGCTGAATCCAACCCCAGGTGTCTTGACTTCAGTGTTTCTTCACCATATGGATGGGTAACTATAATATATATAGAGTCCAATGGTATAAATCATTAAATTAAAAAACAAAAAAAAAGACATACGAGGAACAGCTCAAATGGGTCTTTGGATGGTAAAAAGTCTTAAAATCACATGACATTGTCACTCAAGAAACAATACAACCTTTTTAACCTTCATTGGAATTGCTGGATAAAATGAAGAAAGGCGTAATGCAATCAAGGGCCAAGGCTAAGAAGCAATTTTAACACTCATAAAGGCAAAGCCAAATTCTGTGTTGCGAAGTTGATAGAGGTTTGTGACTCCTTTAGCAAAACAAAAAACAAAAATTTGATTAAAAAAAATAAGGACTTCCATGAGAAATTTCTGTAGAAGACCACATAAAAACAATCAATTCAAGATTTATATTTTTCTTCATACATGGACAATTAATTTAGAAAGGTCTATTAAGAATTGGTTTCAAGTTCTTTGTCTATAGCTCAGGTCAGTCCCCCATGGTCTGTTTTCTATTTTTGTTTTATTTGCTTATTTATTTTTTTCTAGAATTTATTTTTTATCAAATACTAAACAATGACAATTCACAAAGAAATATTCAACCTGGGCATCTTGGTCCAATCTGTTTCTCAATACGAGTACACAAAGGTTTCCAGAAAAGAATAGTAGAAAGAAATCAAACCTGCGGCCCCCTTCCGATCGATTCCATTTTTCGGCAATACTGATTACCCTGAGAAATAACTATTTTCTTAGTATTAAATTCAAGATTTCAATTTCATAGTTCAAGAACAAAAAATTGAGCCCCAAGTTAACCAAAAATCTAAAGCAGAACTTGCCTATGGGACGTGTCATTCATGTAAAATATTGGGGGAGATGTGTCCAGGCAAACAGCATGAAACTGGTTGCTATCAGCACAGGCCAATTGTGCAAAAGATGTAAAATCACGATTTTTTATGGCTTCTTCCATTTGTAGTATGCGTTTTGGTACTATTTCCTGTGACAGTCCAAGAGGAGGCAAATAACAGACCAGAAGTTAAATCCAATTTCAAACAATATGAGATATTTGAATAGATAAAGAAATTTAAAGGACGCCCTTAAGCAAAAGAAGAAAGAGAGGAAGGGGGTGAGGGGGGGTGAGAGGGAGAGACATGACAATTAAAATTAAAAGGAAGTTCTAAAAAAAACCATGCAAGTTTCCCCATATTATTAGATCAAATAATGTAGTGTATAAAGCAAAACTTAGTTGATAATAAAACTGTTCTCTCTATGTTGTACCATAGAAAATGCCAAAACTAGTCCTATCTTATTTTCTATTTCATGAAGTTATGGATATAAAAGAATTGTAACGATGGCTTTTTGCTCTCTTTCTTTTCTCCAGTTTTCCTCCTCCCTTTTCTTTGTTTCTCTCCTCTCTCCCATTCCCTTCCTCTTTTCAGAAATCAAAGTTATCTCAACAATATAATCAGAGTGAGAAAAAAGAGAAGGAGAGAACTCTGTAACGTGTGTGGAGCCCTTGATGGATGGCTAGTTTCAGGAAAGGACTCCAAAAACGAATTGGAAGAGAGGAAAGACGTATAAAAAGTACCTTTGCTCTATGTTTTAGAAGCAAACTTGTTTCGACAGTCTCACGCATTCCAGTTGTGCTACTTGTTTCCTTCTGCCTTGAACTTACCTAAAATCAAGAAAATCAAGATTGAAACAACAACAACAACAAAAAATGGGGAATAGTATGAGCAAGTAAACATCACTTACGAATTGAACCATTTAGTATTCGTGTTATGAAGATGATGACTATAATAATCATTCAGCATGCACACTAGGTTATAAAAAAACTTTCATCATACTTGAAAAATTGTAATTGTTTCTTGTAGAAACAGGACGAGCTAGCAGGCAATAAAACAACATGGGTAGATATTGATTTTACAGATATAATTTCCAAACAGAGGTAACAGAAAAGTTTGTATATTGATCAGTGGTCTGCACTTGAGACATTAGACTTACTATAAGAAAATCATAATCACTTTTTTTTATAAGTAAAATTGGAGGGAAATCAAAATAGTTTCATGAAGTGATCAGAAGGGTCAATCTTCACCATCCAAAGCCTACAACTTTGACCACACACACGGGATCTCAGCACAAACAGGATAGAATCCCATAGATGGACAACTTAGACATGAAGTTAGCAAGCCAAAACTACAAGAATGTACTTTTAGAAACAAATCAGCCGGCATATATATTGAAGGAAAAGAGGGTCCACTGCCCACGATTCAGTTTTTCTTATTGCTACTTTTATTTGGGGTTTCCCCTTTGTATACCTCCTGCATGCATGACTTGGCCCTCAATTATTTTTTAATAAGTAAAAGCTTTTTTTATTGAAACAAGTAAACAAGCATTGAACAAGTTCACACGGAATATACAAAAGAGAACAACCTATTACAAGTTTAAAAAATTGGCAAGTCTTTTAAAAAAATAAAATTTAAACTTACATACATTAATGTACGTGTGATTACTGTTCAATTGACCAGGAAACTCAATCATATCACAACGCCAGGGGGGGTGTAAAGGGGCAAAACATACCACAGCAATAATAATAAAAAGATCATCCCAGTGCTTCTCATCTGCAAGTTGAACTGCAAGACTGTCCCTTCCATCTTCATCCTTAACAGATTCAGTTACAAAGAATCAGAACTAAATGGCCACAGCAATAGGCTTTCTTGACAGCAAGCACCTAGATGAACATGAAAAAATAAACTCACCCTTCCCATGATCCACTTGACAAAACCACCAAATAAACTGCGACAAGCACTGCCTGAGCCTTGCCTGTATTAATTAAAAACAAAAACCAAAAGAAACATCATCGCTTACTACAACAGTCATTCTCGGATGCCCACAACTAAAGGTACTAGAAATTGGTCCACCAACTAAAAAAATCCTTATAATTGGATATGCATTATCAAGGAAAGAGATACCTCGCAATAGCAGAGAGCTTGCTTTGATCTTCTTTCACATTCATTAGCTTTGCAAGGGAAAAAACTGCAAATAAAAAAGAATATACACTTGGAATCAGCAATATTTACTCTAATCTATGCTTACTAACATGAAAGAATGCAGTTAATTTAAAGCTTAAACACCCAAAGAATTGATTTCTCCAAGCAGATACAGAATATGCTCCCTTTGTAATACAAATAAGTAATCTATCCTCTAATCGGAGACAATTATCTACTATAAGTGACCCACTTTTTTATGACAAGGAATCCCAGAGACTGTGCAAACGCAACATATCTTTACTCTGTTAAACCCATCCACAGTATGTGTTTGTTTTCATTAATGAGATGTGGCTCCTATAAATTGTTTGCACCAAAGGTTCTAACCTTAAACCTGGAGAGAGAATACCACCAAGACCAAGGCCCTTACCACTTGAGCCAAAAACAAACACATCCACAGTATGCTTGTAGTTTCATTGGTTGATGCATGCAAAAAAATTTAAGGGTGAGGAGGAATTACATATAGAACGGAGAGGTCAATTGCGACAATCTGCCTGTTTTTTTAAGTTCATTGCAGGGATGAGACAGATGACTGCTCAAAATTAGAGGCCTGAACTACTAATGTATTTCAAGGAAACAGGACAAGTGTGAAAAGAAAATTGGGTGATTAGATCGTTTACCAAGACAAGCAAACCCAGCCGCTGAGGAGGCCAACCCAGCAGCAGTAGGGAAATTGTTGTATGAAGCAATATGTAAATGCAATTTGTCCCAATCCTTCTTAGGAATTTTGATACCATTTTCCTCATCCTCAACATCACTAGCACGGCTGCGAATTTCCCTCAGGCAATTTTGATACCTGCCTCCAGAAAGGGAAATCTCCTACGCTAACCAACAAAAACAAAAGGCACCATAACTTAATTACAGAAGTAGGAGGATCATAATATTCGTAAAATAATAAGAACGATTATTAAAAAAAGAAAAAAAAACTAATTCTATATTCTTGCTGAAAAAAGTAAAGGTCTTTGTTTCACATTTGAAGTAGTGATGGGTTAGGTGCTTCAATTAGGTTCAGTTGTCCAAAGAAGTTAGTTTACTCAGCAAAAGAATACTGAAAACTACGATTTATTTTCCCCCTATATATCATCAACCACCATTGACTGAATATCCACCTTCGTCAAAGTTAAATAGTATTATTATCATCTCTCTCTCTCCTTCATTTCTTTCGTTCTGTCCTTCATGATTACTACTTTAATATTCAAAATTTCAACTTCTTTCCTTTCCCAGCACTTTCTTGGCAGCCAAACGGATGAGAAAGAGTCACCAAGAAATATCATCTATGTTTCCGTGAAGCCAAATCTGATTTTTCTTTCCTAGAAGCTAATCAATTACATCGAACCAGATCTAGTCAACTCCAATATTCATCGAATCCCAAATCATTATTAGTATGGACCAAATAATGCAGCCATTCAAATCTCCTCGCCTACCTCACACTTTCTTAGTGGACAACACATCCGCTTTTATCCCCAAATTAAGGATCCTTTATGGTATGAAACAACGCAATTTGATCAAAGAAACAAAATTTTCCCTTTATACTTTCCATCCATTCTCTCGGCAGTCAAACAAAACTTAGTTTCGAGTGAATTAAGAAAGGGGAGAAAAGCACGACAAATACTTTCTTTCCAATTTGATTTACCTTGCCATTGAGCCACATGCGGTCGCGCTCAAAGGAGGGGCTAACGGCTACGGTGGTGGTGGTACAGAGGTGATCAGGATCAAGCGTGACACTGATGCTATCGTTGACGGGGAGAATTAGGGACTCGTCCCTCTTGCCCCAGTACTTGATCACCGCTATGTTCGTTGGCGTCTGAGCCGTCACCATCATCACCCATTTCTCAGCTCCACCCACCATTTTCCCAACTTCTTTTCCGAGTCCGAGACTCTGAGAGCAATGAGAGACAGTGGTGAGAGGGATTCCGTTGCTTTATATAAAATAGATAATAGAGTCTCTCTCTCAACCTGTCATGGTTGACTCTTTTGAAGTAGGAAATTTGAGGAAGTCGGGGCCAAGCGCCATGTTTGAATATCCCTTTTTTAATGCTCGAGGAGATCCGCCGGAACCACCATTTATGGAGGGTGGAGCTCTGCAGAAAAGGTCGTCCCGAGTCTCCATATATCCAACGTACCAAGTGGCATATTGTACATGCCTATATTGCCGATTCTTCTTGAGTTTCAGGGTTGACCCTATGTTTTTCGATCATTCCGAGGTTTTAAGTTTAGAGTTTTTCTATATATAAATACAGTTATGTATTAATATGTGTATTAATACTAATTTATTCATATTTAAAATTTAAATTAATATTATTTTTAATAAAATTTACCTTTTAACCAATTACATCATATTAATATACAGATTAGTATATAATTATACTTATAATTATATTTTTCCTTAAGTTTATAACTCCCAAAATATTATTTTATCCAATAGATTTGTGATTTTTAGGAGGGGGCAAAAATGCTTTACCCTCAAGTAGTTGATGAACACGATATTCGTAGGAAAGAAGATAAAAAAAAAAAAAAAAAAAAGGGGGTGATATAGTTCCATATCTTGAAACTCCAAACGGTTTTATAATCTGATGATTCTGATTAAAGAAAGTGTCTAAATATTAAGGCACAGATTGAATATAGGAAGTGTTCGTCTCAACTTATTATTATAATTTTTATTTAAATTTTTTAAATTTTAAAATAATAATAATATTAAAAAAATATTTTATTTAACTTCTAATTTTTATCTTAACTCATCTCTTCTTAATTTACTATCTACACGGCATCTAAATCTTAATGCTTTAATAGAAATGATAAATACATAATTCTTTATGCAACTATATATTATATGAAAGATAATTGTAAAATGATTTATAAAATATTTTAATTCTGTAAAACTATCTCGATTTTGATTATATGATCGTGTAAAAAAGTTGCGTGTTTATTATTATTATTATTTATACTCTAATATTAGGCTGACTCATAATAACAAAAGAGAAGGTGAAGTCATGAGATATAACTTATACCATGGTTACTGGTTTGGACACTTAAATTTAAATTATTTTATTTCATTTCATCTCATTTAATTATTATAAATTTTTAAATAAAATATAATAAACAATCTAACTTTTTCAAATCTTAAAACAAAACTAATATTAAAAAAATATATTGTAAAAATATTTTATTCAACTTTTAACAAAACATTTCATTTCATATTATTTATACTGCGTAACCAAACGAGGCAATGGCAATAATAATAAACTTATCATTAGACTCCATTTGAATAGTAAAAGTATTTCATCTCATCTCATTTTATCTCATCTTATTATTTTTCTTAAATTCACATATAAAATATAATAAAAAAATTAAACTTTTTCTTATAGCTTAGGGAATTTAGTATAGAAGAAATCGTAAGTTATATGAAGGGAAGAATCTTCATCCTAATCAATTTGTGGATTATACTTTATCTTTATACAAAGCATAGAAGGGTCCAACAAAGTCCCAACCTTCCTATTGTTGCTGGTTACCATCCTCTGCTGGAGCTGTGAAGCTGAATGTTGATGGAGCAATTGGCACTGACCAATGCAAAGCATGAGTTGGGATTATTCTGAGAGATAATAGAGGTAAGGTTTTACAGGCTACGAGTAAGAAGAAATCTAAGGTGAATGATCGCATGAATATCAAGCTGCTAGCCATTTTAAGGAGAGTAAAGTTATGTTTTCCTTTGGGATTACAGGATCTTGTGATGGAAATTGACTCACTTCTTATTGTTAATGAACTACAGCTTACTGCTGGATAGAATCTGTCTTTATTTGAGAATCTAATCTATGATATTCAGGAATTGATGAGGAAGATACCAAGTTGTGGATTATACTTTCTCTTTATACAAAGAACACAATGAGGCATAGAAGGGTAAGGGTCCAACAAAGTCCCAACCTGCCTATTGTTGCTGGTTACCACCCTCTGCTGGAGCTGTGAAGCTGAATGTTGATGGAGCAATTTTCACTGACCAATGCAAAGCATGAGTTGGGATTATTCTTAGTGATGACAGAGGCAAGGTTTTAAAGGCTGCGAGTAAGAAGAAATCTGAGGTGAATGATCGCATGAATATCAAGATGCTAGCCACTTTAAGGAGATTAAAGTTATGTTTTCCTTTGGGATTACATGATCTTGTGGTGGAAATTGACTCACTTCTTATTGTTAATGAACTATAGCTTATTGCTGGATAGAATCTGTCTTTATTTGAGAATCTAATCTATGATATTCAGGAATTGATGAGGAAGATACCAAGATGCTCAGTTCAGCATACAGGTCGTATGGCTAATGAGGCTACACACAAATTAGCTAAGCATGCATAGAGTCTAGAAGACATTTCAATTTGGTGGAATTTAGTTCCAACTTGAATTTCACAATTGTTTTGTCTGATTCTATGATGTAATTGAGATTTCTATTTTGAATAAAGTTTCCTTTTCCTATATATATATATATATAAAACTATATCATCATATATCACAATCCAAACCGTACCTTAATTAAAAGAAAATATATTGTAAGATCCGAGTAAAAGCTCACATATTATTTAATTTCCCACCATCTTTTGTTCGATAAAAGAGAGTATCATTTTCTATTTGGTGTTTGTCTCCATGTAAAAAGAAATAAAGGATGGTTGGGACTTTTGAGAGATTTGCTTTAAATAATGGACATTTGGCACCATCTGCCGAAAACAATAAACTCTATTTGTTGAAATTTAAATACATTTTTCCTCTAAATAAGGTTAGAGTAAAATAAAAAAAGAGAAAGCTCTTCAAACCAATTTTATTCATTCAAGTTTCTTGAGTATATTTTTTTAATTAACAAGCTTAATTATATGAACTTAATGTCCCTTAAGCATATCACAAACACATGTTTTTTGAATATTTAAAGATTTGATCTTTAGTTAATCTCAAGATGAATGAGCTATAATTTTCTTGAATGGAGCTAATTGTTTCTTTTCAGTTCACTAATTATATATGAGTCTATAATTTGAATCATCAAGATATACCTTATTAACGCATTTTTCAGGTTTTTTTTTTTTTTTCCCATGGAATTTCTTATTACTTGACATGTGAGATTGAGGAATACCAAAACCTATTCAACAATACAGTCAATGCGCATTTGTTAAGACATAAATATAAATAATAAAATATACATCTTCCTATTAGTTTAAGAGAAATAATATTTGTAGTTATAGAATACATAAACGTTGCACACTTCTTTTGAAAAGAGTGAGTAAATATGAGATTCACATAAAAAAAATAATTTTCTAACAGTGGAATCCACTATTTTTAAAAAAGAGTGCTTGCATAATTTACCTATATCTAGCATTATTCATAATATCTACACCCTCGTAATGGGGCTATGACGAGGTTTCTTTATTTTATATTGACTCTAGACTTCACATTAATATATTCCATTGGAAGAGAGATAAATATATAATATGAATACCCTAATATCAAGTAATATTTGAGTCAAAAAATTGTTGAAAATTATAATGTAATAGCTTTCACATCATTTAACCAAATTCATATATTTTTAGCTAATAAAAGGAAAACTTTGTCCTTTGGGTAAGGTGTGAGGAAAACAAAACAAGTAAACTAATACCCTTCAGTGAGGCCATTGGATCAAATTAGGCATATAAAATCATGGAAATTTTAAGTTAATTCACAGAGAAACAATGACATAAATCTACAATGACCATTTGATCATTTAAGGTATTTTTGGTAGAACCAGCAAAGCTCGTGATCATTTAATGCGATCAAGCAACATTGGAAGATTCACAATTGGAAGAACCAGCTAGCTCGCCTCTCTTTCAATGAGTTTTGACACATTTTTTCATATTCAAGCTATACCTTAATTGTCTCCTAAATAGAGGCTTGATTTAGGTCCAAGTCCAATTGAAACCTCATCAATTCATTGAGATAAGATCACTTCTTACTACAAAAGATATATAATTAATGAAACTAATCATGTATTTATTTCTTCTATTTGAGTTCTTCAAATTCAGATAAAAATTTGAGAGAATCTTAATCTATAATTTCGTTAATTAAAACTAACCAAAGTAAGCTATGTGTGAATCAGAAACATTGAGTTCATCGAGCGCTTTCTTTTTTAATTTCGGTGAGCGAATATTAATGTCTTTGATTTTCTCAGATTCACAATGAGTTTTGACACCTTTTTCAAGATTCAAGCTACACCTTAATTAATTGACTCCTAAATAGGGACTTGCTTTATGTCCAATTCCAATTGAAAAATGAACTTGTTGAGATACGTTCACTTACGAAAAAAGACATATAATTAATGAAACTAATCGTGTATTTGTCTCTTCTATTTGAGATCTTTAAATTCAAATAAAAATTTGAGAGAATCTTAATCTATAATTTCGTTAATCAAAACTAATCAAAGTAAGCTACAGATCAAGCAAAAGCATTGAATTCATCGAGCACTTTCTCTCTTAATTTCAGTGAGCGAATAAGGTTATTAATTTTAATAAGAAAATTATGAAAAGAATTTGTCATCACTTAATCGTACTGAAACCTTAATATCGAAGATACATACATCAGATGGACATAAACCGATAAAAGGCTATAGAGACATCAGTTAAAAAGCATAACAAGACTGCTCTTTGAGGGGACAAAGAAAAGAAAGGCTAGTGGGTTAAACTTTCAACCACAATAAGTAGCTAATCTTTGTCAAGAGATTCCAGTCCTTTTTTTTTATTACGATTATTGGGCATACGACAATCTTGTTTTGTCATCCATATTTTCACTTAGGAGATCAAGAGTCCGCCCGTTTAAACGTCAAAAACATCTCATCTTATCATTATAATTTTATTAAATTTCTATATAAAACATTTATTCAATTTTTTCAAATTTTAAAACAATAATAATATTAAAAATAATATTATAATATTATTTTATTTAATTTTCATCTAAAATCATCTTATCTAATCTCATCTTAGTATTCAGACGAACTCTAAAAGATAAAAGAGTACCCCCATCATCTTCTCTACTGTCCCTCTGAAGCTCTACTTAAAGGGTGGAACTGCAATCTAAAATATATATATATGAATGCAATCTACAAAAGAGAGGGGGGGTTTGAAGATGCAGTTTTGGAGCTCTATGCATGGATTGCTAGTGGGAAGGAAGATGGGAAGTATAGATACTGTCGCGATTCTCATATTCTTCTCTTACCTTTGTATCATTACAACTTCCTCACCTCTTCAGAAATATTTCCCTTCTTCAGGTACTCATGATCTCCTTTATATTTGTTATATGTTTCTTCTCTTACATTTCTGTTTTTTCATCTGCATCAAATCTTCAGTAGGCGGTACACCCTTGTCTCTTTTGTTATATTTCTAAAGATAGTTTGAGCTAGAAACTCATGTCTCCCCTTTAAGAGCTATATTTTGGGTCTCATATTAGACGGAGGTAATTCAACCAGGAATTCTTCATATCTTTAGTTCTCAGGACAGTACTTTCAGAATTATAAGATCTTTACTGTCTTATAACATAGTCCTTTTGCTGCAATCCCATCATGTTCAAGTAAGAACAAGAACGGATTAATGTTGGAGATGATAGCAAAGACTTGATACCCAAAACAAGAAACTATACAAATTTGGGTAAAAGCTGCTAGCTTAGATGTGATTGATTTAAGAGAAATAGACATACTTAAACGTAAGATAATCAAAGCCTTTAGTTTATCCTTTTTGAAAATTCAAGGTTCGAGGGAATAGGTAGAAAACAGTCCACACTTATTGTCAAAAGGCGATTCCTATAAGACAGATTTGTTTCTTTTTCTTGCATGGTGATGCCAAATATATATTACCTTTGATACATTGGCAGTTGGAAATGAGTCGTTTACAAGTGCCCTTCAAAATCAAAGGCACTTTAACAATATTTTCAGGAGTTAAGATTCCAATATCTAACAAAAACTGATTACATGCATGTCATTTTGGTACACTAACAAATACTTTAGTGTTTTGTCAAAAAGGCTCAAGGGTATCCAAACAAAATTTATTCCTCGGACTCAAAGAAAAGTGAAAGTTTGAATCACTCAAATCAACATATTCCTCTCTCCACATTGAAATATATATATATATATATATATATATATATATATATATATAAAGTTTTGCAGAAAATTCATAGTACAACAGGGAATCAAATATTTTACTTGGAACTATGCAATAGGGATAATAAGCTTGGAGGTCACTTCCATTGGCTTGTTATCACTTGGTTCTTTTTTGGTTCTTCATATCTTAAGTTAAATTCATTAGAGAGACATGGTGACCGAATTGGTTTCGTTCTATTGGAAGAGTTCTCCAAATCGAGCATGCGCAAGATTTGATTGCTCAATCCAGTAAAATATGGAATTAAAGCTCCAACTCGACTTAAGAGTTTAAGTTGATTCGAAGAGTAAAACTTAATCATTTAATTAGATTCTTACATTGAGAAATTGGTGGGCAAGAACCATGTTTTAAGCTTCGGCCCTCCACCATAGATACTAGAAACCAGTCAACCGAGGGGAACTCCATTGGACCTTTTCCACATGTCTGCGCCAAGTATTTCTTAATGTTGCATTTGCAGATTCTTTGGAGGAAACCACTCACAAGCAATGTTTACAGGTGGGCATGTCAACAGCTCTGATGGTGATGGTGGTACAGCTACAGCACGTGGCCGCAGGATTGAAGGTGTATATGGTCAAGAAGCTGCTATGGTTGGTGGTTCCACTGGCAGTGGTGACAGTGGAAACAATGGTGGGTCCAGAACACCTTCTGGACAAGGAGGCGGAGCTTTAATCCCAGTATATGTAGCCGGTGCCGCAAATAACCGACATCACAAACATCACCGTGGGTCTGCCAACCGCAACCGGAACTCCATTGGACTGTCCACCTTGGTTGTAGCCACCTTGGCCTCTCTCCTTGCAGATTTATATCACTGATACGAGGAAACCAATATGGTCATAGTGTTTGTGAGGGCTGTCTGTTGTGAGCCTACTTATAAGATAAATGTTTTGATGCGTATATCCGCTACCCCTGTATTAGGTGTTGGAAGACTAAAGCTATCAGTGTGCTTTGTTTGCTTTTACCTTGTTTAGATTAATCCATGTTGAATGCCAAAGTGAGGATGTTTAAAAGAAAAATCTTAAATATATGAATGCATGGAAGTCCACTCCATTGATGTACATCTAGCAACCATGGAATCCCATCAGCTATCTTTATGCATACCACCAGTGAAATTCCGTGGGAAGGAATAATCTAAGAACATAGATTACTGAAACTAATGAAAAATGTGACACGCTAGAAGTGTGCGAGTTTCTCAAGTTAGCAAGCCTGAAAAAACTTGCAGCGTCCCTTTCCGCTTGATTCAATTTCTTTGCTCTTCCTCCTCGATGTTGTGAAATCAACATTGCTTAATTTCAATTGCCGCTTGCCATGGGTACTTCTGGAACCATCTTCCATTTCATCAGATTCCCTAGAAGAAAGTCACAAAGCCAAAATCAATAATAATGACATAAAGGTTTATGGGCGGGGAAAGGGATTTAGGAATTGGTTGGTGATAAAGTGCACAGGCATAACATCAGCCATAATTAACATGTTCACAGCATCATACTAATATAAGGACAAACAGGAATGTTTGTGTGCGGGTCATACTATTCCCCTAGTGAAATCCCCAGCACCCAAAAGAGTACTAAAGATTACAAAGCTCCCTTGTACGCGTTATGAACCACCTGACTAAGGTAACTTCTTCTCAATGTAGAGTTTTTTTGTTACTGTGACCCCTTCTCAATAGGAGTAACTTTCTTTTCACTGCCAATAAATCACAGCAATATCAAAACACCACTTCAAACAGCATAAAGTGAATATTTACTTCTACCCAGCCTGAGAAGTTGAGCATAAAAGCCAAACAGGACAGAATTGGAGTGAAGATATCAACAACGCAATAACAAAATTCATCATTCAGTTGAAAGTATCAGATAAAAATTCCAACACTCGCAAGGTAATATTGTCCGCCAACAGATGCAGAGATTGCTGCCTAAAACAAATATTCCCCTGAACGTGCCTCTAGTTTGGTTCAACTTAATAAAGGCAAATCTGAATTTTAGTATTTTACTCATTTCTGAGCATGGCCAGAGGAAAATTAACAGAGGTGTTTCTTTAACGTATTCACATTCT
The DNA here is from genome assembly GCF_018687715.1 of Carya illinoinensis. Lineage (NCBI taxonomy): Eukaryota > Viridiplantae > Streptophyta > Magnoliopsida > Fagales > Juglandaceae > Carya > Carya illinoinensis. The sequence goes on from NC_056765.1 coordinate 4,962,098, forward strand.
CCATGCAAATGAAAGATACGAAAAGCTTAGAAAAAAAATAAAAATAAAAGATACAAAAAGTTAGAAATACAGAGGTCTGTATTAGATCCTTTAATAACAGATCTTCTGGGAGATAGTTACAATTAAAAAGCATTAAGACAGGCCATCATGCAGTTATAGAATTTTTTGATAGGTAAAAGAGGTTTTATTGGCAAAGCCTAAGTACACAAAAAGAGCCTAATTACAAACTATGTGCCACGGAGAGTGGCATAAAAGTCATTAAAACTCGTTCCATTCAAAACAATAGAAGAGGCCAAAAGCACGTATGCCTATGGACATTGACAAATAGACTATATATGCAAGGCACAAGTCACAAGATGAGCTAATACCAAAACTTGAAATAGGATTTGCCAACAGAAAGCGCAAAGAGGACTCACCATAGGACTTCAACAATGTCCTTGAAGTAGGGAGTGCATGTACACCAGCTAAAACGGACCAATGATGGGAATCCAAAAACCCAAGTGTTTGTGATCTTTCAACCAGGCCTTGGTGTCAGGATCTACACAAATGAAAACAAAACCAGATGCATTAAAATATAATAACCATCCAATATTTACTAACTTCAAACGTGTAAAAAGAGAATAAAACAATTTTAATCTCCAGAGTATCCCGATCCGAAGTTCCCATGCAAGTTATCTGCTGTTTCATCAAACACCCATTCCCACAAGGCTCTATCTCTTGTGACCTGCATGGTTGAAGTAAAGATAAACTTACAAGGGATGTAAATATTTTTAAATAGGAGCCAACTCGTAGGTGCCATTAACCTTCGCAACTATACTCGCTCCACTCACAACTGGATAGAGACTATCAGCCTTTGCAACCACAAATTTGATACCGGGAAATCTTTCAGACATTCTGTACTTCTCAGCATCACCCACAATATCCAGATAAACCTGAAATAGACATTAGTAAATATTTCCTCTTTTGTCATAGCATCTTAACTATTTTGAGCTCCCATAAAGATCACAAATGAGTGTGTTGGCAAAGCGTCCTGTTTTTTTTTTTTTTTTTTTTCAGGTGCTATACATGTTAGGGAATTTTTATTTTTGCTGAGTGTCCAGTTCAAAGTTACATAAAGAAACAACAAAAGGTGCTCTTCAGGTCCTAAGCCAGCCAAAAGGAAGGACTCCAACCAATAGCAGTTTGTTTTAAACAATCTGCCAGATAAGAAAGCACGAGGACCATTCCCAAGATACAGTTACATAATTCATTTGATGGGGTTGTGAAGATTAATTTCGTGGAAAGGTCTAAGATGTTGATAATGATAATGACAATCACTTCTTTTCCTTTTTATAATGGTGATGGTTGGTGCTAGTATTTTTTATCTTTTGATTTAAAGCAAATCCATTTCTTTCATTCACTTATCACCACCTTGAGGAACACATTAATGAAAATGTCCAAGTTAACGCTAGAATCTAGATCAATCAAAAACAATTTACAGCAGGCGCACTGCTCCCTGGGTCTTTGGTTTTTTCATATCTCATAAAATGGATTTCGGCCCATTCTACATAATTCTTGGATTGTATTCTAATTCTCAAATTGCAAACTCCTTTATAAAGTTATGCATTATGCAGATGGCATTCAAAAGAATAATATCTTCCTTTTAAGGTAGCATCCAATAGAATAACGCTAACGATGAATCTCATCAAATTTGAAAAGCCTTTTACTTCTGCCAAGAGAACTCCCATGACAAGGCCAATCGCAGAGTCATGGGATATTTTATAAAGATTTAAAGTTATACATTATGCAGACAGCAACTCGTAATACTGACAATGGAGCTCACATAATTTGCAAAGACTTCTACCTCAGTTAGGAGAAATCCCATGTTTAGTACCCTATTGACGAGGCCAATTGCAGAGTCGTGAAATTTCATTAAGATTTGTCTTATTCCTGTTAACAACCAAACAGGGGATATCAGTAGAAAGTAGAAACAGCAAACTACAAAAAACAGCAAATCACAGATTCTCATATTGTTTACTAACTTCTTTAACATTTTGGCTGAGAGCTCCTTCGTATCTATGATGTCCACAGCCCAACCAATTGATTCATCAGCCCTTTAAATTTTCAAATAATTCCACCCTCTTTTCTTCTTTTAGTGTCCTTGAATCTGCAGAGAACAAAACAGAACACCTAATGTTGAGTGAAAAAAAAAATAAAAAAAAATAAAAAAAATTAATTAAACAGAAAAGCAGCTTATAGTAGCCAATGTCATTTTTTTTATTAGCATTGGGTGTCCGGAACATTGTCTCGACTAATTCCAAGGGTGCACAGGCTCTCGACAAGGAATTTTTCGTAAATGTAGATCGGATAATTCAAAGAAAAATCCTCCAGTCAGAAACTACAATGGTCCCTAGACTTTGTTTGCACCCAAAGAAATTTAAATTTTAGACATAAGGGAGCCTAAGCCCAAGGCTTTTGCCCTTTTTTATTTTTTTATTTTTAAAGAGAGGCTTTTACTACTTGAGCCAACCCTGGGAGTTAGCAGCCAGTGTCAATTAAATTCATCCTTTGACGAAACAAAGGTAAAAGTAAGAAATTCGCAGTCTTTCTCCCCTCTAAGGTAGCACCACCAGCAGCTGCCAGCAAGGCACAGCAAAACACTAATTTTCTCTATTCATATAAAAGTTTTTATTTTCTTTTTAAGTAATTTTGTTCGAAGCGATTAAGAACAAAATCTGCACGAACACATTTGCTTTGTTTCATTTTCTTAAAAAAAATATCAGCTTAATGCAATGACAAATGAAGGCAAATGAAAAACCGATTAAACATTGCATGTTCCCAATCACAAGTTAGCATTGACCCATAAAATGTTAAAAGGAAGAAGGACAAATGAAAATAAAAATAAAAATCAGAACCTTATCACAAATTGAAAGGAAACCCATATGAGACAAAACTTAGAAATGAATAAAGTAAAGGGATTTGATCCTGCACAGTTAAGGAGGAAAGAGTTTTCTGATAGGAGCGAGCGCAGTATAAGCAGCCGTAGGCCATTGGTCCTGCAAAATAAAATAAAATAAAATAAAATAAAAAAGCGAGGACGATGACACGACGACGACGACATCCTATAACAGGGCCTCGTCCAACTTCATCAATGCCCGTAATGCAAGGCTTTGACACCCATTTGGGAAGGGGAGCCACTCACTCTCAAAGACGGAATTTTCGGTTTCCCTCCAGAAAAGCAGCTATCGTTTAAGTTTTGATAAAATAAAATAAAAAAGCGAGGACGATGACACGACGACGACGACATCCTACAACAGGGCCTCGTCCAACTTCATCAGTGCCCGTAATGCAAGGCTTTGACACCCATTTGGGAAGGGGAGCCACTCACTCTCAAAGACGGAATTTTCGGTTTCCCTCCAGAAAAGCAGCTATCGTTTAAGTTTTGATGCTGTTGGGTGGAGCTTCCTCGTGAATGTTAAAAGGACTATTGGATTACAGCTTTGATACGAAAGTGGGTATCCCAGAACAAAAATGGGTGACTATAAAATTGAATTTTACGGCTCATGAGTATGAGATCGTAGACAAGCCAGTCAAGGAAGATACGCTTCGTATGGGGCAAGTTATCATTGATTTTTTTCCTTTTTATTAAACGAAAGGAGGACGACACCTCCGGTTAGGACTCTAATCGAGCCGAGTCGGCTCGATACAAAATATTTAAATTTGAAATTTTTTTTAATTCTTTGTTCTAGCTCGACTCGATAAACTAAAATCTCAACTCGAGCTCGTCTTTCAATCGAGTTCAAATCGAGCCCGTCTTACAAACGAATTCGAGTCGAGCCGAGCTCGATTTCGAGCTTGAGTTTGAATTATTTTTTTTAATAAGATTTAATAATTTATAAATTAAATAAATAAATAAATAAGAACTAATATTGAATTTGTACAACTAACAAATAGAACCTCTATTAAATTATAAAATTGTAAAAAATTTATAAATAATTAATATCTAACTAGTTGATATTTATCCAAAATAACAATATATTATATACCTATATATATTATTAATACATACACTTAATATAATAGAATATATCTATTTCAAATATGGTTCCCACATACTAGTATATGAAATTTTTTAATTTTATCAACTAATTATTATACAAATTATAAAATATACCTATGAAGTATATTTACTATATAGACATAAATAATTAGAATGTATATTATATATTTAATTATAAAAGTAGTATGTTTATATTATTAGTTAATATATATACATGCATAGGTGTATGTATATATTTATCAATATATGAATAAGGTTTAATCAAGCCGAGCTAACGAGTCGACTCGAGCATAAACAAGCGAGCCTAAACAAGCCTTAGTCGAGTTTTGTCGAGTATGTATCATTTATAAATCGAGCGAGCATCTGCTTTAACGAACGAGCTTTTTTTTTTTTTTTCACGAGTTAAGTTAGATTCGAGTTTAACCGAGCGAATTATCGAACAGACTGGTTCATTTACGGCCCTACCTCCAATCCTCCATCTCCACATTAGTTATCATTTAATTTGATTTCTACGAGCGTACAAACGCAAACCCAAAAATTCCAGCATAATCAAGTGCACAGATGGAAAGAAGTTGCTCGGGTAGCAAGAGATTAGGCTGCTTTGAGACATTTAGCTGAGCCAAGTTGAATAGTAATGAGCCGAGTTAATTAAATGAGTTATATGAAACTCATTTAAAATAAATTAAATAAATTTTGTATTTTAATGTTAAGATTAGTTTATTACTTTTTATGAGATTGAAAAAAATTATAAACCTCTCTTATAAAAATGTGTTGAATTGAAAAAAATTATAATTCTCACATATAAAAAAATTTTGACTTGAAATGAATTTAATAATTTAAAAATTTGGTATTTAAATATTATACTCAACTTAAAATTAGACACAACAGAATTGAACTTGAGTTCAACAACCAAGCCTCGAGTACAAAATTCTATCCCCTATCAGTGACTCCTCTTTCCTACCTGACTGCCCCAAATCCTCTGAAAAGCAGAGAAATACCTTAATGGATTCCAACAAAAAAGGAGTAAAGTAATGGATCTTAACTCATGAGAAACATGTACATATCTATTGCTTATACTAGAATATATTGGTACCAGAACATACACCAAACGGTTGTAAACGGGTGTGAAAAACTAACAAGCAAGTTCTCAATAGACTTGTCCGTCTCTAGATTAGGAACTAATTAATAAAACAATCAAGAAGTACAGAGGTTTAATTACAAGGTCAAACACGCAGTAAAGTTTTCCAACACCAAAGGTCTCCCATATACAGGAATAATGAAAATTTGAACACCAAATAACACAAAAACGACAGCCTAGGTGCTACTGAAGACTCCATTTTGCTATTAGCCATCAGCATTTGAAACCTCCACAGGCAATAAGCCACAGTATGACAATCACGAAGAAGATCGCCCCTCCTACCATCAGCTTCATTTGGAGATTCTGCAGCCACATCTTTCTTCTAAGTTGCCTGCCTTGCCTCTGAAAGCTGTCAGCCTGGATTCAGAACAAAAATGTCGATGAGCAAATGAATCCGAAATGCATCAAAATACTTGTCAGGTTTGTGAAACTGAATGATAGACGTCAAGTACCTGGAACTGTAAATTTTCCGTTTTATCAACCAAAAGCTCAATCCTCTCCCCACGATCCAGAACCTGAATTGCAGCAAGTACCAAAAAGGAAGACGTAGTCAAGAAAGGGTTTTTAATTTCATAATAAGCTCCCCTATAGGATTGGATGCAACCAAAGCAATAAAAGCATTGGACAATGAGATAGCTGAAAATATTCTCAGGATCCACATCCCTGTGAAACGCCCAGTAGAGACGAACCAACATGGTTCCCAGAGCGGAGCAGAAAAAAAGAGTGTACCATCAAGATGGCCTACAGGACAGATCAACAGAACTGCTTCCAGAACCCTAGTGCACTCAAACACAATGAGTGGAAGCAGCTCTGGAGGGCACACATCCATGAACATCTTAGATTGCCGATTTGGAAGGTTGCATGGAAGCTGTTGCCAGTCAGAAATAGGCCAGATTTATACCTATTAATGAAGATCATTATGTATTGTTCCCTTTAGGTAATTCAGAAACACACATGAACACCAATTCCTCGAGTGCCATTTTTTCATGGGTGCTCTGGAAAGAGTCCATTTTGCCCATAAATGTCCACCAATTTGCTGCAACTTCGCCCATTTTCACACAGCCAAATTATATCTGACCCCCACTCCTATTCTCACATGATCTACCATCACATTCTATTTCAAATGGTTGTCCAAGAAGTAAGGCCCATTCATAAGGTTCAAAACGACCCCACACAGCCAATACTGGGAATACTCCGGCACCCTTTACATGGAGCATTGCATACAAATGCTGCGAAAAAACTCCACTCCAATCAATTTAAAGTATCACATATCCCCCACCGTTACTTTACCAAATCCACAACTGAAGATCCATCAGCACAATATTCAAGCAATCAAGGAATTGAAGCTTTATATAAGCACTACTGAACCATATATTTAACCAAAATGATTACCAAAAGCCATCTCCGACCACAAAGAAAACCACTTATGGCTGTTCTAAACACTTCAAGATACACTTGCATATACAGAACCTCATAACTTTCAAGACCACCTTACAATTTCTCCCCACATACTGCCACTTTATGCACCAAGCCTCCTACCAATAAACACTTCCATTATTTTTACCCACTTGTCAAGTGCCCAAACCACCAACATCAAGAGATAGGCACCCTTCCTATTACATTGAGAGAAAATTCTAGCACTTTTAAGCACTACAGTCGAGGGAGAGATCCAAAATAGAAGCCATTCCTTCAAAATAAAATGAATCTCACTAATGTATTTCAATGGCCGTGCTAAGATACCATAAGAAGAGAGGAAGACACTTCCAACTAGAATTGAATTAAAAAAAAACCAGTAATGACATCAGAAAAGAGCTATGCATGCATAGACCAGAAGTATTATAAACCATTTTATAAGAGGGTGGATACAACAAGAATTTGGTAATGGGAAAGAAAATGTGCGACACGATCTCAGAGACAAATACACAAGAACATGCAATGCATAGCATGCTTCAATTATATGACTGGAACATAAATTTTTTTTTTATATATATATATATATATTTTTATAAGTAATAAGAAATTTTATTAATAAGCATAGTCCAGGTACAGTGGAAGTATAAATGTGAATACACCTATTTAGGATCTAGTAACTGATACAAGGAAATCTTGGAAACTGAGACCATTCAGCTCTAGAGCGATGGCCCACATAGATATAATTACTAGAACATGACAATTAGAAGCAGGAGGTTACAATTAGAGTTAAACATGATAGAAAAAGCGTTAAGTCAGCACCAACAAGTCACAGTCATTGGCCTCTACAAAACAAAGCAACCATCAAGATGGGAGAATAAAAATAAAAATAAAAGGGGACAAGGTAAGTATGATGAAAACACCAATAAAAGATGAGGTAGGTAATACTTGAAAAACCCATATCAGATAATATCTGTGAAATTCACAAGCTTGCTCAGAACAAGGATAGATTAGACAGTGAACAAAATAACAAGTTCAAAAACAAAATTGCATAAACGCAATGCATATTTTTCTTTTTGATGGCAAAGTGAAGCAACCATCAATAATGAAAAAAGCAACCATCAATAATGAAAAAAACCTAAAAAGCTATCCTCACTGGGCACATCTAAGGAACTCGAACATTATCTCATCCCAAACATTAAATGAAACTTGTAAAATTCATCGTAGAAGCTTCACAACCTGATTTAGTAATAAACACAGAGCATTTAGCTTCTGGGAACCCACACCGCACATTCTATCTAAACTATCATAAATTATAATTGTTACAAAGATTCACAAAATGTTATACATAGCAGAACACAGCATGGTCACATATTTGTTTTAGAAATCTAAGACAATCTCAAAATAAAAAAGGTATCAAGCAAGGTTTCTCAATTATTATCACTAAAATTTTTTGGGAGATGGGATGGTTTAATCTCATCTCATCTCATTGCATTTCCTTCACAAACATCATTCAAACACAAATACTATTCAATTTCAAATCTTCAACTTTTTCATATATCATTACCTAATCATTACAACTTTCCCAAACTTCCAAATAAAACACAAAAGCAATTCAACTTTTCAGATCCCAAAACCAAAATAATATTAAAAATATATATTCTAACAATATTTTAACTTCATAATATTTTTATTCAACTTTTTCTCTCTCATTTCCCAAAACCAAATAAAACATCAAAACTCAAACCATTTCACTATTATTCACAAACCATTTCACTACTATTTCACAAACCATTTCTCATCTCATCTCATTCCCCAAACACCCCCCAAACCATTTTTCTTGTTTCTGACAATTTCTCCTCCGACCCAGCCCAAATCTGCATGTCATAATATCCTGCCCCCGCCCTGCTGGGGGAAAAAGCAAATAAGCAAGTCCAAACAAAAAAAAAGCAGTACCTTTCTCAAAGAACCAGGATAAAAGTCTACAGCAATAATGGAACAACAGCAATAACGGAACAGCTACCATTGTAGAGATATATAAGTTATACGCATTTGCCAATAATGACTAGAAGAAAAAAACACTAATAAATATATATATGTGATCTACCACAACCCAGCAATTTTTTTAATCAATGTAACATGACACAGGCAAGTCAATGTGCACCTTCTCGATATTGTCCATCATAATCCCCTTGACCTCAGATATTTGAGCCTTCAATTTGGCAAGCTTGGTCATTTCTTCTGGGTGGTTCATACAGTATTCCATGTGCTCCTTGAGCCTTGGCCTGGAAAAAGGAAGCATGAACTTACCAGCTAATACAAAAAGATGCCAAAGAACAACTAAATACTATCAAGCAAATACACACCCAAACTCTCTGTCCAGATTGTATGCAATACTAAATCTGTCCTCGAACAGATCGTCGTCGTCATCATCATCTGCAAGTGGGTGTGGACCCTCATCTTTGATACTTGGACCATAACGCTGCTTAAAATCATCCTTCACCCGTTCTAGAAACACAAAAGGCACGCTCCTTCCAACCGATTCATCCGCAACAACAAGAAAAACTGAAAACCAAAAGAAGCATATTCAACCACGCATGTTGCCATCTGAACTAAGATCAAACTGACTATATCTATTAACATATCAATACCAAATCCACTGTCGATGAGGAAATTAAATGTGTGCCCATCACACGAATATGTGTACTTGCTGCTATTCGACGGCAACTTCTGTAAGCACTGAACAGCAATGGTACTAAAGTTCCCCGAGTACGAAGTGTGCTCTGCTAAAACAACGGTTCCCTTCGCAGCAAAGCTGTATATTAAGCCTCTCTGACTCATTTCAGAGTTATAGCTTCAAACTTACTAAAGATCCACAAAGATTTTTCGCTGCTCCCTTATTCCAGCAGCAACCTAAACAGATAAAAAGAACGCATAAATTAACCAAATCCCCAATTCGTAAAACTGGAACACCAAGATCCATCAAAATCCAGTCTTTAATTTAGCTTACACTTATGAATTACCACGTAATTGCAGACTTGCAGTAATTCATGCAACAAGATAAGCAACCAATTAGAACAAGCAAAGCAATTGATCGCCAATGCCAGAAAATTAACGTAAGGCTTCGTCAGGTTTCAACTCCTAAGAATATCATCGAACCAAATAAATTAACATTTTTGAAGCCTAGGCAATCCAAATAGTCCAGCCAAATGAGCCTAACACATCCATTTCGGCGTGCGTGAGATGGGTTTTCAATTTTATCAGCAATTAAAAGAATAGGGGTAAAATTTCAACTTGAATCACGAGAAGAACCTGAAGAGGTTGGAAATGAAGGAAGAATCGCTTCGCGTGTTAAGACTTGGGGGAAGTCTGAACGTTGGAATGGAACTCAACTGACGCGACGTGCACGAGATGCTTCGTAGAAAGAGGAGTCGGTCTGCTTTAAATGTAATTGGTTGCTAATGAAAAATTGTTCTCATCATCTTCCCGTTTCATTCTATACATAATTTTTTAATTTTTAATTTAGTTTTTTTAATTTTTAATTTTTAATTTTTCTTACTTCTATTTAAGGTTGTAAAAAAAATGATAAATTGATAAATCGGACCAAACAGGTGGGATCAGTTCGGTCTCGAGTTTGGTTCAGTCCGATATTTTATTTTTCTTAAAATTAATCAAAATCAATCCGATTTTAATTTTTCTTTTTCTAAAACCGGACCGAACCGATTTATATATATTTTAATTTTTTATATTGTATATAATATTTCTATATAATATATAATTATATATAAAATAGTTTTATATTATATGATAAATTATAAATTAATATAATATTAAATTTTAAAATCTTATATCATTTTATTTATTATATTAATAGTTATATTAATATTATATAGTGCATATTAATATTTATACTAATACTACATCACTATATATTATAATATACTATAATATATCATTATATTCTATATTATAATATATTATTATAGTCTATAATACAATTAAAATATATATTATAATATACTACAATATATTATCACTATAGTATTATATACTATAATATACTATATTATATAATATATAATATAGTACATTAAAATAGGTAAAATCAGACTAAAAATCGGTAAAACTAGAATACTGGTTTAAGAGGGTAACCAGTGCTTAATCGATTTTGAAAAATATTAAACCGGTACATACGTTTCGGTCTTAAATTTTGTCCAAAACCGGACCGAACCAGATCGGTTACACCCTTACTTCTATTTAATGAGATTAAACAAAATAAAATATGATTCATTAGAATTATTTTACAATTTTATGTATTATATCAAATCATATTGATAAATTTATTTTTATATTATTTTTTCGTAATTATAAAATATTTATCGTATTTCATGTTAACAAGAAAAAGCAATAGATTTTCTAAATATCTTTCTTGTAAACGGTTCATTAAAAGTTAACCTAGTTTTATAGGGGAAAAAATAAAGCTTTTAAAAGTTTAAAAATCTAATTTGAAATTTAAAAAATAGTATTCTCCATTCCATCTAATTTTAAATAGGCAAGAAACAGAATCAGTTGTGACAGTTAATGAATTAATTTGTTGGAAAATGTATGGAAATAAATTCCTCCTATATATCTGTAAATGCCAGGGCCATACAAGGACACCTTCTTCACTGAATAACAAGACATGATTTTGTGCTAGCTAATGTGACAAGCGATCACATTAACGATATGCTATGTTTTGTGTTAATTCTCAGCTTAGATACTGAAAATGGAGCTGAACATTGAACACAAAGATAATCAGATGAAACACTCAGGAATGACTAATTTTAAGTCACAAACTGTGAAGTTTTTCACCAGCAATGCTTTCCCCAAAAAGCAGGTGAACTTGAATGTTGGATATTAAAATCGAGGAAACCTGTTCTTTCTGGTTTCTTTCTCCAAAATCAAATGAATTTGAAGAATAATATGGACAGGCACAGCAATAACTTAGGGTGTCTGAGATGGAAGACAAACATATCCATCCCCACCCAGTTCTTTCTTCTTTAAAATAAATTTTGTCTAGACCAAACTAGCTTTGTGCTCTTAAGCAAAAGCTATTTGAAAGAATCAATGATTTCCTGGCTTAGCCCCAACAATAGACAGAGCGACACCTCTGGTTGTCTTGACATAGGAAAGATATTCACTGTAATGCATTGTGAACAGCGTGCTCTGATAACGTGTCAGCAGTATACGCTTTCGGAGGGACTCAGTAATGGTGCCATTGTACCCGGCTTTTCGCATCAGTGAATCTATTGCCTCTGTTTTTGTCCAAGCTAAACCAAAGTGTACACATGAAAATAAAACTTGAGTAACTGAACAAAACCTCACTTCTGCACACAAATCTAACACTCCGTTAGAAGGATAAGAAGGGGGAGGGGGGAATCAAATGCACTTTCAAGAATCAAGGGTATTCTTTGAATAAACATCCTATTCTTCTTTGACATATAAACCTAGCAAATAATGTAGCTCTACTTCCCAAAAAACGAATATATAGGATAACCATCTTGTCACCTGGCTTTCCATCTGAAAACGTGACAGAAAGAGGCACATACTGAGTTTTTTACTCTGTTTTACACATACAATTTTAATTTAGAATTACTAAAGCATGAGAGTAACAATGAGAACTTGAAACAGTATTCATAGTGAAACTGACCAATATATGACCCAGTAAAAGAAAAAACCGACACATGAGATTGAACAGTTGGGATGACTAAGCATGGGCTATAGAGAAACTGGATGAAGACAAAAACTATCAAACAGGGATACAAGACCTATGGTTCATCCACTTAAAATCAAATTTGACACAATGCCCGTAATATATTGCAAGAAGATTATATTACAATTCTGCAGCTCGAAGAACTGTATGTGCATGTGGGACAAGCATGCTTGGATATGTAATATGGTATTCCTCAGCCACAAGTGAGGGCTTTAATATAATTTAAGGGGACTTGACCTCTTAAAAGAATAAATAAAAGATCACAGAATTTCAACCTATATGTTAATGAGCTAAAAAAAAGTTTACCCAATTGATTGGCATGTACTGTAGCGAGGATTGTTACCTTCTTGGGCAGCCACCTCAGGCAAATATGTGGCACTTCGCCTTGTATTATTGTCTGGATCAGTAAACTCAATAATTATCCCATGCTTTCCAACCTGCAGTAAGAACACACTAAGCCCACAAAGTGGGAAAAGGCAAAAATAAACATATACCACAATAACTCAGCAAGTAAAACAGAAGTTATCCCATTGTGAATCCTGACTATGCGACTCCTATGTATTATTAGATTCAGCATTTGATCATCAACCTCCACCATGGTAAGAGAATTACAGATTCAAATATTTAACCAAACAATCCCATGCACTAACCAATGTGCTGAATGGTCCAATCACCACAAGAAGGTTCATGGCAATCAACCAATCTGAAACTCCATCCATCAAATCATTGTGGATACATTTGAAAGAAGCTACATGATAAACCAATATTCCACAAGAACATCTACCATCAACTTCATACAATTACAGGTTTAGCAACTTCAGTCAATCTTACTGTTAAAATCATTCCTAAACAGAGTCACAACAACAATATACAAAAAGTCAGAATCAACCAACAAGGCATTCTTGGGGCAGAAAATGCTATCAGATTTTATGAGCATGCAATGGACCATAACAGAAGATAAATTAAATGTCTATACATTGTAACCTAAAGTACCACCAAACTCAAAACAAGTGAACAGGCAGATACCTCCCAATCAAGATAGTGGTTAGCAGTTTCATAATCAGTCAGAATGGAAACTGTGCACTCCAGAAAGGGTAATTCTTTAGCCTGTATGGGGGGAAACCTGCGGTCCCTCAAAGCACTGTGATGCATTACAGATAAAAAGGAAAGAGATTCAGAGGCATGCAATAGGACTAACAACAAAATAAGGATTACAACAGCCAAAAAACAAAAAAAAAAAAAACAAAAAAACAGAAAACAATAGCAAATTATCCTTGTTCTCCAGGCCAGACAAGCTCTAGACGAGACAACAACAACCCAGTTTAACCCCAGGCCTAAAACTGGGCCGACCTCAACAGGGGTAACAAAAGAAGCAGCAATATCTTCAGGGGTGACCAACTACAGAAAAGACCCAACATTAATCTTTTGACAGAATAAAACTTCCCAAGCCACAGATATAAGAAGCTTCACCATCCAATAAATCGTAACTACTTCTGCAATTATAAGTGATTTTGTGTGACCTATTTATAGTTGTGATTGCTATTTTTTTCTGCCAACTGCCAATTAGTAAGTATCAAAAGCACACGCTATAACGCATCATGTGTTCCATACAGCTGGTCTGTACACACATATCATTAATCACTATCATAGATGCTGTTGAAGCTTACTCCGAATATAAGGCGAAAAAATAGAAGAGAATACAGTAAGTATAAAGGTCCATGAGTGGGAAGTATATGCAGCAAAATATTTTTTGTTTTGTTTACTTAAAAAAAAAAAGTATATGCAGCAAAATATACAATCCTTGAATAGTTAAGATGCAAAGGACATGCTTTCCAAATATACCTGGTTAGAGCATAGTCCTTGAATCCATTAATCAACCAACGAGCTTCTAGAGTTCCAATGCATCCACGTAAACGAGGCTCCCCTCCATTCACCACTTTCTTCCAAGTAACAAATAATGGACTGGGACAAGAGTATGGAAAATGATCAACTCACACCTCTTTTACAACTATTGTACAACTCTATATGAAATGGAAGGTAGTTTTCTAAGACTGAAATACATTTTTAATGAAGTGCCATGATTGCATTGGTTGATTGTAAAATGGGTTGTAAAATAATTTTAAAAGAGTTCTGTGTATCATTATCCTAAGAGTAGTATTTGTGTGAGAGAAGAATATCAAGCAATACAAAGTCTGGTGTGCAAAGCATAAGGTAATACATCTCTTACTTCATAGCATTCTTTAAGCTATACATATTCGAGCCCTATCAAACTCACTTGGGTCTGATTTGTATACATCTATTAAGCTATATATATACTAGTCGGTGTCTATAAATTATAGTTTTGCATAATTCAAATGTCCATATTTGTTTTTTCTTTTATATAAGTAAAATAAAATTTTATTGAAAGAATGTAATAAGCGAAGCCCATGTACACAAGAGGTATACAAAAGAAAACACCTAGTTACATTCTATAAGGAAGAAGAAGAAGAAGAAGAAGAAAAGAAAACAGAAGATCATGAGCAGAAGCTCCATCAAGTCCTATAGCAGAAAACCATTGTAATAAAGTAAATACAAAGACTTTCCAGTGTGCGCTCCTTATTGTTATCAAATGTCCATATAATCGGGTCACATATAAAAAACAGGTTGTACAGGCATGCATTTCATTCTCAGGCTTGAGAAACCCAAAAATGACTATCTAAGTTTTCACATATGTAAACGCCAGAAGAGAAGATCAAATCAAATGTCAACATTACGTTTTTTCTAGTCCTCTAATTTAACCCCCACCCTCCCTTTCTCCTTCCAAGAAAAAACAAAAGAACAGAACAGGTTCAGAATGCTCACCATAAGATGGTGGAGTTAGCAACCCATGCTAAGTCACAAAGTCGGTGAGTACCAACTTTCAATGCTGCCGATGTAAATATCAATCATGCAATGTTATATTTAACACAATGCAAAATTGATAAATTAGTTATCAACATTTTGTGTTGAAAAACAAACTACAGTATACCTTGGAAACGCCAATACTAATATTTGGATGAAAAGTTAATACTATGATATATGAATGTACTCAACAGTCTGTCCCCAGCTTGACCCTATCACAGATTAACCAACCCACTTTAGAATTGAATTCATCTTACAGGAGCTATAATTAGCCTCAAAGCAGCTCTCCATTTAGTATAGACACCCTCCATTTATACATATCCATAAAGCTCACATGAATTCTAAAACCGATAAAAAGGAAATTCAGAATCCTGGGTCATCCGTTATGCCATTTTTTATTTTATTTTTTTTATTTTTTATTCCAACAAAAAAAACCAAAAAAATCTAATCAATAACTAAAATAACTTTAGATAACAATCCCAATCAGCAACACCTGAACGAGAGAGAACCAAAAAAAAAAACTTTGCTTTCTCTCATAAATGAAAACCTGAAGAAAAACAAATGGTAGTAATAACAACTAAACCGTTAGTAACTTCGGGACCAAAACAAACTCTATTGGCAAAATTAAACTGAGCGCAAAAAAAAAAAAAAAAAAAAAAGGAATAAAAAACTATGAAAATGAAGAACATAACAATCGATGAAACCCAAGGAGCCATATCGCATCCAATACATCAAAACACATCCATCAGCCCCGCCTACAAGTACATGCATACATATATAAGATAAGTAGAGAGAGAGAGAGAGAGAGAGAGAGAGAGAGAGAGAGATACTGGTGACCCTCATCGAAGGCGGGGGGAGGAGAATCTTCGCTGTTGTAGTGAGAGACGAGGGTGTCGAAGCAGTAGACCACCATCTCACGGTTCGCCGACACCATTTTCTCAAACAAAGAGAAAAGGAAAAAACAAGGAACGTCCTAAAGTAGATACGATCCTACTGTGATCAGATTTCTTGGGAGCGGATGTCGTAACTATATACTTGCTATGTTAACGGAGAAAAAGGGAGAGAGATTGGTGCCTGAAATAATTGCGGATCATGGAAGAGCGAGAAAGCACATACATATGCGAGCACACCTCTCTCTCTCTCTCTCCCCGTCTCTCTCTCTTCTTGTGTTCCTACTTCATCAAGACAAATTAATGAAAAATAAAAAAACTAAAGAAAATACAGGGTATTTAGATTCCTATAATACCCTTGACTATCCCATTAATAACGGAATAACCTCTGTCACTCACAGCCGCTGAGCTTTTTAGTTTTTGCTTTATGACTTCAGGGCTGTCGTTTTTTTGGAAAGATTCCCTCAGCAGACTTCACTTGCACTGCAGCTTTGAAACTCGAATAGATATTTAAACTAAAAATGCCTCCTTACATGCAGAATTTTTTGTTTTTTTTTTTATAAATATATTTTAATTTATTTTAATATTTAAATATATCTAAATTCATATTAAATAGATCTTATAAAATTCACTATATTGTTTCAATGCATTAAAATTTATAAAAAATTTAATTCATCTTAACTCAATTCAACATTTAGACAAACAATTATTAATGATATCCAAGCAAATTATTAATGTTATTAGTCGTCTTTTCTAATCTTTTTCAGCGCTTTATCCGGAAAAAGGGCATGGATGCATACCCTACGAATATTATTATCAAAACAGGATGTTTCCTTAATCCACACTTTTCACAACATTTTATACAATTATTTATAAAATAAAATATATTTTTATAAAATAACTAATAAAAATATCATCACTTTATAAAAATACTTTTATTTTAAAACATGTGTTGTGAAATGTATTCCGTGTATATCATTATTCTAAAAACATTAGTTGATGCAAAGAAGAAGGATTCATGCAAGTCTAAAATGTTCAAATCTTATACAAAACTCTATTCATTTTTTCACTTAAAAACAAGACTATTTGAGTTACTCTCCAAATTCTCACCTCAAAAGTGAATTTACTCCCAATTGTGCCTAACAGGTTTATGGGATTTGTATCTCAACAACCCAAATTACATACAAACAGGGTAGCTCAATTGGTCAGGCCTTGGGTTTGCTCCCCAATGGTCACTAGTTCGAGTCCCCTCAAAGCCACTAGAGGTTTACCTGGCCGTTAACTTCAGGGCCTCTTGAGATTAGTCGAGGTGCGCGTAAGCTGGCTCAGACACCCAAGGATATCAAAAAAATAATAATTACATGCAAACGATCTTCATTTGAAATTACAGATTATGTAAACTTTGATTTCAGAAATAAAAAAAACTTCACAAATTATGTAGTGAACATAGAAGAATAAACCAAGACTTCAGAATTTTATAAACATGTTAATCATGCCTCCTTTTCTCCTTGTCTTTCCTGCATTTCCTCTTGTCATCCGAATCACGAAAATGCCGCTTCTCATGCCTTTCCTGCTTCTCTTTTTTACACTCTTCGCGCCTTCTTTCCTTTTGACCACTTACATCCTCGGATTCCTTTTCTCTGGTGTTACTTGGTGACTGATCAGGCATAACCACCTTCTCCTCCTCAGCTGAAACATCCTCCACTGAGGGTTCAATAGAGCTCGTTGCTTCCCCAGGGCGAGGTGCTCTGCAGTTTGTAGAGGAATTCATGCAAGGGAGAAAAGGAAAAAAACAATGAAAAGAAACAGAAGGAAGTGGCAACAGTTAGTACAAATGCCGTTGCCAAGATTAACATTTACACTCGATGCATCTATGTAAAATAAAAAATAAAGAACCAAAAGGTACTCAAAATCACCAAATTAGAGTTACAGAATATTTGAAGAACTTTTTCAAAAGGTTTTTGCAGGTGATAAACATCATGAGAGATCATAAATCCAAACATAAAATTCCAAATTTGACGAATATCATAAGGGCAGGACCTAATCCACTTTGGTTTTGTTTTTCACATATGCCTTGAGAAACCAAGACCGTGAACCTGAGCAGCTTCAGCATGGCCTGCACCCAAGTCCACTGCAGTAGACCCTCGTTTCACAAGCTCAGAAAACTCATGCTTATCAAGCCGATTACATTGAGGTCGGCTAGCATGTTTAGGAGCTAAGCCAAGGGCCTCCCTCATGGCCTGCTCCCCCTGTTCCTTAATTCTTTTACTTCCTCCTTTGCAGCTTCCATTTCTGAATCCCAAGCTTTTTTGCCCCTGGTATACCAGTGTAGATCTTTCCCTGTCACATTAATAAACAGGGAAATTCAGAAATTCTTTAACAAAGAATGGCCTTATCTCAGAAGCGCACGAAAGATAACACAAAGCTATATTTATAAATCCAAGAAACAAATCCTGTACAAAACTCTGTAACAAAACAACTTTTCTGGCTGTCCAAAAAGAGAACCAAATTTTATTCAGGTCACTAGCCTAATACTTGAAACTTAAAGGACTCTCAGGTATTCCACCAAACCTCCTACCGTCCTGGTCTTACAACTAACAAAATATCATCCACAAAACACAAACATCACACAACCCCACCATGAACTAGAGGCAAAATCTCTATAACATAGAATATAGATGTCACTGACAACCAATATAACAGTGTTTGTTACCTTTCTGCCATCTTCCAACAGAAGCCTTGATACTGTGACCAAGGTAATTCTCTCGATGCTTATCAACCTTTACTTCCTCCCAGCTAAATTCTGTGCATCACAAGCAAAGCACAGTTAACAAAAGATTCAAACGAGTAGTTCTGAATGAACAAGCAAAAATTTGCAAGAAAACTATGTCTAATAATCTCAGATATCATCTGTAAAGTACTTTGCAAGTTAGTAACATCCTATCAAAACCATATATCATGGCCATCCCACTAGAGAAAAAGAAACCCATACGACAGATCGTTTGTTTCAATTCATTTTATAGACTTCTAACAATACCCATGCACTTCTCCAGAAAAATAAAATGCATTAATTTCTTAACAAGCGACCAAATCAACCAAGATATATATCTCTTATATCCACAATTTCAAGCTTTTCAATCCCATTTAAAGCTTATCCTATTCATTTCCAATTTCAACCAACGAGACAACTAGGGTTTGTTCATGATTACTGAAGCATAACAGAAACCTGCAATAGAATTCCTATCCGCCTAATTTCAAATTTCAATAAAAATAAGAATATATATTACCAAACACCTCAGATTTCAATAATTTTCGGGAAAGAAAAATCCGTAAAATCAAATTACATTGCTTACTTGAATACAGGGAGAGAGAGAGAGAGAGAGAGAGAGAGAGAGAGAGAGAGAGAGAGAGAGAGAGAGAGAGAGAGAGATTACGAGATACCCCCAACGCAACCTCTGGTAGGATGATACACCTTCGCCTATCGATGCTTCGATTTCTATCGGTGAGTCGGATGAGTCAGTTTCCGAGTTAATCTAATAGAAGCAGGATTTAAGAGGGATGCATATTTCTTGACGAATCTAAACCGTTCAAACAAGATAGACGGTTTGAGTTGTGCCACGCCAATATAGGTAGCGGCCATGTCAAATGTCACTAAACCAGCACTATAAATACGGAAACTTCTAGTGCCCTTTGACTGCGACTTCGGACTCTAAAGGAAATACCCAGCTCGTTGACAAATGGCCATGAGATCCGCGCTGAGTCGAGTATCGGTGAGTGTGTCTCGTTCCATGGAGTCGACTCGGGGTGCGACTCGCTACTTCAGTGACGACAAGGGCCGGGTTCTGGGCGAGGAGGAGCGCGCTGCCGAAAACATCTACATTAAGGTCTTCTATTTCTCTATTATTATTTCATGCCCTGTGTATTTGCTCAGAAAATGATAGAAAACGTATGAAAAGGAAACTTCCGTTATTTTGGGAGCTAAGAAAAAGTGAATGAGATTGATCACGAAAAAGACAGAGTAGAGCTGTAGAAATTTTGATCTTGGGGAGTAGAGTGCTACTGATTGGCTCGGCTGATCACGAAAAAAGACGGGAGATTAGTAGAAATTTTGATCTAGGTTAGCTTGAGACTTGAGAGTGCTACTGTTTGGCTCGGTCGGGGTGAGAAGCCGTCTTTTAATAATGGATTTTGTTAGAAAATATTTTCTCCATGGGTTTCTCAGCAACCATGTAAAGCAAGGCTCAGTTTGGTTGCCGAGGTAAAAAGTAGGAGAAGAAATGATTTTGGATATATGCTTCTTCTTTTTTCTACTTTTTAACTAACACGATTCTTGAACATCAGTTTTTATTTATGTATTCGTTTTCTACGCATCAAAAAATTTATGTATTCATTTTCTTAGCCAGTAAATGATTCGCCTTTTTTGTTCTTTTGTTATCTATTCTCTCCTTCACTGGGAAACTACATTAAACTGCGGGTTCATCGTTTTGCATTATTATTGTCTTATCTTTTCCTTTGACTCAGCTTTCTCATCAAACAAACAGTTTCAATCAATTCATTTTTGTTACGTAATCACTTTCGCTTATTGTTTAGCCTCTTCTTCCCTGGTCCTTGGGCTTATATCGACAAATTTGTTGATTTTTGTGAAAGAAAATGGAGAAGGAAAGGTTGGAGAAGCTGAAGCAAAAGGCAGAGAAAGAAAAGGCGGCGAAAGCAAAAGAGAATGGGGACAAGGTATGTACCCTTAGCATGTTGTTAGCTACAAACTATTAATTATTGGGCGCTATGTTATTGTTTTGTTGTTCAATGTTGTTTGATTTGACTAAGGTATTATAAGAACACATTATGAAGTATGAGTTGTTCCATTTGTATTAATCAGTCAGAAATTCAGCACTTTCATGGATAAGGGAGAGACTCATAACTTGTTTTCACAAGGATTCCCTCGTAACAAGGACTGTCAAAGAATTAGACTTGACTTAAGGGTCTTGTTTGATAGGATGGCTTATTGAAACATATATCCCAATTTGCAAGCCAAAATTTTAAGGCCACTCAACAAGGATTGAGTGGGGATATCTGGAATTTCTTTATGTCTCCTCTCTTTCAGTGGTTTTCTGCTATTGTACTAGAGGGAGGGAAATGGTCATGAGTTTTTGTTTTCTTTTCAGCTTTCTAGAATGTAATTAGGTGTCTCATTTTGTATATTTCCTACGTACATGGGCTTTGCCTAGTTTCATTCGTTTCAATAAAGTTTCTTACTTCAAAAAAAAAAAAAAAATTTTAAGGCCACTCAACCAATCTGATGTTCTTGTATAGGTAAAATTAACTTTATTAATGAGAATGAAATATGCATTGCCCAAGTACACTAGGGGTATACAAAAGAAAACACCGACTACATTCTAAGAACCAGAAAAAAAGAATAAGAAAACTGATGTGGTTTTTAGTGCTTGATTTAAAAATGCATTACAAGGAATAGAGCTTGGCTAAGTTTCGTAAGTTCCAGAAAACTTCAATTAGATACTTCCTATTTAGTCAAGGTTATGCCTTCCTCCTCCACCACCCATCCCAATAATAATTTTAGGTCAAATGACGTAGGGTCTTTATTTAGATAATAGATGTTGTAGCGGTACAATCATACATGTATGTGCTGTAGCTGTAGATTTTGGTTTCATATATGTGACAACATAGGATTACAAAGCCATTTTTCCCTCAAGTAATGGACTTAGAACTGGTTTTCGTAGTTAGTGAATTTGGTGTCCAATTGTGAGTTGCAACAATGTGTCAGTTTTAGGATATAGGGCATTTAAGCTGAAAAGATGAATTTATGTTAGATGTGTATCAACAATGGTCCATTCCCCAATCCTATGTTTATTGAGTGGAAGCAGGTTTTAGTGTGGTCATGATGTATTCTGGTGGCCTTTCAATAATTTATCTGGAAAGCTTATGTCTTGCATTATTTTGATTTCATATCCAATTGTTAACTTGTGATTTTATTGTTTTCAGAAAACCGAGGGGACCCATCAGGATTGAAATGTTCAACTGCACTAGCAGATAGCTTCTTGCTTTGGAGATGAGGAAAAATAAAATGTAGCCAACTTTTAACTCTCGACCTGATCTGGTCTTTGTACAAAAGTACGTTTCGTGTTATCATCTCTTAAACAGTAATTTACATGGGGCCTGTTTGTATGCAGGTTCTTAATTTGTTCAGGCGTTTCTGTTAATGATCGTTGTGCTTCTGCATTTGTTTTTATGGGCTTCTGTCTTTGCATTTATGATATGATCACTTATCAGCTCTTATTAATATTGAGGTCTTTCCCGTCCCTGGCCATTAAACCTTGACATTTTAGTTCAGTAAGAAATAGATTTAGGTTGTGCTACAGCTGAAACAAGGTTCCTTCACTCAATTTTTTAAATCAATTTCTCCTGCAGCTTATGAAGTTTATGCAGTCTGCTATTGAGATTGAAAGACTCCATGTCTGTTATTCAATGATGTAGGGCAAGATTCTTGAATGAATGACTGAAATTTAGAAATGGGATTCCCGAACACTTAACTTTTTCTAGTTAGCATTTGCTGGTGTGGCTTGGAAGGGCCTGCACACTGAAATGATGTTAAGAAGTTCCAAATCAACGGCTTTCAAGTTTTCTGGGATCTTATTATGATTGTATGTGGTGATGTCTGAACCAATAATATTAATCTTTACTACCATCAAAGGAAAATGAAATTGATGGATTCAAGATTCTGGTATGATATTGTTTCGATTGCTTCAACTAGAAAACAACAAAGTTGTATGTTTGATAATTAATGACAGGTTTGGTTATACAGATGAGATGAAAGTTGAATAAAATCTTGTTAGAATATAATTTTTTAATATTAGTTTTGTTTTGGGATTTGAAAATGTTGAAGTGTTTATTGTATTTGTGTGGGTGTAGGTGTTTGGGGAAATTGTAATAATTAGATGAAATGCAATGAGATAATTTGTGTTGTATAACCAAACCAGGCATATATTTCATCGTTTTTCTTCCAGGAAACTGGCTTCAAATACAAGAGCCTTTGTCTCGTAATAATGTGTCGTTTACCAGTAGGATAATGAGGCGGCATATAATACTTTTTTCACATAATAGCTACAATAATTTACGAAATTTGCACAGTTCACTTTTCCATGAACGAGGGCGTAGTGATTGTGGAATTTCATCAAATTCATGGCCGTGATCCTGAAAAATATTAAGCACCGAGGTATGAATTCATTGCATGTCAACCACAAGAAACTATGAACACGAGACAATCTGGCCTTGACAAAAAGGAGTAGTTCACTATTTCATTACCATTTCAGTTTAACATTGAATGTAATTACTCTTTACCTCCCACAAAAATTTCTGAGAATCAACAAACAGTCTGTTGGTGTTTTATTAAGTTGGCCCTTTCTTTCTCAGGCCTTGGGGGCAAGTCCTGCCTTGAGTTTGTGAATGGTAGCAACATCAGTCTTGAAAGACTTTGCCAAGATCGCATCATCAATGCCGGTAGTGAGAATACACTCCCAAATGCAGAGATTGCCAAGGCAGAACTATTTGCATCACTATTGAACTCGTAGTGAACAAGTCCCATTGGAAATACAAACAAGTCACCAGTTTGGAGTACCTGAGTGAAGAGCTTATTAGTAGTATCAATAAACCCAACTTCCAGGGCACCACCAAGGAGAAACAAGAGCTCCGCGGTGCGAGAATGGGTGTGAGGTGGATTGATAGAGCCAGCGGGGTATTGGAGAATCGCATAGAAACACTTCGGCCAGCGAGGGCCGGGAATTCAGCAAGGCTTGCTTTCGAGACCTTGAAAATTGTGGGCAGAGGTGCCCCGACAACAGCTCTCAAGTTGGTAAATGTGAAGTAGCTGTCATCGGGTGTGAAGTTTGTTGGGACTACAAAATCTGAGATGATATCTTCATCTCCAGCAGTCACTATGCGGATTGTAGCGAAGGCAAACACGAGTGCAAAGCAGAACAAGCTCTTGGAAGTGCTGAAGGCCATGGACATGCTACCTGAAGGCAGAACTTGATTTGATATGTAGAAATATAAAGCTGACTTGCTGCAATATGGTAATAGATAGGGGGGGCAGGATGCAAGTGTAAAGGAATGAGTGCTAATTGCAGGCCATAGGGCGGCAATTTTAGTTGGAAACTGCAATGTCTTTTTTTTTTTTTTTTTTTTTTTTTTTTTTTTTTAAGATAAATTTTCAAGTGGAAACTACAATGTGGAGATTCCTTGTCCTCTAGTGTAGTTTTAGCCAAAGGTAAAAGAAAACAAACGAACCAATAGTATGTGACCTTCAGCCATAGCCTGCCATTGAAGCAGAAAGTTGTGGTGAGTTGGGGGGCAAACTGCCTCAAGATTTGTGAAAGTTGAGCGCAAGTCAAATATGTAACACTGTTGAAACGTTTTAGTGCAGATAGCGAAAAATAAATAAATAAACAAACTTATGAGGCTAATTATGAAAGCTGATTTAAGAATTAGGGTTCTTTTATATAGATATGTTATACATCAGTCACTATTTATTCCTACACCCCACAGTTGATGTCACTATTTTTTTTCTTTTTTCATATCAGATCCATAGTCACCAAATCCATCTCCCTCATCTACCTCTCTCTCTTCGACCCCTCTGTCTCTCCTACAGCTCTCTCTCATCAATCGCCCCCTCTCTCTCCTAAAGCTCTCTCTCATCAATCTCTCTCTCTCTCTCTTCGACCCCTCTCTCTCTCAAAACTATTGTACTTTCTGTCTCCCTCCTCTCCCCATTGCTCTTCTTCCTCCTCAAATCCCCATCTTACCCATATCCTTTTTATCAATGATTGGATTTAATTACCACGTAAGGTGTGAGGTGTAAAATGAGATTAGGGGCTAATGAGAATAATAATTCTTTCTTATAATTTTCAGAAATTTATGAATAGACCAGATAAAAGGCCCTAGGCTCCGTTGGGCCTAAATGACTTGCCTAATCTACTAATTTTACAATTTGACATCAAGTCCCTCTATTTCAAGTGTTCTCAATATTAATGACACAACAAGATTTGATTTGCATTGTTGTCTCCCATTACTAGAAACATAAGCTAAAAGAACTGTTTATTTTAAACTAGAAAAGAAAGCTAAAAACATGTAAATGTACTCTGCTTTTTTAGATCAGTTGGTACTTAATAATAAAGGCTAAGTTGGTTTTGGAAGTCTGATCCAACCATGTTTGCCTTGCTTGCATAAGCTCAAAAGGCTTTACCTTCCACCATGTTTAAGATACCTAAGCATGATTAACATTTTAAAACAAGCTGCTAGAAAAAACCCATTGCCTTTTTTTATCTTTTTTTATGGTTTGACTTTGACTGGACCACCACCTTAGGGAGGGAGGCATAAAATTTCTTTGGGCTGAGAACCTAATGGGGGTGGGAATCGTGCTTCAAAAGATAATGTCCGAGAGCCAATGCAGGATACTGTTCATACGTTCTGGACAGTCCACTCCACTTCGCTCCACTCTCTGCATTGAATAATGGAGTGATATAGGAAGGATGGTCAAAGGGGTTGTGAAAAATCTTGAGAATATTTAGGTTAGATTTTATTGTGCATGATGATCTCAGAGCGATGGAGAGACCATTTGCAGGTAAATGGTAGATGAGCAATTGAAATTGACATTCAAGCCGAAGCAAGTTAGGTAGGTTTTTGTAGTGACATCTGGTTTCTGGTGCATCAAGCCTAGCAAAGCAGCATCTGTGCTTGTCTTGTTCATAGTTTCACAATTACAATCCAAAATTCATACCTTTTGGGCTCTGGGATATGTACAGTTATCATTTCCTCACCAAAGTATGAAAAGCCTATCCAGCACTAACAGTGTAGTACTCTTATCTTTTTGTAAGATGAAAAACCCATTTCAATCTTAATTAGAGCAATTGAAAAGGCTGAGTACAGAGCTCTGACCACTCTTAATAAAGAAAAGTAAATAACAGAAGAAAAGGAAATGGAGTTCGAGTTTTCAGCAACTGCAAAAGAGGAAGGCAGCAGCATTGCTTAGCTTTGGGAGGGGCTTAAGAGAACCCCATTAATGATTCGGCGGAACCATCTGCATGTTGGGAGCTGTTCTGACACAAAGACGATTCTAAATAAAGGAGGGATGAAATTTAACGTGGTTCGGTAATTGCTTACGTCCATAGCTACTGTTATTTCACTATGAAATGAATTTTACAGAAAAACTCTCTCTGCTCACCCACTCTTTTCTCTCTTCTTTTTCTCTCACACACTGTCTGCACACACGCAGCACACACTCTCTGTTTTCTCTCTACACTTCTCTGCTGCACTCTCCACACACTTAAGCTCTCCTATTTATAGGAGAGCAGATCACTACATTGCAGCAATTTGCTACATGATGCTTGAGGAGGTGCCTAACAATACAAAAGAATAAACGGTGCAACGATGCATTCGGTATCTTTTGGTGCATATTTTACTATTTATTATTTTTATCTCCACCTGCAACACTGCAGGGCAAAAACTTTTTTTTTTTTTTAAGCAAACAAATTATCATTAAATAAAGGAAAATAGGATATACATGAAGAGGGTGAAGTTCTTATAAACACGTCATTACCAGTTTACAACTATTACAGTGCAAAAATAAGAAAAAAACAAAAGAAAAAACGAATTTTAAGAACAAGTATTTGAGCCCACCCATACCTTACAAAGAAGAGACCCTTTTACGGTTCGCATGTGAATCACGAGGCGATAGAAGTCGGAAGTGCACTGCTATTTGTTGCGATGAGATGTCTATTCGGGGCCAAGAACTTGATGGGACAAAGAGATAAGATTTCTATTCTTTTTAACCACTCTATTAGGCATAGCCTTTCTACAGGCCTGATCTGAGTCTGATAGCAACGGCTCACGGTGGTTTTGCAGACAAAATTATCCATTTCAGATACAACTGGTCTGCATTCTCAGAAAGCGTGAGAGAGAGAGAGAGAGAGAGAGAGGGGGTAAGGAGATGAGAATTCATTAGCATGGAGTTGAATGATGAAAACTAAAGTACATGAAGGAGCAACGACACGTAAAGCGCGGTCGAGGTGCTGTGGACAGAATGTTGTCATTTGGGCCCCCAAGCATAACAAACAGAACTTAATAATAATAATAATAATTAGAGTGATTTGATATATAATTATAAATTACGTAAAAATTATGTAATTATTTAAAAAAAATAAGATTTATTATTAAAAAATTATTTTTTTATTTAAATTTCATATTTTATTTATTTTTTTAAAAATAATTACGTGATAATTATACAATTTACAATTATAAATATTTTTTATCTAATAATAATAATAATAAATAATAATATGAATATCAAATATCTCCATTAAATATCTTCGTTTATATATATATATATTATTTTTTTAATAACTAAGAAAATAATTATTATTAAATTTATATTTTTTTATTTTTCAATGATTAAGATAGTTAAAAAAATTAAAAATTAAAAAAAAATTATTTATACTAATATACATATTTAATAAACATATCTAATAATCACTTTAGTATTTGTCCATAATAATAATAAGATCAGTTCTACGCATCACCCCGCTGTTCCTTCTACACTGCAAACCTTCTTGACATGTATATTTTTTTTAAAACTTTACTATTCATTATCTCTATGCATCACTTTTTTTATTTTTTTATTTAATTCTTTTAAATTATTTAAATTAATTTATTTATCATTTATATATTATATATTTAATAAAAAAATAATATATAATATATAATGTAGAAGATGATGAGTACAACTTATCTAATAATAATGATAGTAGCATGGATGGAAATGCGCGGTTGGCTCAGTGTGCCTTTCGCATAGATATTGACGCTTCCCCACGCGGAACGCCCCCATCAAAAGATAGAGGGCTTTGCTACACGCAGTCGGGAAACGCAGTCGGCATGCAGTCGGCTGTACGGAATGAATAAAAAAAAATTATAAAAAAATTATTTTATATTCAGGGGGACCTGCATGAATTATAAAAAGCTATAAAAATAATTTTTTTTTTTCATATAAGTCCTGTATTAATTTTTTTTATACAGCCGACTGCATGCCGACTGCATTTCCCGACTGCACAAATCATTTCTGAAAGATAAAAAGAGTCCCCCCCATACCTTCTTTTTCCTAAAACGCCGCCGCCTGCCTCTATGCACCAATATCCGTGCTTCATAAACTTTTTTGTCTAGCTACTGACTATATATCAACAACAGAAAATATGAAAAAAAAAATTAAAAAATATATATAATAAATATCATATTTTTAAGACACATTTTATAATAATATTAAAATATACAAATATTTTAAAATTATATTATTTTTATAAAGATATTTTATAAAATTACTCATTATTTAAAATATAATTATATAAATATGAGTACTGTTACGTCTATAAAAAAATTATATAAAAATAATTTTATAAATTAATATAATTTTATTTAATATATTAGATTTATTTTATAATAAATATAATTTTATAATATGATGAATTATATGAAATTATATTAATTTATAAAATTATTTTTATATAATCAAATATTTGCATATAAATATTAAATGTAAAACAGAACGTACCGCTCTAAAGTGGTTCTGTTTTCAAAAACAAGAAAGTCACCATTAGGGGTAGGCAGCCTCCAAAAGTAGCCATAGCCGATCACCCTTTGGACGGCTGTGATTTGGAAATAACCTCAACGGGATCCGGACACAGGTGGCTTTTATTTATTTATTATATTTTTTAACATTGTTTTGAAATTGTTTTTTAGTTTCTTTTACATTGTTTTAATTTAAGATTATTTTACATTTTTTTAATTTTAATATAGATATATCATGTGTTAATTTTAATAATATATTATATTTAATTTATAATTAAAAATTTATATTATCAACTCGATGTATAGATTCTAGAGCTCATATAATAAAATAATAATATGGTATAATTTGATTTGAAAGAATAAAAATTTTAAAATTTAAATCTTATAAATTAAATATTATAATTTAAGTGATGTAGATTATATATTTTATAATTTCACATATCTTAATATTAATTTATAAATTTGATTTTTATAAAATATCTTAAATAGAATTATCTAATTCTATAACAAATCTTTGTGTGTAATACTATATATTCTATTTTCATTCAATTATATATAATATGATAAATATAAGATATTTATATGATGTATAAAATTTTATTCGTTAACTCATCTTTATAAAAATAAAGGATTATTTAAATTGAGAAAATATTTAAATTCATCTCATTTTATTATTATAATTTTTTTAAATTCATATATAAAATATAATCAATAATTTAAATTTTTTAAATTAAAAATAAAAATAATATTAAAATATAATATTTTAATAATATTTTATTTTATTTTCCTTTCATCTTATCAAATTCTAAAATAAATACTCCCCCTGAAACTATAATTAATCCTTAAAAAGACGTTAACCTGTAGACAACAGTGAACCAGCCAGCTTAATTGTGGGCCCCCCACTCTCACGGAAACGGATGGTATCTGCGGCTCGGCTTCTCCAGTCTCCCATACAAAGCCATTACTGATCCTTCACGCCGTCCATTGTCAGACAGCCCTTCCGTTTTCACGGAACTTCCATGTCCTCTGCTCAACCTTTATAAACCCCCTTCACCCGCTCTTACCTTCTCACCGGTACACGGACTTACTGAGTCAGAGTGAGAGTCCGAGTTATATACCAGAGAGAGGTACTCAATGGAGAGCCATGGCTCGTCGTTCTCGAGCCTCCAAGCCTACTTTCGGGCACTGTCTCAGACCCCCACCCGCCTTTCCCGCCGTGCCGGCTCCGTTTCCACCTCCTTCGACGAGGTCAGCCGGGTCCGGGCTCGTTCAGGTCCCTATATGCAGCGGACGCTCCGATGGTTCGACCTCGTCGGATTCGGCGTCGGCGGCATGGTCGGTGCCGGCGTCTTCGTCAGCACAGGCCGGGGCGCTCTCTGTGCCGGCCCTGCTCTCGTCCTCTCCTACGCCATTGCCGGCCTCTGTGCCCTGCTTTCCGCCTTCTGCTATACCGAGTTCGCCGTCGATATGCCCGTCGCTGGTGGTGCCTTCAGCTACCTCCGCGTCACTTTTGGTTAGTTCGTGACCGCCACCCTAACCCACTTTGTTTTTATTAAAATTTTCTTCTTAGCGCATATATCACCACCACCGTCACTAATATTCCTCATTGAGTTTGCGCAGGCGAGTTCGCCGCATTTTTGACCGGTGCGAACCTCGTGATGGACTACGTGATGTCAAACGCCGCCGTTGCAAGGAGCTTCACTGCCTATCTGGGCACAGCTATTGGAGTCTCCACCGATAAATGGAGACTCACTGTCCCTTCACTCCCAGACGGTTTCAACCAAATCGATATTGTCGCAGTCCTCGTCGTTTTAATCATCACCCTCATCATCTGCTACAGGTCCGAGTCCACGAAAATCATACCTATCCTCACTTTCTGGTTCGCATTCCAAGTTTTTCAATCTCACTTCACCTTTCATTGGTTCTTTCAGTACGAGGGAGAGCTCGGTGGTGAACATGGTGTTGACGGCGCTACACATTTTGTTCATAGCGTTCGTGATACTGGTGGGATTCTGGCAAGGAGACTGGACGAACTTCACCAAACCCGGAGACCCGGAACACCACCCATCCGGGTTCTTTCCGTTCGGGGCTTCGGGCGTTTTCGAAGGGGCAGCTATGGTCTACCTCAGCTATATAGGATACGACGCTGTTTCCACCATGGCCGAAGAAGCCCGGGATCCCGTCAAGGACATCCCTATCGGTGTCTCGGGCTCCGTCATACTCGTCACCATTCTCTACTGCCTCATGGCCGCTTCAATGTCCAAGCTCCTTCCATACGATATGGTAAATTGGAAATTCATTAGCCGTATATTTTATTTTAATTTTAATTTTCTCGACAATTTATTCGTTTTTTTATACTTCTACTTTATCCAAATCCAATTTTGGTGGAGTGCGTTCGAAATGACGGACATGTCCTTAACCGTCATGCAGTTCAACGCCGAGACGCCGTTTGTGGCGGCGTTCAGAGGGAAATCAGACGGCTGGGGATGGGTTTCGAACGTGATCGGAGTGGGAGCCAGCTTCGGGATTCTAACATCCTTGTTGGTGGCGATGCTGGGGCAGGCTCGGTACATGTGCGTGATCGGACGGTCCAGCGTTGTCCCTGCCTGGTTCGCCAGGGTCCACCCCAAGACATCCACACCCGTCAACGCCTCCGCTTTTCTGGGTACGTTACACTTTTTTGCCCTTTCAAACCCCAAACGACAACCTTTTCGGACAATTTTAACTGTCTTTTACTACTGTTTATAATGGTGTGTACTGTGTGGCCATTTGGACTGCTTGGCTGCGCCCGAATCTGAACTGTTGTAATAGTTTGGCTGGGGATGGGTCCCGACTCCCAACTACACGAACGATTCGGTTTTGGAGGGCTAGTTCTGAGTTTGGGAAAATGATAAAGTTTACTCTTTTATTTCAAATAGAAGATAGTCTAGTAAATTTGAAATTAGTTTTAATAAAGTGGCACCGTAGCATTTAGCTGGATTTAAATAGAGTTGTTAAATAATTGTAGGCCTTCTGAGTTTGTTTGCGTTATTTACTTTTTTATAAGATAGCTCTTGTGAAACCGGACAATGAGGGCTTCCTCGTATTGACACACTAACCAAGGATTCAAAGCTCTGATTATCTCAAAATTTGATGAATTTGTTTTAAGCGAGTTATTTAAGGGGCGATGGAGGAATTTTGCCAATGATTAGTTTTTTTGATCAAGCATACCTTTGGCGTGTTGGCACCTCCATGGATACCGTAGGTCATAACCAGGGGTTTGATTCCCATGCGTTGGGACCTTGCGCCATTGATTTTAGTCCTTTTGTGAGATGTAGGCACGGTTGCGGTAGCGCTTCTTAGTTCACGATGAATATAGTGTCATGTGGTGCAAGTGAGATTATAGGAGCATAAGGTAGAGAGAAAAAGATTTACTTGCTGAATATCGAGTGGGAGAGAGATAAATACATAAAGTGGGTCTTATGACAATAACAACTGCTAGCGACTGAGTTCATATACTTGACACCAGTGCATTGCACTCGTAGCACAGTATAATTTTGCTTTAAAATAAATGGGGTGGTTGATTTGTCTTGGTCCCTTCCACACCAAATGACCATATTTGAATTTGAAGTCTCTCCCCATTTCTGTGAGAAAGTCCACCATTTACAGATAATAAGTGTGGTCACTGTCACACATGATCAAATAATGTTGAAAGCAACTGAATGGATCTTATTGAAGAATAATCTATCCATGTCCTATCATAGTAGGAAAGTTATCTCCGTGGGACCTTTGGACTTTTCCCTTGAAATGTATTGTTATCCTAAATGATGAGAATTCCGTTTTGGATGAAAACATTGGAAGTGAAACTACGAAAGTCATTTTGTGCTATATCTTTCTCACGCATACGTATCATATCCTTGCAGGAGTCTTCACTGCAGCCATTGCCCTTTTCACTGAGCTGAGAGTCCTGGTCGACCTTGTTTCCATTGGCACACTTTTTGTCTTCTACATGGTGGCAAATGCTGTGATCTACAGACGTTATGTTGCACAGGGGACAACAGATCCGCGACCGACCGTGTTTTTCTTGTGCTCATTTACCCTTACCTCCACCATATTCACCCTCACTTGGAAATTTGCACCACCGGGACAGCCTAAAGGCTTCATGCTCAGTGCCTGCGGTGTAATTGCACTGGCATTAATGCAGATTTTCCATTGTATGGTTCCACAAGCTAGGAAGCCCGAGTTCTGGGGTGTCCCTTTGATGCCATGGATACCTTCCATATCAATATTCTTGAACATATTCTTGCTGGGTTCTCTAAATGGGCCATCCTATGTGCAGTTTGGATTATTTTCAGCTCTTGTTGTGCTCGTATATGTCTTCTACAGTGTTCATGCTAGTTTTGATGCTGAAGAAGATGAATTTTTTGGTCAAAAGAATGGTGAAAGTCATATGGAATCAAAAGAAATTGAGGACCTTGGTCTTAAAGTGTAGAATCCCTTTTGCTCAACTTTTTGTTGTTTCTTCTCAGGAGTTAAAAAACCTCTTTGTGGATTGATGGGTACTTGAAAAAGGTGCTTAAAGTAAAGGAGAAGATCAGAATAGAATATGGTAGCTTGGCTGCAAATTTTGCACAAATGGAAAATTGTACAGTCGGAGTTAGGCTTATGTTGTGAGCTCTTTGTACATCAGGTCAATTAATCCTTCAACTTTGCAAAGTTGTATATGTGACCTTGACAGTTAATGAAAGAAAAGGATGATGTAAAACAGAGGGCAAGAAGCTAATTGTTATGAAGCCATTGGCCTCTTGTTTTTATTGTAAAGTTGTGAATCTCTATGGGATTCTCAAGGAACTTTTATGATCTCTGTGACCAAAATCCTGAGGCAAGAAAAATATTTTGATGATTG
The DNA here is from genome assembly GCF_018687715.1 of Carya illinoinensis. Lineage (NCBI taxonomy): Eukaryota > Viridiplantae > Streptophyta > Magnoliopsida > Fagales > Juglandaceae > Carya > Carya illinoinensis. The sequence continues at coordinate 4,995,716 of NC_056765.1, forward strand.
AAGTGATGCATGAGATTGTATTCTTACTAAAATGAATTGATGTGTCTCTGTCCAGACTGCAGATGGTGGATTGAAAAAGTTAATTTCTGGTATCCATGGAGATTATTGATGTGGTCTATGGAGATTATTGATGTAATTGAGAATTAAAATGCTGTAATTGAATGACTAGAGGATGTGTTCCATCAACTTTTCCTCTCCCTTTCTTTTATGCAGTGGACAGCAATATTAGCCCAACATTTCTATAATACAATTTTTGTTTTTCTTGCACTTTTAGATGGTGGATTGAAAAAGTTAATTTCTTCTCATATGCCCTTCATTCCTTCTACTTTGTACTTAATGATATCTCTTACCCTCCCCCACAAAAATTAAAGGAAAAAAAAAAGGTACATCCCCCCTTGGTAAATTGGGTACATGATGTCTTAGAAGAGGATTGTGGCCAACTTATATTTTCACACTATACAAACCTGCAGCATCTTTGAATTTCTGCAAGAAAATGCCATCATTTTTTGGTCAGCATAACCGTAAAGAACTATTAAACAAAACACCAAAATTTTCTTTCAGGATATGCCATAGTTTAATGGTGAAATCAATGATCCAAATATGTGTGTATGCCAGTATGTGTGTGTATTTATATATATATATATATATATAGAGAGAGAGAGAGAGAGAGAGAGAGAGAGAGAGAGAGAGAGAGAGAGAGAGAGAAGAACAGAAAATCAAAAGCGCATTAAAACAGCAATTCCATGTCTTATCTATTTTTCCAGTTCAGAGATGCTGATCTCTTATCGACAAAAATAGATGAATATAGAGACACAGAACCCTGGGGCCATCATGTTGGTTCAATGTTTGCTTCCATATCGTAATTAAATCCTTTTTGTCTTCTCCAACAGTCAATTGGCCATTATCATGTTTTTGGTGTCTCAACCAATTTTTCGTCCTATTCGTACCTTGTTTGGTAGTTGAGGTATTATGCAAGAGAAATACTTTAAATATAAAATAATTATAAAAAAATAAATTTATAAATTAACATAATTCGATACTGTACGTTCGATTGTAAAGTTATTTTTATCTTAAAATAAATTTAACAGATTACATGAAGTTACATTATTTTACAAGTTTATTTTTATATAATCCTTTTATATCTGTAACAAAATAGTTACATTTCATTTTCTACTTAATTGTAGTAAAAGTAGTGGAAGGCAAATATTCCACCACTACTCTGTAATTGAATTTTGGAGTGTAAAGGGAAAATTCTATCTTTTGATTCGTCAATTTCCATATATTTAGGGAATCTTGACCTTCTCTTTTATACTTCTTTTTTTGAAAAGAAGAACCTCAATTCATATTCATCTTAAAGCATTGAAGCTTGGATACACGAGGGGAGTCCCTCCAATACAATGCTCTCCTCAGAGAGTTTAAGTGCATCTTTAGCTAGCAAATGAGCTATAACATTACTGGACCTTGGGGTAAACTGCACAGTACACTGTTCCATCGACTTAATCTTATGCTTAATGTCCTGGATAATCATGCCTCCTGAGTTCCACTTCTCTATGTCACAGTTAATATCATCCACCACTGTCTTAGCATCACCCTCTAGTATTACTCTATTGATATGTAACTGTTGACACAGAGAAATTGCTTTTAAAGCTCCTAGTGTCTCTGCTATAACAGGGTCTGGAAATGAAGCCCTTTGACATCTGAGTGTAGCCACAACCCTACCCCTCCAGTCTCTGATAATCACTCCTATTCCTATTCTGCATTTGGCCCTGTCCACCGATGCATCCCAATTTGCCTTATGAAACTGGTCAGGAGGAGCAAACCAGTAAGACTGGACCTGAGTTGCGTCTGTTCTTACTGCCCCTTCTTTCTGGTTTGCCTCTCTATATGCACTAACTTTTTGATTGGCAGCCTTTACAATAGCAATGGGGTCCAAGAACTCACCTTCAAACACATAAATGTTCCTTCTCCTCCATAGCATATATGCAGTTGCAGCAAAGACTGCAAGACTATGCTCATCTAGCCCCTCAAGCAATCCTGTAACCAGCTCCTTAAAGGGAATGTCCACCACCTTTTGCTTATGTGAACCATTAATATGAAACCCCCATACATCCTGGGCAGATCAGTAGGACCAAAGTGCATGAGTTGTAGTCTCTAATTCAAAAGTACAGATTGGGCACAAAGGGGATAAAACAATTTTCCTCTTCACTAGTTGCTGGTTGGTAGGCAGTGAATCATGACAGGCTCTCCATAAGAGCATACGTGTGGCACTTGGAACCTTTATCTTCCAGAGTCTAGTCCATATGTCACTCTTCTGTCCCACCTAAGAGGATTGTCCTTTGTGAACTGCTGCCATTTCTCCTGCCAGGTAGTAAGCACTCCTAACCGAGAATTTACCATCCCTGGAACACCTCCATATCAGCTTGTCCTGAGCTCTACACACACTGATGGGAATTCTGCTCACCAAATCCACTTCCTCCTCCATGAAGACCTTTTTAAGAGTTACCATATTCCATTCCCCTGATACTGGGTCAATCAATGCAGACACCCTACTATTAACAAATTCAACTTGTAAAGGGGACCGTACTTTATAGGAAGAGGGACTCGGGAGCCACCTATCCTCCCAAATATTCACTGAAGCACCATTTCCTATTCTCCATATAAGGCCCTCTTGCAGGACTGGTCTAGCCTCCATAAAGCTTCTCCATAAAAAAGAGGCATTACTCCCCACCTTGGCCTTTAGGAAATCTGTTCTAAAGAAGTACTTAGCTTTGAGCACTCTTGCTGCTAGGGAAGAGGGGTGTTGAATGATCCTCCACCCCTGCTTTGCTAGAAGAGCCAGATTAAATTCTTCAAAGTCCCTATAACCCAACCCTCCCTCCTTTTTTGATTTACCCATTTGTTTCCATGGGATCCATTGAGTCTTGGTCCTTTCTTCTCTGCTACCCCACCAGAACTTTTTCATTAACTTGTTAATTGCATTGAGCACTGCCCTAGGGAGTTTAAAAATGCTCATGCAGTATGTTGGAATTGCTTGGACTATAGACTTCATCAGAACTTCCTTGCCTGCCTGTGAAAGGAATTTAACCTTCCAATTGTTCATCCTATTTCTTATGGACTCCAGAATAGGTCTGAAGGCTGCCACTTTGTGTCTACCAACGTATGAAGGGAGGCCAAGGTATTTCTCATATGATCTTGCTTCACTCAGATTAGCTCCAGCCAATATAGCTTCCTTGGTTTCTGTTCGTGTGTTCTTGCTGAAAAACAGTGCAGTTTTCTCCATGTTTTCTCCATCTTGCTTCTCTTTTATACTTCTGTGGTATAATTCTTTTGGTGAAAGATTTTTGTCGTACTTATGAAAAGTTTTGCGTTTGTTCTTTTCTAATTTTTTTTTTTTTAAATTTACATATATATAGCATCTACAATCGCTTCTCCACCTGCCGAAAATGCAATGCAATACCTCTTTCTATCGTTCTATCGTTACAAAAAGGAAAAATGATATTTATAATTATAAAGTATGTAAAGATTGTATATTTATTTTTAAAAAATAAGTAAATATAAGATCTATATAAAAAAATTAATTTTTTAATAATAGATCTTTTATAAAAAGAACACACGATCCCTATACAGTACATAATTATATCTAATATTATTTTATCCAAAAGAGAGGATGTTGATGGAGATGTTAGAATCAATAGTTGAGTTGTAGTTCAACCAATTCTTTCTAAATATCAAAATTACCTATCAATCAAAATTTCTTTATGCAATAAAATTAATTTTATGTCTATTTTATAATAAAAATAAATTTATAATGTAACGTACCGCATCAAATCATATCAATTTATAGATTTATTTTTTTGTAATCACTTTATAGCTAAATTATTTCTCTTCTTTTTATGTCATTACTTTCATTATTTGTTTTGTAATTTCTGCAATAAAACAATGTTGCCTGAATAATTCTTGAAGATCGTTATCATTTTTTTTTTTTTCAATTGAATGATAATGATGCTCCAAAAGCATCTGGGAGATGAGGCTCCAAAAAAAAAAAACAAAAAGTAAATTAGAAATGTGGATTCTCTGCAAGTGGACTTGCAATTGGTGGTTCCACTACTTGGATTCTTAAGTCAAAAGGATGGAAAAGGCAATATGAAGACCAATGCAAAAAATCTAAATTCAAAGATAATAATATTCCTTAGGAATCCAATTTGATCAACCAAATTTTATTCCATAAAGTAAAATTTAAAAAAAAAAAATCTAATTTTTTTCTCTCTCTTTTCAATCTTCATGTGGCTTTAAGAAAAGTTAGATGTTTTTATATGTTAGTTATATCTATCAGATTGAAAATTTGTCTTATTCGTATTGTCAAAATTAAAGCGAATTGAATTTAGACCTGATTTGGTTACACATAATTAAACTATATTATCTCATCTCATTTCATATAATTATTATAATTTTTTCAAATTTTTACACAAAATATAATAAACAATTCAATTTTTTCAAATCTTAAAAAAAAAAAAAATTATATTATAACAATATTTTATTCAACTTTTAACAAAATATCTTATCTCATATCATCTGAACCGCATAACCAAACGACAACTTCATCAGTAATAATACCCACGCAACTGTATTTTAAAATAATGGTATTTTTATAAAGTGATATTACATCTCTCATTTGACAACATAGTTATATAAAGTATTGTGAAAAGTATTACATATTATCCTTTTTCCTTATCAAATCTGTTGAAGCACTTGAGAGGAGGATCTTTAAAGCTACATATTCGAAATCCTATTGCTTCTTTGCATAGATTGAGTAATGATATGTTACAATTATTTCGAAATTTGTTTTATATCCGGCCAATATGATGATGCCACGTCATAAAAAATACCAATCTTTCTCATTTTTCAGGTTCAAATTTTAAATAAATAGGTAGAACCATAAAAAAGAATTATAAAAAAAATGAATTATAGAAATTATTATCCTATCAATCTTTGTACAATTTCAAAACCCTTTGGAAGGTCCTCGTATGGTTCTTAATTGGTAATTTGGTAACGTGTTTCAGCTTCACGAATCATGAAAGTGATGTAAGATCAAATCCCACCTTTACTTAGAATCTATGGATTATTAATGGGAGGAGGGCTAAGCTTCCACTTTGTACCCAAATCTTATTATTTATTGAGTACCAAAAAAATGTTAAAACAAAAATTATAATAAAAACCAATTTGCCTTCATATCCACAATGCTTTCTAAGCCATATGGAAGCTTTTCATTTTTTTTTTTTTTTTTAGTTTGATGCCATTGGAAGACACCATTGGATATCGTTTCACCCAACATCTTTTGGACAATATAAAATGGAAAATACTTGTATGCCGCTTGAATTTACCCTCTCATTTTCGCCGTTATGTATTTTTATATATATTTTTAAAATATTTAAATATGTTAAAAAATATAAAATAAAAAAATAAAAAGAGAAGTTTGTGCTAGCGGGCATGCCTATAGATCAAAGCTGGGCAGCACAGTAGCACTATTCATATAAAATGAACCAATTGATAGGAATATATTTTCACTTTTTTTTTTAAAAAATTTGTTTTTGGGGGTGGGGGGTCTAATGGGATTTATTTTTTGAGGTAGTATGGGAAGTGAAAACAACTTCATCAAGCTGAAGTAGGAGCAAAGCAAGTGGTATATATTCTCATCAAACCGACCACGAAAGTGATTTAGATACATTTACACTACCACAACTTGCCATTCATGCATTTGAGTTGACCTATGAATAAATGGGCAATGAAAGCTACATCCCAAAAAGAAATATACTGTAAAAAGGGATGAGATGACGGGGATATCATGCTATCAAGGTTGGGTTGGGTATCTATCTTTCTTCCCTTTTATTTGGGTTAAAGATATGCTTGATCTTATGGAAAAGACTTGAATATAAATAACTCAAACCAACTAGGGTTTGTACTCATCGCAAAGGAGAATTTTAGGTCCACTCCAAATTTGTAAGCATGCAAATCTTTAATGCTTTGCCTCAATTTCTGTCCCAACTATGCCTCCTAGGGTTGGTTCCATGTCCATCTCTCGTTTTTGTTATGTCCATTTAGTGCATTCAATTCACTAAATAAGAAGTAAATCTACTCTGAAAAATAGACAATATATGGACCATATGACAATGACAACTTTGTGTTGATTATGTTGTCGATTGAGTATATCAATTTCACGTAACATCAAATTAGGAAAATAAAATATCTTACGGACCTACACCAGTCTTTTCATTTTTATCATTCTATTTTGATAGATTATTATCAATCAATCGTTAGATTTTTTTTTTTTTTTTAAAAGCAAAGTTAATCTAATGATGAAAATACCAGAAACAATGACACATCGACACAACGTGACCGTCTACCATGATAAGAAAATCCTAACTAAGCAATTATGCTAACAAAAATGATACACCAACTACTTGTTAACAACTTGTCTACAATCCTGAATTAAAATAATATATTTTTTAAAATTTTAGTTTGATTTTTAGTTTAATGTAATGTTTTTAAATATTTTAAAAAAAATCTTATTTTATTAAAATTTGTAAATGAATTATGATTGAGTTGTAACGTATCCCTACTCTTATTCTAAACATTCCCCAACTAAAGTTCACAAACTTCATTATCGTCATCGTCATCGTCATCAACGTCATCCGTTTCATCTGTTTTTATGCGTTTTGCCCTGACCCATAACCTAAACTAACTATTCGTTCTTTGTTTTTGGGCCTCACAATCACATTCCATGCATTCGAAAGTGTGGTGATGTTCTTTGAATCCTTTAAATGGTTAAGGCCCTCAAATGATTACAACATTTTTCGGATTTAGGTTGTATATGAAAAATAATACATTTTCTATAAGCTTTAGAGAATATATATATATATATATATATAATTTGTGAATCTCACTACGATAAATACTTTAAATTTATATGCTGTGTTCATTTATCTTAATTATAAAAAATATAAAAAGTAAATCATGCAATATAAAATGTTAAATCAAACGTTAAATAAATGAGACTGTTATATATATAAAGAAATTATATAAAAATAAATTTATAAACTGACGTAATTTTATATGATATGTTAGATTTATTTTATATTAAAAATAATTTTATAATTTAATTTATTATATCAAAATATATTAATTTATAAATTTATTTTTACGTAATTATTTTATAATTAAAGTATTTATACTAGCCAATATAAGACATATTTTACTTTTTCTATAAGCCTCAGAGAGCATAGCCTTTCAAGTTTTCAACGGCTATTTTTCATTTATGGATGGTTTGGTTAATAAAAATAAACAATCTCATCTTATATAATTATTTTAATTTTTTAAATTTTATATAAAATCTAATAAATAATTTAATTTTTTCAAATCTTATAACAAAATTAATATTATAAAATTATATTATAACATTTTATTTAACTTTTAACAAAACATATTATCTATTCTGTATAATCAAACGAGATATTATTTAATATTAATTCTATTATATACAATTATTTTTACATATTTTTTATACACTTTATTAATATGATTGACCGAAATAGTTATTTTAAAAAAATGATAGTTATAATTATGAGTGTACAAGTACTACATAATTACTTTGCAAAAAAATAAATAAATAAATACCATACCTATATAAAAAATTAATTTTTTTAATTATGAATATTACCTTTTTTTCAAAATTACTATATAATCTGTATATCATGGTATATTTTATAACTATATCTAATATCACTATTTATTTTAAATTAAAAAATAATATAATTAATCAAGTGCATAAAAAATAGGTAAAATTCATTCACATAGAATTTATGACTAGTTAAAAAAACGAGGAGCCGAGGAGGGGTATACCGTACTGTTTCTCCATTCCCGTTCCCAGATTTGGTTGAACGTCGTCCCCCCCCCCCCCCCCCCAGGCGGCGGGGAACCCCAACAAAAAAAGCGTTTTAGGCATTTTGCACCCCATTTCGCAGGCCATTTTCACGTTCCTCGTTCCTCAGCAACCCACGTCTCTCTGAGAGATAGTGTTTATCAGCTGCACTGCACTCCTCCGCCACTCACGTGAACTACGTCATCAGATTTTTCGGAGAGAAGTTCTCCAGTCGTCGGCGTCGTCTGTGGTAAGTGGTTTTACTTACCCAATTTTCATGAAAGCTCATGTGTTAGAAGAAACATTCACTTCAAATTTTCAGATATATATTGTTGATACTTTGGTCTCTGTTGTGTAATCTGTGGATTTAACTCCCAAGTCAAAATTCGATTTTGATTCTGCCCTCTGTTGCCCTCTGTTTTTCACATTATGGTGTGCATAATTCACGTCTCCAGTTTAGTTTAATGGGATTTATTTATTTGGGAAAGATCTGTGGTGGGTCTGGGTCCAACAACTCTACATGAAATCTTGCTGATTTTGTTTATTGATTTTGTGTTGAGTGCTGAATATTTTGGGGGCAGATGGAAGGGTTGTGAAGCTTAAGCTTGAGCAGGGAAAAAATACAGCTTCGCGAGATGGTCTTATGCATATGCTTTACATAAACTAATGGTGATATAGGGGTTTAGTGGCATGCAGTAATCTTATTAGGATGCAGAGTAAGAGTTTTGAGTTCCTTATTATAGTTGCTGCAATTTATAAATGATGTTTATGCTCTTAATATTGAATTGATTTGATGCGTGATGCTTGTTTATCTTTGATCTTCTTTTACATAACATTATTTTTCCAATCATGTGGAATATTTTTGAACTTCTTGAACAAAAAGACATTCTGAACTTTAAAATGCTACTTGGTGAAAAAAATATGGCATGCCAACGCCTAGTATTAACCCTCCATCCAAATTCCCAAGCACCAATATGTTAAGAGGACCCAAAATACACACACACATGACATTTTTTATCTAGAGAATTTATTCATGACACCTTATGTAGGGCTTTAGTTTTCTTGAGTTAGCTAGATATGGGTATATAATATTAAAGCATATTTCAGGAAACAGAGGACCTGAAGAAGAAATAGTAGATAATGAAATAGAAAAAATTGACCCTTTCCGCAGAATGCCATCTTGTAAATATACTTCCATTTGCTCTTTTTTGTTTTTGAACGAGTCATTGTTCTTGTTGATTTTGCTGTTTGCAGACCGAAGAGGAACTGCCTACTGATTCTGAGCCATCAAGAATGAAGGAGACAAGGAAAAACTTATTTAGTAGTGGAAGTGATGAGCAGCACAATGATATGAAGTTATCAATTTGTAGGGACTTCGGAAATGGATCCAATCGAGCAGGGAAAAAGAAGATTTCATGGCAAGACCATGTGGCTTTTTGAGAGTTTGAGATCTTGGTTGGTTCAATTGGTGTTGAAGATCCTCTATAGTGGCTGGGGGCAAAAATTGATTAGTTGTTCAGTATGTATTTTATCTCACGCCATTAAATTGTACTGTTTTGATGTGAGAGGGATTGTGCGAGAGAGCGGCTGAATGGAGGGGGGAGACGGGCTGGGGATTGAAACTCATTGTATTCATGTGAAGAGGCTAGGGGTGGGTTTGGGTGTTGATAAGTGTTGAAGAGAGTTGTGAATAGTAATAAAAAGTAGGTAAAAAATAATGAATAGTAGTAAAAGTATGTGAAAAGTAATAATAAAATAATAAATAGTAGTGAAAAGTGTTGAGGAGAGTTAAGGTACTCTTAGTACTGTAACACACCCTAAATCTCCATCAAAGTATAGATGAGAGCAAAGAAAATGTATTGATATAAAGAGGAATTGAATATCTGTTGCACATTTGTCCAACCTCAAATTTTATCTTATATGCTTTTCATGGTTGTTCCTCCGCCACAATGAGGGTATTTAAAATAAAAGGGTTATTAAAAAAAATCTTATATGCTTGCGACATGTTAGGACCTTTTTGCCTTTCCAGAAAAATAATCCACAATGATACAAAATTTTTAGTCGTCAATATTATTTCTGGCGTGCTTATTGTGACCATCATACGGGTTAGTTTGGATATTAGAGTATTTTGAGAATACTTCATTATTATTAATTATTTTATTATTACTTTTTACGTATTTTTTATTTTATTTTTATTACTATTTACTACTATTTAATATTTTATTATTAATTTTTTACTACCATTTATAGAATATTTGAGATCATTTCACCACTCAAATGTAAACAAATATATGAGATTATCTCACCACCCAAATGCAAACAAAGTAACATATGGTGAGATAGTAGCACTAGCAGTAACATATGAAGAAATGGACAATAGTTTTGACCTCTTGCTAATGTATTTACACTGGTGATAAAACATGGCCAATAGCTGTTGTAATTCATACAGATGACAAACATGGCTATTTTCATAGACAAAATGCTACTTTATGTGGAAAATAACACTTTTAAAGAAGTAGAAGTTGAAGAATTAAACTTCACATAACATACAAAGAAAAGAAAAAAAAATCAAAGGCACATATTCATATATGAGGAACCAATAGAAACAGAAAGAAAAAAATTAACACACAACTTTCATTCATCATAAAATAAAAGAAATAATACTTATAATTATGTGTATGTATATGCGAGCGTTGTATAATCATTTAAAAAAAATAAATAAATACAGAATTTATATAAAAAAAATTAATTTTTTAATAATAAATTCTATTATTTTTTAAAGCAACTTCACAATACTAATATATTTTATAGCTGTAAATAACATTACTCATAACATAATCACTCGTAAAGATAATTAGCACACAAAATTTGCGCGGAAATTCTGCACAACTAACATCTCATCACTACGAAAGTAATATATACAACAAAAAAAAAAAAAAAAAAAAAAAGAGAGAAAAAAAAGAAAAAGAAAAAAAAAAAAATCTGCAAATGATCTATTTTTTGTCAGAAACCAATAAAATACATTCCCATGCCAGTTGGTATACAAACCAATGAAGATTCCTCCAAAGTACAGAGAATGACAATATAGTCTTGTCTCCAAAACCATCATCCAAAATCCAGTATAAGAAACTGCGGATGGCATGCCGGAGGGAAAGTGGAGCTGTTCCTTAAGGCTACACCTGAGAGCTTCCGAAAAGGCATGGATATGGCAGTGGTCTATCCTGGGCAGCAGCAGATCACCTGCATCTTGAACGATGTAGTCTTGGTCTTTGCCTGCGAGCGATATGGCTGCAGACATGTATGTAAAGAGGGTCCCTTTATACGTTCCTGCACGAAATTTCTCCTCTCCCGCCCAGACGCATCCCTCATGTAAACGCACCGTATCAATTTCCAGCTGGCTGGCCACGCCAGGTCTTCTTCGTGCGCAAGGGTGTGCGCGCACTCTCCTGTATCCAGCTTTTTCCCTTTTGTTATGATGTCGTAAAGAATGATATGAAAAACCTGAGGAGATACAGGGGACTCCAGGTTGATTTTGGTCTCCATTATAGGTACTTTTCAGTGTCAGCCAATGTCAGAGCTCAGAGCCCAAATGCAGAACCGGAAGACCTTGTTCATGAGGGTACAAGTGATACTACCCATGTTTCGGGGTTGCATAAACTCTTGCAGTTATTTGCAAGAACAAGGGCACCTATTGAAGGGAAGGCTTGCCATGCAAAGATTATTCATGTTGGTTTGCAAGCAGACACATTAACGTCGAACATGCTCATTAATATGTATTCTAAATGTGGTTTAGTTGACTGCGCTCGTGCTGTGTTTGACGAAATGGCTGAGAGAAGCTTGGTTTCATGGAATACGATGATTGGGTCACTTGCTCAGAATGGTGAGGAGCAGGAAGCTCTTTGTCTTTTTGTTGAGATGCAAAGGAAAGGAACCCCATCTAGCGAGTTCACTCTTTCGAGTGTTCTTTGTGCTTGTGCTGCGAAATGTGCTGTTTTTGAGTGTAAACAGTTACATGCTTTTGCTATTAAGGCCGCGATGGACTCCAATGTGTTTGTGGGAACCGCTTTGCTTGACGTTTACGCCAAGTGCAGTATGATAAAGGATGCAAGCTTTGTTTTTGAGTGCATGCCAGAGAGGAGTGACGTTACATGGAGTTCGATGATGGCAGGTTATGTGCAAAATGACCTTCATGAGGAGGCTTTGGTGTTGTTTCACAGAACTCAAATGTCTGGGCTGGAGTACAACCAGTTTACGATTTCGTCTACTATTTGTGCTTGTGCAGGTTTGGCAGCTCTGATTGAAGGGAAACAGGTGCATGGCGTGTTATGTAAAGCTGGATTTGAATCTAATATATATGTTGTTTCCTCTCTTATAGACATGTATGCCAAATGTGGCTGCATTAGAGAAGCTTACATCGTGTTTCAAGGTGTGGACGAGAGGAGCATTGTTTTATGGAATGCGATGATTGCTGGGTTTGCTAGGCATGCTCATTCCATGGAGGCAATGATTTTATTTGAAAAAATGCAGCAGATGGATATTTCTCCAAATGAAGTCACATACATTGCTGTATTAAATGCATGCAGCCATATGGGTTTAGTTGAGAAAGGACATAAATATTTCCATCTTATGATGAGGGAGCACAAGGTGTCCCCCAATGTGTTTCATTATTCATGCATGGTTGATATTTTTGGTCGGGCAGGGCTGCTTCGTGAAGCTTATAATATGATAGAGAAGATGCCGTTTGATGTGACTGCTTCAATGTGGGGTTCACTTTTATCTTCTTGTAGGATCCATAGAAATCTTGACTTGGCTGAAGTTGCAGCTAAGCATTTGTTTGAGATGGAACCTAATAATGCAGGAAATCATGTTTTGCTTTCAAACATATATGCAGTGAATAAAAAGTGGGAAGAAGTCGCATTAGCAAGGAAGCTTCTTAAGGAAAGTTACGTGAAGAAGGAGAGAGGTAAGAGTTGGATTGAAATCAAGGACAAAGTTCATTCATTTATGGTTGGTGAGAGAAATCATCCTCAAATTGCTGAGATTTACTCAAAGTTGGATGATTTGATTGCCAAGTTGGAGAAAATGGATTACAAGGCTGAGACCGAACATGACCTTCATTTTGTGGAAGAGAGCAGAAAGCAACAACTCTTGAGACACCACAGTGAGAAGCTTGCTCTTATTTTTGGGCTTATGTGCTTACCTCAGAATGTGCCTATCAGGATTATGAAAAATCTCAGAATCTGTGGGGATTGTCATTCTTTTATGAAGCTTACATCAAATATTACAGAGAGGGAGATCATTGTTCGAGATACAAACCGTTTTCACCATTTTAAGGATGGATATTGTTCTTGTGGAGATTTTTGGTGAAATGCTGGTTATTTCACTGTCTTGTCCATGTGATTTGTAGCGAGTTTGAGTGGTTTATGCATTCTGTCTGCTTTGAGATGGGTCCGAGTGTTAGAAAGTGAAGGGTTTGAATATCAAGTTGAGTGACTGTCAACCCCAGTTTTCAAGATGTCACGTATAATTTTTGGTATATTACACTGATCCATCATCAAAATCAGTTTCAACCGTGTAAGCAACGGCCAGGTAATTTGAATTAATTTGAATTACAAGTTTGAGTGATGGATTCCTAGTAGCTATAGTAACCTTAAAGATTTCCGCTTTATGACAGGTAGAGTAGGGGCAGGCATGAGAGGTTGTCTGATATTGTGCCCAATGAATAATTTCCCTAGATAAAGCTGTTTATAAGAATTTGCTTCGGTATGCAGTTCTTACGGCACCTATCTTGTAATTCTTTTCCGTTGCAATACTTGGGTTATCACCTAAAATCGGAGCCAGCAAATGCAGGTATGCTCTGACCTTTTATTCTCAAAACTAGATTGTTAGACTCTACAGTCAATTATCTGTGTCATAGTGTCAGTTGCCTATCATCTCAATCTTTTTGCACTTAAATGGAGACATGGAATGTGTTGAAGTTCTTGATGTGTGTGTAATTGTTGTGATTAAAATTTGAAAAACAGGTATACATGAAGGAGATAGTGCATGTATTCTTCCAATCCATGCTCCCTTGTGGAACTTGCGATCCTGTGTAAATCAATAAAGAGGACATATGTGATATGGTAAGGAGACTCGGTGCTTTAGGTCACCCCTTACATTCCGTTCCATGAGCTTGTGGAGGGCAACAAAAGTGGTCGAAGACCTAGGTCATGTTGGCTAGATTTGGTGCAAAGTGCAAACCATGGAAAAGGCTTTTTGTCTATTTTGTTGGGATAAAATATAGGAAAATGATGCATCCCAATAAAAGCTACCGATTCCCCTATTTTTTTTTTTACTTAAGTGTTAAGGAAATGTTTTTAAATGAGTTTGTGATTCTTTTTTAATGTTTAAAGTGATCTAAAAAATGCTTAAAAAAAATACGCAAAATAAAAAAGTGCGTTTTGCACTTCTCGGTAGAAACTCTTGGCACCACCTCTCGGTTACCCTAGCAGTACCTTAAAATATATTTATATTCAATCCCATCCTGTTTATACTCCTATCTATCAAGCTGGTGAATGCACCTCAGAACATTGTACCATCACTCACTCTTTTAGGCACATATTTGTATCACTCACTCTTTCAGGCACATATTTGTATCACTCACTCTTTTAGGCACAGATTTGTATTGCAATATTGGTAAGGCTCTAAAGTGATTGGTTCGCCCTTGGGATAGTAGTTATGGCTCAAACCAAATATTCTACACTGGAGAGGGGCTCCTATGGTCACACTCAGGGAGGGTTGTTATGCTGGTCGCCCCGCCTCCCATTTTCTTAGGAAATAAAAAAAAGGCTCCAAAAATACTTTCTGTTGGCGATTGCAGTTTCACTAGACAGACTGGGATGTGCAAAAAGGCTTCACAGTATGCTTGATAAGAACTGGAAACAGGGTAAAGCATAATTCAAGAGGAAAAGATGTACTTTTGTACATCGGTAATGATAAACTCTCTACTTAAGAAATGGGTTATGAGCAAAATAAGTGAACAGTTAAGTGCCAATTGTCCTAGAAATGAAAACAAATCCCGTTTTCTTTGCAAACCAGTAGAACAAGCACTTGATGTACCTGCGCCCAAACTCGGTATTAATATCAGGCTAGTCTCTTGCAAAAATAGATACAACAAATCTGATCAAGTTCAGCCTGAGCTCAGGTTTCCCCCCATCTTTCCCACTGGATAACGGACTTGGCTTGGATCCAATTACATAAAAAGTTAGATTCAAGTTAAATCTCTTTGAAATAGAATTAGTTTACATGGGGGGTGAAACTAGATATATTCTTTACAAACAAAGATATAAAAAGATCTTGTCCATTAATTTTTTTTATGTAACTAAAAGTCCAAGGTGCTATTTGGATAATGAGTTGAGATGAAATGAGTCAAGATGAATATTGAATAAAATATTGTTAGAATATTATTTTTTTGAACAATGCTACGCAAAGTTTAAAAATCCGTTCCGGAAACCATTCCCGTTGAGGCACTGGAACGGAATATTTCGATACCGGTACGTTTCGGTGTACCGTTTCGGGATTAATTATATATTATATATGAATATTTATATGTATATATAAACTAACAATTAATAAAATAAATACATATATATATATATATATATAAGTGTGTATCATGTATATGTGTATATATATAGAAGAATTAAAGATTTATAAAATGAATATATATTGAAAAATATCACAAACTTGAGTTGAGACACAAAAATAAAGGAAAAAATTAAAGAATAGACAGATTATTAAAAATAATAATACTTTTAGTGCATGGAGAGGGGTATTTGAATTTTAAAAGTACAATTTTATCTATTATTTTTCAACTTATTTACAAGAGAGTCATTTTTTTAATTTGAATTTTAGTTTCAGGCCGAAATTGACCGGAAAGGCTGAAATTTGACCGAAACGATAGGAATTTGACCCAAAATGGAATAAATACCTACCCCATTCCGGTCACTGTTTTGACACGAAAAATTTTGGCCATTCCGGCCAGAACGGAACGGTTTTTAAAACTTTGATACTACATACAATTCTCATTTGGGAACTGCAGTGTACGGCTAGGCAATTTTATTTTTAAATTTTTTTAAAATTACAAAAATATCTCTCTTAAAATAATGATTTTTCTCATTTAATAAAGGGCTTGCACATGCAATCCCTAAGTGGGGAATGCAAATGGAATTTTTCTATTTTTTAATATTATTATTTTAAAATTTTTAAAAAAATGAATTAATTATTATATTTTGTGTGAGAATTTAGAAAAATTATAATAATTAAATAAAAAGAAATGAGTTAAGATCAACTTTGAATTCAAACGAAGCCGTCCTTGTAATAAATATTATGTAAACTAAGTCCTTGACAATAATTATTAGGTGGTTTGGAGTACAGATATATGGTGCTTTCATTAGATGTTATGCTATTAAAATCATTATTTTTATAAATAATCTTAATAATATATAATTTTATATGAAAATATTACCGTAAATTATATTTCGAACCTAATACTTTATTTATTTATTTTTTAACAAGACTCGAGGCTGAGTCGGACTGTTTATAGTCCATTTGAGGCTCCCAACTTCCAAGCCCTTATTGAGGGCACGAACGAAGTAAGGCCCAAAGGGCAATTCCACCAAATAAAAATCTAGTCTGAAACCCTAATTCTCGCAGCCTCAAGCTTATATCAGAACCTTTTCCTCCTATAAACCTTTCCACCACCTCTCTGTAGCCACCGAGTAGTGCCTCACCGAGTCTCCTCGCGCGGCTTCCTCGCCCTCACCGAGTAAGTTATCCTCTACATTCGGCCTTCGTTAGATGTTTGCTTCCCTTTATGTTTTCCTTGAACGGAACAAGAACGGAAAAGTTCAACTCAACTGGAAGATGCTATGTTGTTGTTTTAGTCGCACCCAGATCATAAAACAGTTAATAGTTTAGATTCATGATGGGATATTTCCTTTTCTTGAATTTTCAGGGCAACCCAATATAGGATAGCTGTTGTGCCTTCACTTATTTGTTTAAAAAAAGATATATTTTTTTAAATGTTTTCTTAATCTAAGATTAATGAGTATTTTCCTTTCGTTTAATTTCTCACATTCATCGAGCAAACGAGGAGATCGCGTTGTATTGTATTTTAAATAAGCCAGCCCTTAGTAAATATTGTAAGTGTGAGAATAAAGAGGAGAATCGTGTCTAATAAAATGGGAACTTATGGGTGTCGAATTGATAATGTTAAGGAGTTTGAATGTGAATTAGGTTTAAATAGTTTGAGGGCTCACTTGGATTTTGAATATCTACTGTCTTGAATTTTCTCTCTCTCTCTCTTTTTTTGTTTTTGCCGTATATCTGCTTGACACGTCCTCTTTTTGCCAAGCCAAAAGACTGTTTAGGATCTGTTATATGGGCATTTAGCTATCCTTTTGGAATGTGTAATTGGCTATCTACAGTCTATAGTTATTGTTTCTACTTTCTACACATCTTCCGTTAAGCATATAATGTTTATTTCTACCGATCCGCTCGTTGCCATCTTTATTTCCAAAGTATTTTACAAAGCTTGACTGAGCTGTTTGTTTATGTTGACCTTGTAAATCTGCATTGGTTATTCGAATCTAAATTCCTTTTTCCTGTTTTTCAAGTAGTGTCTCTGAGAAGAGTAACAAGTGAGATCTTTTATCTTCCATCCTTGTCTGTATCCTTTCAGGAAAAGTTAATTCTCTGAAATGGGTCGTGTTCGAACCAAGACTGTGAAGAAGTCTTCACGCCAGGTGATTGAGAGGTACTACTCTAAGATGACCTTGGACTTCCACACCAACAAGAAGATCTTGGAGGAGGTTGCCATCATCCCCTCAAAGAGGCTCCGCAACAAGATTGCTGGCTTCTCTACCCACCTGATGAAGCGGATTCAGAAGGGTCCAGTGCGTGGCATCTCACTGAAGCTGCAAGAAGAAGAGCGGGAGCGTCGTATGGACTTTGTTCCAGATGAGTCTGCAATTAAAACTGATGAAATTAAGGTTGATAAGGAGACCCTTGATATGCTTGCTGCTCTTGGTATGTCTGATATCCCTGGGCTTGTTGAAGCGGAGCTACAGCCTGTTGTTCCTGCACAGGTGTTTGGTCGTGGTGCAGGTGGTGCTCCTCGGAGGTACTGAGATGGTTGAGTCTCTGTTCTTTTAAGAATCAATCTCTTTAACTTTTATTGAAGTACTGGATTCTTTTTGGTTAGTTTTGATGTTTTGTTATAGTGGCAAGGTATTCAGATTGTTAGTTTTGATCATAACCGAGTGTTTAGATGTTTTTGAACTTGGAAGATGGTGCCCCCTAATATAATTACTTGAGATCCTAAGGCCTTTCTCGTTATGTTACATGGTTAAATGCTAAAGCTTTTGGTTTACTATCAATGGGTTTCATCTTGTGGATGTGCGTGCATTTGAGAGTTAATTGGTGTTTGTTAAGGGATTCCTGAGGTCTTTCTCGTTATGGTGCTTGTTAGCAGTAACATTGTGTAGGTATACATTATAAGCTCACACCTACCTATCATTTTCCCAACAAAACTGCTACAGGTACCCGGGGTTGGGTACCTTTGGCGTAATCGGCTGATGTAGCCGATATATAAAAAATAAAAAAAATAAAATGAGTCTCTCAAGAAACCCAGTGGAATCTGCACCCAAGAAGAAAAGAAGCAAAACATCTACAGTCTCTCAAGAAACCCAGTCGAATCTGCGCCCAAGAAAATTTCTTATCTGACTTTTATCCCAACTCCTGTACACCAGAAGAAAATTTATCATCTCTTAAAAAATTCCTTCACTTTCATCATTTTTCCCCGATTTTCAGGTAACCAAACATATAATAGTGAACCCTTTACAGAAATTTCAAGGAGAAAAAATAAAAGAGAAAAAATATTTTACTGTTATTTTATTACCGATCATGTTGAACTTTGAAGATAGGACGAGAATTTGTGTAACAGCTTCGGCCAGTTTAGAGGAACATCGGGTGTAAGGAAATGACAGCAGAAAATGAAGTGAAAAGGGAACCCTAACTAAGGGAAGCTGACGCCGACAGAGAAGAGAAGAAGAAGTGAAGGGGGTTCGGTGTTAAGTCAGAAGCAAGTACACGGGTGTCTTAGTGAACCGGGTTGTCTAGCACGTGGGCTCAAGCTAGATGGGCTTAAGTCTGGGCGTTGTGGGCTTCCTATGTTACTGCTTTAATTAATTGTTGAGTCTGTGTCAAAGGGCCGTTCGGCCGAGTCTAGCATTTCTTTTGTAGTCCTTATGTAAGGCCCCTGTGGCCCAATATAGAGTCTCTCTTATGTGGGTAACCTGGAAGAAAAAGGATTGAACATTTTTTATCCAAAAAAAAAACCCTGTTTCTTCATCCCTGGCTTCTGGAGGCGCTTTCCCTCGAAGAAAGCTTTGCTATTCCTTTCCTTGTTTCCACGGTTTTACTCATTTTACTCACAGTAGTGTTACAAGTGGTATCCAGAGACACCGATTCTCTATTTCTCAAACAATACACAGAAAAATAAACTATTACAACATGGCTGAAGGCACACGACTAAGTCTATTACAAGAGGGTCTTAATGCTGTACAACAAAAAACTGAAGGGCTGGGAACCGAAGTATCAACCATCAAAAGACAGCTTGAGGCGGTCATTCAGCAGCTAGCAATTATGCATGCTGAAATGCAGCAGCGGCGGAAGGCAGGTGGAGATTCTTCCTCCATGGTGGAGAGTCATGAACTAGTGGACCCACATCGGCCACATGGTGAGGTCCAAGCTCGCACCATTAGACTTGACTTCCCTGTGTTTCATGGAGAGGATCCTGCAAGTTGGATTTACAAGGTGCATCAGTTCTTTTCTTTTCATAATACACAACCACAACACAAACTTAAGCTGGTGTCATTTCACATGGAGGGTACAGCCCTCACTTGGTTCCAAGGAATGGAAGAATCTGGTAAGATTCCAGATTGGGAAACATTTACTAAGGCATTACTAGTAAGATTTGGCCCTAGTGTGTATGATGACCCCATGGAGGCCTTGACAAAATTGAGACAAAATGGAACCGTAGAGGACTATCAGGCAAGGTTTGAATCCTTAGCTAACAGACTCAAAGCATTGACAGATCCCGACAAGTTAAGTTGCTTTGTTAGTGGACTAAGTGATGACATCCGTTTAACCGTGAAAATGTTCAACCCCTCCGACTTAACCTCAGCCTACGCCTTAGCCAGAATACAAGAAGAGAAAAACAACCTCACCAAGAAAAACCCAACCAGATTTAACCATAACTACTCCCCAGGCCAAGGCATTCTCAAAACCCCCAACCAACCACCCTTCTCCCACCCAAGAAACCCACCATATGCCAACAAACCCTTTTCAAAACCATCATTTCCCATACAGAAAATCAACCAACAGCAAATGCAAGAGAGAAGAGAGAAAGGCCTATGTTATTACTGTGATTCAAAATGGCAACCAGGGCACAAGTGCGAAAGGCCTAAGCTGTATGTCTTGGAGGAGGTGTTGCTGGAAGTTGATTTAGCGATGGCTGCATGTGAGGAAGGGTCCGGGGAACAGGTCCTAAATGAAGAAACAAACCCAGCCCACGGTGTTGAAGCCAAAACCAGCCCCGAAATCTCACTTCATGCGCTCACCGGGTCCCACGGCCCAAGAACCATGCGTGTGAAAGGAAAAATTGGCAACCAATGGGTTACCATCTTGGTGGACACAGGGTCTACTCACAGTTTTTTGGACCCAGCAGTGATAAGTAAAAATAAATTTTCTCTCGACACCAACGAGAGGGTGAAGGTGAGAGTGGCAAATGGTGAAGTGCTCCCTAGTGAAGGCAAATGCAATGGGGTCAAGGTATTAATCCAAGGAACTATTTTCACAGTGGATGTTCATGTTCTTGTCCTAGCGGGATGCGACATGGTGTTGGGAATTAATTGGCTGAGAGACTTAGGGTCAATTTTATGGAACTTTGAGAAGTTGGTTATGCAATTTCAGTACCTTGGAAGATCGGTGTTCATCCACGGGTTGGCAGGGGTGAAAATGATAGAGGAAGGAACTCTTAAGAGGCCCGATGGATTGGAAAAGAAAGGCATTATCTTGCAAGTGATGGAAGGAGTGAAAGCCACCAGTTCAGCAACGGTAGAGGAAGTTCCAGCAGTGATTCAACCACTGTTACAACAGTTTGCTGATGTGTTTTCCGAACCTAATGGACTACCTCCATCTAGAACTCATGACCATGCCATCAACTTAATACCTGGAACCAAACCCATTTCCCTAAGACCATACCGTTACCCATACTACCAAAAGGAAGAGATCGAAAAAATAGTGAGGGAACTTCTCTCTACAGGGGTTATACGACCCAGTCAAAGTCCCTACTCATCCCCGGTGTTGCTGGTCCGTAAGGCAGATGGCACATGGAGGCTATGCGTTGACTACCGTGGCCTCAATAAGGCCACCATCAAGGATAAATATCCTATTCCTGTGGTGGAGGAGCTTATGGATGAATTGTATGGAGCAAAAATTTTTTCCAAGCTAGATTTGAGGTCGGGCTATCACCAGATTTTGGTCAAATCAGAAGATATATCCAAGACAGCGTTTAGGACGCATGAGGGCCACTATGAATTCTTGGTGATGCCCTTTGGGCTGACCAACGCACCATCCACTTTCCAAAGCCTCATGAACGAGGTATTTAGGCCCTATTTGAGGAAGTTTATACTTGTTTTTTTTGATGATATTCTTGTGTACAGCAAAACAATGGAGGAACATGTCCAGCACCTCCAAGTGACCTTTGACACTCTACGACAACATAGGCTGTACGCCAAGAGATCCAAATGCCACTTTGGATGCAAGGAAGTGGGCTACTTGGGTCATCTAATCTCAGCAGAAGGAGTTCGGGCAGATCCCGAGAAGCTACTGGCCATGAAGGATTGGCCACTACCTAACTCTCTTAAGGGCTTGAGAGGCTTTTTGGGCCTAACGGGTTACTACCGTCGGTTCATAAAGGGATATGGCGGGATTGCCTCTCCCTTAACCCAAATGACGAGAAAAGATGCCTTCAAGTGGAATGAGGAAGCACGGCTGGCATTTCACAAGCTCAAAGAGGCCGTCACCCAACCACCGGTTTTAACACTTCCGGATTTCTCAAAACCGTTCACTATTGAGTGTGACGCATCGGGCAATGCCATTGGGGCTGTGTTAATGCAGCAGGGTAAACCCATAGCTTTTTTCAGTCAAGCATTAAAGGGAAGGGCCCTTATGATGTCTACCTATGAGAAGGAATTATTTGCTCTAGTTTCTTCTGTTCTTAAGTGGCGACACTACCTACTTGGTCAAGCTTTTGTGGTACGTACTGACCAGCAGAGTCTCAAGCACCTTTTGGACCAAAATGTGGGCACTCCAATGCAACAACGCTGGATTACTAAACTACTAGGGTATGACTTTGTGGTGGAGTACAAAAGAGGGGTGGAGAATAGGGTTGCCGACGCCCTGTCAAGGAAGGAGACGGATGGGACAGCAGAGCTAATGCTCATTTCATTTCCTAATGTGCAATGGCTAGAAGAATTAAAGTCAGCGGGAGAAGGGGATGCCCAAATGCAGAGTCTTGTTAAACTACTCACAGAGGGCAAGCTAGGTCCTAAATACTCCATGAGGGAGGGCCTCTTGCTGTACAAAGGCAGAATGTATGTTCCCAAACACGAAGGGTTCAAGAATAAGCTGCTGGAATTGTTGCATAGCAGCCCCTGGGGAGGGCACTCAGGGTATGACAAAACCATTCACAGAACACGAAGAGATTTCTATTGGGAAGGCCTTAAGAAGGACGTCAAAGCTTTTATTCGGAATTGTGATTTGTATCAAAGGGTTAAGGTCGACAACACCCTGCCAAGTGGGCTCTTACAGCCCCTACCAGTGCCAACAAAACCATGGGCCCACATAACCATGGATTTTGTGGAAGGGTTACCCAACTCCCAAGGGTTCAACGCCTTGTGGGTAGTGGTTGATAGGCTAACCAAATACAGCCATTTCACCCCTATCAAGCATCCCTATACAGCTAGGGATATTGCTAACCTGTTTTTTACACAAATCTTCAAGCTCCATGGGCTGCCACAGTCCATTATTTCTGACCGTGACAGCACCTTTACAAGCCAATTCTGGCAAGAAATCTTTTCCTTGCAAGGGGTTCAACTCTCTATGAGCACGGCATACCACCCACAAACGGACGGTCAGACGGAGGTGGTGAACAAAACCTTGGAGAATTGTCTCCGATGTTTCAGTGGTGACAGGCCCAAGGACTGGGCGAAGTGGATTCCCCTGGCTGAGTGGTGGTACAATTCCACTCAGCACTCATCCACACGGATGACCCCCTATGAGGCCCTCTACGGCCAACCACCACCTAGGCTAATGGATTACGTGCCAGGAACTACATCCCATGAAACCGTAGACACTACTCTAAGGACACGGGACCAAATCTCAAAGGTGCTCAAACAGAATCTACTCAGTGCACAAAATCGAATGAAAAAATACTCAGATCTCAGGCGTAAAGAGCAACAATTCAGTGAAGGAGATGAAGTATACCTGCGGCTACAGCCCTATAGACAGAGCACGGTGGAACAGCGGCGTAACCTGAAGCTGTCACCCCGTTTCTTCGGTCCGTTTCGTATCACCAAGAAAATCGGGCAGGTGGCTTACAAGCTCAATCTCCCATCAACCTCACGGATTCACCCCACCTTCCACGTTTCCCAACTTAAACGGAAACTGGGATCCAAAGTCACCGCACTGCCCACGCTACCACCCGTAGATGAGGAGGGGCTTATTTGACCAGAGCCTATACAGATCCTAGACCGACGCATGGTAAAGGCTGGGAATCAGGCTCGGGCGGAGCTTCTCGTCCAGTGGCAAGGTCAGGCCGTGGCCGACGCAACGTGGGAAGGCTATCAGAAACTTAAGGAGGACTTCCCTCACCTTGTGGGCAAGGTGTTTTGAACAGGGGGGATGTGTAACAGCTCCGGCCAGTTTAGAGGAACATCGGGTGTAAGGAAATGACAGCAGAAAATGAAGTGAAAAGGGAACCCTAACTAAGGGAAGCTGACGCCGACAGAGAAGAGAAGAAGAAGTGAAGGGGGTTCGGTGTTAAGTCAGAAGCAAGTACACGGGTGTCTTAGTGAACCGGGTTGTCTAGCACGTGGGCTCAAGCTAGATGGGCTTAAGTCTGGGCGTTGTGGGCTTCCTATGTTACTGCTTTAATTAATTGTTGAGTCTGTGTCAAAGGGCCGTTCGGCCGAGTCTAGCATTTCTTTTGTAGTCCTTATGTAAGGCCCCTGTGGCCCAATATAGAGTCTCTCTTATGTGGGTAACCTGGAAGAAAAAGGATTGAACATTTTTTATCCAAAAAAACCCTATTTCTTCATCCCTGGCTTCTGGAGGCGCTTTCCCTCGAAGAAAGCTTTGCTATTCCTTTCCTTGTTTCCACGGTTTTACTCATTTTACTCACAGTAGTGTTACAATTTGCAATATAAAATACTCACTCGTGGTAGTAGGGAAGGCGAACCACGATCTCACCGAAGGGAAAAGAAATAATCTTCAGATAGATACAGAGAGAATTAACGAAAGCTTGGGGAAGGAGATAATAAAGCTTGATCTTATAGAGAGAGAGAGAGAGAAGCTTTGGTGAGAGAAGTAGTTATTATGTGAAAAATCAGGCTTGGGTTTTGTAATAAGGAGATGCAAATGAATAATAAGGCTGAATTCTTGGAGAAGATTTAGCAGTTCAATATGATGTATCTGAATAATTACTTCAAGCTTTGATAGGTCATTATGTCTTGGAGAGAATGGAGATTCGAAGCTATGAGAAGTAGATTATTGTCTTGTTTGCTCTCTGTGTGACAAAAGGAAGGGAGGAAGAACTGGTGTACACAAAACACGCCGTTTCATTTGTACATGTGACGGGACGTGTAAGCGGGGGGTTCTATTGCCGAGTGCAAATAAGACTTTTTCTTTTCCCAAACACTTTTGAGTTGCTCGAATCCCTCGCTCACCTATTTCTTTATGTATGCCTGCGTTATCTTTCCCCGTTTACACATCAACTTAATCACAAGCCTTATATGGGTGAAAGATCCAAATCACTTAATACCCTTTGTCCACCTCGTCGTCTGAATTTGCTTCATGGCTTCGTGACTTCGTCACAAGCCGATTGATCTTGGAAAGGATTTTCAACATTTTCTCAACAGCGTCGATATCCAACCCGTCATCCTCCATCAAGTTCCAAACCTTTGAAGCCTCAACTAATTACCCTTCGCAGAAACCTATCTAACGCTTGTAAGTAGCTGCACTTGACTTTATCCATTGTTTCGAATTGGTCACAACAGACTTGTCTTATTCTAAGTCTCCATGCTATGCTTGTGACCACAAGCATTCATAAAGTTGAAAAATGAAATGATATCTCAAATAAGAGAAGTTCCATCTCCTGGAGAACTGCCATAACAGCTCTCCCTCTCTCTCTAACGTCACTTTCCTAAACAATGTTTAGGTAACTAGCATCGGTGTGGGCTGGGGAGCGCATAAGATGAGCCCCGCCTACAGTATGGACTTGGCCCTTTCGTTCAGCGACCTCTTCAATCCAAGTGTTCTTTTGGCTATACACACGAACCATAAGAGCATCAGATTATTTGTTGAAAGAGAGTCTTCATGGCATTCCATACCTTGTTTTCCATGATTCCAATTTGCAAGTCAAGACTTGTGCTCTATAATAAAAATCTCACTTGTCCAAAAAGAAAGACAGGGTTGCTTTAAAACATTTCAAAAAGAGGGAAGTACTCAACATGTCACATTGGAGAAGAAATATCTAGTGCAAACTTTGCATGAATTCCTTTATAACCCAAAAAAAAAAAGAAAAAAAAAGGACCTTTTTCACATTCCTAAAACTCAACCAATTTTCTAATTCCTAATCTTATTTCAAATCAATTGAAATCCCTATTTCCAACTGAAAAAGTCTAGTTGCAAGTACGCTTGTGCACTAATATGTGCATCAATTTATTGTGATTGGTCAAAAAGTAGATTTTATTGAAAACAATGCTAATTTAAATTTGAAGTATGAAAGAATTAATATTAGTACGCAAATTAGTACGCGACTTTGCTTGTATATAGCAAAACTCTTTCCAACTTTGTAGTGTTTCCAATTTTCGTTTGGTATATGTGTATAAGCACATTCAATCCAATCATTGTTTCCTCAAAGATTCCTCGATTTCCCTTCTAGCAGTGCATTGGGCCGATTCAATGATCCCTAAACCAGACTGAATGGAAAAGCTTATCCTTATGAAGTTTATGTAATCAGATGATTTGTGATGGGTTTCTTCCTTTTGTGCTTTTTCTTTAGTTTGAAGTACAAGGCAATCAACGAGACTGTGCAATAGAGGTTCGCATTGTTTATGCGATTGAAATCACTATGCTGATTTTAGGTTGGCATTATTTTTTGCAAGCAATTAACTTTACAAACTTGTTCCCTAACGAATCATCAAACTTATACATAATAGCCAACCAGAGGACACGACAACAAAGACAGACAGAGAGAGAGTTCTCCAACGCATGTGTCCTCTTCCACAGACGTGTCGAAGCTGCTTCTATGATTCATATTTGGCTTATTCTAAGTTTTCATCATCTTCCAAATGCATAAAAATAATCCAAACAAAACAGTGAACATTCTATGCGACATCCTTGTCCTCCTTGTTCTTCCCATCATGTGGAGCTTTAAGATATGCCAAAAAGAGTACAATGCGCATGCTAATATTAAATGGTACTGCTGTTTAATCCACATGGCTATAGTATATTATCTTGCTGGCCTGGATTGTTTTGCTGAGGCTGACTACATATCATTAAATGAGTTAGTCTTATATATATATATATTTTATGAAGATAACGATATTTCAATTTTATTGATAGTTCTTATTTATGGTAGAGGAATACTGTGGTTACAATTAGAATATTTAGAGGTTACATATAATCGTAAAATCCAAACCTAGGTATAAGAACATAATTATTATTACCGAAAATATTAAATAAAGATTTGAACTATCTGTACTAATAACAAAATAAGAAAACCGAAAAATATACCTGCATAAAAGTCAATCAATATTTCGGTTAATTAAAGCCATATGCGTTGAATAACATGTAATCTAACTTGGTCCATTCGAAAGGAGCCCAAAATGTCTTTCAGGAGACCATGGTTATTAGCAAAGAAAAGATTATTACCATTAGATTCCAACTTGGCTAATCTGTCAACTACGTGATTCCTTTAATCTTAATTCATTCTGTTTAATTAAACAAATTACATATTTCAATCTCAGCCCACTAATTTCGTGTTGAATTCACGTAAAGTTTGCAGTTTGTGACAAAAATTATCAGTGTATGAATTAACCTTAATCCATCCTTGGCTAGATGAGTAGGTCATGATTGATATTTTTTGTTAATTTCTTTAACAAAATAGAAACTCTGCATCTTCTGATTCTTCCATGTTCATTACCAGAAAGTGATCTTTCCAGTCATGACAGTACGTGTAGAGGCTGTCTTACATAATTGAACTCTGCAGAAAACACTCTTTCCCAAACCAAGCCGACAATCACAAAAGGGTCAACGGAGCATGTGCATCCATTCATGCTTGGATGCTCTGAGCCAATCATGAATTTGTTAGGAAGGAGACAAACCACTTCAGTTTCCAACCATTTCTGCACAAAGAAACCCATAATTCCAAAGACATTATATCAATCTAGAGATTCCAACACCAGAATCTCTTCATTGTACAAGCATGCATGAGATTTATACATTTCTAAAGAAATTAAATATAAAGTAGGCTGGATAAGGATTGAAGGCTGTTTGTGAAGCTTGAAATTGAATGGAGGTTTCCAACCACGTACTAACAGCTCAAATAATCAACTACCTTTGCAAAAAATCAAATGATATCTTCCTGAGTAGATGCAAGATTTTTCTACAGATCTTCACAGAAGTGCATT
Source organism: Carya illinoinensis (assembly GCF_018687715.1). Lineage (NCBI taxonomy): Eukaryota > Viridiplantae > Streptophyta > Magnoliopsida > Fagales > Juglandaceae > Carya > Carya illinoinensis. Next base: position 5,023,649 of record NC_056765.1, read on the forward strand.
AATCTCATGAATATCAGATGTGGATTTACAGTGAGCACATGGGTTTGTCCATAAACAGAGAGGGCTCGTCCTCTGACATTTTGCTTCCATGTGATCTACAAGCTTTGTCAGTTACCAATATTGACAAATTATCTGTCATGGCTAACTGTCTCTGAAATAAAGAGTGGCTCCACCATTTTTTGGCATTCTCCAAGAGCTTCTGCATGATTTGATCATGATCAGTTAACAAAAGCAGACATTTGATGATCCTTTTCTTTCTTTTTTGGCGCGATTGCTGTATTACACTGAAATAGAAGAAATTTGGGCTGTTTCAGTTTACGTTAGATCAATCTCAGATTTCTAGCTTCCTAGAGTACGTACCGTGCAGTAAATCCATACTTGGCATCTACTTGACACTTTTTAACTCGAGAAATGCTACGTAAAGTCGTGGAGTGAGTAAATACTACATAATTATTTTAAAAAAGAGTACAATTTACTATTAAATATTTTTTTTCTCCACGTGAGTTCCGTGTTTATTCATTTTTTTTTCAAAATCAATTCTCTTAACTATCATCAATGGCAAGACCCTCCCTCCAAATTGGCCAACTTGCATCAATTTTTGTTTGAAAAATAATATTTGCAGTCATATGATATGTAAGTCTCGTGCACAAAATATGTTAATCTTAAATCCATATCAAAAATTCATTTTTTTTAACGATGAATCTCACTTTATCAAGATGAGTAGGTAGGGATAAAACTTGCACAATCTAAGACTGTACTTGATTTATTCTTTGGATTTACACTTTACCCCGACATTAATTTGCTGAGCTTTTCTTTTTTCTTATCTTTACAATTTATTACTTGTGAACGAAATAATCTCATAAGAGCAAGTTGAATTTGAGGAAGAGTTGGCATAATTTTCTTTTTATCTTTTTAAAAAATTCTGTTTTATTGTAAGACTAGTGCTGTATCCCTACAGATGCATATGTTAGAAAGCATGTGTTATAATAGAATTCAAATATTTATTTATTTTTTTAACAAACATTGATTTAACATAATATTATAGTAAGATTTCTAAATTCATATCCTTTTTCTTAGTAATTTAAGAGCACCTAAGATGTGAATGGCTAAAGAGAAAAGGAGGTAAAGGTATGTGTTCTTACTACCATGTACGATAAGGTAGATCAGAAAATAAATGAGAGGCCTCTCCCTTGGGGTCTCAATCTTCAGTCCTCATAAATTCAAGGGCAAGGATAATTAATGTGAGTGATTCATACTTTCCCTCTTAAATAACTCACATGAACTTTGCCTCTTTATCATTTTTCCTTTATTCTGACTGTTTGTCTATGCACACACCTATCGTGTATTATTAATTAATAATTAGGTCTTCTTTCTTCTTTGCAACATCAACTAGGAAATCCAGCCAATTCAGCTTGTGTCTTTTTTCAATTTCTTAACAGATATGTTTGATTTGAATAGTGAGTTAAGATGAGATAAGATAAAAAGTGAAAAGTTGAATAAAATATTATTTTTAATATTATTTTTATTTTAAGATTTGAGAAATTGAAATTGTTTATTGTATTTTATTTAAAAATTTAAAAAAATTATAATGATTAGATGAGATAAGATGAATTGAAGTCGTTTATATTTGATTTACACATAAATTTTATTAGGTAACATTTATATACTAACATGATGTAATTTAATGTAATCCATCAAATTATAAATTTTTTTAATTATAAAATATGTATAACATATTAAATTAAATCACTTCAAGAGGTAAACATTTTTACATAACATTTGTGTCATTTTCGTCCAATGTAAAGCCATATGGAACTGGGAACTAAAGCGACTGAACAAGTTTTCTAGGGAGAAGGTCACAACTCACAAGATCCCTTGGTACAGCCTTCACATATTGACATATTTGATGGGTTAAACAAAATAACGGGTCCCAATATTTGGACAGTAGAAGTATTTTCATCTTATCATTAAAATTTCTTTAAATTTTTATATAAAATATAATAAATAATTCAACATATTTCAAATCTCAAAACAATAATAATATTAAAAAATAATATTTTAATAATATTTTATTTAAATTTTAACTTTTATCTAAAATAATCTCATCTTATCTCACCATCCAAACCGCACCTATGTCTTTATCAATTGAACTACATAATTATTGATTTTTCTCACTTAATTTTGTAATGTTGTAAGCATATCTTTTTGATTGATATAATTTCAAATGATATATTAGATTTATTTTATAATAAAAATAATTTTATAATCTAATCTAACATATCAAACTACTACAATTTATAAATTTGCCTTTATAAAATTTCTTTGTGGCCATATATCTATATAATAATTTCTTTCAATATTTTTTTAAAAAAATAATATATACAATTTTAAAGTGTGCAATATCAGACACTCATTTTTAAAAATAAATGAACAAGTAGGAGACCTATGTGAAAAGTTTATTTTGTTAATAATAGATCCTACATTTTTTTAAATAGAGTGCACAAAATATACGCATATTAGAACTTATTCCGTTACTCTTCGAGGTTGTTTGGAAATAATCTTCATTTCATTCCATGTAATTTCCTTTCCAAATATCACATAAACAAAATTACTTTCAAATTAATGATTGTAACTTTTTTAAACTTCTAAATAAAATACAAAAAACAAATCAACTTTATCAAATCTTAGTCCTCTTAGCTCTTAGAGTTTAATTTTTCTCGTATTTGTGACTTTGTTTCCTTTGTCCCTTCATAAGATTGTTATAGATTGCTTTCTTGGTTGCGGGTTTGATGAGTTTTTCCATGAGCCATTCTTATTACCATGGTATTCATCTACTATAAGTGAGGATTTTATTAATAAATTTGGAAGGATGTTACTATTAGACATGTGACTTATTGTTCTTCTTTAAAAAAAAAAAAACTTTATCAAATCTTAAAACAATAATTATATTACAAAATTATATCATAATAATAATTTAATTTAATATTATTTTTTTAATTTTTTCTCTCTTATTTTTTAAAACTCAATAAATACTTTATTCAAATTATTTCACTCATATATATAAATATTTTATTGATTTCATTTTATCTTATTTTATTTTTAAAAATAAAAAATAAAGTTGACGAAGTACGGTTGTTTTCAGTTGGTGAGAGAGTGCATTGAAGAACATTAAATTCTTCGAACCCTACAAACAAAGCCAGCCTCGACCAGTCCCATTGATCTCTCCATCTTCCCTCACTTCCTATCTATCCCATCTCCTTTAAATATCACTCCTCCTCTGATCCCATAATTTCATATTAATGAACATTTACAATCCCAAGACTCAATTACCAATATTCAAAGCCCACTTCTCTGCAAGCAGTTCCAGATCCAATGGGCAAGAAGATGATGAAGAAGCTGCCTTCTTTGTTCAAAAACAGATCAGAAACAAAGCTGCAGCCATGGCAATGGCCCTTGTGCAAGCATCCCAGGACCTATTCATTCCGAGCTGGGGATCATGACATGTTCAAGACAGTGAACTCTGTTTTCTTTGATCCCATCATCATCGATGGAGTCGAAACACCCGAGTCAGCTTGGTTCTCAAATTCTTCCGAATCCGCAAGCAACTCAACCGAGTCCGAGTTCGACTTTGATGGGGAATCCCTGGAAATGGTTGTGCGTAGTGTGAGGTCCGAGAGGCTGTTTTACGAGCCAGGTGACACAAGCTCGATCTTAGAGAAGGCGAAAGATGGAGGTCTACCATTTAAAGAGAGCGTAGTTTTGGCCATGGAGTCGGAGGACCCATACCTTGATTTCAGGACGTCAATGGAGGAAATGGTGGAGTGTCATGGGCTGAAAGATTGGGAGTGCTTAGAGGAGTTGCTGGGATGGTATTTGAAGATGAATGGGAAGAAGAATCATGGGTTTATTGTTGGAGCCTTTGTGGATCTGCTTTTTGGTCTTGCTGCTGCTGCTGCTGCAGCTGGTTCCAATTGCTTTGATTTTACTACTTGTTCTTCTTGTATTTCTTCCTCTCCAATATTCTGTTCACCTGAGGATCAGAACGAGATTAATGAGGTCGAAAAAATGGTAATGTCTTAGCTTTTTAATGCATCAATCAGTTTTTGTGGAGAAATGCTACACAACCTTCCAACACACCACACTCTACTTTTTTTTAATTTTTTAATTTTTTTTAATATTTTTTTTTTGAATTTATTCTTTTTAAATTAATTTAATTCTTTTATTTATTATTTATATATTAAATATTTAATAAAAAATAAAATAATAAAAATTAAAAAAAATATAGAGTGTGGTGTGTTGAGAGGTTGTGAAGATTTTTTCTCTTGACATTGTCCCTGACAAGTAGCTGAAGCCATGAGATTGTTAGGTCGAAAGGTATGCCTTTACAAAGTGATATAATCACAAACATTAAAGGAATATTTAGATATATAAATTCATACCTTAAATTTATTTTATATTAAAAATAATTTTAAAATATAATTATTATATTAAATAATATCAGTTTATAAATTTATTTTTATAAAATCTATTCCTAAGTAAAATATTTATCAAAAAAATAATATTAATCCTAATTTTTTTCTGAGAAAAACAATAAAAATGGAAAATATCAATGCTCTTCTTTTTTTTCTTTCTTTCTCTCAAGGCTGCAACTGTGATAATCTGTATGGAAACATGTTATATATGTTTAATGAAAATTTGCCAACCTTAGTTGGTGTAAGAAAAGGAGAAGAAGATGTTACAGAAAAATAAACTACACACGGTTTCAATGGAAATACCACCGCACATTTCATTGAGTGTTGAATAAAATATATACAAGGACAGACTCTGTTTTAGGCAACTAATACATCTGTATATTTGCTATAATTCTGCAAGAATGTAATTTACAATAAATGAGAAGATACGTAACAGCTAGTATGCTAAACATGGAAAGTAGGCAGTTGACTGGGCAGAATTGATACTGCAGAGATGCTAGGCAGATTTTATGCAATCTTCCGTAATACGCCCCCGCAAGATAGGACTTCCATCGGTAAGACCAATCTTGGATCTAAGAATTTCAGTACGTTGGCGAGACAGAGGTTTTGTTAGCAGATCCGCAAGCTGGTCCTTGGTATGAACATGCTTGACATTTAGAGTGCCCTTTTGAACCAAGTCACGGACAAAATGGAGGTCAATTTGAATGTGCTTCATGCGAGAATGATGAACAGGATTGAAGCTGAGATGAGTGGCTCCAAGGTTGTCACATAGCAGGGAAGGTGGAGCTTTGAGTGGAAATCCAAGTTCATTGAGAAGACTAAGTAACCACATGGTTTCAGAGGCGGCATTAGTAAGGGATCTGTATTCAGCTTCTATAGAGGAGCGTGCAACAGCCCGTTGTTTCTTTGAGCTCCATGAGATAGGATTATGACCGAGAAAACTGATATAGGCTGAAGTGGAGGTACGATCATCAGCATTCCCAGCCCAATCAACATCAGAATATGTTGTTAGATGCCAAGGGGTATCTTTTTTGAGTTGAATACCATGAAATATGGTTTGCTTCAAGTAACGAAGTAGCCTTTTAATTGCTGTCCAGTGTGTGTGCGTGGGCTTGTGCATAAATTGAGACAACTTGTTAACAGTAAAGGAAATATCAGGACGAGTAAGTGAAAGATATTGAAGACTCCCAATTACACGTCTAAATTCAGTGCTATCAAATGAAGCAGTACCATCAACAAGTTGTAAGGATGTAGTAGTAGATAAAGGAGTTGAAACATCCTTGGCACCAACCATGTTTGTTTTGGATAGCAAGTCACTAATATATTTATGCTGTGACAAGAATAAACCTGCACGAGTTGGGATAACTTCCACTCCCAAAAAATAGTGAAGATTCCCCATATCTTTCAAGGAAAATTTGGCCCCAAGTTGTTGAATGATAAATTGCACAAATCGTGAATCATTCCCAGTAAGCACAAGATCATCCACATATACCAAAAAATAACAAATAATGGAGCCACTTCGATAAATAAATAAGGAGGAGTCAGCCTTGGAGTTATGAAAGCCAAGATTAATAAGAGCATCCTTAAGAGTTGAATACCATGCCCGAGGGGCCTGTTTAAGCCCATAGATGGCTTTACGTAATCGACACACATGGTTTGGTTTGGACATATCCTTAAACCCTGGACGCTGACTCATATAAACATCCTCAGTAAGCACACCATGCAGAAATGCATTATTAACATCCATTTGCCGTAAAATCCAACCTTGCATGACAGCAACAGTGAGTACAGACCGAATGGTTGCTGGTTTTACAACGGGACTGAATGTGTCTGTGTAATCGATCCCAGGTCGTTGGTGATACCCTTTGGCCACAAGTCGAGCTTTAAAGCGATCGATTGAGCCATTAGCTTTTCTCTTAACACGAAAGACCCACTTACAGCTCACGGGATTACAACCCGGTGGGGATGGAACCAAATCCCAAGTGCCATGTCTCATAAGAGCAGTGAGCTCATCAGACATGGCTTCACGCCACGGTGGCATGGATAAGGCCTGGGTTACACATGTTGGCTCAAGACTTTGAGGAACAGGATGTTTAGTAGCAAGATTGAGCTGTTTGGGTTTGAAAATATTGTTCATGGACCGGGTTGTCATGGAATGAGTTCAGCGATTTGGGGATGGAGGGAGGACAATCGGACCGAACGATGAGGTAGGAGGAGGGGAAGGGGCAGAGTCACAATTATTTTCAACCACACATGGATCCAACGGAGATAAATTATTGAAATGATTTAAAGAATCTGAAAAAATCGGAGAAGAAGTGGACGAAAAATTACCTGGAGGAGATGGATCGGCGGCGATAACAGGTTCCGAAACCACTGGAGCAGCAGGAGGTGGAGCCACTGGAACAAAAACAGCCGGGGTAGTGTTCGAAGAAGAGGAAGGGAACTCGATGGAGGCTAGGGTTTTTCCTTCATCAAAGAGCACATGCCGAGAGAGATAAACTCGGTTTGTTGTGGGCTCAAGGCAGCGGTAGGCATTTTGGGTTAGAGAATACCCAATGAAGATGCACGGAGTGGATTTGGGCTGGATTTTGTGTGTGTTATACGGCCTGGTTAAGGGATAACAAATACACCCAAAAGTTTTTAATTTGAGGTAGTTGGGTTTTTGTCCAAAAAGGGCCTCAAAGGGTGATTTATTTTGAAGAAGAGGAGTGGGTTGACGGTTGATTAGATATGTTGCAGTGTGAAAAGCATGGGGCCAATATAAGAGAGGGAGATTTGCATCGTGAAGTAAGGTAAGACCAGTTTCAACTAAGTGACGATGATGACGTTCAGAGACGCCATTTTGTTGAGGTGTGTGAGGGGCAGTGGTGTAGTGACTAATGCCATGAAGAGAGAGAAACGGTTTGAGACTGATATATTCGCCACCATTGTCAGAATAAAGGCTTTTAATTTTTGCTTGAAACCTTTTCTCAACAAGATTTTTGAATTGAGGAAAAATGCTCTTGACGCATGATTTTGCATTAATCGGATAAAACCACATATATTTTGTGAAATGGTCAATAAAAATTAAATAGTAGCGAGAACCATCTAAACCAATGCAATGTGCGGGGCCCCATACATCAGTATAGATAATATCAAGGGGAGCATGACTTTCAAAACTCGTGGGCCGAAAGGGAAGTTGATGGGCTTTATTAATGCAACAAGATGAACACATAGAATTAAATTTATTGTTCACAATAGGAAGAGAAAAATGATTGACAAGACGTTGGACAAGTTTGAAAGAAGGATGGCCAAGACGCTTGTGCCACCCATCAACCGAGGTTCGTTCATGCACATTTGCAACAATTTGAGTAGAGGAGCCCACCAGTGAGTTCGGAAAGTGATAAACGCCGCCTTCACATGCACCTCTTAGTAAGGTCGCCCCCGTGGTCCGATCCTTCACAAGAAAATAAGAGGGATGAAACTCAAGAAAAACGTTATTTTGAGATGTGAAATGATAAACAGAAATTAAATTTTTGCTAATATGGGGAACACAAAGGGTATCACGAAGAATAAATGTCCGTGTTGGTGATTTTAAAGTCAAAGAACCAATATGTGAAACTGCCAAACCTGACCCATCACCGATAACAACTTCATCGGTGCCATCATACTCAGAATGAATAGATAAATTCGCCAAGTCACCAGTTATATTATGCGAAGCAGCCGAGTCAAGAAGCCATTTTTGATTTTGTGGACTGGATGTGGTTGCACAATTAGCCGTGGCCTCTGATGAATGTAGCTGTGGGCAGGACTTGGCGGTATGACCGATGGTGTCACAAAGTTGACATTTTGGTTGATAACGTTTCTGAGTGGACCGATTTGAGGAGGACTTGCGATTATCCTTGGATGGGCCTTGAGTAGTTTTAGTTGGTCCTGAAAAACGTGTGGACCCATTAGTCTTATAGGAGCCCTTCGGATGAGACCCATTGGAAGAACCAGAGTATTGCTGGTGACGCTGGGAGTAATTCGCAGAGGCCACAAGTTCCTGGGTTGACAGCTCCAAACGCCGCAGGTAACTCTCATGCCCCACAAGGATATCGTGAAGCTCTTCGAAGGCCAGAGATGTTTCCCGTGCGCGAATGGGTGCAACAATTTCCCTGAAATCAGAACCCAATCCGTTAAGAATATAAATAGTTAAATCATCATCAGATATTGGATGATCGATGAGTGCGATCTCATCGGCAAGGGCTTTCACCGCATGCAAATACTCAGGAACGGAACGATTCCCTCGCCGAATCAAGGTAAGTTCTTCCTTGAGTTGCATGGCTCGGGTTCTAGATTTACTGGCATACATGTGATGTAATTTTTTCCAAGCCTCATGAGAGGTTTTGGCAGTTGCGATGAGGGGAGTAATGGTGGTTGAGGTGGAAGCCAGTATTGCGCTAAGGATTAGTTTATCCTGGCGAACCCAGTGAGTTTTATTCAACTCGGTAGGGGAAGTGCCAACAGGGGAAGGGCACTGGGAAATTCCATGAACGTAGTCAAGGAGATTATAGCCTATAAGAAGAGCTTCAAATTGTGCTCTCCATTGAGGAAAGGTGGATGGCGTCAGTTTTTCATTGATTTGTGTAGTAATGTTGAGAGCGATGAGAGCACTTTCGGTGGGAGAAATGGGATGAGTGTTTGGGTGGGGTTCGGAGGTTTGATCTGCAGAAGACGACATTTTTAGAAAAAAGGATCTGTTTGCTCGTAGGAGACTGGCTCTACTGATACCATACAGAAAAATAAACTACACACGGTTTCAATGGAAATACCACCGCACATTTCATTGAGTGTTGAATAAAATATATACAAGGACAGACTCTGTTTTAGGCAACTAATACATCTGTATATTTGCTATAATTATGCAAGAATGTAATTTACAATAAATGAGAAGATACGTAACAGCTAGTATGCTAAACATGGAAAGTAGGCAGTTGACTGGGCAGAATTGATACTGCAGAGATGCTAGGCAGATTTTATGCAATCTTCCGTAATAGATGTCGTTCAGGTTAGACTTAAAACAGTTTCAGGTTAGACTTAAAACAGTTTCAAAGCTCTCACACAAGGCTGTTTCTTTTTGCAGTGTGGTTACTGTATGTAGAAGTAATAGATCTCATGTATTATTGAACTACAAAGCCTCTCATGTCCAGTTAATGTGATGCCTTGTTTTTTTTTTTTTTTAAATGAAATGTTTAACTTCCGATTTTTTATTTTATAAAATTAAAATTATATAATATAATATGTTGTCATGTATCATATTATAAAATTCATTTTAGTATGTAACATATCACATTTAACCATATAGTTTTCTACCTTTAAGATCTTTTCGTGAATCTCCTATTTTTTTCCTCTTTTAACAAGGCCAAATTTGCAGTATGTGGGTACAAAAGGCTTGGATTGAAGGTAGTACCAAGGCCTTCTATTCATCCGCTTACACCACGTTAATAACAGTTTTGCTATATACAAGTACAGTCGTGCACTAATCTGTATACCAATACTGATTTATTCATACTTAAAATTTAAATTAACACTATTTTTAATAAAATCTACTTTTTGACCAATCACATCATATTGGTGCACAGATTAGTGCACAATTGTGCTTGCAACTATATTTTTCCCGTGAATAATGCTATGCGTCCCGATGAATGCTACTGACAGTAGATCCTGATTTATTTATTTATTTTTTTACTTAGTGAGTAAGATAATGTTTTTTAATAATGTTATGATTTAAAAAAAATTAAGAAAAAAACAAAAAATTTATAAAAAAGAGACCAAATGACTTACTTTGAGGATCTCTCAAAGAAAAACCCCCCCAAAAAAAAAAAAAAAATTTCTACTCTAAGTAGTATTAACTTTCCGAGTTCTTCTGTTACATACAATCACTTTTATATATTTTTTACGTATTTTACTGATGTGATTGATCGAAATAGTTATTTTATATTAAAAAAACGATACAACTAATTATATTAATAAAGTGTATAAAAAATACGTAAAACTAACTATAAGTAAGAATTTGATAACTTTTCATTCTTCCATAATGTGTGATGGACATAGCATGCATGGGTTGTGTACATCCAAACAAGGAAATTACAGTGGCAAATAGATACATTCACAAAACCTCAGTCACTCCATAGCAAATTCCTTCACCAATGAATGGAATGAAAGGACAATGAAAGAGCAGCGACGGTAGTTTAATTCATTTTCTGCCTTCATCAATAGCCCATCACTCAATCTGATCAAAAATTAATTGTGATCGGATCCAAGAAATACATCTGGCCCACCAGCAACGAAACTGGTCTCCCAAATTCTCTGTGCCTAGATATAGACTTGGCATGCCCATAACTGAGTTTTTCCTGGAAAAAAAAAAAAACAGGTATAATTTTCCATAAAAGACAGTCACATGACTCACATATATCCAGCTCAAAAGAAACTGAAAGAAAGTGCTGCAAATGAAACAAGTGAAGCTAAAAAATGGTTGAGGTTGTTGCCAAATTAAGATGATCAAAGCAAGCCAAGCAAAATAAAAACAATTCTTTTGAGTAGAATTGGAGTGTTGATTCAAAACAATAGACATTTGGTCTAGGTGTTATTCTCATTATTAGATGATCCCGAAGGGCCGAAAGCAATCGGAGTATATTTCCGGTCAGTAATTATTAGATAATCTCAAAATACGGATATGTGTTACTCTTATTCTATCATGATTAGTCATTTTTTTAAAGAGTAGTAATTCATATTTGATGATACAATCAGAATACTTACCTACCTTACAATTTTTATTTCCAATGGTACTATTGTTCTAACCTTCATGTAATGTCACCAATATATTCAAACATCTATCTAATTCAAGCAACACAAGACTGCATCCATAATTCATGATCTCCCCAAGTTTCTTTCATAGAGAAGACTGTTTATTTTGTCAATATGCAACATTAGAAAAATCTAAAAGTTTGAAAATGGTATGTGAAAATTTGTAGATCAGACCATGGGAATCCATTTTCAATCTGGGCCTGAAGCCCATTAAATCTTATTTTCGAACTCCGCTCAATCCTAATAACTAGCGAGTTGACCCAAACCCAATGGTAATTAAATAAGCATTATGAATTCTGCAAACTCAGAAGTTAAAAAAAAAAAAAAAGAGACAAAAAAAAAAACGAAAAAAAAGAAAAAAAGCGCCTAATAACACCAAATCACATTAATCAATAAATCATTTCATTAATCAATGGGGCCCGTACGGTACAGAGATTTTGTTTATTTTTCATATCTAAGTTTTGAAAATATTCATTGAAATAAACAGTAAGTAAAATAGTGCAAAACCATAAAAAAGGTATAAAATTGACAATTAACACAGTAAATGAATAATGTAAAACTGACAAAAATAATAATTGAACAGTGTGTAACAATAAATGAATAGTGAAAAAGTGATAGAACCTGATAGTGAACAATGCAAAAGTTGATACTTTCCAAACCGTAGGACCCACATATTTTTTTAAAGAGTTTTGTTACATACAAGCACAGTCGCACACTAATATGTGTATCAATACTGATTTATTCATACTTAAAATTTAAATTAACATTATTTTCAATCAAATCTACTTTTTGACCAATCACATCATATTGGTGTACAGATTAGTGCATAATTATGCTTGCAACTATATTTTTCCTTTTTCAAATCCCGTAAAAACTATATCATCTCATCTCACTTTATTATCCAAATATATATTTTTTTATAAATTATTTCATCTCATCTTAACTTAAAAATCTCACTACCATTCAAAATATATAATCTCATTTCACCTGAACTGCATAACGAAACGAGAGGCCTTAGTTTTTTTTTTTTTTTCCCTAGCTTGCCTATAATGGCTACAAAACGTTGACAATTAACATGACAAAACAGTAAATGAACAGTGTAAAACTGAAAAAAATAATAATTGAATAGTGCAAAATAATAAATGAATAGTGAAAAACTAACAGTGAACAGTGCAAAATCTAGTACTCTCCAACCTGTGGGACCCACATATTTTTCAAATCACAAAAAGTAAAAAGTATATCATCTTATCTCACTTTACTATCCAAATATATATTTTTTATAAACTATTTCATCTCATCTTAACTCAAAAATCTCATTACCATTTAAAATATTTCATCTCATCTTACCTTAATTGCACAACCAAACGAAAGACCTTAGTTTTTTTTTTCCCTAGCTTGTCTATAATGGCTACAAAATGTTGACAATTAAAAGTGCAAAACAGTAAATGAACAGTGTAAAAGTAAAAAAAATAACTGAATAGTGTGAAACAATAAATGAATATTGAAAAATTGACAGAAACTGACAATGAATAGCGCAAAATCTAGTATTCTCCAAACTGTGGGACCCGCACATTTTTCAAATCTCAAAAAGTAAAAACTATATCATCTCATCTCACTTCACTATTCAAATATATTTTTTTATAAACTATTTTATCTCATCTTAACTCAAAAATCTCATTACCATTTAAAATATTTCATCTCATCTCATCTAAACTGCGTAACCAAACGAAAGGCCTTAGTTTTTTTTTCCTAGCTTGCCTATAATGATTACAAAATGTTAAAAAACACAAGTTTATTTTCAGAAAAAATATATAATCTTGAAAAATACCGTATACGTCTACATTCTCATATAATTCATATCTTCTCGTGTTAATGTAGCACTATCCATTAACTATAGAATTTGTTATATATTTTAAAAAATAAGAGTAATTGATTTTGTGTTCAATGAATAATATATATGGCATCAACATATTGCATGAAAGTGAGATAAGAATATAATATATATCTTGTTAAGATAATACTGGATTTCCTAATCGAATTGTAACAAATAGAAATCCATGATTCAAAATAAAGCTGGTGCCTCAAAGCCAACTTTGTCGATTGCACAGAGAGAGAGAGAGAGAGAGAGGATAGTTTCATTATTCATATTGGTTTCATGCAATCTGTGATTGAGTTTGGTAACTCAATCAATCATCAAAGGTATAATTCTTGCTCTTGGAGGACATAAAAGGCAAACTACAGTTCCCAATTCCTCCAAACAGACAGCCAGTCCTCCTTATCCTTTTCTCAGGGTCTCGTTATTGGTGGACGACTCTCCCTTTTCTGCTTTCTCCTTTTCCACCTTTTCTCTTTCTCTTTTCATCATATAGTTTCGAGCTTATTCTTAACAAAAGCCATTATTCCATTCCTAATGTCTAAAGTTCAGTGCTTTAAGATATATTTTATGGTTCGCACAATACTGTAAGACCGGCTTTTAATCATCCACATTCCTTTATGCCATGAAGAGAGAGAGAGAAAGAGGCAAAGTTGCATATCACATGCAATCCACTTTCACATACAAAGCCAAAATTTCCCTCACTCACAAGAAAAGCATAAGCACACATCCCAATTCCCATAAACCAAATTAATATAAACCAGAAGGCTAGTTCCTCACATATTGGTGCCTTCATTAGTTTTCTCCCCTAACAATGTTCTAATTTTCTCTCCCAGCTCCAAACTTATAAACCCATTAAGACCAGATCACTTACAGTCAGTTTCCTTTCTTTTATATATCTAGGATTGCAGTAATAGTAGTACTGAATATTCAGTACAAAGTAAGAAGATGAGATCGGGTCTTTGCAGTATACCGCAGGGCCTAACTGCTGAGGCAACAAGCATGGTGAAACAAGCGGTTAGCTTTGCTAAACGCCGGGGCCATGCCCAAGTGACTCCTCTCCATGTTGCCAGCGCTATGCTTGCATCCTCTGCTGGTCTTCTGCGAAGGGCTTGCCTTCAATCCCATTCTCACCCCCTTCAATGCAAGGCCCTAGAGCTTTGCTTCAATGTTGCGCTCAACCGACTTCCTGCCTCCGCTCCAAGCCCCCTTTTAAGCCATCACTACCTCAACCCTGCCCTCTCCAATGCCTTGGTTGCAGCATTTAAGCGTGCCCAGGCTCACCAACGTCGTGGCTCTATTGAAAACCAGCAACAACCTATTTTAGCTCTTAAGATAGAGTTGGAACAGCTCATAATTTCTATTTTAGATGACCCAAGTGTTAGCAGAGTCATGCGAGAGGCTGGTTTTTCGAGCACCCAAGTGAAAAATAGGGTAGAACAAGCTGTTTCTTTGGAGATATGTTCTCAAAAGCAAAGCCCTTCTATTAGTACTAGCCAGTCCAAGGAAAGCAACATGCCTCTAGTTCTTGGTACTAATGTGCATGTGTCCCCGTATGATTTTAGTCAGTTCAAAGTGCCACTAGGTAAATCCTTCGATCAAGGTAGGAGTGAAGAAGTCATGAGTGTCTTGAATGAATTGTCAAACAAAAGAAAAAGAAACACTGTTATTGTAGGAGAGTGTCTGGCTACAGCTGAGGGCGTGTTTAGGGGAGTGATGGACAAGTTTGAAAGAGGAAATGTTCCCGGGGAGTTAAGCTTTGCGAAATTCATTAGTCTTCCTCTCTTCTCTCTGAGGAACTCCTCCAAGGAGGACGTCGAGCAGAAGCTAGCGGAGCTAGGTTGCCTTGTGAAGACCTATATTAATAGAGGGGTTCTCTTGTACTTGGGAGATCTCAAATGTATTGCTGAGTTTTGGTCAACTTCTGGCGAAGAAAGGAGAAACTACTACTGTCCTTTGGAGCACATAATCATGGGGCTTAAAGAATTGGTGTGTGGAATTGGGGAAACTCATGGAAAATTGCGGCTCTTTGCGATTGCCACTTTTCAGACTTACATGAGATGTAAAACAGGTTACCCTTCTCTAGAGACTATTTGGGAGCTTCATCCTCTTAGCATCCCGGTTGGAAGCTTGAGCTTAACTCTCAGCCTTCAAAGGTATATAAATTTGATGAAGCAATTACCACACTCTTGCTTTTTTCTTTCAAGCTTTCTACTTGCTTTGTTTCCTACTTTTTACTTTTTTACATTTGGGACGTTTTTTATATTAACACTATATATGTTACTTTCTCAGTAATTTGGAAGTTGATCAGTTCAGAAGCAAGGTATCCAACAATGCGCCCGGTTTGCAACTGCCTGAAACTGGATTCGATAAGCGACTAAGCTGCTGTACGGATTGCGTGGACAAGTTCAAGAGAGAAGCTCAAAGCATAGCAAGTGAATTTTGTAACACGAAGACCACCACCATTTCCACCAGCTCAAGCTTGCCTTCATGGCTCCAACAGGATAAGGAAGACAGGAGAAAAGACACTTCGAATCATGATCAGGTTTTTTATGTTATCCTTTCTTTGTCATCGTGAATATCTTCCACCTCCACAAAAATTCACAACTAACATGCTTTTGTATTTTATCTAATGCAGGAATGTGTCACCGTTAGGGATCTGTGCAAGAAATGGAACCAGTTCTGCAGTTCAGGCCATAAGAATCCCGGTTTTCCTGACAAAACCCTCACTTTTACTTCCTCGCTTCCTTCCTCCACATCAGTCTCTTCATACGAGCGCAACCCTGACTTGTATCAGACCCACTTGAATTGGCCTATCACCTTCGAACCTAAACAGAGTCCAAAAGAACAGCAGTTTTGGATATCTGAAACCAGTGATGGAGGCGATGAAAGCAGTTTGAGAGTGTTCATGCCAGGGAGAAATGACCCTAAACCAGAGCTTCTGTCTAATCCAAATTCTAGCCCTAACTCAGCTTCTTCGAGTGAGGTAATGGAAGATATGGTTGGCCTTCATATGTTAAGAGAACTTAATGCCGAGAACTTGAAGATACTATGCGATGCACTGGAGAAAAAAGCATGTTGGCAGAAAGACATTATTCCTGAGATTGCAACAACTATCCTTCAGTGCAGGTCTGGAATGAGAATGAGGAAAGACAATTTGCAGTACAGATCAAAGAGGAAAGAAGAAACTTGGCTATGCTTTTCAGGTGTTGATAATGATGGCAAGGAAAAGGTTGCAAGAGAGCTAGCTAAACTTGTTTTTGGTTCTCAAAGCAACTTTGTTTCAATTTGCTTCAGCAGCTTCTCTTCAACAAGGGCTGATTCAACTGAAGAACCCAAAAGGAAAAGAATGAGAGACGATCTTAGTTCCAGCTATCTTGAGAAATTTGGCGAAGCGGTGAATGAGAATCCTCACCGTGTGTTCTTCATGGAAGACATAGAGCAAATTGATTACTGTTCTCAAAAGGGTATAAAGCAAGCAATTGAAAGTGGAAGAATTACTCTTCCTAGCGGCGATACTGTTCCTCTCATGGACGCCATTATCATATTCAGTTGTGAAAGTTTCAGTTCTGAGTCCAGAGTCTGTTCTCCTCCTAAAAGGCAAAAACATGCCGATAATAATGAAAAAAACAATGAAGATGACATGCAGGAGAAAAGCCAATGTCTCCCACTCGATCTGAATATTGCCATTACAGAAGACATGAATGGAGACAATGATGGATATCCAGTTTGTGGCATTGGGATTCTGGAATCTGTGGATAGGCATGTTACTTTCAGAATTCAACAGTTGTGATCGTGTTGATCAAATAGGAGGGAACGATTGATGATCTTCCGTGTAAGATGATACATTTTTCTTTTTTAGTTTTTCCTTTTCATATAGAATTTTGGGGAGGGATAAACGAAGGAATTAAATGGGAAAAAAATATAGATTTACGAGGATTTTCCGTTATTGGTAATGGTAGGATTCAGCCATATATGTAAAGCTATGTGTAAATTGGTGTAGGTTTGATTTTCTTACTGCATCATGTAATAGGTTTCAGCAGCACTGCGAAATATAAATTTTCTTTCCTTTGAGATTTCTGACTTCAAAGTTTCAAACTACGGCCATTTAATTTACTTAAGTTATCAGCTTTCTTCTTCCTCTTGAATTTTCCTCATTTTTCAATGAGGATAGTATGATTTCTGGTACGATGCTCATCATGTTCTGCATAATGTCCATTTAAATTCTTTAAGAAACCAGGCCTTCTAGTCTTCTAGATTATGGTTTAAGAAATGATATTTATAATCTCAGTGTCTCACGATAATTTGCAAATCCTGACACTATTTAAAAAAAAAATGAATAAATTTGAGATGTACAAAAAAATTTATTTTTTTTAATATTGGATCTGACTTTTTTTTGACGAACACTATATCTAACATTTATTGTACATAAATAGTACTATGTGTTGTGTCCACGCATTTTACATGAGGAGGCATGCAAGATTGCTAGAGTGCCCACTTCTCAGCTTCGTTGGTCCTGCATTTGAACTTATGAACCAGGCAATGGTACTTCAATTGGTACTAGCACATGCCATGACTTGCATGCATTAGTAATTTATAGGATTTTAGAAGCTTTTGATAATGATTGCACAATGTTCTAAAGTTTCTAATAATTCATATGCATGCACTTTCTTTGCACCTTATTCTCTAATTGATTTGCTACTTATGGTGCTGATCAGGGAATTAATATATATATTGACACAAATTAAGCAGTGATGACAACATTTAATTTGAACAAATATAGATCGATTTGGAATAAATTAAATTAACGTTTATATATATGCAATATTAGAAAATTAATCCTTCCCAGAAATTAAATTAAATTTATATAATATAATATTAAAAAAAAATTAATTAATGGGCACCCGAAATGAAGAAACAAGTAGTAGTAGAGTAATTCTCATGCATGCACACCTTGATCATCATTCATTGTTATGTAAAGGTAGGGCTACTTTATAAAGAGAAAAGGAAAATCTTCCACAAACTTATAATAAATTAAAAAGCATATAATTTATCACTTTTGGCTTTTCTTTTTTTCTTTTTTTGTTTGTCATTATGCTAGCTGCTGTTGTTGGTATTAACACCTAACATTCTCATGATCATCTTTGAAAAGTATCGGCGCCGAAGATCAATATATATAAAGAGAACTAAGGGATCGACCATCATCACATAATTTGAAACTAGCTTTAGATTAATCACGTACAACTACTATATATATGCAAAAATTCATTTGAAATCTCCTTTATTGGCAATGCTAACACACCATTGATATTATATATAGAAACTTTCACACTTTGATAATAAAAAATATTGATCATATTTTCATTGTTTATATAAATGTAATGGGTTTCACAATAATGGCATGATGTGTTTAAACAACGATTTGTAAGTAACAAAGCTCGTATTATTCAAAAAGGTTGGAAATAGATCATTTTTTAATTGAGTACTGGTGTCTTTTTTTAATCTCATCACGAGAAGTGCTATAACCATAAAAGAATTATACAAAAATGAATTTATCCATCAATTAATGTGACCTGATTTTATACATGATTAGATCTATTTTATAATAAAAGTAATTTTATAATCTGACGTACTACGTCAAACCACATCAACTTATAAATTTATTTTCATATGATTCTTTTATAACCAAAGCGTGCATATGATCTGATCACAAAATAAGTCCTTATTATAATTAGTTGCTCACCACACTAGGGCATATATACTTTATTTACTTTTATTTTGTTCTTGTTTTACTTTGGTGAGCACGCCTATGAATTTGTTTTATGTCAGTTTTAAATCTTATGATGTTTTGACGGATAGATAAGTCTCTTTCGAACATCTTTAATGTTTTTTGAAATATTCTGAAGTACTCATGTTCAAGCATTTCACATTTCTTTGGTGCCGACTTGAATATATGTCTTCTCCAATAAGCATGTCTGTGCTTTCAAGTCTCAGATTCCTCAAGTGTCATGACGTTGTTTAGTGATCGTATATCTATTAACTTGGCAACTGGCTTTCGGATTAGCTAGGGCTAGCTCTTCCTTTATGGTCAAGCTATACTTTTAACACCCCGGCATGCATGCTGCAGTATCCATCTTTAGACCAAAGATTATCATTTTTCTTTCTCCATCATGGAGGAAAATAGTTATCACAATAATATTCAAGCCTGCCACTGCTAGCTAGCGAGCAGCTCTTGTCAATATTTGTCCGGTTGGGATCGATTGTGCTCTTGGTGTTGTCTTGTGGTGTATGTCTTAATTAGTTGGCTGTGTTTGGAAAGGAACAGTTTCACTACTATTAACAAATAGATTATCTGAAATCACCTTAGTATCCAAATATTATTGGCAGCAAAAGCAATATTTATGTTGTTACTTGTATTTTGATTGCTATAAAATCAAGTACTACTAGATCTACAGACAAATCTTATAAAAGCAAATTTATAAACTGACATATTTTGATATGATACAATAATATTATATCTTCTCTACAGTTAAGAGATCAGCTCTATAATCTGGCATACATACCAAATCAAATCATGTCAATCTGTAATTAATGAGTTTACTTATATGAAATTTCTCAATGAGTGAATTTTTTTCTTTTGCTAGATCCTGTATCTTTGTTGCTATATATGATGCAATTAATAGTAGTAGTACTTTTGGATATTCTTAATTAAAAAAGAAAAAGAAAAAAATTATCTTAACTTCTAAACAATTTCATAAGAAAATTTGCATCAAAATGTGATCTCCTCATTTGACATATATATATATATATATAGGTTTAATTATTTAGCCACCCTCGTAAATTTAAAGCTAGCTGCATGCATGCACTAACCATATATTAATTTTTAATCCGCCGCTGGGAAAATATTCATGATATATATTATACATATAGGAAGCTAATATATATTAATGTATATATTATATATATATATATATATATATATATATATATATGCCAATGTTTAAGGCTTCTATACATCTTGGAAGACATTAATAATTCCTCGAGCTTTGCTCCAGCAGTACGTAAGCATATACACTACTGTCACTGGAAATATTTAAGAATCATGATTACAAAAAATAGCCAAAAAAAGAGGCATAGAGTAGTGCTGATGGTGTTTAATTAGTGATAAACCTCCATCAATCGAAAGCCACTCCGCAGTACAAGAAAAATAGGAGGATATTGATACTTATTTTTGTGAAAATGATTTTTTTTATTAAAATGAATCTATTTTAATAAAAAATAATCATTTTTATAATAAATAAATATTAATAATTATTCATTTTTCTTGCAATACCTGGAGGTGATATACCTAACTAAGGCCAACATTAATTAAGTAGTATGAGTAATTTTATTTAAAAGTCTTTATATACACAATATATTATTTATGTGGTATAATTAATTTAGAAGATAAATTTTAAAATTTAAATTTTATAAATCAGATTATGTCATTGAGATAATACGTGACGTAAAGGCATTCATGAAGAACTATACACAATGCTTATCATCGATCTTATCCTATTATGAATGTTAGAAGGATGAAAATACTGTTTAATTTCTGTGTATATTATTTGGAGATCGTGAAAATAGGAAGATGATCATGATATCCAATCCTCTAGCCTTATCCTGCTTTGCAATAATGCCCAAGAGATGGGACTGGTTGAAACCGTAAACGTACAAGGACAAAAAAGGGGGGCCGTTGATAATTTGTTTGGTGCAAAGGAACAAAAATTGGGTTTGATCGTTGGTTTGAATTCAAATACGAGATGAGGTAGTTTTAAATAAAAAATAAAAATTAAATAAAATATTATTATAATATTATTTTTTAATATTATTATTATTATTCTAAAATTTGAAAAAATTAAATTATTTATTATATTTTATGTAAAAATTTAAAAAAATTATAATAATAAGATAAGATGAGATAAAATATTTTTCGAATCCCAATAATAGACTGTTTTTGTCTTATATAAATTAGCTAGCTATCATTGAGCTATATGGTATCGTCCCAATGCCATAAAGGTTCTCTAATTACTGATTAAGAATAGATCATGCATTAGCAGATTTTGACATAGATTATTATTAAATACAATCTTAGAGTATGTAAGTTATATACATTCGCTTTGAAAAAAAAAAAAGATCTCATAAAAAATAATAAGAATGCATAAGATTTACATATCTAAAATTATAAATATCATTTCTCTTTCATATATACATGCATGCTTATAAGAATGTTGTAATCTAGAAATTATGACTACATTTAAGAGAAAAAAAAAAAAAAAAAAAAAAAAAAGAAGGTAAAGAGAGTTGATCAAAAGCAAGAAGCCGAGGCCAATCGAATTCTTTTAATTAGGATTATTGCTTTAAAGTAATCAAAATGTATGTACTTTTGAGATAGGCAACATCATCTTTCCTTTCCTTTATAACTAGGCACTAGTACTGTCTCACCCAAGACAAGCTTCCACACGTCAAACGTCGTTACGTACACAGAGAGAGAGAGAGAGAGAGAGAGAGAGAGAGAGAGAGAGAGAGAGAGAGAGTTGCCATTGGAAATTAAAGGATTGGTGGAGAGACAAAGTTTCCACAGCTTGAGGTTTAGTACTCTTTAGGAAAAGAAAGCAGGAGGGAGGAGCTAGAAGGATGGGATTGAAACGGCTGTTGTTTTCCGTATATATGGAAGGCCACACCAACTTTTTAAAGCTCGCTCCTCTCATCTCTTTCGATCCGTTGCAAGTAAATTTTTACGTGGAAGTAAGGGACGCCTCGGATCTCCAACTCTATTAACAATCAATCTACATAAAACGGAATCATCTCTGATTTTGATTTCGTATTCGATTGATCATAGATGCATAAAGCACCAAACTTTGTGTTCATAAGAAAGAGAGACAATGTAGCCCTGGTTCGAAAACATACATATATATATATATATATATGTATATAGATGTATGCAGAAGATCATGACCAGTCAAAAAGAAGTCTTGGCCTGTGGCGTGAAAAAGGTTTAGAGTTTGTGAAGGAGATTCTTTGATTGGTATCTGCCTGGAAGAACGGGAAAAAAAAAAGGAGATTCCATGCTAGTGCCTTCTAATGATTATTTACTAGGCTCCCGGCAGTACGGTACATATAGATGCACATAGATCGGTAATGTTCGGTACAAGTTTCTAATAGACAAGCTCCAAATACATGTACTTAGGGCTGCAAACATGCTCGCATATACCCAATATATACTAGAGAAATGCTTTAGGTAAAAGATATCTATAAAAATAAATCTACAAACTAATATTGCTTCATATATATATATATATATATATATATATGATACGTTAGATTGTAAAGTGACATTGCAAAATAGATCTAACGCATAGCATATGAAATTATATCAATTTGTGAATTTGCGTTTGTAAAATTTATTTATGACGGTAACACTTCTCTTTATATTGCATTGATCATGAATACTATGCTCGACATATATACGCAAGCAGCTGGTCTTTAGAACAAAATCTAGAAATCATTGCAAGTGAAAAAAGTAAAGGAAAAGAGAAATGGAAAAGTAAGATCGATCCCACTAATTGTATTCTTTTTAGGGGTCATTAAGGCTTTAAATTATTCAAAATGTACATACTTTTGAAGGCAACGTAACTTTCCCTCCATTGCAAAAGGATTGCTAATGGGGACAATGTTTCCACAGCCCGAGCTTTTGCAGTCTTTAGGAAAAGAAAAGAGGCTGCAAGGACCGGACCCTTCTCTATAAAGGCACGAACTTTTTAAAGCTGATCCTTCTCTTACAAGTGAGTTTTACAGGAAAGCAAGGGACTTCTTGGATCTCCAACTCCCAATTATCAGTACTGTATAATTCAATCATCTCTCTCTCTCTCTCTCTCTCTCTCTCTCTCTCTCTCTCTCTCTCTCTCTCTCTCTCTCTCTCTCTCTCTCTCTCTCTCTCTGTGGTAAATAACAATAAACCTAATAAAATGGAACGAAAATATAGTAGTACTTCGTTGTTCTCACATTTGTTTTTTTTTTTAAATTGAACGATCAGAGGTGTAAAGGCAGGGATGAACCTAGAGCCAACCAACCATGGTTGGGGGCTGCAAATTTTAAAATCCCAAAATTTTAGTTTTTTTTTTCCTAAGCAAGCATTTCATAGATAAAGAAAAGAGTTACAAGATACAAGATTTAATGGGGTGGGAGAATCCCCAACAATCATCCCAAAACCAGCAAATATAACACAACTAAAATAATAATAATAAAAAAAAGAGGGCTATAGAGCCAAAAATTTGGCTCTCACCCATTTTCCACGAGGGGAAACCACTTGAAGCGGTTTTAATATAGTCTGATAGACAGACTATAAGACTATGGCTAGAAGTCGTAGTGAAATGTGTGCTGCATTTTCCTGGGCTAGACTAGTTGAAATAGACTTCCACGATCACTTTATCTTGATTCTTGGTTAGGGAAAATAGGAACATAAAAAAGTAGTAACTGGAAAATGAGTTGAATCATCGGCGAAGGACTATCATTGGCTGTGGAGGCGTGTAGCTCACGCACCACCGTTGGTAGTAAAGTAAAGGTTGGATCTAAGAGATCTGAGGCCGTTGACCCCGATGGCGCCTTGCATGGTGGCAACAGACCTCCCTTAGCGCAGCGATGTGTGAATCTCACTGGCGGTATGAACCACTATTTTAAAACTTTTCATAAGATAAATTTTATAAAAATTAATATCTGCACCCCATTTTGTACAGTTTGGCCCCCTACGCTGAAGTTTTTGCAGGATCCGCTCTTATATGAGGGTATGCTCTCCACAGCAGTTTACCAATAAAATGACTCTTAAAATTTTGGACAAGTGACAATATTCTACAATGTGGCATGTGCAAAGTATTGTTCCCACCTTGTAGATTGTCTGCTTGTATATATGCAGTTCCTAGTCTCATGAGATGATCATCAACAACGATGCAAAGAATTTCAAATCTCAATTCAAAACCAGAGGTGCAATATATATTCTGAATCATCAATGTAGAATATTTGCATATGACACAAGAAAGATGAAGTACAGAATGCGAAACTAATACTCTAAAATGTCCACCACAAAATATCACTTAATGATGGGTAACTATAGATCTATTATACATAGTCGTTTCAATTTCAGGCACAAATAGTTGTATATTCTTTGAAAACAAGCTCCTACATGCAGCAAACAGCAACAAAAAGCAAACAATTGTGGTGAATAAGTGAACATCAGTGCATGGCTGTTCAACTCGGCCACCAAGCAGATAAAACTCAACTAAATTTGGCTAAAGCCTGCATAGTTTCCTAGTCTAATAACATACAACAAGCACAATGAATAACACAACAATCAGAATGTGGAAATCCCTAAGCAAGAAACAAATACTAAGACCTGCGAACATAAACAGTCGCAAAACAAATTTCCATCGATGGTTTCTAGAGTTTACACGGTTGGATCCTTCCCAAACCTCATCATTGCATGTGTTACCAGCATTGAACCCCTGCGAGTCATTTCGACAAGTTGACCAACGAGTGGTAGTTTTGCTGTCTCCCTGCTCAAAAGAGGCTTCTTGTTCCACCTATACACATTATGCAGAACCTCATATGACTATCTGCCCAATATGAATAGTATAAATAACATTATTGAGAAATCAAAAGGACAACAGCTTAAATTATATTGAGAATTTACAAAGCAAATATGATGTTAATGGATAACAGGGGAAAATTCATTCAAAACACATATTTTACCACTCAATCAGATAGAATAATATCAGGGAAAAGAATTGGATGTAAAGAATAGTGTATACCAAAATACAGCTAAGGTAACGGGGAAGAAGTTTAGGGCATACCAATCTTCATGGCGAACAACTTTTCCATCTGCTAAATACAGCTTGATGAGTGATATCACATCTATGTCTTTCCCCAAGAACTTGTAGTGCTGCTTGTTGTCAATTAATATCTGGATTTGAAAAGAGATTCCAATCTCTGTACTCAAACAGAACATATTCAACTAGAAAAAAAAATAAAAAACAAAATTTGATGAGTGGTAAGTCAAAGTTCTAAACCTCTCGCTTTCCTGGTGAAATGAAATTTTCTTGAACACTATATTCCACAATTTTGGATTCACTAAAGACCTGGAAATCATGGGAAAGAATACACAAGTCTGTCAAAGAAGTAGACCATACCGAAGAATAAATCAACTACTTAAAGCAAAATAAGATTCAATTCAAAGTAAACTTCTAAGAAACATATCACCACGGATACATCTAAACAAGTTAAAACTTTAACTAGAACAAGTTATGTTCTCCAGGTATAAGGAAAGCAAGTCATGTACAATCAATGATGATCAATACTCTATTTTTCAGATATACTTCACAGTCATATATACATATCTATTTATGGATAAGTCCACATTCATATTTTACCACAAATAAAGTACAAATATATTTGTTTTTGCATATATATGCAAGCACTGGGGTCTCTACAGAGCACCATTTCAAATTCTAATCTGCTTGGATTACCAAACAATTTCATGCAATTGTATTATTATCATTGTATCGAACCAGCAGCTTCAGTAAACTTGCAATGCCTTTCGAGTACAATTGTAAATAATCTCAGCTATCATTGTTCCTGCATTTCGCATTTACATAATTGACATGATCGTAGGGCAGAGAGCCACTTCCATTTTTGACCATGAAATGGAAGTCCAGAGGAAAACAACAGTATGCTTAAATGAAACTAGTATATTGGTACAGTATGCTCTACAATTGTATAATTCCCTGCGGAAAAATTGCCTCAATTATCAGAAAAACTTTCTAAAATTGAACTTGGTGATTAAGTTGAAATTAGCCTCCAATACATGATGCTTGATGGGAAGCAAATTAATAACCAAAAAAGAAATAAAACAAAACCTTAGAAAGTGAATAGAAGGCTGATTTTATCTGCTGCACCCTGAACGATCAATAATACAAACGATGTAAGACAGTATTTCATAAAAGTAAATACCAAGTAAATCAAAGACACAAAGAAAAAAGACCAGGCTACTATGATAAGAATAAGAAGAAATTGATGAATCCATTAAAAGATACTAAAAAATGACTGGAAACAGAGTAAAAACTCATAGTGATTTGGTTGTCCCGGAAAGCATTTATCCCTTAGACATCATAGAAAACTAAGAGTTCTAAAATGTAGAAACGAAAAAAGTTGTAGACCCAATGAATCCACTTCTATGGACATGATCTTTTTTTAAGTAAAGTCCCCTAGATTGCGAAGAGTGAAAAGTGCTTTCACTGTCATGGTAA
Source organism: Carya illinoinensis (assembly GCF_018687715.1). Taxonomy (NCBI): domain Eukaryota; kingdom Viridiplantae; phylum Streptophyta; class Magnoliopsida; order Fagales; family Juglandaceae; genus Carya; species Carya illinoinensis. Next base: position 5,050,159 of record NC_056765.1, read on the forward strand.
TAGAAGCCCTCGTGTTGTAAAGAGAAATGAATGGACTTTTAAATTAAAAAAAAAAAAAAGATTTAGCTATTAGATTGGAACCCAGGTTTTTGAAGATATGAATTTGAAATAATATCAAGAATGTTTCTAGTGAAGCATTTTCTCAATTCCAGCAGAGACAATTCGCAAATGGACTAAAATTGCGAAGTTCACCAAAAAGTAGCTTCTTCAACCAATTAGGAAGTATACAAATAGAGTCCAAAAATGGATCACGAATATGGTTGTGATTGCAACACTAGAGATACAACCAAAACAGCAGAGGCACAACAATAATATATAGCTTTCAAAATCTCTAACAAAATGATATGTAGTCCCACCCAGCAGCAAAGACGTTTAAGACACTTTGAGTAAACCAGATTGAACACTAAGATTATATCTATTTAAGTGAATGTTAATAATAAGTATTCCCAAAAACTAAGGATCCTTATCATCCATCACCATTCCATGGCTTTCAGAAAACTTTCTAACTGTTAATAGGTCCACACGACGAAAACCTGAAGGCACCATATAACTTTACTTTCATGGAATATAATTTGTGAATTTTTCAGCTTGCGGAGTATCCACTCAATTCCAAAGTTTTGGGCATATATCACCGAGCTCATATTTGTCTTAAATATAGAATATGAAATATAAAAAAAACAATACCTACCCTTTAGCACACATGAGCGGATCCTCAAAAGAAGCATCTGGAGCATAAATTTCAAAGTCACGAGGTGTTGCACAAGATCCATATCTGAAACAATCACTCACAAAACTCGGATGAGAACTGTGCAATTACAAGTGATGAGTTTTGAAGCAAATAAGAATTACTTATCAACATCGAGGCATGGGAATCTATGAACTATAAACACCTTGGTATTTGAAAATATTGTTGCGTCTCTGGCTGTCCAAAATTCACACAAGACGATATTTAAGTGATTCATCAAATTGCCTAAGTCCACGAGCCTCTTTTATAGAATTTGTACGAGATTTACAAAAAACTCTACAAATTTCTATCTCTCTCTCACGTACTCTCTTTCTCTCTTGTTTCTCCCCCACTGCCTTTTCTGCAAATTTAAGCTCTCCTATTTATAGGAGAGCAGGCCACTTACGGTGCAGCAATCTGCTGCAGAAATTATGGGGTGGGTGCCTAATAAAACAAAGCACCGAACAGTGCATGTGCAGCAGACCACTTGGGTTGATTCAACAATCACCCCCTCCACCTAAGTGTGCCATACCAGGCTGCTTGCAAACTTATTCATTCTTTAAATAAATGCACATCTTTTTTTGATATGAGAGACTTCTGCTATCAAATGCATCTGCAGGTACGTCTTTAAATGGATGTCCAGATGCCTCTCCAAATGTGTCTTCAGATGCATCAGCATCATCTACATTCACGGAGCTTGCAAGAGATTTTCTTCAGATGAGATTTACAAGTGCTTAACTGCACAATCTCAACTCCCTATGATTCTTTTTTCACTTGAGTCCATAAATCCGCACTCATGTACATCTTGAGCAAACTGAGCTTCGCTTGAGCCACAACTGAGCGAACAATCTACCTGGTGCCTTTACAGCTTTCAAAACTAGGCTTCACAATCCTACAATCACACCAATCTCCAACTTGGAGACTAGTTCTCAACACGCTAGCCTCTATCTCCAGCATGATCCCTTATAATCTATACAATTTTACAGCTCACGTCTTCAAGTTAGAAGACTAACTAAAGTGATGCATAACTTTAGTTTATCATGTACAGTGCCCTTAATCAACACATCTATATATAGGGCAACACATCTCCCACTGCACTGGGAATCAATGATCTCGCATGGACCTTGACACATATCAGAGAACCTGTTGCTGAGGTCTCCATCTCTGGCCTGGGCGACTGACTCCACATCCTGCTGCTAACATATCTTATATTCAGTCGATGTGCCCATCTTGTGTGTAGTCTCTGCCAACTTCAACTTGCATAATCTCCATTCTTGCAAGATTTTTCTTCATACCTTAGTTCACTACCTTCATTCAGCAGGATATAGTTTAAGGTAGTAACCACCATGGAGGTCCGATCGTCTTGGTAGTTATGTGATCATCAACTTTAGGTGTAGATATCCCTGGAACATTTGACGTTTTGTTCCCATCTCTCACACCTTTGCTTCATGTCGTGGTCTAGGGAGATTTCTTCAAGTTTAGATGAGGAAAAATAAAACTGAGTTCCTTTAACTTCCTCATCTAATTCACACGACCATTACCACGAGCCAAGACCAATGAATCATTTGTGACCTTCCATGTCTTTTTGAGAAAACACTACTGAATGACTGCTGTCTTCAAGCTGTCTTTAACAGCATTGTGCACTGCAAGAAATGCAACGCCATGTATTTCTTCAGTCACCATATTCACATCATCACTCTCAATTTTCTCCTGATTTTAGCAGTCTCTTGTGGCCTGTCTTGTCACAATTTTTAGTTAGTCATTTTTTGTTTAGATCTTGACTTGCTTCTATCCTTACTATCAACATTCAGGACCAACAACTCGACATCTTGCCAGAATCTCTTCTGCGCACCTCCTCATCTAGGATAAGATCTCTTACATTAAGAAACTTCAATTTCGACTTCTTTTCAGAATTACTCATAGCCATTCTCATGACCTCCCAACTTTTTGACCACAACGTCAAATACTATTGGGCAACAATAGTACCTTCTGCCTTTTCTGAAATTGAATTGTTTCTTCATCTGTACTTTGTTATTTGCAACTGGTTTTTCAAAGAAAGCCACAATGAGATCCATTGCAGTTCTTCTCTTCATAACATTATGCTCCATGAATTATATGACTGCCAAAACCTGCTGACTTAATCAGCATCGTCCAATGATCTGAAATTTGCTCATCAAACTTCACGATCCCAACTAGCTTAAATCAAGCCCAAACAAACTAAATTCGGCAACATTGGACTCTAACTGACTGATATCAAGTCCAAAACCAATGAGTCTGGCACGACTCCAATTGGCTGTGATCAAGCCCTAAACAAATGAGTCCATCATGACTCTAACTGGCTGCGATCAAACCCAAAATAAATGAGTCCGTCATGACTCCGACTAGCTACGATCAAGCCTATAACTGATCTACAACTATGAACGGTTCAGATCGAAAGTACCGATGGCGAATCTCAACATTCCCACCGTACCGATCGTTGAAATGTACACAAGATGGGCACATTCGATCGTTGAATCTCAACATTCTTATCGTTGGAAAGCATTATTTGATCGTTGAAATCGGACTCCAAATGGCTTAAATCTAGCCCAACAAAGATCTAAAAGACGGACGGTCCAGATCATCTGGCACATGAGTTGCACGCGCGGCAGTGGCGTCTGTGGCGCATGTGGTACACGCGCTCCTACTGTTGGGCATGTGGGTGCGTGTCTGGCGCGTGAAGGACACACACAGAACACCTCTAGGGCGTGTGAGGGCGCATGAGGTGCGTGAGAGGCACGCTTCTTCAACCTCCGGGGCGCGTGGCGGCACGTGTCGGCGAGTGGGGGCGCATGGAGTGTGAGGTGCACTCGTCTTCAACCTCCAGATGCGCGTGGAGCAAGTGGATGCATGTGCCGATCTTCTATGGGCTCATGTGGACTCCTCCGACCTCCGTTTTCGATTCCGTTTGCGGCAACGTATTCGTTTCAATGCGAGGAACACCCTGGAGTTGTCAAAAATTGATTTCGATCAACTTGAATTTTCAAACAGCTCGAACCAGAGCTCTGATACCAATTGTTGCGTCTCCGGCCGTCCAAAATTCACACAAGACGATATTTAAGTGGTTCAGCAAATTGCTTATGTCCACTGGAGCCTCTTTTATAGAATTTGTACGAGATTTACAAAAAACTCTACAAATTTCTATCTCTCTCTCGCGTACTCTCTTTTTCTCTTGTTTCTCCCCCATTGCCTTTTCTGCACATTTTAGCTCTCCTATTTATAGGAGAGCAGGCCACTTACGGTGCAGCAATCTGCTGCAGAAATTATGGGGTGGGTGCCTAATAAAACAAAACACCGAACGGTGCACGTGCAGCGGCCACTTGGGTTGATTCAACAAATATGAGCTTCAATTTATCCTTGTACACCCCTAAAACTACCATAGATGCACAACACACACTTACGTGTTAGCAACATAACGTCCAAAGGACTTCATGAGTTGCTCCTCCAATAGTCCACATAACGTCCGTAACAGTCGGTTGTTCTTTTTCAGTTCCACTCAAAAGCTGTATTTAGGACTATATTCATTGCCAGAAAGTGGTGGTGGTTTATTTTGGGGGGGGGGAATGGGGGGGCTCGATTGTCTTGCTATCATGTTTCTAAATGTGTCCCTGTGCATATCTCACAGAGAGAGAGAGAGAGAGACTTACAGGTTTAGAATATGAGGGATGACATCGTTGTTAGAGTAGCTTTTCTTACTGTCATTGGAATCAAGTTTTCTGGGACTAAGTTCACATGATTCCTTGCAACCCAATTCGCTGAACTGATCCCTTTTGGCTTCACAGTCACACATCCCCCCAAAACAAATGAACAGTCAGAATCATATTTACAAGCAAAAAACCAGCATGTTTCATAACACGACAAACCCAAAATCTTGATCGAAGCAGAAACGAGCTGATTTAAAAATTAAAAAAAAAAAAAAAATAGGAAGAAAAACTGACCGTTACTCTAACGTACCTTGTGAGAGTTTGTCCATGGCGGACTCTGGGGATTCTTTTGCAGCCAAACAGGTCGTAATCTGATTGAGAAAACAATGAGAGAATGAAGCTTTCACGAGAGAGAAGGAAGCAGAAGACGAAGCAACGGCCAACGAAAGAGGAGGTCTCATGGCTTCATGTGGCGCGACGTGGCGGTTGCTACACCTTTTGGCACAATGGCATCAAATGTATTGAAATCAAACTCTCCTTAAGATATTGTCACAACTTGACGCTCTCAAGTAGTCTTTAAAATTTTTATAAATTTAAAATTTAATTACTTTTTAAAAAAAGAATACTCGAAACTTATAAATATCATTTCTAAAAATTAATATATATTATATTATATGAACCGGATCTTTTGGATAATTAAATGATTAAAACCCATTTCTGAAACTTTTAAATTCGAACAAAAATTTAATAATTCTTTTCTTTTAAATGAAAAAAATGGACTATAATGGATAAGTTATATAAATATTCACTCATTCGTTTATTTTATTTTCTTCGTCTCGCTAGCTATAAATTTGTACATCTATGGTTGTTTCATTTAATACATGTGAAATCATTAAGGTCTGAATTAGATAATGAGTTAAAATGAGATGAAACAGAAGTCAAAAATTGAATAAAATATTATTTTTACTTTATAATTTGAAAATATTAAATTATTTATTATATTTTACTTAAAATTTTAAAAAATTATAATGATTAGATAAGATGAGTCGAGTTTAGATAATTTTACTATTCAAACTAGACCTAGTTATTACGAGTACATATATCTTACATGTCACATATACGTTACATGACAGATATACGCGCATAACAAATGTAACGGATAATATATTAAGTAATCATTCATTTATTTATTATTTTTCAAATCTAATTTTATATATTAATAATACGATTATTAATGATATGAAATTACTATTTATCTCAAAATTAAATATGAGCTCTACTAGAATAAAGTGATTTTTTTATATTTTTTTTATAGTAGAGTCTGCTTTTTTTACAAAAACTCAACATGAGACTTGTATATTTAAAATTTGTTCAAATTACTTATCTTACAAAATTAACTACTTTCTCACTAATTTTTACTCAAAATCATTTGTACAAATCCCTAAAGAGTCTTTGTAAGTTTGTTGTCATAAATTAGTTTATGGAAAAAATAATAAATTTTTAATTTAAACTCTTTTATTACTATTTAAAAATAATAATTGAACTGAAAAAAGGCTATTGAATAACAGAGAAGCATCTTGTGTCTCTACTCATTACAGAGCCTTGACGGTTACAGCTGTATTGTATTTATATACAGTTGTGGAGTCCTAAACCTCTTGGCTTTCTTGGCCTTGCTTTCCTCTCCCACATTGAAATGGGAACCATGGCAGACTTCCCTCCAAACCTTGAGGATGGAGAACTCTGGCTACCCTCTGATGTTTTCCATGAAATCGTTTCTGCAACCATCAAGCCCGAAAGAAGCAACTCCCACCAAGCTTTTGTCAAGAATGCTGCTCTCGATCACGTTGCAATTCAGCGCAAAAGTTCTTCTGCAAGATCTTTGTCAGAAGCTGTGTCTAAATTTCAGGTCTTGCATGTCTTCCTTTCTGCTCTGTTTTCTAATTCAGTTGTCCAGTTCGCCCTCAAACCGTATGATTAATTGGCTACGCAGAATTTTTTATTTTTAATTTTGATAATTTCATTCGAGCTATAATTCCAACGATTTGCGATGGTTTGCATCTGTTTCTTGCTTGGTGTTTTTATTTCCCTTATGGGTCAGAAGCCATAATTAATGATGCATGTGAAGTAACATTCATGTGAGCTGGACCTTCGTTTCTGATTTTTCCAGATAAAACACCAGGCTTCTGGCAGTTTCCATGGTTCTAAGCCAAATGGCAATGGTGCAGCTGCTCGTGCAGTACCTGCTTTTGACCATGGCGCCTCTTGCGTCGTCGGTGGCTATTCACTGTTTCCTGGACGTATTCTCCTCTATAATCCGATCCCACCGACTCAACCTCAGGTGGATAATTCATTGCAACTCATTTCCCAGTTGCCTATTTATAGGCATGGCGTGTAAAATCCGTCATGGGTGTGATCTCTGCACTGAAAAGAAAAAAACTTACACAGTTGTCTTACAATAGGGTTTTGAGAAAGCCGGGAAGCAAAAATCTCGACGAGGGTCGTCGCTTATCTGCAGAGAGGAAGTGAAGAGCTTTGCAGGAAAATCTGGGGGAACTGGTGTCTTTTTACCCCGTTCCACAGATGCTTCTGAGGAACTTGAACAGGCTATGAACACTGGCGTTTTCCTTAATCATCATCATGCCTATCTAACCAGTGGCAAAACGAACAAGAGTAAGTTTATAAATTCCTTAATCTGATCATCATGTATGAATGCATCAGCTCTTCGAGGAGTTGCAAACTTAGATTGCTCTGCAACTAGAACGACAGAAATATATATCCTTTATAAATGTAGAGTTATTCTATTATTAAACCGGTACATTGAACACACCATTTACATAACTTAAATGATAGAAACAAAGATCTTATAGAAATGAAAAATTATTCTATTCTCAAGCTGGTACATAGAGCATACTATCCATGCGCATATAGATCTTATATAAATGAAGAATTATTATATTCTCAAGTTAGTATGTAGAGCACACAATTCACATCACTTAAATAGTAAGATTTGATTTATAAAATTTAAATTTTAACATTTATCTTCAAAATTAAATTATGTCATACAGAGACTTTACTATGTGTGCTCAATACTAATACACTGATTTAAGAATAGAATTTTTCATAAATGAATGTCGTTAGTTCTATTAGTGCGTTTACAAATTTATAAAGGCGTATATTTAATCTAAATACTTTGTTTCATTCGATATTACTAATGTTGTCATGTCCTTTTAGGTGGGAAGAAAGGGCAAGGCAATCGAAAGAAAAAGGTGGACGAAATAAAGGGAACTTTGGAAGAGCAAGAGGAGTCTCAAATTTCAAATGAGATTGGTTTGCCCCAAGAGTGGACATACTAGCTAATTATCTTCAAATTAAAAAAAAAAAATTAAAAAAGAAGATCGACCCTTCTTGTTTCAGAAGAATGGATCCCCCATTTGCAGCAAAATAAAATAAAAGAATGGAATAAATCGATATTACTATTTCTCAAGCCTTTTTAACTTCTAAATTTATTGTTATTGTTGCAGATGATCAAGGCAGGCACGCATAAACTAATTCCTGCCCATTCACGCATGCATGCACGCCTCTAAAATGGCACTTGACAAGGCCCCTCCCAGCCTGCCCACAACCTACATATATTTAGTCGATTTTGATGAAAGGTGGTTGTGTTTTTTAGCAAGATATGAGGCTAATTTCCGATGGTTTTTCTTGAATGAAAAAATTGGTATTTTGGGTGGGATAGGCAACCGACTTGGGCTATCTTGGAGACATTTGGTTAAGACCAATCTTGGATAACATGTTCTAAAGTCTAAACCCAACAGTATAGATCTTTTAAGATTTTAGCTTTGTGGGATCTACAAAAATTCATAAAATCTCATCTCAAACTTTGTTTTAAAAAATATTCAAATCTTTCTCACTTCTCAGCATCTAAACATCTATTAATCTCAATTGGAAAATACTCGTATGCCTCCTAGGTTAATTCCGTGGGTTTGATGAATTTGTGTGTATGTCTTTTTAAAATGTTTAAGAAATGTTAAAAAATACATAATTAACTAGGAGTCAAACTTAACGATAAGAACTGAACGACATAGTTGTATGAACCAATCTTAAGTAGATGCAGTTGGTTGGTGGGTCATAAATAAACAAGAATGTTTTTGTACGGGAAAGGATTATACCCCAAGTACCTCTCCATAAAAAAGTTGAGAAATACTTTTTGGAGTCGGTAGATGCAGTCGGTATGTAGTCGGTTGTAAAAAAGTGAATTAATACGGGACCTACATGAAAAAAAAATTATTTTTATAATTTTTTTTATTCATGTAGGTCTCCCTGAATATAAAAAAAAAAAAATTATAATTTTTTTTTATTTATTCCGTATAGCCAACTGCACGCCGACTGCATTTGCCGACTGTACATAGCAAAGCCCAAAAAAGTTGATGCAAATACCCTTTTATCTAAAATGAAAGGATTAACAAAATAAAGGAAAAAAACCATGGGCGAGTCACTTTTGTCTTTTTTACTAAAATTATGTTGCTTTTTTTAGAATAGTTTTTTTAAAGGAAAATGAGAAAAATTATTATTTTTAATATTTGAAAATAATCATCAAAATTGATAAAAAAAAAAAAAAGGGTTGCAAATAAAGTATTAATATGAAAAAATTATGTATTTTTTAAAAATCCATTCTTCACTTGAAGTGGAAATTCGTTAGACCATATCAACTCTGGCCTAAAAAGTAAACCTTATCACCACAATAAATGCATGTTTGAAATTGCGGTGGAAAATATAACTTATAACTTTAGAGCTTATATCTTTTAACTTAAATAACAAACTCTACTAAAAAGTCATTTACTGTTTTGTAATCATGTCTTTAAAGTATTTTTAAAATTAGTTATATTAATTTTTTTTAAATATACGGTTATCTGCAGGAGCTTTTTGATAAAAGCTTCAATTTAGTGCTTTCTTAAAAAATAGATTTTTAACTTTTTTAAGTGATTAAAGCATTTTTTATTTTTTATAAATTTACCAAACATATCATTTTTTCTTTAAAAGAACTTTTAAACAATTAAAAGTATTTTTTAAACTTTCAAATTCAATCGTTCTAAGTTATGGTTTAAATAAATGCTACTACTTCCTTCCTCTAATTCCTCGTATTCGAATACGAAGAGATAATATAGTATTATGATCATGTCTAATGTCTATATTTCGATATAAAAGTTATTTTCAATTGTTCTGTGCACTTTATTTAAAATAAGCAATATATATAATTTATATAATAAAATTATTTTTTTAAAGATTAATCTTATTTATTTTAAAAGAAATACGGAACACTTAGGACTCGTTTGGATTCAGAAAATTTTTCATCTCATACCATCTCATTATTATAATTTTTTTAAAATTTTTACATAAAATATAATAAATAATTTAATTTTTTCATATTTTAAAATAATAATAATATTAAAAAATAATATTTTATTAATATTTTATTCAACAATTTTCAACTTTCACAAATCTAAAAGAGTCCTAAGATATGACTTTATCTAACATTAATTAAAAAATAATAATGTTATATAAATATTATACAATTACTTTAAAAAATAAATTTATTATTAAAAAATTTATTTATTTATTTCTATAAATATTGTATTTACTCAGTGGAACCGCTCAACTTTCGCAAATATCAATTTTCCTTTTTTTAAAAAAACCAGAGTAGTGTAAAATGTAAATGCCAAACAGAGATAAGAATAATCGTACGGCGAAGAGCGGACGACACTGGTGACTGGACCGACGTTGTCAAGTGGGGGGACCTGAATCGAGGAAAATAGTACACCCTGTCGAATGAAACACGTAACATCTAAGTATCTACCGAAGAAATGTCATAAAGTAACGCAGCAGAGCTAAGGAAAGAAGAAGAAGAAGAAAAAGAAGAAGAAGATGGGGGTGGCTGTTGTAGGAATGGATTCTCTGAGCGAAAGAGCCGCTTTGATGAGAGAGTCGATGCAAAAGAGCCAGACCATCACCGATAAAGTTGTCTCCATCCTCGGCTCCTTTGATCACCGCCTCTCCGCCCTCGAGACCGCCATGCGTCCCACTCAGGTCCACTACTTCTCTCTCACCTCATCCTCATACTTAACGTTTGTTTTCATGGAAATTTACTCGAGGAAACGACCCACAAAATATTACAAACAAAAGAACTGCCCTTATATGCGGTTGGATCCAACCCTTTTCACTTCCCTTCTACTTTGGAAAACCGGGTAAAGAATGCGCAAGACCCGTGATTTTGTTTTCTTTCTCCGTTTTTCTCGGTTATCAAACACAGATCACGATGTTACTCTTAGAGCTATTTTGTGAGTCTGTCTCCTAACTGTTCGGTTTTTGGAAATATTTTGTGTTTACAGATTAGAACGCATTCTATTAGGAAAGCTCACGAGAATATCGACAAGACTTTGAAGGCTTCTGAGGTTTTACTGGCCCATTTCGACCTTTCTAGTCAGGTTGGTTTCTCATATTGTCTATATTTTACGTGCTTGTTTGCCTACTCTTCCTGTTATTTGTTCGATCATCCAGAATGTTTTATTTTTCTTGATCCTTTCCTCGCTCTAAATTTAGTTTGAGGGTTTGCTAACTTGAAGTTCGATTTCAGTTAGGCCGCGGTCTCCAATTTAAGAACAAATTGATCGAAATGTTTTTTTTTTTCCTTTTAATTTTTTGCCCCAGTAGTGAGATCTCTCATAAAAAACTCCTGTTAAGGCTGTTCTAACTTCTAAGTGCGGTTGAAATGCCCACCCACCGAATTTTCCATTTTTAGGAAATCACCAATTTGAAAACGCCCCAATGGAGGCCTACTAACCGGCCCTTGTCACTCAGTGAGGTCCAATGGTTTGTTGGCTTAAAAGTGAGACTGTGAAGTTACCGGTAGTTGAGATTGATAGAGGGATTGACGGAGAAATGTCCACCTCCAAGCAACGTCTTTTTGATCTAGAAATATTGGATTTTTCGTGGAGAGAGTAAAGGAAAATTGGGGGATGATGAGATTCAGAGATTGGCAACTAGGGTTGGGTACAGTCAACATCACTTTGATGCTGCTACTAGAGTTTATCAGGTTTTCAGACTCTGTTGCCATGTAGGCTTGTCCTTTGGCAGTGTTCTATCTTATCTGGAAATTCTATTTTGATAATATGGGGCTGGTAATGAAATGGATTTATATTAAAGGTGCTAATTAGAGGTATATGCATAAATGTTTCCTTGTATTGTACTTTTTATGTTTATGGCTGTTGATATAATTATCATGTAAATAAATAGGCAGAGAGGAAAATACTTAGAGGACCACATGAGGACTTGGAGGGTTATCTAAAAGCAATCGATCAACTAAGAGCCAACATTCAATTCTTTAGCAGCAAAAAAGGCTTTAAAAGTAATGATGAAGTGCTCAACAATGCAAACAGTCTACTTGCTAAGGCTATTGCAAAGCTAGAAGATGAGTTCAAGCAGCTACTATCATCTTACAGGTTTTTATTCTCATTTTCATTGATGCTTTTGCATGCGCACTTAAGTCTTCTGCGGGGGTATTGTATATTATTTTTCTCCTATAATCTGCTGATCAAAAGAAAATTATTTTTCTCCTATAACGAACTGATGTCTTGATGTCACTGTCAGATAATTTAACATTTCCAGTTCTACTCATTAAAAAAAAAAAAAAAAAAAAAACATCATTAATTCTTCTCCCTGAAGGTGAGTTTTTTATTTATTTTAATCAGTAGACAAAATTTTATTGATAATAGGGAGAGGCAATGTCCTTGACAGTGACATCTATGATCTGAATTTTAATTTTTAAATTTTAAAGGAAACTCACTATTGATTGTTCCATTTTAATTTTGCAGCTAACATGAATCATCTTTAGGGCATCATCATTATCATTTCAAGGTTATTGAATGCATATGTGGAGTATGGTTTGTTAATAACATTTGTTGTTCTTTTATGGTGTCTGTTACTGGCTTTGCTTCTATAGATAAAAATATGTATTTGAAGGTCAGTAAGCAACAATTGAGTTGGAGTGCATATTATCTACTTCCCAAATTACGAATTGTTCATTCTGTTAATGACTTATCCTCCCCCTCCCCCCAATCTTTTTGCACTTCCTTGGGTGTATTCTGAGTTTGTAATTGCCCAATCTGTGTATAAATGGTCATAAAAAAATTGTTTTTGATTGAAAATATGTATTTGCTAACAATGATCTTGGCATAGGATACCTGTTTGTGTCATCAATAACTGATGCAGGTTATTTGGGCGTGCTTTAACCTCCAGTTATATTATTTACTTCTATTATTTTTGGGGTGGTTTTGGAAACTTCAGTAAACCTGTGGAGCCTGATCGTCTTTTCGACGGCCTACCAAACTCATTAAGACCATCTTCAGAATCTCCTGGGCATCAGCGTGACTCTAGTGACAGGAATCCTTCCGATAACCATTCTGAGCACCGGAGGAGTAACTTAGAAGATGCTGTATACACTCCTCCAACCCTTATACCTCCACGGATCCTGCCGCTGCTGCATGATTTGGCAAAGCAGATGGTTCAAGCTGGCCACCAACATAAGGTGCTCGAAGTTTATAGGTAAGAAGTTCCAGCTCTAGCCCACGGGTGTTATGCATCATTTTTCTTTGTGAAATTATCTCATCACACTGTCTTCATGTGAAGAGATATATCCAACTCTAGCCCACAGGTATTATGCATTCCATGTCTTTCTTTGTGCATTCATCTCGTCACACTGTCTTCGTGAGAAGAGATATAGCAATCCATTTTAATTCTTGATGCTTAGGTTGCGTAATTGCAGCCTTTTTACCCTTAAATAACCCACTCTGTGTTTTCACTATTATGTGACATGTGTTTAATATTCTTAAGCTGTAATTCAAAATTAATTAATATAAACCAAACACTCCCCTGTCAATAACTGGTGCGTGGTGCACCAGTAATGCATTGCAGAATTTACCACATAATCTTTCAGGAAAGGATAAAAAAGTTTTAGTGGGATTGAATTGGCAAGCTTCAAGGCATGTTAAGAAACCACATTATCCGTTTTACCTGTCTTTGGTATCTCCGCAAAGCTTCTTAAGTATTGACCTTCATGTTCAGAAACTAGCTAATAAAATAATATGAAATCCAATAAAGGAAACATAAAAAATTGCACCATATGTTGTTCCTTGGTCCTCCATTGACATTATTCTATTAATACATTTCAGTAAGTAATTATGTCATTAATTTTAAAGCTAGCCAACAAATTTTTGGGGTTACGATCTTCTTCCAATGCATTTGGATTATTTGTTGGAAAAGTTTGGATATATGATTAAAAATGGTATGCATATATGATTAAAAATAGTATGCATTGTCATTCTCTCATTGATCTGGTCAATTGTCATATGCATCTCAGGATACATACCTGTTTATGCAGACATTTACTTATATACATGTATATAAACAGCATAAATACATAACATATAATTATGTGCATGTATATAACTTTTTGGAGTTTAAATATCAGATTTTTGACAAAGATTCCACAATTTTATTTGGCTTAGGGATACCCGTTCTTCAGTTTTGGAAGAAAGTCTTGAAAAATTGGGAGTTGAAAAGCTTAACAAAGATGATGTACAGAAGATGCAATGGGAAGTCTTAGAGGCCAAAATTGGGAACTGGATTCACTTCATGCGTATTGCTGTAAGTATTTGTCTGGAATTTGAGTCAATTTTGCACATCCCTTGTCCTGAATTTATGATAATGCTTGAACAGGTCAAACTGCTCTTTGCTGGAGAGAGGATAGTTTGTGAGCAAATATTTGAAGGCTTTGACTCTCTTACAGATCAGTGTTATTCTGTAGTTACTTCAAGTAGTGTTTCGGTACTACTTAGTTTTGGTGATGCAATTGCAAGAAGCAAGAGATCCCCAGAGAAGTTGTTTGTACTTTTGGACATGTATGAAATAATGCGGGAGCTTCAGTCTGAGGTATCATTAGTACTACCCTTTACCGAGCAAAAAAATGTTAGCACTAGTCATCCACAATGGCATGAACTAGGTTTTCATTTTGATTTAAGCGGCAGTCTGAAACTTTGAGGGATCTTCTTGGTCCTTTTTCCCCATTGTTAAAAAAGAAGTCGCCATATATCATTTGGTCACTAATGATGTACCCCCCTCCGCCTTTCCTTCCAATCTGTCGACGTTCTATACGATGGAAACATATTCAAAGGATCTGCTTATAATGTAGTGCTTATTGATTGTGTAAAATTATGACAATTATAATTATATTTTTTATTATTAAATTGATGATAGAAAATGGATGGTTTTTGAGGGGTAGGAGAAGAAGATTACTTTTTTGGGTAGCCACATTCTCAGCTTGATTTATTCTTTGGCGATGTATATGAATATTGCACAAATCTCTGTTTTAGGAGGTTCTTATGCTAATTAGCACTTACCCTTTCAACTAATTCATATCTCAATGGTGCTACCTTATTGAGTGAAGAACTAAATTTATTCACAGATTGAGATGAAATTCAAAGGTAAAGCTTGCAGTGAAACAAGAGAAGCCGCCTTTGGTTTGACAAAACGGCTTGCGCAGACAGCTCAGGAGACTTTCGGGGATTTTGAAGAAGCTGTTGAAAAGGATGCAACTAAAACTGCTGTATCGGATGGAACTGTCCATCCTTTGACAAGTTATGTAATCAACTATGTAAAGTTCTTGTTTGAGTAAGTTCAGCTAACCCTGGAGCAGAGTAAACTAGAGTTTCATAAATTGTATGTTTTAGTTGTTGATGATCGAGTTATTGAAAGATATGTGTGGTACATGTGTACCTGGGCTATGCCTTTTCATAATAAAATTGTTCATGACCTATTATAAAAAAGATATTTGTCGTACATGATGTTAATTGCGATTTCTGTGGATGGAATGCAAGTAACAATTGTGTTATAAATTATTTTTAACTAAATTGTTAAGGCTGAGTTTTATGATCTCATCATTGGCTTTCATGGCATTAGACCAAATCATGTAGCTCTGTTTCTCCTCTCTCTCTTGTACTTGTATGTTGTACATTGATGACATGTCAACCTGGAGGAACTGAGTTTTTATCAATAGACCATCAAAGAATCCACACATATAGCATTGGCACATATTAATCAGATTTGATCTTAATACTGTATGTCAAAAGTTATTTAAATGTGTTGTCTTTCCGAGATTTGTTTGTTTTCTTAGTATTTCTTTACTCTTTAGTTGCAGTTTACTCTTTTGGCTGATTTAACTCTACAGTTATCTCATGATTGACTTGAAGATTTTGCCCAACATTTTTACAGCTACCAGTCAACCTTGAAGCAGCTTTTTCAAGAATTTGACAACAAAGATGGAACACAGTTGGCATCTGTAACAATGAGAATAATGCAGGCTCTTCAAAACAATTTGGATGGAAAATCTAAGCAGTATAAAGATCCTGCTTTGACCCACTTGTTTCTCATGAATAATATTCACTATATGGTCCGATCTGTACGCAGGTATGTCATGTATATTCATCTTATCAGAGTTCTTTTATAGATTTTCAAGCCTTCCTTGTGTGTGCATGCTGGTTTTGTCGGCGTTTGTCTTCAGGTCAGAAGCCAAGGATTTGTTAGGGGATGATTGGGTGCAAAGACACAGGAGGATTGTGCAACAGCATGCAAATCTATACAAAAGGAATGCGTGGGCGAAGGTAGTGTTCTACACTATTGAACCAAACCACATCATCTGCAGTATTTACCAATATGTAGCTTTGGCTGACGTTGCTGGATTTGTTTTTAGAAACATAATTTTATCTGGATATAGGAACGGGGTTTTTTCTTGCTGACTGTTAGCGCTTTCTTTATTTGTAGATTCTTCAGTGCCTCTCCATTCCAGGCCTAGCCTCATCCGGGAGTGGAAGTTCGATGGGTGTTGATGGAGGAAATAGTAGTGGAGTTTCAAGAGCATTAGTCAAGGATAGGTCAATGAGAAGTTACATCCTTATGGAAGTTCCATTACAGTATTTTTGTCCATAATATTTGAACTAATAGGAAAACCGTGTTATGTTAACAGGGCCAAGATATTCAATACGCAATTTGAGGAACTTCATCAAAAGCAATCTCAGTGGACAGTACCTGACACCGAGTTGCGAGAATCTCTGAGACTTGCAGTTGCAGAAGTCTTGTTGCCTGCCTACAGATCTTTTGTAAAACGTCACGGGTGTGTTTTCTCACATCACGGTGAAATTTGCAGTCTTTTTGTAATTTAACATCCATGCAAGCAAATGTGGTTGTCTGTGCTGAGTCTTTCACGGTGTGTTTATCACAAAATCAACAAGGAAAAATCTATTTGTCATCCTCACACTTCACACACCACACTTATTTTAATTTTTTTTTCATTTTTTCTATAATAAATATGTAGTGTGTGGATGATAAATAAAATAATTTAATTAGTTTAATAAGAATAAAATAAAATAAAAAATAAAAAAAATAAAAAATAATATTTTAATATATAAAGTGTGTGGTGTAGGATGATGTATAGCATTTCTCAATCAACAATGAGATCGATTTTATAGATTTTATTAATGAGGAAGTGACAGTGATACGCATGAATATTGTGATTCTTCACAATAATTAAAATATTCATATTTAAAATGTTAGAAAAGCTTATTGTAAGAGCTACAGATAACCCAAGGTACTGATGCCAAAACTAAGTAAAATGCATTGATTCTTCCATTGGATCTCTAACATTGACATTGCATCATACCTTCTTGTTTACATGTGGTTTGTGATGTGTTACAGGCCTCTCGTCGAGAATGGAAGGAACCCTCAAAGGTACATCAAGTACTCGGCAGATGATCTTGAACGAATGTTGGGTGAATTTTTTGAGGGAAAGAACTTGAGTGAATCCAGGCGGTAGATTTGAACTCTTATCTCTCTGGATTTGATAATGCAAAGATGATATATGGCTGATCATTGACCTTCAGTATGGTGGGGGTATGCATCACTCTCCTTTTTCAGGGAGTCACTGATGTAGTTCTGAATAGCTTCCTTTAGTGGTGAGTTATGTGGTGGACATGAGGTGGTCACTTGTATTTCCTGGCCTAAATGATGTAGCTTCATGTGGTACGTTATGTCGTGGACATTCTTTTATTATAAAATAGATCTGAGGTCTCGCATCGAGTTATATCAGTTTGTAAGTTTGCTAATGTAAAATTTTTCTTCGGAGACGAACCATTCTCTTATAATAAATGCATTTCTTGTGTAAAATAATGTAACAGGGTAGCATGTACCTACAAGAAACACGGAACAAGCATATACGTGTTCAATAAAAGAGATTCTTTTTTTTTTAAAGATGAAATAAATCATCTTCCAAGATGAAAAGAATATTTTATTAGCTATTTTTTTTTCAATATAACATTTAGAGTAATGGTTGAGACAATTTTAAGATATGCAAGTTTTATAGACTTTATTTTTAAAAAATAGATCTATTATTAAAAAAATAATTTTTTCACGTGAATTTTGGATGTATATATATTTTTAAAATGAAACAAAATTTAAACAACTTAACAGTGTTAATATCATTTTCATTATTTAGCAAGCTAGTTTTAATGGATGATCAATACAGATAAAACAAAAGATTTACTCAAAATACAGAAAAAGAATTTTGAAAATTATTGATTAATAGTAAAATTTGAAAATATTTTATGGAGCCTCTAAGTCGGACTTAAATAGTTGTAAAATTCAAAATTATGATAATTTAATCTAAATTATTGTATGTGAAATAAATACATAAATAAATAAGAATCATACCAAAATTTTGACCAAAATCGAAATTATAATTAATTCCAAAACTTGAAACTAAATATTTACTAATAAGGAAAAAATAAGTATAAATATATGATTTGAGAAAAAATAACTAATATTGCCCTTAGTTTAAGAAGATATTAAACTTTTCTTTCCGTAATTTTACAGATTCATCTTTTTAAAATAGTATTTCAATACAATCAATATAGAATCTGGATCTAGATAACTCATATCAATTTAGATTTGTATAACATATTTATTTATTTTATTAGGAAAATGTTAGTATGACTCTTAAATGTACTCGCTCATATATTTTTTAATTTTTTTAATAATGTTTGAAAAATATTATAAAAAAAAATATTTACACTAATGTGGATATTTGAAAATGTAATGCATCCTCTCAGTATCCATCTTATCGTACGTTGAAATGGAAATTTCCAAAGAAACAGGTGGAGATGAAGAACAATATAGCGTTGACTCGCAAAGAATTTTGTACACAATGCATGCATCAAACGAACGAGGACGGTCCAATAACAACTCGCGAACAAAACTTAAGAAAGTCCACGCTATTCCTGTCACCGCTCGCAGTAGCCCCAACCAATCAAACCCAAGACTACATAAACTTTATATAAACCCCAGCGTACTTGATCTCTACCATTTTCAAACAAAATGAACGCCAACGAAAGAAGATCGAGTCCTTTTCTTTGTGGCAAAGGAAAGCTTTTCCCCGTAAGATAATAGAAAGAGACGAGAAGGGGGACGGATAAAAACAGAGGAAGCTTCTCGCAATCGGTGGATCAAAACAACAAGAAATTTTCCGAATTTCTCTTCAGCGTTGGTGAGACAGGTCTCCGTTTCGGTTTCGCTCCAGCTGAATAAAAATCCACCGACTGTTTGGTTTTTCCGAGGAAGAAGATGAAGAAGATCTTCGGCGTCAAGAAAGAAAAAGAGCCCCCTCCTTCCGTTAATGATGCCTCCGACAGGGTTCGTACCTATCAAAAAAATATCTTGTTATTTTATTTTTCTTAATTTATGGTTAATTCGACCTCTTTCTTCCTTTTTATTTTTTTTTTTATTTTTGTTTTTACTCGCGTTTTGCTTACGGATAAATGGTCAGAAATTAGGGCAAGGGGTATCGGGATTCGGGTTTGTAATAGTTTCTATCACGCTTTGTCAAGTTGGTTTCTTTTCCCCGGAGGAGCGGGGGACAACTGACAAGAAATGAGGGAGAACGATGAAGTCAGTTTACAGTATGACCAGTTGGTGGCAGGCAATTCGAGGAAACAAATTAGTTCATGCTCTAGATATTCTGTACGATATTCATGTTGAATTTATGGTGTGAGTATTTATAGGCTTAATTTTATAACTTTGGATGAGGTTTTCTGGAAATTTCCTGCCTTTTTATTGCATGCTCATATATTCAATCTTTCCATTGTTTCTCTATGGGAAGTTTGCTCGGACTGATTCCTGAATATGCTTGAATATATTCTTCCAGATCAATAAAAGAGGTGATACTGTTGATGAAAAGATCAAAAAGCTCGATGCTGAACTTAGTAGATATAAAGAACAGATAAAAAGAACAAGACCTGGTCCTGCTCAAGAAGCTGTTAAAGCTCGAGCCATGAGGGTTCTTAAGCAAAAGCGAATGTAGGTCTCTTTACTCATGTCATTTCCTCTTTTTTGCAATTTTATTGGTGTAGATGATTCTGTAATCTCTGGTAGTTTATATGAAATTGTTCCTCTTGAAAGAAATTTGCATCGAGTGGGCAAAAAAGCTGACAAGGAAGTTTTTTAATCTTCTTACTGGAAAACATGTTTATTTTGTGATGTCTTTTTAAGGGATACAGTTTGGCATACGTATGTCATCCCTTTGGCTCAGGATATCAGGACACATCGAGTTTGGCGATACAATTGACATTGGCTTATAACTAACTCTGGGATATGGAAATCATATATTGGCTCACCGGTTGTATTGGCTCATCGGTTGTACTAGTATTAATGCCAGTATTTGGTACCCACTTCAATTTTAAAACTTCCTACTTCTTGCAGGACTTGCATTAGACTATCCATGGTACCCTAGAGATAGGTTAAAGAAATTTATTGCAAAAAAATTATTCCTAAGGTTCTTGATTGATTTATGAATAGCCAAATTGCTAAGGATATGATCAGAGTGAAGACAGATCCTTTTGATATTTAAGTTAATTTAGTTTGCTGAGAATGGATAAAATGAGGATGATATATGGTATTGTTGGTCTGTATGGCGTATATAGCGTTTGAATTTATCCAATCCATTAATATTCTGGACAGGTATGAAGGACAACGGGACATGCTGTACAATCAGACATTCAATCTTGATCAAGTTGCCTTTGCCTCTGAGGGTATTAAAGATGCTCAACAAACTGTATGTCCTAACGAGTTTTCATTCATTTCTTTATGCTGTTTAAAAAAAAAAATTGACCTTAACAAACTCTTTTAATCATTTTTGCATGTTTACATCATGTAACTGTTATGTATAGTAATAAGAAATACATCTAACGTAATTCAGGATGCAAAACATATTATGTAAAGTGCATTGACCAAATAGATTACATGATGCGCATCTATAGAAATGAAAGATGACACCGAAAGCTCCATGCTTCTCTTCAAAGGGGAAAAGAAGAAAGCAGGATAGCAAGGAAAGGGTTAAAGAGATTCAGAAGGAGGATGAATTGATTAGGGAAGGGATAAGTTATGGGGTTCCAGAAAAATATTCATTTTGACTTTTAGAAAGCCTTGAACCAGATTTTTAGTTTAAAGTATACTTTTTATATATTTGGGACTTGTACTAGGCTTTTGAGCATTTCAGCTTTGTTTGGAGAAATTATGGTTTTTTTTTTTTCTTTTAATACGTGGGGCTTGAGGGACTATTACAGTAACTTTCTTGGGGGACAAATGGGAGTTCGCTAGATGCTGCATTAAGTTCCATTGTGCTGGGGTTGTGTTATATTCACCTCCAAACATTTGTTTTTCTTGGCGGCACCCTAAGCAGCATGGTTCCAGGCAGGTCAGGTGGAAATTAATCTGTAACCTGATTAGAACCGGTTGCCTACCTCACAAGGGGTAGGGGAGGAACTTTGTATCACTAGGGAGGGATTCTTTATAATTATGTTATTAATCTAGGCTCTAGGCCCAAACACTCATTACTAATCATTTAGGTTGTACGACAAATGCTTTGTGTCAATGGGCCATGTTTAGGGAACCAGATAGTAAAGCCAATTCTGTATTTGGCCACAATTTATTTATTTTTCTTCTCTCCAGATGTCAGCTTTGAAATCTGCAAACCAGGAGTTGAAAGGAATGATGAAATCTGTGAAGATCCAAGATATTGATGTATGTAATCTTTTAATCTCTCTTTTTCCTTCGTTTCTATTGAGTGCCTTTGGAATTCTGGTGCTGAACAGATTTTTTTTCTCTGTAGAACATGCAAGATGAGATGATGGACCTAATGGATGTCAGTAATGAAATTCAAGAGACCCTGGGTAGAAGTTATAGTGTGCCGGATGACATTGATGAGGAAGAACTCATGGGTGGTAAGTTATATATATATATATATAGGTTAAAGTTTGAGGGAAATATTCTTTAGGATTGTTTTAAAATATTGCACAGGATGTTCCTGATATGAATTTGCCCATTGACTATCTGATGTCAGAACTACTAAATCCTGGCGGTACTGTTGAAAGTGTTCTTATTAATTGTAGGCATTATGGTCATTCATTAGTAGGATGACCATAATCTAATCTACTTATTCATAAGTAAGTCGTATGACCAATATTGCAAGGAAAGTCATAACTCATTTAATGGCCATTCCTCACTATCTTTTCTGTGGGAAAGTCTCTTCATTCCAAGAGAAAAGGAGGGGGCAGGCATAATACTTGCATTTTTTGCATCTATCTTTTCTAACTAATTTTTTTGGGTGCAGAGCTTGATGCTTTGGAAGCGGACATGGGAATGGAAACTGAATCTGATGGGATGCCCTCTTATCTTCAACCTGATAAAGAACCCGATTTGGATTCAGAGCTTAACTTGCCTTCAGCACCCTCGGGGCAAGCCATTCCAGCTGGCAGATCCCATGCCCAGGTAAAATCCTTTCATTCTTTTCGAAAGGAAATCTTGGATCTCGTCAGAAAGTTGCTAATTGAAATTCTCATGAGAAAAATTTGTGGATATCTTTCCTTCACATAGCATTTTTAAGGCTGTACATTGCATCTAGAACTGGCCTCATTTACCATCTTTTGTTTCATGTCTCTTGTGACTCCTTGTTTATCTTTTCCTGAAATTTTTTGTTCTGGCAGGCTGAGGATGAAATGGGTTTACCGGCTGTCCCTCGGTCAACTATTCGGGGTTAGAAATTCTGGATGTATGTCCGAGACTCTCTTGTGCATCGATTCATAATTTGCGTGGAGCAGCAGCCTCTTGTAAACATTGTGCAGAGCTGGAACTTTGATTGATCTAGTGGTTTATCTTTTGTGGTTGGTTATTACCTATATATATATACAGAAAAAAAATGTATCTTTTATGGTTGGCTGTTTCCTTTGTATTGGATTTCCATCGTGAACGCTGCTACATGTATTCCCCCCCCCCCAAAAAAAAAAAAAATGAAAGAAAGGAGATGCGGGAGAAATAGAAACTTGGTGTAGCGCAATGCATATGAAAGGAAGGATTAAGATGTGAATTCTAAACATGGATATGGAGCTAGAGGGGAAGCAATGCTGCATGGGTGTTATTTACGAAATAAAGCTTGCATGATTCACACAACAGCTTCTTCATACTTCTTGCATAATTCATACATACAAAAAAGGAGAGAAGTTTGGTGGAATAAGCAAAGGAGAGATTTTGCTTTCAAAATAATATAGAAAAAAGCAATGTGGCTTGCTACTACTTTTTCCTACTCCTCGCTGAGCCGAAGCCACCCTGCCCTTTACATAAGCACCAAGTTTAAAAATACAAAAAGAAAAGGAGAGCCAAAAAAATAGAAAAAAAGAAATAGAAAAAAGAAAGGTACAAGGAATCACACTTAGCGCGATCCACAGTCCACACCACCTTCCATACAGAGAAACAGCAACACCATTGAAGCTTCCCGCAACTTGCATAGGGTTTTGGGGTCCTTTTCCCCACTCCAAACACAATTATTTTCCACTCCCTAGATTTACCCAGAAGATTCCATTCCAATGTCCTGAAAAATAAAGTACACAAAGCATAAAGTGAGTGCTGCACTTGAGACTTGAGAGTCAGATCTGATATGGTGAGGGCATCTTCAACAACCTAACAGGAGGACAGTTTTATATATGAATATTCATATGTTTATGTTTCATGCTCAATACGACTTAAGATTAATCCATTCTTAGTCATGTATGAATTATCATAGTCTTGTAAAAACTATACTAAACCCCTCCATACTTCATGTTAAGGCTCAACCATCATCCTTTTTTTTTATAAGTAAAGCAAAAGTTCGATCATCATCCTTAGATTGCTGTAACTTCTTTGTCAATTATGGGGACCAATTTATTTTCCATTTACTTTTGACAGCATGCCTACTTGTTTATTGCTAACAACCTTAAAAGAAATTCCTAAGTACATGTCCCTGTAAACATAATATCTAGGGGTGTAACTGATCCGGTCCGATTTTGGACCAAATTGGTACGTAGCAGTTTTGCATTTTTAAAACGATTACATACAGGTTACCCCCCCTAAACTCGTACATCCGGTTTCGCTAGTTCCAGTCTGGTTTGGTTTGGTTTTTCAATTTTTATAAAATGCAAATTTGTTAAAAAGAAAAATCTATGTATAAAATAAAATTAAAAATATATATATAAATACATGCATGCATACACGGTTGATAATAGATGATGATCATATATAGCAATGTTGATGGGCAGCTCAATTACTACTTCTATATATACATACATACATATCTATACACACAAGTACACACACACACAAATATATATATACATATATATACACACACACATGCATGCATACACATAAATTCAACTTTGGTATATAAATTCAAATTTGGTAATAATATTTGGTTGATTTTCTTTCTGTTTTGGTAAATAATATTTTAGTGATCTTATTTACAACTTTGATATATAAATTCAAATCTTTTGATATTTAGGATTTGTTTTTTCAATTTTAAACTGATTTTAAGTGATAAAAAAAATATTGATGTGATTTATCAATTTCACCTTAGAGTTTTACAATTTCAGTTTATTTTTAAATTAATTTATATTATTATATATTATATATAATATAAAGAACGGGTCCAGTCTAGGCCTAAAAAGCCTAGAACCGGAACTGGACCGGTTCTGGCCAGTTTTGCCATTACGAAAACCGGTTCCGGATCAAACCGGTCCAAAACTAGACCGCTTTGACCGGTTCGGGCCAGTCCAGTTCGGTTTCTCGGTTTTTTTTTTTTTTTTTTTTACACCCTTTATTAATATCTATACAAGGTTAGCACCTAGCAGACATGTCCCTGCTTCTCTTGAACTCATGAAAAACTGATGTCAGCAACAGGACAGAATCCTTCATTACCAGTTAGGGGAAGATCCAAAACAAAAAGGGGGTTAAATTTTTTGAGTTTTCTTAGGTTATAGTGTTAAGAGGACTATTTGCTGAATTTGTCTACGAGGGCCAGGAATTTCATGCATGCAAAACTTGAATACTAATGGGAAATACGTACAAACTTGGTAGCCCAAGTCTTTCAAAATCTCAACCTAAAAGTTAACCCATCAACCACCATATATTGATGTCTGACCACTCACATTGTAGTAGCACTTTTAACTCTGCAAAAGTGTGCCTCTTCAACTTCAACTCCACCAAAGAATTTGATTGGAATGAAGTGCCCCTGCTACAAAGAGTTATTGCCTACCACCAGGTACCATGGCACACATTTCATTAAAATCTTTCTAATTCTTTGTCCAAATTAGATGGTACCAGAAAGACAGTATTAAATGTTCATGTTCATTTGAAATCCATATTCTCTAGGCCTCACACAAGTATTAAAATGCTGTAAAGCTGTCTTTCTGTCATGGTTTGGATGACAGCAAAATCTCTATCTGTGTACCATTCTGTAGCCCATAACTTGCCAAATCAAAAGCCTCCACCAACCACTACATATTGATGGGGATAAGAATTAAGAACCCCATGTTCTTTTTATGAATTAAAGTTTCCAATATCACAAATTAAATACTAAATATTTATTTTACTCTTAACACTATTATATTTGATAAACTAACGCTACAAAGTTAAAAAAATTGAAAAAAATTTGATATTTTCCTACACATACATTTATCATTGACGCAGACGTGGCCAAATCTAATCCGTTTAATTTGGAAATTACGTTTAATGGACTTGGACGCTTCATTCAGACTTGAACCAGGTCAACTCAGGCTAATTCGTTTGTGTTAAGAGGCAAAAAGAAAAGCAAAGTGATAAAGTGGAAGAAGCAAACCCGAGTTCAGTTTAGTCCTGGAAAATGTCATCGGAGATCTCCATCAACGGCTTCAGGCAATCCGGCGAGAACTTCCGGGCGAATAAGTATGAATAGCTCGAATTTGATACCCTCAAATTGTGCAGAAGCTCCGTCGACAGTTCTTCCGGCTTGTACAAGTGTGGGTGTCCGTCAAAACTATGCGTCCAGTTCACCCGCGTAAGCGTGTAGTGATTACACCCTTTTGGGTCCTCCATGGACAAAAGCGTTGGAAAGTAGTGCTCCTCGGGGTAACAGGAGTCTATGTTCAAGCATGGCAGCTTGAACTTCCTCCACAACTTGATGTCTCTTAGAACCAGCAACGCGTGCTTACGGGTCAGTATGAAAAACTGAGATCCGACTCTGAATTGCTCGAACGCCACTTCCGGGAGCATGACGTTTTCGCCACGAGCGATGTAGCGGCTGGGCAAGTTGAGATCGTCATCGATTATTTCGATGAAGCTGCGGTACTTCGGGAAAGGCGACATGAACGCATCTTTCAAGGAGGCCACAGGGTTTCTGAAGAGGAAGTTGTGGACGAAGAGGAAGGAGTGGAGCGGTATGCATTGCGGGGAAACGAGGGCAAAGTAAAAATTCAAAGGATCGTCGAGGATGGCCACGGCGAGCAATCTACGTGTGGCGGAGATGAGGGTTGGCGTAGCCCGCTCGGTCTTCCTTGCTTCCTTGATGAACCGGCCTTGGAATACGCCGCCGGGAGGGGTGATTTTGACGGAGGGATCAGCGTGGACGTAGATATTGTACAGCTTACGGTGGCCATGGAAGAACTTCTCCCACAAGGGGGCGAAATAGAGATCAGAATGGGTGAGGAAAAGGAAAGCAATCTTGGGCTTGGGGTTTGTGGCAGTGCCTAAGCGGGAGTGCGTGGAGGAGCGTGTCCGCGAAGAGGACGAGGAAGCAAGGGCGCTGGCCTTGCGGAAGAGAGCGAGGTCATCGGGCTCGTACGGAAGTAAGAGAGGAACGTCTTTGGGAGGGAGGATTTGAGGGGCAAATAGAAAGAGGAGAGGCACAGAGAGGAAGATGGCAAAGCAGAGGACAAATGGGGTTGAAGACAACATGCTGGGTCTGTGTAAAGATCAAAACTTGGAGGAATGGAATGGAAGGGATAACAACTAAATGCTTTTTTCCCTTGATTTGATAGCTTTTGGGATTTCCCAGAATCTTCTGGGGTTAGATTTTAGAGCAGGAAACGGCGATAAAGTCAAGGGTTTAGTGAACACTGGACTGGTACTGAATCTACTGATATGAGAACGAAGACAAGTGGAGAGAACAAGTAATAAAAAGAAAAAAAGAGAAGTGAAAAGGGATAAAGATGGAGTTGCAGATTGGGATACAGTGTGTAACTATTTTCTTAGCTTTTGGTGGAGAAGTGGCTGAGTAAGAAGAAAGAAAAGGGTGTGGTTTTGTATGGGGTCAAAGAACAAAAAAAGTTTGAGATTTTTGTGTCTGTACGTAGCATTACCAGGCTTCATTTTCTTCTCCTACAGTCCTACTCCTTAAAAGGAATGGTAGAAGATTTATTAGGGCGTTATTGATTGGTAGTAATCGATTCTGTCAGATTTTCTATAAGAATTGTTACAGTTACAAAAGTTACGGTTATAGAAAAATAATTATTAAATTGATATAATTTGTGATTTGCTAGATCTAATTACATTAAATTATATTAATTTATAAGATTCTTTGTACGTAATTATTTTGTAATTAAAATATTTATCTAAATTTAATGCAATGACTTCTTTTATAGATATTTATAAATAGAATTTTTGTTACTAAATTTATTTTATGTATCTCTCATTCTAGGGTTTAGAATGTGGAAATAAACTCTAATGCATCATTTGGTTATACAATTTAGATAAGATGAGATAAGATGAGATGAAATATTTTATTAAAAATTAAATAAAATATTATTATAATATAATTTTTTAATATTAATTTTAATTTAAAATTTAAAAAAATTAAATTATTTATTATATTTTATGTAAGAATTTGAGAAAGTTGTAATGATTAGATGAGATGAGATAATTTGGCATTTAGTAACCAAACTAGGCACACTGTTATTTACTGCCAAAATGAAAAACAAAATTGTAAAAATTGAACACTTTTTTATGATACCAATTGTTATTTATAGATGTATTTATAAAAAATTTAGATGTATTTGAATGTCAAGATAAATTTAAATATATTTATAGAAAGTTTAAAAATGTTGTAGGTTCTGCATGTAAAGTGAGGTTAAATTGAAAAATGTTACGGATTTCACGTGTAAACATGTTTTGAGTTGAGATGAATTTAATAATTTAATAGTTGAGTGTTTAAATGTTAAATTTAGATTAAAATTATAAATTGAATTAATCTTAGTTCAGTCCAAGTTTCTAACAGGATTAAGTATGCTTTTCAAGGTATCAAAAAAGCAAAAAAGTGTAATACTTTAAACAATGTTTTTCTAGAAATTTACTCCCATTTGGGTAATCTTACATATTTTAACCGTGAAAAGAATGGGATTGGCCAATCATATCTTGAAGTGTGTAAGGATTACGTAAAAGTAACTGTAAATTAATTTTTTGTAAATTAATTGAATACAAATAATTTCAAATATTAATAGAGACAGTTAGACATTGTAAGCCATTGGATAATTTAAATTTACATTGCCAATGTTATTGACATTTCACTTAGACTGTAATTTATTTATTTATTAAGAAATTCAAGGTACAAGCTCCAAATGTATTAGTCTCATACAAGTTTTTTCGTAAAAGATGAATGATACAGCCACAAAGGGATTATTGTCAAGACCCCAATAAAAATTACCCTAGGACAAGGTCCTAGACATGCATGGATATTCGAGATTGGGCCACTTATAGGGTCGAACCTAGTTTTGGAAGACTTCTCTAGGGGTCTAGTGTCCTAGAAAGATTGCGGGAATGGCAAGAGTCAATTGAAAGAGGGCTCACATATTTCCATTTGACTAGGCCATGGTTCAGCCTTAATAGCCTGTTGATACTGTTGTTGGCATGCCTTGACAGCCCATTGATACTGTTGTTGACATG
This sequence comes from Carya illinoinensis, assembly GCF_018687715.1. NCBI lineage: Eukaryota > Viridiplantae > Streptophyta > Magnoliopsida > Fagales > Juglandaceae > Carya > Carya illinoinensis. Next base: position 5,078,938 of record NC_056765.1, read on the forward strand.
CCATAATAGCCCCAAAGTTCATGACTTGACATGTCCTGATAGTCCCACTGGCCCTACCTTGACACTATCGCGGACATGCCCTGATAGCCCCACCGGCCATCAGCATGCCCATAGGCATGCTATGACCCCAGCTATGACACACACTTGACAACACCACCATCATGCTATGGCTTCTACCATGACACGTGCATGACAACCCCATAGATAGGCCATGGCCCTCGCTATGGCACACACTTGATAGCATCACTAGTATGCTATAGTGCACTCATGTCAGCTACACAGACATTCTGGGGGCATGCCATGGCATGCCTATGTCAGCATGACAAACATGCTATGGCCCTTGCCATAGCACTCACTTGATAGCACGCAGCAGGCATGTCATGGCTCTAACCATGACATGTTCTTGACAACCCATGGCTTGACCATCAGCACGCCAAGGCCATGGCTTATGTGGCATGATTTCACACATTGTTCTTTTAAAATCATCAATGTTCTTCATGATGTCAAGTGTCTAATACTATTCATCATGTGTGGCTAAGATATTACCAAGTGGCCAAATAAAACTGTTGAACCCAAGGTTTCAAGTTTCATGTGATTATAAATCTACACATGGATTTTGATGATAACAAATGAATTCAAAGAATAAAGGAGTTTCAAACTCAAGTTGTTCACACAATGGAATCAAGCACATCAAAGAACCAAGCATGAGCAAGAAGGAAACAAATTCACATTAAAGTCATAGAGTAATGTTGTAAATCTCTTAAAATTCGAAATTATGATTAATGTTCAAAATTAATATTTTATCATAAAGCATTAAAATATATTTTCCACATGTGCATGAATATTTTTGAAAATTAAATTTGAAAATTTTGAAAGATGATTGATTGTCATCTTTTGCATGTGCATGCCTTGATTAAAGGGTTGAATTTTAAAAATATTAAAAATGATTGATTGTCATCTTTCACATGTGCATGTTTTATTTGAATATTTTCAAAAGTGATTGATACTTTTTTAGACTTATACAAAAGGTAGATGATTTTGTTTGAAAAATTTGAAAAGTAAAGTGTGCTCATTTTGTCATATGCAAAAAGTAAAAGATTAGGTTTGAATTTTTTGAAAAGGAAAGTGTGCTCATTTTGTCATATGCCAAAAGTAAAAGATTAGGTTTGATTTTTTTTTACAAAGTGAATGATGTTGTCTTTGACAATTGAAAAAGAAGAACCTTTTATTTGAATTTTTTAAAAAAGTGAATGATGTTGTCTTTGACATGTGAATCTTTTTAAATTTGAATATGAAGTCTCATATGCCTATAAATAGATCATTTGAGAGCTTCATATTAACAATACCAAGAGCATACAACATTCATTCGAAACTTTCATTCTCTCTTCTCTAAGTATTGAGCCTTAATCCTTGTTCATTTTGAGATATATAGTTTGCACTGTATTGTTCTTATTTCACTCATTGAGGAGTGTTTTCTGATAACCTACCTACTATCAGCTTTTGTATCAGAAAAATGGTGTGTATAACCCTTGTGCGTGTAGAAAATATTCTACACGGGGAATAGTTGAATCACCACGTGTAAGGTGATTGCAAGTGTAGAGGGTGTTCTACACGGATCCTTTGTAGCGGTGTTGTTCAAAGGTGTAATAGGTTTCTATCTCCACCTGAAGGAGGTTGAATAGTGAATTTGGGAATTCTCAAGGGATAGCTTGAGGCGAGGACGTAGGCAGTGGGGCCGAACCTCGTTAACATACGGAGTTTGCTTCTCTCTTACCCTTACTCTTTATATTTATTGTTATTTCATATTTTGTTTATATTTTATATTATATATTTGATTTATAATTGTTATTTTTTTAATACAACTCAATTCACCCCCCTCTTGTGTTAGTCATCTGGGCAACAAAAACTTTTCTAATTTAATTTAGACATTCTACATTGTGATTTTGAAAACACTACACCGGTACACTTATCAAGATTACTATTCACTCGAAAAAAGTGCATAATAAGCTTAGTACCGAAAAATTCTAAATATTCATATGAACCTACAGTGAAAATTATTTATCGAAATTTAGTCCCAAAATGACCCTAAAAATAAATTCACAGTTTCAAGCAAGAGTTTTGTCTGAAAATATGAAAATGAGTTATTGTACCATAAAATTTTAAATAATCTACTGAGTCTAATGGTACAGAACATAACGCATTTTGACACTTTTAACTATCTCAAATAAAAATAAATAAACTTCTGACACTATAGTGAGTTATAACACTAACTATATGATTAAACTGAAACCTATACAACTGGTTGATTCATGAAAATTTATGGGGTCTTCACGAGGTTTCTAAATCCAATAGAAATTCCACCATTAAATTTCTAGCGGGCTGTTACAATGGGCTACCATGACAACTTGTAAGTTCTATAAATAGGACTCTTAGTCATTTCATTTATATCTTTTAGCAATTACCCTAGATAAAGATTATTTATTTAGGAGATCTTATTTCGGTGCCTTTGCACTTGGACTTTTTGGGTGAAATTTGTGAATCCTAAAGATAGGATCATCACCTTACAATTTGTAAATAGGTGTTGATTCAATTTATCAATATATGAGGTATTCTTTCATCTTAGTGTAATTCTTGAATTAGGGTTGAGTTTTCATCATTATGTTCTTCATATTGTTCGTGTGTGTTCTTCATATCCTTCCATCGTGTTCATCATTTTTCTTGCATAATTCCCATCTCCTAATCATCAACACACCCAACACATTTTCACTTCCATATATCTATAATTCTCACATGCCGTAGCCTAGATCTATAATTCTCTATCCTTTCCATACACTTTCTTACCTACCAAACACTTCATAAGCCTCCATAGATCCATTCCATAAAGCCACAAAACCCTAGATCTATTGCCTCCAACAAGCCTAGCCGTAAACCCTAATCTCCATAAGGATTTCCTATATCTAAGGAAACCCTAACCCTATCATCTAATTTCTAAATCTTAGGATCTTACTTGAATCCACTTAAATCCTAAAGATCCTATCTCTTCGTACCCTTGCCAAATTCCTATAAACCCTAAAACACTTCTTACATTTTTGGATCTCATCCTACACATCACAAACCCTAAAATCCATTCCATTTTTTATCTAACCAAAACCCTAGACTACCTAAAACAACTCTTCCAAAATTCGTAGCCTTATCCATTCACCATGCAAGCCCTAGCCTCAGTTCACCGTACCAACCCTAAACATCACCCAAGTGTTGCCAATAACAAGGGTCATCATCAAGCCGTCCTAAGTCGCATCAAACATACAAATTCACCACTTAGATTACCCCAAACTCATTATCATCACCAAATTCATCATTAAACACCAAATCTCATCTTACCACAATTGTCATAATTGTCATTGTTGAGCAATAACCAAACAAGAGGGTTTAGACATTTGATCAACCCAAGAATAACCAAGGTGGGGGACAACCTTAGTATTTGGGAACTTGATTGAGGTTTCCAACCACAAAAGTAATTATACAAGCTAATATAATTTCAAGTGATCCGTCATATTTATTTTACAATAATGTAATTGCACAATTTAACAAACCATATTAGTTTGCAAGATTATTTTTGCGTAATTACTTTATGGCTAGAGTATTCATTTTTATAAAAATGTGGATCTCAAAAAATGAAAAGTTATTTTTTCACACTTTTTCATGATGAAATCTACTTTTTTATAAGAATTTTACTACTCATCATTCATATATTATTTTATAAGAATTTTAATACTCATCATTTATATATTATATATTTGGTAAGGGGAAAAAATAAAAAAAATAAAAAAATTATATATAATATGATATAAAAATGACGGATACAATTTTTTTTAAAGAAATGATAGTTAAAACCGTGAGTATGTAGTTGTCGCGCATAATCACTTTAAAAAAATTAAATAAATATAAGACTCATATAAAAATAATATTAATTTTTTAATAATAAATCTAACTCATTTTTAAACAAAATAACTGTACGACATTTACAAACTATACAATTACACGTAATACTATTCTTTTTGTTATAAAAGGTTGCCGCGATGTCACCTAAAAAACCAAGTAAAACCTTGACAGCAGACTGAAATAGACACCCAAAAAAAATTAAAAAATAAATTGGGCTTAATACGAGGTTGGCAGAATATAATAGCAAGCCCAGTTCTTTATTTTGTAAATTTTTCTACATTTACAATCATGCATATATGTTATCCATATCAATGTAAGAGGCTCCTCACGATCTCCCCTAAGTATGGGGTTGGCAACACTATTCACAGTGGAATTTCCAGACACCCTAAGCCCAGAAAGGCCATACGTGCTGCAGGCCTGCCTCCAAAAGACATAATGGAGCTGGATGAATGCGATCCAAGAGACTACATTAATAATATTGCATGATGTGAGCATGGAGAAAGAAATGCGTCGCAGGCAAGCTCCCGCCCAAGAGGCATACGATGAAGATGAGGATCATATGCCTGGTGGTGCTCAGCAATGATGAATGAATGAATAGAGCCTGGATAATCAAGACTGTTCCCTTCCACGTTGAGTTTTGTTTTTCCCAACTGCCAATCAAAACTGCATGCAAATCTGTGGCTGCAGAAATGTTATAAATCTCAAGGTCAACCTTTGAAACTGAACTCTGTACATAAACTCACTCAGAATAGAAAAAGCCTTGATTCTGAAACAAATTAAGAGCAAGACTCAAGATCTTCTCCTCCCCAAACGAGCCTAGCTTACATCTCCTTAATCATAAAAACCAGGAAATTAATTATGGAAGATAGTACTGATACAGCTTAATTAGAGTGATCAAGGGGTTTCAAATTAAGACCTTGTCCCACCTTAAAATTAACATGATGATTCGAAAAAAGTGAGGGCTATGCTTTGGTTTTTTTTCTTTAAGCCGTAATTTCTTTGTTTTGGCGTTTTGGGTTAACTAAGATTTTGGTTGGTTGGTTGGTTTGTTTTCACGGTTTTCATCTATCTTAAATGAGAGTTTTTTTAATGAAGTTTTGGAGGTGCTGTCCCCCTTCTCAAAAAAAAAAAAATATATATATATATATATATTTTTTGAAAAAAATAAATAAATACAAAATTTAAACTAAAAAAAATTCATTTTTTAATAATAAATTTAATTATTTTTAAAGTAATTATGTCACGTTTATACACTCTACAACTATATATAATACTGAAAAAATAAATATTTTTTTAGGAAAAATAAAAAGAAGTTATGATATCATGTCGATGATCGAAAAGATACAAAAATGATGGTCAGCATAGTACTGCTGTTGCCGCACTGGAAGCAACTATGTATATTTCTTTTACAAAAAGAAAGGAAGAGAAAAAGGAAAGAGACTAAAATATTGCAACTTGTGCTAGAAAATAGGATATATATGCAATATTGCCACTTGCATCAACAGCATCAAAAAGCATGTCAAATAATTATTTATAATAATAATAATAATAGAACTCTATAAACCAGACTTTAGGTCAAAATATCAAGTTAAAAAGAAAAGAAAATTAAAAAAAATAAAAAGGTCAAAATATCAAGAACTAGGATGATTGATGAGCACACTCAATCATTATTTCATATGTTATGATGCTAGCTAGCTAGTACACATGCATGTTTTAGTACAATTTCTGTCATCCCTTAAGAGACATTTATCGGAGGTGGCCAATTAGAAGAATGTAAGAATGTCTGTTAATATACTAAAAGATTAAAAAATGGCTTACAAAAACGGAGAAAAGAATTTCAAAAGTGATTCCTCATATAATTGTCACGACTCACGCCCCTTGATAAAAGGGTGTCAATACTATTATTAATAGAGATTGAGGCAATTTTCAGTTGTGAGTAGTGCTATTTTAAGGTCTTTATATACCACATATCGTTCACATGATATAATTTAATTTATAAAATTCAAATTTTAAAATTTATCTTTTAAATTAAATTATATCATATTCATATATATATATATTGATTATGTATGGTATAAAGGCCTTCAAATAGAATTATTTCAAGTCTATAGATACACTCTATCCCTAAATCATCGCGTGGATCAAATAGATTATAATAATTAATTTAGAATCCGGGTGAGTTTTTCTTAAGCAAAATGTTGTTGATCGACTGCGATGACAAGTAAACAACACTCTGATGAACAATTGGAGGGTGCTTTTTTATTTAATTATATTTTCCCGAGGGACGTATCTTGAGAGCAACATGATATAAACCGTTGACAATTCTCATATATATATATATATATATATATAATAAGTATACGAGGAGCAGACAGCCACCGGACGGCAACTCACCAAGCTTGCAATTAGATATGTCTTGTTGATCTCGTTGTGATCTTTATATTCTTAATTTGAAATACGGCTTAATTCGTTCTAGCTCATGATCCTCTCGGATCTATTTCTCCGATCCATTCCTACAACAAAGAAAATCAAAGCTTTTTGGGTCTCTGATCCCCATGGATGGCTTTGCTTATAGCTTGGGAATCTGCTTTGGCTTGATTGGGCTTATCATAACGATGACTGCGGCATCTTACTTCTGCAACCGCAGGCATTCAGGCCATGAACCTGCAGCTCCTACCAACAGCAACTCCATTACAAGCACTGACGAAGAAGACTCCGCCGTTGATGTTGAGGTCGGCATCGACGAAGCCGCTCTCCGGAGCTACCCGAAGTTCCTTTACTGCAAAGCCAAGCTCCACAAAGGTGATGATCATCACTCAACCGCTTCCTGCTGCTACATATGCTTGGCGGATTATGGGGATGCCGATATGCTTAGGCTGTTGCCGGATTGTGGCCATCTTTTCCATGGGAAGTGTGTGGATCCTTGGTTACGGCTGCATCCAACTTGTCCCGTCTGCCGGAGCTCGCCAGCCCCAACTCCTCCGGTGACAACTCCTCTCTCTGATGATCAGGTGGCTCCCAGCTTGGCAGTAGGACGAGATATTTGATCAGATGGAGGCCGCTCAAAGTTACAGGTTTGAAGCTAGAAATCATATATATTTTTTCCTTTTTTTTTTTTCTACGAATTAATTAATTCTTACCTAATTTTGGCATGATGTTTTTTATAGTACTCTCGTTAATATTGATGCATCGTTCAAAAAATTATGAGATATTTCATGGAAGCATCTTTCAAAGAACCTGCATGCATTACCTATTAATATTGATGTGGAAAAGATAGAGTTCCAGTTACCGCTCACATTTTTTAATTTTTTTTAGTTATTTTTTTTACTTCATGATTAAGGAAATATTTTTTAATGATGTTGTAATTTTTTTTAAAAAAGAAATATTTAAAAGTATTAAAAAAATACATGTTAAAAACACAAAAACAAAAAACAAAAAACAAAAAACCCCACTTATACATGTCATGTTTTGTACATTAGTACAAGATAAATCATAAGAAATTCATGACAATTACCTTAATTATTCATAGCTGATTTCTTGTTCTTTAATTGGTACGTCGTATCGCGTACATATGAGAACATGATACATGACTGCAAATAAATATATATATATATATATATATATATATATATAATATACTTGTATATATATTATATGATTCAGTAGTACCCCATTGAAACTAGCCAGAAAGAATTGAGAACATGGATAATGCCAAATGACGGATATGATTTCTGAGTCTCCCTTTTAGCTTATAAGAAAAATAAATATTTATGACGAATTATTTATGATTAAAATATTATTAAAATAACTAGTAATCACAAATTATCAATTTTAATTTCTTCTAATATATCGATAATAATTTCTGGTAAGCAATCGATTGGCCATCACATGAGTGGAAGTGAAGTTATAAGCTAGCTAGCTTTCATGGTTATGAGTTTTTGGTATTAATGCTTGTGATATTGTTTTATAAAGGCTAAAAATTAAGGGGATACTTGTCTTCCGATCCAAGCATATAATATGGAATTAAATACGAATTAAATTAATATATATTGCAGCTTAAATATAGAAGGGTTCGGGCTGGTCGAGAGACCCATCAGCCCATCAGAAGATCCCGGCCTTAAAGTAGAGGTCAGCTTACAACCTCAAATGCGAGGAAACCCCCTCGTAACGCAAGGAAAGGGGGGAACACGTATGCCACCTCTACATGCCCCTACAAAACCTAGCCTCAAGTAAAGGCAAGGAGCACAAATCATACTGAGCCCTTGATCATATTGTAACAGACAGGAGATGAAGAGTCTGATGGCGTGCGCCTGCAGGATAGAATGAACAAAGAGTCGCATTATATTAATTATGCCACCCCAAAAGTCAAGTCGTATTAAAGAAATTTGATTGAAGGAACTTTTAAGGAGACACATTTCCCTAACACAGAGCATGAGCAGTTGATCCTTAGAAACTAAGTATAAAATGTAATTTCCAAATACAAAAAATTCTTTTTAAACTCTATATATTCATTTGCACAAAATACTAAGACAATATTGACTTTAACATTAGAGAGTCTTGGCCTCCACCAAGGCCCCCGTCTCTTAGTATTTTTTCAATGTTTGCAATCTCAAAATTGAATATCCGAGTTGTTGATAACCCAGTCTAAAGGTATCTAAGAAACCCAACGTTAACATTGTATATATTAATATATATATATATATATATATATATATATATATATGCATTAATCTGATTACTTTGTAGCACTTAAATGCGTGTTCGATCCACCGTTTGGCACGCTGGTTTTAATTTAATATAATATAATTGGAAGAAGGCCGAATGTATATATCCGGCATTAATATTGTGCAGCTAGCTAGGATTAATTAAGGACGATGCAATGAGATATTATTTATATACAAAACGTTGCAAATTGGAAGCTCGTTTGAGTAGTTTATTGCCACTAACCAAAAAGAACTATTATTATTTTTTTAAAATTAATTTTAAAAAGAAATATTTTCAAAAGGGTTTTAGATTTCTGATCATTCACGCTAGTGAGGGACCGAGGGTGACTAGCTAGTCTCTTCAATCCATGAATTAAATACTCTCTGAATGGCCACTAGCTTGGATCTTTTGTGTCTTTAACCATCCTCTTAATTATATATAAACTGACAAGAGAATTTGCTAATTTATAATTAAATTATATATATACCATATATATGTGTGTATATATATATATAATAGATAACACCCTAGCTAGCTGCTACAGGCCACACAGCAAATAGAAACCGAAAAACTTTATTTCAATTCTCCTCACATCGTTGGTAACTTGGCTTGGGATTGGATGATGATTGGATCTGACCCTCAAGGGATCAGCATTTTCAATAACCATATTCATTGGCTCGATTCTCACCTGCACTATGAGTATTTTTACTTGAAAGTTCGTCAAATCAATTAAGCAAATTCTCAATTTTATTGATATAACAAGACTTGATTTATAAGAGATTTTAATCATTTCTAGCAAATCAAGTTTGTCATCAATAAAATTAAGGGTGTAATTTGCACACTGGCTTCTAAATAAAATTTTTCTTGTATTATTAATACTTATATATATATAAATATCAAATTATTAAACTCATCTCAACTCAAAATCTCCTTACATGTAGGACCCACAATTTTTTTCAATTTAATAGATCTTTATATGTGAGATTTACAATATTTTTCAATTTTTCATAAATAATACTAAACTCATCTTAACATTCAAACATATCTAAATTCATTTTAAATAAATTCCACAAAATTCACTTCATATACTCGATTAACCATTATTCATAAGAAAAACTCAACTCACTCAACCTTCAAAGACAATCTTACAAGATAAGATTTAGAAGAACCCTTTAACTCTAGTTAAAAGTAAAGAACTATTGTATACAAGGATAGGGACACTCCTAAAAGGCTAAAGCTACCAAAGAAAGCCGCCGAAAGTTTTTAGTGGAGTGCAAATTTTTTTTAAAACCTTTCAAATATTTTTAAAAAGAAATATTTTTAAAAAGAAATTATAAATTTATTAAAAATATTTACTTACCTATTAATCTAAAAAAATGGTTTCGAGAATTCCGATATCAGAATATCATTTTCCTAAGAATTAATAATCCCAATAAAACAATATGAACTCAAACGAAAATAGAGTGTTATGGTTTTCTTCTCCAAACCAAGTTATTTTTAAGGGGTGTTTGAATAATAAGATGAGATAATATAATTTTAAATGAAAGTTAAAAATTTAATAAAATATTTTTTAATATTATTATTATTTTAAATTTTATAAAAATTAAATTATTATTAAATTTTATATAAAAATTAAAAAAATTATAATAATAAAATAAAATAATTTCTATATTTGTAGAGGATGTACTTAATGATAACTTAACGACGCGATGGGTCGAGGAAGTGACATCTGACGTGAGTGCATACGATTGGATAATATTTTATCCACAGAAGGTGGCCACCGAATGTGGCCACCGATTGTACTTTTTAATTTTTTTAATATATATTTTTTAACTTAGTGATTGAGAAAGTGTTTTTAAATGATGTTGTAATTTTTATTTATTTTTAAAAAATATTTAAATATATTAAAAAATACATATAAAAAATAAAAAACAAAAAAAAAAATTATTTTACCTTTTCGGTGGCCACCTTTTTCTGTAGACGTAGCAGCGTCCATCTTTAATTAGGCAGAGTCTGTGAATGTCGTTAACTCAGTAGTCTCACTCAGTAAAAGGAATTTTCTAAATTGGATTAACCTTATGACCATTTCAGACATTGTGGAGGTGGTACTTACAGTTCCATGCAGTTCTTCTTCCCCAGTCAATAAACAATGATGTCCCATGATTCTTGAGACAGCATTTTCCAGCAGACAGACGCATGACTACTTTTCTTACTTCTTTTCCGGTTGTTCAAGTACCTTCAGTACTCATGATTCCTTTCATGACATTTGGTCATGCAATTTCTTCCTTTTCCTTTTCATCAAAGAAAATTGCCTGAAAATAAAAATAAAAATAAAAATAAATATTAGATGTTGTAACAGGGTGATTATGTATAATTATTAAAAAAGATGAAAGTATTTTAATTTTATTAATAATCCTCACTTATAATAGAACCATAATTACAACTATACACCTAAATGATACAATTGAGAAAAATAAAACATTTTCTCAAACCCAAGCATCAAAACACATAACAACTCCAACCAAAATACAATATTCCCATAACGTTAAGAACACAAAGAACAAAACCAGAAAAAACACAAGAACAGAACCTGACTGAAAGAAAAAGAGAACCAAAAACCCAATGCAAGTAAAAATATCAAAACCGGAGGAAGCCAAAAAACATATACTTGGGTCATGTACAACTACTATTGTATATTTCTTTTAAAAAAAAGTCCAATCTATTATTAAAAATAATAACATTTTTATATAAATCTTAAATTTAATTATTTTTATAAAAAAAATTATGTATATAACTTACACATCTTAAGACTATAAATATTATATTAAATACAAGCTCGACATAACAAAAGCTAGATAGATTGTGATCTATCAAGTGATCACGTTGAATCAAGTGGGTGCTTAGATAAAAATAAAGTGGTTAAATGTGGGCATATATGCAGCTGATCAAGAATATCATTGACAAACCAATACCCTGTACACATTACTCTCTTGTGAATCTGTGATTGACAAACCAATATTTTCAGGATTTAACTTTTTTTCTTGAAGTATTTAAATTTTTTCCCCAAAAATCTTGTGAGTGTTTAAAATTTTTTCTTTGAATTATTTTTTTATGAAATAAAAAATGATTTGTACAATCCAATTATTATATATAATAGGAGAATGTTTGAAATGGCAGCTCCCTAGAACGCAAGTCATAATGCTGCAACATAAAGGCTAATTCGAAAATTTTACACCAATCAATGAGAAAAATATAAAGGTTCGGTTTGGTTGGAATTTTTCATCTCAAATATAAAATTTTCAACTCATTATTATAATTTTTTCAAATCTCTATATAAAATATAATAAATAATTTAATTTTTTTAAATTTTAAAATAATAATAATTATTATTATAATATTTAATTTTAAGGCTCAAAACTCTTCTATAAAATCTGAATAGCCAAGCAAAACCTAAAAATTGGTAGTGTTTGATAGAGAGATTCTCCCTGAAATATGAAAATGACAGAAACGGTTGACCCTCTAATTGCAGATATACATAAATGGCGATGCTGAGAATATACAAACCAACACTAAATTAAACATGTATAGAAGAACAAGCTTTCCTTGATCCTCTTCACCACAATTAATATTCCCACCGGCGACCGGCTGGCCTCTCATTCTTTATTCGAGGAAGATCATGATCAACAGCAGCAGCACCGTGCGATATGGTACTGATTCCGGCGATGCTATCAGTGGGTTTACCTATGGAATAATCTTCTTTGTTGGGGCGTTTCTTCTCATCCTGCTCATCACCTTTGCTTGCACTCGCATGAAACTCCCCGACAACCCACCGCCACCTCACCGGAGCAGTGCTTCCGCCACCGACCATGATCAGGCCGATCCCATAAACATCGGATCAGGCGTCCATGAATCCACTCTCGGCAGCTACCCAAAGCTCCTCTACTCTGAAACTACCCAGAAGGGTACCTCTGCAGATTCGTCCTGCGCCATCTGCTTGGTGGAGTACAAAGAAAAGGACATGCTCCGGCTCTTACCTGATTGTGAGCATCTCTTCCATCCGAGCTGCATCGACCCCTGGATGAGGCTGCATCCGACATGTCCGATATGTCGGAGGAACACCACAGTTCCAGTTCCAGTTGCAGGTCCACATACGAGTATTGATCTTATCCCTGTGGTGGACCCCTTGGCAACGAGCTAGCTGGCAAGATATAATATAATTAGATGAAGTTTTTATGCAATATTCGAGGCATCCTGATGATGGGATTAAATGCATGTGGGTGTAACTTTCTGCCCTTTAGTGATTACTTCTTTAGTGTTTCTGGACAAGTTTTGTACAAATGGATAGGGTGAAAGTATTGTTCTTTTATTTTAATGTCATCAAGACAATTAGAACATCTTTGGAGTAGAAATAGGAAGGTACGGTTAATATGAGCTTGAAGATTGCATTTTTATGATCTAAGCAAGTGGGTGAAGTAAGACAGAAATTAAAGAATTGAAAACAGATGTTTCATTTGATCCATAAAGGGAAATTAGGACATCATGTTTTATTGACTAAATTAGGGCATGTTTGGACCCTAGTTTTAAAAGCAGTATTTTGGTTTTGAAAACACTGGAATAATTGTGAAATGACACTCAAATTATTGGTCCAGGCTAAATGCATACTTGCGCCTAGTATTAATTGCTAGCTTAGTAGCCAATTAATAAGGGAAAACGTCGATTGAGGTTGCGTCTGGACAGTGAGACGATGAATTTAAATATTTTTTAAATAATAATAAAAAAGTGAATAAAAACTAATAAAAATAAATATAAATAATGATAAAATAATAAATATTAAACGGAGCCTGTGTCCAATTTCAATACTTTTTTTCTTTAACATTTTTTCTTTTGGCTTTGGAATTAACAAAAAAGGTAGTCATCGGTCAAAAGCATTTAGCTTTTAATCAGGGCAAAAAGTTACTTTATATTATTTTGAATTTGAAGGAACAGGGCTTGCAAACTCATTTGCAGTCATGCCCATCAAACCTTGGTCTTGGTTAGTCGAGCCCAATCTGGTTCCATTGATCCCCAACCTTACAACAGTTTTGGCCACCATGTTTTGTTTTGTAGAATGCCACGTATACATTTTGCTGCAAACAACTCAAACATTACTAAGAATGGTAATAAACAGGTTAATAACGGATTAATTCTTTTATTTAAAAATCAATTTGGTATAATTTGTTTAAATTTTATCTCAAAGTCAAAATTTCAATATTGTTGGATTGTATTATTGGTTTTTCTCAATATGTTTATATTTTTATTGTTGGGATTGTAATTTTGGACCTATACTCATATTTGTTATTGTTGAGTTTGTGATATTAGTTTTATTATATGTTAAAATCTGAAAAATATTGACATATTTTTTAGTAGGAGTTATTATTTTTTTTTTTTTTTGAGATATTGCGGCTACTAATAAATATGGATTTTAAATTTTATATAAAATTATATTAATCAGATCATCCAATGGGTTATGCGAGTCAGTTTAATCTATTTACATAAAATAGGTTGAAACAAGTTGAATGAGTAGTGTCGTGTCACCTGTTATTTAAATGAGTTATATTAGGATTTGAAGATTTGACCCGTTTAACTTCATAGATCGTGTTCGGATGAACTCATATAGTCAAATGTCCATGACTTAATTAACACAACATGAATATAACCAGCGAACAAGAATTGCCACCATTGTCTGTTACTTAATTGCTTTGCAAATTAGCCAAAATTAGCCATATCAGGGAATTGGGTCGAAAATGGCAGAGCTAGCCATGCATGCATGCTGCCTGCGTCATTTGACAGAACCATTAGAATCCTCAGTACAGCTATTCGACTTCAAGCATTAGTTGAAATATCAAAGCCAATACAATATATATGCACGTGCGTTGATCAAAGGAAAGGTCAACTTACTTTGGGATAATATCAGATTTTGAAATGGATGGCAACATCATAAGATTAATTGCTAGATCATGAGATGGTTTATTCTCCTAATCCTTGTTGATAGTGATCACTCTTTTCTTCTACTTTTTTTTTTTTTATTTAGCTTGCCCAAAATGATTAATTATATTAACGGGAGTAAGGATCAATATGCCCAAAACAAGCTTCTCAAGAAAATATTTTATTGTTTCAAGCCGTAGTAGTTCAGGTAAAGAAGCAAGACCAAATCATGTACTGCTAGCTAGCTAGACAAAGTTTCATATCAGAAAAGATATTTCTTGGCACTACAGCCTCAATATATTTCAAATTAACCAGCTCTCTCTCTCTCTCTCTCTAAGCAACCTTCATTCCCTACTCCAAAAATCCCATTCTGCAGCTGTTCTTGGAGCATGAACTACATTACTGGGCAATATTCCAGTACGTACCCATAGCATGGATCATAACCTTCAAGAAACCTTACCCCGGGGAAAATTATGTGCATCTATGCGAGGAGTTTGTGAAATATGCTAATGGACTTCCTTTATCTCTTAAAGTTTTAGGTTCTTCATTGTATGGTAGAGGAACAAATGAATGGGAAAGTGCCCGAGATAAACTAAAAGAAAATCCTAATATAGAAGTTTTAGACATACTTGAAATAGGTTTCCATAGCCTTGGGGTTGCAGAGAGAAGACTATTTTTAGATATTGCATGTTTCTTCAAAAGATATATAGAAAAAGATCTCATAATAGATTTATTGGAAAGTTCTCCTGAAGAACCTGGCCAACCCTATTCTTAACCAGAACTTTCCAATAAATCTATTATGAGAACTTTTTCTATATATCTTTTGAAGAAACATGCAATATCTAAAAATAGTCTTCTCTTTGCAACCCTAAGGCTATGGAAACCTATTTCAAGTATATCTAAAACTTCTATATTAGGATTTGCTTTTAGTTTATCTTGGACACTTTCCCATTCATTTGTTCCTCTACCATTCAATGAAGAACCTAAAACTTTAAGAGATAAAGGAAGTCCATTAGCATATTTCACAAACTCCTTGCATAGATCCACATAATTTTCCTTGGGGTAAGGTTTCTTGAAGGCTTTCCAATAAAAGAGCTCCAGAGCATTTGCATGTCCAAGGCCCCTAGCCATATATATATATATATATCATCAACATGTCTTTTTAACAAATTCCAATCTCTACTTGTTACAATGATTCTACTCCATGGACCAAACCAGTCATAATTCCCTGCTAATGCTTCTAGCTGTTGTTCTTTATCTACATCGTCAAGAACAAGAAGAACCTTTCTACTGAAAAGTCTATTTTTTATCATATTCATTCTCCCACGAAATCCCAAATATTTATTTTTTCTTCCTCGAGATTTTGAGAGAGAAGTTGCTTTTGTAAAGAAACTAGACCATGATATCTAGTACTCTCTTCTCTAACACAACTACTAAAGCTGATAGCTTTAAATTGATTTCTGATTCTGTTGAAAACCACTTCTGCAAGTGTTGTTTACCTATTCCACCCATCCCACAAATTCCTAAAAAGCAAACACCATCAGAACTTTTTCTAAATTCCTCATCTGATCAAGGGCGTCTATTCCAAAAAGTTCCTCTGAAATGTTTGAGTATTTACGATTCAATAATTAACTAAGTATCTTTCCAATGATTTCTTGAATGGCTGTTGACTCATCCCTGCATGCAAAGCATATATACAGATTAGTTTTTTTTATAAGACATCGATCGCTAGCCATGCACATGAGTTTTATATATATATACTCACAGTACCAGTAGTAGACCAGCCCATACATTATTGCTTGAAAATAATATTAACTATTTATAAAAATAATATATATATATATATCTAATTCCCAAATATAAAGAGAGATAAACAATGTTCAAGCAATTACTTAATTGGATAATTTCATCAAAGATATCTAAAGACATCCACAACTGATCAGATCATCATGGATGTCAAGAATTTTGAAGACTACGTACATATTTATGATTCTTAATTAATTGAATATAAAGCATGATATGTTCTTATAATTAAATTATAAAGAGACTACTTGGAAATAAGATCATAAGAAAATTCTTTTGATAATTAATAATGAATGTCAAATCTAAATTTTTTAATTGACTTTAATACCTCTGGCGCCTCAATCAAAATCAAACAAAAAAACTCCGTCCGACTCAACTTGACACGCACGAAAAGTATATAAAATATTATAACATCAATAATCCGTATGAATTAGTTTGGCCAAGTTTTCTATCCATATAAATATTTCAAATAGTATTAAAATAGTCCTTATAAATGATCATGTCCAGCCTATATATTTTTAATTCAAATTTAAAAATTTTATACACCACATTATTATTTTATTATCATTTTTATGTAAGATATGATATATTTATCATCATTAAATAATTTTTTATTAGATATTTTTATCATTTAATGATATTTAAATAATAAATATTTTACATAACATTGAAAAATAGAATAAGAGTATAAAATATAGCATTAATTAATCTATAAAATTTAGGCAGAATTTGAGGGAAGGAGATCTCAATGACGTGGGAAAGAATGAATTTACCTATCATGTAGATGCCATCCGGCAATATTGCCCAGTACTTCTTTCAAGGCAACTCTCCATGTTTGTATCTTCTTTATGTGGATATTTGGATCCTCTCAATGTTTAACAAAGGCTTCGGCAAAAGTCCCCTTCTGATTTCGTACGTGAGAGGGATCCACGTGATAGAAGACAAGAAAAACTGTTAGCCCGTTTTCTTTCATGCATTCAGCGATCTTGGTAAGCTCAATCAAAGACCACTTTGAAAAAATGTAGTTTATTAAGAAGACGATGATGGCATACTTGGATTCTTTGATTGCTTTCAAGAGTTCCAGAGAAATATATTGTCCACGCTCTAGACCCCAGGCATCAGAAAGTGAGGCCACGCAGTGCCTTATTGTTTGCTTAAACTCAACCTCATCGTGCAGGTTTATGAGACGGAATCCACACTTCTGCACTGCCAAATTTGGACAGTCACTAGCAATTGACGCCTTAATACGAGTGCATTGATTCAACCATTCTGGAAGTGATCCTCGTGGTATATAGGATACCCACATGAACATACCCAGCTGAAACAACATGAAATCTTCTTTAGTGGGGTGGTAGACATGATGGAGAGGTTCCACGCTGCCAATATCAGTTTCCAGATGGCAAATAAGTTCCTGTGAAGTTTCCAGATTTTCAATGATAGCAGCCGAGTCCTTGTCGACTGAAAAAGAAGCACATAGAGCAAGTCCCAGCCAGTTACAATCCTCGTATAAGTTTGAAGGTAACTTAAACGTTACGGACGGCTCGTTGCTGAACCTGAATGTGCGGCGAGCATTACAGGCAGAACCTGAATCCATGGGATTGCATTCTTCTATTTCAGTTGAGAATGTTTCCTTTGGCCGCATACAATCTTCTTCCCGGACCATATCTTTGTGGAAGAGATGCCAGTTGTCAAAAAATGAGACCGATGAATGGTACATGATTTCTTTTGCGCATCTTGCAGGTACTGCGCCTGGATTGCACACTTATGCACCTCCAGGCACGACCATTTGCTTGCTATTGTAGCCGTTAACCCATGACACTTTGACATCCCATTCGCATTCCAAAGCCACCACCGTGGTAGGTAGAATAGCCAATTGAATCCACGTAGGTGTGATATCCACTTGAGTTCTTTTTTAGTGGGAAAATACGCATGGGAAAAAATCCCGCCTGGGAAATTATATGGATCTAGAAGACAAATAAGATCATACTCATGAGGTACTTGTGATTCCAGATTTTTAAGAAACTCATGTGAATACTTGTCGATCTGGTACTGAGAATGAAGCACAGAGAACCAATCCCACGATATCGTTAGCGTCTTTACCTATTCCACCCATTCCACAAATCCCTACAAAGCAAACACCATCAGAATTTTTTTTAAGTAAGTTCCTCGTCTGATCAATTGGGGAGTCTATTCCAAAAAGTTTCTCTGAAACGTTTGAGCATTTACGATTCAATTGACCAAGTATCTTTCCAGTGATTTCTTGAATGGCTGTTGACTCATCCCTGCATGCAAAGCATATATACAGATTAGTTATTTTTATAAGACATCGCTAGCCATGCACATGAGTTATATATATATATATATACACATACTCACAGTACCAGTAGTAGACCGGCGCATACAATATTGCTCGAAAATACTATTAACTATTTATAAAAATAATATATATATATATCTAATTCCCAAATATAAAGAGAGATAAACAATGTTCAAGCAATTACTTAATTAGATAATTTCATCAAAGATATCTAAAGAATTTTGAAGACTACGTACATATTTATGATTCTTAAATTGAATATAAAGCGTGAATGTAAAATAAGATCACAAGAAAATTCTTTTGATAATTAATAATGAATGTAAAATCTAAATTTTTTAATATATCATAAGTTGGTAATATACAGGGAATTACAAACTAAAAAACTCTGTCGGACTCAACTTGACACGCACGAAAAGTAAATAAAATATTATAACATTAATAATCCACATGAAGTTTGGCCAAGTTCTCTATCCGTATAAATATTTCAAATAGTATTAAATATTTATTTCTCATGCTTGAGATTGCTAAGAACTAATTCAAAATTAAAAAATTCTATACACCACAAGATCATCCCAATCTCATCTTTGTATAAGATGTGTACATTTATTATCAATATTAAATAATTTTTTATTAGATAATTTTTATCATCTAACAATAATAAATATGTCACGGAAAGAAAATAAAATTAAAGTAAGGAATATATCATTAATATCAATTTAAAATTTAGGCAGAATTTGAGGGAAGGAGCTAGATCTCAGTGACGTGGGAAAGAATGAATTTACCTATCATGTAGATGCCATCCGGCAATATTGCCCACTTCTTTCAAGGCAACTCTCCATGTTTGTATCTTCTTGTGAATATCTGGATCCTCTCCATGTTTAACAAAGGCTTCAGCAAAAGTCCCCTTCTGATTTCGTACGTGAGAGGGATCAACGTGATAGAAGACAGGAAAAACCGTCAGCCCGTTTCTTTCATGCATTCAGCGATCTTGGCAAGCTCAATCAAACACCACTTTGAAAAAATGTAGTTTATTGAGAAGACAATGATGGCATACTTGGATTCTTTGATTGCTTTCAAGAGTTCCAGAGAAATATATTGTCCACGCTCTAGTTTTTCATCATCCCTAAAGGTGTAAATGCCTTTCTGTTCCAAAGCAGTATATAAATGTGCTGTAAAACTCTTACGGGTGTCCTCACCATGGAAACAAAGGAAAACATCATATTTCCATCGAGTTGGCGAAGAAGAAGAAGATGATGACGGCAGTGCTGTCTGATCAGTGGTCATGAAAGCCATTAATGGAAGCTCACGTAGAGTTCCTGGAGAATGTTTGCAGGCCAGTTCTTCTAGGTGCAATCGCTATATTGTAATCGCTGAGCAGTCGGCTGACGTCAAGTGGTGCCACGGCAGCCGAATAAAAATATGTAAAGACAAAACGAGAACGAAAAGAAGAAGAACAAGTAGCTCAGTCCCTACTTTGACAGTTCGCAACATCAGAAGGCAGCAAAGTTAGGTTCTTCCCCATCTCGGCAGACCATCTATGCAAACTGAGATTTTCTCTTCCTCTCTCTCTCGGTTAGCAAACCCTCGCCAGGCATTTTCACTGAACCCAGATTTCGACGGTTGCAGATATCCTTTAAATTCGCAAATGAACTGTGAAGACATTCATTGTTTGTTTCTTGGTTGAGTTTTGCGGGGAGAGATGGATAGGGACGATTCTCTGACCGTCTTGACAGAACATAAAATATCTTGGGTTGTATTTGAAATTTGGGATCTGTCCCTGTAACACCCGTGAACTGTGACCCGGTCTATTTATTTATTTTCTTCTCTTTCTGGGATTCTTTTCTTATGCTGGAACCCACAGATATAATTTTTCTCCATCGGATTCCGATTCACGTGTTCTTGTCATCCCTCACCTAACCTTATCTCCTCGCCCTTCGCAGTTCGCACTCCTTATGGCTAGCTTACTCTATTTATCATTTACTCCAAATATATATTTGCTCTCTCTATTTCTGGCTAGCTTACCCTTTGATTGCGTTAATTACTGACAAAAAGTCCTCTCCCATTATTTTACAAGCTCATTCAAAATGCAAAATTTCTACGCTTCAACTTTCCCTTATTGGCTCCATTACCCATAACCCAATCCCCCTTCTGAGAAGGCTTGCTGACTTCCACTGCAGAGGTCGAAACTTTGTTACTGTCCTTCGAGAGTGAGAACGAAGAACACGCTTGATGAAAAAGAAAACAAATTAATACCTAGTAAAATAAGTAAAAATAAAAGGTATAGGAATTGAATTGATAGGGGGAAAGCCACGCTACACCGACACCCTAAAAAAACATTTCTTTCTCTCCCTTCTGTTACTCATCTTGGTTTGACCACCTAACATGATCAGAGAAGACAGATAGAAAAAGGGGTTGATGAAAAAGATGAGCATTATTCTTCTGAATCGTTTGGGCCCAGGTGCTACTTTTCTTTTAGTTTGGAAAAAAATGGTTGGATAGTCACAGTCAACTGATGAAAAGCATCGATCTTTGTTTTTTCTCCCTAGAAAAATAATTATCAGAACTGTTTTTTCTTCTTATAAGGAATTATTGGCACTAATTGTAATATTTTTAAAATAAAGATAATTCTAGAATTATAAAATTGCTATGCGAGGGGAAAATAAAAATTTAAACCTTTAAAGCTATAATTTATGAAATATTTATCTAAATTTACAATGTAATTTTTATATTATATTTAGTTTTTATATTGTAATTCCTGTTAAGAGAGAATTCTAGTGTACGTAAGGGTTGAGAAAGCTGAAATGAAACGACTGTAATGTAAGATAGGGTCAGATAAAGATAAAGTAGACTTGAGGAGTACGCAATAATAACAGCTTTACAAAACGTAATTAAACCTTATGCTGACCATAAACTTCTTTCAGCAACTTTCCTTTTTCAGCAACTTTCCTTTTATGCACGGTGGTGGGCCACTTCTCGCGTCACAGCTACTTCTTTACAAAAAAGCGTAACTGCGTTGGTCAGAGACTCAGAAGGAACGCGGCCACAAACTTCTGCACAAAGTACTTCCTTTTTACCCATCCATGGACCATGGTGGAAAATTAATCACGACATTTTGAATTTAGGATAAATATTGTTGCTCTTTTTACTTTTTAAATTTTTTGTAATTATATATATTTTTATAATTTTATTATTTATCATTTCTACACAGTACTATACATTATATTATATTTTAATTTTATTCTTTTTAAATTAATTATTTTCTTCTATTTATTATCTATACATTATATATTTGATAAGAGGAAAAAAATTATATATGATGTAAAAATAATGAGTATAACTTTTTATGTTTCTAATTAAAGAAGAGTTATGTTACATATAATCGTGAAATGTACAAACACCATATAATCATTTTGAAAAAAAATATGGTCCACAATTAAAAAATTTATTTTTTGTCTTCATGTAAGTCTAATATTAATTTATTTTTTTAAAAAAGATTACATGACGTTTACACAATTTAAAACTACAAATATCATTTCTTTAATGAATAATCACTCAAATGCATGCACTCCATCAACTTGTACGTGCGACATGTATATTGATATAAAATGATAAGATTAGAATTAAATTATTTTCTTATCACTTTTCAATACTACCGCAAAATATATACCATGACATGTACGTGAAGTAAAATAAATTTTTTACTTTAAATTTTTAATTGAACAAAAACTAAAATTAACATTTTAAGTTTACATAAAAATCTTGTAATAGTAAAGTTTAAAAATCAATTAATATGATTTTTTCTTTTTTCTTTTTTAGACAGAAGTATGATTTTTTCTTGTATATTATAGTTTCTTTTACTTTACTTTCATTTCAAAAAAACTTAATGTATATCAAATTAAGTCAAGTTAGTTTATAAAACTATGTGATTTCTTTTATAAATTTAACGGTACTCAAAAAAAAAAAAAAAATCATCATATCTTATTGGAAAATGTCCAAATAGATAGTAATGATTGTTTAGACACAAAACTATATTGATTATGAAATTAAATGACGATATATATTTTGTTTGGGAGTTTAGGACGGATATTGATAAATATGTTATTTATATAATATATATGAGAGGAAGATGATAAATAGAAATATTATTTTCTATAAATATATAGTTTGAGAATGTGATTTTGGTTTTTATTATTACTTGATTTTGTTTTATTATTATTATTATCACTAGGACTTATTGACTATATTTTGTTCGAAATGATGTGGCAATTTTAGACCAAGCGGTTGATTTTCATTGGGAATTAGGTTGCTTTTTAAATTATACTTTGAATTATTAATTATTAATTCTATACGCAATCTAGTTTGGATATTACTATTTATTATTTTATTATTATTTTTTATTATTTTATAATACTATTTACTATTATTTAATATTTTTTCATTACTATTCATAAAATATCTTATTTCACTTCACTATCCAAACATAAGATTCTCTTATTGCGGAACCCCTTTATCTTTGCATTGCAGGTTGGTAGGGGCCATTCACAGGGGTACAAAATAAGTCCATATCAGCATGCATTAATATCTATGTAAAAAA
Organism: Carya illinoinensis; assembly: GCF_018687715.1. NCBI lineage: Eukaryota > Viridiplantae > Streptophyta > Magnoliopsida > Fagales > Juglandaceae > Carya > Carya illinoinensis. The sequence goes on from NC_056765.1 coordinate 5,102,262, forward strand.
TGAAAGATCAGAATAAAAGGTTGTCATCTGAATAATGGAAAGTACTTCAGATATTGGTTCTCTTGGTGTGGAAAGTTGGATATTCAGTCATTTGTTAAGAAAAGAGATCCTAAATCATCACCTAATAAATTTAAATATAAAAAGTTCAATTTGTCTTCTTCTTTTTTTTCTTTTTTCTTTTTCTTTTTCCTGATTGTGATCTCATTCAGCCAAATATTATAAGTTTGAGGGAAAGTATATATCAATTTTAGTAACATGTTGGTAACAAAATGAAGAGAAACTACTTAATTGGCAACTTCAGCGTGGCATCATGGAAACATAACGTAAAGAAAAATAAAGAATTCAGTAAAAGAAAATAATTCTTTATAAGTTTTAATGTACAGTTTTGAAATAGTCTATATAGATAAATTAATTATAAAGATAAACTATATTATAAAATAACCACAATATAAGAAGAAACTCAATAATACTTTTCAATACAAGTTACCAATAATTTTAATAGATTCAATTCGATTAACTATCAAGTTACAACTACTAATCCAGCATATTTTTAATGATCTATATAGCATTTTAATTTTTGATAATCCATATAAATTATGAAATAAACGTGAATATAATTTGAAAAAATAAAAAGTAAACCATCTGTTCTGTATGTCTAATGGAAATGGTACTTACTACGTAGTAGGTAGGAGGGAGAGAGAGAGAGAGAGCTCACCATTGGTGTTCAACTTTACAGAAAAATTAAAAATAAAAAAGTCCCTCATTTTGTGTTCAATTTTACGGAAAAATTATTGTCAGCAAGTTTATTTACAAAATCGCCATGTATTGATATCCTGCAACTGGATTTTACATACCGGCAAAAATTCACATAGCATATGAAATATCAGAAACTAACCGGTATTTTAATTCAGTACGAAATGAAAATTTTCTATGTATTGATTATTATTTCGATATGATAAATTCTGACTATTTTGATTGATATGGTACGATTTTTAAAACTTTACAAAAAACTCGGCTACAAACTTCTCCAACAACTTTATAATTTTTACACATGGCAATGGGACTCTTCTCGAGGTCAATCATTTTTTAATCAATATATTTGATGTTGTAAAGGAAATTAAAACAAGATAAATATTATTATTTATTTTAATTATTATCTTTTCTAATCAAATATTCTTAATAAAAAATGATTCCTTTATAACTCTTTTACATCTATTTTAGAACTCCATATAAGATTGAGGATAGTTTCAAAACTTTGTAAAATTAAACAACTTAAATATTTTACTATTATTTACAAATTTGTAATATCGTCGTGAAATCAAACAACTCCTGATTTATTTATTTGGTTAGATTGTAGCTAAACTTGTTAGATATTTTTTCTAAGTGTGTAAAGTTGGAAATTGAGTCATTTGTTAAGAAAATAGATCACATCTTAAATCATGACCTAATAAATTTGACTACATATAAATAGTACTTCAATTTGTCTTTTTTTATTTATTTATAATTTGATGGTGATCTCAGTTTTTTTATAGTAAAATATTGTTCATCCATTCAAACAATGTTTTTTGTTTTTTGGTTTTTTATAAAACAAAAATAAATGATAGAAAACATAAATTACATGATAGGAAAATAAGAACGACAACTTGAAAAGTTATAAATTCACATTTTTAACTTTAGAAAAAATAAAAAATTAAACAAAAAAATTATAATGATGTGTGAGGGACATGTACTACTCTAAAAGTACGATGGACCATCAGATCTAAAGAAATTGATGCCCCAAAAAACCATGCATAACAGCAGTTGATGGTGATCTCATTGATTCAAATACAAGGAATTCGGTGAAAGAAAATGGTGAGCAATTTCCTCAATTAGGATAGTGATAGACTTACTACTCTATTATTATCCATATGCTAATCATGTGTATATCAAGTTTTTTTATTTTTTATTTATTTTTTTAAGTATTTTTTTAACATCCTTAATCATTAAAAAAAATTAAAAAAATATATAACTTTACTAATACCTACTTTTTTTTAATTATTAAATAAAATAAAAATTTATAAAAAAATCAAATAAAAAAAAGTAATATATAAGTAATAATATAATAGTAATGCTATCATTTTCTATCCTCATTTAATATTCTAGAAATTTGTTATGATAATGAGTGCGGCTACTTTATCTTCGGTGTGGAAAATCACAAGTGTCGAGTAGGTTGCTACACTGACACCCTAATAAAACATTTCTCGGTCTTCCCTCTGCTACCCATCTTGGTTTCTCCGCCGAACACGATTGGAGAAGACAAATAGAAAAGGGAAATGTTACACATCATCCCACACCACACATTTTATATATTAAAATATTATTTTTTTATTTTTTATTTTATTTTATTCTTATTAAACTAATTAAATTATTCTATTTATCATCCACACACTATATATTTATTATAAAAAAATGAAAATAAAATTAAAATAAGTGTGATGTGTGAAGTGTAAAAATGACAAGAAGATTTTTTCAATAGAAAAAGGAATTGATGAAAAAGATGTGCATTATTCTTCTGATTCGTTTGGGCCCAGGTGCTACTTTTCTTTTAGTTTGGAAAAAAAATGGTTGGATGGTCACAGTCAACTGATGAAAAGCATCGATCTTTGTTTTTTCTCTCTAGAAAAATAATTATCAGAGCTATTTTTGTTTCTAATAAGGAATTATTGGCACTAATTGTAATATTTTTAAAATAAAGATAATTCTCGAATTATAAAATTGCTATGCAAGGGGGAAAAAAATTAAAAATAAAAACCCAAACCTTTAAAGCTATAATTTATGAAGTGTTTATCTAAATTTACAATCTAATTTTTATATTATATTTAATTATTATATTATAATTCCTGTTAAGACAGAGATATAGTGTACGTACCAGTTGAGAAAGCTGAAATGAAATGACAATATAGTTAGTAGTAACATTATGTTATACGATCCGTTTATTCAACACGAACACGACACGATAATAACGAATTAGAGTTTAGTTTTAACGGATTCAGGTCAAAATGAGTTAATCAATTAAGATATGATTGCTTAATAGATTGATAACGGGTCAACCCATTTGACCCGTCATGACACGTTAAGAAAGTTAAAGTTACAATTATACCTTTATACCTAAAAGTAAAACTGTTAGAATTTCAATTTCAATATTTTTATTATTTAGATTGTAATTTTAGATTTGTAGTTAGTTTTATAATTTTTATAAATATTATTATTTTAATATATATATAAAATTATATTAAATTTAATCAGGTCAAATGAATTAATTTCGAGTCTATTTAATCAATTTATATAAATAGTTTAAAACAGATCGTATTATTTCGTGTTAATATATTTTGTAATATTTATTAATAAGTCAATACGTATTGACATGATATGATTTGTTATATTAATAAATCATATTAAAATTTAAAATTTTAATATAATAAATTTAATAGATCAAATTAAAATTGATGTATATAATATAATATATATATTTTAACCTGATACGAATCAAAGACGATTTGATACCCTAATTACCGTGTAAGATAGGGATAGAAAAAGATAAAGTAGATTTGACGAGTGCGACATTACAAAAAGTAAAGACCACAAACTTCTTTCAGCAACTTTCCTTTTATCCACGGTGGTGGGCCACTTCTCACGTGACAGCTACTTCTTTACAGAAAAGCGTGAGTGCGTTGGTCAGAGACTCAGAAGGAACGCGGCCACTTCTTGTAAATTAATCACGACATTTTGAATTTAGGATAAATATTGTTGCTCTTTTTACTTTTTAAAATTTTTTAATTATATATATTTTTATAATTTTATTATTTATCGTCTCTATACAGTATCTCATATTATATTTTATTTTTAATTTTATTCTTCTTAGATTAATTAATTTCTTCTTCTTATTATTTATACATTACCCATTTGATAAGAGGAAAAAAATTATATATGATGTAAAAATAATAAGTATTACTTTTTATGTTACTAATTAAATAAAGAGTAATATTACATATAATTATAGAATATACAAATATTATATATCCATTTTGAAAAAAGTAAGACTTATAATTAAAAAATTAGTTTTTTTTTTTTTTATATAGATCTAATATTAATCTATTTTTAAAAAAAAACCTATATGACGTTTGTATAATTCAACACTCTAAACATCATTTCTTTAATAAATAATCACTCAAATGCATGCACTCCATCAAAGTGTACGTACGACATGATGTATATTGATATAAAATGACAAGATCCGAATTAAATTATTTCCTCATCACTTTTCAATTCTACTGCAAGTACATACAGTAAAATAAATTTTTTACTATATTATTTTTATATGTTGTAAAGGAAATTAAAACAAAAGAAATATTATTATTTATTTTAATTATTATATTTTCTAATCAAATATTGTTAATAAAAAATTATTCCTTTATAACTCTTTTACATCTATTTTAGAACTCTATATAAAATTGAGGATAGTTTCAAAACTTAGTAAAATTAAACAACTTAAATATTTTACTATTATTTATAAATTTATAATCTCGTCGTGAAATCAAACAACTCTTGCTTTAGTTATTTGGTTAGGGTGTAGCTAAACTTGTTAGATATTTTTCCTAAGTGTGTAAAGTTAGAAATTGAGTCATTTGTTAAAAAAATAAATCACATCCTAAATCATGACCTAATAAATTTGACTACATATAAATAGTACTTCAATTTGTCTTTTTTTTTTTTTTTTCCAATTTGATGGTGATCTCAGTTTTTTGATAGTAAAATATTGTTCATCCATTCAAACAATGTTTTTTGTTTTTGTTTTTTTTACAAAACAGAAATAAATGACAGAAAACATAAATTACATGATGGGAAAATAACGAATGACAACTTGAAAAATTATAGATTCGCATTTTTAACTTTGGAGAAAATAAAAAACCAAATTAAAAAATTATAATGACGTGTGGGAGACAAGTGCTACTCTAAAAATATGACGGGCCATCAGATCTAAAGAAATTAGTGCCCCAAAAAACTGTGCATGACGGCAGTTGATGGTGATCTCATTAGTTCAAATACAAAGAATTAGGTAAAAGAAAATAGTGAGCACCTCCCTCAATTAATATACTAGTATTGTAAATCAATAAAAATAAAGAGAGAGTTTCAAACATAGAGAAAGAATGAGAAAGAACTCAAAGAGGTTGAGAGAGAATGAGAGATGTCCTCTTATTGATCTGTATATCAAACTTATATATTTCTTAAAGAATTTAACGATATATATAGGCGTACAAAGGGGACTATGCTAGCTCACTATGCTAGCACTATGCACTATGCATTTGACGACTAGATAAATATGGTCATACAATTCAAGATAATTTATAACACTTCCCCTTTGGATGACCATATTTAAAGAATATGCCTCGTTAAAACCTTACCAAGGAAAAACCCTGTAGGAAAAAACCAATGGCGAAGGAAAAAGAGTACAGTATTCATATGTATCGCCGAGTGCTTTAGGATTGCCTCATTAAAACCTTGCAAAGGAAAATCCAGTGGGATAAAACCTTAGCGAAGGAAAAAGAGTACAATCAACACAAGTCTTCAAGACATTACTTCCCCTGAAAAGTGCATGATAACAGGTCTTCAAACCTCCACATTCCAATGTTCTGCATAATCTTCTTAAATGTTGCAGTTGGTAATGCTTTAGTGAATAAATCTGCCAGATTTTTACTTGACCGTACCTTCTTGATATCAATTTCAACTTTCTTCTCATGAATTGCAATGATCTTCTTGTGTGTGTCTGAAAGATAACTCGCATTTGTACATCCAACTAACTGTGGACTTGATCCATGTTGATAAAATAATCACAATTGGATCTTTCTGCTGATCACTACTCTTCTGGAGTTGTACTCTTCTGGAGTTCTTGTAAATAACACAGTTAGTGGAGAATTCATCAACATTAAACCGCTAACCTCATTTTTAATAAAAACGGTGGACAGCCTTTTAAGATCAGACAGGCACCGCAGATTTTCAACTCCTCTGTAGGTGTCAGGCGTGCTGTCAGGTGTTGCAGCTGTCAGGCGTGCTGTTAGGTGCTGCAGCTGTCAGGCGCCTCAGTTGTCAGGCGCCGCAGAGCTATGAAGCTATATTTCGTCTCTTTTCTCTTGCTTCACGAGAGATGTTGTATCATAATTTTCTCTATAAAAGAGATATTCAGCTCATCTTCATTCGCATCTTATCTTCTTCACTTTTCTGTAATCATACTTCATTTTTACTCTGCAATCTCTTTCTGCATTTTTACTCTGCAATGGCTCAGCGATCTTCTCATGGCCAATATATGAGGTACTCTGCACCTCGTTCATCAGCTGTTCCTGCTTCTACCACAGGTGCTATCATGCAATATAATGATCTGACTCGTAGGGCAGATAATGAAGCTATCTATGAGCTTGTGAGTCTCGGTACCCGATACTCATCATCCATTGTCGCATTTTCTCAGCGACTGCAATCCAGAACTTGTGGAGTTGACGATCTCCACGAGAATATTGCTATACTTCAGCGACTTCTTCTGGAGTCCAACATGAAGATAGAATCAATAAAGCAAGAGAATAGGAATTTAAAATCCTTGCTTAAGTCTTCTTTTCGATTGCCCACCGCTTTAGATAGGGATGCCATGCAGATTCTTGAAGAACAAGAGCATTTGAAGAATGAGGCAAAGTGCCTTAAATTTCTGTAATTCTTGTTTCAAGATAATAAAATAATATTTCACAAATATTCATATTTGTGTTTCTATCTTTTGGTAAATGTTCTGTGTGCTTTATTTCTTCTTTAATAATGCACATTTCATATCAAACCCATAATATGAATCTAAAATACTAATTGTATTAAAAGATGGTATTTCATGCCTAATAACATCATCCATCTTCCCCTTGAAGCCGCAAGGGTTTCAGATTTATATTTCAAATATGTGCTGTTTTTATGAGCTCTTCTGGAGCCTCAATGACATTTAAATCATATATATAAACTGCAATAATAGCTTGTTTTCATTTGCGTTTGGATTGCTTTAGATTATATAAGGATCTTTGAAACTTGATAGAATACATATTTACAGATGTATTCATATTAGAAGTTTCAGACATTTTCTATCCTTCAGGGATTTTCATATATATATCATGATCCAATGATCCATATAAATATGCAGTTAATCATGCATATCCAAACTCTCGGTAACTTTCAAGCTAAAAATCTCAATATCAACCACTTTAAAATCATATCAATATTGTTTCTTCGAGAAACTAACTTGTGATTTCTATATCACATTTTCATATTAAAAGCTTCAGACTTTTTATATCATGTATATAAATATCCACTGATATTTAACAAAAATCACTTCTTTAGGTATTTGGACTTCAAGTCAATATTTATCACATTTTACTTAGTGATATCAATTCTGCAGGAATTGAGAAACTGACTCGTGATTTATATATCACATTTTTATTTCATTTCTATAAATACCCACTGACATTCAACAAACATCACCTCTTTAGGTGTTTGGACTATAAGTCCCGATGCATCATATTTTACTAGTGAATCAATTCTGCAGAAATTGTTTCTTTCAAATTTGGCCAATATTTTACGTCGTATTCTTCGACGATTCTTGATTCACTTTCATCATTACTTCTGGTAATGTCAATTGCCATCTCATATGGAAATACGTTGTTGACAACGATTTTATTTCTATTCATAATTTCTCCATTATTCATGAAATGTAACGAGATCTCGTTATTTTCAGGTACCTGTCCCTCTTCAAGGGAAGACATTTTCATGATAAACCTCTTCAGGAGGCACTCTTCAGGAGATTTGTACTCTTCAAGAGTTTATATATGAGAATTTTATACAGAAAATCTGGATGGACTTTATTGCTTGTTTCGTGGGTATGGCCTCTTCAGGAGCACCAATTATTTGTGTCTTTCTCTTTTTGAGATGCTCTATCTTTTGTATCAATAAGTCTCACATGCCTTTAGACATGTCTTATATTCATTAGACTGCTGAATTTCTTAATTGTCCTTCAGGGACTTCAATCCTCGCTGGGATTTTAGCAGCTCGAATATGAGACATTTTTATCTTATTGCATCCATAATTTAATTATCATATGAACTTCTGGTTCACATATGATAATCAAGATAACGTCGAATTATTTCATCTTATTTGCTTCTGACAAATTTTTCTTTCCACTTCTGGTGGTAAGACTTTATAGTAAAAGAATCTTATGGTTCTTTTATGGACGTCCATATGAAAATCATTCGACTTATCGTAATTGATTTTGGATGATCAAGATAACCATTAAAAGATACAAATATTTTGAATCATATCACCTTTTGATGCATCATAATATTTGATTCAATAATTTGTATAATATCATCTCAAAGAGAAAATTTACAGCTTTTTCCAATACGAGCTTCTGGCCCGGAAAAGATATTCATTATCATGTCCAATCTCTTACTTTCTTTGAATAAAACGCATCATTCTTTTCACTTCAGGGAATAAAATGATATAAATCCATTATTATTCACTTCAGGGAATAATATAGATCTAGTAAGACGTGACTAATGATTCTTATCAAAAACTCATTATTTTGCTCAGTCACTGAAAGACCTGATACAAATTTAGAATATATTGTGAACGTTTGTATTTCATATTGCTACTTCAGGAGCATACTCGATATTGCTACTTCAGGAGCACATTCGAGGCGTTCATTCAAATATATATATTTTTTTTCACAATTTCAATTATGCAACTTTAGCTGCATAAATCATAATGAGCTTTTGGTACATGATCCTTCAGGGATGCTCTATTTTCATTCTAAAATAAATTATATCATCAGTAATTCATAACAAGTACAAAAAAAATAAATAAAACTTGTATCTAAACTATGTGAATAAAATTATTCACAGATATAATTGATATGTAAATTATGAAAATTTTAATTCACCAATATTTACTTTAAAGATTTCAAATGATATATTGAAAAACTTACTTGGAGTAAAAATGCCCACTGAATCCTGTTCGAACTCTGTCATATAGGTTTACTTTGAATTCCACCGAAATTGGCTTGATGGTATTTGGACCCCACTCCACATGAGTTACCAGGCTGCCTGTCCTTTGCTAGCAACTTGCAAAACTGAGTAGGAAAACTTTATAGCAACACTCACCTCACAACACTAAGTTGCTTGCGTAGGTATCCACTGCACTAAATAAATCAAACTTTTCTTTTTATATCTATAGTTTTTCAAGATATAATAATATAAAATAAAAAAATATAATAATATAAGAAAAAAGGAGTTATAATGGACGTCTTCTTCCACCCATCCATGTTTAACTTTTATCATTTTTTATTTTATTTTCATCAACAAACGCCCATTTTTCTGACTTTTTTTTTTCTTTTTTTTTTTTTTCAAACTTCCACGTTTCCTTTAGTGACTTTGTCGCACAAAGCCAAAATGATAAAGATTCACTCTTGTAAATTGTATGTGAGATTTATTGTCAGTGAAGTCGGCCACGTTCATGGACTCCAGCACCCTTATTCAAATGCTGCCGACAAGCCCCACGCCTTTTGAATTTTCTTCTCCTGTAGGAAAAACTCCATTGCTGAGCGTGATGTTTGGTTTGAATCTGTGCAAGAAATAATAACTCCAGGAAACCCCTGTCACCGTGCACATCTGGCAAACGAAGCCTTCAAGGTTGGAAATCTTGCCCTAGGCAATAGCCATCTGCTTCATGCCATCAATGGCAGGCCCCGCAGCAGCAATCAAGAAAGTGACCCGGATCATAGTGCAAAAAGGCTCTTCTCTAACCGGTAAGCCTCTTCAAGAGACCAAATGATAAGAAATCTCGAACGAGCGGTGCTTCCTGTCTCCGACCTCAATCCCTTTCTCGCTCCGTCACGCGCAACCAACGCATACACAAACAGATTCTCTTCTTGTTCAGCTTGCTATGTAACAATGGTAAGAGATTCATCTCAGTCCCAATCGTCATCTTCCTCGACCTCCAGGCCCGAACTCATGGCTTCGCGCGGTTCTGCTGCTGCGACGGCTGGCATGCGCCGTCGTCGGGTCGGCGCAGCTTCTGCTACAGCCAGCTCTGGGGGGATCGGCGGCGGTTCTGGCCCCGGTGGCAACATGCTTGGGTTCTACACCGATGAAGCCCCAGGCTTAGACCTCCTCCCTGAAGCTCCAGCCTTCTCGGGCACCCAAATATAGAAACTTTCGTGCAATATCGTTATAGAAGATTCTTTTCGGAGGTAGGAACTCCCAAATCCCAGGAGCTCAAAACGTTTTTATTTTGCTTTTGCTTTGGGATTCTTTAGCTTGAAGTTTTTGCTTTGCTTTTTAGCTCAGCATCTTCGGAAATTGGGGAAGATTTTGTGGGGTTTGTCTTTGTAGGAGAAGGGAGAAGACGTGTTAGGTTGTAGCAAGACCCTAGCTCTGGTGATGATATCGAATTGACCAAGACCACCGAGAGCCCCAAAGAAAAACTGGGTTGATGCTGAGAGATGGCCTCTCTTCCAGGTTCGGATTCATGGCTGTGGCTCCATGAAATCTGCAGCTCAGCAGCAAGGTGAAGAAGAAAGAAGAACAGAGAGATGGAGATAGAAAATCAAGAACCATGCGGCAGTAGAATTTTTTTTTTTTCTTCAGCATCGTGCTGATAACGTATTGTAAATCAATAAAAATAAAGAGAGTTTCAAACATAGAGAAAGAATGAGAGAGAACTCAAAGAGGTTGAGAGAGAATGAGAAATGTTCTCTTATTGATCTGTATATCAAATTTATATATTTGTTAAAGAATTTAACGATATATATAGGCGTACAAAGGGGACTATGCTAGCTCACTATGCTAGCACTATGCACTATGCATTTGACGACTAGATAAATATGGTCATACAATTCAAAATAGTTTATAACAACTAGGAATTTGTTATAATAATGAGTGCAGCTACTCTGTCTTTGGCATGGAAAATTCTTTAGGCAACCTCCTAACTTTACCCAGGTGCGCCCCTTCTCTAATCATTCTTTTTTTTTTAATTTTTTCTTTAAAGAAAAATCTATTAGATGGCGTAAATGACATTATATTAATCAAATCAAGTAAAATATTATTATTTATTCTTATTTTTGTCTTTTCTAATTGTATTTGTTGCTAATTAAATTAATAATCACTTATTAAATTAATAATAATAGCAATAATCAATAACCCTACCACACTTATTAAATTAATAATCCCTTATTTTTTTATCTTATATAAATAAGTTTAAAAAAATTATAATAATTACATAATAATTAAATAAAAAAATTAAAAAATTAAAAATATTTATATTTATAACATTTAAATATGAAGATGAAATATGGACTTCCACTATCTAAATTCGGGATTAGACTTTAATTACATGAGCTTAAAATATTGAAACGTACTACGACCACAGAAGATTCTCACCACAAAATCCTCACCTAACAGTAACATTTGTTTTATTTTATTTTTTACTTTTTTTAGAATATTTTTTAAAACTATTTAAATATTTTTTAAAAATAAAATAAAATTATAAATTCATTTAAAAACAGTTTCTTAATCATGAAGTAAAAAAAAATTATTAAAAAGAATAAAATGCAATTCGGTAAGAAATTTTGGTAAGAAATTTACGTGGAAATAGTATTTCCCTAAAATATTTTGTATACGGAATATGCAAAAAGCCTGGCATGACAGCTTGGTTACAAAAGTAACCTATGCGTAGTCAAAGAATGGCGGCCACGAACTTCTTCAGCAACTTCCTTTTTATTTAAATAAAGAAAAAAGAAAACTTCCTTTTTACGGGTTGCCACTTCTCATGGTCGTAAGTCAATCCATCATTATTCATCATGATTATCGTTATTATTTATCTATTTAATGGCGCAAAAAGACATTAATCTAAGAAAAATATTATTTTTAACATATATACTACATTAACATATATAACATGACATAAGGAAATTTAAATTAAAAATTCAAATTATTCCTCGATTAAAATTAAATTATTTTTGTATTATTTTTTGTTACTATGCAAAATACCATGTAAAACAAACTTTTTGTTAGAACAAAAAGCTTTAAAAAAAAATTAGTTCACATATAGATCTCATTATAGTAAAGTTTACAAATTAACAAGATTTTTTTTTTTTGTATTAATTCATTTTATTTTAATTAAATTATAACGTATTATTTCAAATTAGATTAATTTATATATAAAAGATAGAAAACTAATCCAAGTCAATGGTCAACATTACAGAAAGAATACGAATTTGTGGAAGAAAGATATGAGAAAATACTTTAGCAACTTTCTAATATATATAGGAAATTAATTATATTAGGATAAATTAATGAGAAAATACTTTAGCAACTTCCTAATATATATAGGAAATTAATTATATTAGGATAAATTACACATGATTCATCCTCCCTTTAAAATTTATATATATATATATATATATATTATATATATATTCAAGTTTACAGCTCCTTTGTCTTTTTCAAAATTACAAAAGAAGCATTCAATGAGATTATGAGATTGAAAAAGAAATGGATGGTCGTTAATTGCATATTTATTCTATTTCATGTACTTTCTTATTTTACTTTTTCTATTTTTCCCCTCACTTTCTTTTTTTGCAAAAAATGAAAAATGGTTAATACAGTCTTCAAGTCATACAAAATTTTGATTTAAATAATAATAAAAAAAGAATGTTGTATGTATTGTAGCAAGTAAGAATCCTAAATCTGATTCATCAAATCTTATAGGGGAAATTTAAAACAATCCTATGGTTTTTGTTATTGGATCTTAAAAATGGTTATTGCATTTTATAATTTCTGTCCCTTTTCTTTTAGTGAGTTAAGAGGCTTCCAAATCCTTCATTTCAAAGCTTTGAAAACTATACAGCCCGGTTTGGATACTAGTATGAGATGTCATCTCATCTGGAGTTGTACCGTATAATAGTTGGCTATCCAAACACAATATTTTATTTCTTAATTTTTGAAAACATCAACTTAAATGTACAGTAAATAAATAGTGAAAATTGACATAAACAATGTGTGAATAGTGCACAATTAGGATACTCTATAAATACTATAGGACCCACACTTTTTTAAATCTCAAAAAGTAAAATCTATATCATCTCATCTTACTATCCAAATAAATTTTTTTTACAAACTATTCTATCCTATTTTAACTTAAAAATTTCACTATTATTCTCATTTTATCTCATCTGAACTACATCACCAAACAAGACCTTAGTCTCACATAGCAAATCTAAATTATTGTTTGAAAGCATAGAATCATCTACAAATGGGACTAAAAAATAATTTCACTCCCACAAACTTGAAGGTACTTTATGTACTCATCAGCAATGTACAATCATATACTATTATTGGAAGGGTTTTTTTTTAACCCAAATCTGAATTTCCTAATTGCAAGCCCAATAAGCTAGTATTATATATGATGACCTAAACCTTAAACTTGTAACGTCTACTTTTTTCTCCTAACTTCTTATTCTCAAACGCATTCTTATATCCACTTGATCTAACTGTGCAGTAAAACGCACACGAGCTATTAATATTATAACTATCCTCAATGAATACCCATCAATAATACAATCTAAGAAGATTCTCAAACAAATTACAATATTATTCAAGAACTTAATTTGCATATATTGCTAGTTTATGAGCATCTTCGATCATTAAATACCTTGTCTACATACATTATATATATGATTCATTTGAAAGCTTTCCAAAACATTATTGTAACTTTCTGACCTCATTTACCACATCACCAATACTACATAGATTAGTATTGAAGCTGAATTAATGTAATTTTCTCCCCAATCCTGATCTGGATTACCATCTACAATCACCTCACTTGATCACTCACATCATGTTCCAGTTTACTTAGAGCCATAAGCATTCCTCCCGCATCAATATTCGTCTAAATTGTGTACGTCCACTAGAGATTTATGCAAGCTAGAGATCCATACACAAACAACTTAAGCCCCATTCACATTGAGTTTAACCAATATATATTAATCTATTCAAAATTTGGAGGATTTCATTTATTTTGACTTGCATTGTCAAAAATGTGGAACGTCTTCCTTGATTATTTCCTTGGATGTTATACATGTAGGGTTGGGATACTGATTGATCCAATTAATTAATGTTAATTATGTTTTTTTTTTTTTAGATTCTAATTCTTCTTATATTGATCCCAAAAGAATATGGATGATCCAATTTTACTTAAAGCTAGCCTAGTTCAATGAATGCATACATCGGGGCAATTGGGACAAAGTTAAACAGCTAGGAACCAAATTGCACTCATCAACATGATACAAATCCCACCCAGTGCCCATCACCAACTAAACACCACCCATGCTGTGGTAGGTCAGTCTCATCTATGATGCAAATTCAAGTAAAGTTATTATATGTCCAACACTTTTGAAGATTGGCTTCCAATCTCGATATCTCTTTGAAAGTTGAATATGTGGATCACCATCATCTCGGCATCTCTTTAAAGATTGAATACAATCCACGAAATCATCATTCTTGTATATCAAATAGGCTCTGAGACTTTTGAAGATTGCTTCCTCTAAATAACTTTCAATTGTAAATCTCAAATTGTTCGCCTCTCTGTACATTAGTTGTATCTCAATAGAATTTGCAATTGTGTTGTAGCTATTGAGGACATGCTTTGCACCCTAATGATCGACCCAATCAACCTATACCAAGAGACATAATGTCCCAGTGTGCCCGATGTAGCTCCGATACTAAGTCAAGGTCAAATGTAAAGAGAACTGGTACATAAGATCTGGGGTATAGATTACCTTAAATTGCTAGTGTTGGCCCCATATATAGGAATAAATCTAATTTGACGATGATAAAATAATGTCACGATCCTCTCCTTTAATCTCGGGGTCCTGATTATTGGGACTAGGATCTTCATCAACAAAGGAAATGATTAACATTCTCGAGTGAGTACCTCGCCCTTTCCTTTTGTAAGAGATCTGGGATTATTCGTAGCAGTTGCCATACTTGTCCATGACTGGCGAACATGATCTTCGAATATTGTATACTATTTGCTCATTAGGTTAATGGACTATGTTAGTGGGCTTTAAATAACGACATCAAGCCCGACTGATGGAGATAAAAACACTACCTCCAGTTATCCCACAAATTCTTACCACTCTAACATGGTGAGAATTTAATCACTTAGCTCAATTTTGTCTTTTTCCTCATTAATTCCTATTGGTAGTTTGTGCTCTCACTTCTTGGGAGTGCACGTAATGGCTCTGTGCCTGCGCTGCCCTTTCACGTCACCAAGATCGTGAGATCTATCCTTGGCAATTTTGTAGCCTCTCCTTCCATTGGCTTCCCATCTAGAGTCTCCCAAGTCCCAACCGTCCTTTCACTCTCTATTTAAACAACCTTCGTTACTGTTTTGTTCTTTCCATCACATCATCCCTTTTCTTGTTCTCTGTTAATGCTTCCTGTTTAAATCCTAGCCCTTGCTATACATTTTTTGTGCCTGCATCAATGGCCCCAAAGAATACCTCACGATTTCCTTTGCACGGCTTGCACTCTCCCCACAAGGTTGGGTCTTCAAGTGTGTATGAGCCCCTTCCATAGAGTAGCCCTCCTTACTATGAGAGATACGACTAGTCTTCTACCCCCACCCCCGCCAACCTCAAAGGTTTAAAATATTCATACGGAATCTCTAACTTGGTGATTCTAGTTGGAACTCGACATGGGGCCATCGACTAGAAGGGGGTTGTTGTGCCTCTTAAGTTTGAGTTCTCCAAAAATATAGATGGCCTTTTTGCTTTGGATTGTGCAAGTATTCCTAGTTTTCGGCATTAATATGTAATGTTTTCTTGGTTAGTTTCTAGTGAGTAGCTAGTTTTCCCCATTGCTCTGTTTTTACAAGGTATTCATTTGCCACAAGTGATGATTTATTAATAAAATTATGGTACCTTCATCTTCTTAACAAAACAAAAAACAAAAAATTCGACATGTAATATTTCTGATCATTCTGTACAGGTCTAATGTACTTTTCGAGTCTTGAACAGTTTAGAAGATGTATTTGTTTAGGAGATTCCAAGTTGATCTTAACTGGAAGGTTGGCAAGACTCTTGCAACCTCGAAGATTCAATACAATAAGCCGTTTGAGAACTCCAATGGATTGGTGGACCGAAGACAGACTTGTACATTCTTGAAGAATTAGCTTCTCAAGATTTGGGATCATATTAAAGTTTGGCATCTCTTCCAAGTTTTGAGAATGTCTCTAATCATCGAGTTTTAACTTACACAAACTCTGTTACAACACAAAAAATAATTAGATGATATTAAGAACTAATGAACTAATAAGACGTCATGCAACTGCAAATAGATTTCACAAAGTAAATTTACAAATTGATATAATTTCATATAATATATGAGATCAACTTTATAATAAAAGAATTTTACAATCTGATGTGTCACATCAACCCACATCAGTTTGTGAGTTTACTTACGTGAAATTCTTTTGTAGTTAAAGTATTTTTCATAACACGTATTCAACAATTACAACAAAAAGAAATTAAAAAACATGCCCATTTGCATTTAATAGGTTGAAAATGTTACTTACTTTGGTTCCATTAATCCAAAGCTGTTTGATTTGGCTACAAGGCATTCTAAGGTCAACAAGTTTGTCAGGTTGGAAAGTGCTTGGGAAGGATTTTAAAGGATATCCAAACCATTCCAAAAGGCGTAACTCATTAGAAAGATTACTGAGGTCTTTAAAAAGATGCCCATAACGAATTTTAAGTAATCTCAAAATTTTCACTTTTGAGAAGGCTTCCGCATTTAAGTTTTCCTCTTTTTGAAATGGTGAGTTTAGTACTATCACTTCAACAACATTTGTTCCCTACAAAACAAGGAGAACAAAGTACATTGCATAGTGGAAATATCTTGCAAGCAATTTATATAAATTATAAGAATTCTCTAAGTTCATGTCTTGACTAATCCATGCACTTACAGTATTATTGCTTAATATTTCAAGGACGTCTTCAAGTAGCCACAATCTACTACGTCAGCTAGGCTCTTCAGGAGATTCACGTTGAACTATTTCTTTCCCCATTCCATGTAGCAAATCATGCATCGAGAAACTACTTCCAACGCAGACAATAAGTAGAAATTTGTCTACAAGAATAGCAACGTCAATATGTGAGGGATAACCAAAACTTTCCAATAAATCTATTATGAGATCATTTTTCATCTCTCTTTTGAAGAAACATGCAATATCTAAAAATAGTCTTCTCTCTGCACCCCCAAGGCTATGGAAACCTATTTCAAATATGTCTAAAACTTCTTTATTAGGATTTACTTTTAGTTTATCTCGGGCACTTTCTCATTCATTTGTTCCTCTACCATACAATGAAGAACCTAGAACTTTAAGAGCTAAAGGAAGCCCATTAGCATATTTCACAATCTCCTTGCATAGATCCACATAATTTTCCTTGGGGTAAGGTTTCTTGAAGGCTTTCCAACAAAAGAGCAGCAAAGCATTCGCATGTCTAAGGACCGTTGCCATATATATATATATCATCAACATGTCTTTTTAACAAATGCCCATCTCTACTTGTAACATTGATTCTATTTCCTGGACCAAACCAATCATGATTCCCTGCTAATGCTTCTAGCTGTTGTTCTTTATCCACGTTGTCCAGAACAATAAGAACCTTTCTACTGAAAAGTATATTCTTTATCATATTCATTCCCCCATGAACATCCTGAATATTTAGTTTTTCTTCCTTGAGGATCTGAGATAAAAGTTGCTTTTGTAAAGAAACTAGACCATGATATCCAGTACTCTCTTCTCTAACAAAACCAATAAAGCTATGAGCTTGAAATTGATTTCTGATTCTATTGGAAACCACTTCTGCAAGTGTTGTTTTACCGATTCCACCCATCCCACAGATCCCTACAAATCGAACATCATCAGATTTTCTTCTAAGCAAATTCCACATCTCATCAAATGGGGATTTTATTCCAAAAAGTTTCCCTGAAACGCTCGAGCATGTGCGATTCAATTGACTAAGTATCGTTCCAATAATTTAAAAGTTGTTAAAAGACTTTGTCAATATCGTCCGAAAAGATATTATGGCTTAACAGAACTACAGAAGGGTCTTCTAATTGGCGGGTTTCATTTTGTATGGTACTGTTGCTTTTCAACTCTCCTTCCCATTGCCTATCGATGATATGGTATTACGTCGGCTATTAATAAAGGAGCCAAACATGACTTTATCCAAAACACCATTGTTTAAATGCCCAACGAAAATATTATTTATGATCTTATAATTTTACGCACACCAAGCTATTCCTACTCATGACATATCAATTATTTTAAAGTTAAAAATTTTAAAATTTAAAATTTGAGTTAAAAGATTATTGATAAAATGGGACGAAATACTTATAAATATATATAATATTGTAAATAAAATTGTACATAAAATTATAGGTACATCAAGCACTACGGATATGCTTCGGTTGTTATGAGTATTTAAAAGTATTTAAATAGTCTTAAAAATTAATTAATGATAAAACTAGTTCAATTATTTAGATGTTACATATTAAAGGAATTTTAAATTTCCAATAAAGTAAAAAGTATGTTTGAGAGAAAAAATCATGTTTTTCTTGAAACATGCTTTTTTCGATAATACCGAACGTGGTTTAATTTTTTTTTTTAAACTGAAAATTCATTAATCATCAAGAAACAATACAATCTTTATCACTCAAAACAAAAGACATGATTTCCCATGGTCCCTCTTCCATCCAAACAACTTCTGAATTTAAAAACTTAGCATATTGTGCAGCAGCATGAGCTCATGCTGCTTGATTTCCCTCTCTCTTGACAAACATAACCCTCCAGGTAGCCTGTCTTGCGAGTAGAAACTGGATATCTTCAAGCAACTGTCCCTTCCACGAACAATCTACACAATTACTGTTGATACTGTCAATTACCTGCTTTGCATCACCCTCAAACATTACATTAGAGATCCTCAACTCATGACACAATTGCATGACCCGAATAAGTGCATAACATTATGCATGAAAAGTAGAAGGTACATGTGCCTTGGGAGCAGATAACACCAGCTCTGCATCACCCCTATGGTCTCTCAACACCCCACCAATTTCCATAGTTCTGTCATGTTGTATATATGCTACATCAAAGTTAAACTTGTAAAAAGTTTCCACAGCTGGTTCTCATAACACCCTAACTCGTGCTTGCAACTGAACTACTGTCTCATAAGTTTGCTGCTTCTGCATTTGACCCACCTGCTTGAAAACTTCAAGATCATCTGTAGCAATTTTGTAAATGATAGATGGACTTTGGAATTTTTGATCAAAAACCCACATATTCCTTCTTTTCCATAACTGATACAGCACTGCTGCAATCTGTTCCAATTGGTCATCATCTAATCTTATGGACAGATCCCTCCATAGGATAGCAAAATCATCATATACTGTATGCCACTTCCTCACAGGACTCGAGACTTCACCCCAAATATCTGTTGCAGCAGGACAAGACCAGAGAACATGCAAGACAGTCTTCACCTCTTTGGTACAGACTGGACAAAACCCCTCCCTCACAATCTTTTTCTTCGCTAGTGTACCCTTCGTAGGTAAGATATTATTAAGAGCCCTCCATATAAACTGCTTCACCTTCCCAGGAACATGCAAATGCCAAACTTTCTTCCATTGATCATCTCAAACCCCAGCATTGGAAGGCTGCCCATAAGAGTGTATTCTCATATCAAAATCCAAGAAATAGGCACTCTTAACAGAGAACCTCTCATTACAAGAATGCACCCACATAAGCTTATCAGGGCCTCCTCTAATACTGACAAGCAGACTAGAGATTAACTCAGCATCTTCTTTATTAAACATAGCCTCTATTAAAATTTTATTCCATACTCGGTTTTCCACATTAATTAATTCTATCACTCTTGCTTCAGAATCTAACACATTGATAGGGGTCTGTACCATATAAGTTGTAGGCCTAGGCAACCATCTATCATGCCAAATTCGAATGTTCTCCCCATTCCCAACTCTCCAAATAGAACCTGCCTTTACTAGATCCAGAGCAGACCATAAACTCCTCCAAATGTGAGAAGGAGAGGATCCAATCTTAGACTCTGAGAGATGACAGTAAGGAAAGTATTTGTGCTTGAAAACTTGAGAGATAAGAGATGTGGGTTCCTGCATGAGCCTCCAAACTTGCTTTGCTAACAAAGCTTTATTAAAACTTACTAAGTTTCTGAACCCCAAGCCTCCCTTGCCTTTCACTATGCCTAACTTTTCCCAACTCCTCCAATGGATACCCTTCCCAGCTTTGTATATGCAGGAATTGCTTGTAGCACACTTTTGATTAAAATCTCTTTCCCTGCTGTAGACAAGAGGACAGATTTCCAACTACAGATTCTTCTCCATATCTTCTCCTTAAGTCCACGAAAGGTATTGTATTTAGACTTTCCAATCATAGTTGGTAGGCCCAAGTACTTGTTGTAATTCCCACAAACCATCCCATTAGTAGACTGGATAATTAAAGCTTTAGTTGCTGGATTTGTGTTACTGCTGAATAATAATGAAGTTTTCTATTTATTAAGAAACTAACCAGATGCACATTCATACTTCCACAATATCTGCTCCACATTTAACCATTCTTCTTGCTTTGCTTTACAAAAAATGACACAATCATCAGCAAATAGAAGGTGGTTAATCCTCAACCCTCCTCTAGAAGCAGTTACCCTAAGGACACCATTTCGATCTGCTTGCTGTAATAAGGAACTCAGTCCCTCAGCACAGATGAGAAACAAATATGGTGATAATGGATCACCTTGTCGTAGCCCTCTTGAAGGATAAAAGATGCCCCCTGCAGCTCCATTAACTTTGACTGAGTAGCTCACTGATTTGACACATGCCATAAGTAACCCAGTCCATCTTTCACCAAACCCCAGCTTGAGTAACATAGCCTCTAAATAGTCCAACTCCACTCCATCATAAGTCTTAGACATATCTAATTTGATAGTCATACTGTCCACCTTACTCTTTTGCCTTGATTGCATGGTATGCAACATCTCATATGCAACCATAATATTATCAGTAATAAGTCTTCCTGGTAAAAAGGCACTTTGGTTCCAGGAAATAATCTTAGAGAGCACTCTTTTCAATCTGTTTGCTAAGACTTTAGAGATCAACTTGTAGATAACATTACACAAGCTTATAGGTCTAAAATCATGCAAAGAAACAGGAAGATTTACCTGAACTAGAGCAATATGTGTGTGATTAAGGCCAGAAGGCAGAATGCCATTGCTTAGAAAGTCAAGAACAGCTTGAGATACTTCAACTCCAACAATCTTCCAATGATCTTGGTAGAAACCAGCACTAAAACCATCAGGACCGGATGCCTTAAAAGGTGACATTTGCTTCAAAGCCACATCAACTTCCTCCCTTAGAAATTCCCTATTCAAGCTGAGTAGCATATCATCTGATATTCTGTGCTCTACCCCACTAATAACTGGATCAATCATCTCTCTTGTGGGAGAACTTGAAAGAAAAACAGTAGAGAAATGCAACCTGAAAGCATGTGCAATGTCACTGCTCTTTGTTATTATCACCTCATCTTCACCTCTAATCTGTTTTATAGTGTTTTTCTTCCTCCTTTGATTGACACACGCATGGTAAAATTTAGTATTCCTATCCCCTTTCTCAAGCCAGTGCCTTTTAGCTCTTTGTTTCCATTTGAGGTCTTCTTGTTCCAACAGAAATTCCAGCTCCTTGTGTAATTGTTTCTCGCACTGTAGGTTGCTAGGTCCCTCATCCTTCTGTAATTGATTGATGAGCCTTATTTTCTCCTTAATTGCCTTTGATCTATCCTGGTCAATATGCCTACTCCACTGCCTTAGTTTCTTACTGCATGCTTCTAACTTGGTCTGTACACTTGCTAATTTGTTCATACCCCCCATCTGCTTCTGCCATTCAATAGCCACTATATTGCTACAACCTTCTTCACGGCTCCAATTGGCTTCATACTTAAAACTGTGAGGTACAAAGTTATGTGCACTGTGTGCAAACAAGCAAGAAAGTAATACAGGTTTATGGTCTGAACAAACAGCAGTTAGAATGTCCACCTGATAATTAGCAAAACCCTCCATCCATTGTTGATTAGCTAATACTCTGTCAAGCCTCTCTTTAGTAAAGGAGGCATCTTCATGACGATTTGACCATGTGTATTTGTCACCTCTCCATCCCAAATCAAAAAGAGAGCCTTTGATTAGAACCTGTCTAAACAAGTTCATCTGCCCCTCACTCCTTGCTCTTCCTCCAACCTTTTCATCATTAGTAAGGATTTCATTATAGTCCCCAATGACACACCACCATAATTCAGTAGGTTTGAAGGAATTCAATCATTCAAAACTAACCTTTCTCTGGCTAACCTCTGGACTCCCATAAAAATAAGTAAGAAGCCACCGAGATCCCCCTGGTTCATCAGTGATGAAGACATTAATATGTCTTTGGGAATAATTCAGCAGTTCTACTTTGATCTCCTACTTCCATAACAGCATAAGGCCATCACTTCTACCAATAGCCTCAACTACAAAACACCCTTCATAGTTAAGTTTCTTTGCCACCATTTGAGCCTGTTTTAACCACAGCTTTGTTTCCATTAAGAACACCACCTCGGGACCTTTTGCCTTAGTTAGAAGGCCAAGACTTTGAATTGTTTGGGGGTTCCCAAGCCCCCAACAGTTCCAGCTTAAAATTTTCATAATGATTGGCGGGGCTCGGACCCAGCCTCCGCCAATTCTTTAAGTAAATAAGCATCACCCTTCCCTTTCTTAGAAACCACCAACTCAGCTAAGACCTCATCATCCTCATCACCCAGCCTTTTCTGTCTAGACAAGTTATCTAAACATAGGGTAGATTTTCCCTGAGCTCGTGCTCTTCTCTTCCACTTGTGAATTCCTTTAGCAGCATTAGGATGCACATCAACTCCCTTAGGAGTCACCTTATTCTTCCTTGAGTTAGAACGAGTGCATGTGGCCATCGATGACAAACTCTGCTCAAGTCCTTAATCAAATGCCTCATTCACATAAGTAGGCCCAATCGACAGCCCACATTTCCCCACAAGCCCATTCAAGCCCATCACCTCAACTTTATCGACCTTTTCTGTTATAGCAGTATCATCTACAACCAGCACTGATGGATTTTGAAACTCCTTAGAGTTCGCACCTAATCTCCCCGATACTCTCTCCCTTTCATGATCTTTAACACCCACATTTAAACTCTTAACAGTTTCTATCTTATCATGAAAATTTGATTTCAAACCTCCGATCTCACTGTTATCACAGCTGCCACCTTCCTCCATATTTTGTGCTGACTTTTCCTCCTGCACCGGCAGCCGTTCTCTAGCTTCAGTACTGCCCATTGAATCCTCCTCACGGTTAACTGCTGCCCTGTGTACCACCTTTCCCCTACACTGTCATTGCTAGAGGCAAAAGATGATCTTCGTCTGAACCTGGGATCAGCACGAAGCCATGCACCAAACTGCATGGCTGTCTCCCCTTCAAGCTCCACCTCTGAACCTTCCTTCTGACAGGCCACATCTATATGACTCAAACATCCACATTTAAAACAAATTCGAGGGAGCTTTTCATACTGAAATTGCACCCATAATTTATTGCCATAAGAGTTAACAAAACGTCCACGAGCAATCGATTTGTGTAAAGCAACTTCTAACTTCACCCGCAGAAACTTTCCCCACCGTATACCATCTTCTGCAGTATCAACTTCAAGCACTCGTCCTACTGATGCCCCAATAAGCAGACCATAATCCCTTGTCATTTGTCCCAACGGCAAGTTGTGAATTTGAACCCAGAAAGCTTCAGACTCGAACAGGATCTGCGATGGTTGTATTGTGACGCCCCCAAATTCCGTTTGGGATCGGACGGACATTTGAAGCGTCGAGACATGCAACACAAGGTTACCTGCCCCCGTTCATGACATATAAGATGCAATGTTCCTAACATGCATCTAACATTATGCAATATTCGCAGCGGATAATTTTTTTCTTTAGCAATACTATGCACCAAATTGAAAATATCCCAAATGCTTAAAACATACTTCATACCAAAAGACTCATTGAGTAGATCACAACACTAGTCCAAAATGGTTATGATCCAAAAAATACTAAAGATGCAACTCCATTGTACAAGTAGTAATTTACGTTAACTACTATATTAACATTGACGTCGCACCGTCGCTTAGTCAACTGTGTCTAGTTGATCAGCTCCTGATTCTCTTTCAGGTCCTGTAACAAGATCTACCATTCGGGAGGAATGGTAGTTGGGACTACCAAAGTGAGATTTGATTACAAATCTCAGTAAGTTAACAAAAAACTTCCACACAAGCTAATGATGCATGCATGACAGTAAAAGCATAAATGCATAATCAAATTCATAAGTAATTAAAGCATAACTTGACGTACAACATAGTATAATTGACATAACTTAAATTGAAACATGAACTGAACTTGACTTGACATGAACTTGATCTGAAACTTGACTTAACATGAAAAATACATACTCCACAGTTGTTGTGGCCCCATGTATTCTACGTGTAAATACATACTCCACAGTTGTTGTGGCCCCATGTATTCTACATAAACTTGACTTAACATTAAAAATACATACTCCACAGTTGTTGTGGCCCCATGTATTCTACGTGTAAATACATACTCCACAGTTATTGTGGCCCCATGTATTCTACGGAAACGTATTCTTTAACTGCTTAAATACATACTCCACAGTTGTTGTGGCCCCATGTATTCTACGTGTCACAATTGCTGTGTCTCACGTAGTGTATGCGTCACAATTGTTGTGACCACATACATAACTAATCAAGATGAAACGTGACTGGAATACGAAATGACTGAAGCCCTGACGTAACATAACGTGACTTGAATATAACTTGAAATACATGACCAACTTGAGATAGAAATATTTCGTAACATTGCATTTTAACATGACATACTTGCAACAGTGAATATTACATGACTTGACATACATGTAATAGATGGCATACTTAGCATGATGTACTTGTAAGGTACAGTAATACATGACAGAATATATTATGTAACAGATAAAAATTGACGACAGAATAAATTCTGTATAATAGACAATTACGTGATAACTTGGCATAGCATGACATGTATGATAACACACATACATACACTGTAATTCCTTTACTTAGCACACATACACAGTAGACTGCTAGTAAGTTAAAAACTAACTTACCTCGATCTCCGCGTTTCTTATAAAACTTCAAGTGCGACCACGAGGAACTGTAATTAGTGATTCTAAAAGTTAGAACTAAATCACTAAATATTTGAAATATGGAAAATACTAACTTAAAGAGTAAAATTTTCATTTTACTCTCTACATGTGGGAAAATGACCGTTTTACCCATAACTTAAGGATTTTGCATACTAACTCCAAAAGTTTCTAAAATTTACATTCCTCATGTAAATTTTGTCCTAAACTTAAATATCAACTCAGAAAAATTTAAAACAAAACACAACTATGAAGAACACACTATGGCCAAAACATCCATAGGCCATTTCCCTTATTTTTGTTGCAATTCCTTCCAACTTCAAAACTCATGCTTAAACCAAAATTTTGCAACAAACATCTTCCAATCCTAAGTTCAAAACCATACTTAAAACATCCATTTAGAAAAAACTAATAATTAACACCAAACTTTTTTGTAAAAAGATCCAAGCACTTGAGTCACAAGTTTTGACCTTAAATCAAAACATCTCCAAGAATTTCAAAAATCAAATCTTACTTCTAACATATTCATAATATCATTCTAACATCAACCATGCTTTAAATCATCAAACTAAAGTCACCAAAATCACAAAATAACATTTGGAGTTTTTGATTTTACATTTAGTCCAAAAACAGAAACTTTTTCCTCAACTATTTTTGATAAATCTCTTGATCTATGACTTATAAATATATGATCTTCAAACCAAACCATCACATGGTTTAAAAAGATGTCCTAAAATATATATAAGCTTCTAATTCAAGATCACATGGTTAGAAATTAATCAAAACATAAATTTAGCCAAGAATATCCACACTTTGGCTTATCTGAATATCTCTCTGCATAAAATTTCATATCTTTGAAACTAACATCAAATATCTTCAAAATAATAATATAACATGTATATAAGATGCTTAGGATCCTCCAATAAAATTATCAAAGTCATTGGAATAGGTTTAGACCACCAAAGAGTTAAACTTTCTCAAAACAGAAACTGTTTTTCCCCTTCCAGTTTCTAAGTTTCTAAATCTAAGAAAATCTTTCATCAAAACCTTTAATCATGCAAAAATCCTCAACCAATAATCATATACACATGTTAACAATACTCCATAAAAATTTCGGACCAATATCTATCTATTAGCTTGGTCAAAAACTCTAAATTATAACATATTCTCCAGTTTATCTCACAGAATGACCTTTTTATAGTTTATACAATATTTGACTGACCAAATGATCTTCAAATGGGACAAATAAGATATCCACGTAAATTAGACTAAAAAAGGAACAACTTATATGGAGGAGACTTTATGATAAAATACTTAAAAAAGCATGTGGAAAAGACCTCCTAAAATCTGTCTGTGAGAGAATGTTTGATATTCTTTCAATGGAAAGTGTAAATGAAGATAATTTCGTGGGGAGAGGTGGCTGGAGATACTTATGGATGAGATATGGAAGAGATGACGCTGGAGTTGAGAATTGAATGTAGTTTTCTCCTACCCAAAATATCTATAAAAGATTATCTCATAATATTCTATCCAATAGTATCTACAAAAAATCAACTTAAGATATTTTTATCTAATAATATCTATAAAAATCAACTCAAAATATTTTTACCCAATAATATTCATGAAAATTACCTCAAGATATTTCTTTTTATCCAATAATATCTACAGTTTTGAACAGACGTTTTGTCCGAAAATATGAAAAAATGTTATTGCGCCATAAGACTTTAAATAACCCTCCGAGTCTAATGGCACAAACCATAATACATTTTGACACTTCTAACTATCTCTAATAATCAAAAACACACTTCTGATACCATAGTGAATAATAACACTAACTATGTAGTTAGACAAAAACCTATACGATTAATGGATTTGTGAAAACTTATGGAGTTTTCACGAGGTTCCTAAAGTTAATAGAAATTTCACAATTGAATTTCTAGCGGACTGTTACATGTATGGTGCTATCATAGGGTTGAAGGGCAAAAAGGCCATTATCAAACAGCCACGGTCTTCCCTCCAAGATTCTGTCTTTATCTGCATGCGTAGCAAAGGTTAACACAAAAGTATTCTTTGCTACTTCTTGAAATTTTGCTCGCTTGCTTATCCTCCAAATTTTCCCCATGGCATTACTGACTGTCTCCTTCCCTACCACACGTTCCAGACAAATCCTCCCAATGAGACTCCGTTGTCCCTTTCTTTGCACATCCTCAGCCTCCCCAGAGGGAAAATCCAGGACCACTTCTTCCTCCTTTGACAACCGTAGGTTATTCCAACGATGTTCCAACTCATCCATGATAACTCTCACTCGGCAACCTCACAAACGAGCACTCCCACTCCACCTCTGGATTTGCCTAGCAGCTAGGAAAACTCAGAGAGAAGACTATAACGTGGTTTAAATTTTAAAAAAGACTGTCTATTAGTAAAAGTACATATATAACTTAATTTAATCTTTTGATCTTATCACATGCATAATACTACAACTTTGAAATGACCCTTTATGTCAATTCTACATCAAAAAAAAAATTTTTATATTGTTTCATAACGAACTTAATATATTTAGAAGTGATTTAGACATATATTTACCTAACGACGAATAGCTTTTTAATACTAAAACTTATTATTCAAAAAGTCTATAATTATGAGTAGCACCGCAGTCCCAATCTTGCACTACTACATTTTTAAAATTAATCAAACGTCTCTAAGTTAAACGAAAAAGCTGGCATTTTAGATTGAAAAAAAAAAGGTCCCATCATCACGCACCATATAATTCCAGAATCAACCTTTACGACTTCCTAATATACATTGAAAGTGCATTAATGGCCATGAAGTTATATAATTCTAGAATATTAAAATGCATTAAATTTCAACATAAATAGCGGGTACTAGTACTAATTCAGATATTAATGACCATCCTTACGCTTTCGCTTAATGCCTTGTCTGCTATCAGCCGGCCTCGTCCGACGAATTAGATCCCAGGCATCAGAAAGTGAGGCCACGCAGTGCCTTAATGTTTGCTTAAACTCAACCTCATCGTGCAGGTGTATAAGACGGAATCCACACTTCTGCACTGCCAAATTTGGACAGTCACTAGCAATTGACGCCTTAATACGAGTGCATTGATTCAACCATTCTGGCAGTGATCCTCGTGGTATATAGGATAGCCATGTGAACATACCCAGCTGAATCAACATGAAATCTTCTTTAGTGGGGTGGTAGACATGATGGAGAGGTTCCACGCTACCAATATCAGTTTCCAGATGGCAAATAAGTTCCTGTGAAGTTTCCAGATTTTCAATGATAGCAGCCGAGTCCTTGTCGACTGAAAAAGAAGCACATAGAGCAAGTCCCAGCCAGTTACTATCCTCGTATAAGTTTGAAGGTAACTTAAACGTTACGGACGGCTCGTTGCTGTGATGATTAAACCACTCAAGAATTTCACAAGGAGGGAAACAGGAATTATACACAGAGCATCGATCAAAGTCCTGTAAAATAGAAAGCTGATCTAAAATGAGTAAGCAAGACTCGGAAAGAAACATATTTATTTTTCTGAAATAAATATGTACGCTTATTAACTGCAGGGCATGACCCTTTAAAGAGATGCCACTTACGCTGCTTTGCCACTTGCAGGAATTAATGCAGACGTCGTTGTTTTGCATATCATTTCCAGTATCAGCCTCTACTGACTGAAGGATAAGATTCATCTTGGAAAAAGGTGAGGTCAAGCACTTGATAATTGTTTGCTCAAACTCTTCCGAATCTTGTTTGTATAAAAGACGGAGGCCACAGTCCAGCACCATCAAGCTAGGGCAATCGCTTACAACCGAAGCCTGAATCTGTCTACATTGTCCCAGCAAATCTCTCACTGACCCGCATGGTATATAGGACAGCCAAATGAATCCGTGAGGATAAAACCACGAGAATTTTTCTTCTGTTATGGGAAAGACATGGGGAGGATCCAGGCTTCCTATATCAGTATCCAACTGACAACTAAGGCGGTAAGAAACGTTGGAATTCATTTTATCTTGTGAGACAGTCAAATGCTCTTGGACTGAAAAGGTCGTACATACAGCAAGTCCCATCCAATTACTCTCACCGTGAATATTTGAAGGTAGCTGTATGGTCGCAGAACTACCACCACGGTGATGGCTGAACCACTCTGGAATTTTCGTATCGGATAAGCAAGTATTACTTGCAGAGAACGGATCAAAACCCTATAAAATAAAATAAAATAACCTTGTTACGAGAGAGAGAGAGAGAGAGAGAGAGAGAGAGAGAGAGAGAGAGAGAGAGAGAGAGAGAGAGAGAGAGAGAGAGAGAGAGAGAGAGAGAGAGAGAGAGAGAGAGAGAGAGAGAGAGAGAGAGAGATACCTTGAAGATTCTTAAAAGCAAGGACTTGAAGTTGCTTTCATGCAGGATGGTTGAGTTGGTTTTAGAGACTTGGTTCTGAACCGAGGTGGGACGAGCATTACGGGCAGAACCTGAATCCATGGGATCGCATTCTTCTATTTCAGTTGAGAATGTTTCCATTGGCCGTATACAATCTTCTTCCCGGACTATATCTTTGTGGAAGAGATTCCAGTTGTCAAAAAATGAGACAGATGAATGGTAGACTATTTGAAACATCTCTTGGGCATCTTTTTGGTGCAGCACCCGGACTGCACACTTCTGGACCACCAAGCACGGCCGCCAATTGCTTGCTATTGAAGCCGTTAACCTATGACATGACTTGAACCTATTCCAAAGCCACCAACGTGGTAGGTAGAATAGCCAATTGAATTCACGTAGGTGTGATATCCACTTGAGTTCTTCTTTAGTGGGAAAATACAGACGGGAAAATTCCCTGCACATGAAATCTGGATATAGAGCACAAATAAGACCATACTCATGAGGTACTTGTGATTCCAGATTTTCAAGAAACTGATCAAGTGGATGCTCGTCTGGTACCGAGAATGTAGCACAGAGAACCAATCCCACGATATCCTTAGCGTTACAAAAATTTGAGGGAAAGTCGATTGTCACACGGGGTCCGGCACTGCAATGGCTGAACAACTTCTGAATTTCACTTGGAGGGAAACAACGATCATAGATATATAATTCATTGAATCCCTGTAAAATAAAATACAACAGCAAATGAGAGAGAGAGAGAGAGAGAGAGAGAGAGAGAGAGAGAGAGAGAGAGAGAGAGAGAGAGAGAGAGAGAGAGAGAGAGAGAGAGAGAGAGAGAGAGAGAGAGAGAGAGAGACCTCAAAATTTTTTAGAAGAAAATTGGTAGCGTCCTTTATCTGTTTATCACTGTTTTTACAGGCATTGGCAGTTGAATTGGATTCCCCCTGATAAATGTGTCTTCTTAACCTATGATCACTAGAGCTTGTGCTTACTCTGGTTTCTCCTTCATCGTTATAATTTTCCTCTGTGTTTCTGCAGTCATCTGCTGAAAACTGATGGACTGGTTGAGACTTGTTAGGAAACGTGGATGAGCAGTGAGTTATCACTTGCACAAACTCTTCCACGTTTTCCTGGTACACTAGAGCATGCCCACACTTCTGCACCATTAGGCCTTGGCTTTTGCTTACAAATAAGGCCTTCCAGAGATTGCAGGGTTTCAGCTTATCTAGAATCGAAACACGCGGTATATACAATAGCCAAAGGAATTCACATTGATTTAACCAACTAGATTCGGTAAATTCTGACTCGGTGTTGTTCTTGTGAATTGATATTGTCCAACCTACATCGTTTCCAAAATAACAAGTAAGGCCACGAGAAATTTCCAAACCTAGCCTGTTATGGACAAGCGTGGAATGCTTGAGGAATGTGAAAATGGCACACACTGCAATTCCACACCAATCAGAACTATTGTATAAATCTCGGCATGGCCTGAATGTCAGCAAAGGACCAGAGTGACTGCAGAAACTTTTCGGAATATGACTTTGGGGAAAACAATTATTGAAAACTCGCTGATGATCAAAGCAATCCTGTGAGATCATAGAAATATGGAGTCAGTATATATGTAATGCCCAGTTCTGCAGGGTCGGAGAGTTACTCTTGTCACTAAAACTCACGTTTCAACAATATAATTAGAGGCTCCAAATTTCCAATATCATATATAATTAGAGTCAGTATTTATAATTTTAGGTGTTAAATGACAGCCCCATTTTAACAGTGTTATAATTTTTAATTTAAATTTTAAAAATATTTTCACTATCATTAGAGAATAACATTGGAGTTTGAATCGATCCCTTGAAGCGCCTCTAGTAATTCATCGACCGAGTATGTGTCAAGTGAATCAAAATGTTGTTGTACGCGCGCGTACCGCTAGGTGTTCAACACTTGATGGAAGCTGCTTTGGCAAGGATTCAGTCGACATGCATATCCTCAGCCTACACAAACGTACAATTAACTTTTCAATGAAGTATGATGCACTGAGGCAGTAGAATTATTGCAAACTATATATATCGACCAAAAATTTAAACCTTTGCGATGTGGGAGAGTAATCAGAATGACTATTACTCGACGTTTTCCTTCCAGATGCATTTCCAGATTCAGATTCAGCTTGAAGAACATTTCTTGGCAGATCACTGTTCACTTGATGTACAAGACTTCGCTTATAACCTTGATGGTATCCCTCCGGACTACCTAAGATGCAGTTAACCACTGTTCGAATAAATCCTTCCACTTGGTGCTCATACACTATTCGCATTCCACACACTTGTGCCTCCACATCTGAACTGGAGGTTCCAAATAAAGCTCGAATTGAATTTTGTTGATTCAACTTATGAGTAAAAGACAGACGTGGTATGTGAAACACCAAAAGTCGATGTGACTCACGAAAGATGTTTCTGGTGAGGGGAAATATTGTAGAAGATTGAATGCAGCCATCATCCGTCGACAAAAGACAAGAGAAGTTGCGACAAGTTTTCGAGTCACGGGAAACCGATGGATTCTCCTTCACAGCAAAACAGGCATATACAGCAAATCCGATCCATCTTATATCATCATACAAATTCGCAGGCAGGGGGATTCTGATAGAGCGCCCAAAACGATGATCTTTGAACCATGGCGGTGATGCTCTTAAAGGAAAAATATATTTGTACACTTTGTTTTTAGCATGTTTTACCTGTAAAAAATAGAATGGTACCACTGTTCAGAGAGAGAGAGAGAGAGAGAGAGAGAGAGAGAGAGAGAGAGAGAGAGACCTCAAAGCATTGTAAAAGCAACGAAAGAAGGACGCATTTCAGCCCATGATCCTCATTTGATAAGGGGCAAGGAATGCAAGTGGAAACACATTCTGCCTCACCCACTTGACAAGTAGGCAAATTCGACATACATTGTGCAACTTTTCGAAAAGTTGAACGCTCCCCACAAAAAACCCCCAAAGAGCTTCGACCAATAGTTTCAGCAAGCTCTTTACCATCTTTACTATCATATAATATACGCATCCCAAGATTTTTCACCTCCACGCCTGGACTGCCTGTTGTAATTGAAGCCACAATGTTATCCGGCCTAAAATTTGATTGTTTCTTTTTCTCTATTTTTCGTGGAATATTTGATTGTTCCAAAAACCACACATATGGTATATATGCCCAAAACCCAGTCGGCCCAACAAAAGGGCCTTTAGGTATATTAAGAACCAATGGCTGTTTTAGACAACCTTCATTAGTCTCAAAATCACAAACAAACTGGTGAAGATCCTTCAAATCCAAAGTAGTGTCACTTCTCTCAGAAATCCTAAAATTCGAAGTCTCAAGCTCATGGACTTCATAAATAACAAACAGAGCACATCCCATCCACTCGTTGTTGTTCAAAGTTGGATATTGCATCATAGTTCTCACAGAGGAGCTGCTACTCTGCTCGTCGAACCACTTTGGGATTTCAGCCGCCCACGAAGGGCCACATCTTATATTGTCCGAACACCACTGTAAAATAAAAATTGAAAAAATATAAGATGTTTATTGCAGTAGATTAATAATGCTCTCGAGGGAAAGAGTTACTTTTTCTATTCAGATTTATATATAATACTCCGTAGGTTTACAAGTATGATATGTTTTAGTGTTAGATTTATAGAGACTTTATGAAAGGAAGTTTATTATACGCTGATATGTTTTCGAGTAATACATTATATCTATTTTATAAATAAAATGTATTTTACAATCAAACATAACATGTTAATTCACGTCAATAAGTTGTGTAGACCGATCAATTCTCTTATTTTTGCGTATAGGAAATATTGATATATGGTATGTAGGGAGTCACCTCAATGTTCATTTGACCCAACGAGCGATAGAACCGTCGACGATAGGGCAAAAACTTCGTAAAAGATCTAAGTTTCTCCTCTTCATCAGGTTGCAATCTAGAGAAACAAAGAGTTACAGCTTCTTGTCGATTCGAGCACCAAAAGTAAATTTGATTAGAATAAATGTTCAGCGAGGTACAATTTTCGGCCCATACAAATGCTATACCCGATGGAAGCTTTGGCAATGCTTGAAGCCTGCTGCAATTTTTGAAGAAAACTTCTTTAAGTTTGGATACTTGACATATGCCATCCGTTAAGCTTGTAAATTCGTTCCCACTTAAGTTTAATGACTGCAATGAGGATAGGCCACTAAGGTCATCGGGGATTGCACCATCCAAAAGATTGCAGTCACTTATGTCTAGTGATCTTAAAGAGCTTAAACTTGAGAAGGTATTACACCACGAGAATCCTATGGGATCCGAGCTTTCCTTTTGTAACAACCAATTAAAGAAGATTGATTTCCATGATTTATGTGCCAGACCTTTACATCCATGAAAGGACAAGTTTTGGAGGTTCTTCAGTAATGAAATAGAGGATGGTATTCGAGTTATAGCAGTTTCACTTGCATCAAGCTCCTCGAGGCATTCCAAACTTCCGATGTTCTCTGCCATTTTGTGCATTGTTAAGCAACCAGATTGTAGCATTCAAAGAAACTATCTAATACTATAATATTTGATGTTACTAAAATCCATCAATTATTCAATTTATGGACAATGCCACACTGTAAAACACAATGAAAATGGAATGATAATATAGTACATAAAGAGACTCAAACGAGAAAGAGATACATATATAAAGAGACTGATCAAATGTAAAGTACATTGTTGTGGCTGTGTTTTTGTTGTCATGTTTTGCTATGGTATATATATGTTTGATATATAATGTCTGTATAGGTTTTGTGACCCATGTAATACTCAACATTGTAAACATTGTGCCTCTTTAGTTTGAACTCTCAAAAAATATGGTTGGCCTTTTTGCTTTGGATTGTGCAGGTATTCCTAGTTTTCGGCATTAATCTGTAATGTTTTTTTGTTAGGTTTTAGTGAGTAGCTGGTTTTCCCCCTTGCTTTGTTTATACAAGGTATTCATTTTCCACAAGTGAGGATTTATCAATAAAATTATGATACTGTCCATTTCTTTGAAAAAAAAAAAAAAAAAAACTTCAACATGTAATATTTCTGATTATCCTATACAGATCTAATGTACTTTTCAAGTATTGAACTGTCTAGAAGATGTATTAGTTTAGGAGATTCCAAGTTGATCTTACCTGGAAGGTTCGCAAGACTCTTGCAACCTCGAAGATTCAATACAATCAGTCGTTTGAGAACTCCAATGGATTGGTGGATTGAAGAGAGACTTGTACATTCTTGAAGAATTAGTTTCTCAAGATTTGGGATCTTATTAAAGTTTGGCATCTTGTACAAGTTTTGAGAATAACTCAGATCAATGAGTTTTAACTTGCATAAACACTGTAATAACACAAAAAATAATTAGATGATATTAAGAACTAATGAATCTAATAAGACATGATGCAATAGCAAATAGATTTCACAAAAATAAACTTATAAATTGACATGATTTCATGTTATATATGAGATCAATTTTATAATAAAAATAATTCTACAATCTGATATGCCACATCAACCCACATCAACTTATGAGTTTACTTAGGTGAAATCTTTTTATAGCTAAAGTATTTTTAATAACATGTACTTAACAATTACAATGGGAAGAAATTAAAATGAATGCCCATTTGCATTTAATAGGTTGAAATCTTACTTTGGTTACATTAATCCAAAGCTGTTTGATTTGGCTGCAAGGCATTCTAAGTTCAACAAGTTTGTCAGGTTGGAAAGAGCTTGGGAAGGATTTTAAAGGATATCCAAACCATTCCAAAAGGCGTAACTCGTTAGAAAGATAACTAAGGTCTTCAGGAAGCTGCCCATAACAAATTTGTAGTAATCTCAACCTTTTCATCTTTGAGAAGGTCTCTGCACTCAAGCTTTCCTCTTTTTGAAATGATGAGTTTAGTACTATCCCTTCAACAACATTTGTTCCCTACAAAACAAGGAGAACAAAGTATAGCATATATGGTGGGAAAATATCTTGCAAATGCTTAAGGAATTGATATAAATGATAAGAATTCTCTAAGTTTATTCCTTGACTAATCCATGCACTTACAGTATTATTGCTCAACGTTTCAAGGGCGTCTTCAAGAAGCCACAATCTACTACGTCGGCCAGGCACTTCAGGAGATTCACGTTGAACTATTTCTTTCCCCATTTCTTGTAGCAAATCATGCATTGAGAAACTGTTCCCATCGCAGACAGTAAGTAGAGATTTGTCTACAAGAATAGCGACGTCGATGTGTGGGGGATAATCAGAACTTTCCAATAAATCTATTATGAGATCTTTTTTTATCTCTCTTTTGAAGAAACATGCAATATCTAAAAATAGTTTTCTCTCTGCAACCCCAAGGCTATGGAAACCTATTTCAAGTATGTCTAAAACTTCTCTATTAGGATTTTCTTTTAGCTTATCTCGAGCACTTTCCCATTCATTTGTTCCTCGATCATACAATGAAGAACCTAAAACTTTAAGAGCTAAAGGAAGTCCATTAGCATATTCCACAAAGTCCTTGCATAGATCCACATAATTTTCCTTGGGGTAAGGATTTTTGAAGGCTTTCCAACAAAAGAGCTGCATAGCATTCGCATGTCCAAGGACTGTAGCCATATATATATAATCAACATGTCTTTTTAACAAATGCCTATCTCTACTTGTTATAATGATTCTACTCCCTGGACCAAACCAGTCGTGATTCCCTGTTAATGCTTCTAGCTGTTGTTCTTTATCCACATCGTCAAGAATAATAAGAACCTTTCTACTGAAAAGTCTATTCTTTATCATATTCATTCCCTCACGAACATCCTGAATATTTATTTTTTCTTCCTCGAGGATCTGAGAAAGAAGTTGCTTTTGTAAAGAAATTAGACCATGATATCCAATACTCTTTTCTCTAACACAATCAATAAAGCTGGTAGCTTGAAATTGATTTCTGATTCTATTGAAAACCACTTCTGCAAGTGTTGTTTTACCGATTCCACCCATCCCACAAATCCCTACAAAGCAAACACCATCAGAATTTTTTCTATGTAAGTTCTTGATCATTTGATCAACTGGGGAGTCTATTCCAAAAAGTTTCCCTGAAATGCTCAAGCATGTACGATTCAATTGACTAAGTATCGTTTCAATGATTTCTTTAATAGCTGTTGACTCATCCCTGCAAAGCATACAAATCATTTATTTTTATAAGACAACACTAGCTAGCCATGCACATAAGTTATATATATACACACACACACACATACACACACCAATAGTGGACCGGCCCAAACAATGCTTGAAAATAATGTTAACTATTTATCAAAATAATATATATATATATATATATATATATAAATCTAATTCCCAAATGTAAAGAGAAATAAACAATGTTCAAGCAATTACTTAATTAGATAATTTCATCAAAGATATCTAAAGACACCACAACTGATCAGATAGATGTCGTATAAAGAATTTTGAAGACTATGTACATATTTATGGTTCTTAATTAATTGAATAGAAAGCATGATATGTTCTTATTTAATTATAAAGAGATTACATGGAAATAAGATCGTAAGAAAACTCTTTTGATGATAATGAATGTCAAATCTAAATTTTTTAATTACTTGACTTTAATACCTATCATGTAGATGCCATCCGGCAATATTGCCCACTTCCTCCAAGGCAGCTCTCCATGTTTGTATCTTCTTTATGTGGATATTCGGATCCTCTCCATGTTTAACAAAGGCTTCGGCAAAAGTCCCCTTTTGATTTCGTATGTGAGAGGGATCAACGTGATAGAAGACAGGAAAAACTATTAGCCTGTTTTCTTTCATGCATTCAGCGATCTTGGCAAGCTCAATCAAACACCAATTCGAAAAAGCGTAGTTTATTGAGAAGACAATGATGGCATACTTGGATTCTTTAATTGCTTTCAAGAGTTCCAGAGAAATATATTGTCCACGCTCTAGTTTTTCATCATCCCTAAAGGTAAAAATGCCTTTCTGTTCTAAAGCAGTATATAAATGTGCTGTAAAACTCTTACGGGTATCCTCACCATGGAAACTAAGGAAAACATCATATTTCCATCGAGTTGGCGAAGAAGAAGAAGAAGAAGGCAGGGCTGTCTTATCAGTACTAGTGGTCATGAAAGCCATTGGAAGCTCACGTACAGCTTCAGAAAAATGTTTGTAGGAACAATATATACATATATATATATATATATATATATGTATGTATACTAGACGGGATTAGGTCCACCAAACAAGTAAAAACCCATGAATTAATGTAAAGCTCCACCGCTAAAAAAGTTTTGCATATATTATAAATAGAGGTTTTCAGAAATATTCCTCGACCAACCTGGACAACGTGCCATGATGGGTCTGTGCTGACGACTCCAGAAAGTGAGATAGAGAGTTACTCTATCTCTATAGGTTTAGCCTTTTGGGGTGTCCCACGATTAGGTATTGAGAAAAGGAATGAAATTCATTCTTAATCGGAGAGAGGACTTTTTGTCAGGAAATAGTTAAGTTGTTATTAAACAATAATAACTAAAGTTAGTGGGTAGCCCCATTCTATAAATAAAAAATATTATTTTATTAATATATTGTAAATAAAATAAAAATAGATTGTAACTCTATTATTACTTATTGAAATTTGGCTCTATTACTCATAATTCAAGAAAAATGCTTTTTAAAATATATTTTACATTTATATTTTAAAATGAAAGGTATTATTATAAAATATCATATAAAAGTAACACCACCTTGTAAAAATAATTTCATTTTATATTATATATTGTGAAAAATATTGTAAAGAGTATTATGTATATCATTACTCATAACCCAATCTCCCTCCTCATAAGGCTTTCTGACTTCCCACTACAGAGGCCAAAATTTTGTTACTCCTCCTTCAGAGTGAGAACGAATTAGAACTAGCTTGATGAAAAAGAACACAAACTAATACCCAGTAAAGTAAGTAAAAATAAAAGGCATGGGAGATCATAAATTGATAGTGGGAAAGCCACCCTACACCAACATCCAAAAAATCATTCATTTCTCTCTCCTCTGTTATTCATCATGGTTTCTCCACCTAACAGGATTAGAGAAGACAAATAAAAAATAGGAAAAACGCAAACTTCAAGTAGTGCGAAGACCTCGGTCAATGGAGAGAAGAATATATATATATATATATATATTAGTTATATATATATGTATATGAATTAGAAAAAAGTTAATAGACAATCGCTTGGTGCAAGCGTGGTCCAAACGTGACTGATGTGGCAAAATTTAAATACACCGTTTAGTTCAAAGAGAAGATGGAAAAAATTGTAAAAGAAATGAAATCAAAGTGCAATGAATCCAAGAGAGATTTTCTGCATGGTAATTTATCGAAAAAGATTGCAAAGAGGAGACTTTGTGCTACAGTCACGATTGCTGTCGTGACTCATGAAGAATCTTGAGGTGGATTCAAAGGCGTGGGCGAGAGCTCTTGATCAAAGCTCTAATGGCTGACAAGGCATGCTCTCGTTTCCTCCACAACTCAATGGCCATGGCTGAGTCTCTCTCGAAGTGAGGCTATCTATGTGCAAGTTTGTCTTTTCATTCTATTGCTTGATAAAAGTAAAAGGAAAATGACGACCCACGGTTCCAGCACGCCAAATCAGATCAATGTGGTATCAATGAACTAGATCAAATGAGCATGAAGACAAAGAACTAACACACATGCAAGATCCAAACGATTGAACACGAAGACCCACCTAAAGGCTAGACACAACCTACCTCTGTTTTGGTTTCTTTCTTCCTTATTTAGAGAGTTCTTTTTTTTTCTCCCTGATGTAGCGTCAATTGACTCCTCACTGCTAGCAACTCAACGGTACGTAGAAGCTAGAATTATATAAATTAATGTACACACCAATAAATTGATGAAAAAGATGCACATTATTCTTCTAAATCGTTTAGACAAGACAAACACTGCAGTCAACTATTCTTTTGGGCCCAGGTGCCACTTTTCTTTTAGTTGGGAAAAAAAATGGTTGAACCGATGAAAAGCATCGATTTTGTTTTTTCTCCCTAGGGAAATTATTATAAGCACTATTTTTTCCTCTGAATTATTGGCACTAATTATTTTGCGTGATAGTAAGTTGA
Source organism: Carya illinoinensis (assembly GCF_018687715.1). Lineage (NCBI taxonomy): Eukaryota > Viridiplantae > Streptophyta > Magnoliopsida > Fagales > Juglandaceae > Carya > Carya illinoinensis. The sequence continues at coordinate 5,142,235 of NC_056765.1, forward strand.
ATTTTAGAGGAACCTTAGAACTTATTCATTAGTTTGTTTAAATAGAGAGCTCCGTGTCGTTTGTTCATAATTAAATTATTTATTGATATAAAATGACAAGATCAAAATTAAATTATTTTCTTATTGCTTTTTGATGCTACCGCAAAATATATATCATGTACATAAAGTAAAATAAATTTTAATTTTAATTTTTTAATTGAACAAAAACTAAAATTAACATTTTAAGTTTACATAGAAACCTCATAATAGTAAAGTTTAAAAATTAATTAATATGATTTTTTTTTATATTATAGTTTCTTTTACTTTACTTTCATTTCAAAAACACTAAATGTATATCAAATTAAGTCACGTTAGTTTATAAAATTATATGATTTCTTTTATAAATTTAACGATACTAAAAAAAACTCATGTATCGTATTGGAAAATGTCCAAATAGATCAATAATGATTGTTTAGACACAAAACCAAATTGATCATGAAATTGTCTGGGAGTTTAGGAAGGATGATAAATATATGTTATTTATATAATATATATGAGAGGAGGATGATACATAGAAATATTATTTTCTTTAAATATATAGTTTGAGAATGTGTTTTTGGTTTTTATTATTACTTGATTTTGTTTTATTATTATTATTATTATTATCACTACACCTTTTGACTTATTGACTATATTTTGTTAGAAATGATGTGGCAATTTTAGACCAGGGGGTTGATTTTCATTGGGAATTAGTTTGCTTTTTAAATTATATTTTGAATTATTAATTGTTAATTCTATACGCAATTTGGTTTGGATATTACGATTTATTATTTTATTATTACTTTTTATCTATTTTTTACTATTTTATAATATTATTCACTACTATTTAATACTTTTTTATTACTATTCATAAAATATCTGATATCACCTCACTATCCAAACACAAGATTCTCTCATCACGGAACCCCTTATCTTTGCGTTGCAGGTTGGTAAAAGCCATTCACAGGGGTACAAAATAAGTTCATGTCAGCATGCATTAATATCTATGTGAAAAAAGAAAGATCAGAATAAAAGGTTGTCCTCTGAATAATGGCAAGTACTTTAAGTATTGGTTCTTGGTGTGGAAAGTTGGAAATTTAGTCATTTGTTAAGAAAGTAGATCCTAAATCATGACCTAATAAATTTGACTATAAATAGTTCAATTTGTCTTCTTCTTCTTTTTTTCCTGATGGTGATCTCATTCAGCCAAATATTATAAGTTTGAGAGAAAGTATATATCAATTTTAGAAACTTGTTGGTAAAAGAATGACGAGAAACTACTTCTTAATTGGCAACTTCAGCGTGGCATCATGGAAATAGAACGTAAAGAAAAACAAAGAATTCGGTAAAAGAAAATAATTCTTTACAAAAGTCGTAGGTGTTGGTCAAAGAACCAAAGTTTTGAATAACGTTTTAGTAGTCATTTCAATCAAGACACTATAAAGAAATATTTTGATATTGGTATAATGATACTGTTTTGGAATAGTCTATATGGATAAATTAATTATATAAATAAACTATATTATAAAATAAAGACAAAATAAAGAGAAACTCAATAATACTTCGGAATACAAGTTACCAATAATTTTAATAGACTTAATTCAATTAACTACCAAGTTACGACTACTAATCTAGCGTATTTTTAATCACCTATATAGCATTTTAATTTTTAATAACCCATACTTTTAATAAACCATCTTTTTTGTGTGCCTAATGGAAATGATTCGTACTATGTAGTAGGGGAGAGAGAGAGAGAGAGAGAGCCATTGGTGTGCAAATTTAGAAAAAATTAAAAAAAAAAAAAAGTCCCTCATTTTAAGTTCAATTTTATAAAATACCCTAGTCAGCAAGTTCATTTACAAAATCGCCATGCTTTGATATCCTGCAACTGGGTTTTATGTACTTGTAGAAATTCACATACTAGGTGAAACATCATAAACTGGCCGATATTTAACTTGGTACAAAATGTAAATCTCCTCCATACCGGTTATTGTTCTGATACAATAAATTCTAGCCATCTCGATAGGTATGATACGATTTTTAAAACTTTACTAAGAACTCGGCCACAAACTTCTCAAGCAACTTCATAATTTTTACACGTGGCGGTGGGGCTCTTCTCGAGGCCAATCAACTTTTTTTATCAATCTATTTGATGTTGTAAAGGAAATTAAAACAAGAGAAATATTATTATTTATTTTAATTATTATCTTTTCTAATCATATATTGTTAATGAAAAATGATTCCTTTATAACTCTTTTACAACTCTATATAAAATTGAGGATAGTTTCAAAACTTTGTGAAATTAAACAACTTAAATATTTCACTACTATTTACAAATTTGTAATATCATCATGAAATCAAACAATTCTTGATTTATTTATTTGGTTAGGGTGTAGCTAAACTTGTTAGATATTTTTCTTTAGTGTGTAAAGTTGAAAATTGAGTCCTTTGTTAAGAAAATAGACCACATCCTAAATCATGACCTAATAAATTTGACTATATATAAACAGTACTGCAATTTGTCCTTTTTTTTTTTATTATTTTTCTTTCCTGATGGTGATCTCAGTTTTTTGATAGTAAAATATTGTTCATTCATTCATAAACGGGAAATTACAACTATACATGAGACATTACAAGCTAACTATTATTTTTCAAACTCCCCAATATACAAATTTCTTTATGACTAGTATGGTCTTGTCTATTGCTATAAATCTTTCAGACAGACTATAAGAAAGATAGCACTCTATCTTAAAACACTGTCTAAGACAATATCAAGCCCCATACTCCCAAGGAGTGGAGGACACACTCTACAGACCTCAGGTCTTAGAAACAAAGTTTTTTGTTTTTATCTTGTTTTTTACAAAACACAAATAAAAGATAGAAAGCATAAATTACATGATGAGAAAATAACGAATGACAACTTGAAAAGTTATAGATTCACATTTTTAACTTTGGAGGAAATCAAAAACCAAATAAAGAGGTGTGAGGAACACGTGCTACTCTAAAAGTATGACGTATAATTAGATATAAAGAAATCGGTGCCCCAAAAAAACCGTTAATGACGGCAGTTGATGGTGATGTCATTGGTTCAAATACAAAGAATTCAGTGAAAGAAAATGGTGAGCAATTTCCTTAATTATTATACTAGGAATTTTTTTTAATAATGAGTGCAACTACTTTTGTCTTTGGTGTGGAAAATTCTTCCCAAAACCTCCTAACTTTACCAAAATTATTATACTAGGAATTTGTTTTAATAATGACTGCAACTACTTTTGTCTTTGGTGTGGAAAATTCTTCCCAAAAAGCTGTAAAAAAATTAGTTCACATATAGATCTCATTATAGTAAAGTTTACAAATTCACAAGATTTTTTTGTATTAATTCATTTTATTTTAATTTAATTATAATGTATTATATCAAATCAGATTAATTTACATATTAAAGATGAGAAACTTCCCTGCATAGAAAACTAATCCAAGTCAATGGTCAACATTACATAAAGAATACGAATTTGTGGAAGAAAGATGTGAGAAAATACTTTGGCAACTTCCTAATATATATGTGTATCTAATTCAATTTATATATAAATATATATATATATATATAGGAAATTAATCATATTAGGATAAATTATGCATGATCGATCCTCCCTCTAAAATTATATATATATATATATTTATTTATTTATTTAAGTTCGCAGCTCCTTCTGCCTTTTCAGAACTACAACAGAAGCATTTAATAGGATTATGAGATTGAAAAAGAAAATGGATGACTGTTAATTGCATGTTTATTCTATTTCGTGTACTTTCTTATTTTATTTCTTTTCTCTTTCCCCTAGCTTTCCTTTTTTTAAAATAAATGGTTAATGCAGTCGTAAAATTGTAGAAAAATTGTAATTTGTAAGTTGGAAGACAAAGAGGCTATGGAAGAAGAAGATGATCGATTCTTCTCATTATGATCAAATGAATTACAAATGCTATACAATCAATTCATTTATATAGATATAATGACTATTTACAACTTGCCATCTAGACCACTAATATTCATATTTGCATAACTGAATTAACTACCAATCACATGAATTCAAGCTTTTTGTTTCTGTTTGGCTCCTCGAGCTTTTAATTCTAGACCTTTTATATGATTTTGTAAACTCCAACACCCCCATCAAGATGAGAATGGATGTTAATCATTCCCATCTTGCGAATAAGATTATGAAAGTTGAGTGAACAGAGGGGTTTGGTTAATATGTCAGCTAATTGATGCTTAGAAGGAATGTGTATGATTTTGATGAGGCCTGCTTGTAATTTTTCCCGAACTAAGTGACAATCTAGTTGAATATGCTTAGTCCTTTCATGATGCATAGGATTAGAAGCAATTTTAGAGACTGGTTTGCTATCAGTATACAATAATGCAGCTTGAGAATGTTGAACATTTGAATCAACTAGCAAATATATGATCCATTAGATTTCACACGTAGTCGATGCTAAGGCCTTGTACTCAGATTCAGCAGATGATCTACTAAGAGTGGGCCGTTTCTTCGATTTCCATGAGATAAGAGAGTCTCTTATAAATACTGTGAACCTAGTTACACTTCTTCTAGTGTCCAAGCAGCCACCCCAATCACTATTTGAGTATGCTTTTAGATATAGAGATGATTTTACATACATGAAAAAAAAAAAAAATTGTCCTAGGGTAGCTTTAATGTATCAAAGTACCATCTCGGTAGCTTGAAGATGTAATGTACTTAGATTGGCCATAAACTAACCAAGTGCTTGTACAGAGTAAGCTATGTCAGGTCGAGTTATAGTTAAGTACAACAATCGAGCTACATGCCTTCTATATGATGCAGGATCGGTGAGAAGTTGTGAAGAATCAGTTGCACTTAGTTTCAGATTGGACTCCATAAGAAAAGCTACTGGTTTACAATCAGAAAAACCACTATCTTGTAGAATATCCAGGGCATATTTTCTTTGAGAGAGAGTAATACCCTTAGCTGATCTGGCTACTTCCAGGCCCAACATATATTTAAGCTCACCAAAATCCTTGATTGTAAAAGAATCATGTAGAAATTTCTTCACTATATTGATTTGATCAATACTATCAAATGCAAGGATTACATCACCAACATAAATGAGTAGAGCTATGAAGCTGAAGGGGTTTGTTTGATGAATAAAGAAGAATCTGATTTACCTTAAGTGAAGCCAAGTTGTAGCAAAGAAGAAGACAATTTGGAGAATCATTGTTTTGATGCCTATTTCAGCCCATAGGACTCTTTTCAAGCTTACATACTCAAGGGTCATTCTTTGAGGAATAGCCTGGTGGCAATTGCATGTACACTTCTTTATTAAGATCTCCATGCAAAAAAAAATTATCTACATCTAACTGATGTAAATGCCACTATTTTATGGCAGCAACAACAAGTAATACTCTCACGGTTTCATCTTAACAACAGGAGAATAAGTGTCAAAAAAATTTAGCCCCTCTTGTTAAGTGTAGCCCTTTGATACTAGTCTTACTTTATACCTCTCAACTGTGCCATCAGCCTTAAACTTGACACGAAAAACCCATTTACAACCTATTGTAGTTTGTTTGGAGGTAAAATATCAAGATCCTAAGTTTTGTTTAGTTTAAGAGCCTTTACTTCTTCTACCAATTTGCCATTGAGGATGAGAAATAACTTGTTTAAATATTTTAGGTTCAAAGGTTGAAGTAATGGCAGCAACAAAAGCTTTATATCTAGGAGATAATTGAGAAGTATATCCACAGTAGTCTGGAACCGGATGGGTTTGGGTCTGGGTTCTATTTGAGTTGTTGGGAGTTCGTGAAGGGCGATTTGGTGGAGGTGGTAGAAGATTTTTTTTCAGGGGACTGAGTTGCCTAGATTCTATTCTTCATCATATATTGTCCTTATTCTGAATGTGCAAAATCCTACAAGTTTTGATAAATTCCGGCCTATTAGTCTTTGTTCCATCGCGTACAAAAATTTCTCTAAGATTTTGGTTCAAAGATTGACAAGGTTCCTTCCTTTATTGGTTTCTCAAGAGCAAGGGGCCTTAATTATGGGGTGGAGTATTTTCAAGAACATTACGTTGGCTCAAGAGATGGTTAATTCGATTAATAAAAAAATTGCCGGAGGAAATGTTATGTTGAAGATTGATATGTCGAAAGCTTATGACAGAGTTAATTGGGGTTTTTTGTCAAATGTCCTTTCTGCATTTGGTTTCTCAGCTAATTTTTGTAGACTTGTGCAGGGGTGTGTGGGCTTGTCATGGTTTTTAGTAATGATGAATGGCTCTTACAAGGGTTTTTTCAAGTCAACAAGGGGCCTAAAACAAGGGGATCCTCTATCGCCTTATTTGTTTATTCTCATGGAAGAGATTCTTTCTCGATTTCTGAGATGGGATTTTGGAGATGGGAGGATTCAAAGTTTCTCACATCCTTCGGAGGCGCCTTTGATATCTCACTTATTGTATGCAAATGATTTATTGATTTTTGTTAATGGTGAGAAGAGATCCATTCGGTGCCTAATACAAATTTTGGAAAAAATATGAGAAATGGTCGGGGCAGTTGATTAGTAAAGAAAAATCAGCTTTTTTCTTTTCTAAACATATTTCTATGAGTAGAAGATGGAGGTTGAGAAGGTTGACTGTTTTTGTTGAAGGCTATTTTCCGGTGGTTTATTTGGGGGCTCCTCTGGTGGTGGGGTGTCTTAGTTTGGGATTTTGAGCCTTTGATGACTAAGATTAGAAAGAAAGTGGCAGGGTGGAAATTTAAAATCCTTTCTCAGGGTGGTCGACTTATCCTAAGTAGACACGTGCTTTCGAGCATGGCATCTCATTTGCTAGCAGTTCTTAATGTCCCCAAGGAAATTCTTAATAAAATTAATGGTATTCTTTCTTCCTTCCTTCTTTTAGGGAGAAACAGATGGGAATCGGAAAAGGAAATTGCGGGCTTTGTCACATTTGTGCAAACCTACTTGAGAATGTGGTTTAGGTGTTCGAGATCTTGGTGAAGTGCAATGCTCTTTTTATATGAAGTTTGCATGGAGATTGTTGACAATGGATTCAATGTTGACAAATTTTTTTCGTGCGAAATATGTGAGAAATGGCCATGTTGCTTTGGTTGTTCCTATGCGTGCAGGGTCTCGTTTGTGGAAGTCAATTTTGGGAGTCATTCTAGAGGTACTAAGTCAGGTGCAGTTAAGGTGAAGGAAGGGAGAAGTTCATTTTGGTATGATCATTGGTTAGCTAGTGGGCCACTTTCACAACACTTGGATTCTATTCTGAATCCTTAGTTGCAAATTAAATATATATGGCTGGATAATGCTTAGGATAAAGACGTTTTAATTGAGTTAGTGGAGGGATAAAAAGCTGAGGAAATCATGAACTCGGTTGCAACAAGTAAAGCAAGAACAGTTGAATTAATATGATGCCTAATAGTGATGGGTAGTTTTCAACAGCTAGCTCTTGGGATATCATTCAAGTCAAGGCCGTTGTTGTACAAGAAATGGACTAGGTTTGGCATGGTAAACTGTCGAATAGGATCTCTATTTGTAATTGGAAGGCTCTTTTTAATTGCCTACCAGTGGATGAGAATATAAATGGTTGGCATCTTAATGGTGTCCAAGTGTGATTGTTGCAATAGGGGTCAACAGGAATTTGTTGATCATGTTTTGAGTAGAGGGGAGGTGGCATCTATGGTGTGGAAATTTGTAGAAGTTGAGTTTGGAGTTCCTAGTTTGCAAGCAAGCAGCTGGAGGGCTCGAATGGCTCACTGGTTCTTATATGCTAGGAAGTCGTCTCTATGCGGGCAACAACTTGGCCTCCTGCCTAGTGTGATATATTGGAAGTTGCGGTACCATAGGTGTAAGGCTTGGATGGAGGGGTAGTCAGAATCAGTTGCTGGTATTTGGTTGGCTTTGAAGGCGTGTCTGAGGAGCATTGCAGTACAAGTGCAGCAACCTATTGCTGCTTCAAACCGAGTGGTGCTTCAGGTATTAGATATGCAGTTGGGGTCTATAGAGGGGCATGCTTCATGTCTTGTGTGTTGAAAGAGACCAGCAGAGGGGAGTGTGAAGCTCAATGTGGACGATAGTTGTAGAGGAAATCCTGGCCAATGTGGGGGAGGTGGTGTAATACAGGATGCTAATGGCAAATTTATTGCTGTGTTTGCTGCATTTCTAGGGAAGGGCATGGATAATATGAGTTGAGGGCCCTTCTTGCTAGTTTGGAGCTGTGTAGGGAGCTCGGGTTCGTGCATATTGAAATTGAGTGTGACTCACAGGTGGTGGTGGATTGGATTATGGCTAGGAAATGCTCGGTCTGGTATCTTTGGAATTATTGGGATTCACTTTTGCAGTTACTTGATGGTATTAATTTCTCTATTGGTCATCAATATCGAGAGGGGAATGTGGTTGCAAATTTTTTTAGCACAATGTAGGGAGGAAGGCCTAACGAGGAGATTTGAGGTACTAGATTCACTTCCTAGTTTAGTGAGAGGGATGTTGCAAATGGATAGATTAGGTTTGCCAAATTTTCGTACATGGTAGTTGCTAGTTTTTTACTAATTGATTCATTGGATAGGGGTCTACGTGTGAGTATTTTTTTATTGGTTATGTTTTTTTGGTTAGGTATGGGTGAATGTATAAGGTTTTCCTCTGCCACAAGTGAGGGTTTTCTAATAAAGTTTGGGAGTTCCATCCTCCTTCATAAAATAAAAAATAAAGTAAAAATTAAGAAGTAGATAGGTAAGGAAATATAGAATGAGGCTTACCTGCATTAGATTTTGGATTGCAACTGGTAGATGATTGAGTAACTGAAGTTGTCTGTGCCGTATGACCATAATAGAAATTCTGCATGTAGGAGGATTCTTGATCCTTTGAGACTTTCTAAGAGTTTCAATTTGAGTGTTTTCATTTTGAGAATTTGATATAGTAGGAGTTGAAGTAGAATTGGATTATGAAGAGTCAAAAAACTGAGGAAAATTAGGAAAGACAAAAGGTGTATGGACTGTATTTGGTATGGAAGGAAATATGGATTCTTGAAAAGCCACATTTCTGGAAACAAATGTTTTGAGAGTGATAAGATCCAAAAGCTTATACCCTTTGATATTTGGTGTGTAACCTAGAAAGAGGCATTTTGAAGCTCTTGGTTGGAATTTTCCTCTATGAGATGTGACTGTGCTAGCAAAACACAAACACTCAAAAATTTTAAGATAGTTGTAATCTGGGTGTTTTTGAAATAAAAGAAAGTATGGTGTCTGATTTTTTAGAATAGAAGAAGGGGTTCGATTTATAAGATGTGTGGCTGTTAGTACACAATCTGTCCAATAAGAAAGATGCAACTTTGACTAAAAAAGCAAAACTCTAGCAACATTAAGTAGGTGTTAAAGTTTTCTTTCAACCCTGCCATTCTGTTGTGGTGTTTCAACACAAGATAATTGATGTATTATGCCATGGTCATCATAGAAATTAGATATGTTAAACTCTTGATCATTATTAGTCCTAAGAGTTTGACTAGCTGTGTTGAACTGAGTATGAATATAAGAAACAAAGTTTGTGAGAATGGTGCGAGTTTCTGTTTTTATTTTCATGAGATAAAGCCAAGTGAATCTTGTATAGTCATCTATAATTTTTAAGAAGTAATTAAACCTAGAATATGAAATGGTTGAGAAGGGACCCCAAATGTTACAATGGACTAACTAGAATGCTTTATTTGAATAGCTATTTGATACAAAGAATGGTAGCCTTTTCTGTTTAGCTAAAGGACAGACTTCACATATATGATTGTGATTTGCTAGTACATTGGAATCTATCTCACTAATGATTTTTAATCTGGTAGGTGGAAGATGTCCTAATCGAAGATGTCAAATATTAGCAGTGATGTTAAAATTATTTGCTAAAGAAACAAAAGGTGCACAATTCAAATCTGGTTTACTCCTTGCTTGAGCAAAAGTTTGTTGTAGGTGGTATAGACCAGACTTTACTTCAGCAAGCCCATTCATCTTCCAGCTGATTAGATTCTACAAAATGCATTTGGAGTGAAAGAAAAACAAATCAATAGAATTTTCTTTAGTGAGTTTGGAAGCAGATATGAGATTAACATTGAACAAAGGGATATAAAGGGCATTATGTAAGGTTATATTTGATGAGAAATTTATATCTCCAATGAAGTCAATGGGAACATATTGGCCATTTGGTAAATTGACCATAGATGGTTTACTAGGTAAATGAATAGCATTGAAAAGATGGGGAAAACAGATCATATGATATGTTCTCCTGTATCAAGGATCCATGGAAAATTATTTATGTCAACAAAAATAGTGTGACATGATATAATACCTGAGGTAGAAGCAGTGTTTGCTATGGAGTTGGAATTAATGTGTGTATGGGATAAGCTATTTGCAAGTGATAGCAGGTTTTGAATTTGCTCTTAAGAAAATATATTTGGGATGCTTGAATTTGACTCCAAAGAAGAAGCAACATTTGCAGTGGGTAATCTGGTGTTTGCATTTCCATGTGGAGCAGGAAGAACTCTCTTGCCTCATGGGCTTTTCCATCTAGGTGGGTATCCAATTAATTGGAAGCATTTCTCTACAAGGTGTCCAATATATCCACAATGGGAACAAGTGACATCTACTTTTGCTTTTGATTTTGTGAATCGAGTACCATTTGTAGCAACTAGTTTCTGTGTTTGTGCAGCAACCATTGCATGAGAGTTTATAGGAATGCCAACATTAGTTAATGATCTTTGGCTTTCCTCTTGTAAGAGTAGAGAAAATACTTTGCTCGTAGAAGGCAAAGGTGATTAGAGAAGTAATTGACTACGCATCATAGAGTAAGAATCATTCAAGCGAATGAGAAACTTCATCACATAATATGATTACTGCCTTTCTGTGAAATTCTTTAAAATATCACAAGAACATCTTTCAAGAATTCCACATCTACAACTTGGGATTGGCCTATAACTATATATTCATCCCAGAGGGTCTTGAATTCATTAAAGTACTCTGTAATTGATTTTGATCCTTGAGAATTTGAACTAAGAGACTTTTCTAGAGTAAAGACTCTGGGACCATCACTTCGGAGATACCTTGTCTTGATTTCTTCCAAATGTCGTATGCACTTGTGAAGTATAGCAGACTCCCAAGAATCTCTTTGGCTATAGAATTCATTAGCCAAGATAGAATAAGATTATTTACTCTCAACCAAGCAGTTCGAATCCAATAATCACCAAGATTGGATTGAGGCAGAGTACCATCTCTGAATGCAATCTTGTTATTTACTGTAAGGGCAATGGAGATAGATCTATTCCATGCAACGTAGTTTTTACTAGCAAAGATCTTGGAAACTAAAAGTGCTCCAGGATTATCCGATGGATTTTCCATAGAAGCGAGAAAGAAACAAAAAGATTGAAGAAAGAGATCTAAGAGGACAGGGGAAAGCTTATACAACTTGGCTCTGATACCATGTAAAATTGTAGAAAAATTGTAATTTGTAAGCTGGAAAATAAAGAGGCTATGGAAGAAAAAGATGATCAATTCTTCTTATTATGATCGAATGAATTACAAATGCTATACAATTAGTTCATTTATATAGATACAATGACTATTTACAACTTGCCATCTAGACCATTAATATTCATAGTTGCATAACTAACTTAACTACCAATCACATGAATTCAAGTCTTTTGTTTCTGTTTGGCTTCTTGAGCTTTTAATTCCAGACCTTCTATATAATTTTGTAAACTCCAACAGCAGTCTCCAAGTCATATAAAATTCTGATTTAAATAAAAATATAAAGAACGTTGTATATATTGTAGCAAGTAAAAATCCTAAATCTACTTCATCAAATCTTATAGGCGAAATTTAAAACAATCCTATGGTTTTTGTTGTTAGATCTTAAAAATAATTATTGCATCTTATAATTTCTATCCTTTTTCTGTTAGTGAGTTAAGAGGCTTCCAAATCTTTCATTTCAAAGCTTTGAAAACTATATATAGGCCTAGTTTGGATACCAGGATGATATGTTTTCATCTCATTCGGAGTTGCACCATACAATAGTTTTGGCTATCCAAACACAATATTTCATTTCTTAAGTTTTGAAAACATCTACTTAAATGAACAATAAATAAATAGTATAAAATAATAAAAACTATTATGAACAGTGCACAATTCGAGTACTCTATAAATATTGTGGGACCCACACTTTTTCAAATTCCAAAAAGTAAAAACTAACTCATCCCATATCACTATCTAAACATATATATATTTTTTTACAAAGTATTTCATCTCATCTTAACTTAAAAGTTTACTACTATTCAAAACATATCATCTCATCACATCTCATCTAAACTGCGTTACCAAACGAGGCCTTAGTCTCATGTAGCAAATCTAAATTATTGTTTGAAAGCATAGTATCATCTACAAATGGAATTAAAAAATAATTTCACTCCCTCTAACTTAAAGGGACTTTATGTACTTATCAGCAAAGTACAATCATATACTACTATTATTGGGAGTGTATTTTTTTAGTCCAAATCTGAATTTCCTAATTGCAAGCCCAATAAGTATTATATATGATGACCCAAACCTTAAGCTTATAACGTCTACTTTTTTCCCCGAACTTCTCAATCTCAAATGCGTTCTCATATCCACTTGATCTAACTGTGTATTAACACGAGCTATTAATATTATAACTATCCTCAATGAATACCCATCAATAATACCATTCAAGAAGATTCTCAAACAAATTACCATATTATTCAAGAACTTAATTTGCATAAATTGCTAGTTTATGAGCATCTTCGATCATTAAACCTTGTCTACGTACATTATATATATGATTCACTTGAAAGCTTTCGAAACATTATTGTTACTTTGGATACAGTGTCTCTTAGCCTCAAGACCGAATCTCTTTCTTCACTGGCAAAAGGCCCTCCTCTTTCTTGATCTGGCCTTATCTCTATCTTCCACTTTCCCCACTCTCTCTTTTTCTTCTTCATTTTGTAAGGAATCTTTTTATTTCTAAGCTTTGTAAGGCTAAATAAAAACTTACCCTTCTTTTTCTTGGGTTGACAAACATTACCTTCAATTATTTTTAATTATATTCCTTTAAAAAAAATAGAACCACTTAGTTTGGGTAAATTAAAAAAAAAAAAAAAGGCTTTGTTCTTAATTATAAAAAATAAAAATAAAAAGAACCTTACTTTTATAATAGTCTTTTTGCATTAGGCTTAGGACAATAAGTTCTGCTTATAATTACCAGACAAAAAAGGAACTTAATTTTCTAGTAAAAATTTAGGCTCTATCCTTTTTGGCATCCGAATGTAATAGCACTTGACATTTCCTGTGAGACCAAGTTGTTGGGGTTTTGACTACATGTGATTCAAACACAGTCCATTCATTTGATTTATAATATGCAGGGCATCACTAAGAGATTGATCAGAGCTGCTGTGTAGGAGGCTGCAAAGAAAACGGAGATCAGATATGGTGACTTGAAGAAATTTGAAAGTGACTTTATCACATAATAGTAGTAGAATACGTGTTCTTTTGTTGCTCTATGCGTGGAAATGACTTGAATAAGAGATAATTCAATGTAATTTTGTGACTTGAATAGGATACATTTAATGTGTTACCAAAGCAGTTCATATTTGGTCTGGACTTTGGAGTGAGAGTGATGGAGATCAGAAACAGTTCATATTTTTTTCCAATTTGTTCAAGGTGGCCGCATTCTCTTTGCATGCACCTTTTAGATTGGTTTTTGGCATGTCTATCAATGTACAATTTTCCTTGATTTCCTTTGAGAGTCGAGAAGATTTAACCTATTTTTTTCATTATCAGTTGGATGCCATTATGTGTTGAGTAATATGGAGTCTGGTCCACATCACTCGAGCGGAGGCATTGGCCGCTCCAGTGAAGACAAGGTAGAGTGGAACGCTCGAAGGCAGCTCAACAGTGAGCTCGAGTAGTTGCGGGAATGAAGTTCGCTCGACACGCCGCTCGAGCTAACATTGATTTTACACGAATTTTAGGATTTTTCCGCCGTTTGACTATATATATGTTATTTTTGACATATGGTTGTATTGTAGAAGAACAATAATTGCCTCACCATTGTATTGTGATTCCTCAGTAATAAAAATCCTCTGCAACTCTCGTGAACGTCTTCTGCAACTCCCGTGAACGTAGGCAATTTGCCGAACCATGCAAATCTTTGTGTCGTGTGTGATTGATTTCTCCTTCGTATTTATTTTTCACTTTATTATCATCTTTTTTCACAACAATTAGTATCAGAGTCAAGTTCGGGTCTAAGAAAAAACGATGGCTGGAGACGAAGTGAAGGTATCAGGGATTGAGAAGTTTGATGGCACCAATTTTGGATACTGGAGGATACAGATAGAGGACTACCTCTATGAAAAGAAACTTCATCTTCCATTATTGGGAAAGCAACGAGAAAAAATGGATGAGACTGATTGGAACCTATTGGATTGACAGGTTCTGGGGGTTATTCGATTAACCCCGTCGAGATTCGTTGCACACAACATCATCAAGGAGAAGACGACTGCGGATCTCATGCCAGCTTTGTCAGGTATGTATGAAAAGCTGTCAGCGAATAACAAGGTACATTTGATGAAAAAGTTATTCAATTTGAATATGGCAGATGGTACGTTTGTTGAATAACACCTGAATGATTTTAATACTATCACAAATCAATTGTCATCAGTTGAAATTGAATCTGATGATGAGATACGTGCACTGATATTATTGACTTCACTGCCAAATAACTGGAAAGCCATGAGAATGGCTGTCAGTAATTCTGTTGGTAAATCTAAGTTGAAATATGATGATATTCTTGATTTGATTTTGGTTGAAGAGGTACGCAGGAAAGATTCAGGCGAGAACTCGGGTTCGAGTTCAGCACTAAATGTTGATTCTCGAGGGAGATCACAAGACAGGAACTCAAACAGAAGAAGATCAAAATCAAAGCACAGGGACAAGAACAAGTCGAGCCCTTGTCAGCAGGCAACTTGCTGAAATTGTGACAAAACTGGCCACATAAAGAAGAACTGCAAAAATCCTAAGAAGACCGAGAATGATAGTGCTAATATGGTAACTGAAGAAGTACAGGATGTGCTATTGCTTGCAGTTCATAGTCCAGTTGATGACTGGATACCGGATTCAAACGCTTCCTTCCATACATCTTTTCATTGAGAGCTAATGCGGAACTATGTTGCAAGTGATTTTGGGAACATATATCTGGCTGATGGAGAAGCTTTGAACGTAGTGGAGATAGATTGACATTGCACTCCCTAACAAGAATAAATGGACCTTGTAAAAGGTCAGACACATTCCTGAGTTAAAGAAGAACCTCATTTCTATTGGGCAGCCTGATGAATGTGGTCATTCAGTAGTATTCTCAGATAGCACCTAGAAGGTCACAAAAGGGGCATTGGTACCGGCTCGGGGTAAGAAAACTAGTACACTATATATGACTACCGGTTTGATTAACACTATTGCTACTACTGTTGTAGAGAGTAAAGCATATTTGTGGCATTACAGGCTTGGCCATATGAGTCAGAAGGATATGAAAGAACTTTTGTCCAAAGGCAAGCTACCAGAACTGAAGTCAGTTGATCTCAATATGTGTGAGAGTTGCATTGTGGGGAAACAAAAGAAGGATAGCTTCTTGAAAAGTGGTAGAATGCCTAAGACAGGAAAACTGGATCTAGTGCACACAGATGTGTGGGGACCTTCCCCAGTGGCATCTCTTGGAGGTTCTCGTTACTATGTCACGTTCATTGATGACCATAGTAGGAGGGTATAGGTTTATTTTTTGAAGCATAAATCTGATGTATTTAATGTGTTCAAAATTTGGAAGACCATGGTTGAGACAGAGACAGGCTTGAAACTGAAATGTTTGAGGTCTGACAATGGTGGTGAGTATATTGATGGTGGGTTCAATGAGTATTGTGCAGCTCTGGGTATTAGAATGGAGAAGACCATTCCTGTGACACCACAGCAAAATGGAGTTGCTGAACGTATGAACAGACCATAAATGAGCGTGCTAGAAGCATGAGGCTGCACGCTGGATTACCACCTACTTGCTGGACAGATGCAGTCAGCACTAATGTCTACTTGATAAACAGAGGGCCATAAGTTCCATTAGATTGTGAATTGCCTGAGGAAGTTTAGAGCAAGAAATAGGTCAAATTTTCTCACCTTAAAACTTTTGGTTGTCTTTCTTATGTTCTTATTAATTCTGATGCTCGTAGTAAACTTGAGGCTAAGTCAAAGAAAGGCTATTTCATTGGCTATGAAGACGAGACATTTGGCTATCGTTTCTGGAATGATCAAGGTCAGAAAATCATAAGAAATAGGAATGTGATTTTCAATGAGAAGATTGTGGACAAAGACAAGTCTAGTATAACTTCTGAAGCAGCTCCTCAGGAATTTGAGTTCGTAAGATTGGATGACCTACCAGAGATCATAGTACAATGCAGAGATGTGAGTGACGGGGAGAGTGGGTCCAATGCACCCATTCCTATTATTTTGCAGTCAGTTTCAGAGTCGTCCACTCCTACAGCTGCAGTTCGCATGTCAGTTAGGACTATACGTCCTCTACAGTGTATCTCACCTATCTTGAATTATATTCTGTTGACAAATGGTGGAGAACCGCAGAGTTACGAAGAAACCTTGCAAGATGAAAATTCTAACAAGTGGGAGCTGGCCATGAAAGATGAGATGGATTCTCTGTTAGGGAATCAGACATAGGAGTTGACAGAACTTCCATCAGGGAAGAAGGCATTATACAACAAGTGGGTGAACCAGGTGAAAATTGAGCATGATGGTAGTAAGAGGTATAAGGCCAGACTTGTTGTAAAAGGCTTTCAGCAGGAGCAGGGTATTGATTACTCTAAGATCTTTTCTCCGGTGGTGAAGATCACAACTATCAGGATGGTACTGTCTATAGTTGCTACTGAAAGTTTATTTCTTGAGCAGTTAGATGTGAAGACAACCTTTCTTCATGGAGACCTTGAAAAAGATATCTACATACACCAGCCTGAGGGGTTTGTAGTACAAGGAAAGGAAGGTTTAGTTTGCAGACTGAATAAGAGATTATATGGCCTGAAGCAAGCTCATAGACAGTGGTACAAGAAATTTGATAACTTCATATGCAGTGTATGATACATCAGATGTCAGGCAGATCACTATCGCTATGTCAGGCACCTTTTTTTTTTTTTTTTTATAAAGAGCCGGTAGCCACTCATATAGCAGCCCCATCCCAAATTTATTCAAAAGCCCTCACTTATGGCAAAGGAAAACCATGGAAAACATCTTTACACTTGAGAGGTTACAAGAAATCTCAAAAAACCAAGTGTCAAAAGAAACCAAACCAAAAAAAAACCCAATAATATTCAAACTCTAATATAAGGAAGGCTCAGCTTATCAGTTCTAATCATACCCCTTAATAAAGGAGGAATCATATTCAAAGAATCCTAGGTACCATCACAATCCTCAGACACCATTTTTGCCAAGAAGTCTGCAGGGCTATTTCCTTGCCTATAAGCATGTCGAATATTGAAGTTGATATTGCAAAGAAGTTCCATGAGCTCAATCCAATAATCTTCCAAATACCAAATAGGACAATTTAATCCTAATTCCCAGTTTACAACAACTATAGAATCCATCTCTATTTCCACATTTGTGAACCCCAATCTAATCAAGTGTCTCACTCCATGTAACAACAACATGAATTCAGCATAGTTATTAGTGCCAAAATCAAGAAGTAGAGCAAAATGTAGAATTAGATTGCCTAAAGGATCACGAATTAAGCCACCTGCTCCAGCTTTCCTCAATGCCTCTCTTCTACTCCCATCAACATTTAGCTTTATCCAACCTTCCCTTGGCCGGCTCCAACTCACTACTTGACAAGGTTTGCATCGCCTTCCTCTAACAGGAGTTTTTAAGTCCACCACCAAAGATTCATCACTTCAGGATAAAGGCTTTGAAACCTTTAATTTTTCACTCAATTTAGCCAACCAAAATTTAATGCTCCTCCAAATATCCTCCTCCGACTCTCACTTCCCTTCCATTCGAGCACGACACCTACGAATCCAAAGCCGCCAAGTGACAATAGAAGGAATAAGACCCATAAGCTGACCCCTGAAAGAAGACATGGATGCTTTCGCAAACCAAGCTGAGACCGTTTCCATCCAAGTGTTGTGTTGATGTCGAAGGAACCCCATAATTATGGCACATCTCTTCCAAACATTCCTAGCAACTTCACCCGTAGGCAAAACATGGTTCATATCCTCATACGCCCCTTGTGTACAACAGTTACATTTGGAAACAATAGGAATACCCACCCGCCGAATTTTATCATCCATAGAAAGAGCTTTGTTGCTGCTTTTCCACATAGTAGTAGCCATATTTTTAGGAAGACAAGGATGCCAAATCCAATTAGCCCATCTAACCTTAGGTGCTTTAATCCGAGTGACCTCCCAAGCACTCTTAGACGAGAAATTTCCATCCTCCTTAGCCATCCATACTAGTCGATCTTCCCTATCTCTCGGACTATGGAAGGAACAAGAAATTTCCTATGCCTTTTGACAACCCACTAACTGAACAAGAAGATCCATATCCCATCCACTGGTCCTGCAACAATCTTTCAATTTTATGTGAGGCAAGATTATAGGAAATGAAGCTGCAAGAGGCTCATCCCCAATCCATTTATCCAACCAAAAAGAAATATCCCCTCTTCTTGGTTTCCACTTAGATTGGTCAATAACATCTGGCACACTTCTCATCAACATCTTCCAAAATCTAGGGTCTTTATTGGGATTAACAGAAGAAATATGATTATGTTTAATATATTTGGCC
This sequence comes from Carya illinoinensis, assembly GCF_018687715.1. NCBI lineage: Eukaryota > Viridiplantae > Streptophyta > Magnoliopsida > Fagales > Juglandaceae > Carya > Carya illinoinensis. The sequence goes on from NC_056765.1 coordinate 5,161,127, forward strand.
TTAAAAAATCTAGACCAAAGAGATTTTTCTGTTAATAATCTCCAAGCAAATTTCATATGAAAGGCTTTTTGTACCTCATCTAGATTTCGAATACCAATACCACCCTCCTTTACCGGTTTGCACATCAACTCCCATGATTTCCAATGCTTTTTAGGCCTACCATCTTTAAAACCCCAAAAGAAATTGCTAAAACTTCTGGAAATAGAAGAGAGGACAGATTTGGGTACCTGCAAAATTGAGAGAAGATGAATGGGAAAACTACCAAGTACATGCTTTAAAAGCACAAGCCAAGCTCCACTTGACAATAGCCAAGAGTGCCAACCCCTAATTTAATCCCTAATCTTGCCAAGAAACTCATCAAATGCACAGCTTTAAGTCTCCTAGACACAATAGGAACCCCCAAATATTTAAAAGGAAGAGTTTCTTCAGATAAACCAGAGCTACGCAATATGTTACGACACCTGGAACGAGGAATAAGACTCAAGAAAAAAATAGATGACTTCTCCTTATTAACCCGATGGCCAAACCAGTTATCATAGACTATAAGAACCTCAAAAATGGCCCGTATTGACTTTTTATTACCATTAGCAAAGAGCACAATATCATTTGCGTAAAGAAGATGAGATATTGTGGGAGGCCCTCTAGGATGCTGAAACGGAATAATCTTCTTTTCCTGAAAACTCTTCTTCAGAAGTCTGGAAAATATTTCCTCCCCCAGAATAAAAAGGTATGGTGATAAAGGATCACCTTGCCGCAAACCTCTACCTCCCTGAAAGAAACCCTTAGGGATACCGTTCATGACAATAGAGAACCAAGGTGAATAAATACATTGTCTCGCCACATTGCAAACTCCCTCAGAAAAACCAAAACTAGCCAAGGAATGAATAAAGAAATCCCAATTCATACCATCATAGGCCTTAGCCATATCAATCTTCAAAACTACATTACCACCACAGACAAGCTTGTTAATGTACTAAATCATTTCCTGTGTCAAACTCACATTCCCAAAAATGCTTCTCCTAGGAATAAAAGCTCCATGTTCCTCAAAGATTAAACGAGGAAGCAAGGAAGCTATTTGATTTACCAGAATTTTGGTGCAAGTCTTATAGAATACCGAGCACAAACTAATTGGCCGAAATTTGTTAAAGCTTTTTGGATTGTCAACCTTGGGAATCACTACTAAAAAGGAAGCAGTAAATTCCCTCAGAATTTTCCCCCCTTTGAAAAAATCATGGACCCATCCACCACATCCGTGCCAACAATATCCCAACAAGCTTTAAAAAAACTCAAGCTAAATCCATCAGGACCCGGACTACTATCAGTAGGAATCGAAAACAAAGCTCTTTTTACCTCTTGGATTGAAGGAAGTTCTAGAAGTACCAGATTGTCTTCCGCCTGGATAACAGGCACAATAATATAAGAAAGGTCTGGTAATGATGGATGATGAGTAGAAGCCAAGAAGTTCTGAAAATAATTCACAGCACCCGAGTGAACCTCTTCTGGAGATTTCAACCAAATGTTATCACTCACCTTCATATGCCCCACCACTCTACAGTTTTTTGAAGCCATGGCCTTAAAGAATTTTGAGCTTGCTTCTCCCAATTTAGTCCATTCTTGTTTCGCCTGTTGAGCAAGAAGGATTTGTTCTCTACTGTTCCACGTATCAAGTTCTACTTTGGTAGTTACAAGGTCCAGTTCCACTTCCTCATTTGTACCCAACTGCAGTTGCTCCTCTAAAGCCTACGCTCTCTCCTCCAGCTGCTGACTATGAAGGCTAGTCCACCCAAAAACATTTTGGTTCCATAACTTTTCAATTTTTTTAACTTCCTAGCCAGTTGAAACATCCCACCATGACCATGATCCTCCTTCCATTCATTAGTCACAAAATTCATAAAAGCATCATGAGTTGTCCACATCTGTTGGAATTTGAAAGGGACATGACCATATCTTGTATCCTCTGGACATAAATCAACCTGTAAAATAGCATGATCAGAAGAGAATTTTGGCAAATATAAACCTCTAGCCGAGAGAAACTCCAAGTTGTGAGCCGAATTAACAAGTGCTCGATCCAATCTTGCCCAACTCCTAGAACTCCCTTCCTGCCCATTACATCAAGTCATCTTATATCCTTGAAATCCTAGATCAGTTAAACCGGCCATATCAATGAACAAATTAAATTCCTCCAAGGCAATGCGAGGACGAGGACGCCCCCCCAATCCGTTCATTATCTGATCTAGTTATATTGAAATCACCAATAACCATCCATGGGACATTCGAAGACTGTAGCCCACATAAATCATCCCATAATTTTCGACGCTCCCCGTAATTACACTTTTCATAAACAAACGTAATCCACATACATTTATCATTCATCTCAATAGCCATAGGGATACTTTGAGAAGAAAAATGCATCACCGAAGCTTTTACTCTTTAGACCATAGCACCTATAATTTTCTTCCCAGCTCTTGATTAGAAACACTGCCTTCAAAAGATACAGCACTTTGTAACCGTCTAAGATTTTGTTCATCCACAAACGGCTCCGCAACAGCAAAAATACAAGTTTTATTAGTTTTCACCATCTTCAGCAATCTTCTTCTAGAGGACCCAATGCCACATACATTCCAATAAATAATTCTATGCATCAAAATTAAAACATGAGGGCCTATTTCTAGCCCTGTGAGAAGTCCTTACCTTATTTCCCATCTTAGCACTAACAGTTTTTGCAAAGTCTTCCAACTCTGACATAACTTCTTTTTCCGTTTGAATATGGGCATCCTGATTTGCACCCTTCGAATTAGATAATGATGCTACCCGTATTTGCTCTTCATCTGGTACCTCTAGTTGAGCATCCCCAACTATTATAGTCAACTTCAGCATACACTTGGCTTGCTAGTTGTTCAACCTATCGAAAGACCGTATCTCCCACTCCATCCTCCGTTTCGCTGATATTCTCATTTTCAACAAATTGATTTTCTGCCACTTCTTTATTTAGGCGTACACCCACTTCTTCCACTTGCTCATTTAAAGCATCATTCACCAACTCTGGTTTCTCCACAAGCACTGCACCGAGGGCCATAGACTGACCAAGATCCACCTCCTGCAACCCAACTATATTATCGGTCAGAACTTGGTTTGGTAACACTTCCCCCCTCTTCCACCTCCTCATTAATAACTTCTACATCATTCATCACCACTAATGGGTTATCTTCAATCCTTTCACTCTCCTGCAGCTTCATGACTTACACATGGTCCTCCACGGGTTCTTCGTTACAGAGGTTTTTAGGATCCACACATTTTAGTTCCAATACAAATTTTTGCAAGCTATTTTTTTCTGATTTATCTTGCTCTTCTCACCAGTTTTACATGTTTTCCCATTGTGGCCTTGTAGTTTTCACTTTATGCAAAAGGCAGGCAGTGTTTCAAAAACCACTTCCTACAACCAACTAGAAGGAGACCCAGGGGTTCCAATCCAGAAGGAATTCAAAGGAGCTTCGCAGCATCCATCTTCACACACACACATGAGCTCCATCAGTCCTTGTGGCGCACCAAGTAGAGTTATCGCAACATATAAATCTCCCAATAGGCACAGTGAAGATCTTCAGAAAGGATGAGTGGTACAAATTAGGAGGAAGCCCTGGAAGATTGATCCAAACCGAGACCAACGAAGGTTCCTCATTCTCAAAAAAATCTATCGACCAGCGAAAAGCCCTATAGTGAACTCCATCAAAATCTGTTGCTTCTCTGGATAAAGCTTTGTTTAAATCACTCTCAGATTGAAATCGAATAAATACATTACGAGGCTTACTCATGGAAGAAACTACCGGGATACCAAACAATCCCCAACGGGAACGGATGAAAGCTCTGATGGCATCAAGAGAAGGATGCCTCCGGAGGAATTTGAGGACAAGAGAGAAACGGAATGGTTCTGCAGATTTTCTTATTTCATCCTTAGAGAACAAAAGGCAGAGTTCACCGTCAACCACTTTCGATGCCCTGAATGGCACATCAAAAGCTAGAATCGGTTGTGGAGTCGCTGAGACCAGGTTCGCGAAGGTCCGAGAACGACCCGTCAAAACCACCGAACCCACAGCGGCCATAAGAGGCGCAGCTACACCTGCCCAGGATGCAAAACCCAATCGCCCTAATCGCTCACGTCTAGAGAGAAAAAGGGTAAAAAAGTAAATCTGGCGATAAAAATACCCTGATGTCAAGCACCTTAACAATTCTTACATTATTCTATTGCTGTATGTGGATGACATGCTTATTGCAGGGGCTAATATTGATGAGATCAATAATCTGAAGAAGCAGATGTCAGAATACTTCGCAATGAAGTATTTGAGTAAAGCAAATCCTTAGCATGAGAATTTTCAGAGATAGAGTCAGAGGTACGTTGAGACTCTCACAAGCTGAGTATGTGAAAAAGGTACTCAGCAAGTTCAATATGGACAAGGCCAAACCAGTAGGCACACCCTTGGGTAGTCACTTCAGACTCAGCAAGAATCAGTCACCTGAGTCAGAGGAGGAACAAGATTATATGAGTAAGGTTCCTTATGCCTCAACTATTGGTTCACTTATGTATGCTATAGTTTGCATAAGACCGGATATTGCCCATGCAGTGGGAGTTGTAAGTAGATACATGAGTAATCTAGAAAAATAACATTGGAAATAAGTGAAATGGATTTTAAGGTACCTAAAAGGCTCCTCAGAAACGTGCTTGTGTTTCTCAGGAGAGAGCTTAGAGGTGCAAGGCTATGTTGATGCTAATTTAACTGGAGATATTGATAGCAGAAAAAGTACCATGGGCTTTGTTTATACTCTTGGTGGTAATGTAGTATCATGGGGTTCTAATCTATAGAAAATAGTTTCTTTATCTATTAAAAAAGCTGAGCACATTGCAGCGTCAGAGGCTGCAAAGGAAATGATATGGCTACAGGGCTTCTTGGAGGAATTGGGTAAAAAGAATCAGAAAGACACTCTCTACAGTGATAGTCAGAGTATCATATTCCTTACCAAGAATCCAGCATTTCATTTCATGACCAAACACATTCAGATTAGATATCACTTCATACGATCATTATCAGATGACGAACAGTTGTTACTTGAGAAGATTTGTGGAAGCAAGAACCCTATTGATATGTTGACAAATGGTGTTACACTTGAAAAACTAAAGTTGTGTGCAACTTCAGTTGATCTTCTAGCATGAAGATAGGGGCAGTGAGTTGCAGAGGTGGAGGATATTATGTTTGAGGAAGAGGGCGATACAATAAGTGTACCAGTCTCAAGTGGAAGAATTGTTGAGTACTGTGGACTCTGGTCCACATCGCTCAAGCGGAGGCATTGGCCGCTCGAGCGAAGACAAGGCAGAGTGGAATGCTCAAAGGCAACTCGACAGTGAGCTCGAGCGGTTGTGGGAAGGAGGTTCGCTCAACACATTGCGAGAGCAAACATTGATTTTACACGAATTTTAGGATTTTTCTACCGCTTGATTATATATATGTTATTTTTGACATATGGTTATACTGCAGAAGAACAGCAATCACCCCACTATTATATTGTAATTCCTCAGTAATAAAAATCCTCTGTAACTCTCATGGATGTATGCAATTTGCCAAACCACGTAAATTTTTGTGTCGTGTGTGATTAATTTCTCTTTTGTATTTATTTTTTACTTTATTGTCATCGTTTTTCACAACATTATGGTCTATATTGTGTCAAACTTTGATCGAAGAATATCTATCTTTGGTAAGAAGATTTTACTAATTTCTGCAATATTGAATGTTTGGGGAATGTTATAATACTGATCATTCTATGTTTTGGAGTTCGACATAAACTCTAAAATCATCTTGATCCTTCTTGATTAGTTTCTTATATATCAAACATCTACACAATGTTTATTTGGTCGTGGCCTACTACATGGTCGGGTTGTGACATTCTTATTTTCTTCTAAATCTTGTACCCTTATAACAGAAAAAAAAAAAAAAAAAAAAAAAAAAAAAAAAAAAGAGCAATAAAAAAGACTTGCATTCTCATTGCTCTCTTTGTATACAAAGTATACATTTGACTGGCCATGGCACCACTTGCGTTTCCATAGCTTCTACAACGAATCATGTTTTTCTTTCACATTTGTGACAAGCACCCGGTCCAATATTAGCGCAAAATATGCATAAGCCAATCAAAACTTCCACATCAGGTGTGCGGGGTCAGTATGGGATGCTTAGTAGAATTACTTGTATATTTGTGACATGTTCATGACATCTATCCACCTAAAATGAAGTGATCAATATTTGTCGTGTTAATGTTGTCATGAGGTAATTAATGAGTCCTCTTATCTAATTCTATCCAACAAGCTAGCTAGCTAGAAAAGAAAATTATATGCCCTTTCGGCAGCCCTTCTCGCCTCACACATCGGATCACCGAAATTACCACTACTAAATCTTTCAGATCTAATTTTTGTGGCTGAAAAGAGAAAAACTTGTAGCCTTCACGACCATCACAGATTTCAAAATCTACTAGAGTTGGTCCACTGTTATCTGTCCTTTTTCATTTTTGTTTTCTTTATTATATAGTTAAAAAAAAAAAGTTAATCTCTTGAACAGTTTATCCGTAGAGATTGAGTCTTCCATTTCTATGAACAATGAGGTTGATTTTATGTTTAGGCAAAGTAGTGGTTATTGGACATTTCTCTATAAAGAGTATCAGCAATAGTAAAATTCAAACCAATCTAGTAGTGCACGTACTGGTGGAGCTCCAAATGGTTGATAAGGGTGTATCCCTGTATGTATCCGATCATAAATGTAAATTTCTTTTAATAAATGAATGATGATATTTCCTTTAAAAAAGAAAATTGTTTATTTGCTGCTAGCTTTTAATTTCTTACTAAAATGACTATTTCATGTCAAAATTAGTATATTCTCATCACAAATATTCAAATTTGATCATATATGCAATAATTCTGTATCAAAATCGGACAGAACATACAAATTAACCGACGGCAAAAACTTTAATGAGCACAAAATAAACGTACTGTACTCTATATATATATATATATATATATATATCAGTACTTCAGCCTGCAAATGTTATGGTTTGCAAAATGTTTGCAGTTTCATGTAGACTCATGACAAAATATTAAACGGCAGTGTAGATATTGATTTATCATAATATGAAAGACCGTAACCTCGAAATTTCCTACTAATTATAACGTAGTACAGGCCTCAGCTAATTTATGATTAGTCAGTTTTTCCTAGGAGATCAGCTTTTGTTGACTTTTTTTTTTTTCAATTCAAGAAACAGTACTCTCTTATGGCGAAAAGAATATTGTGATAACAAAACCAAGGTTACATTTAAGGTTACATGATCTCAACTAAACTAAACCATTCATAAAACTTTATAATTACGTACCCATGCACCAAGTACTAATTAATTATTTATAGGGAAGGTATGATAGGTTTGAAGTCGTCTCACTATTATTCATTATTTTTTTTATTTACTATTTTATCATTATTTTTTCACTATTATTTACAAATCATTTAATATCGAGTGATCAGCACCCAAGCATAATCTTAGTCTAATTTTATCATTCATCGCGTGCACTTGTCGTGGAAAAACTATGATTTCTTGTAGTACATAAGTAGTAAATGGGTAGTCGATAGGTAGTAACCCTATCACTGCCCTTTTAGGATATCAACTCTTTTGCAAATCAGGATCTGTTTTATGACAGAGTGCTGCTGCTGATATGGAAAATGCAATTCATGAAATGGAAATAAGTCAGGACGTCCAAGCATATATACTTGATCTGAGGAATAATCCTGTAATTTTCCATTTATTATCTTAGCAGCCGGCCGGAATTTTACAAAGATGATTTTCTCACCTTGAGCTTTTAGTTCTGTATATATCATTTTTCTCAATTCTTTAATCATTTTGCAGGGGAGCCTGGTAAAAGCAGGACTTGATGTCGCCCAAGTATGGCTTGATGGGGATGAGACTCTTGTGAATACCTATGATCGGGATGGAAATATCATATACGTCACCCATCAACATGTTCGATGGGCATGCCTTGACTTATGATCCACTTCTTGTGCTTGCGAATATCTAACTTTATGAAGACATTAATTTCTTTCCACTAAGTCGTTATAATTAACATATAACAACTGGTTTAATAAATAAAGAATATGAATGTTTCATGTATCCTGTTTAATGCATTTTTTTTTTTTTTTTTAATTTTGGAAGGACCATTTCCATTCAAAATGTTACAGTGTTACACTATTTCCAGCGATACAATAGCGTCGTAAATACTCTTCACATTGACGGGGTATAATGTATGTATCTTTTCCGACTACACCATCGCCGGAAATAATATTATTTCAAGCAATTATTTCAAATCCCTGGTAAGCAGTTGCCTCATAGTTTGCGGCATCCAACGTGCATCGGATGGAATTCTATTTGAGGCAATTTTTTGCGACGAATTCTATACCTAGAAAATGACCTTTTTCTTGTAGTGACATTTGTAAATCGGAGCATCACTTCACAGAAAAAAAATGAAAGGAAAATAAGTTACTGACTCATAAAAATATCATTGAAGTTTGATCTTATACGAACGACGTACGAGGTGGGAAAAAGCTGAAAATTAACGTAAATTTATTGATGAAAGATCTTCAAATTATAAATCCAAATTAAAGTAGAACAATTGACGATCACATGCATGATAATTCTAAGAATGCAAGTTGAATGAATAAAAGTAGTCACGTCCCAAAAAAAGAAAAAAAAATCAAATTTCAAGTGCTGCTGCATGAAGCTAGATAGCTTAAATAATATTTATTATCGCCCATAATGAAAATTAAATGAATTTCCTAGCTAGATCATCGATCCAAGAATGACAAATACCACCAAACAAATGTCAAAAGCCCAGTGAAAGATCAGGATTTCAGAAGAACCAACACGGATAGCCATAGACTTTGCATTGGGAGCGCCAGCTTCTGGAGGATAGCCATCATCAGGAGACGGTGCTGGGGTTGGAGCCGGAGAATTGGATCCATTCCTCGTACGTGGAGTTGGTGCGGGCGATGAAGATGGAGGAACTCGAAGTGGGGAAGGTGACGGAGACGGCGATGGAGTTGGCTGCAATCCTTCGGAGCAGCCGTGCACCCAGACTGAAACCTTCAGCCCAAGACCGCAGTAGTTTGAGAAGTTGCTGATGAAATAGAAGACACCTTTCTCGGCCAATGGTACGATTGCGGGACCAATGTTGATGACCCTTAAGGGGTTGCAGGCGGTGCAACTCTCGTACTCTTGTCTCGACACTTGAATCACGTCGTTATGTCCGGTCTCAAAGTCAAAACCTGCATGAATCAGATAGAAGGAAAAAAAAAAAGACCATTGGAATTAATTCGTATCATATATATGTATATATGCATGTATCGATCATCATGTTAAGAAATGGATCTTGAAGAAGGTGTTCGAGTTACTGAGAAAGTCGCCGGTCCGGAAGAAATGGGAGAGGGACCAGTTGGAGTAATAAGTTGGGAATGGTGGAATGGACCAGATCGAGCTAACTTGGTATTTTACACCACTACTATCTGGGCATGCTGATGGCGGGCAAGTAGAGGAGCAGCCATATGTCAAGCCAAAGAACTGAATCAACACCAGTACCATGACTGACATGATTACATATAATACAAGGAAAGGTTCTGATCTGAGACCAGCCATTGCGGGAGAGAGAGAGATGGAATGCAGAGTGAAAATGTTCTGCAATTCTGATGTTATACATGGCCAAGACAATGAATGTAGAGAGTGAAGGAGGTTAAGCGCACAGCCAGCACTGATAATGTAACGTTTTGTTAATATGGGTCAAAAGAAACGTACAGTAACGTGGCTTTCTCAGCAGTTATTAAGTCATAACGAATACAAAGGCTAGGTTTTTCCCCGTCAACTTTAGGGCCTTTGACCATTTATATATAATTTGTAAGGTAATGTAGATACTACAATTTGAAACGCTTTGTTATGTGTAGATACATTCATCTATAACACATCTTCATATATTTATTACAATTAGGTTTTTAGTAATGGATTCTACTTTTTACTTTTCTTTTCCTTTTTTCCTTTTTTATTTAAAGGCAGTACTTACGTACTCTTAAGATTTTATCTGGCATTACTCGTATCCATATTATCATTCATTGCATCGGCCTAGCTGGTATTTTAGTAGGAGTGGAATCCGAAATAGGAGCACCTCACAAACTGAATCCCAGGAAAGCATGTATAACGAAAACGAAGGAAGCAGAAGCCGGTGAGACATTCTAACCCTGCACTAATTCTATATATAATATAAATCGAAACAAAAAGCTTATACAAGGTCAAAAACCATTTTTTATGAAAAATTACTGTACAGGAATTAACTGCTCTACTCATACAAAATCCTGAGACTCAGGTGTGCAGATAATCGCAAGAAGCTCCTTTCTTGCAATGCCCACTCTCATGGAACTTGCACACTCTTTGCCCCTTGAAAGGAGGCCTAGAACCCCCTCCTCCCCCTCCACCAAATGAGGACTGTCTGTTCCAAGACTTGCCACCACCATAACCAGAGTCTCCACCATGAGAACCTCTAACATTTTGGTTTGCTAGCATGTCTCCATTGTTGCCCAGATTCCCGGTGGGTGCAGCCCACCCAGGATTTGGATTTCCAGTAGGTGCTGGGCCTTGACCAGGAGCAACCCAACCGGGATTTCCGTTTCCCATTGGTAGCCCTTGACTGGCAGAGACCCAACCGGGAACCACAGTTCCAGGTGCAACCCATCCTGCAGTTCCATTTCCAGGTGCCGGTCCCTGAACAGAAGCACCCCAATTTAAGTTCGCATTTGATGGAACAGGTCCTCCCCAGCCCATGTGATGATTTCCTGGCACTGGACCCCAACCAGTATTTTGATTCTCTGGCCCTGGTCTTGTCCCGGAAGTTTGGTTCTCTCCAACACCTACGCCCCAAGTTAGGGTGGCTGGAGCCGGAGGCTGAATGTCTGATTGATTGCCTGGAACCGGATGTCTCCAAGGATTAGCTGGAGGCAAGCCCGAATAGCCTGCAGTGGGGTAAGTCCCCATTGGATTTCCTGTACTGAATGATGAAGCAGAATTATGGACAGATGGAGCATCACCCCAGTTTCCTTGAGCAAGTGGTTGCACAGGCGGAGTAGCAGGATTAATTGGTTCCACCTTCTGGTATGGAGCGCTTCCCCAGGCTTGGGATTCACTCCCAGGTAAAGGGCTTGAAGAAGTCATATCAGGTTTCGGAACTAAACTAGACCCCCATCCTTGAGATTCAGGATTAGCCAGAGACTGATTCAAATTTTGGAAATTAGTGCCATTATTCTTCATATTTACGTTGGGACTCATTGAAGCATCAGCCAAAACAGATTGTGGCACCGTCGATTGAGCATGCATTAAAAGGGCGTTTAAAGAACCTAGTAGCATACTATTATCTGGCTTGGGTATGGGAACTACCGCAGGATTTGAACTTGCACCAGTATTTTCTGCACCTCGAAGAGCACTCTCTAGGATAACGGCAGCAGGAGGTTGCGTCACATTACCACCTGAGAATGGACTGGCTTCCCTAATGGAAACAGATGATTGCAGAGAATTTTGCAACCGCTTATTTTCAGAAGACTGCCCCTTTGTCACCTCCGTGGTAGTTTGTAGTGGAGTAGGTGAAGGAAGGTTTGATGAATCCTTTTGGGGGTTGGGACCCCACCCATCCGAAGAAATATTTGGGACCTCAACCAACATAGCATGCTTGCCTGCAGGACTGATTTCATTTTGAGATCTCCAACTTCCTCCTACAGATTGGCCTGAAGAACCTCCAGTATTAGAATGTTGATTCAGAGCTCCACGATTCTCATCAAATTTTGATCTTTCACCAACTTGAGCTTCCATACCTTGCTGTAAGGGTGTTCCATGAGGTTTCCCAGAATATGAGGATGACATATGTGAATTTTGCACCACTTGAGCCTTTGGAAAACTGTGATCCACTAATGGTAGGTCTTTCTGGAACTTTCCAGCCAATGCATCAGTCAGAAGTAGAGAATCATTCTGTTTTTCACTGGTTCTCCAAATCTTCAGATCAGCAGGAAAATATCCGGTGTTGTTCCATTTTCGCAACTGCACCATGGAAAATGGTCCCTGGACTTTTCCAGACGGATCCTGATAATGCCACATTTTTTCTGTTTCATTGATTGTGGCAGCAGATTGAGCCACTGCAGTAGAGTGAGATGCTGCTGCAATTTCTGACACAGCAAGATTTGTTTCAGACTTTGCCACAGAGTGGACTGTAAAAGCGCCATGTCCTGAAGTCTCAGCACTTCTTTGCTTCTCCCAACTTCTTGCTTGCTGTGTTTCTCTGTCTCTTCCTTGATTCCGTTCATTCACCATGTCTCTACCGCTAGTAGTATCATCTCCTTTATAAGAGAACCCTTTACTAGACATATTCCTGCTTAATTCTCTACTCGTGTCAGAATAGTTCCTAGTCCCACCCCAGGAATCACTAAAAGCGGGACCTCCTGTTTGCGGAGAAACTGATTCACTTGCCTTCCGGCCAAAATCAGTACCTCTTGGTCTTATGTAAGTTTCTGCATGCACTAGAAACAAAGTCACTCAGTAATTGATAAATAAAAATGAAACAAACAGAAAAACTTAGTGCTGAAAGGGACCTTGTCTCTTATCATATCTTTCACCTTCATCTTCTTCTGATTCATAACTAGGATCCATGTTTGAGTCAGCATGTATTTCTGGAAATTCATCCAGTCTACGCTGGCGCTCCTCAGGTGTCTTAAGAAGTTGCAACTTCTCTACACATTCTCTAAGCGTGAAAGGAGTCAAGGATTTCTTATAGACTAATACTGTATTGCCTTAATTCAAACTAGATCACACATAAATTTGGCTCAACTCTGAGCCTAGTTTGGATAGCAAGATACTCTCATCTCAATATCCAAACACCACAAACACAAACACTTTCCAACTTCAAATCTTCAACTTTTTCATCTAATCATTACAGCTTTCCCCAACTTCCAAATAAAATACAAAAAATAATTCAATTTTTTTTTATAAGTAAATAAATTATATTTATCCAAAAATAGGCAAAAGCCTGATACAATATATAGTTTCCGTAGCTAGGTAAAAAAATAATTCAACTTTTCAAATCCCAAAACAAAAATTCTATTAAAAAATTCTATTCTAACAATATTTTTATTTTATAATATTTTTATTCAACTTTTTCTCTCATTTCCCAAAACCTGATAAACATATTAACTCAAACCATTTCACTACTATTCACAGATCATCTCATCTCACTATCCAAACAAGGCTGATAGTGAATTAAATTCTTTTTTTTTTTCTGATAAAAAAATTAACGAAAGAGAAACTAACAAAAAGCAACAATAACCATAACCCTCAAGCCACACTTCCCTGCCTGTTAGAAACTGAAAAAACCAGATAAAAGCAAACCAACTGCATAAACAATAACAGGATAAGTCGAGGTGCGCGTAAGCTGGTCCGGACACCCACGGATATGAAAAAAAAAAACAATAAAAGGATAAAAAAAAGTCTTGAAGAGTAAAGGATATTCCTTCCTACGCCCTTTTTCACTTGCTCGATCACGGAGATGACTAAGTCGCACTATCTCTGCTTCCAGCCACTGTATTAGAACAGAAAGCATAATGCATCAGACAGGAAATAAAAAATGAACAAGGTGGGGCACAAGATGCTATCTAATATCCATGCAATAACACAAAATCAAACATGAAGACATTATGTGGGGAAGTAAAAGAAATCTATTCAATCCACACTAGAAGCAGCTCGCACAATGAATAGAGCTTAAGTATAATTATCTCTCAAGAGTTAAAATTAAATTTTTAAAGAAAAAATCTTGTCGATAAATTACGAAGTTAGATGGGAAAATGTCAGGAAATCTTTAAATAGCTTTTATGTTCTATAATCTCCATCGTGCGAGAGTTACGCAAAACATCACTAGGACTTAATTCTGACTTTGCCAATACAAACCTAGGATGGTGACGGGACTTGGGACAGCAAATTCCAACCAGCCACAGCCTTCTCCTACTTGAAGGATATCTGCAACCTAGTATACATCTCCTACCAGTAGTATCAGTCTTGTATAGGTTACTTTGATCCAAACATGACTAGACAAGTTCCGCAAATGATCTTAGGATCAAAGAACATCATCTCCTCTCATATCAAGATGTGGATGATGAGATCTTTTTCAACCTATCCTCTAAAAACAATGAGTGATCGTTGGATGAAATTGGGGAATTTTTCTTTAAAACTCTATGTCTTTGGGCTAAGGCTAATGTAATGAATGGTGATGACGTGTTGGAGTTTTTCTAGTTTTTTTTTTCTATCTTTTTAGTCGCTGTATGTAGGTATTTCCCCTCGCATACTTCCTGTGTACTTGGGCTATGCCTATTTATGGTAATAAAACTCTTATTAATTATCAAAAAAAAAAACAAATTACCAATTAATGTTTTTCTAAAATGTTTCTTGCAGATTATTTCTCCCATCTGTCAATACAACAAACATATTCAGAAAACCTATTCATAGTTCTAAAATATCAAGCATAGGCATGCAATCAGCAAAAATCAATAGAAATAACATTTGAAAGAAAGAATCCTACATCTTTGACCCTGACCTCCTGAAGTACCATTGCTTTCTCCTGAATATCTCCCTACAAACGACCATTTTTCTCAGTAAATAGACAGTTTAGATGCTTAATGTTAAAAAATTAAATTAAATTAAATTAAAAAAAAAACGTTGGAGATAGGGCATATAATCACCACAGTCAGCCTGTTGATAAGTCCACACTTTATGCTTTGGCGTAGTCGCTTGCATTCATCCTAGAGGCAAAAAAGAAGAAATGAATAGATATTTAAAAGAATCCACAAAACAAGTGGGCAGAAATCTTCAAACCAAATGTATGCGCTACAAATTTGGACATAATTGACACCCAGGACAACGACAATAAATACATAAACAAATAAAAATTGTAAAGTTTCTATGTTGAACGACTTGAATCACCTCAGTGAACTCTTGATTTGAGATTATATCAATTGATACGATCTCTGTCTTGTTTAAATTTAATATTTCTAGCAAGATATCTGTCATCTTTTTACCAACTTTATAGGGCTCAGCAGCTTTGCATGTACCTGTCACAAATCCATTACAAAACTTTATGATCTTGCAAGACTTATTCCCAATACACTCAGATCAACAAGGCACAGCAAAATTTATCTAAATACTTACCTACAACTTGGACCAGCCTATACAAATCTTGCTTTTGACCACTACCAGAAATCCTTATTCTCACAAAAGAACCAACAACTTTGTCATGTAACATTTCCATATCTTCAATAAGTTCCTCCACTAAATTACGTCTTAAGTAAATTAGATTAATGTTGTGAATATCAATGGCTGCATAGTCGTCAAGATTTGATTGAGGTCCCCTCTCATCACCCTTCTTACGAGTTTTACGTTTCTTATCTCTACCAGTCTTTACAAGGGCATCAGAGATCCCAGCATTCTCCAACTGACTAGATTCAGTATCAACTACACTTCCTTGAAGATCATCAGCCTGAGAATCCTCTTTTATAAGAAAATGGGATTCAAGAAGCTTTAACATTTCAAAATGCCCCACACGTGGTTTCCCAAACAGACTCTGAAGCCTTGAATCACAAATTATTTGACTTTTACGCCGAGGATCTCGAAGTTTGTTTCTCTTTATGTACTCTAGCAAGAGAGCCTGCACATCAAACTGAGACAAAACAGATCTGTCACCATTTTTCATGTGCATAACAAACGCCAAGAGGTCTTTTGATGCCCATTCAGCATTTCCATCTGTGGAAGGACCTTCAGCACGAGTTGCTCGTGCTGGGGCTGGTGAATCAGTTTCCTTGGATCGGGGCTTCAACCTTTTCTTGGCCCTCCTTTTAGAGCTACTTATTTCTATATTACCACAGGAACTGTCTGAATCTGACCCCTCATCATTATTAGCGTCATAAAGTTCATCAGGAGATTCCTGTTTACCAGCAAATCCATCAGACTCTTTCCACGGATTTTTAGCTTGATTGAGTTCTTCTAAAGTCAGGGACAGCTTCTCTTTTAAATCGATATAGTATTCCTTGAAAAGATACTCCCAACTACTTTTGTCATCAAAATCTACTTGACCCTGCATCAACATAAACAAGGGAGTAAAGAGAGAATCAGAATGCTAATAGCCAATACATATTGGAATAATGTAACAACCCAAGGAACGCCCAAGCCACATCTAGAATCCCTTGGAATTTCATTATTATGGGTTTGAGCTTCTCCCTCACAAACAATGTGGGATCTCATTCACCACCTTTCCAAGAAAAAAATAATCCTGGTTATTGCATATAAACATAAAAGGAACAAAAACACACACCAAGCAGATATAAACAGCAGGCTGGGTGGGGTAAGCCTACATGCAATGGCAGATTTCACAAAAAGGTTAGTAATTAATGGGGGGAAATGAGGGAGAAAACGACAGTAAAATAAAACTTTTTGTAACTGACGAGTATTATTTTAGCTGGGAAACTCATTATAGCATTTTTTCATGAATGTTCCAAGGATGGGACAATATCCATTCAGGACAGACTAACACTTGAGAATGACCCTAGAGATTCCTAGACATCAGTCCATTCAACCTAAGATCTTTTGTCTGCTATTCACCTCCTCTAAAATCGTTCCCTGCATCATCTCTATCATATCATTTTCCACTACTTCTAACGATATTTTTAAATCTAACCTATTATCCCCCCCTAATTGAATCAAATCACTATCTATGAAGGGCATTCATTGGTCTTTTGCAGCCAAAAGAAAACCATTATATGTGACTTATCTTTTCATCAACATATGCCACCCCTAAATTTCAGTCACTTTCCTAGGAGAAGAGCAGTCAAGCTTGCAAAGAAGCATCCCTTGTTTCTTAAGAAGAGATGGGACCCTCTGTCCCAAACCATTTATTCCTTCAAGTTATCGGATAAAGAATCCATGCCTTGGCCACTGCAGAAGGCCAAACTTCAGATCAATGGACTCGACGTACAATTCAATTTTACAGCTCACAATGCTTTAATGGTCAGCTTATGCACTAACCCAAAATGTTTCACACATGCAGTGCAGCTAGAGCAACACTACCCAAAGTGAATGCAGAATTAGTAACAAATACACTACAGCATGCGCATTTAATCGACAGAACTAGCAAGGTCTCCAATTAATAAAGAGAAAATGGAATAAAAAAGAATGCCCAATAATTAAACCGTAAAGATGGATAAATTATGAGGCCTTTTAATACACTTCAGTTCCCCAACCATTTCACATACATAATTTAAACTGCATCTACATTGTTCATCATTCACATCACTAACAAGGAGAATGATCCATCCAAGGCAAAGCACATGCAAAGAACCCAAAAAAAAAGGGGGAGGCGATTAAAAAGCATAAAGCACATACCATATCCTTGTTTCCTTGCAGATTGTGTTCAATTAACATGACCGTTTTCATACATGCTGCACAGAAGCCTTTGTTTCTTCTCACACATAAGATAACTGCATCTCTGATGCATGCCTTGCACAAGGAAAATGTACAAGTATAACACATATAGTAGGCATTCTTCTCACAGTTGCTACACAGGTGCCAACCTAAAATCCATAACATAGTAATGCTTTAATTAAATAGATTTACAGTTTGGAATCCAACAGGTAATAGTAACTAAACAGAACTTAAAAAATAGTAACTTAACAAAAACAGATCATGAAAACTAAAGGTCATATGATAGTCTCATGATTCTTGGAAATATAAAGATCAATATTTACACATAATGCTATGAATATATTGAGTAGGAGTTAGCCAATGGAAAAAGAAATGCAACCACAAGAATTACTGGTATGGGATACAATTGCCCGATTTTGTGGAATCACACCATTTCAAGCTTTCACCATGAAGTGTCTATGCAGGCGTGGACCTACAATGGTCCATTGCGCCCCATCCCCACAAAAAAATAAAAATAAAATAAAATAAAACTAAAAAATAAAACTACTATCAGAGTTAGTATTTTGTATGGTCCCAAAAATTTAGAACTCCTATGGGAAGCTCTGGGAGTTAGCATTTTGTATGAAATGCCCCCACAATTAAATTTTGGTCATCCTCCACCAATAAAAATAAAAATAAAAGCTTTTTGTCCCCAGAACAAAACAAAATGAAGTTTTAGCTGTAGCACTAGTAAAACAAAAAAGGTTTAATTTGAATGTGGGAATACTAGGCTTATTAATAAGGGCTTCTGACTCACGTATATATCTTGTGACTTGGCTATGCCTATTATATTATGAATAAAACTTCTTGATTACCTATAAAAAAAAATTAATAAGGGTTTCTGAAGTTTTCAAAGTCTCATATGTTTAAACTCAAATCTGTACGTCCACATGAAATAAACTCCATATAGCCCAAAAAAATCCAAACACTATACAAGCCCCTCTATTCCTCCTCTCTCACTTCTCTCTATTACGATTATGGTTTCTCAATGTGTAACTTTTATAAACAGTTATGACTTATGACTTACAATGAATTTTAATTTTTTTTTTTATAGGTAATAAGAACAATGGATTTCAAATTTAAGACTAATTAGTTTTTTGTTTGCAGATACACACACGCACATATATAGAAAGTCTACATAACTATATGCTCGCTTATTGAGTCCCCCCCCCCCCCCCCCCCCCCCCCAAAAACAAAAGAAAAGAAACACCAACACACACTTAGAAAACCCTTGTTCCACCCATGTCTTTGGTGGTAATTTCATAAAGTACTTGATTCAAAAGAGGGATTTACATACAAAATCCTAGACAAAAGGAAACGGTACAATTAAATGTGCCGTAATAATACAAACACAAAATTCTACCAGAGAATTTCAATGGAAAGAAAGAGGACTAATAAAACTTAATGTACTAAATTAGCTGCACACTTATCAAAAACTCAGTAAAAGATTAGGTTTCTTGCTAGGCTCTTGATGGTTCCTTGTATGGGGTTCATGTTTAGAGACTTCGGGAGTGTTTAGCCTATCCAAGATAAAGCCGAAGTGAAATAAACGAGAAAATAAAAGATAAGGCCTAGGAATCTACCCCCAGCTTTCCAAGCAATCACGTTTAGGAAACCCCAGCTTGGTTGTAATCACACTAACGAAGAAAAAGGCCCATCACACCCTCGTAACACTAAGAAATATGCTGCTAGAATTTTATCCAAATCATTCTATATGACAGACTGATTACCCAAAAAACTCTCATAAAACATTAATATAGGCAACTCCCAATACTTTTGCTAGACGAGAAAGTAAAAACAAAAATAAGATGCATGGGCCTCAGGTTGACCACTCCCACAAGTCAAAAAATCACTCATGAGCCTCAGTTTTTTTTTTTTTTTTTTTCTTCAGCAGACCTTAACTCTTTCCACAACTTCAAACTTTAGCATAGCTGATGAAATCCAAATTTGCTAGTAGCCAAAAATTACCTTCACACAATCAAGAAATTAACAACCCAAGTTATCACAAGAAAGAGGAATACTTCACAGGCGAATAACCAAGATGACAAGCTTGCAAAACTTAAAACAGTGTGTTGGTCAATGATTGTAAATTGAACTTCTAGTCCATCACACCAGTCCACTCCTGGCTATTGTGTACATCAACCATTTGAAAAAGAAAAAGAAAGAATGTACATTCAAACCAGGAAGAGTACTAAAGATGAGTAGTTTTTAATGTTCTCGATTTCCATATGATGCTAGGAAAAAGGAACATAAAGATCAGATGAAGTGCATAAACTAGACTGCAAGAACAAAAAATAATGTCTATAGCATAAAACAAACAATACTATTTTTACCATCAAAGTTCTACAGTTACAGCTAAGGTTCATCTGAGTCAGAAGTTCATTGCTTTAAAGGTCACATCATATGTACACCATCAATTACCAAAACCTTAACAACACCAACTCAAAGTGAGAGAGAGAGAGAGAGAGAGAGAGAGAGAGAGAGAGAGAGAGAGAATCAAAGGCCAAAAACAGCAACATACCACAATTCCATCGACCCTTAGCTCGAAAGAATGCCTCATCGCGATTAACACAGGAAGGATGGTACGCCTTAGGGCATCCCCTAATAATTTTGAAAAGACAAATTTAATTGAATTATTAACAAAATTTGATGAAGAAGCAAAATACTGGTATGAAAATTTTCACAAAGAAAATGATAGTGGTAATCACACCTGCGATCACAAAGCACCAGATCACCCCCATCAAAGCAAATGAAACAAACATCCTCTTCAATCTTCTTCCTTGCTAGGACTCTCACAGGGGCCCGAGAATTCTTGCCACGCTTTCTCTTCCCTCCACCACTACCCCCACTCGCTTCCACCACCTCTATCTCCTCTTTCACATCCATTTCATCCACACCCTCTGTGATTTCCTCTTCAATTTGTGCCACCTCAACCGCTTCTGAATCCTCTGCTTCCATTGCGTTCTCTTTCTCTGCCAAGTCCTCCCCTGCCTCCACAATCTCATCTTCCAATTCACCTGCATTTGCTACATCTACAACTTCTTTCATTCCATCTACATGGCCACCAAAATCTGTATCCACCGCTAAGCCTGCCAAAACCATCTCCTCAGCCACTGGAACTGCCAAATCCATCATCTTAGTCACTGGACCTGTCAAATCCGTCTCCTCAGCCAATGGGTCTGTAAAGTCCATTTCCTCAGGCACTGGGCCTGAAAAATCCACATTCTCTGCTACTCGATCATCCAAATTTGTATCCTCCATCAATTCTGGCAAGTCAGCCCCACCCTTCGTCTCTACTGCCTCCCTTGTTTCCACCATGTCAGGCCCATCCCCCTCTGCAACCTTTCTCAATTCCATCTCCTCAACCAATGGGCCTCTAAAATCCCTTTCTTCAGTTACTGGTCCTAACAAATCCACATTCTCTGCTACTTGACCATCAAAATTCGTCTCCTCTGTCACTTCTACCAAGTCAGGCCCATCCTCCATCTCTGCAGCCTCCCTTGTCTCCACCAAGTGAGGCTCATCCTTCTCTACAACCTTTGCCAAGTCAGCCCCATCTGTCTCTTCAGCCAATGGGTCTGTAAAATCTGGTCCTGAAAAATCCACATTCTCTGCTACTCGATCATCCAAATTCGTATCTTCCATTGGTTCTGGCAAATCAGCCCCACCCTCTGTCACTACTGCCTCCCTTATTTCCACCAAATCAGGCCGATCCTCCCCTGCAACCTCTCTCAATTCCATCTCCTCAACCAATGGGCCTGTAAAATCCATTTCTTCAATTACTGGGCCTGACAAATCCACATTCTCAGCTACTCGGCCATCAAAATTCGTCTCCCCTGTCACTTCTACCAAGTCGGTCCCACCTTCAATCTCTACAGCCTCGCTCGTCTCCACCAAGTGAGGCTCATCCTCCTCTACAACCTTTGACAAGTCAGCCCCATCCTCCTGTGAAAGCTTTTTCATCTTCACCAAGTCAGCCATGTCGTCCTTCTCAGCAACCTCTGGCACTTCCACCAAGTGAGCCACATTGTCCTCCGCCACAATCTTTGGTAATTCCACCAACTCAGTTGCATCCTCTTTCTCTGCAGCCTCTGTCGTTTCTGCCAAATCGAATACACAGTCCTCCTCTGTTTCAACCAATTCGGCCACATCCTCTTTCTCTGCAGCATCAGACGTTTCTCCCAAATCTGACACATCCTCCTTCTCTACGACCTCCGTCATTTCCACCGAGTCAGGCACATCCTTCCCCTCCACCAAGTCAGCTGCATCATCCTTCTCTGCAACCTCCATCGTGACCGCCAAGTGAGAATAACCCTTTTCCTCGACCACGTAAGGCACATCATTGGCTGCATCAGCCACATCCGCCAACCCAGTCTGCTCGGTTCCATCAGCTAAGTGTCCAACGGAACCTGCCTCCTCGGCCACTTCCGTCTCCTGCATGGCACCATCCTGCGTCATGTCACCCATCTCCTGCTCAACTCCAAATCGCAAGCATATCTTTTTCTCCGTTCTGCACTTTTATTTTTTTGCCAACAGCATCACAACCCCTGTTTTTCTTTCAAATTAGCGTCCTCACAAAAAATTGTTACCTCCAGATTCAACAAATAGAAAAGAATAACACGAACCCAGATTCGAAATCACACGGGAATGCAACGTCATTTGGGTATTGGAGGGGGGAATCAAAAACCGAGGAAACCAATTATTGAAAAAAAACCATACAAATGCGAATACATAAACAAAAATATTTAAAAAAGAAAAGAAAAGAAAACAACAAATTAGCCCTAACCCTAAATATTGAACCTGAAATAATTAGGAGATGAGAGGAATGAACCTGATGTGGCGGTTCTCCTTGACGCAGCTGCTGCTGCTGCTGCTTCTTCGAGAGCAGGGGGGGTAAATAAAGACGCACGAACACAAACGGTAAGTTTACGTGAGTCTGTGAAAAAGTGTGAGGTTTTGAGGGAGAGCCAGAGCAGTCGCTAACCGTGGGTTTGACAAATTACCGCCATAGCCCCACAATTACCCTTAAATATAAAATACATATGCGCCCAATACTTCTAAATTTCTAATTTCTAAATATTTAGGAAAGAATTATTTTATTAGAAAATGATAATTTTCGCGTAAATGTATAAGCATTACGTAATTATTTTGAATAAAATAAATAAATAAATAAATAATTTATATGATAAAGAATTAATTTTTTTATAGTAGATTCTACTCTTTTTTAAATCAAATATACAGCATTTACACACTCCACGACTGTACATAGCATTATTCTATTTTATTTTAATGTATACATTAAATTATAAAATTTGATTTATAATTTTAAAAATTATCTTTTAGATCAAATTATACTACATAAGTAGTGTGTGCTCCATATGTCTTATATTACTCTACATTTGTGTACAAAAACAAAACAAAACAAAATAAACAACTATTATTTATTTTCTTTATCCTCTCTTTCTTTATAATCATCGCATTTACTATTTCATTTATAAAACATTATCAAATTGTAATATTATTAGAATATTGTATTCTAATAAAGAGAAAAATAATCATGATAAAAATTTTATAAAACGTAAAAAATGAAGAGATTTCATAAAATATAAGATGAACAATGTTTTTCATCTTTTATTTTTTAGTTTTTAAACTTTTCTATTTGGGGTATTTTTTTTTGTTTTGATAGCATAAAGACATTGCAATCATATTAATATATGAGAGAACTATTAATGAAAAAATCGAAAGATCTAAGAAATATTTATAATGAATAAAAAAATATTTAAATGATATAGAAAATAAATAAATAAACTAATGTAAAAGTTTAGATGCCGCCTTGAAGAATCAAGGACTTAGGTCTCATTTGGATACGCAGTTAGTCTCATCTCGTCTCGTCTCATCTTACATCATCTCAACATACTTTTCAATTTCTCTTTCATACTTTTTCATTAATCATTACTAGTTAGGTCCTATTTGGATACACAGTTAATCCTCACACGCTGCTCACAATTGCATGTGGTCATCACGCGCCACCCCTTCTAGCAACTCTTCTTACCACATGTGCCGAATTATCGAAATTGCCACCACCAGATCTTTTAGGTATAACTTTTGTAGTTGAAAAGATAAGTATGTTGCCTTCATGTGCCGTCAAAGTTTATTGGAGTTGATCTAAACTGTAATCCATTATTTTTTCGTTTTTATTTTCCTTACTGTACAGTAAACATAAAACAATGAGTTCGTCTCTTGGACATTTTGTTTGAAGAGGTTGAGTTTTTCCTTTCTTATGAAATGTGAGGTTGAGTCTCTTTTCTTAAGCAAAGTGTTGTCTCTTGGACATTTGTCTATAGAAACTTAGAGTGTCAAAAGCAATGAAGTTCATACCAGTCCAATAGTGCATTGGTGGAGCTCCAAATGGTTGATATGGGGATATCACTACATGTATCCGATCATAAATATAAATTTCTCTTAATGAATGAATGAATGATGAAATTTCTCTTAAAAAATTTCAAAATAAAAATAATATTAAAAAATAATTTTTTAACTTTATAATATTTTTATTCGAATTTTTCTCTCATTTCTCAAAAACCAATAAAAATGTTAACTTAAACTATTTCATTACTATTCACACATTTCTCGTATCTTCTCATTTCATTTGACTATCCAAACAAGGTCTTAATTTTTTGCTCTTACCAACACAGCACATGTATGATTTTGAAGGAATTCCTAGAAGTTGCATCAAGGCTTTTTAGTGCTGGTTAGGGGTAGAAGAACATTGCCCCTTTGGGAACTTTCTGATGGGAAAAACACTTTAGCCACAAATATATTACATAAAAACAAATCCACAAACTAACATGGTATAAAATGGTACATCAAATTATAAAGTAAATCTAGTGGATTCCAAGAAGTCACTTCAACTTGTATGTTTACTTTTGTGCAATCTTTTTATGTCTATAGCAATTCTCAAGATCAATGTATAATTTTGAAGTAATAGATTCTATTTAGCCATACGCAGGAAACACATTGTATAGCTTATTGGGCACTGGATATTTGGCAACAAAATCTCGACTGCTTCTAGAGTGCATACGCCCTCAGTAAAGGATTTCCCAAAAGTGCACAATAAACCACACCCACTTGGCGAGGACTTTCTTTAGAGCCTTTCAAAGATACAACAAAATATATTGGCATCCTGCAATTCGTATACAATACAGAGGAGAAAAAGGGCAAGAAGAACAATGGACAGGATCGAGAAGACAGGAATGAGATTCAAAGGAGATTCTATGCCTGCGTTTATGGTGGAGGAGATACATCTGTTGATTGGAGAAGCACCTGCAAATCTAATTAGCATGGTAGTCTCTATGAGTATGTTGGGAACGGAAACTGAAATATTTAAGAAGTTGCATAGTTGGATAAACAAATTATTGGTTAAATGAAAAAAACTGATACGTTTACACTAGTTTTTTAATAAAATGCAAGTCACATTTTGATTGGTAATGACATTGTCAGTTTTAGCTCATCCAAAGGGTTTTTCTAGAGGTGGAGGTGGAATTAGACTCTCTAGTTGTGGTAAGATGGATGCAAGGGCAAGGTTGTTGTCTATGGTTTCTTGGGGAGCCGTGGGATAAGATCATAAGGGTTAAACGAGATCCAAGTTGCTAAGAATTTGGTCAAGTTGGAAGGGAGACAGAGTTACATAGTTATTGGTCTGATATACCACCACCATCCATTCCCTAGTATATTACAAGGACTCGAATCAGAAATAGCACCTCACAATCTGAAAGGAAGGAAAGCATCTATAACCAAGATGACTGAAGCAGAATCTGGTGGCATTCTAACCTGCACTAATTCTATATATAGAACACAACAAAAAGCTTATACAAGGTCAAAACCTCTCTTATGAAAAATTACTGTACAGTATTGCTGCGCTAATGACAAAATTTAGAGACTCAAGTGTGCAGATAGTCGCATGAAGCTCCTTTCTTGCAATGCCCACTCTCATGGAACTTGCACACTCTTTGCCCCTTGAAAGGAGGCCTAGAACCCCCTCCCCCTCCCCCTCCACCAAATGAGGACTGTCTGTTCCATGATTTGCCACTGCCATAACCAGAGTCTCTACCATGAGAACCTCTAACATTTTGGTTTGGTATCATGTCACCATTGTTGCCCGGATTCCCAGTGGGTGCAGCCCACCCAGGATTTGCATTTCCTGGAGGTGCTGGCCCTTGACCAGGAGCAACCCAACCAGGATTTGGATTTCCCATTGGTAGCCCTTGACTGGCAGAGACCCAACCGGGAACTGCAGTTCCAGGTGCAACCCATCCTGCAGTTCCATTTCCTGGTGCTGGTCCCTGACCAGAAGCACCCCAATTTAAGTTCGCATTTGCTGGAACAGGTCCTCCCCAGCCCATGTTGTGATTTCCTGGCACTGGACCCCAACCAGTATTTTGATTCTCTGGCCCTGGTCTTGTCCCGGAAGTTTGGTTCTCTCCAACACCTACGCCCCAAGTTAGGGTGGCTGGAGCCGGAGGCTGAATGTTTGATTGATTACCCGGAACCGGATGTCTCCAAGGATTAGCTGGAGGCAAGCCCGAATAGCCTGCAGTGGGGTAAGTCCCCATTGGATTT
The DNA here is from genome assembly GCF_018687715.1 of Carya illinoinensis. NCBI lineage: Eukaryota > Viridiplantae > Streptophyta > Magnoliopsida > Fagales > Juglandaceae > Carya > Carya illinoinensis. Next base: position 5,187,341 of record NC_056765.1, read on the forward strand.
CCAGTACTGAATGATGAAGCAGAATTATGGACAGATGGAGCATCGCCCCAGTTTCCTTGAGCAAGTGGTTGCACAGGTGTAGTAGCAGGATTAATTGGTTCCACCTTCTGGGATGGAGCGCTTCCCCAGGCTTGGGATTCACTCCCAGGGAATGGGCTTGAAGAAGTCATATCAGGTTTCGGAACTAAACTAGAGCCCCATCCTTGAGATTCAATAGGAGTAGGATTAGCCACAGACTGATTCAAATTTTGGAAATTAGTGCCAGTATTCTTCATATTTACGCTGGGACTCATTGAAGCATCAGCCAAAATAGATTGTGGCACCGTCGATTGGGCATGCATTAAAAGGGCATTTAAAGAGCCTAGTAGCATACTATTATCTGGCTTGGGTACTGGAACCACCGCAGGATTTGAACTTGCATCAGTGTTTTCTGCACCTTGAACAGCCCTCTCTAGGATAAGTGCAGCAGGAGATTGCATCCCAAAACCACCTGAGAATGAATTGGCTTCCCTAATGGAACCAACTGTCTGAACAGAATTTTGCAACCGCTTACTTTCAAAAGGATGCCCCTTTGTCATCTCTGTGGTAGTTTGGAGTGGAGTAGGTGAAGGAAGGTTTGATGAATCCTTTTGGGAGTTGGGAACCCACCCATCCGAAGAAATATTAGGGACCTGAACCGACATTGAATGCTTGCCTGCAGGACTGATTTCATTTTGAGTCCTCCAACTTCCTCCTATAGATTGGCCTGAAGAACCTGCATTAGTATGTGAATTCAGAGCTCCACGATTCTCATCAAAGTTTGTATGTGAATTCAGAGCTCCATGATTCTCATCAAAGTTTGATCTTTCACCAACTTGACCTTCCATGCCTTGCTGTAAGGGTGCTCCATGAGGTATCCCAGAATATGAGGATGATATATGCAAATTTTGCACCGTTTGAGCCTTTGGAAAACTGTTATCCCCTAACAGGAGGTCTTTCTGAAACTTTCCAGCCAATGCATCAGTCAAAAGTAGAGAATCATTCTGATTTTCACTGGCTCTCCAAATCTTCAGATTAGCAGGAAAATATCCAGTGTTGTTCCATTTACGCAACTGAACAATGGAAAATGGTCCCTGGACTTTTCCAGATGGATCCTGATAATGCCACATTTTTTCTGCTTCATTGATTGTGGCAGCAGATTGAGCCACCAAGGTAGAGTGAGATACTGCTGAAATTTCTGAGACAGCAGGATTTGTTTCAGACTTTGCCACTGATTGGACCGCAAAAGCACCAATTCCTGAAGTTTCAGCACCTCTTTGCTTCTCCCAACTGCTTGCTTGCTGTGTTTCTCTGTCTCTTCCTTGATTCCGTTCATTCACTATGTCGCCAGCACCAGTAGTATCATCTCCTTTATAAGAAAACCCTTTACTAGACATATTCCTACTTAATTCTCTACTCATGTCAGAATAATTCCTTGTCCCACCCCAGGAATCACTAAAAGTGGGACCTGTTTGTGGAGAAACCGGTTCCCTTACCCTCCTGCCAAAGCCAGTACCTCTTGGTCTCATGTAGGTTTCTGCATGCACTAGAAACAATGTAACTCAGTAATTGCTAGATAAAAAATGAAACAAAATGATATAAACTTAAACTGAAAGGGACCTTGTCTCTTATCGTATCTTTCACCTTCATCTTCTTCTGATTCATAACTTGGATCCATGTTTGGGTCAGCATGTATTTCTGGAAATTCATCCAGTCTGCGCTGGCGCTCCTCAGGTGTCTTGAGGAGCTGCAATTTCTCTACACATTCTCTGAGCGTGAAAGGAAGTCAAGGATGATTTGTAGACCACTCTGTGATACAACTCGACAAAATTTCTGTAGATTTATTACAAACCCCTTTTACATGAGCAATCACTCTGCCAAAAACAAATTACTTAAAAATGGATCAGACTCAAATGCTAACAACTCATCGTAAGCCTTCCCACTAACCTCTGACCAAGTTCCTTATATGCTACTGATTGAATTTACTGACTATATAAGTGATTATCAAAATTGCGGCTCGACAACGCAGTGAACAAATAAATAAGAAGGTTCAATAAGAAAAGTATATAACTACACAAGGTTCGCACATCCACTATAAATTTTGCATGATGAAAGCCCCAAAACCCTGGCACAGGCCCGCCATTCCATGACTTGACAAGGTTCTTCCAAAGAAAAAAAAAATCCGCTTTATAATAGTAGAAAAGCAACAGAATGGAACTTTTTTATAGGTAGCAACAGAATGAAACTAAAGGGAATAACTGGAACAATATGAAAAAAGCTATTTTAAAAAATGAAAGTTACACACGGTAAGAGGAAAATGAAATAAGCACTCATGTGAAATGACATATAAGACCATCACAATGGTCCACACCATGCATCCGATCATCTACCAGAACCTAATGTATAAAAAATTACAAAGAATGTAACAGAGCAACAAAACAACAATACTGATTTTACTTATGCAATCAAAGAGGAGAGAAGCAATATAGCCAGCCAAGATATTCAGCTCATCTATCATTCTTTTAAAATAGAACTCTGAATATCTAAATCATCCTCCCTCTACAACTTTTCTTTGGATCAGTAGCATGAAATTTTATTGTTTTGGAAAAAACTAAACCCAAAGGACTTTTTAAAAAAATAAATGAAATAGTTAATCATGCCTAGGTGTCCCTCTTGTATATGATCTGTGTACATGGGCAATGCCCATCATTCTCCTCAATAAGTTTCTTGTTTACCAGCCAAAAAATTAAAGGAAATAGAAACAAAAAGCAACAATAACTATAGCCCTCAAGCCACACTTTCCTGCATGTTGGAAACTGAAAAAACCTAATAAAAGCAACCCAACTACATAAACAAAGACAGAAAGAAAACAAAAAGGTCTTGAAGAATAAAGGATATTCCTTCCTACGCCCTTTTTCACTAGCTCGATCACGGAGATGACTGAGGCGCACTATCTCTGTTTCCAGCCACTGGATTAGGACAGAGAACATAATGCATCAGAGAGAGAGTGAGAGAGAATATATCAGATGCTATCTACTATCCGTGCAATAAAACAACATCAAATATGAATAAATACAGACATAGGGATGTAGCAATCTCTTAAACTCCTACAAGAAGCAACTCAAACAATGAATAGAGTTTTGAGTATAATTATCTCTCAAGAGGTAAAGTTACTGAAGGAAAAATCATGTAGGATTAATTAGGAAGTTAAATGGGAAGATGTCAGGAGGTCTTTGCAAACCTTTTTCCTGTTCTATAATATCAAACATAATAGAGTTTCGCAAAGGAACATCACTAGGCCTTAATTCTCATTTTGCCAATGCAAACCTAGGATGGCAATGAGGAAGGTTTGGGACAGAAGACTCCACCCAGCCACAACCTTTGCCTATTTGAAAAATATCTGCAACCTAGGTTACACCTCCTAACTGTTGTATCATCTCGGATAGGTTAATTTGATCCATACATGAGTACTGTTGGATAGACAAGCTCCGCCAATGATCTTAGGATCTAATGATATCATCGGCTCTCATAGCAAGGTATGGAGGATGAGATCTTTTTTAATCTACCCTCTCAAAAACGTATTACCAGTTAATGTTTTTCTAAAATGTTTCTTGCAATACAACTAACATTTATAGAAAATCTACTAACAGTTCTATAATATTGAGCATAGACATACAAGCAGCAAAAATCAACGGCAATGACAACTAACAAGAATCTTACATCTTTGACCCTGACCTCTTGAAGTGCCATTGCTTTGTCCTGAATATCTCCCTATGAACAACCATTTTTGTCAGCAAATCGATAGTTTAGATGATAAAACATATAAATGGAGATAGGGCATATAATCACCACAGTCAGCCGGTTGATAAGTCCACACTTTATGCTTTGGCGCAGACGCTTGCATTCATCCTAGAGATGAAAAGAAGAAATGAATAGATCCTTTATATATAAAAAATGAAAGCCAACATACAACAAGTGTGCATTAATCTTCAACCAAACTGTAAGTGCTGCAAATTTGGACATAATTGACAACTATGACAATAACAATAATTGCATTAGCAAATAACAAGTACGAAATGTTCTATGTTGAATGACTTGAATCACCTCAGTGAACTCTTGATTTGAGATTATATCAATTGATACGATCTCTGTCTTGTTTAAATTTAATATTTCTAGCAAGATATCTGTCATCTTTTTACCAACTTTATAGGGCTCAGCAGCTTTGCATGTACCTGTCACAAAGCCATTAAGAAACTTTATGATCTTACGAGACTTATTCCCCATACACTCAGATCAATAAGGTGCAAGAAAACTTAACTAAATAATTACCTACAACTTGGACCAGCCTATACAAATCTTGCTTTTGACCACTACCAGAAATCCTTATTCTCACAAAAGAACCAACAACTTTGTCGTGTAACATTTCCATATCTTCAATTAGTTCTTCCACTAAATTACGTCTTAAGTATATTAAATTAATGTTGTGAATATCAATGGCTGCATAGTCGTCAAGATTTGATTGGGGTCCCCTCTCATCACCCTTCTTACGAGTTTTACGTTTCTTATCTCTACCAGTCTTTACAAGGGCATCAGAGATCCCAACATTCTCCACCTGACTACCTTCAGTATCAACAACACTTCCTTGAAGCTCATCGGCCTGAGAATCCTCTTTTATAAGAAAGTGGGATTCAAGAAGCTTTAACATTTCAAAATGCCCCACACGTGGTTTCCCAAACAGACTCTGAAGCCTTGAATCACAAATTATTTGACTTTTGCGCCGAGGATCTCGGAGTTTGTTTCTCTTTATGTACTCTAGCAAGAGAGCCTGCACATCAAACTGAGACAAAACAGATCTGTCACCTTTTTTCATGTGCATAACAAACTCCAAGAGTTCTTTTGATCCCCATTCAGCATTTTCATCCGTCGAAGGACCTTCAGCACCAGTTGCTCTAGAGTGGGCTGGTGAATCAGTTTCCTTGGATCGGGGCTTCAACCGTTTCTTGGCCCTCCTTTTAGTGCTACTTTTTTCTGTATTACCAGGAGAACTGTCTGAATCTGACCCCTCATCATTATTAGCATCATAAAGTTCATCAGGAGATTCCTGTCTAGCAGCAAATACATCAGATTCTTTTGATGGATTTTTAGCTTGATTGAGTTCTTCTAAAGTCAGAGACAACCTCTCTTTCAAATCTATCCAGTAATCCTTGAAAAGATACTCCCAACTACTTTTGTCATCAAAATCTACTTGACCCTGCATAAGCATGGAAAAGTCTTTTTTTGATAAGTAAGAAAGACAATTTTATTTCAAACAAATTAAATAGGCGAAGTCCATGTGCACAAGACGCATACAAAAGAAAACACCTAAATGCATAAGCATAGAAAAGTAAGTAAAAAAGAATCACAATACTAATAGCCAACACATAGCAGAATAAACACAAAAGGAACAAAAGCACACACAATGCAGATATAAAGAGCAGGCCAGTGGGAGGGGGTAAGACTACATTTAACCATATGTTTCACAAAAATGATTGTAATTAAGTGGGGGAAATGAGGAGAATCTCTTGAAACAAATCCTTAAAAAACAGTAAAATGACCGCCATGCTTTTTTAATGTCACGTGTCAGTAAGGGATAAATACACTTTGTACCCTCAAATTACCAAGGGTTCCACACTTCGCACCCCACACTATCAAAGCTAATACATTGCAACTTCATACTACCAAAAGCTGACCCTTTTCACCCTAGTTCGTGATGAAGAAAAGAAAAAATTAAGATCTTAATAGAAGTTGGAAAGTGTCAGTTTTTAGTAGTTTCAAAGCGCAAGGTGTCTGTTTTGGTAGTTTAGGGTGCAAAGTGTAAAACCCCTAGTACTTTAAAAATGTAAGGTGTAATTTTTCTTGCAATAAGTAGTAGTCTTTATGGATGTTTGGGCATTGGAGGCTCAAATAAATGAACCCTTCTTTCTGTAAGTCAAATTTGAAAGTACAAAGTAGCACTAACCAAGCATACAAGAAACATACAAAATAAAGAACCCACTTAGGGAGAAGTTGAAGAACAAAAAGTCATAAATTCTAGAAAGGTAGAATGACTAGAACTGGTCTGAGCTTTCATATAAAAGGTAGAATAACCTGAGTATTACACAGTTAAGAGTCAAATTATGCACTACTCAAAATAGTATTACACATGTAGTGCAGCTAGAGCAGCACTACCCAAGGTGAATGCACAAATGGTAACAAAATGCAACATCAAAGAATGATCCATCCAAGGAAAAGCAAGGTCTCATTTTTTTTTATAGATAAAATAAGACTTTATTGAATAGAAAGAAGTTGGTGGAAAAGCAAAGTCTCAATTAATAAAGAGAAAATGGAATAATAAACAATGCCCAACAATTGAACTGTAAATATGGATAAATTTTGAGGCCTTTTAATACAGTTCAAACCCAACCATGTCACATATAATTTAAACTACATCTACATTGTTCATCATTCACATCACTAACAAGGAGAATGACCTGTCCAAGGAAAAGCACATGCAAAGAAAAAAAAAAGAAAAACATAACAAAAATACAAAATAAGAAAAACAGACAGAAAAAAGAAATAGCAGAGGAAAAAAAAAGCATAAAACACATACCATATCCTTGTTTCCTTGCAGATTGTGTTCGATTAACATGACCATTTTCATGCATGCTGCACAGAAGCCCTTGTTTCTTCTCACACATAAGATAACTGCATCATTGATGCATGCCTTGCACAAGGAAAATGTACAAGTATAACACATATAGTAGGCATTCTTCTCACAGTTGCTGCACAGGTGCCAACCTAAAATCCATTAACATTTTTTTTTATAAGTAATAAGTTATTTCATTGATATAAAGATAGGCATAGCCCAGATGCACTAGAAGTATACATGTGAATACACCTATTTAAGAACTAGAAACAGTTACAAGGAAATCATGGAACCTAAAATCCATTAACATGATAATGCTTCAATTAGATCAGGTTAAAAGTTGGGATTTTCAGTAGGTAATTAAACTTAATATAAAAATAAATAAATAAAAATAGTAACTTAACAAAAGCAGATCATGAAAACTGAAGGTCATATGATAGCCTCATTTTTTTATTTTTTTTTATAAGTAAGAATAGACTTTAATTTATTGGAAAGATGCATAGCACAAATATACAGTAAGTATACATGGATTACACCTAGCATCATCTAGGAACTAGAAATGGATAAAAGCAAATTGTGAAAATTATCCCCATTATAATCAATGACCGAAGGTCTGAAGCCCAAAAAAAAAGTGTTGTAGAAGAATCTTTTCAGCCCATCCAAGAAACGCTCCCCGTCTTCAAAATACCTACCATTCCTCTCCATCAAAAGGCAGCACAAAACACAATGAGGAATCATTTTCCTAGCCGCAGCAACGTGAATCTATTGAAAATATATAGATCAACATTTACACATGATGCTATGAATCTATTGAGTCAGGGTTAGCCAATGGATAAAGAAATGTAACCACAAGAATTACTAGCATGATATTGTATACGTCCTGTGTACTTGGGTTTTGCCAATTCTTGGGAATAAAGTTTCTTATTACTTATCAATAAAAAATAAAAAATTACCGGCATGGTATCGATTGCCTGACTTGGTGAAATGACAGCAAAGGTTTGATTTGTATGTGAGAATACTAGGCTTACTAATAAGGGCTTTTAAAGTTTTCAAAGTCTCATATGTTGAAACTCAAACCTGTATGTCCAAAAACACAAACACCATAAAGCCCATTCCCGCAAGTATAAAATTACTCAGTTCCCCTACTTCAGTCAAAATGAATTGAAACTGAATGAGAAGCAACCTAACCTAGATAAACAACAAATTATGACACAATTCAACTTAGATTAGCCCGGCAAGGTCCCAAGAGAGCTCTCCATCATATGAAATATCCGAAACTTAGGCTTGAGCATTCAAACCAGGTTTTCCTCACTGCCTACAAGTCTTCAAAAGGGGCTGCCAGTGATGTTCCCCATCACCACCTCAATCCTGTAATTAGCTGAACAGCATAAGTGACAACATCTGTAAGTAGTAACCTTTGTTCCTTACGGTCAGGTATTCCCTAGTTGTCACCAGAAAAAACTCTGGGTCATTGAGTATGTTTGGTTAAGAGAAATTTTGAGAATGTTAAAGAGAATTCTTTAGTGTTCTTTTTAGCTGTATTGTTAATTGAGCTTTGAGAAGTAGATAAGAAAATTTGAACTTTTTTTTTGTTTTGGTAAAATTGCTTTGGTTTGCATTTTTTATTTTCAGGCATTTTCACTAAAATCTAGGCAAATGATTGAATGAAATGTTGAAGTAGAATTTTTTATTTTTTTTATTTTAGATTGAAAGATGTTTGAATACAAGTTGAAGAAATTTTGAAATTTTTGATTAAGCCAACATAGCCTATGCTTCATGCCAAAATAACCAACATGACGAGCTTTGCAAAACTTAAAACAGTGTGTTAGTCGAGGATTATCAACGGAACTTCTAGTCCAATGAGTCCATCACACCAGTCCGCTACTGGCTGTTGTGTACATCAGCCTTTTGCAAACTACCCAGATGAGTACTAAAGATGGGTAGTTTTTAATGTTCTCAATAATGTGATGATTGGCAAAAAGAACACAAAGATCATATGAAGTGTAAAAACTAAACTGCAAGTACAGATAATAATGCCTATAGTAGAAGAACAAACAATGCTATTATTACCATCAAGGTTCTAGAGTTACAGCTAAGGTTCATCTGAGTCTAGGGTTCAGTGCTTTAGAGGTCACATCATATGTACACCATCACTTACCAAAACCTTAACAACACAAATTCAAAGTTAAAAAAGAAAATCAAAGGCCAGAATAGCAACATACCACAATTCCATCGACCCTTAGTCTGAAAGAATGCCTCATCACGATTAACACAAGAAGGATGGTACGCCTTAGGGCATCCCCTGATAATTCCCAAAATACCAATTTCACTGAATTAGTTACAAACCTTGGTGAGGAAGCAAAATACTGGCATGAAAAATATCACAAAGAAAAATGCCAATGGTAATCAGACCTGCGATCACAAAGCACCAGATTGCCCCCATCAAAGCAAATGAAACAAACATCCTCTTCCATCTTCTTCCTTGCTAGGACTCTCGCCACAGCCCGAGAATTCTTGCCACGCTTTCTCCTCCCTCCACTACTAACCCCACTTGCTTCCACCATCTCTATATCCTCCATCACATCCATTTCCTCCCCAGCCTCCGAGGTCTCCTCTGCCCTTTCTGCCACCTCTACTGCTTCCGAATCCTCTGCTTCCATGGCCTTCTCTGACAAGTCCTCCCCAGCCTCCACAATCTCATCTTCCACTTCAGTCGCATTTGCTTTGTCTACTGCTTCTTTCACCCCATCTACATGGCCACCAAAATCCATATCCACAACTGTGTCTGCCATAGCCATCTCCTCATCCACTAGAACTGCCAAATCCGCCACCTCAGCCACTGGACCTGTCAAATCTGTCTCCTCAACCAACGGGCCCATAAAATCTGTTCCCTCGACTAATGGGCCCGACAAATCCACATTCTCTGCTACTCTACCATCCAAATTTGTCTCTTCCATTGCTTCTGCCAAGTCAGCCCCACCCACAATCTTTGCAGCCTCCCTAGGTCCATCCTCCTCTGCAACGTCTGCCAATTTCGTCTCCTCAACCAATGGGCCAGCTAGATTCATTTCCTCAGCTGCTGGGCCCGACAAATCCACATTCTCTGCTACTTGACCATCCAAATTCGTCTCCTCCGTCACTTCTTCCAAGTCAGTCCCACCCCCTGTCTCTGCAACCTCCCTGATCTCCACCATGTCAGGCCCATCCTCCTCTGCAACCTCTGTCATCTCTGCCAAGTCAGCCCCATCCTCCCCTGCAATCTTTGGCATCTCCACCAAGTCAGCCACATCCTCCTTCTCGGCAACCTCCGGCATTGCTGCCAAGTGAGCCACATCATCCTCCTCTACAACCTTATGTGTTTCCACCAAGTCAGTCACTTCCTCTTTCCTTGCAGCCTGTGTCATTCCCGCCAAATCAGACACATCATCCTCCGGGGCCCCCGTTATTTCAGTGGTTTCCACTAAAGCAGCCACATCCTCTTTCTTTACTACCTCCGTCATTTCAACCAAGTCAGCCACATCCTTATCCTCCACCAACTCAGCTGCATCATCCTTCTCTGCAACCTCCGTCACGACCTCCAAGTGAGACTCACCCTTTTCCTCCACCACGTGAGGCACATCATTGGCAGCATCAGCCACATCCGCCAACCCCGTCTGCTCAGTTACATCAGCCAAATCTCCAATAGAACCTGCCTCCACGGCAACTTCCGTCTCCTGCACGGCAACGGTCCTCTCCTGCGTCATGTCACCCGTATCCTGCTCAGCTCCAACTAGCAAGCATATCTTTTTATTCGTTCTGCACTTTTATTCTTTTCCCAAGAGCATCAAAACCCCTGTTTTCTTTCAAATCAGCGCCCTCACAAAAATTGGTACTTCCAGATTCAACAAATAGAATAAAATAACACTAACCCAGATTCGAATCAAACGGGAATGCAACATCATTAGGGTCTTGGGAAGAAAAATCAAAACCGAGCAAACCAATTATTGAGAAACACCATTCAAATGCGAATACATAAATAAAAATCTTTAAAAAAAAGAAAAGAAAAGAAAACAACAAATTACCCTAACCCTAAATATATCGTAACTTAAAGAAAAAGGAGATGAGGGGGGGAACGAACCTGATGCTACTGGTCTGTAGCGGTCCAGGGCGCTGCTGCTGCTGCGAGAGCTGGGGATAATAAAGACGTAGGAACACAAGACGGTAAGTTTACGTGAGCCTGTGAAAAAGTGAGATTTTTTGGGGGGGAGAGAGAGAGAGCCCGAGCAGTCGCTAAACGTGGATTTTGTCAAAATTAAGACCACAGCCAACCAAGGCAAGTACAAGTGGTAATCCTACTCTCGGGACTGCCTATGTTAATGCTTGTCGGGTTCACTAGATATCTACAACAAATTCATACACCTTGTTAATTGTAACATATATTTATGAGTTTTGTAAGTATCGTATTTTTAAAAAAAATAATATAATTTATTATTAAAAAATTAATTATTTTATAAAAATTTTATATTTACTAATTTTTTTCAAATGTATAACATTTATATATTTTTAGATTGTAAATGTCATTTCTCTTAATGAAATAAAAAATGCTACTCCCACATAATTATTCTACCAAATACCTCTACCAAGTGAGGTGGCTACCACCATGTGGGAAAAAAAAATCTTTCTACCAGTTGAGATTTCCTCTACCAAACTCTCATTTGTCATTTTAATCAACTTCTCTATTTGAAATTCGGGGAGATTTGAGAGTAGAGATGAGAATTTTAAATTTGAGATGAAAGTTTAAAATATTATTTTTAGTAATATTATTGTTTTGAGATTTGAAAAAATTGAATTGTTTATTATATTTTATGTGAGGATTTGAGAAAAGTGTAATGATGATATGAGAATTTTGAATTAGAGATGAGATTTTTTTGATCCCAAACCTAAGCCTCTTGCCAGAGGCCGAATCTGCCCGTTGTGCCTCAACTCTCATTCGGTAAGCTGAACTCATCTCTCATTTATCCATTTTGAAGCCCTAAGCCTCTCATTGAATCCTCATTGTCCCTCAACACAATCTACTACCCTAAATCCTAAACAATACTTTCTATTGCTACTTACCTCCATCCCTTCGTCATGGCCTGGATTCCACTCTTTCTCCCTCTACTTGTTTTGCCCCTGAGATCCTGTCACTGCTTGCTTCCATCCCTCCCCACTCTCTCATTTGAAACCCTAAAACCGAACCCTCTCTTCATTTGAAATTGTGAAACCTCCATCCCTCCTGTCGCCACTAGCATGTGCTGTTGAAAGAATAGCCTGTATGTGTTATTGAAATATACTATTATTGTCTGATGTATATATTCATTTTGATAATTGCAGCCTTGAGTGGTGGTCTTTTAAGCTTCTTATGTTAATTTCTGGACTTCCACCAAATCCACAGTTTGAAACTTGAGTGCTTTCAATATGGCGAGTTTTCATGGAGTATTTCAGATCAAAAACACTTTTGATTTTTTGAGAATTTCTAATCTTTATGCGCAACTAATACTTGTACCTTATAAACCCCTTGCTTCAACGCTTGGAAATCTTATTGTCAACTTCTTTGGATGGTCTCACAACCATCTCAACCTTGAATGCAATACCATATGGACTTGGTGTTGCGACAAGGTTTGATCAATTACACATAAGCCATTTATTAATGCATGTAATAGGTTTCTATTGAGTTTAAATTGCACAAATAATAATTTTTTCTTGTTTTTGGTTTAGTAGAGTTTCAAATTAATTAGGAGCAAGGAACCCCACAAGATGCTTGTGTTGTTGTCTTTGTTGTTTTGTTTCTTGCAATCATAGAGACAAGTATAGTTAAGCACAATCATTTTTGCCAGCCAACATGTTTTTGTTTACACTTTCAGCAACGTGAAAGAAGTTGTAGACTATGTAACAAGCATGGCTCCTTTAATTTCTCTATCAATTATACTGGATACAAGGGGTACTCTCAGGTTGAAAACCTCTCTTTTCTATGTGGCCAAGAAAAGAGAACCGATATGGTATAACTAAGGCCTTCTAGAAAAACAACTTTAGTTTCTTACTAATTCTAAGGAAATTTCAATTATCCAGTTTATGTTTTTATGCTTGTGAATGAAACTTTTGGTGGATTTTGCTTGTGTCTCATCTCCACATGAAGGCAGTGTAATATGTTATACAAGACATTAGGTTTAGTGTCATAGGGTCTTGGTATTGTTCTGTCTTTTTGTTCTTTCTTTCCCCCCTTCTAATCCCAAGTACTGGAAGTTAGAACAGCCACTACCCTCCAAACTTGATTGATTTTGAATTTTGTTAGCATGCTACATTTGTGATAGCTGGTAATTTGAAATAAAAGAGAGAACCATCTTGTTGATTTCAAAGCAGACTCAAAATCGAGCTCAGTGCCATAATCCCAATTTAAAAGTGTTGAAAGTGTTTGATTAAATGATCCGTCAACAGTAGTGAATAATTTATAAATGAAAAATTCTATATACTATACTACTATTCCATTTTCATCCCATTAAATATGATTTGACACATTTATTATAATTAAATGATCATTTATTATATATTTTTTTATTATCTAATAGTGATAAATATGTCACATCTTATTTAGTAGGATGAAAATAAGATGGGAGTATTGTGTATAGCATTACTCACACATTTATATTTTCATTTCTTGGATTTTCAATTTCATGAAGTCGATTCTTGGATTTGACTACTTTTCCAAGTTAAAACATCCATCAGATTTTCATTAATAAATTTAGCAAAAATCTAACGTGGCATTCCGCATTTTCAAAAAATATTAAAAAATCTAAAAGCTGCGTAAGTTCGTCTAAAACATAAAAAATAAAAAAAATAAAAAAAAATAAAAAGAGAGAGAGAGAGAGAGAGAGAGAGAGAGAGAGAGAGAGAGATACAAAAAACTAGAAAAGAAATCTAACAAAATAATTAGTTTTAAAATTTAACAATCTGAAAAACACGAAATAATTTGATCACAGTCTGAGGGCAACGTGCAAATTCTTCATGTAATTTTTTTTTTTTAATGAATTTAGATTTTTATGTAATTTCAATGTTTTAAACTATTTTATTATTTATAGCCACTTGGCATTCAACATAAACTCCTAAGACTCAGCTCAAGTGGTAAAGGCTTGAGTTCCGGTGGTATGCCCCTCCAAAACCTACGGTCGTATCCTCTTGAGTGTAAATAATTTATGTGAATTTTCGAATTAAGGAATTTTTCTATTGAATTATCTGATATGCAATTATGATAAATTCATTATCGAGAACTTATGGACTCTCAAAATTAGTCAAGACTTTATTCTTGGAGATTCGGTACCAATAAAAAATAAATAATAAATAATATGAGAACACAACGGCATGCCACATTAGATCCTATTAGGTTATTCAATAGAAATTTGATTAAAGTTGTGTTTGGATATTGGATTGAATTGAGTTGAGTTGAGTTGAATAAAATATTGTTAAAATATTAGTTTTAAATATTATGAATTTGTTGAGATTTGAAAAAATTAAATTTTTTATTATATTCTATATAAAAATTTGAAAAAATTATGATATTCAAAGAGTAAATTAGTAAAATTAAAAGCCCAACGAGTAAATAGAGAATTGTTTAAAATTTGATATTTGACCCAAAAATATATAATCTCTCTCTAGTATCATTTTCTGAACCTAGGACAGTCTGTGACGGCAAGAATGCTTTAGTTCTATTTGGACAATGAAAGTGTTTTATCTTATTATTATAATTTTATCAAATTTTTATATAAAATATAATAAATAATTCAATTTTTTCTAATCTCAAAATAATAATAATATTAAAAAATACTATTTTATTCAACTTTTATCTTTTGACTCACTATCCAAACAGCACCTTAGTGGGCTTATGGCCTATGCTTGGTCAATAAAAATAAAAATAAAAGAAGCAAAACTGCAATATCTGATTCATACACTTTCTTTACTCTTAGATGCAATCAAAACACCAACACCACATGTACATAAACAATTTTACCAAAAGGTTGAAGATGCCGTCGTTGAGGTCGCCGCAAATAATCTCGAGTCTGTAAGCATTTAAATCATGGAAAATAGAAGTCATAATGAGAATACATTAGAAACAGAGTTGGATTAATCATCATCACATCATCTGGTCACACAATTGGCATTCAGTTTTTATTATCAGTTAAATCCATTCCAACGTCATCAAGCACGAGATCCTACTAATAAGAAAAATAAATCCTCAACATCAATATAAAGCATATATCCCTACCAAAGGAAGTTTCAAATCCACTTCTTTGAATCTATTAAATTTCAACCTTCAATTTCTCCAAAACTAGGCAACTTGTCCTTGAGGTAAAAGCATAAAAATATAGAAAATCCCAGAACATGATCAACATCCATCAGAATCTCCTCGGATAACGATCCATAAACCTGCCAGAAGGGCACTCATATGCCAGATGCCCCCGTCCACCACAGTTGTGACAGATCATCATGGGGCCCATGCAATCCCTGCTCATATGACCCAGCTGCTGGCAGTTCCTGCATACAACATCGCGGTAACCACCGCTGCGAACACCACCACTGCGCTCTCCGAGAACATTGGATTTTGGGCACTGTCTAGCCATATGTCCAGCTACATTGCACAAGTTGCAGATGGGCTCGTTTGGACAATCCCGTGCCAGGTGACCTGTCTTCCTACAATTGTTGCACGCCTTCTCATTTGTACAGTCAACTGCAATGTGGCCCTGCTTATAACAGTTGTTGCACAACCTCAAATCCCCAGGTGGTAGCGCAGGAGCCGTGCACTCTCTAGCACGATGCCCTGCCTTACCACAGGTGTGACAGATGCCCTCATTTGGACAATCACTGGCCATGTGGCCAGGTTCTCGACAGTTCCAGCATAGTGACTTTGTACTGCATTCTGAAGCAATGTGCCTGAACAGAAGCATATGCCAATATTGAATGGAAAGCCATTAAAAGAAATAAAAAACAGAAGAAATGCTATCAACACCATTGGAAGAGGCATATAAGGTCCTGCTTTAGTTAGAAAGAATGAAAATCTTAAGAAGTCGAAGCTCCACTTCTGGAACATACAACCCATGCAAAAATTTCCGTTTTCATCCTTTGAGGATCCCATTATTTTGCACTGAGATTGGTCTAAGCTTAAGGTTAATCTAATCATATAAAGGTTGGGTCTGCAGCAAATTAGAAAAGCTAGGAAAATCTTAATGACTATGAGCCTTTTTTTTTTTTTTTTTTCACACACCACAACCTTGTTATTGCCTAGGACCACCCCCCTTCCTCTTCAGACACTAACGATACAATAGACATAAGACACAAAATGGAGGTGGTAGTGTTGGCCGCAATTGACGAGAGGGTGTCGAGCCAGAAGCCTCCATTGTTTATTAAGCTGATGAGGGTAAAGGCAGATGTGAAAGTAAAGTAGAACAGAAGGGAGATAAGGTGGCAGAGGCAACATTCTGATGGGCATGGTGAAAAAAATGGTGTTACTGGTACCACGATCAAGGCAACTCTATGTTTGCGTCACGAATTGATTGATACCACTGTTATGCAGTGACAGTGGCATTG
Source organism: Carya illinoinensis (assembly GCF_018687715.1). Classification (NCBI taxonomy): domain Eukaryota; kingdom Viridiplantae; phylum Streptophyta; class Magnoliopsida; order Fagales; family Juglandaceae; genus Carya; species Carya illinoinensis. The sequence goes on from NC_056765.1 coordinate 5,203,617, forward strand.
GTTTAAGAGTGAGGAGCATATAATGTGTTGATAAAGATAATGAAGAGTTGGGTAATTTTGGAAGTAGCACTAGAACCTCACACACAGTGCATGGGATGGAATAGCAACTCGCTGGTAGTGGTTGTGGTAAGGTAAGATTTTGGTTTTCGGTAGTTATGGAGGCTGTAATAGCAGCTGCAGAAAGGTGCTTAAATTATAGGTGGAGTTGACACTGTGAGATGTGGTGAAAAAGTCAAACTTACAGATATCAGGATTTGCATGTTTGAACTAAAAGCATAAACTGGTTAATCTCTATTCTATGACATATACACTTTGGGAAGTATTCAAAAACTAAGTGAGACAATGAAAAGGGCAATGCCTTTAAGTATGTACACGCAATTTAACTTCGATGAACATGTGTTCTAATCAGAAAGCACTGTAAAAAAAGTTTACTCACCCAGGCAGGCCGCAATTGTGACAGATTGCCACATTAGGGCATTCCCTAGCAAAATGACCTGGACGTTTGCAATTCTTACAAAGATTGTCGCGGCTGGATGCAAAACCAAATACAGTAAACATTACGCAGAAAATAATGGATGGTAAATTCTACTTCCAAGATCACATTTCTATCACCTTTTTTTTTTTGTTCTTGAAGAAAAAAGGAATTTAGCAAAGCATGACATCACAAATAAATACTGATTTTGGAAAAAGGAAGCCTACAAAATATTAAACTATTGGTGTTTTCTTTTTTTGATAAGTAACTATTGGTGTGTTCTTAGTGAGAGTAAGAACAAAATTGCCCGGGGGCCATGGGGTTGGGGAGAGAGAGAGAGAGAGAGAGAGAGAGAGAGAGAGAGAGAGAGAGAGAGAGAGAGAGAGAGAGAGAGAGAGAGAGAGCAACAGATGACAAAAATTTACATCAGTTTTAAATGTGCCAAAAATTTTAACCCTATCCTTTTCCCTGTATAGAGAAATTGATCAACTACAAACCATAAAAATTCCAGACAACAGGTTAGTATCCTAGACAAGTTCTTATCAAAATAACCAAATACATTATCAAATAACAATATCCAAAAATACTGCATTCAAAAAATAAAACTACATCACTAATATACTGAATATATGTAAAGAAAAAAGTGACCAAGACATATAATCATACATTAGAAATCATTATTACAGAGCACAATTTTTTTGGGAAGAGAGAAGAGAGGGGGGGGGGGCGGATTTCTATAGCCCAGATTACCTTACAATATTTCCAAACAATAGTGCAAAAAACAAAGTAAATCCAAAAATCAGTCTTCCCTTGGCACAAATAGGATGATAATTACATCCAGAGACTATCTCTAGTGAAACATAAGAGCTTACTTTTTCCTCCCTAGCCCACATCTTATGCAAACAAATAAATAATATATAGTCAGAAAACCTGAAACCCCGACGATGATCTCTTCTGTAAGGTGCATCGCGATAGGAAAAGCGATCAGAACGGATCTTACGATCCAATGGACTCCGGCTCCTGCTCCTGCTCCCACTGCCTGAACTCATTTTTAATATTCTCCTCAACAACACCTACCACCACTGCTCTGAAGAAATACAACTAGCACAACACCACACAGCTGCTGCCTTCCCCCTGCCCAAATAACAACCACACACCCAAGATCATTTCCATGTCCCCAAAACAAGCCACCTACTTTCACCTTCAAAATAGATAACACCAAACCCCAACAGCAAACATATAATTTTCAACCAGCAACCATCTCATATCACAACCCCAACAGCTATATCAATGTATGCAGCACCCAGACATTGATAACCCAGTTCCACAACCACACCCTTCAATGGAAATTCAAGCATCCCTTGCAAACAGTCAACAGCCCTAATTCAACACCAGGAATATAGATCAACTGGATTCAGATCCAGCTTCTTATGAAATTATCTAAACCAGATGAAGATCGTACAAGCAATGGATAAGAGAAAAGGGGGGAAAAGTTTAAGAAGGTGGGACAAATTCCTTATTTGACACAAGGGCGATCATTTTCAAACGAATACGTCACCATGGTTTTGAAAAACCGGACCATTGAGGAAAAAGTGAGAGGTCAAGATTAGACATAAAAAACACAGTTTAAAATAATATATTGAAACCAAAGGAAAACGATGATAATAATACTTGAACTGGAAATCATAAACAAACAAAGAACTCCCAAATTCCACGACTCGCAAATACCATCAGACGGAACACAACACTAGAACCCAATTTCCAACCACACAGCAGACCAGCCACAATAACAAGAAACCACACCCAATCTCAAACACATCATATATCCAAGCAAGACAAATAATATATGCAGGAATTCACCAAAATGAGGAAAAAACCTTGAAGGAACAAGACGGAAATTGATACCCGATAAAGAAAAGAGCTCACTGAGATAATAGAGAGCAGAGACCCTCAGCTAAATGAGACGTCCGTCTTCGAGGACAGGATAAGAGGAAGACGATCGGCACGACGTCGCCGTGAATGGTAGGTTTCGTATGGCGGGGATTGGCTCTTTTAGCCTCTAAATTAGGGTTTGTGAACTTGTGAGCGAACAGTTCGGAGCTCCGGTTTGGGAACTGGGCCTTGGGTTTTTTCTGTTTTTATTTCTAACGACGTCGTCTCCTGAGAGTAATTTCGTGGGATTTCTTTTTATTTTCTATTTAATTTAGAAGGTTTATTAAATTTTCTTTCTGTTTTTCAATTCTTTTATAATTACATGAAATACAATTTATCAATGATAGGAACATAACCTCAAATGTCCCCTCAAAATAAATAATAACTCTCCTTATAGTATAAATTTTTTCTTAAATAAATATATTTATAAATAGGTACATTTATATATTTATATGATATAATTTAATTTATAAAAAAATTTAAAATTTAAATATTATAAATTAAACCTTGTTATTTAAGTGACGTAAATAATATACTATAAGTTTCGACGTAAAAATTAAATAAAACATTTTGATATTGATTAATAATGAGTATATCATCGATACAATCATGGATTCTGTGGAGAGGGTCACAAACAATCATGGGGAACTTGGGTTTCAATGATGAAGAACATGGTATATGTGTATTTGGTTGAAAATGAAGCTGAGGGAGTAAGTACACAGTCGAGTTTTTAGCCAAATGAGTTATCGGGTACAAAACATCATCACCTGCAAGCCTCTACGAACCTCTCTTCCGCCCCGCTTCACTCCCAGGTCCAAATCTATACGCTACAAATACATGCGTAACGTTGCTGCGTTTCCAACAATTTCTCTCTGCTTATTTCTGCTTTTTCTTCACGCGCACACACAGACAGACAGACTGTTTTCGTTCGTGTAATCGCTGTGTTTTAAGGTATATATTGTTTTTTCTTTTCTCTTTTGGGTAGGGTTTTTTTCCGTTGTGGTAGTTGTAGGAACCGAATTGGAATGGACGGAAATGATATTTCCTTGGCGTCTGAGGTGCTAGTCGGTGACCGTGAGCTGCTGGACAAGAAAATCGCTGCGATACGAAGTGGCGGTCCTCAAAAAATGCAGGTTATCTGCTGCATTATATTTTTCTTCTCGATATTGCTTATTGTCGGGGTTTCAAGGGAGATTAATCCCACATCGTGAAACAAGTTATGTGCTCTTGATATGATATAGTTGGATCAATGATTCTAACCAAAGAATGCCCAACTTATATTAGAGAATCTATTCACAATTAGTGTGGCCTTCTTCCATCAATTATCTTCTACATCAACTTCTGTTACAGAATTAATTCCATGAGGCCAAACTGATGGCTCGCACTACTTAATAACCGAGCAAGGCAAAAAGGAAAAAAAAAAAAAAAAAAAACTCCAGTCCATTTCTGTTTTTTTTTCTAATCGTATGATGTGATTTGAGTGAGTGATCCTTGGTATCTATGGTTAGTGGTAATTTGGTGCGACTATAAGCTCACGCCCTGGGTTCAAATGCCACACTTGGAAAAAAAAAAAAAAAAAAAAAAAAACTGAAATGGGAAAATAATATATGACGTGCGCATAAATTTGTCTTAGCGAGATTGGATCTCAATTTTCTGCAAGTTCTGGATTTCACTTCTTTCATTTTATCTCAAATGCTAAGGATGATCATACCTGACGCTCAGAAATTGTTATTTTTATTTTCCTTCTTGTTCCCTTTATAATTATTGGAATAGAGAAGGGAAGAAATGCATTGATGTAGGACATCTTTATTTTTGTGTAAGTGAAGAGAAAAAGAGGATTATTCAATTGTGCATTCCTTTTGAATAAATTTTGGAATGGATATGCTAAGTTACCTCCTTAGGGAATATTTTCAATATCAGGTGATTGCAGATTTTGATCGCACATTAACCAGGTATTCGATCGATGGCCAACCTGGGCAAAGTAAGTCTTTTCAGCAACATGTTGTCTTTAATTATTTTCTCCTTTTGATTTTTTTATAGGATTTGCTTTCAGTTTCTCTAATAACATGTGTAGGCAGTCATGGCCTCTTGCAACAGGGGAATCCAGAATATGATGCCAAGAGGCAGCAATTATATGAATATTATCATCCATTAGAGTTCTCCCCAAAAATTCCAATTGAAGAGAAAACAAAGCTCATGGAGGAGTGGTATGTGAAATCAATGACCATGCTGCCTCCATGTTGCTCAAATATGCTTTGACATAGCCACAATTGTAGCTTATAAGCATCTAAATGAGAAAAATCAATTTTTTTTTCTTTTCTGATGAATAAGATAAATCAATTATTCATCTGCGTTCCTTGGAAAGGTATGCTGCTGTAAGTGGCTAATGAATAAAACTTGTTGTACCATTTGTACAGGTGGGGAAAAACTCATGCTCTTCTCATTGAGGGAGGCCTTACATATGATGCGATAAAGCAATCCGTTGCTAATGCCACGATTGCTTTTAGGGAGGGTGTTGCTGAACTGTTTGAGTATTTGGAGGTAACTCTAATCTTATTCAATCCCTATTTTATATATTAGCTCAACTTTGGCACATGGATAGTTGTTTAACAAGCAATCCAATGAGGAGATTGATCTTGTGATTTTGTTTCTAATTTATATAGTACTAGTTGGTATTGAGAATTGAATTATCTTGGCTATTGGTTATCCAAACCCTTCTGCATATCTTGCATATGTTACTTTCTGTTATTTTTGCAGGAAAGAGACATTCCCGTTCTTATTTTTTCTGCAGGGCTTGCAGATATCATAGAGGAGGTTAGTTAAACAAAATTTGCTTTTTCTAGTTGTCACATTCTGCACATATAGCATTATTCATCAACTTTAATTCTGATTTGCATCCTTTTTTCATGTCTGTGTCTTTCTTCCCTCTGTACTAGGTCCTGAGGCAGAAACTTCACAGATCTTTTAAAAATGTTAAGATTGTCTCAAACCGAATGGTATTTGACAGTGATGGTTGCCTTGTCTCTTTTAAAGGTATCCTTTAATGCTTCTCACCTAAAAGACTATCATAATATATGTAATGAGTGTGATCCACTGCATGCACATATGTAAAGTTGACATGCGTTGGGAGTTCCTATGCTATTGCAGTATAATTGGCTTGCAATGGTATTTATAAACTTTTTCATGAGGCAGCAGATGTTATTTCTTTTGTAAAAAATTGGTCTATTTGACAAAACTGACACACAATAGAGCTCACATTTAATCTGTGATAAGTTTCGCTGGGAGTAATATAGAAAGTTTTTTGATAGGTAAATACAATGGTTAAGGGCAGTAATATTGAAAGAAAGTTATATGGATAATTATTCCTTACTTTTGAAAACTTCTGTCTACTTTCAGACAGCCTAAAAGGTAAAATATAGTTTCTTGTAGGATGAAGAGAGTTATGAGTTCCTTTATGATGAATTTGTGTACAGTTTTGAATGCAAGGTCTGTTTCTATTTTTCCTTGGTAAACTTTTTACAGGAAAGACAATTCATAGCCTTAATAAAAACGAGCATGCTCTTGATATGGCTGCTCCTTTACATGAGCAATTGGGTGATGCTGATGGGCCAAATAACAACAATGCCTCGGTGAAGAATAGGACCAACGTGCTGCTTCTTGGTGATCACATAGGAGACTTGGGGATGTCTGATGGTTTAAACTATGAGACACGAATATCTGTGGGTTTTCTGTAAGTTTTTTAAAACTTGCTTAACTCCATCGACCATATATATATATTATATCACCTGGATAGATTTTGAAGTTACGTCCGTCTTTTTAAGCCCTTTTAGACATGCATACTTTCTTCTATCTATGTTCACTCTACAGTGCATTGGTTTTAAGTAGACTGTTATCTATGGACTTTTGTCTGCTTGTACTTAGATGGATGCTCATTTTCGGCATCATATCCACCTCTCCACTGAATCAACAGAATGCAAAATGGTTGTGGGTTCTTTCTTTGCATTTGTCATGATTTGAAACACATTTTGAGTAATGTCTGTCAACCTCTCCTCTGAATCAACAGTTTTTGAGTATAGATGATTTTAGACTAATGTCTATCAATCATAATTATAAAGGCATATAGAATGCAAAATGCTTCCTAGTATCTTGGTTACACACTCTTAGAAAATCTCAAACATGTTCAATTTCCCAAATCCTTGTAAAAGACATTGAAACCACCAAATCAAATATTGAGCTATATCAAAATAAAACCTATAAAAAAATGAGGTATGTCACTCATTGACTCAAAATAATAATAACAAACTACTTTGGTTGCTATGATGTTTCAAAGAAAGGGCATGGACCCAACAAGGCCTAGGTTTGGTATCATAGTGATCAGAAGTGGAGTGGAAAGGTAATTCAATTACTTGATGATATTGTAGCAATCCAAGAAACTGGAAGGAGAGTGTTAACGTCGTGTTTCGTATGGGCTCTCAGGCAACTCGGGTCTTCTGTATTGGGCTTGCAAATATAAAGAAAATACCACGAGACGGTGGCCGTGGTGGTGGCTAGTGAGTCTCTGATGCTAAAGTTAATATCACCTTTTAGAAGGGTGTAAGTACGTCAGTAGAGAGAGTTTCTGATACCTAGGAGTCGTCTTTTATACCTAGTCCCTGGGATCGGATGCCCATGCTCAACGGTAGGGGGAGGTGTCCTCCCTGCAGTTCATTCTGCCATGCTCATTTAATGCAGCGTGGCCCTTTGGGGGTTGCATTTAATGCAGCGTGGTCCTCTGGGGGTTGCATTTAATTCGGTGTGATCATTTGCCTTGTTCTGCCAAGGGATACATGCCGTCAATCTCTTCCTTCTTCTCCCGCAAGAAGATCGAGGATTCCCCACGATCTACGCTCACCTGTCCACTTAAGGTTACCTGGGATTCAGTTTTGTCGAGATAGCATGCTCCTCCCTCCTTCGCACTAGGGTGATCTTCCCGTGCTCCCAAGGCTGTAGATTGGCTTTTGCTCCAGGGCTAGGAATTCGGTTAACTAGGCCGGTGAGTTGCCTGGTCAGCTTGGGCCCCTCACGGTAATGGGCCCAGGCCCTAAGCCCTTGGCTTGGGGAAAAAACCCCCTAATAGAGAGAATGAGATAGGGATTGCTCACATTGTCATTTGAATTTAGCCAACAAATCAGCTGCATGCAACTCTCTGGTAGAATATCTAATTACAAGGAGGGAGTTCCGGGTTTAACAATGAATCTCATCGTTGACCCAGCTGTGTAGTTCGTGTGGGACACGAACCAACAAGGAAGGCGTGCAGTTCATTTATACAAATCAAAAGGAAAAAATGTGAAGGCCGAAATGTCCTAGTTTTAAGGTAAGAATGGTAGCAAGCCTGATGAAAATAGATTGTTCGTGGAAGCGTTTTCATGCTGTAGAGATTGCAATTGGTCCAACAGGCAAAGATAAGGATTGTGGAATGCTTTACAACCAGCAGGTTATCAAGTTAGGAAGTTTATAGTGATGGACAATGTAAAATGTTCTCTGCAATCATGGAATTGAAAGAGCAATTGATTCTTCAAATAATGAGCAAAAGATTCTCCAAAAAGAGATGTCTATGTTAGAGATTACCACGAGGGATTCATTAAGAGGTTTTTGAGATTGGTGCATCCCTAATGATTGGCTAGTTGGAACTTGTATGGATATTAATATAACTGTGTGGAGTGTGGGTGCTGCTGAAAGAAATGGATCATTGATTTGGTTCTGCAGGAAGGTAAGATGGAAGGTGTAGCTGTATGGTCATTTCATAGGCGAATGGAAATATCCCCCATTTTAAATGAAATTTTTGTAGCGCTATTAATGTTGCACAGCCATGCTAAAGCATCAAATGCTACTAAAACCAGGGAAGTTCTATTTTTGGCTTTTAATGGTTAGACTGAGGCTTCTTATACTTATGCATTTCCACTGTTTACTATTTTTAATTATGTAATCAATTATAGTCCTAGAAGATTATAGTTTGTAATTTGATCTAGTTACCAATCCCTTTTAAATGCGGTTTCAGGAATGACAATGTTGAGAACTCTCTTGATAGCTACAAAAGGTCCTTTGATATCGTTTACCTGGTGAGTTGAATGCCTTGCTACAAAATGTCTTGGTTTGTCTATTTCTTTATTCTGACTATTTAGGTAATCATTTCATCTGACTTATTTTTTTGTAAGTGATTTAATGAGCGAGCTTACTAAATTAAGCAATTAAAGATTTAATGAGAGATCTTATCTAGATGAATTTTAAAATTTAGCAACATAAATGCCGTGGTTTGGCTTCACCCTTTGGTAGACTTCTTGACCATGCAGCATTGGAGTCATGAATAAGGATTATACCGTTAATTTCAGCTTCTCATCTTACTTGCAGAATGACACACCCATGTGGGGAGTAGTCGAGCTTGTTTCTCAGCTGTGTTAGACTGGAGGTGATTGACTGCCGGCTAAACTATCAACTTTGTTTATTTGGAGGTGATTATGAAAATTCACTGGAGGCATATTCCTTACTAGGACAAGCTATGCTAATGTTAATATTTATTTATTCTTTGATGAATAAATCCTTCATTCAATGACCTTTATTTTTCTTTACTAGAATGGTATTGGCTGTTGAAATATGTCTACTTGAATGTTTTCTAATCTCTGATTTTGGTTTTGTTAGCGTACAACCTCTACACCCAAAGATATTGCATTTCTATGGTCCTCCTTTCAGGCTCCTGTGGTGACCTCGCAGTGATTTCATGGCTTCAAGCTAGAAATATTTGCATGGCTGCTGTTTATCTAGGAAGCTCCATGCCCATACACCTGATGGAGCTAATTTTTTAGTGTGGAGCATGCTATAAAGATGGGTAGTTTTATGAGGTGGACAGGAATTACGATGACTATTAGAAGATAAATCATCCAATTGTAGGTAGGCTCGTGCAAAAGCCTTCTCAGTTAGTGGACCATGATTTTCGTTAAACTAGATCTATCGGGTTCTCATCAGCTTCTTTAACATGCAGCACCACGATCTAAATTTACTTCCCCATATTCTTCTCTCGTTTTTGTTTCTTTTTTCCCCCCACGAACTCCTGATTTGTTGCATGCATTTTTCGTTCACAAAATGGTTTTTAGATTTTTCTCTCGTTTCTGTCAATAAAAAATCCTGGAGGGACTAAGCCTGGCAACCATGGATGACACATTTTTTAGCATTATTGACTTGAAAAAGAAAAAGACAAAAAGAGGAACAGCAGAAACAGTGCTGTTGCGCTGTATAGAAAGTCGAACGTTTGAATTACACTTTTAAAGTTTACAAGGAGCAATAGTTTACAAATCAACGAAATTAGCAGCGTGAATAAACAGTAATTTACATTCCCCGTCAGAGATGGGAGAAAACATGCAAAACTGTCACCACAAGAAAACATGCAAAAGACATGGTGAGTACAACAACAGTTTCTGCAATTTATAAAGCTCTTATGTCACCTATGTAACCATCATTGCCATCATTCGAATATCACCTGTTGCCTCCAAAACTAGAGATTCAAACATCGGCTGCAAGAACCAGGAATAGCATAACTCAATTTGTAGCTTGCGATGGAAAGTAGCTGATCCCATCAAATCCTTCATGGTATCAACCTGTAACTCCCTTTGGGGTATTGCAGCCAAGAAGCTTTTAATATATTTCTTGCATGATTCCTTCCCTTTACACACAACCTCTTCTCTCTCCCTGTTCTCCGACTCATTCGACTGGACGACCAGAGCTCTATCAGCCGAAGAATCCATGTAGCTTTTAGGTTACACCTTATCACTAGCAGGTTTTTCATCTGATACTTGGTTCTCATTCGACAATTGCACAATAGTTGTCTTTATCAAATTTGAGGACGTATGCTTTGTTGCATCCTTCACAGAGTCTCTCCCCCAAAGTGTCGGTGTAGCAAGCATCTTCCTCAACCTCTAGCATGAAAAAGTGGTCATTCCAACATACAATGTAGACCACAGGCTCATCATTGCTTGAGCAGTCTAATGTAGAACGGATGCTGATCTCATCCCATATATTGTCAAAGGACGTGGCACCGCATAGGAAGTCCAAACTCCCCTTCTCCATTCCTTCTGGATGGAAGAATCCAATAAATGAATTTTATGAAACTATAGAAAGAGGACGTATTTTAGCTTGGAGAATTGTCTCAAGATCAAAGTGTTTGTCAGGGAACTGCTCTATGTAGGCCTCATTGTGGCAAAGATTTCTCCATTCCAATGATCCATCTCTAATCAGCCTATCAAATTCAAACTTGATGAGAAGCTCATCTCGGTTGGAGTGTAGCCAATTAGCAATGACTACAACCAGAGCTGTACATGCTCTCTCCCCACTAGCACGTTCACTCCTTTGATCGATTGAAGCAAAAAAGACTTTATGAGTTTGGAGTTTCAATTGTTTGTCACGGCAGTATACTTCCTTATATTCCCAACTAGCTACATCAAATTTCTCATCCCCAAACTTAGATATTGACGACCCATCTTTACCAAAACCTTCATTCTCAAGCCGCTGCCAGAAAAACTATCATTAGTTGGATAAAAATCAGATACCTTTTATTGAAATGCTAGTAAAAATATAAGCTAAGCAAAAGGTTTGATACATACCCTTGAACTAGACTCATCAGAACGAGAGGAGCTAAGCTGCCTACGATCATAATCAATATCATCTCCACCCTCTTCTCCATAATGTTTTTTCAAAAGAGGCTCCCCTTTGGCTTTATGAATCCTGAGGATTAGTTTCCTCGTCTTCCAAGAAAGGACATTGCGCGTCAAATTCGACCTCAGGATCTGCTCAAAAATTAGAAACTTGTTACGGGAGTGGAAAGTGGACATTGTTTGCTTACAAGAGACAAAACTGAAAATAATTAATAGGAAAATTGTGCGAAGTTTATGGAGTGGAGTTCATGTCGACTGGGCCTTCTTGGCTTAGAATGGGGCGCCGGGAGGGGTGATAGTGATGTGGGATAGGTGGGTGGTGGAAAGGGTGAAGGATTTTATTAGGCATTACACGGTTGCATGCTCGTTTAGTGTGTATCTAATAAATTTCTGTGGGCTTTTGCAGGTGTTTATGGTTTTAATTTAGACACGGATAGAAGGTTGTTGTGGGAAAAACTTGCTGGGATCCATAACTGGTGGGAACTCCCTTGGTGTATAAGGGGAGACTTTAATGTGGTAAGATTTTCAAGTGAAGTTTCTGGTAGTAGAAGACTGCAGCTAGCTTTGGAGGAGTTCTCGGAGTGTATTTTTGACTTGAACTTGGTGGATTTGCCATTAGTAGGGGGTACTACGACTTGGTCTAATAATCAGTCATGGTCTCAACTGGATCGTTTCTTAATTTCACCAGAATGGGAAAGCCATTTCTCAGATGTATGGCAAAAGCGTATGACTCACATTGGCTCGGATCATTGGCCTATTTTGCTCAATTGTGGAGGAGTTTGGAAAGGGCAGCGGCCTTTTAAATTTAAGAATATGTGGTTGAAATAAGATGGATTTGTGGATAGGGTCAAACAATGGTGGTCTTCTTATTAGTTTCAAGGTACCTCCAGTTTCATTTTTGTGGATAAATTGAAAGCTCTTAAAAGAGATCTAAAAGTGTGAAATGTGGAGTCATTTGGCAATGTTGGGGAAAACAAAAAAAATAAAGCTGTTGGAATTTCAGCAGATCGAGAGGAGGCAAGAGTTACAACCACTTACTTAGGAAGAACAAGATAGGAAGGTCGAGCTAGTTGCAGATGTTGAGAGATTGATATTATTAGAAGAGATGTCTTGGCGTAAAAAATCCAGGGCATTATGGTTGCGGGAAGGAGACCGAAGCATGAGTTTCTTTCACATAATTGCAAACTCACATCGAACAAATAACAACATTGAGATGCTGAAAGTTGATGGGGTGGAATGCAGAGACGAGCAGATAATGCATAATCATATTGTTGATTTCTATGAGAACTTACTAACGGAGCAAGTGGGATGGAGGCCTCCACTGAATGGATGAACTTTGATACCATCGAGAAGAGCGATATGTCGTGCTTGGAAAGGGATTTTGAGGAGTTAGAGGTATATGAAGTAGTGAGGAAAATGGCTAAGGAAAAGGCTCTAAGACCAGATGAATTCTCTATGGATTTTTTTTAAGTTTGTTGGGAAGTGATAAAGGAGGACCTTATGAAGGTTTTTCAGGAACTTTTCTGGGTTGAAAATTTTGAAAAAAGTCTCGATACCACGTTCCTTGCATTGATTCCTAAAAAGGCCGGGGCTACCGATATTAAGGAATTTCGGCCTATTAGTTTGGTAAATAGGGTGTATAAGATAATATCCAAAGTTCTTGTGAACAGATTAAGTGAGGTGATGGGGAAGATTGTTACACAATCTCAAAATGCTTTTGTAAAAGGAAGACAGATTTTGGATGCGGTATTAATTGCTAATGAATGCCTTAATTGTAGAATGAAAGCTGGGAACACAGGGATCATGTGCAAACTCGACATAGAAAAAGCTTATGACCATATTAATTGAGACTTCCTACTTCTTTTGCGTAGGAGGTGTGGATTTAGGGAGCGATGGAGGGCATGGATTCATTGGTGTATATATTCGGCAAAGTTCTTCATGTTGGTAAATGGAGTCTCAGTGGGTTTTTTTCAAAACACACGTGCATTGAGACAAAAGGACCCGTTTATTGTTATGGAGGCTCTAAGCAGGATGCTTTCGGTAATGGTTGAAAATGGCTTTCTAGATGGCTTCTCAATATGAACCCCGGATAGAGGTTGTATTAATATTTCTCATTTATTATTTGCAGATAATACATTAATTATTTGTGAAGCCAAGCAAAATCAGATGCGAGTTTTGAAGGCCCTACTTTTCTACTTCAAGATAGTTTCTGGTTTGAAGGTAAATTTGGAGAAATTAGAATTGATGCCAATTGGGGTAGTTCCTAACATTTGACAGTTAGTGAGAACGTTGGGGTGCAAGATAACCTCCTTTCCTTTGACTTACCTGGGACTTCCATTGGGGAGTGCCTCGAGGGCTCCTTCGGTATAAGATACAGTGATTGAGAAAATTGAGCGGCAATTAGAGGGGTGGAAGAAAATGTATTTGTCAAAAGGTGGAATGATTACTTTGATAAAGAGTACACTTTCGAATTTACCTACTTATTTTTTTTTTTTATCTCTATTTCCAATACCAGCAAGTGTGGCAGCCCGTATTGAGAAGCTCCAACGTGATTTTTTGTGGGGGGGTTTGGGGGATGAGTTCAAGTTTCATCTAGTTAGGTGGGAGTAGGTTTGTTGTCCTATCTCAGGGGGAGGTCTGGGGGTTAGAAACCTAAGGGCATTCAATCGAGCATTATTATGCAAATGGTTGTGGGGATTTGCTAGGGAACCTGAATATTTACAAAAATTGGTGATTGAGAAAAAATATGGGGGTTTATGGGGGGATTGGTGTACTAGAGAAGCAAGAGGGGCCTATGAAGTAGGTTTATGGAAACACATAAGAAGAGGGTGAGGGGTATTCAGCCGTTTTGCTAAGCTTCAGTTAGGTGCGAGATCTAGAATCAAACTTTGGAGCAATGTTTGGTGTGGAAACAGGGCTTTGAAAGATTCGTATCCTTCGCTCTTCGAGTTGGCAAGTGTCAAGGATGTCTCAGTAGCAAAAGTTATGGAGATATTGGAGGGACGACTTCTTTGGAATATTAATTTTAGTAGGATGGCACAAGACTAGGAAATAAGCAGCTTTGCAGATTTTTACAGCCTCATATACTCCATTAGACCAAACAGATAACAAAAGGATGTTCTATGGTGGATCCTAGCAGGCAATGGTATTTTTTCCATGCGATCATTCTATAAGGCCCTCACTCAAGAGTCCAATACTTAGTTTCCTTGGAGAAAGATATGGAGTCACAAGACACCTCCCAAAGTTTCTTTCTTTGTTTGGACTGCCTCTTTATGTAAGATACTTACTACCAACAATTTGAAAAAAATGAGGATTATTATTGCAAACTGGTTTTGCATGTGCAAAGAAGCGGGAGAGTTGGTAGATCACCTCCTATTGCATTATGATATAGCAAGGATTCTCTAGAATGAGGTATTCACTCGACTGGATATGGCCTAGGTTATGCCAAAAACAGTGGAGGCAATTTTGGCTAGCTGGGCAAACTTAAGAGATCGGCAACCAATTAAAGCTATTTGGAAGATGATCCCTCTTTGCATTATGTGGTGCTTGTGACAGATCACCTCCTATTGCATTGTGATATAGCAAGGATTCTCTGGAATGAGGTATTCACTCGACTGGATATGGGCTGGGTTATGCCAAAAACCGTGGAGGCAGTTTTGGCTAGCTAGGCAAACTTAAGAGGTCAGCAACCAATTAAAGCTATTTGGAAGATGATCCCTCTTTGCATTATGTGGTGCTTGTGACAGAAACACAATGAACGAACGTTTGAAGATCAAGAGAGATCGTTGGAGAAGCTTAAAGTTTTATTTTTTATGAACTCTTTGTAGTTGGACTATTGCTGTGTACTTTAATGGCATGGCCCTTCATGATTTTCTTGTCTCTAATGTGCCTACCTAGTTAGGACATCATAGTTGTAATTTTGGCTTTTGCCATCCGTTTTGATCAATAAAGTCTGTTTATTTATCAAATATATATATATATATATATATATATATATATATATTACAGCATCACACATCTAGTTTACTGGTGCCGTAATATATCCAGAAGTCAGTTTGGCTGTTGTTAATTGCATTTGTGTATGATAATCCTCTGGCACAGTTTGCAAAGGCCAATGTTTCATGACTGAATGACCGGCTAATGCTATAATTGCTGGCCACCCTATCAGCTTTATCACCATTGACTAAGTCACTAACAACGAAAGCCAAAGATTTTGTGTAATATAAGAAATTTTAGCAGGTGGGTGTCGGATCTTTGGAAAAGATACCGATTATTTGAATTAGCTTAAGATTAGAAAAAAAAATAAATAAACAAAAACAAAGATGTGTGATACAGTTTAAATTTGGAGATGGAAAGTGGATGAAAAGGAGTTGGGAGTTTTGGGTTGATAGCGAACTATTTAGCTAGCGGAGATAATGACAACTGGGTTTTGCAGATGAAGGAAGATTCATTGAAAAAATGAAGGCAGAATATGGCATTTGTTAATTGTTCAATGTTTATATGCAAAGAGCCTTGAGAGAGAGAGAGAGGAGAGAGGGGGCCGGCACTCCAATGTACCTAAGAAATAACGTCTGTATTTCCACCTACGGTTTCACGCATGTGTCCTTGTACAGTAACTACAGCTATACTGTCGTGTATGTCAATGTCAAGTTGTCAACGTCTCTGTGGTCTTTTCTTTGTTCCTCGACAGTATGTCAATGTCAAGTTGTTAACGTCTCCGTAATCTTTTCTTTGCCATTTCTAAAATCTTGAATCCTTGTACTTTTATTTCTTTCTTTATTCATTTGTTTGTGCTGTATGGTTTTCATATCGTTGACCAATATTCAAATTCTGCGATTTAAACGGAGGTATCTAGGATTCTTCTTTCTATCATTCTATGTATTAAACTTGTCTTGCATCTGATTTTGATGCGAACTGACTTCATCCGATAAATGGAACCGCTGTTTATCATCTTTTTCTGTCATCATTTTTTCATTATGAAAAATTATATTTATATTCATAAATGTGTAAATATCATCAATCATATGAAAAAAATGAATAAATATATAATTCACATGAAAAAATAAATTTTTTAATAATACACTATTTTTTTTAAAACGATTGTACAACACTTATGCATTCTACAAATATACGTAACATTACTCTTTCATTATCTACCCCATAAATGAATGGATTGATAATTAAGAAAATATTCTATTCGCGATCATATATATCACACATTGCTTGCATAATTTTATTTGCAAGTATAATGACAACATGTCAACATATGATTTGCAAACTCTCCCCCAAATTAATCACCAAAACAGGATGTGGACTATGGTTTGAGGTTTGGTTGTAAATGCAAGAATTCATAAATTTTCTGATTGATCCTCGTGGAATTCCATGGAAAATGAATAATCCTACTTCACATCGGAAAGAGTTTAGGGAACAATTTCAATTTCATGCACACAAGAAGAATACCTTGTCCCCAGCCGTATATTCTTTCCTTTTTCCTGGTTGCTTATGAATAAATGTTCTAGAGCCACAGTGCCTTCTGTTGCTTAGTTTTTCTCCCAAACGATTCATAAAAAAGGTAGCTTCATCACATATTCAGACCAAGAGGAGAAATATCATATTGGGAGCAATCTGCTCTCTTAAACAGATTCATGACCTTCAGCTTTCTCTATTTTATGTTACAAATAAAGAGTACACAACACAAATTCTATGAAAGACAACTATTAGTACAACACAAATTCTCTGATTTGCTACACTGAATACAAAATTGTGAAACCTTTGTGACTGACTGCACCACAACCATGATAACGAGAAAAATTTGTAAAAGAGCTCAGAGAATCATCAAATTTTACACCTAATGAGGCTCATTTACCTTTTTCAGCGCCAATCGAATCCAGCTTACCAACAGAAACAACAGTCTCTTTCTGTTGAACTCTTACCATTATAATTATTTGTCCATCAGTTGCAACGGTAGCTCCTGACAAGGAAACGGATGGTCTATAATGGTTGATAGATTCACTTCTTCCGAGACTTGTTATGATTAACTCTGACAATATTCCGGCCAGACTTGTCCCAACCATCACCCACTGAAAAGCTCCCTCCTAAACTGTTCGTAGCCTGAAATGGAGACAGGTTCTGTGGGGTGCCCGAACTCTGTTGGGCAAATTGGAAGGGATTTGCTGCTGGTGGAGTTGGCTGAACCAAACACAGAGCCAGATTGAGGAGGTAAGACAGGAGGTTGACCAAATATTGGAGCTATAGGCGTGGATGCTTGAACAGTATCCTCCACCATGCTGTCCTCCATATCCATTTGATCATTGGTTCCTGAGGAGACTGAATTAATTACAAAGTTCCAAGAACCAGGAACATGGTGCCTCTCTGGTTCCTGCACAAAAAGAAAGGGAGATGGTAAATTTCATGTCCTCTACTGGACCTTAGATCGAACCAACGAGATTTCACTGCATCTGAGAGCACATAGATCATTAAAAGATACACTACAATTTCACAACTGTAATACCATGACCAGGGGCAATAGCCATTGAGTGATGGTTCTGTAAAATTCTTTTTTTGATCGGAAAGCTGTACATCAGCAGATATTACATGCAACCAACGTTGGTTCACTAAATTTTTTACCAGTTGAGGCCGAATAATTTGACTCTGGTGGCTTATAATGATAGAGAAAGGGATGGACAAATTAAATATTTTAAAACAGTACTCACAGGGCAGTTGTCATTTCTTCTTATTAGATTGACACTTCTTATTAGATTGACATGAACAGAGGACCTCCTATCTGCAGGTTCAAGCTCTCTAGGGCACTCAGACTTTCTGATAGTCTGCATTGAGATGCCACCAAATATGTAGAAGAGTGAGAGAAATCCACTGCTGATGCCAGGGTTAATGGTTACCCAATGAACATAAAAGGAAGCTACAATGTAGAGTCGAGTATCAACAGTCAATCTGCATGATTACCACCCAAATTCATTCACACTAACTCAGTAAGAACAAGGGAAAGATAAGACTGCATGCAACATATAAACCTGCAACGGATTTTTTTTTTCGGTTCATTACCATAAACAGATGCTGAAAAAACAAACAGAAGCCATCCACCTGTAGCAGAAATTATGATGGCTGCTTCTGCCTTTTTTTTTTTTATTTTTTTTTATTTTTTAACCAAAGAATTCAAAACATATACCTTAAGCTGCAAGCGACACACTAGCCCGACTCAAATTTTTAATAATAGTGCTTACTTAAGCTTCGCAACTATAGACCTTAGCTAGTTGTGTTTGGTTATTAAACCAAATTTAACTCATTTGAAACCAATTATTAATGGGATACATTATTTTTTCAATTTTTTTATAAAAAATTTAAACACATATCAACCTATTTCATACATTTCAATCTAAAAAGTTAAATCTATCTCAATAAAAAAAAGTTAAAACTATCTCAATGAGATCTAAAAAGTACTAATATAAACGATTCAACTCAACTTATTTCATCTTAACGTCCAAAAGCAACCTTAAAAGTTAAAGTTAAATTACCAAAAATCTCAAACATGCACTTCTTTTAATTTTTTTAATTCTTTTTTATTTAATAATTAAGAAAATAATTATTATATGAATATTTTTTTA
Organism: Carya illinoinensis; assembly: GCF_018687715.1. NCBI lineage: Eukaryota > Viridiplantae > Streptophyta > Magnoliopsida > Fagales > Juglandaceae > Carya > Carya illinoinensis. The sequence goes on from NC_056765.1 coordinate 5,222,324, forward strand.
TTATTTCGAACATTTTTTTAAATATATTTAAACATTTTTTTAAAAAACATATTCATATAATAGTTATTTTATTAATTATTAAATAAAAAATATAAAAAAAATAAAATAAGTGCATGTTTGAGATTTTTGGTAATTTAACTTTAACTTTTAAGGTTGCTTTTGGACGTTAAGATGAAATAAGTTGAGTTGAATCGTTTATATTAGTACTTTTTAGATCTCATTGAGATAGTTTTAACTTTTTTTTTATTGAGATAGATTTAACTTTTTAGATTGAAATGTATGAAATAGGTTGATATGTGTTTAAATTTTTTATAAAAAAAATTGAAAAAATAATGTATCCCATTAATAATTGGTTTCAAATGAGTTAAATTTGGTTTAATAACCAAACGCAACTAGCTAAGGTCTATAGTTGCGAAGCTTAAGTAATAAGCACTATTATTAAAAATTTGAGTCGGGCTAGTGTGTCGCTTGCAGCTTACCGTTGTAAGTGATCGCTAGTGTAAAATTCATCTTTTATTTTTATCGTTTTTTTATTCACATTTTTTTATCATTTTTAAATATCTTTAAAAAATAAAAAAATACATCAATACACTAAAAATCATTTTCTTAATCATTAAGTAAAAAAAATTCACTGAGCAGTCAAATTGAGCAACTGCTAACGAGCAGCATAGTAGCTTTTCTCTAAAAACTTATTTACTATTTGAGAACCATACGTTATAAAATATTTTCAAATATGTATATTTGTTTAGAAATAAATTTTAAAAATATTTTTTGAGATAAAAAGACATAAAAAATCATTTAATTTTTTAAAAATCATGACTATATCCTTAGTAAAAATCAAATTTTATAATAAAAAACAACAAAAATAGTCTATAGAATTTTCAATGAGGATAATGAAAAACAAATCTTTAACAACACATAAGTGAAATAGCAATACATTACACAATTATGTACAAGATATTGACAAAGTTGTATGTAAAAGTTGTAATGAATTTTTTTCCCGTTAACAATTTTTTAAATGTATAATATCCAGAAAAATATGTTGATGAGAAACATCAAATTCTAAAATGTATTTTATAAACAATAATGTTACATGCAGTTTTGGAAGGCACAAGAGCCAGGCAATCACTTCAAAAAATAGCAGTCTACTATTAAAAAAATTAATTTCTTTCCATGTAAATACCGTATTTATTCACTTTTTTAAAAAAGATTATATTGCACTTGCACACTCAATGACTTTAAATATTATTTCTCCTTTTGAAATTAACAAGTACTTTAAATCTATCAACAAACGACCTAAAGTCTTTAAAATAAAACCTTATATCTCTCAAAATTAAATAAATTATATAAACAAAAAATTAATTTCTTTTTTCTAAAATACATAAGGGTTGCCTCACAACCTCTTGACAATGGGTGGGGAGGGGGAGGGTGTTGTCCAATCACTCCTAACAGCACTCTTAATGGATTGTCTAAAATTAAAAGACAATTTTAACTAATGTGAAAAAAAAAAAAAAACTTTTGATTATTCCATTCACATACGTTCTCACATTGGAATATCTATTTTTTTTTATATAATAATAAAATAATATAACAATAATTTGGCTTTGGCTATTCACATCAAATTCTCACATTAGATTATCCATTTATTCATTATATAGTAATGAGTAATTAATAATTAAAAAATATTTAATTTTTTTAATTATTAATTTATTTTTTTATCATATTTTACCATTCTACCTATTATATGTTAATTAGTAATCATATTCTAATTAAATCACGGGTTAAAAAATTAATTAGTAGTTATATTCTAATTAAATTAAATTACTAATTAATGATTAAAAAAAATGGAGCTTGTTTCTCAGCTATGTTAGACTGGAGGTGATTGACTGCCGGCTAAACTATCAGCTTTGTTTATTTGGAGGTGATTATGAAAATTCACCGGAGGCATATTCCTTACTAGGACAAGCTATGCCAACGTTAATATTTATTTATTCTTTGATGAATAAATCCTTCATTTAATGGCCTTTATTTTTCTTTACCAGAATGGTATTGGCTGTTGAAATATGTCTACTTGAATGTTTTCTAACTCTGATTTTGGTTTTATTAGTGTACAACCTCCACGCCCAAAGATATTGCATGTCTATGGTCCTCGTTTCAGGCCCCGGTGGCGACCTCGCAGTGATTTCATGGCTGCTGGTTTATCTAGGAAGCTCCATGCCCATACACCTGATGGAGCTAATTTTTTAGAGGATGCTATAGAGATGGGGTAGTTTTATGAGGTGGGTAGGAATTACGGTGACTGTTAGAAGATAAATCATGCAATTGTAGGCTCGTGCAAAAGCCTTCTCAGTTATTGGCCAATGATTTTTGTTAAACTAGATCTATCAGGTTCTCATCAGCTTCTTTAACATGCAGCACCACGATCTAAATTTACTTCCCCATATTCTTCTCTCGTTTTTGTTTCTTTTTTCCCCCACAAACTCCGATTTGTTGCATGCATTCTTCGTTCACAAAATTGTTTTTAGATTTTTCTCTCGTTTCTATCAATAAAAAATCCGGCCATGAAAAAAGCTCACATGGAGGGACTTAGCCTTGGCAACCATGGATGACACATTTTTTAGCATTATTGACTTGAAAAAGGAAAAATAGAAAGAAGAGCAGAAACAGTGTTGTTATGCTGTATAGAAAGTCGAACGCTTGAATTAGACTTATAAAGTTTACAATGAGCAATAGCTCTTAATATATTCCTTGCATCATTCCTTCCCTTTACACACAACCTCTTCTCTCTCACTGTTCTCCGACTCATTCAACTGGACGACCGGAGCTCCTTCAGCTGAAGAATCCAGGCAACTTTTAGGTTGCACCTTATCACTAGCAGGTTTATCATCTGATGCTTGGTTCTCATTCGACAATCGTACAATTGTTGTGTCTTTATCAAATTTGAGGACATATGCTTGGTTGCATCCTTCATAGAGTCTCTCCCTCATAGTGTCGATAATGTAGTAAGCATCTTCCTCAACCTTTAGCATGAAGAAGTGGTCATTCCAACATACAATGTAGACCGGCTCATCATAGCTTGAGCAGTCTAATGCAGAATTGGAGCTGATCTCATCCCATATATTGTCAAAGGACATGGCACCGTGTAGGAAGGTCCAAACTCCGCTCCTCCATTACTTCTGGATGGAAGAATCCAATAAAGGAATTTTCTGAAACTACAGAAAGAGGACGGATTTTAGCTTGGAAAATTGTCTCAAGATCGAAGTGTTTGTCAGGGAACTGCTCGATGTAGGCCTCATTATGGCAAAGATTTCTCCATTCCAATGATCCATCTCTAATCCGCCTATCAAATTCGGACTTGATGGGAAGCTCATCTCGGTTGGAATGCAACCAATCGGCAATGACTGCAACCAGAGCTGTACATTCGCTCTCCCCACCAGCACGTTCACTCCATTGATCGATTGAATCAAAAAAGACTTGAGTCTGGAGTTTCAATTGTTTGTCACGGCAGTATACTTCCTTACATTCCCAACTACCTAAAGCAAATTTCTCATCCCCAAACTCAGATATTGACGACCCATTTGTGCCAAAACCTTCATTCTCAAGCCACTGCCAGAAAAACTAACCCATTTCTACCAAAACCTTCATTCTCAAGCCACTGCCAGAAAAACTATCACTAGTTGCATAAAAATCAGATACCTTTATTGAAATGCTAGTAAAATAAGAGCTAAGCAGAAGGTTTGATACATACCCTGAACTAGACTCATCAGAACCAGAGGAGCTAAGCTGCCTACGATCATAATCAATATCATCTCCACCCACTTCTCCATAATGCTTTTTCAGAAGAGGCTCCACTTTGGCTTTATGAATCCTGAAGCTTAGTTTCCTCTTCTTCCAAGAAAGGATATTGCGCTTCAAATTCGGCCTTAGGATCTGCTCAGAAATTAGTGCATGTGAATTGCCAATATTACGGCAACCCACATTCAGTTTACTGGTGCTGTAATATATCCAGAAGTCATTTTGGCTGTTGTTAATTGCATTGGTGTATGATAATCCTCTGGCACTGTTTGCAAAGGCCAATGTTTCATAACTGAATGGCCGGCTAATGCTATAATGACCTTTGTTTCCTCTGATTGCCACTCATCATCATCACCATCATTATCAAGTGAATCTGTGTAAAAGGGATAATTGCCCTCGGGATCTGTGCTTTTATCAGAACACCTACCATCACTTCCCTCTTCTTCACGGCTTGCCTTCTTTGCTCTAATTGCTGAGACATAATCTGTGAAGTTTTCACTTTTCTCACACCAGCTTTAAGGGCAGAAAACTCATCTCTTTCAGTTGAGTTAGCTTCTGCATAACAGGGTGACAGTGGAAGGCACACTATCGACTTCTGTACCGTCTCTGAAGGTTGTTGAGCAGTTACCAATTCCATTAAACTGACAGATAACTGCATACAGATGAACTTGGGATAAATTCAAGAAATTTTCAAAAAATGCAAGCAGGCATGAATATGAGAAAATTATGCAAAAATCACACTAAAAATTTGTAAAAACAAACTCACCCAGAGTAAGGGACTGCACTCAGCAGTGCCATTAGCGACTTTGACAGAAACATTGATTTGGGTCTCTTTCCCATTAGCTTCAGAAGTATATTCTGAAAGTTCAATGATCCAGTTCCAACAACTTGAACCCTGTTCCTGGACCCTTTGTTCATACCCTATAATTGAAAAAAGAAAGGTCTAGTCATCAAAACGGTTAATCAATACGACACAGTAAAAGCAATTGCCCTTGGGTCGGCGGAGACAATGTCCAACATTTAGATAGGTGGTGTATTATTGTAGAATTCATTAGAAGCCGAGGGTCAAGCTGCACAATCTCAATATAAAACCTACACATAATGGAAGTCGTAAAGGAGGAAAATAATTTTTTTTTTTAAGAAAAAGAGGAATGACAATATTTTGGAGCAGAGAATATGCCAACATTATTCATCCATGATGCATGTCAAACGTCTGGATGAAAGTTAACATGTTGTATACGAAAACTGTGATGAAAGATCTTGGCGATAGCTCCAGAAACAGTATAGAACATACTGGGAAGGGATAAAAAAAAATGCAGCATCAATATCATCTTCAGCCGACCTAATGAATCTCAACCTCTACAATAAACACTGAGCAAATCAAATCATTTCCAAATATGTCTGATGTGATATATTTAAATGAGATAAAAACCTCTGTTTCCTTTATGTTAGCCTAGAATAGGTGGCAAAAAGTAAAGATTAGTACTTCACAGAACAGTCCACCCTCGACAAAAATCCAACACCAAGAGTGTTTGCAGGTACCACGGCTATCAAAACATGGCATGACTTCAACTCAAGAATTTTCAGTTCCACACACAAAAAAACATTTCATTCAGCATGAAAAATGAACCCCAAAAGAAAAGAAGAAGCCAACTTTAAGAAGTAATTCCAATATCCAAAGAAAGGATCCACCTATCTAGATATAATAGCTTTCAGCTTTCAGCCTTCAGCTTTTAGTTTTTATCTCATTTCCACTTTCATGTACCAAGGACAGTTGGTTTTAATGAAGATTACTAGTTAAGAAAAAAAAAAATTACAATATCCAATGGCCAAAAGAATTAATACCTAAAAAGGAAGAATCACAAGCAAACAAAACAAAAAAGAACTTACACTAAGCACAGTAAATGAGACCTCCCATGGACTAAACACGCCCTCTTTGTAGCCCGAGAAACTACACAAACTTCGAAATCGTTTCATTCCAGCACCCCATCATCTCCAACACCCACTTCTTTGGTGAAATTTCTCTTTGCAGAGTGCCTCAGCAAACTCAAAGCTCCCTTCTGACCTTTCCACTTAAGCTCACACACCAATGCCTTCCCGCTCTCAAATTGAGTTAAGGTTAAACCTTCGAGCCGGCGAACAAGAAGTATGGCTTCGAATTTCTTCGACGATGGTGGCGGCCATGCTGGCCACCCTATCAGCTTTACCACCATGCTGGCCAACCATTAACATCTCCGTAATCTTTTCTTTATCATTCCTAAAATCTTGAATCCTTGTACTTTTATTCATTTGTTTGCGCTGTATGATTTTCATGTCGTTGACCAATATTCAAATTCTTCGATTTAAACAGAAGTATCTAGGATTCTTCTTTCTATCATTCTATGTATTAGACTTATCTTGCATCTGATTTTGATTTGAACTGACTTCATCCAACAAAGGGAAGCGTTGTTTATCAATTTTTTTTTTATCATTTTTTAATTATGAGAAATGATATTAAATACCTAAAATCATTAAAAAAAAAAAAGAATAAATATGTGACTCACGTGAAAAAATAAATTTTTTAATAATAGACTTAACTTAAAAAAAAAAAAAAATACATTTGTAAACGCACTCTCCAATTGTAAAGTAGCATTACTCTTTCCTTATATACGACATAAATGAAGTGATAGATAATTAAGAAAAGAATCTATTCGAGATCTTCTATATCACACAATGCTTACTTTGCATAATTTTATTTGCAAGTATAATGACAACATGTCAACATATTATTAGCAAACTCTCCCCCAAATTAACCACCAAAACAGGATGTGGACTATGGTATGAGGTTTGGTTGTAAATGCAAGAATTCATAAATTTTCTGATTGATCCTCGTGGAATTCCATGGAAAATGAAAAATACTGCTTGACATCGGTTAAAAGTGATAGTTAAGGGAACAACTTAAATTTCATGCACACAAGAAGCATGCCTTGTCCCCAGCCGTATATTCTCATACTATTCTTTCCTTTTTCTCCCAAACGATTCATAAAAAAGGTAGCTTCATCACATATTCCGGCCAAGGGATGAGAAAAATCATATTGGGAGCAATCTGTTCTCTTAAACAGATTCATGCCCTTCAGTTTTCTCTATTTTATGTTACAAATAAAGAGTACACAACACAAATTCTATGAAAGACAACTATTTAACAACACAAATTCTCTGATTTGCTACACTGAATACAAAATTGTGAAGCCTTTGTGACGGACTGCACCGCAACCATGATAATGAGAAAATTTTGTAAAAGAGCTCGGAGAATCATCAAATTTTACACCTAATGAGGCTCATTTACCTTTTTCAGCGCAAATCAAATCCAGCTTACCAACAGAAACAACAGTCTCTTGCTGTTGAACTCTTACCATTATAATTATTTGTCCATCAGTTGCAACGGTAGCTCCTGACAAGGAAACCAATCGTCTATAATGGCTGATACATTTACTTCTTCCGAGGCTTGTTACGACTAACTCTGACAATTTTCCGGCCAGATTTGTCCCCAGCACCCACTGAAAAGCTCCCTCCTAAACTGTTCGTAGCCTGGAATGGAGACAGGTTCTGTGGGGTGCCCGAACTCTGTTGGGCAAATTGGAAGGGATTTGCTGCTGGTGGAGTTGCTGAACCAAACACAAAGCCAGATTGAGGAGGTGAGACAGGAGGTTGACCAAATATTGGAGCTGTAGGCGTTGATGCTTGAACAGTATCCTCTGCCATGCTGTCCTCCATACTCATTTGATCATTTGTTCCTGAGGAAACTGAATTAAATACAAAGCTTGTATTAGGGTTACCAAAGACAGGCTGTGACGAGGGAGTAGCCATAGCTGAAGTGAACGAGAAAGTGGGACCAGATGATGAGCCAGTATTCAATCCAAATACAACAGATGCACTACTAGTAACAGCAGCAGGCGTAGATGCCGCAAATGCAGTCGATGATGCAAATGCAAAGCCAGTTGAGGAAGAGGTAGATGCGGCAGCAGCTGTAGATGCTGTGAAAGGAAACACCGTAGAGGGCGATGAAGCAGCAACAGAAGCTGGAGATGCCATGAAAGAAAATCCAGTAGAGGGCGATGCAGTAGTGGGAACAGAAGCGGTAGAAGCTGGGAAGGAAAATGCAGTTATGGGTGATGTAGTTCCTGCAACAGGAGCTGTAGATGCTGCGAAGGATGAACCAGCTGAGGCCGATTTAGAGTTAAATGCTGAAGTAAATAAAGAAGACTTAGTAGGCTGCCAACTGGAACTAAACAAGCTTGAAGTGGTACCACCTATGGCACTACTGGAGTTGGCCTCGGAAGAGGAAGCAGAAGAGCTAACTCCAAAAGAAGTACCTGAATTGGAAAGTCCAGAAGCAGGAGTAGAAGCAGCAAACAGAGAACTGCCAGAAGAGAAAGCTGTATTCCCCGCCAATCCAAATGAGACGGATGGTACAGATGAACTGAATGGAAAAGATGCAGCCCCTGTCCCAGCAGGGGATGCCTGTGCACTGAGCACGGATCCACTGCCAGTGCCAAAAACAGTTGAACTAGGCTTATTATTAGCAGTTGAAGTGTCTGTAGGATTGAATGCAAAAATGCTACTTCCTGCACTGGCATTTGCAGCAGAAGTGCCAATAAAAGGAGAGCTGTTGAGATTGCCAAAGCTTCTCTCTGGCCTGGTCTTGGCTGCTTCTGATTCTATTCCGAAAGTAGCTGTTACTGGTGACGCTGAAGATGATGGTATTATAGATCCAGATTTAAACATAGGTGATGTCGAAAATGAAGGTGCTGCTACAGAAGAGGTAGACGGTGTGCTTCTGCTGTTAATCGTAGTGAATGCAGTGGTTGTGGGGGTGGTGCTGCTGCTGCTACCGGTGGAAGTAACAGTCAGTGCAGAGCTATTGGATGAAGGTTGACTGAATATATTATTAGAAACAAAAGGTGCAATGGGAGAAGAGAATGAGGAAGGGCTTGAAACAACAGACCCATTATTTAAGATAGAAGTATTGGCAGAGGTGTTGGCACCAATACTTGCAGTAGGTGTAGGTGATGATGCAGCAGATGAAAGTGCAGTTTCTGCTATGCTAGAAGTGACTCCAGCATTTGAGCAGTTCTTACTATCAGCTTTATCCATGTCAGGTACTTTGGGTACAGAATCAGTTGCACCAACAGTTAGAAAGCTGCACATGGAGATGTAAACAAATTCAAGTTCTCCAATTCAAGAAGATCAACTATTCAATGTAAGACTATTATATCTAAATCTAAGAAGTTAAACATAGTGTTTTAGACATCAGGCTTTAACATTGGAAGTGTTATTAATAAGGAGAAAAGTGCATAGACGGTCTCACAAATCCAAGAAATGTTCTAGCACCATTGAGAATATTCACAGGACAGAGAAACATGACGTCAATAATGCATTTTGTATCCCATAAGCTCCAAAGGACATTATAACTTATTCACAAAAACATGACATGGGACTGCTGAAGTAGATAATATGCATTTCATATCCCTCAAGTTCCAAAGGATGATATATCTGAACTGATCTTATAAAAACTAAGCAATCTCCATAATCTAGATAGGTGACTGTCTTGGGTTTATAGTGAGGCTTTATTACATATATAAAAAAACTAACTAAACTTAAAACTTCACATGGAAATCAACCAGCTTATCTACTTATCAAAAATAATTTTTATACGTAAACGTGCTTATCAAAAAGAAAATTGACCACCTTGTCTATAAGAATAGTTTTTTGAACACAAATCAACAGTCTCACATCCCTAAGCCAACATAGAAAAAGTTCTAAAATAGCTTAAATCAAACCATGGTGCTGCTGAATTCTAACGAAGCCCTGCACCCCCTACTCTATAACTGCTTCATGTATTTAAACCAAAGTTCTAAAATAGCCTTATATTACCAAAAAGGAGAATTGTACATGGATTTGACAGTTTTCTATTTCCAGTATCAAAGCCAGATGATATTCGAGAGAATTTTCTTAAACAAAATGGGAATCATCACCATGCTTTCACAGATTTTCATGGTTATAGTAAAATTCTAGACTGGTCCTAGCCTCAAGAGCAAACTTGTCTTGGTCTCAACAGCACTTATAAAAGGCATACTACTGATGTGATCTGCTAAAATGGGTCAAAACTTGACATCAGAAGTTGTTGATGCACAAATTAAGAGAGATTTCAAACCATTCCCCTCAGATGGATGTAAGAACTATGTCGTCTGTTCTCGAGTCATTGTCATCTTTAAGAAACTCAGAGCACCCTTTCTCTACTTTTATCAGTCCGTTCCTCTATAGAAATTCATTTTCTATCTAAAACGACGAGAAGAATATAAAGTGGCATGCATTCATAATCAGATTGAGCACCCCCTCCACACCCCCATCACAAGAAAACATAAAAGAAAAAGGAGATAAATCAGTAAAACATCAAATGGTTAGTTATAACAAATCTGCAGACCTGCTTGAGCTTTCTAGTTTTGCATCCGAACAAACACTAAATTTGAGGCCTGCAGATTCACTAGCTGAAAATGAGGGACCAAATACGAACTGCGGAACCTTGTCAGCACTAGAAACAGATGCAAAGCTACCAACTGGGGGAGTAGCATTTGGTTCCTTGGGCAAAGCAGCATTACCTCCCAAGCCAAACATGGGAGGTGCAACCTTTAATTGCTCAGGTGGTGCAGATTTATCAGATGTGAAGGTTGACTCCGTCACCGGCACAGCAGGTTGGGCAGCCATGCTCGTAAAGGTGGCACTGGGAAAGGCAAAGCCAGTGCCCTTTTCAGCAACCATAGGTCCAACAGAAGACACCAAATCATAGTTTTGGTTTGACGAAGAACTTGCAGGGGCCTTAAATCCCAATAGAGATGGAGGCTTCTCCATTGTTACTGCTTCAGTATAATGGGTCTTCCTCTCTGCCACAGAAGCATCAACCTTTTCTCTCTCCTCAACCAAAGGAGTAGGTACTGCACCATCAGGATAGTCATCATCCAGCTCCAAATAATCCTACAAAGCAGATACATAGCATTGAATTTATTTTATGGTTCATGAAAGTGATGCATCAGAAGCCTCAGGAGGGTTCATTAAAGGAATAGCATAATTTTGTAAACGTTGCCCCAAAAAACCAAAAATTTGATATAAGTAAGAAGCCTTTGTGTCATATCTGACAGGTAGCAGAACAAAAATTCAACCATGGAATTTATCAAACAACATCTGATCATACATTGGCCAGTAGAGGTTTGCCAAAAAACAACATACCTCATGTGCACTCATCTGGAATGCCCGTTTCTTTTGTGGAGGATGGGTGACAGAGTCCATCACAGCAGAATCTGCAGTTTTGACACCGGGCAAGGTGTCCTTGTTGGAAGATCTATAATCCATGCCCTTTAATACTGGAACCGACTTTTCTAAAGGAGCAACAAGCTTCAATGGGCCATTTTCAGCTTTGTTTTGCTTTTGAGATGTGCTGCCTACAGCATCAGGCAATGAGGTGTCAAGTATATCATCTTGTGCATTCTCCAGAAATCTTGGTGATTCTACAGTCTCCAGGCTCCTAAGAGCCCTTCCACGTAACATAGATGGCGACAATTTAGTGGGTGTGCTGTCCCTCAGAGAAACTACCTTGAGTTCAGATGATTTCTCCTTTGGCGAAGCCAACTTTTCAAGTTGCTGCAATATTTTTGAAGCCATCTCACTGGACTTGGATGGAACAGCAGGGAAACTTGTACTTGGCACACTGTTATCTCCATTTACTATTGATGCCTTTGCTGAGTTCTCCTTAGATTTTCCCAATAAAAGTTGTGTTTGTGTCAAAGAGGAAGGGTGTCGAGCAGTACCAAGACCGGCTCCATTTCCAGGAATAGAAAGTGGACCATCAGGAACTGGCAAACTCAAACCTCTTGAAGATAGAAGACTAGGTTTATGACGAATTCTACGTATAGGACCAACAGATCCTACATCATTGTCTAAGACTGAACTTCTGCGTTTTAAAGCCTGCAAAGGAAAGAAACACATTCAATAAGATCATGTTGGTGAACACCAAACATAGAGCATAGCATCTGATAATCTTTGAGATTTGTACCGCTTGCCCAGAGCCATGAAGTTTATCCTGCTCCCATGCAGCTGTAGATGACAATGAAGGCCCATCATAAGAAACAATGGGCCCAACACCCTGGAAAATAAGGAAAACAATATAAGAACTGAAATCTGAAATTATATTGACATAAAAAAGAGATTTATATTCCCAAGCATGTACACCTTGAGGGAAGAGGCTGGGTGAACTCTGGAATATGGCGTTCTAGCCATGCTATATATTGCAGATCTGCCTCGAGATCTAGGCGTTGTAAAACCATTTTCAGTATACCCAACATTACCAGAAGATCGGGGCATAAGTGACATAACAGGTGATTTTGGTGGAAAAGGCCGGCTGCTTATAATGGTAGAATCTTCCCCAAAGGCTCGACTGCGAATACCAAGCATAGATGGGGATACATTTAAAGGCCTACTGCCCATGTATGCTTTTGCAAGCTCTGCAGGTGAAGCAACATCTTCATCAAGGACCTGAAGACATTTTTAGCCACTACATGTGAAAGAAGTGCGTGCAATATGCAAATACTTTACTTTTATGAGATAAAGCCTCATGCACAACCCCCAAAATGAAATTTAAATTTTGTAAACCATTAAAAGAGGATGAGCTGCTTTTCTCACTCTTGAACTAATGAGTGGGGCTGATATGAGGTGCTCCCCAATCGAATTTCCTAAAGCTTGAGCTATTGGAAATTTCTCCTTTCGGTCATGAGGCACCACTAGCTCTCGTGGAATCAACTCAGCCTTTTTCTCTTTATCCCCAATATGTATATCAACAGTTTTTGAATGCAACAAGGCTGACAGATGATCAATCTCAGATCTGCAGAGCAGTTGAATTTCATTCAGGATCAAAAGAAGTTGTTACAAAATAATATTAAAAAAAGGACGCATCTACATGATTAAAAGGAATATAAACATCCGTTAAAGGGATACACGACAGAATGGTTAATTTGGAACATAAGAATCAGAGCTGCTGCTGAATGCAGACCAGAACACTAAAGTTAGATAGAAAGTGCATAGACAAATTGCATAAAGCGTACAAAAGATAATGAGATTAGAAATATTCATCATCCAAGGTTCCAAAACAGGAAGCTTTTCAGTAAGGCCTCCCTATAATATTGATATTACAAAGACTACCTGGTAAAGGTCTTCTGCTTTAAAATTTTTTCAAGTTCAGTCAAGCCACCTCTGTCAGAACTACCCATTGACTTGTCACCTCGATCAATGACTCCGTGCTGCACTCCAGAAGAATCCTTTACGTGCAAATTTGCACACAAGACAGACACATCAAATAGATACACATGGAAGATAACAATACTCCAGCAAAATCAACAAACCCAAACTAAAATATATAAAGTCTAGTTGTCCACACATTGTTCCTCCTAAAGAATACAGCTTGTGGAACCAAATGGAAAACAGAACTACAGAAACCGGTCAACATTGAGAAATGTGATTTAAAAAAAAAAAATAACCAAGACTAATGAGCTACCCAATTAGAATTTGGAATGCAGTTGAATTCTACCATCCAATAGGAGTGGCACCAAAACCCTTTGTGAGGTACCCTCACACATGCCGTTATTCAAAATTTATGTTCTTATTTTCTTCCCATCCCCATGGGAAAAAAAGACCAGACAGAAAAATGATACCCATTACTCCCTTTTCTTTTCAAATAAAGAAAAAAATATGGAGATCATTTTGCAGCAAATAGCACACCTTCAAAAAATCCTGCCTTCAAGTCCAGACACAGAGAAACTCAGCCGTGTCCCTTCAATTAATTAGGCGGCACTAAGATATTACATTCCAGAAACAAGTTCACAGCCAATAATTTGCTTAAATTCATCCTTAACTAGAAAAATTCGTTTCTTGCTTTCCCCCCAGAACCTCTACATTGATCAAAGCAGAGTCTCACTATAAGTCGAGCTTGAAATAGAAAGTCCAATGGACAAAGTGCCGGAACTCATTTAACTTCTTTAGGCACACCACAATGCAGAGGAAGGTATGCCTATTCCTTTTGACTCGAAGATTTATTTTGCAGAAATTTCATATAAACATAAAATGTAGGTGGTTGACCATTAAGTATAATAATTGACCTATTAAAGATCACATCTATTTAATTAATACAAGCTACCCATCTAAGAAGCAGGTTGAGACGACCTAATATAAATTGTAGAATATCCTCTAATGGTTTCAACTAGATGCTCATAGCTTAAAACCAAATTGCATTAGCATGTAAAAGAACTATAAGGAAACTAAATAGGAGATACTTTTCACCACTTTATCAACCTCACATTCTGTTTCAAAACCATGAACTCGGTAACTAATCACATAACCATAGTAACAAATAAAACAAAAAAAATAAATAAATGAGATTTTTTTTTTTATTGTAAATAGGGCTGGGATTTGATGTCCGGTGGACCTATGTGTTAGAAAATGAGAGCATACTGTTGAACCAAATGCCCACAAAGGCAGAATTTGGTCCCAAATCTCAAGTACCACGCCAAGAGACATTCCCAAATTTCTTAGCTAGAACCTTTTGGCAATGAAGCTTATTAAAAACTTGAAAATATGCAAAAGTTCAATCTATAGAAAATAAAAAAGATACAAAACTAAAATTGAATTATAGCATTACCCAGATGACAACTGGATACAAGCAATGAGTGATATAGGCATTTGCACTTACTGTGACAACTCCATCATGGTGCTGATCCGTCGATTCCCGGTGCTTATCCCTTACTTCATGCTTTGCTTCTGGCCAAACATTACATTTCTATTACATGAGATTACTATAATGCAAGCAAATCCATATATGTTCAACAAAAATGTTAGGCAACTAAGAAAAGTAGATAAGAAATTATAACAAAATACGGGAGCTAAAATATAACAACAATACTGGCAGAAAAAGCATGACGAAAAAAAAAGAAATTAAAGATAAGTAACAGATTCAGGAAAATAACAGTCAATAATGCCCACTTTAAATTAGAATGAAAATCCCCTTGGACTTTATTTCGAATATAAATCAAAGGCAAAAAAGAACCTTTACAGTTGAAATTCCAGTGATATTTTTCCAAGATTCTTTTATAAGTAATCAAACATTTTATCAAAATGCAAAACCCGTAGTCAAGCATGCAGAAAGTAAACAAGAAGATGCCCTAACTCATGAGCAAATTCTTGAAATACAGAGTGAAAAAATAAACGATACTAGGCACTCATCAATATGGGGAAAAAAGACTACGAGTCTTTGAGACAAAGTGACAACAATTGAAATTTCCAATGTAACACTTGATAGTTGCATCGTAAGAGGTAATCTCCCTCCCTCCCTCCCTACCCACTGCATAGACCAAGATTATCGGGCCTAGAAGAGGTCTCTCATATCCTATAACGCAAAGACTCGTTGTCTTTCTTCTAGTTCAATGTAGAGTAAAATGCCTAGGATTTTCGGACAACAAAATTAACTAAACTTTACCATATGCGATTGGGAGGAATAAAAAATTCAATAACAGGCAGAAAAGGATTTCAAGAAATATATAGCATCTCGAATAGAAATATCATTACGAGGATAACTAATTTTAACAAATACGAAGAGCGAAGAAACCCTAAATTAGTCCCAAAAGCTGCTTCCACAACACTAAACCAGTATCACCCAAGAGAAAGAAACCTACATCACAACTGAAAATAATAATTTTAAATTAACATTATAATGAGGGGGCAAACTAACCCATCCAAAATAGAGAGCAACAAAAACTCGCATTAAACCCTAGAAAAATGTGCCAAAATGAATACTCCGCTTTTTACAACCAATAACGCTAAACTTTTCAAAAACAATAAAATCTTACCAGAAGTGGAGGGTGGAGGCGGCGGCGGCGGCTGAAGGAGGCGCTTCCGGAAAACAGAGGAAAAGAGGCGTTGGGCGCTGGAGGTGATGAGCCGCTGAGCCGGAACGACAAGCCGCGAGAGCCACCCATTTCTGCTATTGTTGGTGTCGACGCTGACGATGGGGTTTCTAAGGGCCGTAGCCGGTCGATCATACGGCGTCGTATGGGTGCTCCTCCGAAAGGGCCGCTTCCGGAACTTGCCGCCGGTGCCCAAACCCTCTTCTGAAACGACGTCGTAATGGCTCCCTTGACGCGCCGTCTCCATACTAGGGAGAGAGAAAGCTAGGGGTTTGGAATGTCTTGGAAATTTGGAATAGAGTCCCAGCCAGAGAGCGTGCGAGAGAGCGCGCTCGATGCAAATTAGGGTTTTTAATGTTCGGAGCGAGAAAATGAAATTAATTGTTAGTAAAATGAAAAATAATTGTTAAAAGGAAAATATAAAAAGTTATTTTTAAAAAATTGGAATGAATATATCCTAATTTTTTTAATGTAAAAAATGTTGAATTGTGTAATATTACTATTTTTCTATGATCATTGGTAAATATAATTTTTTTTAAAGTAAAAGAACTGTTAATTTTTTAAAAAACTTTTATTTAAATTATTAATATAAAATTAAAAATTTTAAGATAAATAATATGATGTCGACTTTGATTTGCGAATTGCCTCTCTTTTGTTTGAGATTGTGAGGAAACATTTTCAAATGTCACGAAGAAGATGAAGAATATTATTTTGATTTTGATTTTTGTCATTTTTAATCATACAAATTGATTTAATATGTTAACACTAAATATAGTGGTTCAATGATTCTTGTATTACCCCCCAAGTGATTTGATATGTACTAAGTTCTAAATTTGAATCCAAATATAGATTCACTATAGACGATTAATAGAACTAGAGTCTCAGTTATGGCTCAAATTCGAATATGAATTCTCTAAAATTGAATCCGAATATGTATTCACCGAATTTCTTAGTAGGATTAAAGTCTAAATGAGAGATGAGAAAAGTTGAGAAATGTGGGATGAGATAGTTTTACACGCGATATGTCGTTATGATACTTCAGATGATTTGATCGTATAAGATGATTTCAGCTTATCTGCGTTTTAACTCAACAACCAAATCAACCCTAAGCTATTCTCAAATTTGACTTGAGAAAGCACATGCAACTTTCCACCATCTATACTCCTCGTATCCAGTTCTTAGTTGATAAAAACTATTGTCTAAATTATGGTGGTTCAAATTCAAATAAGGTTACATAGGTCACGCTTGAATAAGAAAGTCACTTTGGTTGTCTCCTTTTACTCTTTAGCTCACAAAATAACAAGATATATATTTTAATTAGTTTCATAAGTCATCTACTCATATAAATACTATTTAAAACATGTGATATCAATAGATACAAGGGAAAATCATTAAATTTAACATGAATAGCATTTGTCTAAAGAGAATTGGAAAGTGGTGGATATGGCCTAATGAGATGTGGAGCATCAAATGCTTATATATGGCATCTATTGAAAGGACAATACTACTTTGTTGTCCAGCATATATGGTCGGGTGTGCCTATAGTGTAATTGTACCTTTTTTATCTTTCTTTTAAACATTTTAAAAAATTATACAAATTCACTAGTAGTCATATCCTTAATCATTTAAAAAATAAAAAATAAAATATACGAGCAGTCAAATTAAAGGAGCAAAACTATGGAACAACTTAGCATTTTCCGTGTCGAAATATAGAAACAAATCAAGGGCGCCCATACAAGTGATTGCCATGCAAGTAAGAGCCAATTGTCGCTGCTCTTCTTCACGAGCACAATATTGGATAGCCAATCTGGATAATGTGCCTCTCGAATAAACCCTGTTGTTAGGAGGCAATCGACCTCCTTTGCGAGGGGGGTGGATTTTTCCACGCTAAAGCTCTGTCTTTTCTGCCTAATTCATCTAGCTTCAAGGTCAACGCGGAGGTGGTGTTGGATGATATTAGGGTCACTTCTTGGCATGTCCTGGTGGCTCCAAGCAAACACGTCCTAATGCTATGCTAATAACTATATCATAGCTCGCAGCACGTCAGACGTTATTCTATTGACGAGTCAAATCATGGATCTAGAGCAATCAAGATCAAGGTGGACCAACTCTAATGGCTCATTCAATTCTGCTTGTTGGAGGGCTTGCTTGTCATGAAACTCTTCTTCTTCTGGGGCAGTGCCGAGAGGCTGTGGAATACAGTTGTCACCTTGTGGCTCTATCACATTGATTCTACCTCTAGCGGGCTTTAATTCTTGTACATAGCATTCTCGGGCCAGGACTTGTTCACCTCCAACTTCCCCGACCCACATCGGGGTTGAAAAACTTCAACTTCATGTAGTAGGTCGAGGTCTCCGCCTTCAAGCTGTTGAGTGTAAGTTGCCCTATTATAGAAGAGGACTTTACCACTATAAAATCAATCATTGTGGAGGCAATGTGGGGAGCCATCCCGGCTAAGACAAAGAGGGCAATAGTTCCCTTTGGCTAGACCATATCCCCAGTGAAGCCTTTCAATGGATGGGTGCTGGTAACAGGCAGCCAGGACCAATTCCCATCCAGGAGAATGCATCATAAAAAAGGATATCGACCGAGCTCCCATTATTAATGAGGATTCTCCTAGTAGTAAAGTTGGCCACCTACATCGTGACTACTAAGGCATCGTTGTGGGGGTAAAGGAACTCTTCTCCATCATCCTTCCGAAAGGTGATTAAAGGCACAAGCCTGCCCTTTCTTTGTTTCTTCGTCAGGCGGCATTCTGCCTATTAAACTTCTTCAAAATGAGCTCTCCTAGCATGGGCCTTTCTACCAAATGAAATGCTACCACCCTTCGCAAATCCCCAAACTATAGTTTGGATTTTTCCCAAATGGGCATTGGCCCCCGTAGGGGGGTTCTCCTCGGGCTTTCACTCATTCTTAGCCTATTGAACCTCTCTAGGCTCTATTCCTTTTCTTCCCTATGGTTAAGGTACTGCTGAGGAGGCACGTGTGTTTCTTCCCTCCTTTCCATCTCCCCCAGTCTATAGTCCGTTGTGTTGTCGATGAAGGAAAGGTGAATCTTGTAGTAGCAGGACCAAGGGGCTAATATGCTTTCCTCTTCTACCGTTAGTGTTGCTTGGTCCCACTGGGGGCCTGATCTTTTGGTAGGGCAGAACTCATCCCATTACTTGCTATGCTACCCTCTCTTTGCTTTGTCTGTGGTTCTAGAATGCACAGATGCCTTGGTTTTCCTATCAGCTTACTCCATCTATGTCTTTCTCAGTGCTGTCAATGCTCGTAACGTATCCTCCACGTTGATGAATCCATCTACCTGATCCATGTCAATGCTCGTAACGTATCCTCCACGTTGATGAATCCATCTACCTGATCCATGAATTCTCGCAAAGTAGCAGGGATTTCCTAGCTAATTCGGGCATGAAAGGGTTTTGCGGCCATATGCTGCCTAGGAGAGCAGCAAGTGTGATCTTCTCATCCTAGTCATTAGTGGTCATGCGTTCCTTATTGAACATAGACAAGTATGCTTTGAGACTTTCAATTTCGTGTTGCTTGATGGTTAGGAGGTATGCAATAGGGTGTCTCCTCTTCCTACTGACCATAAATTGTGTGAGATGAGCTAGGTCCTTGAAGTTGTATACTGAGTTTGGCGCCAAGGAGGCGAACCAAGCTCGCACCGCCCCTTTTAAAATCAAGGGGAAGGTCCTGCTTGCAATCTCCCCCAGGAACTTATGTAGCGTCATGTGGACTTTAAATGTGTCTAAATGTTCGAAGGGATCCTTGGAACTATCATATAGGTCTATCTAGGGTACTTTAAACTTTGGTGACAGTGACATTATCATTACTGTTGCCCAGATGACTAACACAAGATGGGGGTGAATTGAGTTGTATTAAAAAAATAACAATTATAAATCAAATATATAATATAAAATATAAACAAAATATGAAATAACAATAAATATAAAGAGTAAGGGTAAGAGAGAAGCAAACTCAGTATGTTAACGAGGTTCAGCCCTACTGCCTACGTCCTCGCCTCAAGCTACCCCTTGAGGATTCCCAAATTCACTATTCAACCTCCTTCAGGTGGAGATAGAAACCTATTACACCTTTGAACAACACCGCTACAAAGGATCCGTGTAGAATACCCTCTACACTTGCAATCACCTTACACGTGGTAATTCAACTATTCCCCGTGTAGAATACTTTCTACACGCATAAGGCTTATACACACTCTTTTTCTGATACAAGAGCTGATAGTGGGTAGATTATCAGAAAACACTCCACAATGAGTGAAATAAGAACAATACAGCGCAAACTATATCTCTCAAAATGAACAAGAATTAAGACTCAATGCTTAGAGAAGAGAGAATGAAAGTTTTGAATGAATGTTGTATGCTCTTGGTGTTGTGAATGTGAAGCTCTCAAATGATCTATTTATAGGCATATGAGACTTCATATTCAAATTAAAAAAGATTCACAAGTCAAAAACAACATCATTCACTTTTTCAAAAAATTCAAATAAAAGGTTCTTTTTTTTCAATTATCAAAGACAACATCATTCATTTTTTCAAAAAAATCAAACCTAATATTTTACTTTTTGCATATGATAAAAGGAGCACACTTTCCTTTTCAAAAAAAATTCAAATCTAATCTTTTACTTTTTGTATAAGACAAAAGGAGCACACTTTACTTTTCAAAATTTTCAAACAAAATCATCTACCTTTTGTATAAGTCTAAAAAAGCATCGATCACTTTTGAAAATATTCAAATAAAACATGCACATGTGAAAGATGACAATCAATCATCTTTAATATTTTCAAAATTCAACCCTTTAATCAAGGCATGCACATGTAAAAGATGACAATCAATCATCTTTAATATTTTCAAAGTTTAACCTTTAATTAAGGCATGCACATGTAAAAGATGATAATCAATCATCTTTCAAAATTTTCAAATTTAATTTTCAAAAATATTCATGCACATGTGGAAAATGTATTTTAATGCTTTATGATAAAATATTAATTTTGAGCATTAATCTTAATTTCAAATTTTAAGAGATCTACAACATTATTCTATGATTTTAATGTGAACTTATTTCCTTCTTGCTCATGCTTGATTTTTTGATGTGCTTGACTCCATTGTGTGGACAACTTGAGCTTGAAACTCCTTTATTCTTTGAATTCATTTGTTATCATCAAAATCTATATGTAGATTTATAATCACATGAAACTTGAAACCTTGGGTTCAACAATCTTCCCCTTTTTGATGATGACAAATACTTGATAGAACTTGAAACCTGTATTAATACTTAAGCTCCCCCTGAAAATATGCTTAGTTTTTCAAGCAAAAGTATAAATATAATTCCAAGCATATATAATAAGTTTGGCAATTTAAACAATGTTAATGTTCTAATCTAAAACTTCTCCCCCTTTTGACATCATTAAAAAGGATCGGCAGCAAGTAAATGGATTGAAGAAAACGATGCGTTTAATAGTCACTGTAGATAGTTGAAAAAGGAGCCATCCGTGACCTGACAAATGCTACAAAGTCTCAAGGCCTAACTCTATGAATTTAGTGCGGCTGGAGATTTAAACAATCGTCTGATGTTATTGACAAACGTGATTGAAGGCTCTGAGTTTCTATAAAAAAATGAGCATTTTCATCTATCGGATGCCAAAAAAATACATTGCTTCTTGACCTGAGTTCTGTTTTTCCACAACGATAGAATGGCTAAGCAATTCTCTTCCACTAATGTTCCAGACTTGAATCAGGAACCCTTGACGCATCAATTATCAATATTCTCTCCTGAGGCCGTCAATACCATGATAGGAGCAGAGAACCGTTTTTCTAGTAAGACTGATTCTGAAATTATTGCAGAATCAAGAATGCTCAGTAGTCAATATGCTGCCTCTGTTACGATCATGTCACGGAGGTTAATGGCGAGGGTGAGTGAGATTGATCATCTTAACATGCAAATATCTGAGTTACGACAGAAGCTTGCTAATAAGGATAGTGAAAATAAAAGGCTAAAACAAGAAAACTAAGAGTTGAAAAAATTTGCATATTGGTATGCTTATGATCTGCAACCACGAATAGAGGAGCTGGAACGAGAAAGGGTTCAGATACAAGGTCAACATCGGCAGATAACAGCAAAGGTTCATCGTTTACTAGAAAAATAGGGACAATCTACTGTTAATCTCGCTGGCTTAGTAAGAAAACTTTTGACAATGTGTGTCCATCATATCTTTTATTTCTTTTGACTAAATAAGATTTGAATAGACAATAGTTTGTCTTATTCTTTATGCTATCTCTATAAAATCAGTCATGAAGTTCATCCAATCCGCATCAAGTTTTCTTCTCATCTCTATAACTCATTTGCATTCTTTCAACATTCTCGTTTTAAGCCTTCTATTCTTTTCTCAATGGCTCATTCTTCTAACATTTCTCTATATCCATCCATGAGGCATTCTGCATCTCAACCTCCTGTCCTTTCTGCAGCTGCCATTGGTGTCATGTTGCAGCAGGAAAATAATAATCTGACTAATAAGTCAGATTCTGATGCTATTTATGACTTGGTGAGTCTTGGGACTCGTTACTCTTCCTCTATTGTTGCTTTTTCTCAGCCGCTACAAGCCAAAAATCACGAAGTTGAAAAGCTCAAAAAACAAATTGTTGTACTTTAACGAATTGTTCAAGAGTCTCACACAAGGGAATGAATCATTCGGCAGAAGAATAAACAGTTAAAATCTTTATTAGATTCTTCATTCCGCTTGTCGGTTCCCATGGATAAGAATGACATGATATTGTATGAAGAGAATGAGCGTCTCAAACATGAGGCTAAGAATCTCAAATTTATGTAAAAGTATTTAAAAAATCTATCTCTATTTTTATTGACTCTGATCTATCTTTTAAGAGATATTCATAGCATGCATCATACCTATTTCTCTTCTGATCATACATAATCTATCTTCTAGTAAAGGTTTTGTGAAAATATCTGCTAACTGATCGTGTGTGTTTGTGAACTCTAATATTATATCGTC
Organism: Carya illinoinensis; assembly: GCF_018687715.1. Taxonomy (NCBI): domain Eukaryota; kingdom Viridiplantae; phylum Streptophyta; class Magnoliopsida; order Fagales; family Juglandaceae; genus Carya; species Carya illinoinensis. Next base: position 5,245,131 of record NC_056765.1, read on the forward strand.
TTTCTGCACATGATCTCGAAGAAAATGATACCTTATTTCAATATGCTTAGTTCTAGAATGTTGTATTGGGTTCTTTGAAAGATTTATAGCACTTGTATTATCACATTTGATTGGAATGTGATTATACATGAGTTTAAAATCTTCAAGTTGTTGCTTCATGTAGAGAACTTGAGCACAACAACTACCCGCAACAACATATTCTGTCTCAGCAGTAGATAGTGCAACAGAATTTTGTTTTTTACTAAACCAAGAAACTAGTGCATGACCTAAGAAATGACATGCTCCACTAGTGCTTTTTCGATCTATTTTACAGCCAGCATAATCTGCATCTGTGTAGCTGATTAGATCAAAAAATGTGTACTTAGGGTACCATAACCCTAGGTTAATTGTACCACTAAGATATCTAAGAATGCGCTTAACTGCAATTAAATGTGATTCTTTTGGAGATGATTGAAAGCGTGCACATAAGCACACACTAAACATAATATATGGTCTACTGGCTGTTAAATATAATAAGTTACCAATCATACCTCGATATATCTTCAAGTCAACTGGCTTACCGGATTCATCTTTATCAAGTTTAGTTGATGGGCTCATTGGTGTTCCAATTTCCTTAGCATTTTTCATCCCAAACTTATTCAGTAATTCTTTAATATATTTTGATTGATTGATGAATGTCTCACTTTTTGCTTGCTTAATTTGCAATCCGAGAAAGAATGTAAGTTCTCCCATCATGCTCATCTCAAATTCTTCCTGCATGGTTTTAGCAAAAACTTGACACATATTTTCATTAGTAGCACCGAATATTATATCATCAACATAAATCTGAATCAAAATAATATCATCATTTTCATATTTAATGAAAAGAGTTGTGTCGATTTTTCTTCTTGAAAAATCTTTTTCAATTAAGAAACCACTGAATCTCTCGTACCAAGCTCTAGGAACTTGTTTAAATCCATATAGTGCTTTTGTGAGTTTGAAAACATGATTTGGGGAAATATGATTTTCAAAACCTGGAGGTTGCTCAACATATACCTCTTCATTTATAAAACCATTTAAGAAAGCACTTTTAACATCCATTTGAAAAAGTTTGAAATCTTTATAACAAGCATATGCAAGTAGCATTCGAATAGCTTCTAATCTTGCAACAGGTGCATATGTCTCATCATAATCGATTTCTTCTTCTTGATTAAAACCTTGGGCTACAAGTTGAGCCTTATTTCTAGTAATGACTCCGGACTCATCTTTCTTGTTTCTAAAAACCCATTTTATTCCAATAATAATATAATTTTTGGGTCTAGGAACAAGTGTCCAAACATCATTTCTTTCAAATTGATTCAACTCTTCTTGCATAGTTAGAATCCAAGATTCATCAAGAAGTGCGTCATCAATATTTTTGGGTTCAATTTGAGATAGAAAAGCAGTATGATTGCAAATATTTCTAAGAGATGATCGAGTACTTACACCTTGTGAAGGTTCTCCCAAAATTTGTTCCACTGGATGATCTTTCACAAATTTTCACTGCTTGGTTGCATCTTGTATTAAATTTTGATGATCTTTCCTGATGGCTCCATGTTGAACTTCCTCTATTGTTTTCTCTTTGTTGAGATTGAGACTTTCCGTGCTATTTATACCTCCTGTTTCTTCATCAATAGATTTCTTGAAGAGTGGAGAATTAGATTCATCAAATATTACATGCATAGATTCTTGTACAGTCAAAGTCTTTTTATTGAATACTCTATAAGCTTTACTATTAGTAGAATACCCGAGAAAGATACCTTCATTAGATTTTGCATCAAATTTGCCTAAATTATCCATGTCATTCAAAATAAAACATTTGCATCCAAATACATGAAAGTAACCAATGTTGGGCTTTTTCTCATTTCAAAACTCATAGGGGTTTTATCTAACTTAGACCTTAGTATGACTCTATTTATAACATAACATGCAGTACTTACCGTTTCGGCCCAAAAATAACTAGGCAAGTTATTCTCATTGAGCATTGTTCTTGCCATCTCTTGAAGAGATCTATTTTTCCTCTCTACTACCCCATTTTGTTGAGGAGTTCGAGGAGAAAAAAAATTATGTACAAAATCATTTTCATCACAAAATGTTTCAATATTTTTATTAACAAACTCTTTTCCCCTATCATTTCAGATACTTGAAATAGTATAGTCTTTTTCATTTTGAATTCTCTTACATAACTTGGTAAAGGCATTATGTGCAAGAAAGATGACCCAAGTATATCTAGAGAAATCATCAACAATAATAAATGCATAATATTTTCCTCCTAGACTTGCAACTCTATTTGGTCCAAAAAGATCCATGTGTATCAGTTGCAATAGTCTAATAGTGGAAATATGTTTCTTAGTTTTAAAAGAAGTTTTTGTTTGTTTACCAAATTGACATGCATCACAAATTTTATCTTTAAGAAAATTTGTTTTTGGTAAACCTCTCATAAGATCATTTTTTGAAAGTTTGGAAATAAGTTTCATGTTGGCATGACCTAATCTTCTATGCCATAACCAACTAGTTTCATTTTGAACTGAAAAGCAAATAGCATCTTGTGAGGTAATTTTTTCAAAATCGATTGTATAAACATTATTGTTTCTAAAAGCAATAAAACAAATATTACAATCATGATCATTCAAAATAATGCACTTATCCATTTTGAAAGTAACTGTAAATCTTTTATCACATAATTGACTTATGTTCAAAAGATTATGTTTTAGACCTTCAACAAGTAGAACATCTTTAATTATGAGAGAAGATTCATTACCAATTTTACTTATTCCCACGATCTTCCCTTTTGAGTTGTCTCCAAATGTCACGTGTCCTTCTTCTTTAGATCTAAGATCAAAGAACTTAGTCTTGTCTCCCGTCATGTGTCTTGAACATTCACTATATAAAAACCACTTATTTTTGCTTGTGGATGACTTCATGCATACCTATAAAAACAATTAAAATGATTTTTCTTGGTACCCAAATTCTTTGGGTCCTTTATTTATTAGTATTAGAAGAAACAAGATTTTTAGGTACCCATATGGCCCTAACAGTCATTGTATGATTTCTTCTAATAGGACAAGTATGATAATTATGACCATTTCTATTACAAAAATTGCAAATAGCATGTGACATATATGAAGAACTTGAATGATTATAATAATATCTTTTTTTGACAAAATTATTTTTATGAAAAGAATTTTGATTATTAGTTTTTGATATAGAATGATTATCAAAGAAATTTTTATAAGGTCTGTATTTTTGTTTCGGCATATATCCCAAGCCTGCCTTGTCAAAAACACATCTTTGACTACCAAGAAGTTTTTCAAAATTTCTTTTTCCATTCGTAAAGTTTTCAACAATATTTTCTAAATCGGTTTTTTCTTATTCAATTCAAGATTTTCATCTTTCAAAATGATATTTTCCTTTCTTAAAATATCAATTTCATTTGTTAAAGAAAAATTTTTCTTTTTCAAAGCAGTATATTTGATACCCAATTTTTCAAATTCCTCATAAACCTCTTCTAAAATATTTTGAAATTCTTCATATGAAAGATCTTCAATATTATCAAGATTTGTTACCTCAATATCATCTTTAGCCATAAGACAAAGATTTGCTGATTTTTCATTGCTTGCTTCACTATCTGAGCTACTTGAATCATCATTCCATGTAGCTTTCATTGTTTTCTTGCCCTTGTTTCGATCTTTCTTTAACAGAGGATAATCTGGTTTGATATGATCAGGCTTATTACATTTATAACAAATTAAAGTGTCATTTTTACCTGAATCTTTCTTGGAAAACTTTTTGAATGATTTCCTCGGAGGAATTTTATTTTTCTTTAAGAACTTCTGAATTCTTTTCTTGTTATCATCGCAACTTCTTCATCTTTGTCTTCATTTTCCTCATCTTCATCACTTTCACTTTCATGAGGAACAACTTTAAGTGCCAAGCTCTTCTTTGGCTTTCTTTCTTCTTCTCCTCTTTTCAATGTGTACTCATGGGTGATAAGTGACCCGATGAGTTCATTCACTTCGAGCTTCTTGAAGTCTCTAGTTTCAAGAATCGTTGTCACTTTTGATTCCCAGCGTTTTGGTAGAGATTTGAGAATTTTTCTTACTATCTCCACCTTGAAATAAATTTTGCCAATAGCTGTTAAGCTGTTTATGATGTTAGTAAAACGAGTGTGCATACTAGAAATAGATTCATCATAGTTATCTTAAATATTTCATATTCATGAGTAAGAATATAAATTTTTGATTCCTTGACTTGCGAAGTTCCTTCATAAGTAAATTCCAAGTTATCCCAAATTTCTTTTGCCGTAGCACAAGTCATTATTCTATTAAACTCATTTCCATTGAGAGCATTAAATAATAAATTCATAGCAGTTAAATTCAAAGTATAAAGTCTATCGTCTTCACGATCAAACTCTTCTTCTTCCTATTTGACATTTACTCCATCAACCACTTTTGTTGGAATATAAGGTCCATTTACAATACATTTTCAGATTTCTCGACCTTGAGACTGAAGGAATATTCTCATTCTAACTTTCCAGAATGAGTAATTATCTCCACAAAAGAGTGGAGGCCGACTGATAGATTGACCTTCACCAAATGAAACTGAAATGTTAGCCATAAGATCTTAACTCAAAAGATAGTTAATCTTATAATAGAGCTCTTAGCTCTGATACCAATTGTTGTCCAGATGACTAAGACAAGAGGGGGGGTGAATTGAGTTGTATTAAAAAAATAATAATTATAAATCAAATATATAATATAAAATATAAACAAAATATGAAATAACAATAAATATAAAGAGTAAGGGTAAGAGAGAAGCAAATTCAGTATGTTAACTTGGTTCGGCCCACTGCCTACGTCCTCGCCCCGAGCTACCCCTTGAAGATTCCCAAATTCATTATTCAACCTCATTCAGGTGGAGATAGAAACATATTACACTTTTGAACAACACCGCTACAAAGAATCTGTGTAGAACACCCTCTACATTTGCAATCACCTTACACGTAGTGATTCAACTATTCCCCGTGTAGAATACTTTCTACACGCACAAGAGTTATACACACCCTTTTTCTGATACAAGAGCTGATAGTGGGTAGGTTATCAGAAAACACTCCTCAATGAGTGAAATAAGAACAATACAGCGCAAACTATATCTCTCAAAATGAATAAGGATTAAGGCTTAATGCTTAGAGAAGAGAGAATGAAAGCTTTAAATGAATGTTGTATGCTCTTAGTGTTGTGAATGTGAAGCTCTCAAATGATCTATTTATAGGCATATGAGACTTCATATTCAAATTAAAAAAGATTCACAAGTCAAAAACAACATCATTCATTTTTTCAAAAAATTCAAATAAAGGTTTTTCCTTTTTAATTGTCAAAGACAACATCATTCACTTTATCAAAAAAATCAAACTTAATATTTTACTTTTAACATATGACAAAAGGAACACACTTTCCTTTTCAAAAAATTCAAACCTAATCATTTACTTTTTGCATATGACAAAAGGAGCACACTTTCCTTTTTAAAAAAAATTCAAACTTAATCTTTTACTTTTTGTATATGACAAAAGGAGCACACTTTACTTTTCAAAATTTTCAAACAAAATCATACCTTTTGTATAAGTCTAAAAAAGCATCAATCACTTTTGAAAATATTCAAATAAAATATGCATATGTGAAAGATGACAATCAATCATCTTTAATATTTTCAAAGTTCAACCCTTTAATCAAGGCATGCATATGTAAAAGATGACAATCAATCATCTTTAATATTTTCAAAGTTCAACCTTTAATCAAGGCATGCACATGTAAAAGATGACAATCAATCATCTTTCAAAATTTTCAAATTTAATTTTCAAAAATATTCATACATATGTGGAAAATGTATTTTAATACTTTATTATAAAATATTAATTTTGAGCATTAATCTTAATTTTGAATTTTAAGAGATTTACAACATTACTCTATGACTTTAATGTGAACTTGTTTCCTTCTTGCTCATGCTTGGTTCTTTGATGTGCTTGACTCCATTGTGTGGACAACTTGAGATTGAAACTCCTTTATTCTTTGAATTCATTTGTTATCATCAAAATTTATGTGTAGATTTATAATCACATGAAACTTGAAACCTTGGATTCAACAATTACTTCCACACTGTATGGCAAGTTGGTGCTGGTGAGCACCTGGTCTACTAAGGATAAGGCTTCCACCTTTTAGGCCATCACCTCATATTTATCCATGAGGTTACAGAACTCGTGCTACATCTTTTTTTTTCTTCGCTATCAGCATTTGCACCCCCAATGGCCCATGATTCGGCCTGCTTATCGTGGCTCGTCCCTATATCTTCAGGTAACCTAGTCGCATCTATTTCCAAGGCCTCATTTTCCCTCTGGAGCGTGTCCACCTGTGTCATTAATATCTTTACTAGCTGCTCCATCTCTACTACGTGTGCTTCCATGTTTTCTTATGAGGTCTCTGGTCCTTGAGTCGTCTAAAAATGGGTTGTCACCAGCATACAAAGGACACATTATGTTTGTAAAGATCCTCATATGATGCCATTGTTAACATCATGTTTTGTATACTTGGACAAGGTCCTCAACGACCTGAGTCCACACGGTCTTCACCTACAAGATAAAGAGAACACAAAGAGTCAGGGTTTTTGGTGGAGGCCGTAGAATCTCCGATGCTTAAGCCGGTATCTCTTTAATAGTTTGTGTAAGAGTTTAGAAGAATTCGAGAGCTCTTTCGTACCTAGGGATCAGTTTTTATACTAGATTTCTGAGGGGAGACAACCTATATCCCGCAGAGAGTATATGTCCTCTCAACTGTTCATTTAGTCAGAATCCTTTTATACAGCGTTGAGTATGGGGATCAGCACCATTAATATGATGTAACTTCCTGACCTCTTTATCCCGGGGGTGCTCATCGTCAAGGGTCTTCATGCTTGCTGTCAAAAGATCAAAGGTTCCTCAAATTTTTCACCCGCCTACTTGTGCAAGTTCTTGAGTGCTAGGTGTTATAAGGGGGTACTGGATGACGAGTCTTTTCTATCTTTACCCTTGGATTTTTCCACGTGATTATAGTTGTGGATTAGCTTCAACTTTGGGGCCGAACTACCTTAGCAAGCCGAGGGGCCATTCAGCGAGGTTGAGCTTTTCTTATGTGGGCTTGCCTTCTGAACTTTTACTGGGGAAAAATCCCCTTACACATCCCATCATACAATCAATGTGGACAATCTTTCCTTAAACTACCAAAACATTACAATATATCACAATTTTCCATTAAAAAGACTAAGGTATTTCTGCAAATTCTAAAAAATGACAAAATACCCAATTAAATTTAAAGAAGTAATTTTATCAAAACATAATTTAAAAAATATATATTTTAAGAAAACAAAGACATTTTTATTTTTATTTCTTAAAATATTTTTCATTTTTTTAATTTAAAAATATTTTCATTTTTCATATTTTAGAATTTTTGTAAATATTATTTTACATTTTTATGTTAGTTTTTTTTTTTTACTACTGTATAATTCTAATTTCTAATTTTAATATTTATCTTTATATTTTTGCAATTTTCATTTTAATCAAGGGTATATGTATTAATTTTTTTTTACGGGTAGATTGCAATTTTTTGTAAATTGTGATGTAATTTAAAGGTGATTTATCCTAAAAAAGGCTTTATGCCAAAAAACTCCAAGTACTCAAACACTGTTATCTGCTGCAAATTCACACCAAGTTTATTTTCAGCAATATGACCTGCCACTAGCTTTAAATTTGAAATTTGCTTCTCATTTGTAATATTGAATGAATTGTCTAGCAGTTTGGTGTATGCCTTAATAATCCCCTGTGAGGGGAACGGGCCCCCAGGGCCTACGGCCCAACCCAAAACCCTCAAGGGACCCAAAACCAAGTTGATTGGAGAGGCCCCATAGTATGGGCCTTGGACAGGCTAAAAGCACATCACAAACCCAGGCCCTCTCAAGATTGAGCCAAGGATTGGGGACCCGACCAGGTCACTCCAATCCAAAAAAGAAAGTCGGGTTTATCCAAGCACAAGCGGCCTGAAGCATGTCGCATTTATGGCTTGCACAGTTGTGAGCGGCCAGAGGCATGTCGCATTTATGATCTACCCAGTCATAGGAGGCTAGGGACATGTCGCATTTATACCCGCACACGACCACGTACGGGATTGTAAGACATCACCAGATTAGGGATGAGATAGGACTGACCCAAAATCTTAAAGTCCCTTGCTCCCCCTCGAAGACAGGGTCCAAGCCAAGTATAAATACCTAAACCTCTTTTACAAAAAAGATTTGGATACTCCTTACACATACTTGAACCCTCAATTAACTTAAGCATCGGAGGACTCATGGGCTCCATTTAAGCCCATTCTCTATATGTCTTGCAGGTTCCAAGAGTGGGCTCGTGCCACTACCCAAGCTGCAAAACATGTCGACAACAGTGGCTTCATTTGTGGGATCTTTTTTTTTCCTAACAATGTGTACTTCGCATGTCGGCAACGACGCGGTCCCAAACTGAGCAAGAAGAAGAGTATAGAAGCGACATGATGGAGTCAAGGTTGGCGGAGATGGAAGAGATGATAAGGAAGCTCACCAAGGAAATGGGGGCATTGCACAGAGAGAATACTGCACTACGGCGAACCAATGAAGAGCTGCGAGGGGGAGACGAGCCTAGTGGCAATGAGCACGTCAAATCATGACGTGACCAAGTGAGTGCGGCGACAGATGAAGAAAGACGATGGATGCACTTGGAACTACGAGAACTAGGAGATAAGTATGCCAAGATAGCTAAGCAGGTGGGAACGTCCTTAATGGTTGTGATACCCAATATTTATGTGTATTTTTATTGAATGATTATTTAAAATTATTATAATTAGTGGTTCCTTTATTTTAAAACAAACGTGTTTCTCGTTGTATTATTTTATAATTTTTTAAGTTATGAGATTTAAATAATATGTTTTCTTTATATTAATAATTATTTCACATTTAAATTAATACTTAGCTTGAATTGTTTTATTGTTGAGCTTTAACTATTATATTTTATTAATATTAAATTGTAGTGTTTTTATTTGGATTTTATTTATTTTATTGTGCTCTTTATTTCAAAATAGTTTATTATTGAATTCTATTATTTTATTTTAAAAGTCACTATATTTAAATTATTTCATTTAATTCGTCATTTTAAAATTTATTTTCATTAGATTAGTTAGAGACCCCGAGTTGAAAAGACTGGACCTCACTTTCTTTCCTTTACTTTTTTCTTTTTTCTTTTCTCTTTCTTCTTTCTTCTTCTTCGTTCTTTATCTTTTTCTCCTTATTTCTTCCCCAGCCCACGCGACCCCTCTCCCTTTTCTCCTCCTCTGTGCATCCTCCCTCCACCCAGCCTTGCCGTCGTCCACTACCAAATCTCACCGCCCACTCCACTGCCTTCCCCTCACGCCGGCGAGCTCACCCATGCCAGCCAACACTCCCCATGCTCTCTCTCTCATCCCCAATGGCCGTGTATAGCCCGAATGGGCTTATATTTTCTTGCTCCACCATCCAGTGCCACCACCACCACCACAACTTTCCCTTCCACCGGCCAACATCCTCCACCTATTTCAGCCCCTAACTTGCTATCATTTGCCTCCACGAAACCCATCAAGCCGCACGGTCTTAGCCTCCCCGCACCACCGTCACGCTACCATTGGCCACCAGCTCTTCACCACTTCACCGCCAATCTTTCAGCTACCTAACCCACCCATCCTCAGCCCCAATCCATCACCAATGAAACCAAACCATCTCACTTTCTGTTTTAACATTTTTGGCTTTCGACCACCATTTGTGCCGCCACCCACGGCCAACCATCACTTTCATTAGCTTTATCGACACTTCTAAATTCTACGCTAGCCTTCACTAGTCTTCGTTTGTCCTCGTTCAAATTTGTGTATTTTGTGACCGACGGCCACAGTGCATTTTGCACTGTTACATTGTTTTTCCTCTGCTTTTTGCAGCTCGTTGATCATTCGAAATATATTTTGTAGCACTGTAAGTATTTTTCAAACTTCATTTTAGATTTAAATATATTATTACTTTTACAATAAATTGTGAATGATTGGTTATGTCGAACTGAGTCCGAGTAGTCGAGAGTCGGATGGATTTGAGGATGGAGTTATTTATTTTTTGATGAGTTAGATTGTTGGTTATTTTTATGTCTTGTCATTTGCATTGCATGGTGCATGCATGTACATGTGTTGGATATTGAAAACTGGGTTTTCATGCGTAAATAGATTTTTTTGGTGCGTGTGTATCACTACCCTAAGTCGAGATGGAGCATTATCTCGTTGGAGCTCCTCTGGTCAATTGGGAGTGAAAAATACTGAGTGACATTCCCTGAGTTGTCACTGGGCGACAACAAGATCGCATGATATGGTAACGTTGTCGTGCCGACTCTGTGGTTCCTTGGTTGGCGGGGACTAAAGGATGCTTGGTCATTGTACACGATGGGCGCAGAACTGGGTATCACTCGTGTAGATATCATATACATAATCGTTACCTGCAGTGTGGCATAGAAGACAGAGTGTGCAGATGATCGTTAAGGGAGATCATGGTGCATACAATAGATTGAAACTGGTTTTGATATTGGATATAGGTCATTTTCTGGAAAAAAAAAAAATGATGAGTTTGAGTAAAGGAAATATTTATGGGTAATTTTCTGGGAAAATAACGAGTTTGATTAAAGAATTACTTGTTGGCCATTTTCTAGAAAATTGGTAAGATTTTGATAATTGGATTTTTTGTGAACTATTTTCAGGGAAAATGACGGATTTCTTGTTTTGGTTCATTGTCTGGGATAATGGCGAGGAAATGTTTTAATGGAGATATTGTGGGTCATTATCTGGGATAATGACGAGGAAATGTTTTTAATGGACATGTTTGGACCAAAAATGAGATTTTTGGTGTGTGTTGGAAAATGTTTATGTTTTTGGGAAAAGATTATTTTCGGATTTCATGCATATTGTTGAGGTTTTAATATATTTTTATCTTACGGGTATTTGAATTATTATTTACCTGCGGTACTGCTTTTAGTACCGTAGATTTTGTTGCAGATGTAGAGAAGGAGATGGCTTTGCCAGAGTATTGATTTGGAGTTGGATTTGAAACAAATGTTGAAACTTGTAGTATTTTGATACCCTTGTTTTAAGCGAATTTGTATTTAAACAAAATTCTGATACTTAGTTGAAAGATTTTTTATTACCGCTGTATTATTTTTATGTATACGTGTTGCATGTACACATACTCGACACTTAGCGATGGGATGTGTAACTCGTGTTATCATCATTCCGACACCTCGATTTCCACCTGTTCGTACATGGGAGTTGGGAGCGTCACAACGGTTGATAAGCTACTGAGCAACATGAACTTGCCCTATAGTGCAGAAGAGATGGTGGTTCCCTTACCATCAAAATTCAAAGTTCCTCAAATGGAGCTGTACGACAAGACCAAGGACCCCTTGGAGCACTTAGACACGTTTAAAGCCCACATGACACTGCACGGTTTCCCATGGGAGGTAGCCTGATGAGCCTTCTCGTTGACACTAAAGGGCGAGGCCCAAACCTAATTCAGATCTTTACCAGCAAGGATGGTAAGGAGCTTCGACAAGTTGGCATGCCTATTCGTGACTCAAATCTTAGTAAGTCGGAAAAGGAAGCGACCGGCAGCATATCAGTCAAAAGCCCAAGGCAGGAGGCCATGAGCCATATCTTGACAAGCACCCTCCCATGCCCAGACATCACGTCAGGAGCACTATTGGCATCGTTTGATTGCCCACAGACCGAGCCCTTGGAGAATGCTAGGCCATGGTCACCCTAAACTAGGCAGTGCACAGTCAGCGAGTGCGCGCAAGCGAGGTTATCCCACCATGCTCAGTGCATGGCTAGACTGCATGCATGGGCTGTGCACAAGCACAGTGCCCATGCATGGCCTAGGCGCCAACGCAATGCACGTATGCACACCTATGTTGGAGTTGAAGGTGCGGTTGCCCAACAGGCCCACATAGGCTGGCATGCCGCTCAATGCCCTAGCCTTGGCCAGGGCCTTGCTGCTCAACATCCTGGACTTGGCCAGGGCCATGCTAATTAACGACCTGGCCTTAGCCAGGGCCCTGCTAGCCTGGGCCATGCAGCAGACTATCATGCTTGAGCCCACCACGGTCCAACTCAGCGACTCACGAAAGGCACCTAGCCCAGCCCAACCACTTAACCGCCTTATCCCGCTCAATCGTTTTAGCCCACTCAGCCATTGCACATGCATGCATGCACGCCCAGCCACTAGAATTGCGCCCACCGTCATCCTACGAACCTCATACGAGTTCAGCCAACACCATCCATAGCTATTACAATCAAGCAAGTGGCAGAACACATTGGTCATCAAGGCACAATAAGGGGCGCGGCAGCTTAGTGAATAGGATCTCAACCGAGGACACTATCAATATCTCCTGACAATTAAACAACGTGATAGTGAAAGCCTTAAGTCATACCTCACTCGCTTCAACTGGGAACGAATGACTACCGACAATCAAGATGAAAAGATCACATTGGCGGCTTTCTTGTGCAGAATCTGGCCTAGGAGCCCATTCATGACGGAGATAGCTCGACAAACCCTAACCACCCCGAGGGAATTCATGGACCAGGTAGATGAGTTCATTAATGCGGAGGATATGTTGGAAGCACTAACAGCTCCGCGACAAGCTAAAGTGGAGCAGGCAGACCTCAGGGCGGTCGGGCAGAAGGACGGTCGTGGGAGAGATAGGGGAAAGAAAGAAGCTGCGGAGTCGAGAAAGAAGGAATAAATCTCAGGGCCTTCATGGCCACAAGGCACCCCCCGAGCACACTCCAATTTGCAGTGGAAGGGAAGAAGGAGATGAGCCCGCGAAGGGATTCAAGGTGAGAGCCAAGAGGACACTCATATTGTAGTTACCGTATGATCGACAGGCATAGCACTGAGGATTGTTACACCCTCAAGAGAAGGAGGAGGATGGAAATGCATAATCAAGAGTGTCGCTTCGAGGACCAACGAGAACAATATCGGGACGACAGAAGGAGGGCGCCATCGGGTAACCAGGCAGCCAGCCAAGAGGTTCGAAAGAGCCCTAAGAGGATCAAAAGACCGATCGGGGAGATCCTCATGATCACTGTGAATACGCAGGCGGGGGATCCACCTCTTCTGCTCAAAGAGCACACACCCGCCAGGTGCAATACGAAGAAGTTTTTACAACCGGTCAGGTCGCGCACGGGGCCCAGAGGTTGACCAAAGGGATCACCATAAGTTTCAACGAGAATGATGAAGAGGAGATCCTCCACCCGTATGGCGACGCATTGGTGTTCACCATGCAGGTGGTGAACTTCACCCTTCGGCAGATCCTAGTGGATAATAGAAGCTCAGTGGATATCCTGTTCTGGGAAGCCTTTGTCAGAATGGAAATCAGCCCAAATCTATTACACTTGGCTCCGATACCTTTAAAAGGTTTCACAGGTGATGTAGTCTAACCAATTGGGGTCATTACCTTATCGGTCCTAGCCGGGAAGGCTCCAAGGACGGCGGTAACCATGGTAGACTTATTGGTGGTCAAAACTTCATCATCTTAATAGTCAAACGTTCCACGTTGAACAACATCAAGGCCATGACCTCCACTTATCACCTTAAGATGAAATTCCCTATTGACTTGGGGGTGGGAAAGATCCGGGGCGAACAGGTCCTAGCACGGATTTCTTCGATTTCTCTCTCTCTCTCTCTCTCTCTCTCTCTCTCTCTCTCTCTCTCTCTCTCTCTCTCTCTCTCTCTCTCTCTCTCCACTTATTCCCCTCCCATCTTCTCCAATTTCTCTCATTCTCTATCTCCTCTCTTAGATTGCACCATTTTTTCTCTCTCCTCCCTAAGATGAACCTCACCACTAGGGGGACCAAGAAACATCAAAGAACTGCTAGAATCGATATGGCCAATATTTATACGAGAGTTAAAAAAATATCACCTTTTGTTCAACACTATCCATTAGAGTAACTGAAAAAATTTTGCAAGGGACGATCTTAACAAGGGACGATCTTAAAATCATGTATTTTTTTTTAGTAATTCAATGTAGCAATGTCAAAAATTTTTGATAAAACTAACTATTAGTTCTAGCTGCTGATTTATTTATTTTAAAATTAAAATGATAGGTTGAATATTTGGTAGTTGCTACTATTTGGAATTGTACATGAGATCAGAGTTTATTTTGCAGGATGGGTCTAAAAGACCCTACCTTGAAGAGGTTCTCCGATATTTAAAATAAATATATATATATATATATATAAATATTTGGAATTAAATATATCAAAATAATTTAGTTCAATTAACATAATGCATATTTCAAAACTAAACCATTAATTTCTTATTTCTCTGATTGTCTCATGCCAAGTTGTACTGTAGGTGATTACCGAGAGAGAGAGAGAGAGCGTGAGAGACGAGGTGGAATTAAGAATAAGGATGTCTTTGTTTTATTTAAGTTGGATGAACGTGCCTTGTGTGCAACGATGGTGAAAGCTTCAAGCTAATTAAATAACAAACCTTGCTACAAAAATGATGTTGAGAATGAGTGGACAAGTACTTGGTAAAAACGTTTGGTACCCTTAAAATGTTAGGGGTTTGCACTTCACGTACACTCCCAACAATCAAAATAGACACATTGCATCCTCTAATTATTAAAAGAAAAATAATATTAAATCTTCTGAATTTGTCTCTTCAATTTAACCGTTGATATATTTTATTTTATTTTTTAATATTTATTTTAACTTGATAATTAAAGAAGTGGTTATTAGTACATGTATTATTTTTTTTCTTTTAAAAATATTTAAATATGTTTAAAAAAATATTTAAAATAAAAAAGTATAATCTGTACTAAAAAGCACGCCCGATGATTAAACCTGGACAGTTTCAAGGTGCAACACAAACATGAGTGATAACAACAGAAACCTGGACACATGCCTAATTGGAGCTTATTCCTTTCTTCCAGCTTTGCTTCTGGTCAAACGTCACATAATTTGTATAACACGAGATTTACAATAATTCAAACAAATCCAAATCTCTTTGGGATAAACGTTAAGAAACTAAGAACGAGAAAATAAGAATTTATTCTAAGATACAGAAGATTAAAAAAATAAGGCTGAAGGTCCAGAGTCAGCCTGATTCTGTTTAATGATTTTTTAATATATTTTTTAGGTTAATTTGTAATGGAAGAAGGTACACCGAAGTATGTCATAATATGGTCATAAAGAAAAATAAAACATAGGAATTGAATCCTAGAAATGTACAGATTCTCAACAAGAAGCTTTCCGTAAGTTTGCATAAGATAATTTAAAGGGAAAATTTCACAATCCAATGAACTTAAAAGTTACTTCCAGCCAAGATAATTCAAAGGTCTGGATGGAGCATAACACACCCTTGAAAGTGTTAAGGAAATGAAAAACTAATCCATCCGACATAAAGAGTAGGTTAAAAAAAAAAAATCTGGAAAACCGATGAACCGGACCAGTTTGTTCGGTTCAATGTAAAACTGGTTTGGTCAAATACCTGTTCCAATTTTGTAAAATCAGTTCAAAAGTGGTCCGGTTTGGGTTTTTGCTTTTTATAACACCGGACCAATTCATATATATATATATATATATAGTTTTTTTTATTTTTTTTATTATATATAAAATATTTTTATATGATTTTTTATATTATATATATTTTTATATTGTAATATATACTAAATTACTAATTAATATAACATCAAATTTTAAAATTTTATTATTTATGTCTAATAATCTTAAAATTAATATAACATTTGATATATTGTAAAATTAATTTTATAAATCTTAATATAAGTTATAACATTTGATATACCATATAAATTTTAATTTTATAACACAAAATATTAAAATTAATATAACATACAATTTTAATATTAAACATAAATATTAATATTAAGCTATTAATATAAACCTATTTTTGATAATATATATATTTATATCAAGGATAAATATTTTTTATGGCATAATGAATTATAATATATGTTCTTTTTTATAAATACAATTCTACACCTTTGATCACATATATTAAATAGACTAATGTAAGGTATAAGTTCTAAATAGACAAGTCTCATAGAAGCTATTTGCAAGTTATACTAATAAAGAAGAGTTTCTTTTATACTTTTTTAAGATAAAGTCTACTTTTTTACAAGGGCTTGCATTAGACTTATCTATTTAGGACTTATACAAATTATTTCACTATTAAATATGTACTTTTAGTTTAGTAAATAATTAGACACAACTCTTACCATCTTTCTCTGCTCTAGAAAATTTTGTGAGGTATTTATATGAGATTGTGGATGGCCTCTTTAAAATGTCGAAAAGTAGAATGGAGTGAGTGAGATATGTTGGTACATTGAATTTTAATTTGTGAATGTTCTGTAAGATAGATTCGAATTAAGAGTAATCAATTTTTTATACCAAATATAATAATCTTATAAGAACATGATACGCAATAATAATGCAATTGAACATTATTTGAGTTTTTATTATTAGGTTTGTAAAGGACGTGTTCCACTACCGTATGTGATCGTCAACCTACAAGTCAAAGATCAATAGCACTGAATACATGTAACCATTCCCTGTAACCATTCTAATGCTTGAGTCAGTAAAAAATGATATATAATGGTTCAAGTATATGATCAAAAGTAGTCTAAGGGTTATCTGTTACCCATATATATAGGCGTAAAGATTTATTGGATTAACACCGTAATTAAATTATTTCCATGCAATGCATTATCTACTTGTGAGATTTATCTCTAAATAATTTGAATGATCTGATACCATGACTTATCGGGAGAGATCAAATAGTTTATTCGGATATCAACTATAGTAGATTATGGTAGGCCTTTAGTCCATTATTTGGGCTGGACCAATATTATGAGAGTAATTTGCACCCTTGAGTGAGAACTCAAGGTCCCAAATGACACCAGTGATATCATAAAAGTAAATTTACAAGCTAACATGATTTGATATAATACGTTATATTATAAATATATTTTTATTATAAAGTATATCTAACACATCCGATGTAATTTTAATTTGTAGATTTACTTTTGTAAAATTTATTTATAACTTTCTTTTCTTTAAATTTCCTCGCACACCCTACCTAGATATCCTAACCACAGGATTGATCAAAATTCTTCATTTCAAATGTGTAATCTCCAATTATAAGAAAAAAGATAAATACAATCACCCTATGCAACTGTGGTGCAGTTGTGAGCCTACATCACTTTAATTCTTGTATATTCTCCTTCTCCCATTCTCCTTTAACATTTTTTTTCCAGAAAACCTCTCTAAAGTAGGGCCCTTCAGACTCACCCCTGCACAGTATACCTCGGTCTCGTGCACCACATCTTCGAAAATTTTTCTATATGAAACTAATTAAATCGCTAGCTTTTTACAAAAAAATGTGGCCCTAAATGATTGTTTGCACCCATGAAATATTGAACATTGGACTTTGTGGGGAGTGATACCCCAAGATCAAGGCTTTCACCACTTAGAATTTGGTATCACTTTAATTCTCGTATATGCCCCCTCTCCCCTTCTCCTTATCTTTTTGAGCATTTCCAAATCTCCCACAACTGTCTAAAGAAAAAGATGGAATATTTGAGGATGGGTACAAACCTTGCAACCTGCGCATGAGATGTCCTCTCTATCTCCATCTCCATAACCGTAGTTTTATTTTTCTGCAATGGTTGCTATATATTTTATTTTTCTGCAATGGTTGTCATATATTTTTTATGGAGAGATGGTTATGGTTGTCATATATATATATATATATATATTATATTTTTCTGCAATGGAAAACAAAGAAAATGGAGAGATGGTTGCCGAAACTGGAACGGGAAAAAAGTGTACGGATTTGCAAATTGGTCGAGGTATTTGTAAACTGGAACTTGGGAGAAAGT
The DNA here is from genome assembly GCF_018687715.1 of Carya illinoinensis. Taxonomy (NCBI): domain Eukaryota; kingdom Viridiplantae; phylum Streptophyta; class Magnoliopsida; order Fagales; family Juglandaceae; genus Carya; species Carya illinoinensis. Next base: position 5,263,162 of record NC_056765.1, read on the forward strand.
TGCGAAGTGGGTTTGCAAACTAGGAGAGATCTGCAGATTACGTAATAAGCCAATTAGAACCGGAAGAAAGTGGCTTGCGAACCAAATTAGAAAAAAGTTTGGATTTTGGAGAACTGGAATGGAGTTTTTCTGCCGAAAATGCGTTTGATCTTGCTTCTTCTTCAATTTTCTTCTTCTTTTTTTTTTTTTTTAATTTCTCATTAACACTAACGGGACACTTGCATCAGACGATTGCACGCCGACTCCCATTCACAACTGTATGTAGCAGAGCTGCCAATTATACCAGCTGACGTTGCCGATTAAGTGATTTCTTATATCAACCACTTTAGAAAAAGAAAACAAAAAGTTCCCAACTTGTTAGATTCATAATATCAGAGAAAAGATAATAGTACAAGTTATTTTCCTCAGCATGGAATGCAATACAATTAGATTGGTGTAGCTGCAGCACACAGTACATGAAAGTAAGGGCAGGGTGCTTCTTAGATGGGCACCTATGCTCCTGCTATACAAATCTTTGCTCCTTGAGAAATTGAAACAGAGAAGAAAGAATCAAGAATCTCACACCTGCTTATGCAACTATAGTCTTAAAGCTTCTTTAAGCCCAATGCTGAAACTATTTTCCATGCCCCTCTTACCACCATTTCCTGTTTGCATCATGGCCACAAACTCATTGTAATCAATGCGTCCATCCTGCAAAATTAACAGAAACACGAGAAAAAAAAATGTTAAAATTACACATGCAATGCATCGGAGTGTGACTGAGTAGAGAATTCTTTCACCTTGGCAAGACTTGACCCACTGGCTGGCTGAGTACAACTAATTATTTTACTCTATATGCTTTAAATTTAAGAAAAGACCTTTAACCATTGCAGCAGAGAAATGGCCCATAGGTGAAAATTATGAACTTGAAATTTTATAATTATTTTTTTGGTTTTCCTTAGCGGTTAACAATAAGGTCCATATCTCAAGCCATCCCACTATTCCAAATGCCTGATCACCAAGGCAGGATGACCTAACTTTTTAAATACAACTAGTTTTCATCTGAAAAAAGGGTTCGTCAAGCCCAAACAAAATGATTTTCAATTTTTCTCAACTGGGTTTTACCAAGTTACCGGGTTAGGCTAACTAGACCATGCCTTGTTAAGTCAAAAGTTCCAAAGAAGTGGTCTTATATGCCTCGTATAAATGTGGGATCATAATAAAAGAAAATACTCACATTGTCCTGATCAACTTCTTGGATAATTTCTTCCAGGCGAACATCTCCAATGCCAAACTCCTCACAAGCTTTTTGAAGCTCATCAGGCGTAATATAACCACTGCCATCCTTATCGAAGTACGAAAAAGCTGCAAACAGATGATCTTCTCTCTCGATTTTGTTCAGATGCAATGTTGCAGCAATGAACTCCCCGTAATCAATGGTTCCACTGTTATCTATATCTGCCTGCAATTCAGTAACTAACTGTATTAAAAAAATAATTCTTAATGCAGAGTTATTTCCTCGTCATAAGTCAGAACACAGGATTCCCGCAAACACTCTAACCTATTTTCATATTCTTACCAATGGCCCATTGGTGCAATGAGACTAGGGAGGTTTTCCAAGCAATCTACTATATTTTGGAAGGACAGAGAATGGTATATTGATGCCCACATATATATAATAATAGAAAGAAAAAGAAGCTTGTACCCCCTCAAAGTAGTAACCCTCACCCAATCAATGCAATCATCAATGGCTAAATCCTGCTAGGATTAGAATAATATGGCATTACTTTAGGGGGGTAAGAATCAATCAATTTTCATTTTCATAAGGTTACGTTTTGGCAGGGGTGGGGTAAGAATATCCCGTGTGCAGTTTATTTCAAATACAAGCATTACTACTCTGCTATTTGTCTTCAGAGGCTCTTTTTCTTCTTTTTCCAGCAATTAGCATAATATCAATTATTGCAACTTGGAGTAGCTCTAATACTTGGATCCAAATTAATCTAATACTTACCGCCTGCATTAGATCATAAATTTCAGACTCCTTAAGATTAGCCCCTACTCTTTTCATGCCAGCCTTAAGTTCTTCAAAAGTGATTTGACCACTATTATCCGCATCAATCATCTTAAACATCTCTTTTAGACCAGCTATCTCTTCTTCAGATAAGCTCTCTGCAATGACCTGCAGAGAACAAAGATAAAGAGGAAAAATGTCATTCTCTCTAACAGAAAATCAAACAATATATTCAATCTGTATTATGTACCAAGTTGCATCTGAGTACATCAGTTTATGTGGCAAGGCTACTGATTGAGCTATTCAATGATCTTATATACAAAAGCCTTCAGCTTTTCCACGGACACTTACTCTAAGAGCCAATTTCTTGAACTTGTTCATGGCAGAAAATTGCTTCAAGCGACTTAAAACTGCAGAATCAAGAGGCTTGTCAGGAGCAACTCCATCAACTTGAACCCAAGGATGACCTGACAGGAATTTGAACCATAGATTAGCTACTGAAAGAAAGACCTGACCAAAACCTACATAAAGATCATAGGATGTATATATGCACAAAGAATACAATGATTCGAGACAAAAGGCAGAAGCAGATGATTTTGTCATTCTGAAGAATTTTGAATAAACAGAAGCATATATTCCAATTGCAAATCAAGTAACCAATAAACCAGGGTTAATCACCTCAATAACCTTTACAAGGGTTCAGCAATTTAATGATCTAAAACAGACCTTAAAAGACATCAAAACAAATCAATAGTAATTCTCTATCAATATTTTGAAAAGAGGAGTGCTAATGCCACAAAGAGATTACACAAAAGTAATCTCACAAACTGACATGGCTTCATGTGATCTGTCAAATATGCTTTACAATAAAAACAACTTTACAATCTGACAAACCATATCTAGCCACACCAGTTTGTGGGATTACTTTTGTAATCAATCAAAATATAAAAACCAACATTACAACAGCATCAAGGGAACTCTCATCATTCCTTCAATGCAATTTTAGTATATATTCATCACAGCTCACGAGAAAAAATGTTAAGGGAAACATTATAGAAAAATAATTCAGCCATTAGAACTGCATTTGCCATTATTCTAGTTCAACACTTCACTAAAATCCAGTGCAGCAGTGACAGGCCAAGAAAATTGTTAGAAAATTGTTAGATTTCAAGGTTACTTTTGGTGCAAAAAATGAACAAAATTGTGATCTCAGATATCAAACCAATCAAGGTGATTTTCAGAGACTCAAAGGCAAATGTATTCCAATAGAAATAGGTCCTGCCAAAAAAAGACTCACACAAAACTTCATGTGCAGTTAGACGTCTTTTAGGATCTCGAACAAGCATTCTCTTCACTAAATCCTTTGCACTGTCGGTGATACTAGGCCATGGGTCAGATGAGAAGTCAAGATCACCATGCAGGACCTGTTCGAATATCCCTTGCTCAGATTCTACAAGATCATGGCGAGAATGGAAAACAATGTCAGTGAAAAGGAAACAATAAACCAAAATATGGAACATACTTAGACATACACAGACACCATAGCGTGAAGTCTCAAGGACAAGTTTCATAAAAAAAAATTCAAGAACAAGTAAATTCCAAAATTCTTACCGGCCCAAAAGGGAGGCACTCCACATAATAGAATGTAAAGAATCACTCCAGCACTCCAAACATCAGCTTCTGGACCATAACGTTTTCGTAGAACTTCTGGTGCAACATAATATGGGCTGCCAACCACATCAGAAAATTCTTCACCTAGAAGGGTACAAAACCATTGATTTCTTATTAGGAAGTCTCAAAGAAACAGAGGAAGGAGTGGTGGAACAATCAAGCCAATAAGTAGCTACACATTCAACCACAAATTAAACAATAATTTGAGAAAAAAAGTTGTTGTTGCTGAAAACATGCTTGTACCTGCAAGTAAGCAGTATCATTGCATATCTTATTTAATGCATCATAATTTGAACGTGTTCTATTAAGATTCTGAAATTCCAACTTAGAATCTACTTTTAGGTGATAAGCCTAGCACAAAGAGGAAACAAAATCTAGAACCATCATTGTCCATAAACTTCGTCTAGAATTGACCGAATTTAATCTAAAATTAAAATTAGATTTAGTCAAAATAAAGTCCATTGTTTTGCAGTCCATGAACTGTCATATCCCACAGAATATATGAATCTAAAGTATTGAAGCCAGCACAATATTGAAGCATAACTCCATTAATGACAAAAGAATAGTTGAAAATACTCTTTTTCCAAATATATACATTCGATTACATTACACAGAAAGCATATAGCGATAATTTATACAATACCATCATGTCATCAACTAGAGCAATCTTACCCAGCTGTCAACTTCAGAAAAACACCAATGCAGCAATTTGAATAATTTCCAAAAGAAAGACAACCGCCAGAATATACCTGGTTTGAAGAATATTGATAGGCCAAAGTCGATGGTTTTGACAAGTGAATCCTCCTGATTGTTGACAAAGAGAAAATTCTCAGGCTTAAGGTCACGATGCATCACTCCCAGTGAATGACAAGCTTCTACAACCCCAACTATAGTTCTAGTAAGTGCAGCTGCCTTTCTTTCTGTATAGTGCCCACGCTTAATAATCCTATCGAAAAGCTCGCCTCCTGCACATAGTTCCATCACAACATGAACCGCCACTTTATCTTCATAAGCTCCTTTAATAGATATAACGTTTGGATGCCCCTTCAGATGGTGCATTATCTGAATTTCCCTTCTCACATCCTCAACATCTTCGTCTGTTATCAACTTCCTCTTTGCAATAGATTTGCATGCATATTTTTCCCCCGTTGCCTGCTCCACACATAGAAATGTTGTCCCGAACTGCCCTTGTCCTAGTTTCTTCCCCAGACTGAAAAATTCCTTAAGATTTCCATTTTTCATTTTTAACACCTCGGCACGAAGCCCTGCACTAGCCACCCTCTTCATATAAGGGTTCTTCTTGCCTTTTGTGGGTTGCACTGGTTCCGATTTAGTTTCTGGTTTTGGAATTGTCACTTGTTCTGGGGGTTTGTTTTGGACCGGCAGAGGCGATCCGGGCTGATTATGTGTTTGCTCATTGACTGTTTCTCCATTGGTATGAGACGAAACCGAGTCATCAGGCGTCCGTGTCCGCCACATTGCGGCATAAACTGATTGGACGAGACCATTACTAGAAATGCTCGGTCCAACACAAGTATTCCCCATGTAGCCCTCGACTGATTTGTTTCAATACACCCAACTTTCAACACCAAGATCTAATCCCACTGAACATGTTAACACAAAACATGGGAGATCTGATCGTCACAACCTGAGTGAAATATGAATTCAGACCCGTGTTTTGCTCTGAACTTGACAAAGATAACAAAATCGAATCTTGAACTCTAGCATGTGATGTGAACAGTATGAATCAGCACCAACAGAGAAACAGATCAAATCATGGAAGCATTTCTCACCAACTCTTGAGAATTCTTCGTCTCTAGCAGTTGCCGATTCCTATCTATGGAAAGATGTTAATAAATTGCACAAATGATCTAACAGTAAGATTAGTTCAACAAATACAAACAACTAAGGATACCCAAAAGAAGTCAGAACCTTTCTTGATGCAAAATGAAATCCATCAATAGAAGAAAAGCCCCTAAAATTATTGGACCTCAGAACCGGTCAGTAATCAAACAAACCAGGAAACTTCTACGAAAAACTCAAAGCTCGTCAAAATTGAAGAATTCCAACAAAAAAATAGAACTCCCAAGTGAAACAAAAATAAAAAACATAAAACTAAGGAAAAGGTAAACAAAGTCGAAAAGGTCTGTGTCAAGTGAGAACCTCTGGTTTACCAGGTCTCTGAAACGGATATTGGAGAAGAAAAGAAATGGCGGCCTTAAGTGGGTGTGTCTGCACGCAAGAGCAGGCCCTGTTTAAATCTACATGGTTGCTGAAGAAGGGTGATTTATACTCGAACCTGTAAACGCGTTGGGACGGTGTACTTACAATCACCGGGATCTTCGGCCGACTGTCGTATTGACATAGAAATCTTCTATTCCTTACCTTTAATTGTTGGGATAAAATGGTCCTCCAAATTGGTCGGTCTATGTGGCATGAGTCATGAGAAATCGAAGTGTTAATTAAAAAGAAAAAAAATTGATATGATGTGCTAAATATTTAAATATTAAAGAAAATTATTCTATTATTTATAATTTATATTATTTAAATGGTAAAATTTAATTTAAACTATTCAAATTTTAAAATTTCTTTTTTAAATTAAATTATGACACGTAAATAATATATGATGTAGAGATTCTAAAATATCAGTATTGTAAATAAGAAAAATATTTTAATTACAAAAAAATTTTACAAAATTAAATTTACAAATTAACATAATTTAATGTGATATGTTAAATTTTAAAAATATTTTTATTAAAAAATAAATCTAATATATTATATAAAATTATGTTAATTATAAATTTATTTTTATAAAATCTCTTTTTAGTTATAGCACTTCTCAATTATAGAAAAATGTCCTTTGATCTCACTTTTTATTTTTGTTTGTTATTAGATTGTAAACTTGGCTCCAATAAAAACAAAAAATAGCATTTTGGGTGCATAGGTTTTAGTTTTTATTTTATTGATTTATGTGTTTTACTATAAAATGGTTTTTAAGTATAACATATCCTCCTCGTGACCATCAAAATACTTTATAAAATAGAAGAGATTAGAGGGAACGATTAGTTATTTTTGTTTGACTTCTTAAAATCCTAGCAATTACTTTTAATGACAAATTTAGATGCAGTTTAGATAATAAGATGAGATAAGATGATTTTAGATGAAAGTTAAATAAAATATTATTTTTATTTTAATATTTAAAAAAATTAAATTATTTATTATATTTTATATAAAATTTTTAAAAAATTATAATAATAAAATAAAATAAATTAAAAATATTTCTTAATCTAAACGACTGTATATTTGTATGGTGAAAAAGCATTGGCCTTTTCACAAGAAATTGTTTTGTTAAGTATAGTAGCTGATTTTTATTCTTTTACAATTAATACTAGCTCAGTTTATTCAATGCTCATCAATCAATTCACTTACCCACTTCCTAGTTTCTCTTTGAGAGAGAGAGAGAGAGAGAGAGAGAGAGACGCAAATACAAGACGGTACTCGTAGAGACTGGATAAAACAAAAAAGAAATAAACAATGAACCAGTCCGGCCCCATATTCCGTCACTGAAGGGGCCGCTCGTATTGTCGTTGAAGTTTCGGAATTGTGACGGCATGTACGACTCACGTGAGGTTTGGGTAACACTAGGAGCATTGGTAGTGATTTATATATCTTTATATTTATCTTATATTTACATAATATTTTTTTAAATTAGTTTATATTAAATTATATATATTCAAAATTTTGCATAGTTATAAATAATATTTATTTAAATTTGAAGAAGTATCATTTACTCTTCAAATATTATTTTATTGATTTTCTCTCTTATTAAAATTAACTTTGTGAAATTTGTATGAAGATGATTTTGATATATAAAATTTCTATTAAGTTGATGAAACAAAGTGTTTTTTAGTATATATTAATATTTATTGATAAAATTGTTCATTTTTATATATAAAATTGATAATATTTAGATATATGGAATTGTTATTTTTGAGCATATTGTACTAATTATAAAATATATAAAAATAATAAATTTAAGAAAAAATAAAAAATAAAAATATTTTTTTATTATTTAGTTAAAAAATACATAATCCAATGTAGAAATTTTTCTTTATATGTAAAATTAATATTCAAAAGATATAATTTTAAATATGCATATAGAAAAACTAATACTAGTGCTCTTATTAGTCTCACACACTAATTACACAACAACATGTTTTAGCCTGTTTTAAAAATTAGCATTTAAGAGCATTTAAAAATTAGCCTGTTTGATGCATTTACAGTCATATTTAAATTTGAAAATAGTTTTGGAAGTCACTGTAGCTAAATTCTAATTATTCTGAGGATAATAATAGATTTACCACTCTTTTATCATTATTTTATTACTTGTAGTTTATTTATTTTGTCTTTATTTTCTTTTAAATATTTTTTAATATATTTAATCATTAAAAAAATTTAAAAATATATAATTTTAGTAATATTCATTTGGTTAATCATTAAGTAAAAGAAAAATTTTTAAAAACTTAAAATATTAAAAAAAGTGATAGAAGAGTAGTAGAATAGTGATAAGGCTATTATTATTCTTTGGAGTAAGGGTACCATTACCACAGTAGCTTTTAGCTACAATAAATTCAAAGTTAAAACCAAATTTGATAGATATTATACATAATCAAATACTTATTTTTTTATTTTTTTATAACACTATCTCTCCTCTCTTTATCTACACCCACAAACTTCCGTCAGTTTCTTTAAATTAAATAGCAAAATATGATAAAATAAAATAAAATAAATTAATATTTCATAATTAAAATATGATAAAAGAAAATAAATTAATAATTAAAAAATAAATATTTTTTAAATTATTAATTACTTATTATTATATAATAAATAAATGTATAATCTAATGTAGATATTTGATGTAAATAGCCAAAATCAAATTCATTTTATAATATTTTATGTTATAAAATGAAAAAATAGATATTCCAATGTGAAGATTTATATAAATAGAATAGTCAAAATCTAAATTCATCTTACATTCATCAAAATTGTTATTTATATATGCATAATCCATTAACAATGTCCCGGAAGTGTAATAATATAGCACATATACCGATTTAGGAGATGCTAAAGGAGTGAGATAAGATTAAAATTCTGTGAAAAGTTATAAGATAGTTTGTGAATAATAGTGAGATAGTTTGGTTAAGTATTTTTTGAGTTTTGTGTTGAACTCAAGGTTTCAAGTTTCATGTGATTATAAATCTACACATGGATTTTGATGATAACAAATGAATTCAAAGAATAAAGAAGTCTCAAGCTCAAGTTGTCTACACAATGGAGTCAAGCACATCAAGGAAACAAGCATGAGCAAGAAGAGAACAAGTTCACATTAAAATTATAGAGTAATGTTGTAAATCTCTTCAAAATTCAAAATTAGGATTAATACTCAAAATTAATATTTTATCATAAAGCATTAAAATACATTTTCCACATGTGCATGAATATTTTTGAAAATTAAATTTGAAAATTTTGAAAGATGATTGATTGTCATCTTTTGCATGTGCATGCCTTGATTAAAGGGTTGAACTTTGAAAATATTAAAGATGATTGATTGTCATCTTTCACATGTGCATGTTTTATTTGAATATTTTCAAAAGTGATTGATGTTTTTTTAGACTTATACAAAAAGTAAAAGATTAGGTTTGAATTTTTTGAAAATGAAAGTGTGCTCATTTTGTCATATGCCAAAAGTAAAAGATTAGGTTTGATTTTTTTGAAAAAGTGAATGATGTTGTCTTTGACAATTAAAAAAAGAGAACCTTTTATTTGAATTTTTTGAAAAAGTGAATGATGTTGTCTTTGACATGTGAATCTTTTTAAATTTGAATATGAAGTCTCATATGCCTATAAATAGATCATTTGAGAGCTTCACATTTACAACACCAAGAGCATACAACATTCATTCAAAGCTTTCATTCTCTCTTCTCTAAACATTGAGCCTTAATCCTTGTTCATTTTGAGAGATATAGCTTGCGCTGTATTGTTCTTATTTCACTCGTTGAGGAGTGTTTTCTGATAACCTACCCACTATCAGCTTTTGTATCAGAAAAAGGGTGTGTATAACCCTTGTGTGTGTAGAAAGTATTCTACACAGGGAATAGTTGAATCACCACGTGTAAGGTGATTGCAAGTGTAGAGGGTGTTCTACACGGATCCTTTGTAGCGGTGTTGTTCAAAGGTGTAATAGGTTTCTATCTCCACCTGAAGGAGGTTGAATAGTGAATTTGGGAATCCTCAAGGGGTAGCTTGAGGCGAGGACGTAGGCAGTGGGGCCGAACCTCGTTAACATACTGAGTTTGCTTCTCTCTTACCCTTACTCTTTATATTTATTGTTATTTCATATTTTGTTTATATTTTATATTATATATTTGATTTATAATTGTTATTTTTTTTAATACAACTCAATTCACCCCCCCTCTTGTGTTAGTCATCTGGGCAACAATTGGTATCAGAGCTAAGAGCTCTATTATAAGATTAACTATCTTTTGAGTTAAGATCTTATGGCTAACATTACAGCTTCATTTGGTGAAGGTCAATCTAGTAGTCGGCCTCCACTCTTTTGTGGAGATAATTACTCATTCTGGAAAGTTAGAATGAGAATATTTCTTCAAGCTCAAGGTAGAGAAATATGGAAATGTATTGTAAATGGACCTTATATTCCAACAAAAGTGGTTGGTGGAGTAAAGGTCAAAAAAGAAGAAGAAGAGTTTGATCGTGAAGACGATAGACTTTATACTTTAAATTTAACTGCTATGAATTTATTATATAATGCTCTTAATGGAAATGAGTTTAATAGAATAATGAATTGCGCTACGGCAAAGGAAATTTGGGATAACTTGGAAGTAACTTATGAAGGAACTTCGCAAGTCAAGGAATCAAAAATTTATATTCTTACTCATGAATATGAAATGTTTAAGATGAATGATGATGAATCTATTTCTAGTATGCACACTCGTTTTACTAACATCATAAACAGCTTGACAGCTCTTGGCAAAGTTTATTCCAAGGTGGAGATAGTAAGAAAAATTCTCAACTCTTTACCAAAACGTTGGGAATCAAAAGTTACAGCGATTCTTGAAACTAGAGACCTCAAGAAGCTCGAAGTCAATGAACTCATCGGGTCACTTATCACCCATGAGTACACATTGAAAAGAGGAGAAGAAGAAGGAAAGCCAAAGAAGAGCTTAGCACTTAAAGTTGTTCCTCATGAAAGTGAAAGTGATGAAGATGAGGAAAATGACGATAAAGATGAAGAAGTTGCGATGATAACAAGAAGAATTCAGAGGTTCTTGAAGAAAAATAGAACTCCTCCGAGGAAATCTTTCAAAAAGTTTTCCAAGAAAGATTCAGGTAAAAACGACACTTTAATTTGTTATAAATGCAATAAACCTGGTCATATCAAGCCAGATTGTCCTCTGCTAAAGAAAGATCGAAACAAGGGCAAGAAAGCAATGAAAGTTACATGGGATGATGATTCAAGTAGCTCAGATAGTGAAGCAAGCAATGAAGAATCAGCAAATCTTTGTCTTATGGCTAAAGATGACATTGAGGTAACAAATCTTGATAATATTGAAAATCCTTCATATGAAAAATTACAAAATGTTTTAGAAGAGATTTATGAGGAATTTGAAAAATTGGGTATCAAGTATACTGCTTTGAAAAAGAAAAATTCTTCTTTAACAAACGAAATTGAAATTTTAAGAAAAGAAAGTATCATTTTGAAAGATGAAAATCTTGAATTGAATAAGAAGAAAACCGATTTAGAAAATATTGTTGAAAACTTTACGAATGGAAAAAGAAATTTTGAAAAACTTCTTGGTAGTCAAAGATGTATTTTTGACAAGGCAGGTTTGGGATATATGCCAAAACAAAAATACAAACCTTATAAAAATTTCTTTGATAATCATTCTACCTCAAAGACTAATATTCAAAATTCTTTTCATAAAAATAATTTTGTCAAAAAAGGATATTATTATAATCATTCAAGTTTTTCATATATGTCACATGTTATTTGTAATTTTTGTAATAGAAATGGTCATAATTATCATACTTGTCCTATTAGAAGAAATCATACAATGACTATTAGGGCCATATGGGTACCTAAAAATCTTGTTTCTTCTAATACTAATAAATAAAGGACCCAAAAAACTTGGGTACCAAGAAAAATCATTTTAATTGTTTTTATAGGTATGCATGAAGTCATCCACAAGCAAAAATAAGTGGTTTTTAGATAGTGGATGTTCAAGACACATGACGGGAGATAAGACTAAGTTCTTTGATCTTAGATCTAAAGAAGAAGGACACGTGACATTTAGAGACAACTCGAAAGGGAAGATCGTGGGAATAGGTAAAATTGGTAATGAATCTTCTCTCATAATTGAAGATGTTCTACTTGTTGAAGGTTTAAAACATAATCTTTTGAGCATAAGTCAATTATGTGATAAAGGATTTACAGTTACTTTTAAAATGGATAAATGCATTATTTTGAATGATCATGATTGTAATATTTGTTTTATTGCTTTTAGAAACAATAATGTTTATACAATTGATTTTGAAGAAATTACCTCACAAGATGCTATTTGCTTGTCAGCTCAAAATGAAACTAGTTGGTTATGGCATAGAAGATTAGGTCATGCCAACATGGAACTTATTTCCAAACTTTCAAAAAATGATCTTGTGAGAGGTTTACCAAAAACATATTTTCTTAAAGACAAAATTTGTGATGCATGTCAATTTGGTAAACAAACAAAAACTTCTTTTAAAACTAAGAAACATATTTCCACTACTAGACCATTGCAACTGATACACATGGATCTTTTTGGACCAAATAGAGTTGCAAGTCTAGGAGGAAAATATTATGCATTTGTTATTGTTGATGATTTCTCTAGATATACTTGGGTCATCTTTCTTGCTCATAAAGATGAGGCACATAATGCTTTTACGAAGTTATGCAAGAGAATTCAAAATGAAAAGGGCTATACTATTTCAAGTATCCGAAGTGATAGGGGAAAAGAGTTTGTTAATAAAAATATTGAAACATTTTGTGATGAAAACGGTTTTATTCATAATTTTTCTGCTCCTCGAACTCCTCAACAAAATGGGGTAGTAGAGAGGAAAAATAGATCTCTTCAAGAGATGGCAAGAACAATGCTCAATGAGAACAACTTGCCTAGTTATTTTTGGGCCGAAGCGGTAAGTACTGCATGTTATGTTATAAATAGAGTTATGTTAAGGTCTAAATTAGATAAAACCCCCTATGAGCTTTGGAATGAGAAAAAGCCCAACATTGGTTACTTTCATGTATTTGGATGCAAATGTTTTATTTTGAATGACAGAGATAATTTAGGCAAGTTTGATGCAAAATCTGATGAAGGTATTTTTCTCGGGTATTCTACTAATAGTAAAGCTTATAGAGTATTCAACAAAAAGACTTTAACTGTACAAGAATCTATGCATGTAGTATTTGATGAATCTAATTCTCCACTCTCCAAGAAATCTATTGATGAAGAAACAGAAGGTATAAATAACACAGAAAGTCTCAATCTCAACAAAGAGAAAGCAATAGAGGAAGTTCAACATGGAGCCATCAGGAAAGATCATCAAAATTTAATATAAGATGCAACCAAACAGTGGAAATTTGTGAAAGATCATCCAGTGGAACAAATTTTGGGAGAACCTTCACAAGGTGTAAGTACTCGATCATCTCTTAGAAATATTTGTAATCATACTGCTTTTCTATCTCAAATTGAACCCAAAAATATTGATGACGCACTTCTTGATGAATCTTGGATTCTAGCTATGCAAGAAGAGTTGAATCAATTTGAAAGAAATGATGTTTGGACACTTGTTCCTAGACCCAAAAATTATACTATTATTGGAACAAAATGGGTTTTTAGAAACAAGAAAGATGAGTCTGGAGTCATTACTAGAAATAAGGCTCGACTTGTAGCCCAAGGTTTTAATCAAGAAGAAGGAATCGATTATGATGAGACATATGCACCTGTCGCAAGATTAGAAGCTATTCGAATGCTACTTGCATATGCTTGTTATAAAGATTTCAAATTTTTTCAAATGGATGTTAAAAGTGCTTTCTTAAATGGTTTTATAAATGAAGAGGTATATGTTGAGCAACCTCCAGGTTTTGAAAATCATATTTCCCCAAATCATGTTTTCAAACTCACAAAAGCACTATATGGACTTAAACAAGCTCCTAGAGCTTGGTACGAGAGACTCAGTGGTTTCTTGATTGAAAAAGGTTTTTCAAGAGGAAAAATCGACACAACTCTTTTCATTAAATATGAAAATGATGATATTCTTTTGATTCAGATTTATGTTGATGATATAATATTCGGTGCTACTAATGAAAATATGTGTCAAGTTTTTGCTAAGACTATGCAGGAAGAATTTGAGATGAGCATGATGGGTGAACTTACATTCTTTCTCGGATTGCAAATTAAGCAAGCATAAAGTGGGACATTCATCAATCAATCAAAATATATTAAGGAATTACTGAAGAAGTTTGGGATGGAAAATGCTAAGGAAATTGGAACACCAATGAGCCCATCAACTAAACTTGATAAAGATGAATACGGTAAGCCAGTTGACTCGAAGATATATCGAGGTATGATTGGTAGCTTATTATATTTAACAGCCAGTAGACCAGATATTATGTTTAGTGTGTGCTTATGTGCACGTTTTCAATCATCTCCAAAAGAATCACATTTAATTGCAGTTAAGCGCATTCTTAGATATCTTAGTGGTACAATTAACCTAGGGTTATGGTACCCTAAGCACACATCTTTCGATCTAATCAGCTACACAGATGCAGATTATGCTGGCTGTAAAATAGATCGAAAAAGCACTAGTGGAGCATGTCATTTCTTAGGTCATGCATTAGTTTCCTGGTTTAGTAAAAAACAAAATTCTGTTGCACTATCTACTGCTGAGGCAGAATATGTTGCTGCGGGTAGTTGTTGTGCTCAAGTTCTCTACATGAAGCAACAACTTGAAGATTTTAAACTCATGTATAATCACATTCCAATCAAATGTGATAATACAAGTGCTATAAATCTTTCAAAAAACCCAATACAACATTCTAGAACTAAGCATATTGAAATAAGGTATCATTTTCTTCGAGATCATGTGCAAAAAGGTGATATAATGTTAGAGTTCACAAACACACACGATCAGTTAGCAGATATTTTCACAAAACCTTTACCAGAAGATAGATTATGTATGATCAGAAGAGAAATAGGTATGATGCATGCTATGAATATCTCTTAAAAGATAGACCAGAGTCAATAAAAATAGAGATAGATTTTTTTTAATACTTTTACATAAATTTGAGATTCTTAGCCTCATGTTTGAGACGCTCATTCTCTTCATACAATATCATGTCATTCTTATTCATGGGAACCGGCAAGCGGAATGAAGAATCTAATAAAGATTTCAACTGTTTATTCTTCTGCCGAATGATTCCTTCCCTTGTGTGAGACTCTTGAACAATTTGTTGAAGTACAACAATTTGTTCTTTGAGCTTTTCAACTTCGTGATTTTTGGCTTGTAGCCGCTGAGAAAAAGCCACAATAGAGGAAGAGTAGCGAGTCCCAAGACTCACCAAGTCATAAATAGCATCAGAATCTGACTTATTAGTCAGATTATTATTTTCTTGCTGCAACATGGCACCAATGGTAGCTGCAGAAAGAACAGGAGGTTGAGATGCAGAATGCCTCATGGATGGATCTAGAGAAATGTTAGAAGAATGAGCCATTGAGAAAAGAATAGAAGGCTTAAAACGAGAATGCTGAAGGAATGCAGATGAGTTATAGAGATAAGATGAAAACTTGATGCGGATTAGATGAACTTCAGGACTGATTTTATAGATATAGCATAAAGAATAAGACAAACTATTTTCTCTTCAAATCTTATTTAGTCAAAAGAAATACAAGATATGCTGGACACACATTGTCAAAAGTTTTCTTACTAAGCCAGCGAGATTAACAGTAGATTGTCCCTATTTTTCTAGTAAACGATGAACCTCTGCTGTTATCTGCCGATGTTGACCTTGTATCTGAACCCTTTCTCGTTCCAGCTCTTCTATTCGTGGTTGCAGATCATGAGCATACCAATCTGCAAATTTTTTCAACTCTTGGTTTTCTTGCTTTAGCCTTTTATTCTCACTATCCTTATTAGCAAGCTTCTGTCGTAACTCAGATATTTGCATGTTAAGATGATCAATCTCACTCACCCTCGCCATTAACCTTCGAGACATGATCGTAACAGAGGCAGCATATTGATTACTGAGCATTCTTGATTCTGCAATAATCTCAGAATCAGCCTTACTAGAAAAACGGTTCACTGCTCCTATCATGGTATTGACGGCCTCGGGAGAGAAGATTGATGATTGATGCGTCAAGGGTTCCTGATTCAAGTCTGGAACATTAGTGGAAGAGAATTGCTCAGCCATTCTATCGTTGTGGAAAAACAGAACTCAGGTCAAGAAGTGATTATTTTTTTTTGGCATCCGATAGATGAAAATGATCATTTTTTTATAGAAACTCGGAGCCTTCAATCCCGTTTGTCAACAACATCAGGCGATTGTTTAAATCTTTAGCCGTATTAAATTCATAGAGTTAGGCCTCGAGGCTTTGCAGCACTTGTCGGGTCACGGACGGCTCCATTTTTCAACTATCTACAGTGACTATTAAACGCATCGTTTTCTTCAGTCCATTTACTTGTTGTGGATCCTTTTTAATGATGCCAAAAGGGGGAGAAGTGTTAGACTAGAACATTAACATTGTTTAAATTGCTAAACTTGTTATATATGCTTGGAATTATATTTATACTTTTGCTTGAAAAACTAACGCATATTTTCAGGGGGAGCTTAAGTATTAATATAGGTTTCAAGTTCTATCAAATATTTGTCATCATCAAAAAGTGGGAGATTGTTGAACTCAAGGTTTCAAGTTTCATGTGATTATAAATCTACACATGGATTTTGATGATAACAAATGAATTCAAAGAATAAAGAAGTCTCAAGCTCAAGTTGTCTACACAATGGAGTCAAGCACATCAAGGAAACAAGCATGAGCAAGAAGAGAACAAGTTCACATTAAAATTATAGAGTAATGTTGTAAATCTCTTCAAAATTCGAAATTAGGATTAATGCTCAAAATTAATATTTTATCATAAAGCATTAAAATACATTTTCCACATGTGCATGAATATTTTTGAAAATTAAATTTGAAAATTTTGAAAGATGATTGATTGTCATCTTTTGCATGTGCATGCCTTGATTAAAGGGTTGAACTTTGAAAATATTAAAGATGATTGATTGTCATCTTTCACATGTGCATGTTTTATTTGAATATTTTCAAAAGTGATTGATGCTTTTTTAGACTTATACAAAAAGTAAAAGATTAGGTTTGAATTTTTTGAAAATGAAAGTGTGCTCATTTTGTCATATGCCAAAAGTAAAAGATTAGGTTTGATTTTTTTGAAAAAGTGAATGATGTTGTCTTTGACAATTAAAAAAAGAGAACCTTTTATTTGAATTTTTTGAAAAAGTGAATGATGTTGTCTTTGACATGTGAATCTTTTTAAATTTGAATATGAAGTCTCATATGCCTATAAATAGATCATTTGAGAGCTTCACATTTACAACACCAAGAGCATACAACATTCATTCAAAGCTTTCATTCTCTCTTCTCTAAACATTGAGCCTTAATCCTTGTTCATTTTGAGAGATATAACTTGCGCTGTATTGTTCTTATTTCACTCGTTGAGGAGTGTTTTCTGATAACCTACCCACTATCAGCTTTTGTATCAGAAAAAGGGTGTGTATAACCCTTGTGTGTGTAGAAAGTATTCTACACAGGGAATAGTTGAATCACCACGTGTAAGGTGATTGCAAGTGTAGAGGGTGTTCTACACGGATCCTTTGTAGCGGTGTTGTTCAAAGGTGTAATAGGTTTCTATCTCCACCTGAAGGAGGTTGAATAGTGAATTTGGGAATCCTCAAGGGGTAGCTTGAGGCGAGGACGTAGGCAGTGGGGCCGAACCTCGTTAACATACTGAGTTTGCTTCTCTCTTACCCTTACTCTTTATATTTATTGTTATTTCATATTTTGTTTATATTTTATATTATATATTTGATTTATAATTGTTATTTTTTTTAATACAACTCAATTCACCCCCCCTCTTGTGTTAGTCATCTGGGCAACATTTTGAAAAAAAAAAGTTGAATAAAAATATAATATAATAAAATTAAGAGAATGTTATAATAATAATTATTATTATTATTATTATTTTGTATTTGAAAAAATTGAATTGTTTTTTATTTAAAAGTTTGAAAAAATTATGATAATTTATTTAAAAATATTTATATTTAAGTGATATTTAAAAAAAAAAAATGAGATGGGACGATAAATGATAATTCTTTCCTAACATCCCCGCTGAAAAATAGCAAATTGTGCATTTTTTTTTACTTTATAGGGTACTGCTAGCCGGCCAGCGGCCACCCAACACTTATTACTGGCATGCTCGTTTGTGTATTTTATATTTTTCTTTTTTCTTTTATTTTTTTCAACATTTTTTAACTTCCTTAATTATAAAAAAATATATATATATACAACTTTACTAATAATTATTTATTTAATTATTAAATAAAAATAAAAATAATTAAAATAATCAAATAGTAAGTTTGAGAGATTCTATTAGCATTTTTCTTATATAACTAGCACGAATCAGTGTCTGCCACGCAGACAGACATGACTGGATGATTGCTTGGTTTCCGATACCAAATACTCTTGATCGGTCTTCTCGAATCTTGACCGCTGGTTGTTAACGAAAAATTAACAGCATTAAGTAAAACAACAAAATATACAGAAAATAAGAAATTCCGTTTCATACACATTTTTTATATATAGAGGATATATAAATATATAATCTTATATCTAACATATACACCTATAACTATAAGAGAGTTATACAAGGGATTGCAAACGTATAATTATTAAGTTTTCTAAACACAAGCTGGCGTGTTAACAAATTATTAAGACTTATTATAATTTTAAAAAATTTAAAACACTAATAAATTTTTTAACATAATTAATATGGAAGGCTTACACATCAACGATGTACCAAGTGTATAAAAAATAAGATTTATAAATAAATTTTATGTTACATATATAGCACGTGTTAGCATTTCTTTTGCGGGGTGTAATACACAACAAGCTTATACCGCTCTTTCATTTCAATTTTCACTTTTGTCTTCATTCTCCATCCAAAACGTCGTTACTTATATTATTTATAAAGAGTCATCATTCTATTTATAAATTAGCGTAAATCACGTCCATTTTTTTTAAAAAATTTTATATGTAATTATTTTTACATATTTTTTTTACGTATTTTATTAATGTGATTGACTGTATAATTTTTTAATATAAATAATTATTTTATCTAATCATATTAAAAAAATATACAAAAAATATATAAAAATGATTGTATATTTCTTCAAAGAAACCACTCTAGTCGGCAAAAGGCTTAACAAATTAGAAAAATATAGTTACAAGTAGAATTGTGCACTAATATGATGTGATTGATCAAAAAGTAGATTTTATTAAAAATAATATTAATTTAAATTTTAAATATGAATAAATCAGTATTGGTACACAGATTAGTACACGAATGTTCTTGTATATAGCAAAACTTTAACAAATTTGTATGATGGTCACGAGGGTTTGGAAACCTGTCTTTTGGCCACTTCAGGGATCTTTCTAAGAACTAACAAGCGGTGGACACCACAATCTACGCCGGCCAATGCCTGCCGTTGCTACCATTTGAAATCAAAAGTACACCTAAAAACACTTAACAAGTAACATTTCACATTTCAGTACTTTTTAACTTTTTCTTTGGTTCTTTTGTCCACAAAACGAAAGTAAAATTGGGGTTAAGAATAAGAAAAAGGGTTAGGGTATCCATTATTCTCTTAATTATTATATATTTTTTTATAGCAATAAACAGTTAATATATTCATTAATATGAAAAATCCTAACAATAACAAATGTACTAGATGTAATACTCCCATGAGAAATGTTAGATGTAATCCTAACAATAAGAGTAGAATTCACCATTAAAAAATTACTTTTTTCACACAGATCTCAACTCATTTTAAGAGTCTTAACTAATGAGGATCGTGACATTTTATTTTATTAATTTAATGTTGTACGAAATATTTATTCAGACATTAATAAATTGAGTAATACTACTTATCATCTTACTTCTATCATCTTTTCATCATTTCATGATATGTCATTAGATGATTAAATACTATTTATTATATTTCACTTATAAACATATAATCTAATATCACATAATGGAATAATAAAAAAATAGACGATGAAAAGATTTTTTTTTTTAAATATTGTAAAACTTATTTAATGAGTCTATCTTTCTCTTTTTTTATCCTAACATAGTTAAGCTAATGTAAAGTTATAATTAATGTGATAGGTATTAATATACACTTCAAATCAAATGTTAGGCATGAGGTGTAAAGAGCAGATTACTCTGCCGCCTGAGTAGCACTACTCTATTTGATCGCTAGTTATTTTTAAAAAAAAAAAATTCATTTTTCTTTTCACACTGTTTAAAAAAATTTTCTAATATATTTAAATATTTTTAAAAAATAAAATAATATACCAATATACTTAACACTACTTCCTTAATCATTAAATAAATAAAAAAAAAAAAACTAGTTACTAATTAGAGCGATCAACATGGACAAAATGCTCGCTTTTCTCTTAGATGTAATGTGCAACCCATTTCGACAAAGTTAATGACAATAATGACTAATCATGTGATGAAAAAAAATATATGAATAAATAAAGTAAGTATTCATGGGGATGGTGGAGGGAGGTTGCGAAAGTGGCCCACTACCTTGATGTATTTTTCTTCCTACTTTGAAGTTGAGATTTGGCATTAAAAGCCCACTACTTGCCCACCTACCAAGTAGGGTCTGTCTGAAAATATAATTATTTTTAAATATTTTTAAATTATTTTATTATTATTTATAAACTATTTATTATTATTTAGATACTTAATAACAATACTCATTATGCAGATTTAAAAAAAAAATGAAACCCATTATAAAAGGAAAAATATTACAGCCACACAAAGATTTTATAAAATTAAATTTATAAATTAATATAAATTTATGTGATACGTTAGATGTACTTTATAATAAATAAATATAATTTTACAATTTGACATATCATATCAAACCACATTTAGTGTGTGAATTTATTTTTATAATTATTTTTTTTTGTTACCAAAACATTTATCTTATAAAAATGATTTTTTTTTTTTTTTTTTTTAAATCAATCTCATCTGTTAGATTTTCTCAAAAGATAAGTTATAAAATGACAGAGAACTTAGGGACAGGTAAAGTGACAATTTTGGTAATATGAAGATCACAAAAATGGATATAAGTGTAATTTTCCTCTGCATCAACTCATATTATCTGAATATGGAGTGAACTCTTTAAACAAACAAGAATTCGTTGCGTAATTTACACCAACATTAAAACCGTATCACCCATCAATACTAATAAAATTATTAACTTTTTACTTTATAAATCGAATATAGAAACATCCCTCAAAAAGTTCTTGGCGAGTGAACTCAGGTTTTAGCAAAACAAAATCATCCAACTCGGTGGGGCATTCAGAACAATGTTTCCTCTATCCTTTAGTTGTAAGAAGTGATCTTCTCATCTAAAAACAGCACGTGGACTTCTTCTACTGGCTACCTGAAGCCAATCTCCAATATAAAGATGGATTTACACCACAAGATATTATCAAGCAGGATTGGTGGAGCAGAGACTGCCAACTAGGAAAGATATTCCTCTGAAAATCTGGCACTTCGTTTTCACCAATGAGAAGAGACGTTAAGATGAGCCTAAGGATAAGGGTCCCTTATTGACTCCAATACTATAAATAAGACCTGTCTAAGTTCATCCTCACTACTAACATACCCTCAACACATCAGTCCCTCCCTCCATTGTTTAGAAGCTGTAAAACTTCCTTTTCATACCAATGGCTGCTTCAACAATGTCCCTCTCCTCTCCTTCTCTAGCTGGCCAAGCTGTCAGGCTTACTCCCTCATCTGAACTCCTTGGTGAGGGCAGAGTAACCATGAGAAAAACTGCAGGCAGACCCAAGCCTGTCTCATCTGGAAGCCCATGGTATGGACCAGATCGTGTTAAGTACTTGGGCCCATTCTCTGGTGAGCCCCCATCCTACCTCACAGGAGAATTCCCGGGTGATTATGGTTGGGATACTGCTGGACTATCGGCTGATCCAGAGACGTTCTCAAAGAACCGTGAGCTTGAAGTGATCCATTCACGATGGGCCATGCTCGGAGCTCTTGGTTGTGTTTTCCCCGAACTCTTGGCCCGCAATGGGGTCAAGTTTGGTGAAGCTGTCTGGTTTAAGGCTGGTGCCCAAATCTTTAGTGAAGGTGGGTTGGACTACTTGGGGAATCCAAACTTAGTCCACGCACAAAGCATTCTAGCCATCTGGGCCACACAGGTGATCTTAATGGGTGCAGTTGAGGGCTATCGTATTGCAGGTGGGCCACTTGGTGAGGTGACAGACCCAATCTACCCAGGAGGGAGCTTTGACCCATTAGGCCTTGCTGATGACCCAGAGGCCTTTGCTGAGCTCAAGGTTAAGGAACTCAAGAATGGGAGATTGGCCATGTTTTCCATGTTTGGGTTCTTTGTCCAGGCCATTGTGACTGGAAAGGGACCACTGGAGAACCTGGCTGACCATTTGGCCGATCCTGTCAACAACAATGCTTGGGCATATGCCACAAACTTTGTCCCTGGAAAGTGAGGAAAGCTCTTGGAGTGAAAGTGGTATGTGTAAGTGGTGTGAAATTAGCTCGATGCTGCTACTACTACTAATGTAAACCAGTGGACACTGGACAATGTACTTGCAAAACTTGTTTTAAAAGAGCACAATTTATTTTCAAGCGGGCATCTATCCCTTTATTGTGCATTGAATTTTATTCAGTGCTCTATCCTTTGCTGTGATACACTAAAATGCATGTTCGAGATCACCCCTATTCTGCTAGGGACAAAGATCATCTACATTTCAAGGATCCTATTCCCTCTGCTAGATAATATACACTGGACGCAAGAGTCTCAGGAAAAGACACAGAACAAAAAGATAAGGCAACAGAAAATTACAGCAATTGAATCATAAGTTTCAAAATACAGGGTATAACAATCAGGTAAAAGCATAACCTGACATGTTGGCATATTGATGTCGTCCAAACTCTTCATCTACCCAGAAATGTAGCAGCTTTTGTGAAATCAAGACACAGACGAGATGAACTGCAACTAAAGGAAGATAAAAATACAAAACAACAGAATTTCATGAACAAATAATTTCAATAGTTACAATTTTTTACCTTTCTGACAGTGAACAAATGAAGTTTTATCGTTGCTATTATTCGCACATAATTTCTTTTTTCTTTTTATTTATAGAGTTGGAACCCACATAGACTTTTCCTTTGTCCAACTAAATCAACAAAATTAATCACCACCTCTCTCTCTCTCTCTCTCTCTCTCTCTCTCTATATATATATATATATATAAATCCCCTCATCAACCAAAAGTAGGCACGAGGCACAGCCATTATTATACACATAGAAAACAAATTCACAAATCTTGTGGCTAAGAATTAAAAATAAATAAATCACAAGTCTTGTGCAAGTGACTTTCACTTCCAACACAAAATAATAAACCACCACACCATAAGTATCGCTTGGCAACTTCCCTTTCCACCATTGAATTGGCGGCAGGCTCGAGTCCCTTGTCAAAGCTGGAAACCTCCTGTAAGAAATAAGCAATTTCCAACTCATTATTTGGACTCAATATACAACCTTTTTTCTGAACAAATTTCAATGTGATATTTGGATGTTGGGAGTCTTCATAGCTAGTAAAAACGTTTTGGGAGATTTTAATAGAGTTTTGTAAAACTTGCAGGACCTGTTGAGAAGTTGTTTAGGGGTGAAAGATTTTTAGAAGAATTTTATGGAGGGTGTAATAAATAGTGTTTTCTTTTTAAAACAATAGCCACCTGAAGGTGGTTGCCACCAGAGGGTGGTCTAGGTAGGGCCATTCATGTGATGGCCGAGTTTTAGCCTAAGCCGCCTCATGATAGCCGAAAACTTATGATAGCCGGAGTTTCTTGCTACCCCGCGGCTGTAGGGGTATTTAAGGTTTAACACATTTTATGCTTGGGAATGAAAACTCTCTAGGATGTCAAACCCCCTCTAACATTATCATAACTTCCAGTCAATGGTTGGCTATAATATCTGTGTTTATTGCAACTTAATACACAGTTAGTAGTACAAAACTAGAGTACAACAAGTGTCTTCCCATCCCATTTTATTGTATACTTTACCTGGAAGAAAAGACAAGAGGGCCAAGTGTAAAGCTTCTTAATCAATTCCTTGAGTCCCTGATGATGGTACTTTGTCATGATTTAAAGGAAAATTTACCTTTTCCTTCCTTGAAGTTTTCTGCTCGACGCATGGGATTTGGTGTTTTCTCAAATTCTTTTTGTTCAATGGCATGAGGCAAAATGGGAATCTTGTCCAACAGCCCCAAGCATCCGACAAGCTACTTCAAGCAACTTTCCTGCAGAACATCATAGATAACAAATTAGGTTATGAAACTAGCTACCGACGCTACAAGAAAACTACTAATTTGTGGTCTATTATTTTCTATTAAAATGACTAGTTCCGGTTAAAATAAGTCAATTCTCGTTGAAAATAACTCGTCATAAATATTATTTTTTTGTAGTGCAATTGAAAGCAACTTGTTAACTTCATTTGGTTATGAAAGCAGCATCCCACCAATAAACAAGTATGAAAATTGTCAGAATGTTTAAAATTTTTCATAATTTCATTTCAAACATCCCTCAAATTTTAAAAATAAATAAATAAATTCAAAATTTTAAATTTTACAAACTTCAAAACAAAACAAAAAAATTAATACAATTTTTATAAATTTCAAAACAAAAATAATATTAAAAAATTATATTCAAACAATTTTTTAACTTTATAATACTTTTATTCAACTTTTTTTCTCTTCTTTCCCTAAATACAATAAAACATCTTACTCAAATTATTTTATTACTATTCTCTAAGGGTGCTGCCCAACATGTGCCCCTAGTCAAAATTCATCTTTTCAATTTTTTTCATTTTTCTTATTCATATTTTTTAACATTTTTAAATATTTTAAAAAATATAAAAAATATATAAATACACTAATAGTCACTTTCTTAATTAATAAATATAAAAAAAATTAAAAAATAAATAAATACACGAGCGGTCAAAATAAGTATGCAAAATAAAAAGGCAAAGCAGCATTATTCATTCACAAAATTCTAAAATACTCTTAGCATCCAAATATGCCCTTAACTTATTTGAAATTTTGAATCTAGACGGCTTGCAAACCGAACAATTCTATAAAAATTTAGGGAAATCATTTTTAGATATTAATGCATAATTCATTGGATTCTTTTTATCATCTACTTTTAACCCTACAACTCAAAGGCAAATTCCAAACCTCCATCCGAAGACACAAGGACCAAGGTTAGCTTTTAGCTTATGAGAAAGGAAAAGGTAATTCCCTCGGCCATTTGAGAAGACCAGAGACCCAAAAAACTGTTCGGCCGACCCAACCCGACCCCACGAGGTACCAATCAGCATTATTTCTATGCCCAGAACTGCCAGTCTAGTCAGTACATATAAATAAGATGTAAACGATTATATGAAATGAATAATTTTTTTTTCATAATTTTATATTAATTTATTTTTTTTAAAACGGTTATATGTCGCTTGTATAAGTACATTGCAATTATCATTTCTCTTCCTATACCACTTGTCAACAAACAACAAAACGACAACTATGTCCTGTCGGTTTTGGGTCCACGACCAACTCCCTCTGACGCGCCGACACACACCATGCACATAATCCCCAACACTCGCCCTTAACCCAAACCGAAGCACTGATACCGATATATCGCCGATATTATAATAAGGATCCCGAAAAACTTACCTCTCCTGGGCTTTGCTGCAACCTTAACACGCGACAGAACTTTGGTCTCCTCCGTTTTGATCTCCTCTGCCGGAAAAAGAACCCCATCAATGCCTTGCACCGAAATCCTACCGTCGGTGTAAATATCGGGATCAAACAAGTACGCCGACCCCTCGTCCTGCCCGAACTTCACCGACCCGTCGGCCTCCTGAGCCACCACCTTGTGCGGTAACCGGAGCGTGTCGTACTTCACTTTCCCGAACCTTCTCACCGCATTGTACATGCTCTCCTCCGTCTGATACTCTGGTATAACGTGGTAATACAATATCTGCTCCGGCGCGCCCGGTTCGCTTAGCTGGTCCGTCGTCAGCTTAGCCATGGCTTCGTCGTTTGGAGCCAAGACGGTTACAACGTAGCCCTCCGACACGAGCCTTCCCATTTCGGTAGCTAAGGAAGTGAGGTTCACTAACATGTCGGCTATTTCGTTGTAACCACCGTAGTGTAAGAGGGTGTGGATGAAGTCTTTGACTTGTTTAATGCCGTTGAAATGGTGGTGGGGCCCTCCCGGACCTGGCGCCGGAGCTGGGGCTAGGGACGGACCGGGTGCCATGGCTTCGTAGACTGGGAGTACCGGCGGCGAGCCCGGTTTGCTCGGTGGTGCCGCTTTCTTCAACCGGTTAGTTCTGGGGTCGATTTCCGGGGCTCCTTCTGGTTTAACGGCAGAGATTGATCCGAGGCTCCGGCGGTTGTTGAAGTCTTGCTCTACGGACTGGGGGATTAATATCCGTTCGATCCCGTGGATCACACCGTCCGGACGACTCAAGGCATGCGGGTTTATCACCCTCGCCGAGCCCACAAATTTCTCACCTGAATGCTGACTTGTTAATTCGAGTGGGTCGTGGGCGAGGGAGTCATGGCGACTCGACTCAGTGGCTGACTTAGGCCAATCGTCCAGACCAATTCGTTTGGGGACAATGTGGGATAGCAAGAGGGTCTGTAAGGACCTGATGTTCCCAGGCTCGAGGAGGAAGCGCTTGAACTCGGGGTCGAGACCATGCTCAAGGGCCTCGTTAAAGGGGGCGAAAATGGTGATGTTGTGGCGGCCCACCGCTTCCTCTAGCGTCTGCAGCAGGAGGGCCTTCTCGACGAGCTCGGCGAGCTCGGTGTAGTGGGAGTCGAGGAGGGCGACCAGGACCGAATTGGAGTTGATCTGGGGCGAGTGAATTGGATTATCAGAAAATGCAGGAGCACCGGATAGGAGAGCTGAGAGGAGAAAAAGAAAAGTGGGGAAGACGAAGAAGAGCTTGGGAGAGAGCAAATCCATGGCCATTGAACCAAAAAATTGGTTTGTTTCGGAGGAAGTCAATATAAGACAGGCAGTGCTTTTGATCGGCTTCACAGTCCACCAGTCTCTTCTTGTGCAAGGCTTGTAATACGTCGGCTTTGGAATTCAGGAAAGAGTGGCTCTACAGCCACCGACTACTAGTGTTTTTTTTTTTTTTTTTTCATGTATTTTTTTTTTAAATATTTTAAAAAGTAAAATAGAATTTCTAATACCAATAAAAATTATTTACTTAATTATTAAATAAAAAAATATATATCGAAAGAAATGCTCGAGATCTTCAGCTTTGAAATTTTTTGGGACTGGTCGAATCTGACATAGATGGAATTTGATTGAAACATCATTAATTAGTGAAAAACACATCTATAAAGCAATAATAATCGAATAACATAACAATTAGTCTAAAAATTGCTGATTATTCAATTGTCTAAAATAAATAAATTTTATATAAAAATTTAACATAATTTTATATAATTTATTAGATTGTAAATCTCTTTAAATCGTAAAGTTATATTAATTCAGATTAATTTAGAAACTTTTTTGTATAAGATTTCTATGTAAACCAAATATTTCTATCACTTCAAAAGCATTATTAGTTTTTTTAAATTATTATATTTTATCCTTTAATTTTAAATAATTAAACATTTTCAATTAAAATTTATTTTTATTTATCAATTTTTAATATTCTATAATAAAAAGTTTGATTATAAAGGATAATAAGGATCTATTTAAATGTATTGATAGTTAAATATATAGCAATTTGTACAAAATAAATAGATGTGTAAAAAGATAATAAACATGATAAATGTTATGTCCTTTAGTTAATAAATCATTAATTTCTTGTTTACAGAATTCTAATAATTTTTTATTCATTTGAATGGGTCTGGCCTTAGTAGGAATATTCTTTTCAGAAAATTCTTTTTCATAAGATAATTCGACTATATGTTATTTTCTACTCCAAAAAGCATTAGTTTAATATGATTTATTAATCAAAAAAATTAATAAATAAAATAGATATCAATGCATAAAATAAATTTTACAACATTTATGTAGCACTTGATACTATTCAAAGGATCTTTATGCACAATAATATTTATTATCAAACTATTTACGGGCTAAAGGGATTTCATCATGATTACTTAGCAAACTGTCTCTTTATTATATATTCATGTATCCGTTTCTCTTCCTCTTTATATCCTAAAAATCATACAAATTCTACATGAATTCCAAATTCTTAAGTGGGTTTTGTAATATTCAGTAAGTATTGTGTCTCGTCTCATCCACTATATACCTAAAACTTGGTGTTAATGTTAAAAAACTGCACAACATGCCATAAGGGTTAAAATAGTCATTTTCGACATGTGGTGACATCATGGGCCTCAATCGGTATGGTTTGGAGTCCCCGATGGCAATCTCATGTGATTGTACAATATTTTTACATATATCCATGATAGTGAATAGAAAATAAATGTAAAGAAAATAAAAAAATTTGAGACACATAAACTTGTATGGTTCGGTATAATGTTTACATCCACAGATCGTTTGAAGAAAATCTATTATAATATTATTGTTTTATAGTCAGTCGTAATCTCTCTTTCTCGTTGTACAAAAGAAATTGGAGATCTTCTCATTGGTACTCTAATCTCTAGATTGGATAAGTTAAACAAGAAGTCGAAAAATAACAGTTTGGAATAAGTCCCCCTAAAGTCATATGGTCCCTTCCTTTTTATCATCTGCCAATTTTTTATTTATGTTACATCTCATCTTTTTTCTCCCAATACACTATCATTTCTCAGCTTTTGCTCCCTAATATTTTCTCTATTTCTTTTTTCCTGATAAGACCCCATCCTTATACTGGACTTGGAAAGCCATTTTGATCTTTTATCCTCCTCCACTTGAACAAAAGAGATAGTGTATCATGATTTGTGCTTCGACGAAAGTCAATAACTTAGCGTGTGCATAAGGTGATAAAAAATGAGTGACCAATTATGTACCATATACCATTTTTATAGACAACTCTTTGGGATGGATAATGCAAATAGTTTTACTATTTACAAAATATGTTTTGGATTCACTATAACAATTAAAAAAAAATACTATATATTAATTAATGCAGCAAATCTCTATATCTTCTACATAAATAATACATTAATATTTAAACTTGCAAGTATATTTTTTTTAAAAATAAATATTTTTGAAAAAAAATTATATTCTCAAACTGGTGTGTAGAGCATATTTAATAAAGTGTTTGTTGAACTCAAGATTTCAAGTTTCATGTGATTATAAATCTACACATGGATTTTGATGATAACAAATGAATTCAAAGAATAAAGAAGTCTCAAGCTCAAGTTGTCTACACAATGAAGTCAAGCACATCAAGGAAACAAGCATGAGCAAGAAGGGAACAAGTTCACATTAAAATTATAGAGTAATGTTGTAAATCTCTTCAAAATTCGAAATTAGGATTAATGCTCAAAATTAATATTTTATCATAAAGCATTAAAATACATTTTTCACATGTGCATGAATATTTTTGAAAAATTAAATTTGAAAATTTTGAAAGATGATTGATTGTCATCTTTTGCATGTGCATGCCTTGATTAAAGGGTTGAACTTTGAAAATATTAAAGATGATTGATTGTCATCTTTCACATGTGCATGTTTTATTTGAATATTTTCAAAAGTGATTGATGCTTTTTTAGACTTATACAAAAAGTAAAAGATTAGGTTTGAATTTTTTGAAAATGAAAGTGTGCTCATTTTGTCATATGCCAAAAGTAAAAGATTAGGTTTGATTTTTTTGAAAAAGTGAATGATGTTGTCTTTGACAATTGAGAAAGAAGAACCTTTTATTTGAATTCTTTGAAAAAGTGAATGATGTTGTCTTTGACAATTGAAAAAGAAGAACCTTTTATTTGAATTTTTTGAAAAAGTGAATGATGTTGTCTTTGACATGTGAATCTTTTTAAATTTGAATATGAAGTCTCATATGCCTATAAATAGATCATTTGAGAGTTTCACATTCACAACACCAAGAGCATACAACATTCATTCAAAGCTTTCATTCTCTCTTCTCTAAACATTGAGCCTTAATCCTTGTTCATTTTGAGAGATATAGCTTGCGCTGTATTGTTCTTATTTCACTCGTTGAGGAGTGTTTTCTGATAACCTACCCACTATCAGTTTTTGTATCAGAAAAAGGGTGTGTATAACCCTTGTGTGTGTAGAAAGTATTCTACACGGGGAATAGTTGAATCACCACGTGTAAGGTGATTGCAAGTGTAGAGGGTGTTCTACACGGATCCTTTGTAGCGGTGTTGTTCAAAGGTGTAATAGGTTTCTATCTCCACCTGAAGGAGGTTGAATAGTGAATTTGGGAATCCTCAAGGGGTAGCTTGAGGCGAGGACGTAGGCAGTGGGGCCGAACCTCGTTAACATACTGAGTTTGCTTCTCTCTTACCCTTACTCTTTATATTTATTGTTATTTCATATTTTGTTTATATTTTATATTATATATTTGATTTATAATTGTTATTTTTTTTAATACAACTCAATTCACCCCCCCTCTTGTGTTAGTCATCTGGGCAACAATTGGTATCAGAGCTAAGAGCTCTATTATAAGATTAACTATCTTTTGAGTTAAGATCTTATGGCTAACATTGCAGCTTCATTTGGTGAAGGTCAATCTAGTAGTCGGCCTCCACTCTTTTGTGGAGATAATTACTCATTCTGGAAAGTTAGAATGAGAATATTTCTTCAAGCTCAAGGCAGAGAAATATGGAAATGTATTGTAAATGGACCTTATATTCCAACAAAAGTGGTTGGTGGAGTAAAGGTCAAAAAGGAAGAAGAAGAGTTTGATCGTGAAGACGATAGATTTTATACTTTAAATTTAACTGCTATGAATTTATTATATAATGCTCTTAATGGAAATGAGTTTAATAGAATAATGAATTGCGCTACGGCAAAGGAAATTTGGGATAACTTGGAAGTAACTTATGAAGGAACTTCGCAAGTCAATGAATCAAAAATTTATATTCTTACTCATGAATATGAAATGTTTAAGATGAATGATGATGAATCTATTTCTAGTATGCACACTCGTTTTACTAACATCATAAACAGCTTGACAGCTCTTGGCAAAGTTTATTCCAAGGTGGAGATAGTAAGAAAAATTCTCAACTCTTTACCAAAATGTTGGGAATCAAAAGTTACAGCAATTCTTGAAGCTAGAGACCTCAAGAAGCTCGAAGTCAATGAACTCATCGGGTCACTTATCACCCATGAGTACACATTGAAAAGAGGAGAAGAAGAAGGAAAGCCAAAGAAGAGCTTAGCACTTAAAGCTGTTCCTCATGAAAGTGAAAGTGATGAAGATGAGGAAAATGACGATAAAGATGAAGAAGTTGCGATGATAACAAGAAGAATTCAGAGGTTCTTGAAGAAAAATAGAACTCCTCCGAGGAAATCTTTCAAAAAGTTTTCCAAGAAAGATTCAGGTAAAAACGACACTTTAATTTGTTATAAATGCAATAAACCTGGTCATATCAAGCCAGATTGTCCTCTGCTAAAGAAAGATCGAAACAAGGGCAAGAAAGCAATGAAAGCTACATGGGATGATGATTCAAGTAGCTCAGATAGTGAAGCAAGCAATGAAGAATCAGCAAATCTTTGTCTTATGGCTAAAGATGACATTGAGGTAACAAATCTTGATAATATTGAAAATCCTTCATATGAAGAATTGCAAATTGTTTTAGAAGAGATTTATGAGGAATTTGAAAAATTGGGTATCAAGTATACTGCTTTGAAAAAGAAAAATTCTTCTTTAACAAACGAAATTGAAATTTTAAGAAAAGAAAGTATCATTTTGAAAGATGAAAATCTTGA
Organism: Carya illinoinensis; assembly: GCF_018687715.1. NCBI lineage: Eukaryota > Viridiplantae > Streptophyta > Magnoliopsida > Fagales > Juglandaceae > Carya > Carya illinoinensis. Next base: position 5,295,217 of record NC_056765.1, read on the forward strand.
ATTGAATAAGAAGAAAACCGATTTAGAAAATATTGTTGAAAACTTTACGAATGGAAAAAGAAATTTTGAAAAACTTCTTGGTAGTCAAAGATGTGTTTTTGACAAGGCAGGTTTGGGATATATGCCAAAACAAAAATACAAACCTTATAAAAATTTCTTTGATAATCATTCTACCTCAAAGACTAATATTCAAAATTCTTTTCATAAAAATAATTTTGTCAAAAAAGGATATTATTATAATCATTCAAGTTTTTCATATATGTCACATGCTATTTGTAATTTTTGTAATAGAAATGGTCATAATTATCATACTTGTCCTATTAGAAGAAATCATACAATGACTATTAGGGTCATATGGGTACCTAAAAATCTTGTTTCTTCTAATACTAATAAATAAAGGACCCAAAGAACTTGGGTACCGAGAAAAATCATTTTAATTGTTTTTATAGGTATGCATGAAGTCATCCACAAGCAAAAATAAGTGGTTTTTAGATAGTGGATGTTCAAGACACATGACGGGAGACAAGACTAAGTTCTTTGATCTTAGATCTAAAGAAGAAGGACACGTGACATTTGGAGACAACTCGAAAGGGAAGATCGTGGGAATAGGTAAAATTGGTAATGAATCTTCTCTCATAATTGAAGATGTTCTACTTGTTGAAGGTTTAAAACATAATTTTTTGAGCATAAGTCAATTATGTGATAAAGGATTTACAGTTACTTTTAAAATGGATAAATGCATTATTTTGAATGATCATGATTGTAATATTTGTTTTATTACTTTTAGAAACAATAATGTTTATACAATTGATTTTGAAGAAATTACCTCACAAGATGCTATTTGCTTGTCAGCTCAAAATGAAACTAGTTGGTTATGGCATAGAAGATTAGGTCATGCCAACATGGAACTTATTTCCAAACTTTCAAAAAATGATCTTGTGAGAGGTTTACCAAAAACATATTTTCTTAAAGACAAAATTTGTGATGCATGTCAATTTGGTAAACAAACAAAAACTTCTTTTAAAACTAAGAAACATATTTCCACTACTAGACCATTGCAACTGATACACATGGATCTTTTTGGACCAAATAGAGTTGCAAGTCTAGGAGGAAAATATTATGCATTTGTTATTGTTGATGATTTCTCTAGATATACTTGGGTCATCTTTCTTGCTCATAAAGATGAGGCACATAATGCCTTTACCAAGTTATGCAAGAGAATTCAAAATGAAAAGGGCTATACTATTTCAAGTATCCGAAGTGATAGGGGAAAAGAATTTGTTAATAAAAATATTGAAACATTTTGTGATGAAAACGGTTTTATTCATAATTTTTCTGCTCCTCGAACTCCTCAACAAAATGGGGTAGTAGAGAGGAAAAATAGATCTCTTCAAGAGATGGCAAGAACAATGCTCAATGAGAACAACTTGCCTAGTTATTTTTGGGCCGAAGCGGTAAGTACTGCATGTTATGTTATAAATAGAGTTATGTTAAGGTCTAAATTAGATAAAACCCCCTATGAGCTTTGGAATGAGAAAAAGCCCAACATTGGTTACTTTCATGTATTTGGATGCAAATGTTTTATTTTGAATGACAGAGATAATTTAGGAAAGTTTGATGCAAAATCTGATGAAGGTATTTTTCTCGGGTATTCTACTAATAGTAAAGCTTATAGAGTATTCAACAAAAAGACTTTAACTGTACAAGAATCTATGCATGTAGTATTTGATGAATCTAATTCTCCACTCTCCAAGAAATCTATTGATGAAGAAATAGAAGGTATAAATAACACAGAAAGTCTCAATCTCAACAAAGAGAAAGCAATAGAGGAAGTTCAACATGGAGCCATCAGGAAAGATCATCAAAATTTAATACAAGATGCAACCAAACAGTGGAAATTTGTGAAAGATCATCCAGTGGAACAAATTTTGGGAGAACCTTCACAAGGTGTAAGTACTCGATCATCTCTTAGAAATATTTGTAATCATACTGCTTTTCTATCTCAAATTGAACCCAAAAATATTGATGACGCACTTCTTGATGAATCTTGGATTCTAGCTATGCAAGAAGAGTTGAATCAATTTGAAAGAAATGATGTTTGGACACTTGTTCCTAGACCCAAAAATTATACTATTATTGGAACAAAATGGGTTTTTAGAAACAAGAAAGATGAGTCTGGAGTCATTACTAGAAATAAGGCTCGACTTGTAGCCCAAGGTTTTAATCAAGAAGAAGGAATCGATTATGATGAGACATATGCACCTGTCGCAAGATTAGAAGCTATTCGAATGCTACTTGCATATGCTTGTTATAAAGATTTCAAACTTTTTCAAATGGATGTTAAAAGTGCTTTCTTAAATGGTTTTATAAATGAAGAGGTATATGTTGAGCAACCTCCAGGTTTTGAAAATCATATTTCCCCAAATCATGTTTTCAAACTCACAAAAGCACTATATGGACTTAAACAAGCTCCTAGAGCTTGGTACGAGAGACTCAGTGGTTTCTTGATTGAAAAAGGTTTTTCAAGAGGAAAAATCGACACAACTCTTTTCATTAAATATGAAAATGATGATATTCTTTTGATTCAGATTTATGTTGATGATATAATATTCGGTGCTACTAATGAAAATATGTGTCAAGTTTTTGCTAAGACTATGCAGGAAGAATTTGAGATGAGCATGATGGGTGAACTTACATTCTTTCTCGGATTGCAAATTAAGCAAGCAAAAAGTGGGACATTCATCAATCAATCAAAATATATTAAGGAATTACTGAAGAAGTTTGGGATGGAAAATGCTAAGGAAATTGGAACACCAATGAGCCCATCAACTAAACTTGATAAAGATGAATCCGGTAAGCCAGTTGACTCGAAGATATATCGAGGTATGATTGGTAGCTTATTATATTTAACAGCCAGTAGACCAGATATTATGTTTAGTGTGTGCTTATGTGCACGTTTTCAATCATCTCCAAAAGAATCACATTTAATTGCAGTTAAGCGCATTCTTAGATATCTTAGTGGTACAATTAACCTAGGGTTATGGTACCCTAAGCACACATCTTTCGATCTAATCAGCTACACAGATGCAGATTATGCTGGCTGTAAAATAGATCGAAAAAGCACTAGTGGAGCATGCCATTTCTTAGGTCATGCATTAGTTTCCTGGTTTAGTAAAAAACAAAATTCTGTTGCACTATCTACTGCTGAGGCAGAATATGTTGCTGCGGGTAGTTGTTGTGCTCAAGTTCTCTACATGAAGCAACAACTTGAAGATTTTAAACTCATGTATAATCACATTCCAATCAAATGTGATAATACAAGTGCTATAAATCTTTCAAAGAACCCAATACAACATTCTAGAACTAAGCATATTGAAATAAGGTATCATTTTCTTCGAGATCATGTGCAAAAAGGTGATATAATGTTAGAGTTCACAAACACACACGATCAGTTAGCAGATATTTTCACAAAACCTTTACCAGAAGATAGATTATGTATGATCAGAAGAGAAATAGGTATGATGCATGCTATGAATATCTCTTAAAAGATAGACCAGAGTCAATAAAAATAGAGATAGATTTTTTTTAAAACTTTTACATAAATTTGAGATTCTTAGCCTCATGTTTGAGACGCTCATTCTCTTCATACAATATCATGTCATTCTTATTCATGGGAACCGGCAAGCGGAATGAAGAATCTAATAAAGATTTCAACTGTTTATTCTTCTGCCGAATGATTCCTTCCCTTGTGTGAGACTCTTGAACAATTTGTTGAAGTACAACAATTTGTTCTTTGAGCTTTTCAACTTCGTGATTTTTGGCTTGTAGCCGCTGAGAAAAAGCCACAATAGAGGAAGAGTAGCGAGTCCCAAGACTCACCAAGTCATAAATAGCATCAGAATCTGACTTATTAGTCAGATTATTATTTTCTTGCTGCAACATGGCACCAATGGTAGCTGCAGAAAGAACAGGAGGTTGAGATGCAGAATGCCTCATGGATGGATCTAGAGAAATGTTAGAAGAATGAGCCATTGAGAAAAGAATAGAAGGCTTAAAACGAGAATGCTGAAGGAATGCAAATGAGTTATAGAGATGAGATGAAAACTTGATGCGGATTAGATGAACTTCAGGACTGATTTTATAGAGATAGCATAAAGAATAAGACAAACTATTTTCTCTTCAAATCTTATTTAGTCAAAAGAAATACAAGATATGCTGGACACACATTGTCAAAAGTTTTCTTACTAAGCCAGCGAGATTAACAGTAGATTGTCCCTATTTTTCTAGTAAACGATGAACCTCTGCTGTTATCTGCCGATGTTGACCTTGTATCTGAACCCTTTCTCGTTCCAGCTCTTCTATTCGTGGTTGCAGATCATGAGCATACCAATCTGCAAATTTTTTCAACTCTTGGTTTTCTTGCTTTAGCCTTTTATTCTCACTATCCTTATTAGCAAGCTTCTGTCGTAACTCAGATATTTGCATGTTAAGATGATCAATCTCACTCACCCTCGCCATTAACCTTCGAGACATGATCGTAACAGAGGCGGCATATTGATTACTGAGCATTCTTGATTCTGCAATAATTTCAGAATCAGCCTTACTAGAAAAACGGTTCACTGCTCCTATCATGGTATTGACGGCCTCAGGAGAGAAGATTGATGATTGATGCGTCAAGGGTTCCTGATTCAAGTCTGGAACATTAGTGGAAGAGAATTGCTCAGCCATTCTATCGTTGTGGAAAAACAGAACTCAGGACAAGAAGTGATTATTTTTTTGGCATCCGATAGATGAAAATGATCATTTTTTTATAGAAACTCGGAGCCTTCAATCCCGTTTGTCAACAACATCAGGCGATTGTTTAAATCTTCAGCCGTATTAAATTCATAGAGTTAGGCCTCGAGGCTTTGCAGCACTTGTCGGGTCACGGACGGCTCCATTTTTCAACTATCTACAGTGACTATTAAACGCATCGTTTTCTTCAGTCCATTTTCTTGTTGCGGATCCTTTTTAATGATGCCAAAAGGGGGAGAAGTGTTAGACTAGAACATTAACATTGTTTAAATTGCTAAACTTGTTATATATGCTTGGAATTATATTTATACTTTTGCTTGAAAAACTAACGCATATTTTCAGGGGGAGCTTAAGTATTAATATAGGTTTCAAGTTCTATCAAATATTTGTCATCATCAAAAAGGGGGAGATTGTTGAACTCAAGATTTCAAGTTTCATGTGATTATAAATCTACACATGGATTTTGATGATAACAAATGAATTCAAAGAATAAAGAAGTCTCAAGCTCAAGTTGTCTACACAATGAAGTCAAGCACATCAAGGAAACAAGCATGAGCAAGAAGGGAACAAGTTCACATTAAAATTATAGAGTAATGTTGTAAATCTCTTCAAAATTCGAAATTAGGATTAATGCTCAAAATTAATATTTTATCATAAAGCATTAAAATACATTTTTCACATGTGCATGAATATTTTTGAAAATTAAATTTGAAAATTTTGAAAGATGATTGATTGTCATCTTTTGCATGTGCATGCCTTGATTAAAGGGTTGAACTTTGAAAATATTAAAGATGATTGATTGTCATCTTTCACATGTGCATGTTTTATTTGAATATTTTCAAAAGTGATTGATGCTTTTTTAGACTTATACAAAAAGTAAAAGATTAGGTTTGAATTTTTTGAAAATGAAAGTGTGCTCATTTTGTCATATGCCAAAAGTAAAAGATTAGGTTTGATTTTTTTGAAAAAGTGAATGATGTTGTCTTTGACAATTGAGAAAGAAGAACCTTTTATTTGAATTCTTTGAAAAAGTGAATGATGTTGTCTTTGACAATTGAAAAAGAAGAACCTTTTATTTGAATTTTTTGAAAAAGTGAATGATGTTGTCTTTGACATGTGAATCTTTTTAAATTTGAATATGAAGTCTCATATGCCTATAAATAGATCATTTGAGAGTTTCACATTCACAACACCAAGAGCATACAACATTCATTCAAAGCTTTCATTCTCTCTTCTCTAAACATTGAGCCTTAATCCTTGTTCATTTTGAGAGATATAGCTTGCGCTGTATTGTTCTTATTTCACTCGTTGAGGAGTGTTTTCTGATAACCTACCCACTATCAGTTTTTGTATCAGAAAAAGGGTGTGTATAACCCTTGTGTGTGTAGAAAGTATTCTACACGGGGAATAGTTGAATCACCACGTGTAAGGTGATTGCAAGTGTAGAGGGTGTTCTACACGGATCCTTTGTAGCGGTGTTGTTCAAAGGTGTAATAGGTTTCTATCTCCACCTGAAGGAGGTTGAATAGTGAATTTGGGAATCCTCAAGGGGTAGCTTGAGGCGAGGACGTAGGCAGTGGGGCCGAACCTCGTTAACATACTGAGTTTGCTTCTCTCTTACCCTTACTCTTTATATTTATTGTTATTTCATATTTTGTTTATATTTTATATTATATATTTGATTTATAATTGTTATTTTTTTTAATACAACTCAATTCACCCCCCCTCTTGTGTTAGTCATCTGGGCAACAGTGTTTATAAAATATAATTTGATTTAAAGAATAAAATTTAATATTTAAACTTTAAATATAAAATTTTATCATTTAAATGATATAAATAATATATTTTATATACTGATTTGAGAATATAATAATTATTTCAATGAAAAATATTTAAGAAAAAGGAGAATGAAAAATAAAAAAACAAAACGGAAATAGCTTGGTATGTGAATTTGGGTCCCAAAAAACTTTTTTTTAATTTTTTAATTTAATAATTAATGAAGTATTTTTTTAATAATATTATAAATTTTTTTTATTTTTTAAAAAACTTAAAAAATCTAAAAAAATAAATTAAAAAATCTAAAAAAAAAAACTTTTTAACTTGTTGGACGAGTCTTCGGACTTTCTTCGATGGATGTGGCACTGGTCAAAACAAAAAGATGTATGGTCAGGCCCACGTAATAAGCAAACCAAAAAAATCCGATTACAGAGTATTCCCGCCTGTCTCTCTCTCTCTCTCACAGTCTCACAAGACAGTACCGTTGTATCCAACTTCTCTCCGATGGCTCTATCCCTCCATTGCCCCGATTACCCGCCACAGTTAGCTGCTTCTTCGTCTTCAGTTGTTGTGTTTTAGCACCCCAACTCGCTCCAATTTACGCCTCCCAGTCTCGGCAACCCATGTTGCCGTTCGAGCCACCAGCGGCCTCTCACTACCTTGAACACCTCCCTCCCCTCCGTTGTATCTCCCAAAAATTCCCCTATCCAAGACGCGAAGAAGCTCCTACTCGAAGTCAAGGACCTGACGGCTGTGATAGCAGAATCCAAGCAACAAATTCTCAAGGGCGTTAACCTCGCCATCTATGAAGGAGAGGTCGGTTAATCTCCACGGTTAATATTATTTATTCGGTTCCCCAATTAACAATATGGATGATGGTGTTTCTAATTTTGTTTTAAAATGTCTTCTCTGCTGTGTTTAATTGATTGATTAACGTGTGTTTTGTGAATGATGGTATGTTTCGTGTGAGTAGGTTCACGCAATTATGGGGAAGAATGGTTCTGGGAAGAGCACATTGGCAAAGGTTAGAACTTCGTAATCTCTATCATTGAATCAGGAGTACAAAAATCACAGATATACGCGTATAGTTGTACACAAGACTGTATAGTCCATTCGCCTGGCTAAGAACAAAAGAACATGAGGTAGAAATCTATTCCATTCGCATGGCTAAAGAAAGAAAGAATTGAACGTGGAATATACAAGCAGCCTAAACAAGTTTAAGCAGATAAATGTCGAAGTCTCCCACTTTGAGTTTGCGTTCTGTCCGCTTTAATTCATTCCAAATTCAATTCAAATTTGAAAGAATATTAAGGTTCTCTACCATACTCTTCTAGTGAAAGTATTCTCATTAGAAAGCACCATCGTTAGAATATATTGTGTATGGGGCCCATCTGGTTCGTGCAAGAATATTAAGGTTCTCTCCTTTCCTCTTCTAGTGAAACTACCCAGCTAGAACAGATAGTGTATGGGGTCCATCTGATTCCTGCAAAATACACAGAATAAAATCTCTAGCAATTCACCACTGCTTGCGTGCATCTGTAGTCGATGTGTATTCTCAATATATGAAGCTTTCTGTAGGTATAGATTTTGAGAACTGTAGAAGCTTCCACAATCAATTTTAGGTATAATTCCTTGAATTGCATTCCATGTAGCTGCAGATTGATATTTGCCTCTAGCAGATGGTTAAGACTGCATTCAACTTCGCATCACCAACTCTGTATTTCCACCATGGCATTAGATTTTGCAGGAGGTGAGATCCAGTGATTTAAAATGATGGAAGCTTTGGTTTATGCATTTGGCTATCTTATATAAAGTCCCGTGCCCATGCTTTATGTTGACTTAAGAAAGCAACGTTTTAAGACTGTGCCTAGTGTCTTTTACAACGATTCATTTTAAGAAACTGTTATTATTATTTTTTCAATTACCCAGAGAAATTACCAACTTCCTTTTTTCTTGATCACAAAGAAAGCTGAATGAGATCTCATACATTGTAGGTTCTTGTTGGCCATCGAGATTATGAAGTTACGGGGGGTACTGCAGTGTTCAAAGGGGAGTATTTGCTGGACATGGAACCAGAGGAACGGTCACTTGCTGGGCTCTTTATGAGCTTCCAGTCTCCTATTGCGATTCCTGGTGTGAACAATATTGACTTTCCGAATATGGCTTATAATGCTCAGAGAAGAAAACTTGGTCAGCCAGAGCTCAGACCGATTGAGGTTTAAAATGATCGGATCTCCTGCAATGACACAGAAAATCAATTTGGCTGTCTTATTCCCTCTTATATATCGTGCTATAATCAATTTGGAAACTGATAATGATTGTTTGGCTGACCGAATATGGAGCTTAGACATGTATATATTTCACAAGTCGTTTCTCTTGATATACTAATCTTATTTTGCTTTGCCTCATATGTGCATTGTTGTGTTTATATGACTATATAGATCTGTTTCTGATTCATAAGATGGAATATTTTGTTCGAAATTCCTTAGTGATTGCTACTCACAGACTCAATCGCTGACATTGTTTTGTCCTTGCAGTTCTATGCTTACATTTTTCCCAAGCTTGAACTCGTAAAGATGAAGGCAGACTTTCTCAATAGAAACGTTAATGAAGGATTCAGTGGCGGTGAAAGGAGGTGGAATGAAATTTTACAGCTTGCAGTACAACTATTGTTGCGTGGAATGAAATTTTACGGCTTGCAGTACCAATATTGTTGCTATTTTATCTTATTATATTGCTACCATAACCAGAATGTTACTTTCTAATATTAACAGTGGGAAAGTTATTTCCCCACTCTGGCTCTGACATTCGAATTTCATTTCCCCCATAACTTCTTAAGTCTTTTAGATATTGAGTCGTCAAAGTTATTCCATCTCTCTTATGTTCACGTTCTTTTTTATATCCAGGTTCCAGGTGCAGATTTGGCCATCTTGGATGAAATTGATTCTGGACTGGATGTTGATGCACTTCGAAATGTGGCGGAAGCAGTAAATGGGCTTTTGACTCCAAAGATCTCTCTATTGATGATTACCCATTATGAACGTCTTTTGAATTTTGTGAGGCCAACATTTATCCACGTCATGGTAAGTCGTTTAAAGATATTGGAGAATTACTGGGTATTGTTTTGGGTATGGAGTTGGCCAGGAGAAGGGGAGGAGTGGCTGGGGCATGTGCCTAACCTTATCTTGTGAAGAAAAAAGAAAGTTCTTTTGTAAAATTTTACATGGTCTTTCAATACAATACTAGTTGCATGGCATGTATCAAAGATTTTATGAAGATAGCATGAAATGTATTGTTTTATTTTGGGAAAATTAGAGGATAGATAATTGAGTGAGATTGGGATGGGTTATGGATCAAGTTGAGCCCTTGCTGGCTTGCCTCCAGTATTAGCTGCAGCCCTAAGTTTGTTCTTTGCTATAAACTAGGTGATGGCTCAATAGAAGCAATGTTGAATTTCTAGATGGTGGACCATCTTCAAATGCGATGAAACCAAGAATGAAGTCCTTTTTGTTTCAATCAGAATTGAAAAATAGGAGTTTTTCTTTCCATTTATTATGATCTTGTTGCTTTCTAAATTATTTCAGCACTTTATTGTTTCAAACCTTGCTCTAGGACTTGATCGTTTGATACAGTCGTAAATTAAATTTTGGTTCCTGTCTGCTCTTGCTATTGAAACAGTTTCTAAGTAGATACTTCTTATTGATGCTGTATCTACGTTACCATTTAATCAGTATATGTTTTTGAATGCTTGGATTTCAGGAGAATGGGAAAATTGTGAAGACGGTGGACATTTCAATTGCAAAACTTCTGGAGGACGAAGGTTACCAAGCAATTTCTGCATCATAAGTGCATGCAGTTAGATTCTCTCGTGCGGTCATTACAAGTAAATCAACCATATTACAAGTAAATCAACCATACTCTTGTCAGCTGTATTTCTTTCAAATTTTCTAATGCCAGTTCTTTTGGAAGTCACGCTTTATTTATCTGAAGGCTCCTAAATATTTTCTCATGCTACATGCATCAGTTCAATTGTTTTTAGATGGGCCTTAACAAGATCTGTGTTGGATATTGTCAGATTATGCTCAGGTATGTTCGTGTAGAAATGCTGACACTAGCACATTTTTTGTTCTTTTTCCATTTTTTTTTTTTCAGAAGAAAAAATGAGAAAAGGATCAAGAATTGTAATGTCGCTATTTTGTAAAGGAAAGTCAAGTTTGGATTACAATGGCCCCTAGCTCTTTTTTTGTAAATTATAAACAAACATCTTCATCACTCATGTCTTGCTCAAAATGTTCAGTCACCTTAGAAAATCTTACAAAGTATTTACCCTTAATTTGATAGCATACAAAGGTATACAAAAATCAAAATGAAACTTTGAATCCCCCCATTTTTAAACGTTTGTGCACTTAGGGGCAATAAGTCTGAATATGCATATGCTTAGTTCCAAAACTTGTTTGCTAGTTCTCTTTCATTCCTGCAGATTTTACAGCATCGTTGAGGGTTAGGAAGGTGAATAATTTATCACAGGCTATTTCATCCGGAATCAAGGCAACATATTGTTTATAGAATTGTGAGATGCAACAGCCAGACCTCATGATGCTTATGCGTAGACTATATCTGAGTTTTAGATGTTGCGTTCTAGGCTCTCTTTTTTCCCCAAGGCCTTGCTGCAGAGTAAAGAAATTGCAACAGCCAGACCTCATGATGCTTATGTGTAGACTATATCTGAGTTTTAGATGTTGCGTTCTTGCTGCAGGGTAAAGAAATTTTGATTGATGAGCATTTTATTGGGGATGGCTGATAGCTGAAGTACTTTACTTTACAAGCCTGTTGCTTACCTATAAAAACTAAGTCTACGTTTAGATGTTGAGATAAGTTGAATTGAGTTATGAATAATAATATTTTGTAGATTCTATTGAGATGTGTTTAACTTTTTTAGGTTGAGATGAATTTAACTTTTTAGATTAAAATGTATAAATTAGATTGAGATGAGTTTAACTTTTTTATGGAAAGTTAAAAAAGTAATGAGACCTATCAATAATTGATTTGAGATGAATTGAGTTTGGATGAATAACCAAACACAACCTAAAAGATGAATGAAAAAGTTTTAAAACAAATAAATTTTGTGTTTTAGCCCAAAAAATATCGGAAAAATAAAAAGTTGGGCTTGAGTGGGGTGTTTGTCCTAGACCATGTGGGGAATGTGGAATTACCATTTTCAAGGTTGCCAATATGGGTGATAAAGGGTGCCCATGTGCTCAGGTGGTGGCTAATGTCTGCAATATAACTATTCTAAAGTACTTTTATATATATATATATATATATATATATATATAATTTTTTTAAAATATAACATAAAAAATACTAAGTACTTTCAATTTTTAATTTTTAACTTTCCCATTTAATTATTATTTAATCATTATAATTTTTTAAAATCTTAAATAAGACATAAGAAGAATATTATTTTATCAAATTTTACAACAAAAATAATATTAAAACAAATTTTTAACTTTGTAATATTTATATTTAATTTTTTCTTGCTTTTTTTCCAAACTCAATAAAATAGCTTATTGAGATATTCTATATATCTAAACGGGTTCTAAGACAATAATATTTTTACATTGTAATTTTTTTAATTGATAATTGACGATGAAATTGAAATGCGATTTCTTTTTATACTATACTATAGATGGAAAATTCATCGACCATGGATGAATAGTGTAATAATATGTACACGCTTTAAGTATATAAGTCTTGTGTAGGTATTATGTAAAAAAAGAGACTTTATCATTAAGAAATTGTAATTTCTTTTTATAAAGGGCTAAGTGAGACTTGTTTTAAGATCTGTACTAGCATTATTCATGAATGGATATTAACAATATCCAAACATGGGCAAAATCCATATTGGAGAAATAAATAAGTAGGTATCATATTTATAATCCATATTACTTTTTTATTTTAAAAAATAATAATAAAATTATTTTATTATAATAATTCAAAGTACAACAGATGGGGTTGGGACTTTTAAAATTATTTCAAAATACTCAAATCTAAATGATGAACAATTAGGATATGTAAAAGAGAAACATAAACGAGAAATTAAAACTTTTTAAATAACTTAAAATTGGTGCGCTATATTTTAAGGGGTTTTGATAGGTTAATTAATCAAATGAAAAGTTGGAATATAATATTAACTAGAGATAATAAAATTAAGAATAATGTTATATATGATTATGAAGTGCATAAGTACTGTTTAATTATTTTAAAAAATAATAAGATCTATTATTAAAAATTAATTTTATTTTAATGTAGATTCTATATTAATTTAATTTTTTTAAAAAATAATTATATAATACTTACACATTCATCATTTTAAATATAATTTTTCTAAAATTAAATTTTAAAAAAATGATGGGCCCATAATTGTTGTACAAGTAAAGATGCCATATGGTGTTTCCTATTCTTTAGAGGCCCTGAGATTGGACTGTGTTGCCACGTGGGCCTATAGGGCTATAGCTTTAGCTCAACGGTTGGATCCATTAACTTTGTTCTTTTTTCTTTTTTTGGGTATTTTCCCTTGATCTTAAGTTTTCGCAAATTCTATTTACCAAAACTATGAGTCCTGATCTTGCAAAATTAGAAAAACAAACCTCTACGTGTCTTCTGCTTTTTAAAAAAAAAAAAAAAAATTAAAATTCCCAAACTGTCCCCTTCTCGAACTAAACCAAAGTCGGCCCTCGTAATTCTACGTCCATTTTTGCTCAAACTTGCAGAGTCCTCTCTTTCTCTTTCTCTCTCTCAGAGCAAGCTCTTTCGGATTCCTCGATCGTGCGCCACATCAATCCGACCACCCATGACTCTGATGACTCCTCCACCGTTGGATGTAATTCCCTAATTCCCTCCTCCCTCTTCAATTCAGTTTTGATCCCTAAGACCATTCGTTCTGTGGATCGCTACCGCGATGTTGTTCTTAATCGCTGTCCAATTTCCGCCGTGTCTGCGGTCCCATGCTTAGCTTATGGGGTTTCTAGCCACAGATCCGAGCACCGGGATTGACACTGTTTATTTTTTTATTTTGCAGCAACAGCAGCAGCAGCAGCAGCCGGACGACGATGAGATGCTGGTCCCACACACCGACTTCCCCGAAGGTCCTCAGCCCATGGAAGGTAACGACTTGAAAACGCCCCTTTTTCGACTTTCTAAATTCTTCTTCTTCTTTTTTGTGTCTTGAGAATGTTGTCGGAATTTTGGAAGAGAATAGGAAACCCTGCGTTTTTCCTGTTCCGTTCCGATTTCGCGCTGACAGCTTGGTGATGTACGCTTGATTCTTTGTATTTTGCCTTATAATGCCTGCGCGGTTGATAGTTTGACGCTCATCATTTTTTATTTGTTTGGTTGCTAAGAAAGCTGAGGAATCGAAAGGAAAATGACAATATCTATTGATATATATTGTCAAGTTCTTTGGGATGCTATTCACCTTAATTCAATCCAATCTCATCATTTCTGGGTTATCCTACGATTGCCGGGGGAATGATTGATGCACTGATGCTGATCATTTTAGGGTTTACGTTGGAATTTTGCTTTTTGTAATTTTTTTTTCATTCGTTTGTACTTTTTGCTTACTTGGTGCAAACAATTGTTGCTGGGTGGCGAGTCCCCTGGTGGGGAATGGGGTTGGTATTTTTAACATCAAACTCAATCTCACTTATCAGGCACAATCAAGATAAGTGGTTTTATTCGTTGCTCTTATGATATAATATTGGATATATGTAGTATCTAATTGTTTCAACACTTCTCTTAGCTTATGAGTGCGGACTTCGTGCCTGATCTTTTTGCTCAATTATTTTTAGTAGCACAAGCAGAAACAGCAAATACAGTGGATACTCAGGCTGTGGATGATCCACCTTCAGCAAGGTTCACATGGACAATTGAGAATTTCTCAAGGCTTAATAATAAGAAGCTGTACTCTGACACTTTCTTTGTTGGAGGCTACAAATGGTATTTGAATGTCTTCCATTTATACATGTTTTTCATCTATACACTTTGTGTTTAAGAATGTTTGTTAACTGATGGTTTTGGTCTCGTGCTTTCTCTTGTATACATTGTGCACTTCCGTTGCGCTTCTCTGTGCTTTTAATGAAATTAATTTATGATCCTTGTTTAATTTTCCTTGACAGGCGGATACTAATCTTCCCCAAGGGGAACAATGTTGATCATTTGTCTATGTATCTAGACGTTGCAGATTCAGCAACTTTGCCATATGGGTGGAGTAGATATGCCCAGTTCAGCTTGTCTGTTATCAATCAAATTCATAATAAGTACTCAATTAGAAAAGGTACTCTGTCCATTATTTTCCTTAATGAAAATGATTCTTTTTTTTTTTATTTTTTTGGGTGGGGGGATAAAATTTGGCACTAGAATACTTTACCTTTTATGATATTACAGTACAGTTGGTAAATGCCCTTGAAGCTTTTACTGTAATTCCGTGTGTGTTTCTTTCCATTTCTGCACTTTAAATTGTCATTTCTTGGACATGTCTGTATATAACTTATGTACTTGGTCTCTTTTTATTTATGAAAACAAAATGTCAATTACTTAACTAAAGAAGCGAGCACCCTTGGTTACGGTGATTTTAGCAAGTTACACAATTTTTCTAGCGAATTAAAGGGACCTATGTGGGTCAGATAATAGATATTTTTAGAATTAATTTTGATTAGGGATCCTCCTTTCAGTAGGGTTGTGCCTTTTTGGTTCAAATTTTTTTTACGTGTTGATAATGACCATCCTTTTGCCCCTTGCAGAAACACAACACCAGTTCAATGCACGTGAGAGTGATTGGGGTTTCACTTCGTTCATGCCTCTTGGTGAATTGTATGACCCTGGTAGAGGTTATCTTGTGAACGATACATGCATAGTTGAAGCTGATGTTGCTGTACGTAGGGTTGTTGATTACTGGTCACATGACTCCAAGAAGGAAACTGGTTATGTTGGACTTAAAAACCAAGGAGCTACATGCTACATGAATTCTCTTCTTCAGACACTCTACCATATTCCTTATTTCAGAAAGGTTAGCATTTTTTCTCCTTTTACCTTGTCTCATTGCTTCTATTTGAAAAAGAGGCTTCATATAAATGATTGTCTATTCCAGGCTGTGTATCATATGCCAACTACTGAGAATGATATGCCATCTGGAAGCATTCCTCTGGCTCTGCAGAGTTTATTCTACAAGCTCCAGTACAGTGACACTAGTGTAGCAACAAAAGAGTTGACAAAGTCTTTTGGATGGGACACATATGATTCATTCATGCAGCATGATGTACAAGAACTTAATAGGGTCCTTTGTGAGAAGCTTGAAGACAAAATGAAGGTACATAGAGGTTTCAGTGTGTTTAACTTCTGCATTTTTCTGATATGTTTGCTTTGGAAGTTATTCATCAAAAAAAAAAATGTTTGCTTTGGAAGTTATCTAAATTAGGGTTGTTTTATTGATCCAGGGAACTGTTGTGGAGGGTACAATACAGCAATTATTTGAAGGGCACCATATGAATTATATTGAGTGCATCAATGTGGACTATAAATCAACGAGAAAAGAATCATTTTATGGTACATATTTAAGGTTATTTTGGTTTACTGTACATCAGAGATGGATTTATGTGCTTACGAAATTTATATATGTATAGATCTTCAGCTTGATGTAAAAGGCTGTCGTGATGTATATGCTTCTTTTGACAAATATGTGGAGGTGGAACGTCTTGAGGGTGACAATAAGTATCATGCCGAACAATATGGTTTACAGGTAAATTCCTCTTACACGAGTGGACCAAGATTGTTATAGATATTATCTTGTTTCCATCGGAATTTATGCTTTTAGTAAATCTTTTTTTTGTCCATTCACCTCTATTCTTCTTTATGTCCCCTTGGATTTCTCTAAATGTACCCAGTATTTGTTTTTTTTTTTCTTGCCAAAGTTCTTACTTATAAAAAAAAATTTGTTTTTGTTTTTTGTTTTTTATTTATTGGATGCCTAATCCATATGTGTTTTTGCTTGAATGTCCGCTTCTTTAGTATGGTTTTAAAGAAACTTTTCTTCATTTGACCTTTCAGGATGCTAGGAAAGGTGTTTTGTTCATTGATTTTCCACCTGTCCTCCAACTACAGCTAAAAAGATTTGAGTATGACTTTATGCGAGATACCATGGTAAAGGTGAGTTGCAGAGTGGATCCATTATTTTTTTTGACCATCATTGCATATTTGAAGAATTTCTATGTACGCTTGCTTTGCATCTTCAATTTTGGTAGATCGGCTGAGCTTTTGATTTTATTTGAAATATGCTAGGATAATTGAAACCTTATAATTTTGGATTCCATATATGGTTTTTCTTTCATCTGTTATTGTAATTTTCCTTTAAAGGCCCGTTTTTATAATCATCTGTTACACTGATTTTTTTGACAAGTATCATCTGTTCCACTGATTGCCAACAGATAAATGACCGATATGAGTTCCCGTTGCAACTTGATCTCGATAGAGAGAATGGCAAATACCTATCGCCTGATGCAGACAGGAGTGTTCGCAACCTTTACACTCTTCACAGGTATTAATAATCTTCTGTTGGATGCCATCAACTGGTAACATAGGTTGTATGTACTGCATTTTGTATCTAGGTAACTGTAAATAGTGAGGAGTGGGGCGCTGCTTAAGCTTGGAGATATTTGTATGGAGCGCAGACAGAAATGAGACATGGTGATGGCAAATTCTGAAAATATAGGAACACAGAACGGACGTGTGTATATGTCAATTCAATTTCACTCTAATTTAAAATTTAAAATTCCGAAAGACTGGAGTGAAGGCATATTATTTAGTAAAAACTATTCCACAAGCCCTAATTTTTCATACAAAAATGGAAATGTAATTCATATTTTTACCAATTCTTAATATTTATCTAGAACACTAAAATGAAAACAAGAGTCAATGCATAAACAATGTGGAGGTGGTCAACCGTTTTTTCAAAGCAAACGAAATAGAAATGACTAGAGCTTTGAAGATTGAGAGCACTCTGTAGATGAGTTTAGAAGTTTCTTTTTTCACACCTTATTTCTTTGGGTTTGTTATTGTACTCAATGGATCTGGCTTTCATGTCTTTCTTGTATCATTTTCAAGCTCCTAACTTGTAACTCGGTGTTCTTTTTTGTATACTCGCTGCAAATTTGGGCAACGCCTATTTACTTGATTCAATAAAATTTTATTTTACTTATAAAAAAAGAGGGCATGGTTGCCATTTTCTCCCTTGCTCTTCTGGTGTGGTTCATATAATTTATGTGTTCCATGTCAAGAAGTGTAGACATTTTCTCCCTTTCTCCTCTAGGTCATTTTTATGATGGGTTAAACTCATCAATGATCAAATGAGGTTTTACCTGATTACATGGGTTGTATACAATAGAAACGCTGATCCACAATGTGAAAAAGAAAATTGACTTCCTGAAACATGAAAAAACAAAAACCAAGACGAGCACACATACAATGATAAGGGGTTTTGAAGAAGAAATTTCTTAAGGTCCACCCCTATCTTCTCCATATCCTCAAAGCTCTGGTTATCTATCTATCTCTCTCTGTCTCTACCCGTATACACCATTACAAACAACCTGAGATCAACAAGGTTTATTTGAAACATTCTTCAGGCAGAAGAATGAGAAGGGTGCTGTTTGAAAGATCATTGACTTATGCAAAGTGTTTTGGACTTTTTAATACATGGTCTTGGTAATGGTTGGATGCCAGATGAAGGTTTTCACGAAGTGTTTTTTGCTGGGATTGAAATATCTAGATGGTGATTACATTGTGGAGTGGTATATACAATGTTTTGCCCCACATTCTTGTTTTCTTGTTAGGTAATTAGTTAACATCTTACCACAATGCTATGCCTATCCCCTAACCATATTTAACGTTCTCTTTTCAATACAAGAGTGGAGACATGTCTAGTGCCTATCTTTATTAGATTGTGATGGTCATACCATATCATATTTTGGTGACTACTATCCTTGTGGGATTTATTTTTTTTAATGACCTGTTCCAGTGGGGTGATTTATTTAGTGACCACAATTTCTCTTGGTACCTATATGTAAATTTTCCCTGAAGAACTGGAGAAGAGTACAGTGTTGATCCATTTTCTGCTGCCGTTGCTGTTTTTGGCTATATGTTTACTATTTGATTTGATGGATTTGCAAATTGTAAATATCCACTATTTTGTTTGTAGTGTTCTGGTTCACAGTGGCGGGGTGCATGGTGGACATTACTATGCTTTTATCCGGCCAACCCTATCTGATCAGTGGTAATGCATAATATTCCAAAATCTTTTTCAGCATTCTTGCTTCTAATTACTCTTTGTTAGTTATCAGTCTTTGCCATGCGTACATATTTATGCTATCAAGTGTTTAAAGCTCTCTGAAATGCCATCAAGTTTATGGATTTTTTATGCTTCCTGAGTTAAGGAAGTTTACAACTAGAGGAAGACTCAACATCCTTACCATTCTACTTTTTTCCTATCGAGCTATTTTCTGACTTTTAAGTAGTTGCTTTCTTCATGATTTGGACATGGAAGTACCTATTAAAAAAAGAAAAAAATGGACATGGAAGTGACTAGCGAGTAATTGAAAGCCATGCTCATATTTTTTGACCATGTAGTCAAGTTGCTCTTTTTTCTCCCTTTCTTTTCTGTCAAGAATCCACCCCATTTTAATTTATGCCTCGATGCTTTTCTTGTGTTTTAATATTTTAATATAGTGCAATTTGTCGTTTTTAGGTTTAAATTCGATGATGAACGAGTGACAAAAGAAGATGTGAAGAGGGCATTAGAGGAACAGTATGGTGGTGAGGAAGAGGTAATAATTTTCTGCCTATTTATGTAGTTTTCTAGTAAATTTATCTTTGATTGATTTTCTAGTTGATGCCTTCTGTTTTCTGCTACATGCAACAGTTGCCACCGACAAATCCTGGGTTCAACAACTCTCCATTTAAGTTCACAAAATATTCAAATGCATACATGCTTGTTTATATACGTGAAAGTGACAAGGATAAAATAATTTGTAATGTGGATGAGAAGGACATTGCAGAACATCTCAGGGTAAACCCATTCCGACAACTATTGTTACTCTTACCTTATATGCTCATTACTATCGTAAAATCTCTTGTACTTTCTTCTCAACAATAGAATTTGTGCTTTAAACATCCCATTCAGATAAGGTTGAAGAAGGAACAAGAAGAAAAAGAGCAAAAAAGAAAGGAAAAAGCAGAGGCACACCTGTATACTATCATAAAGGTTACAACTTTTTGTAATCTCCAATGTGTGTGTATATGTGTACACTACCTTTCTCTCTAAGTCATGTGTCTGGTTGATTATTGGCTTTAGGTTGCACGTAATGAGGACCTACTCGAACAGATTGGAAGGGATATATATTTTGACCTTGTGGATCATGAAAAAGTACATAGTTTTCGCATTCAAAAGCAAATGCCCTTTAATGTCTTCAAGGTACTCATGATCTGCTGATCTGCTGTTTTACCTTCAGTATTTAAAAGATAATTTGTTTCCATTTACTGTAACATCATTTAGCATCATATTTAAGCTAGCCATGGGATATTTGAATATTTGTGGGTGAGTATGCACCACTAACTTGTTTTATTCCCCATACTTGATTTTGAAACTTTTTCTGGAACAAATGATGATCATTCTATTCACATGACTGGGTGTTACTCTTGTATATGTCCCCTGTACTTGGGCTATGCCTATTTCCATCCATAAAACTTGTTTGCTGATAAAAAAGAATTATATTCAAGATGGAGGTTGGGGATTCAGTTGATCGTTGTTGTTGAATTTGTTGAATCGTTATATCATTTGGTAAAGAAGTGCAATCTTTGTACATTTATGTATTTGTGTGTGCGTGTGTACATATACATATTGGAATATCAATTTTCAGAATAATGCATCTAGTGTGAGGATCCATCTGCAGTCTACGTAAATGCGATACTGGTTGGGATTGGGATAATCACACAAATAGTTCCATTGAAATTTATCTTTTGCTCTATCAAATCCTTTTATTTTCTTTCACCTTGGGACTGAGTAAAACTTCCTTCTTGTATCATCTAACCATTGCGTTGGATGAAATCTACCAAAGCTAGAATACTATGCTCTTCTAGTATCTATTACTTGTTCATTTTTTTTTTTTCACAGCATCTAGTTAAGAGGATAATGCACCAAATATCAGTTGTCTTTGAAACTAACCCCAATGGATATACCTTCGTTAAATATCAGTTGGTCTTACTTATTGCATATGACATCTAGTATAAGTGGATTTTTGCTCTTTGTTATCTTGATGCTGTTTATCTGTGGAACTTGCTAGAACACTGATGGTAACATTTTTTTTTTTTTTTTATCTGATTCAATTGTACTGTTGCAATTTGCAAATGTAATTTTTCTTGATTACCTCTATACCTGCTATATGACTATGTTCAAGGCTGACTGTAATAAGATATTCTTTGATACTCTAATTATTAAACTATCTTAATTTTTTTTGTGTTATGTTTTTTATTTATTATAAATACTATATTTTTCTCAGGAAGAAGTTGCCAAAGAGTTTGGAATACCCGTTCAGTTTCAACGTTTCTGGTTTTGGGCAAAGCGCCAAAACCATACATACCGGCCAAACCGACCACTGACACCTCAGGAGGAAGTGCAGTCTGTAAGTCCTTGTTTACTTTTACATTCATGTGTTGTATATTACATCTAGTAATGTTGTCTGAGTTGTGATTGTTTTTATATTCCCCGTTTCAACTTTTTATCTGCGTAACGAATTACAATCATCTTTGAATGCATCAAATATGAAAGAAGGAAGCCTTGTATCTTTAGACACTCATGCATAGGTGTTGTTCTTGAATATGTCCCGTGTACTTGGCTTCGCCTATTTTAATAAAATTCTTATTTACTGATCAGAAAAAAATGAAAGAATGAAGAAATGTCTGGCTGAAAACCCTCTTTTCTGGGCTTGAATGAGGCGGACATAGTGGTATTTGAATCTTATTAATAAACTTCTCAAAGACCGATAAGATGTGTAATTGACGGAGGAAAAACACTTCACTACGTACATGGGAGAGCGATGGAGATTTTTGAAGTTGTACCAATTGTCATCGGATAAAGTTTGCCAAAACCTGAAATCAACTGAAATGGAAATTAATTTTTACTTGTAACTTTAGAGGTGGAAATATGGACAATCCAGAAAGACCTTCATATGGTCTGGGTGTGTGTGTGTGAAAGGATTTGATAAGGTAAGCTGTAATGGTATATGATGAGATATAAAAATGAAATTTTAAGTTCTTTTTTAATGATGTTGTAATTAAGAATTTGTGCAAAAAAGAATTAGCTAGCGTATGAGCAGCCTGCTGCAAGTGAATTCCTAACCACAAGGTCTACATCGAATATCAAGATTGAGGATCTATTTATTTTTTGCATTGGTAATAAAAAAAAAAAAACACACTTTTGTCATTGGCCATTGATGAGATTACTAAAATCTTTTTAAGATAGAGTCACATGATGCAGGGTGATATCCATTTAGTTGAAAACATATTTAGCCTTTGGTTGGAATTATAGAGAAATATATAATCTAGGGGTATTGGGTAAGGAGAATTACCATTATGCATACAAAGTTTTTAATATGGTAAGAAAAAATGGCGATGGGATAATGAAAATGAACTGTGAAGTATGTGTTATGTATGTTTTTTCGGTCAATCATTTAGAAAGGTGGTATCCTTAAAACGTGGTTGTTATTTTTTTAACACCCCTTGTTTGGATTGGGTATAGGAAGATAGTGAATGAGATCCCACATTGCTTAGGCAGTAGAAGTTCTTTCCGTCTATAATGAACTCAAGGAGCTCTAGTTGTAATTCTTTTTTTTGGTTTTTATAAGCAATGCTCTAGTTGTAAACTTGACTAGTCCTTTTGGATCATGAGTTTGGATGTGGCTTGAGCTTTCCTTTGATTGTTACAATGGTGTCAAAGCCAAAACCAACTAGAAGAGTGGGACTTAATTGTGCCACCTGTGATAGAATAGCTTGACAAGGATGTCATGGATTTTGAGAGGGGGGATTGTAATTGTATGGATTGACGGATTTAGTATAAGAAGGGAGAGTTGAGGATTTGTTATATTTTACTTATCAAAAAAAGTATAAGAAGGGAGTGAATGGGACCTACATTGCCTGGGTATATCATTTACTTCTTCACTGTGAGGTTGTTAGGGCTTTGTGGGATGATTTAATTAATAGGGTGGGGATAGCACGGGTAATGTCAGGAGGGTGGTTGATCTTCTCGCTAGCTGGTGTCTTTATGGTGTTTAGCAAATTACAGCAATTTTTTTTCCTATAAAAAAAAATTACAGCAATTTAAAGGATGGTCCCCATTTGCCTACCATGGTGTATTTTGAAGGAATGAAAAGACGACTTTTGAAGATGAAGAGTGTTCAGTGGAGGAGCTTAATGTTCATGAGTTCCTTGTATCTATTTCTTCCTCCTCCTCATCTTAACTAGTTTTTTTTTTTTTTAATTGGTAATCAAGAAGTTTTTCAGTACTTTATTCCTATGGACTTTAGCTATAGACTTTAATGGATTAAATGTACATGATTTCCTTGCAACTTCTATAGCGACCTAGATAGGTCTTATCTCTTGTATACCATCTTGTGTACTTGGGCTATGCCTATTATAATTAATACTACCATTTTACGTATAAAAAAAAAAGTTTTATTCATAAGAATAGGCAAAGCCCAAGTACACAGGGAGTTTACAACTGACAGTAAAAAGTCATGGACATTTAGTCTATTACAAACAATGGCCCCCACCCATAAGAAGAATGTTTTAAAGAAGAAAACTTTCAGCTCCTCCGTTGTCCTCTTGCAATTTTCGAAGCTTCTATCATTTCAGCTCCTCCTCTTTTTAACCCCAAGGGGTTGGCCCAAGTGGTGAAGACCTTGGTCTTGGGTCTCACTCCTTTCAAGGTCCAAGGTTTAACACCTCATGGTTGCAAACAATCCTTTGGGGCCACACCTCCTAGTGAAAAGCCAGCGATTTAACTAGTTTTGTGTAGGAAAACTTTCCAGTGTGCGGTGCACGGGACCAAGGTTTTCTTTGCAGGGGTGGGTTCGAATGGCCCTGCCTTGGAGAGGTTCCCCTACATTAAAAAAAAAAAAAAAAAAAAAAAGTAGTTGTCTTCTCTTGCATACGAATTGTGTACTTGGGTTTTGCCGAGATTGCTATCAATAAATTTCTTACTTATAAAAAAATAGATAAACAGTGAGCTCAAGGAGCTCCAATTCTAACCTTGCCTAATACTTTTGGAGTATAAGCCTAGATGTGGTGGCTTGAGCTTTCCTTGAATTTTTCTTGGGTCGTTACATAAAGTTTTATTTCGCTTCTTAATAGTTTTGTGGTTATCTTAGCTTGTTGATGGCATGCAAATCTGTTTAATTTTGCACTTTGCTGCATTGTAGGTCGGACAGTTGAGAGAAGTTTCCAATAAGGCAAATAATGCAGAGCTAAAGTTGTTCCTAGAAGTAGAGCTTGGGCAGGTAATGCCGTCTTTCCTATTCGCTGAAAGTTATCACCTCTGCATTGTAGGTTCAACTGTTGATGGCATGGATCTCTTTCTCTTTGTGCTGTGCCATGACCAACCTATTATCATTCAGGATTTGAAGCCTGTTCCTCCTCCTGAAAAGACTAAAGAAGATATTCTTCTATTCTTCAAACTTTATGAACCTTTGAAGGAGATGCTCCAGTAATTACTCTTTTCTTTCCCTCCTTATTATAATTGCATCAGGCATCTCATCTCATGCTTTTCTTCTATGATGCCAGGTATGTTGGGAGGCTGTTTGTCAAGGGTAGTGGTAAGCCAGTCGAAATATTAGCAAAATTAAATGAAATGGCTGGCTTCAGTCCTGATGAAGAAATTGAAATCTACGAGGTTAGCTTGATTACTTTGGTCAGTTGTTCGATTTCTCTTATTTGCTTATCATAGTGTATTGTTTAGTTTCTTCAGTTAGCTTAACAATACTCTTTGATATTCAGGAAATAAAGTTTGAACCTAATATTATGTGCGAACGCATTGACAAGAAGGCCACTTTTCGTGCTAGTCAGGTAAATTTCATCGATGACTATTTGCAGATATTTTACCTTTTAATCTCCTTAACTTTGCTCAAGTTGTTCTCTGTTGCAAATTACCACCCTATTTTTCTATGGTCTTCATTTGCATTTGTATTTTTCAGCTCGAAGATGGCGACATCATTTGCTTTCAGAAATCCGCTCAAGTTGGAAGCAGTGATCAATGTCGCTATCCTGATGTTCCTTCATTCTTGGAATATGTTCATAATCGTCAGGTATAGAGTGAACCCTTTTGATGTGGAAATTAGGATCTCTATGTTTTATGATACTTATTGAACTTATGCATAGTTGTGGGTAATCAGTCTTTGCACTAGTCCGAGTACTGGTTTTTATAGCAAATATTATGGGGGATAAACCCTAAATTTGTTAAATAGAACATCTTAGTTAAAATTATACCTTAAAGGAGTCCAAGTAACATATGATGACAAAATTGAGATCGTCCACAAGACTATTTAATCATCCTTTCCCTGTCAGCAGAACTAGTATGCAGTGGTTTCTGGTCAAACATTTGACTCGTGCTTGACCAATTATAGAGTCAGGTTTGGCTCACCCATCAAATATATATTTTTTCCAACTATATTTAGTTCAGGTGGATTTAGTCCGATTGGCAGAAAGAGAATATATGAGGAAGGATCAGTATATCTTCATTTTCTAACCCCTAGGTGGTAAAGGCCTTAGCCTTGAGGGTATGCTCCCCCCAGGTCTAAGGTTCAAATCCCCTTGGGTGCAAACAATCTCGAGGGGCCATTGGACTGGGGGATTTTTCCCTTGAATTGACTGAGGTGCACTTACGGGAAACTTATTGCCGAGGGCCTGTGTGCCCCTGGGATTAGTTGGGATGCTGTTCCCGGATACCCGGTTGCAATCAAAAAAATTATATATTCATTTTCTTGTCAAGTTCACGTTACAAGATGGTCTGTGCAATGCAAGAATTTAGAGATATTCTTTTGTAAGAATTTTGAACGAACTTAAAACCTATGCTCCAAGTTTATGTATTGTCGCTAGTACAATATTTTTTTTTATAGGTAATCAAGAAGTTTTATTCATAAGAAGAGAAGGCATAGCCCAAGTACAGTCTCTAGTACAATATTTCAAGTAGAGAAAATTGGAAAATGCAAGCATCTTTACTATTATTTTTTTTTCTAACTTTTATTAATTGAATATAACTTTGACTCTGACTTCTAAATAATAATCAACAGGTTGTTCGCTTTAGATCTCTGGAGAAACCAAAGGAGGATGAATTCTGTCTTGAGTTGTAAGTTGGTCCTACACAACTGTTCTGCAGTTACGCTTTATTGGTGTGAATCACGCATTTTTTTTTTTTTGGTGAATGGTGTGAATCAGTTTGTTAAAGTATAGGGGATGTTTGGCAGCTGAAATCCCCTACAAAGGCAGTGGGGATTTTTCTGTAAAAAATGTTTTCATTCCCTAACATTCAAACATTTCTTTTAAAAACTCAAGATTCTAAAAGAAATGCAGAAACATAAAACCATCTTCCAAATAATACTTTAGAAAATTTAAAAATTGAAAAGCAGCTGTCCCTCTAAAGTCATGGGATTTTTAGTAAAAAATGTTTTCATTCACAAACATTCAAACATCTACATAAATTTGTATATCTTGATTATCTTTTATGTAATTTTCTAGGTCAAAAAACCATAACTACGATGATGTTGTGGAAAGAGTAGCTCAGCATCTTGGCTTGGAAGATCCGTCAAAAATCAGGCTCACATCACATAACTGTTATTCCCAACAACCTAAACCCCAGCCTATTAAATATCGAGGAGTGGAGCATTTATCTGACATGCTCGTCCACTACAATCAGGTAATTTATCACATGGGTGTTTTTCTTTTTTGGACTTGTTACCTTTGTATTGTCACTATTTAATGTGTCCCAGTGGCTGATAAAGAATTTGTTCTTTGTTTCCTTTGTAGAGTTCTGACATTCTATATTATGAAGTATTGGATATCCCTCTGCCAGAATTGCAAGGTCTAAAAACATTAAAAGTTGCTTTTCATCATGCTACCAAGGATGAAGTGAGTACGGATGCTGGTCAATTCTCTTGAATAGTTATTCTTTTTTTGCATTATGTTAAGCTTTATGCCACTCAATGTACTACTGTTCTGTTGTTAGGTAGTAATTCATACTATTAGATTACCAAAGCAGAGCACTGTGGGAGATGTTATTAATGACCTAAAGACAAAGGTAACTTACAACTCTTTTACAAAACTGTGCGCCTGTTTCAATAATAATTGCAGCTGCACATTTGTTAATATATACTACCATAACATGCATTTCCCCTCCTAATCAGAGCATTTTATTTTTAATTTATAACAGTCATGTACCCTTTCCTAATTGTTGCTATGTACCAGATTTTTCTGCTTGCATTCATCAATAGGAATGATGAAAAACAATCACCTATTGTTGTGTCTTTACTTGGAACAGGTTGAGTTGTCTGATCCCAATGCCGAACTTAGATTGCTTGAAGTTTTCTATCACAAGATCTATAAGGTAATGGATATTTTTTCTTCTGAATAGAAATATCTAGTAGTGGGAAGGTAAATTACCTCCCTGGTGTACTTGGGCTATGCCTATTCATATTAATATAATCGTTTACTTATCAAAACAAAATTTGACCTCCTTGTTATACTGGAATTAGGTTATAATTAATTTTGATATACCTTGTGGATCTCCTTATTTCTGATATGATTGTACAATTTCTTAGTTATTTTACATATTAAATTTTACAAATTTTATTGAGTGCTTTTTTTTCTGAATAAAAATCATGTAAAACTATTATTCATATTTAAGTATGTAACTAATGAAACTACAAGTTCTTTGTTTGAGTATTCACTCTTTAATTTATAGATTCAAAGATGTAACCAACATCAGGTCTAGGTAGTATAAAAGCAGAGGGCATAACCAACAATTGATATGATTAAATCAGCTCGCCATCGTCACAGAAGGGACCGTTGGTCTCCGCTGACCATGGGGTTAGTATTTTGGAGCAGCAAACGACTGCGGCTTGTAGGCCCAATGGCACGGGGGTGTCGTTCACACCTGGCCCAATCGCAGGGGCAGCTCCTGAAGCTCCTCATCTTTTTTTAGGTCTCTTTGAGACCTTATCCAGGGTCCTTTGCACTGAGGTGGAGGACGTAGATGATTCTTCTCTGGATGGGGGGTCATCGGAGGTAGGGTCACCTTACGGGTCAGATTTACAGATTGTTTTCAAGGAGCTAGGGGCTGACACTTTGCCAACTGACCCGAGTGAATCCGAGGATGTGCCTAGCCCTTTCTGCTTGTTGTCACCAGCAGGTTCATGGGCTGATTTGCATCCGGAGTGGGTCCTCCAGAAGGTTAACGATATGCGCCATTGCTTGGGTATGTCCTATGAGGGTTTTGAGGACCAGATGCAAGCTTTACTCATAGCAATTCAAGCTGGTCAGCCTTCTCTTGCTAGATCTGGAGGTAAGAAGGATAGGGAACTTCAGAGATTGACCTGTTCCATAAACTATGATGCACGGTAGGGCAGTGCGAGTAGGGGGAGACACAAGGATAGAGTGAATCTTGGTGATCCATGAAGCCCAAAATTCTCGCATGGAATGTTTGTGGCTTCAATGACCCGAACAAGCGTCTCTCAGTAAAGAACTTATTGCGGGAATGGAAGGCTGATGTTATTTGTTTTTAGGAAACGAAACTAAAGTTTATTGATAGGCACATCATCAAAAGCTTGTGGAATTGCTCTTATACGGAATGGACCACCCTTGCTTCTAAGGGTGCCTTAGGGGGTATTATGGTGATGTGGGATAAAAGAGCAGTTAATTTTGTGGAGGAATGCATTGGGGAATTTTTAGTAGCTTATTCTTTCTTGAACGTGGACGATGGTTTTTGTTGGGGCTTTGCAGGTGTTTATGGGCCTAATGATGACAATAGTAGAAAACTTTTCTGGGATGAACTGGCTGGCCTTTGCAGTTGGTGGGAATATCCCGTGGTGTATCGGGGGTGATTTCAACATCACTCGGTTTCCGAGTGAGCAGTCCGGGGTTTCTAGCATGAGTTCAGTCATGGCTGATTTCTCCTCACTCTTGTTTGACTTAGACTTGGTGGATCTCCCTTTGGCAAGGGGAGACTTTACTTGGTCAAACAGAAGGGCTTAGTCGAGGTTGGACAGGTTTGTTATCTCTTCTTCTGGGGAGGCCCACTTTCCTACTTTATGCCAAAAGCGGCTTCCTCGGCTTTGCTCGGTTAATTTTCCCATTTTGCTAGATTGTGGGGGTCTTCAGGAGAGACGGAGATACTTTAAGTTCGAGAACATGTGGTTGAAGGTAGATGGGTTTCTTGAGAAAGTCAGTGCATGGTGGGCCACTTATTAGCTCACAGGCACTCCTAGTTTTGTTCTTGCTTGGAAACTAAAAGTTTTGAAGCATGATCTAAGAAAATGGAATTTGGAAGTCTTCGGGAACATCAACGACTAGTGAAACAAATAATTTTTGGAGTTGCAGCAACTTGATGTGAAAGAGGTGGTAGGGGCATTGTCGATTGATGATAAGGAAATGAGACTGACTGTAGTTGCTGAACTGGAGAAAATAACTCTTATGGAAGAGATTTCATGGAGGCAAAAATCACGGGTCCTTTGGTTGAAGGAAAGAGATAGGAGTACAAAGTTTTCCATAGAGTTGCCAACTCTCATTGTAGAAACAACGCCATAGAGGTCCTTCATGAGGAGGGTAGGGTCTTAGTAGGTAGAGATGCTGTTAAGAATCATATTGTCCACTTTTATGATAAGCTTTTGATAGAACAGTACCTTTGGAGACCCAAGATAGACGGACTAGTCTTTGATTCCATTGACCACATAAGTGCAGCTTGGTTGGAGAGGCCTTTTGACGAAGATGAGATGCTTGGTGTGCTAAAAGGTATGAACAAAGATGAAGCCCTAGGACCAGAGGCTTTTCAATGGCTTTCTTTCACGCCTGCCAGGATATTATTAAGGAGGATCTCATGAAGGTTTTCATCGAATTTCACTCCTTTATGAAATTTGAGAAGAGCCTTAATGTTTGTTTCATTGCCTTATTCCCAAGAGGGCGAGGTTGGTGGAAGTTAATGATTTTCGCCCCATAAGCCTGGTATGTGGGGTTTACAAGGTCATCTCCAAAGGTTTAGTGAAGTGGTTGAGTGGAGTCATGGGGAAGATCATCTTGAAGTTCCAAAACGCTTTTGTGAAAGGAAGGCAAATTCTAGATTCGGTCCTCATCGCCAATGAATGCTTGGAGAGCAGAGTCAAATTCGGCATTTCAGGTATCTTGTGTAAAGTGGTTGAGTGGAGTCATGCGGAAGATCATCTTGAAGTCCCAAAACGCTTTTGTGAAAGGAAGGCAAATTCTAGATTCGGTCCTCATCGCCAATGAATGCTTGGAGAGCAGAGTCAAATTCGGCAT
Organism: Carya illinoinensis; assembly: GCF_018687715.1. NCBI lineage: Eukaryota > Viridiplantae > Streptophyta > Magnoliopsida > Fagales > Juglandaceae > Carya > Carya illinoinensis. Next base: position 5,325,406 of record NC_056765.1, read on the forward strand.
TCCAGGTATCTTGTGTAAATTGGATATGGAAAAGGCTTTTGATCATGTGAACTGGGATTCCTTCTTGTATATCCTTGGTAGGTATGGTTTTGGGGAGAGATGGTGCCAGTGGATAAAGCGTTGTATCTCAACTGTCAGATTCTTTGTCTTGGTCAATGGCACTTTGGAAGGCTTCTTCAACAGTTCTCGAGGTTTGAGACAAGGGGATCCTCTCTCCCCACTCTTATTTATTCTTGTAATGGATGTGCTGAGTAGAATGCTGGGAGGGGCGGTGGATAGGGGTTTCATCTCGAGTTTCTCGGTGGGCAGTTCTCCGCATTGAAGCTTGACAGTCTCCTATCTTCTCTTTGCAGATGATACTTTGATTTTCTATGACCCGGATCTAGACTAGATTCGCTCCCTACGAGCACTTCTACTTTGCTTCAAAGCTGTAACTAGCCTTAAGGTGAATTTAGCAAAGTTGGAAGTAGTTCCCGTTGGCTTGGTCACTAACTTAAGAGAGGTGGCTGCCATCTTGGGTTGCAAGGTCTCATCCTTGCCTATGACATATCTTGGACTCCCCTTGGGGGTCTTTCATAAATCTAAGGTAATGTGGGAAGAGATGGTAGAAAAAATTGAAGGCAAACTGGCAGGGTGGAAGAGAATTTACTTGTCTAAGTGGGGGACAATCACACTTATTAAGAGTACATTATCTAATCTTCCAACGTACTTCCTTTCTTTATTCCCTGTGCCTACAGGGGTGGCGAACAGATTGGAGAAGATTTTTTGTGATTTACTATGGGATGGGTTCAAGGATACAAAGAAATTCCACTTGATCAAATGGGATAAAGTATGCACCCTGTTGTCTTGCGATGGGTTGGGCTTAAGAAAACTGCAAACCTTCAACAAGGCACTTCTTGGAAAATGGTTATGGCGGTACCATCTTGAGGGAGACGCTCTTTGGAGGAATATCTTAACTGCCAAATATAGGAGTGTTTGGGGAGTTTGGTGCACTAAAGAAGTAAGAGGGGCTATTGGCGTGGGAGTTTGGAAACTTATCCGGAATGGATGGGATAACCTTCTTGGTAACTGTAAGTTTGTGGTGGGAAGGGGCACGCGCATCAGGTTTTGGCATGATATTTGTGAGGATGTCGCTCTGAAAAACGCTTTCCCCTCTTTTCAAGATCATGTTTGATCAGAGTTCTTCAGTAGCTGATAATATGTGCAATACTGCCGATTCCATTAATCGGTCTGTGAGATTCTCTAGAGCTGCCTAGGATTGGGAGGTGGGAGTCATCATTGACTTCTACAGTGTGGTATAGGCAATGAAGTTAAGGGCTGGAGGGGAGGACAGCTTACTATGGACATGCACAGGGAACAAGAAATTCTCAGTCCGTTCTTACTACAAGGCCTTGATGACCCACTCCTTCAATGTCTTCCCGTGGAAGAGCATTTGGAGGAGCAATGCTCCCCTCAAGTTAACTTTCTTCAGATGGGTGGCTTCCCATGGCAAAATACTGACTATAGACAAGTTAAGAAAGCTTGGACTCTACTTAATGGATTGGTGCTTCATGAGTAAACACAACAGTTAATCTGTGAACCACCTTCTTCTTCATTGCGAAGTAGTTAAGGTATTGTAGGATGAGATCCTCTCAAGGCTTGGTATTGCATGGGCTATGCCTAGGAGGGTGATCGATTTATTGTCTTGTTGGCAAGGGATAAGGGGCAATCGCCAGATAGCTGCTGTTTGGAAGATGTTACCTTTATGTTTAATGTGGTGCACATGGTTCGAAAGAAATGGACACTGTTTTGAGAATAGGGAACGCTCTCTAGATGGTTTCAAGGCATTTTTCTTTCCTACTTTATTACTTTGGGCATCTTCTATTGTATTGAATGGAACGAGTCTTAATGACTTTTATGCTACTATCCGTAGCACGTAGTTTGTAACTAGGCTCTTTTTGTATACTCCCTATGTACTCGGGCTTTGTCTTTTTACATGGATCAATAAAATCTCTTTTACCTATTAAAAAAAAAAAGATATGATTAAATTACCAAGTCTATAATTGTTGGATCCCGCAGATGGTGTTTAAAGCTTAAACATCTATTTGTTACTAATCAAAAAAATTCCATAATTGTTGGATGGTGCTCTTCCCATGATAGCGGGTGTGGGTGGTTTCAGAGTTGATTTCCAGTCAACGTATTAAAGAAAATAGTTGTCAGCTTTTATGTCTCTGCAATGCAATAAGCCAATAACTACCTCACTTGATGTGTGGAAAAGGCAGACTTCAAAATCCCTTCATTTTTTTCCTGGCCATAATATAGTAGCATAACTGTTTAGATTAACCTAGTCTTTTTGCTTATTGGCTTAGTTGCAGACAAATTGGGTAATTTCTTTTGGTTCTCCTGTTCTATGGACCTGACCAACATATTTTATCTTCTTTTCAATAAACCCAAATCTGGTTTACCCCAATTCCAGCTTCTTTCTGGAGCCAATGAGATAAAAATTGTATCTTAATAAACTCAAAGAAAGTTATTTTTTTTTGTGGTGAAGTCTTAAGAGTAGACAGTTACCATAAGGTGGTTGTTTCTTTTGTGTGAAACAGAGTAAGAACAGCCAATATCATTTTACCTTATAAAAACCATAGATTGACATTTTGATCTTGCATGCATGAATTCTTCCCACCTTGTAATCTGCCTCCTCCTGTAGTTCACTGAAATCTCCCCAAGGCATCATCCTTACAATTCTTATGTGTACATTTTTTGTTTAATTCTACAACTTTTTATTTGCAGATTTTCCCCCTCAGTGAAAAGATCGAGAATATTAATGATCAATATTGGACATTACGTGCTGAGGAGGTAAGTGTACTTTGCTAGTCAGGTAGATTAGTGGGTCATTGTGCTAATTTAGTGTGTTCCTTTTCTTTTATTGGTTGTTTTGAAGAATCTGATTCCTTGATCTGAGTTTTGGGAAAGAGGACAAATATTGCATGCAGTGATATTCCCCAGCCCAGCCCTTGCCCCCAGGGGTGGGCTCCGACTCCGATGGAGTCGGAATGCCCAACTCCGACCAAAGTTGGAGATCAAGTTGAACTCCAACTCTGACTCCGATTAGAGTTGCTGGCGTCGGAGCCCAACATGGAGCTAGTTTTTTTTCCCCCTTTCAATTTTCTTACCACTTTCCCAGCATCCAAACAACACCCAAAGATTCCAAACAACACAGTATATGAAAAAATAAACAAATAAAAAAGCATCCAAACAACATCAAAGACGAGGTTAAGATTCAAAAGTTGGATCGCAAAAGCTTTCCCGGCATCCAAACAACATCAAGGAACGGATTTAAAGGAAGCTTCACGGCAGAGATGAGATCTAGAGTGGGGGGAGACGAGATCCAAAAGGAAGCTTGCTGACGAAAGAAAATGAAGGCTTCGTTACGAAGTGATACTGTTGAAATGAAACAAAAAAAAAAAAATCATTTATCTTGATCAAGGCTTTTCCTTGATCTTGTCTCTTGAGAGGTTTTGTTGAAATGAAGCTACTGTCGAGGGTGTCCTTGAAGACAGGAACAACGGGGAAGAGATTGAGGTCAGATGATTGGTAGAAGAAAGAGGAGGAAGAGATTGAGCTGAGAAAGAGACTGAGTAGAATGAAATGGGGGTAAGGGCTAGTGAAAAGAAAATGATGAATATATATTAAGAGAAAAATGACATTGTTTAATAATTTGAGAGAGAGAGAGAGAGAAATCGGTGTTGTGGGGGCTCGAACATGTATATGCCTATATGGAGTTTAAAATTTTATATCCCAGCCATTAGGCTATTTAGCCATCCAACACATATATTACAAAATAAAATATAGGAAGTATATTAATCGGAGTCGGTACAATGGAGTCTTGTCTAACTCCGAACTGACTATTTTTTACCCTTCAACTATGACTTTGACTCCAACTCCGACTCCGAACTCTGAATTTTCCAACTCTGTCGAATTCGGCGTAGATGTCAGCCAGAGTTGGAGCGGCTGGAGTTTTGCCCACCCCTACTGGCCCCACTCCCCTTGTTTGACATATGTTGGTCTTTGGAAATTCTGCTTATTAAAAAATGCAAAGGGTGTAGCCTATGTACACTGGATGTTTACAAGAGGAACACCCAGTTAGAGATGGAAAAAATACAAGAAAATCATGAAAACTCAGCTAGCTAAAAACTATAGTGCTGCCCAAAGGAACAATGTATTGAAAAGCAGAATTTCTATCATTCCCTTCAAATACATCCATCAAGTAGATAGGGACCATCTCCCACTTGGCTGCAATTTGTGGACATACATATAACCTTCTCCAATTGGCGACGATGATTTACAGATTCCTTGTTCTTTTTGCATACACAGCACCAATATGTAACAATGATACGACGTTACCTTAGATTTTTCATTGTGAGTATTTTCCTTAGGGAAGCTCTTCAAACAAAAAACAGAAGTGCTGTTAGGGGTGCCCTAGTTCATCAAATACTCCTTCAAGGAAAAGAGTTACTATCTTGATGCTTTAGGACCTGATATAATGATCAAACAGTGAGCATCCTTTTCTTGGAAGGTATCCAAAGATTCTTATCTGCACCTCCAGGACATAATCTAGCGGTTTTGGGGAATTCTTCATGACAACATGTTTGATGTGAGGTACATGTCTTGCCCCTGCCACTCCTTGGATGGATGGTTGGCAATATCCATAGCTAGTCCATGAATCCAAAAGAAACAGATTCTAAGCATATGAATAACATTAAAATGCATGAGCGAGAGGCTGAGGGAGAGGGATATGAATACTAACCGAATAATTGACAACTGAATGATATTAAACATATGCCAAAAGAGGGCCGCCGCTTACCAAATAAAGCAACTTCTATGCTTTACGTACAGACCTTTTCAATCAAACCACACGCGAACCATTATCTGAAGTATAACTCTAGCAGTTGAGGGATATTATCAGTTGATTATTCGTCTCACCATTACAATACACATGCAACACCAGTCCACCAGATTGAAAAGTACATGTTAATGAGCCTGAATTCACAGACTTTAGTACAGGAGAATGTTTGGTATGATAAGACAGTGAAATATGGTGGGAAATCCTTGAAAGCTTGCTGTGAATGGCAGTATTGAGCATTTATCTATTTATGCTTCAGATAATTGCACCTGCCCTGTTCTCTCTTGTATCTCTCTTGGGGGTGTTGAGAAAAATGCTCTTGGGTACCTTAAGACTGCTTACCTTCTGTCTCGAATGAGTGAAGAAAATGATTAAATTCTACATTTAAACTAGAAGTATAAAAATTACGAAGGGGTGGAGAGAATGAGAGGTTGGATGAAGCAGTGTACATGAGCATTTGAACAGAAGATGCAGCTGGCTTTTGAGGAAGTTGCCTAAGAAGTAGGATGCATGAGAGGAGAAAATGTGGGAAAGTGATGGAGAATGCTAGATGTTGGAAATTCCCAATCCTTACAAGATCATAGGAAAATTCTATGTACTGTATCCGCTTGGACAGCTAAGTTACGCCTTGATCGAATTTCTGTTATCTAATTTATTTCTTAAGAAGCATCTGTGTCTTGGTTGTGTTCTGGTATTCTAATCCTTGAGAAAAGAACATTGATTCTAAGACTAACTTGATGACCAATCCAGATTCTCATATTCATGACCTGAGATGTTCTTTTAAATGTAATTCCCTCTTAGTTTGTGTGTATGAGATTGGTGATATCACCTGATTTACCAGTGGCTGCCCAAATAGACTCAAATGGTATATCAAGTACTCTGTGTATATTAGATAGCTGTTATCTAACCCTGATTTCTTGTTGCCACAGATTCCAGAAGAGGAGAAAAACCTTGATCCTCATGATCGCTTAATTCATGTTTATCATTTTATGAAGGATACAGCTCAAAACCAGGTGGAGTACTTGTGGTTGACTCTGGGACACTACCATTTTTTTCCAGTGTTTTGAATCAATTTGTCACTTGGTTAGCTGAGGTTATATTATTCTTGCATTTATTTATTTTCAGCTTCTTTTGTTATTGTTTTCTGGATCTAACAGCAGGTTCAAAATTTTGGGGAACCTTTTTTCTTGGTTATCCACGAGGGTGAGACATTAGCTGAAGTTAAAGTACGTATTCAGAAAAAATTGCAAGTCCCTGATGAGGAGTTTTCTAAGGTAAGTTCTTGTTCATGCCCTCTTAAGTGTGTCAATACTTGGGCATGAACTACCATGCACTGTGACCATTTTACAGAAGAACATAAGCTTACTTTGCTGTTTAATCTCATCTCACTTTGCCCCTCCTGCACTTTCTTGTTTCTGCACAGTGGAAGTTTGCATTTTTATCTTTAGGTCGTCCAGAATATCTCCAAGATTCTGATATTGTGTCCAATCGGTTTCAGGTGGGTGTGTGTGTGTGTGTGTCTCTCTCTCTCTCTCTCACATGCGCACATGCACTTCAACACTTAAAATGCTTGCAGTAATATCAATTTAAATTGGTGTTTAATTGTTATCTTTACTCTACTTTTCATTTCTCATCGTGCAGAGAAGGGATGTTTATGGGGCTTGGGAGCAGTATCTTGGGTTGGAACACACGGACAATGCTCCTAAGAGGTCATATGCAGCCAATCAGGTACATAACTGTCTCAGATCATGTTCCAATGTCTTTTTATCTTGTTAGGTTTGGAAAGTAAATGTCACTTGAAAAGAAAGAAAAGAAAGATGACCAGACAATAAAGGGAATAATCCGTAGTAGACCTTCTCCAATGAGTAAGGAATCAACGCCTTGTGGGGATAGAAATTAAGGAATGAATAATGATATCCTTACCACTAGTTGACAACTAGCTCACAACTTAGTTATTAAAAAAGTTAAAAATATTAATAAAAAAATTGTGTAAAAAATGTTTTATAATTTTTAAAAGAAAATGCTACTTGGTCTTTTTACCATTACTGCTTAAAATTACGGTTCGAGTATTTTATTTATTTATTTATTGTACTTAGTGATTAAGAAAGTGACTATTAGTAAATTTGTGTATATATATATATATATTTTTAATCTTTCCTTAATGGTTTAGGATGTTAAAACAAGATTTAAAAGAAAATGATAAAAAAATTAATTTTATCAATTGTAAAATAATCTTATTGTCTTAGTTGTATACCGGTTGTTAATTAGTTGGAAGGGTATCATTGCCCATCTAGACATCCATTTGGCATCATCGTCACATCAAATTCAAAATGCTTATAGCTAACAAAATTTATGTGTTAAGTTGTTTTGTGGTGATTTGGGGTTGGGGGGGACATTGCCGCCCACTTCCCAAAGCAAGGATGGTGAAGAAGATGTTGATATTTTTGTAGCATATATGGAGCCTCTTGTGTTCACTTCTGACTCAATTTTGCAGAATCGTCACACGTTTGAGAAGCCAGTGAAAATCTACAATTAGATAAAATGGATGTTTCTCCAAACTCCCGATCGAATTGCAACTTTTGTGTAAAGAGTGATTGACGCACAATGGAAGCTTGCCAACAGTTTTTGCAAGAGTAATCATTGATCTTACATGTATAATTTTTTGTTGGAGGGCTGGGGAGTGGTTAGAAATGTTTTAACTTTATATCTATTTTCCAGAGTTCGAAGACTTCTCTCCCTCTCGTAGGCACACCCATTTCTTGGGTTAGTAGGTGTCATTTCATCTATATAATTCCATTGTAATCTAGTACATAAAGATTTTGGGGGTGGGTGATGTACAGAGGTTATAGGCGTGTCTTAGTGTTTAATTTCTCTTTTTATCTGATCATCCTGCTGTGTTTTTCCTAGATGCATAAGAGGATGAGGGGCATGTATAATATTCAGTGTGGCTCCATGGATTTGTGCAAAAGGAAACAACCGAAACATCGCTCGCATGCGCCCCCATCCCCCCCCCCCCCCCCCAAAAAAAAAAAAAAAATCCCGAATTAACTAGAAGAATCCTATGTGATGCTTTTAACAATTCTTTTTTAAGTGGCTGTTTGTTTTTGTGGCCTAATCCATTGTCAACACGCTCTTATATTTAGCTTATGCACGCCTACACGTTTTTTTTATGAAGCTGAAAAACTTCTCGGGTTTACCCCTTTCTACAATATGGTTCAAGGGTTTCAAAAAAACTTGTCACATAAGATCAGTAGAGAGAATGTTTTTAGATGTTATAGGAGTTATGATACATCGAAGCATATTCAAAAGGCATATGATAATTTAGTAACTAAGTTTTGGAGGAAAGATGTCCTTAGTTAATTCTAACGTGGTCTAAAGATAGAGAACCACTTGAGCTGAAGGTTAATAAACCTTGAAAAATTGGCCTCAAAAACCAAAATTATCCAAGAAATCAAACTGGAAAAATAAGATAAAGAAAGAGTGCATTTAAGATAGCAACCTAGAATCACTTATAGCTTGAGATACGAACACCCGCTCGATGGAGTACTAAACCTCTCAGTGCTCTCACCTCTTGTCAATTTAGGCGCTTTGTCATGTTCTTGGGTGACCGTCCTTAACACAACTTTAGCAACACAATCTACCACAAAACTAAGTTAGAGATAAACTTTAGAAGCTAATGCAAATCTGATTCCACTTTCCTACCACATAAATAAGCTTGTAGCCTCTACCTTGAAGAGTTATATTTGAAATGGAAAATGCTTGGATTTTAATTGCAGCCCAAATATGTCCCCTCTTGTAATTTAATTTTTTTTTTATTTGATGATTAAGGAAGTGATTACTAGTGAATTTGTATTTTTTTTCTTAATGGTCAAGAATGTTTAAAAAATATTAAAAAAATTACAGTTGTACTTGTACGCATATTTGGAGTGCACATTTGACATTTACCTTAGCATTATCCTCATCCATTTGAAATAACAACCTGAAGAAAGGAAAAAGGGGAAAAGGACAATTGGAAAAGAATACGTCCATCGGCTATAGTTAGTAGAGTACTACACGAAATGAACTCTGTGAGGTTGATTGCAGTTTTGCAGAAATCTAGAGAGAGAGAGAGAGAGAGAGCAAAAAATGTTGACATCTACCTTGCTGAGATTTATTTTCCCACCACCATCTTCTCTATTCATCACGGTCATGTCAGTGTTTAGCTTCACATCAACAGCTTATCTTGGGTTCTCAGAATTAAGAGGAAAGCACGCGCCATATTCCAAGTTTTGGAATGGAAGTTCTACAAAATCTGGAACAAGAAAGCAGACTGAAGTTTCTAGCAGGAAAGGCATGCTCTTTAGTTATACTCCTGCATTTCTTGCTTGTCTCACATCCTTTGTGCTTTTGGCACCTCAGGGTACCCGGTTTTTATTGCTCCGTTCTGCCTTAACCCTTCACTTCTTCAAGAGGATATTTGAGGTACACACTTTTCTTTTTCATTTTTTGGCTCTCTTCATGGTATCTAATCCTGAATTCAAAGACGAAACAGACCCAAGACTTCCTTTCCTTTGATGATTTATACATATCTTGTTTGCCATGTTTTAATAGGTGCTGTTTGTTCACAAATACAGTGGGGGGATGGTTCTTGATTTAGTAATCCTGATTTCTCTCAGTTACTTTACGATCACTGCAACAATAATATATTCCCTACACCTAACACAAGGGATTTCAGAGCCACCGGTTGATCTCAAGTATCCTGGAGTTTTGCTGTTTCTTATAGGAATCGGAGGCAACTTTTACCACCATTACCTCCTTTCCAAACTCAGAGGAAAGAGTGACAAAGAATATAGGGTTCCCAAGGGTGGTTTATTTTGCTTGGTTATATGCCCACATTATCTGTTTGAAATAATCGGTTTCTTGGGGATCTCGTGCATTTCTCAGACACTTTATGCATTTTCTTTCACTCTGGGCAGTGCTTTGTACCTGATGGGAAGGAGTTATGCCACAAGGAGATGGTACTTGTCAAAACTTGAGGATTTTCCTCAGCATCTCAAGGCTCTCATTCCATATGTTTTCTAGAATGTAAAACACAGTTCGAAAAAACATAATAATTGGCTAGAGAAGTGTTACAACCACAAGATCGTAAAAGTAAATCTACATACTGATATGATTTTGATGATATGTTATATCTACTTTCGAATCGGAAGTTGCGTGAGAACCACGACGAGGAGTTGGATTCTGATGGTTCGTTTGAGAATCGTGCTGATAACGTGTTATGAACTCAATGAAAAAGAGAGAATGAGAGGAGATTCTCTTATTGATCTGTATATCAAACTTATATATTTCTTAAAGAATTCAACGATATATATAGGCGTACAAAGGGGACTATGCTAGCTCACTATGCTAGCATTATGTACTATGCATTTGACGACTAGATAAATGTGGTCATACAATTCAAGATAGTTTATAACAATAGTAAAATTAGTTTTATAATTTACCGTATTATATCATGTCACATGGTATATTTATTTTTATGAGATTTTTTTGTAATTAAAATATTTCTCAATGAGCAAATATATGACTATTGTAAGGTTTATAATACTCTATTTTAAAAGTCAATATGTATTTTTTTTTTTTTGGTTTGCCATAGAACTAGTCAAAGTGTTGTTTTGACAAGTGGGCACTCCTGTTTTTGGACCAACTTGCAATGGTATGTCTGCTCTGCTATTAAAATCTGGGGTTATGCCCTATAAAAGTGAAAATTACAATTGAAGCACTTTTTTGTTTTTATGTTTTCTAAGCAAAATGCATTAAAGTTGTAAATTAGCCTTAAAGTGTTTGTTAATATTTCAAGAGTATTGATACACATACTTTTTTCTTCAAATTTTTTTCAACTCCTGTTAAATGGAGAAGTTTATAAAAGTTAAATCAAATAAATAATTTTGAAAAATGATAGTTACAGTCGTGAATGCATAAGCGTCGTGTAATCACTTTGAAAAATGTGAATACATATGTGATCCACATGAAAAAATTAACTTTTTAATAGTGAACTATACTCTTTTTTAAAGTGACTGTACGGCGCTACTCTAAAACTGTATATAACATTACTTAATAATTTTAGCAAATTTCATGAAGTTATACAATCATAATTATTAGTTGTAAAATAAAAATTTTAATACATTTTATGTAGTAACACTATCACATTAATTAATTATAAAATAGTTGTATTATGAATTTAATTATTGGAATTACAATTTGATCAAGGGTATACATTCATCTTCTTGATGGAAGGGGGCTAATAATTGAAGAACTTTGAAAATCACTTTTAAAAGATCAATTGAATGAAGTAGATCATTATTTTCATTTTTTCTTCAAAAAAATATATTTATTTGTTGGTAATTGATACAAACATTGGATTTATGTGGCAAATGAAAATCTAAAGACGCTAACAAGAGATGACCGGAAATATCCAATTGTGAAGTTCATCGAACTTAAGTAGTTTATTAGAAGGGCGACAGCTTCAGATCTGGAACAAAGATCTTCTGAATCTGGCAACACCCAAATAAATCACTGGCTGTGAGGAAGGTAGCTGCGAGCTTTAAATCCGTATCTGGAATAGCTAATAAGATCAAAATGGCATACACAATGCTCACCCTCCCAGCCTGGCAAAGAAAAAAAAAATGTCAAAAGCGTGGGGCTTGTTGGCAATATTTTAAAAATAAAACATAAAATAAAAATAATGAAAGAGAGAGCAAGGGACAGGACCCCTTGTTATTAAAAAAAAAAAAAATTCAAAGTTGGGAAAGCGTTTGGTTTTTGTAAAAAGAAAGATAGATGAAGAGAACAAGTAGGTCCCATGGGAGTGGCAAGTTGTTGTTCTAGATTGATGCAAGTTGTCCAACTGCTTTTATTATTCCAAGAAGACATTATCTTAAAATATAGGAAGTTCTCTTGCATGACCACAGACTGCGGGTCCGAGAAGAAAAAGAATGGAGAAACTTGAAAAGAGGACAAAAATAATGGGCTGCTTATCATCCTTTAGTCAAAAATGACTGTCGTTTCTAATTATTTGGCCTAATCTTTAACGTAGATAGTATATATTACCAAAATCTAATTGCAAGAAAAGTCTTTCTTTTCTTTTTCTTTTTGGTACAGGTTTCCTTTTGAGACGTGATGATGATGATGGTGGTGAATTAATTTTTCTTCTCATCAGCAGATTTTCTACTCATATGATGTTGGACATCAAGTAAGTTTTTAATATATTATTTACAATTATTGAGATGAATATTAATGGTTATATTCATTATTATTATTTGATAAATTCTATGTTTATTTACATAGTTTAGATACAAGTTTTATTTATTGATGATATAATTTATCTGAGAATGGAAATGGAGCATCCCTGAAGGATCGTCCTAAATCAATAACAGCTTTTGAGTATCTCATAGTTTAAATGATTGATACTTGTACTAAAAGCTCATTATGATTTATGCACCTGAAGTTGCATAATTGAAATGGTGGAAAGAATATATATTTGAATGAACATTTCGAATGTGCTCCTGAAGTAGCAATATCGAGTATGCTCCTGAAGTAGTAATATAAAATGCAAACGTTCACAATATATTCTAAATTTATATCTAGTCTTTCAGTGACTGAGTAAAATAATGAGCTTTTGATAAGAATCATTAGTCACGTCTTACTAGATCTATATCATTCCTTGAAGTGAATGATAATGAATTTATATCATTCTATTTCCTGAAGTGAAAAGAATGATACGTTTCATTCAAAGAAACTAAGAGATTGAACGTGATAATGAATATCTTTTCGGGCCAGAAGCTCGTATTGGAAAAGCTGTAAGCTTTCTATTTGAGATAATATTATACAAATTATTGAATCAAATATTATGATGCATCAAAAGGTGATATGATTTAAAATATTTGTATAATTTATGGTTATCTTGATCATCCAAAATCAATTACGATAAGTCGAATGATTTTCATATGGACGTCCATAAAAGAACCAGAAGATTCTTTTACTATAAAGTCTTACCACCAGAAGTGGAAAGAAAAATTTGCTTGAAGCAAATAAGATGAAATAATTCGACGTTATCTTGATTATCATAAGTGAACCAGACGTTCAGATGATAATTAAATTATGGATGCAATAAGATAAAAATGTCTCATATTCTAGCTGCTAAAATCCCAGCGAGGATTGAAGTCCCTGTAGGACAATTAAGAAATTCAGCAGTCTAAAAACATGTATAAAGGTATGTGAGACTTATTGATACAAAAGATAGAGTATCTTAAAAGAGAAAAGCACAAATAATTTGGTGCTCCTGAAGAGGCCATACCCACAAAACAAGCAATAAAGTCCATCCAGATTTTCTGTATAAAATTCTCCTATATAAACTCTTGAAGAGTACAAATCTCCTGGAGAGGTTTTTCATGAAAATGTCTTCCCTTGAAGAGGGATAGGTACCTGAAAATAACGAGATCTCGTTACATTTCATGAATAATGGAGAAATTATGGATAGAAATAAAATCGTTGTCGACAACGTATTTCCATATGAGATGGCAATTGACATTACCAGAAGTAATGTAGCAAGTGAATCAAGAACCGTCGAAGAATACCGACGTAAAATATTGGCCAATATTTGAAAGAAACAATTCCTGCAGAATTGATTCACTAGTAAAATATGATGCATCGGGACTTATAGTCCAAACACCTAAAGAGGTGATGCTTGTTGAATGTCAGTGGGTATTTATGGAAAGGAAATAAAAATGTGATATATAAATCACGAGTCAGTTTCTCAATTCCTGCAGAATTGATATCACTAAGTAAAATGTGATAAATATGGACTTGAAGTCCAAACACCTAAAGAGGTGATTTTTATTAAATATCAGTGGATATTTATATACATGATATAAAAAGTCTGAAACTTTTAATATGAAAATGTGATATAGAAATCACAAGTTAGTTTCTCGAAAAAACAATATTGATATGATTTTAAAATGGTTGAAATCATATTGAGATTTTTATTAGCTTGAAAGTTACCGAGAGTTTGGATATGCATGATTAACTGCATATTTATATGAATCATTGGATCATGATATATATATGAAAATCTCTGAAGAATAGAAAATGTCTGAAGCTTCTAATATGAATACATCTGGAAATATGTATTCTATCAAGTTTCAAAGATCCTTATATGATCTAAAACAATCCAAACGCAAATGAAAACAAGCTATTATTACAGTTTATATATATGATTTAAATGTCATTGAAACTCCAGAAGAGCTCATAAAAACTGCACATATTTGAAATATAAATCTGAAACCCTTGCGGCTTCAAGGGGAAGATGGATGATGTTATTAGTCATGAAATACCATCTTTTAATACAATTAATATTTTAGATTCATATTATGGGTTTGATATGAAGTGTGCATTATTAAAGAAGAAATGAAAGGGAGCACACAGAACATCTACCAAAAGATAGAAACACAAATATGAATATTTGTGAAATATTATTTTATTATCTTGAAGCAAGAATTACAGAAATTTAAGGCACTTTGCCTCATTCTTCAAATGCTCTTGTTCTTCAAGAATCTGCATGGCATCCCTATCTAAAGCGGTGGGCAATCGAAAAGAAGATTTAAGCAAGGATTTTAAATTCTTATTCTCTTGCTTTATTGATTCTATCTTCATGTTAGACTCCAGAAGAAGTCGCTGAAGTATAGCAATATTCTCGTGGAGATTGTCAACTCCACAAGTTCTGAATTGCAGTCGCTGAGAAAATGCGACAATGGATGATGAGTATCGAGTACCGAGACTCACAAGCTCATAGATAGTTTTATTATCTGACCTATGAGTCAGATCATACATTGCATGATAGCACTTGTGGTAGAAGCAGGAACAGCTGATGAACGAGGTGTAGAGTACCTCATATATTGGCCATGAGAAGATCGCTGAGCCATTGCAGAGTAAAAATATAGAAAGAGATTGCAGAGTAAAAATGCAGAAAGAGATTGCAGAGTAAAAATGAAGTATGATTACAGAAAAGTGAAGAAGATGAGATGCGAATGAAGATGAGCTGAATATTTCTTTTATAGCGAAAATTATGATACAAGATCTCTCGTGAAGCAAGAGAAAAGAGACGAAATATAGCTTCATAGCTCTGCGGTGCCTGACAGTTGAGGTGTCTGACAGCACGCTTGACACCTACAGAGGAGTTGAAAATCTGCGGTGCTTGTCTGATCTTAAAAGGCTAGCCATCGTTTTTATTAAAAATGAGGTTAGCGGTTTAATGTTGATGAATTCTCCACTAACTGTGTTATTTACAAGAACTCCAGAAGAGTAGTGATCAGCAGAAAGATCCAGTTGTGATTATTTTATCAACATGGATCAAGTCCATAGTTAGTTGGATGTACAAATGCGAGTTATCTTTCAGATACACACAAGAAGATCATTGCAATTCATGAGAAGAAAATTGAAATTGATATCAAGAAGGTACGGTCAAGTAAAATCTGGCAGATTTATTCACTAAAGCATTACCAACTGCAACATTTAAGAAGATTATGCAGAACATTGGAATGCGGAAGTTTGAAGACCTGTTATCATGCACTTTTCAGGGGATGTAATGTCTTGAAGACTTGTGCTGATTGTACTATTTTTCCTTCGCTAAGGTTTTATCTCACTGGGTTTTCCTTTGCAAGGTTTTAATGAGGCAATCCTAAAGCACTCGTCGATACATATGAATACTGTACTTTTTTTCCTTCGCCATTGGTTTTTTCCCACAGGATTTTTCTTTGGCAAGGTTTTAACGAGGCATATTCTTTAAATATGATCATCCAAAGGGGAAGTGTTATAAACTATCTTGAATTGTATGACTACATTTATCTAGTCGTCAAATGCATAGTGCATAGTGCTAGCATAGTGAGCTAGCATAGTCCCCTTTGTACGTTTATATATATCGTTGAATTCTTTAAGAAATTCATAAGTTTGATAATAGATCAATAAGAAAATCTCGTCTCTCACTCTCTCTCAATCTTGAAACTCTCTCTTTATTTTGATTGATTCACAACAATATGTATTTTTTTTTTTTTTTTGGTTTGCCATAGAACTAGTCAAAGTGTTGTTTTGACAAGTGGGCACTCCTGTTTTTGGACCAACTTGCAATGGTACGTCTGCTCTGCTATTAAAATCTGGGGTTATGCCCTATAAAAGTGGAAATTACAATTGAAGCACTTTTTTGTTTTTATGTTTTCTAAGCAAAATGCATTAAAGTTGTAAATTAGTCTTAAAGTGTTTGTTAATATTTCAAGAGTATTAATACACATACTTTTTTCTTCAATTTTTTTTCAACTCCTGTTAAATGGAGAAGTTTATAAAAGTTAAATCAAATAAATAATTTTGAAAAATGATAGTTACAGTCGTGAATACATAAGCGTTGTGTAATCACTTTGAAAAAGGTGAATACATACGTGATCCACATGAAAAAATTAACTTTTTAATAGTGAACTATACTATTTTTTAAAGTGACTGCACGGCGCTTGCATACTCTAAAACTGTATGTAACATTACTCAATAATTTTAGCAAATTTCATGAAGTTATACAATCATAATTATTAGTTGTAAAATAAAAATTTTAATACATTTTATGTAGTAACACTATCACATTAATTAATTATAAAATAGTTGTATTATGAATTTAATTATTGGAATTACAATTTGATCAAGGGTATACATTCATCTTCTTGATGGAAGGGGGCTAATAATTGAAGAACTTTGAAAATCACTTTTAAAAGATCAATTGAATGAAGTAGATCATTATTTTCATTTTTTCTTCAAAAAAATATATTTATTTGTTGGTAATTGATACAAACATTGGATTTATGTGGCAAATGAACATCTAAAGACGCTAACAAGAGATGACCGGAAATATCCAATTGTGAAGTTCATCGAACTTAAGTAGTTTATTAGAAGCGTGGAGGTTTTCTTTTTTCTTTTTTTTCTTTTTTTTTAATTATTTTTAAATTAAGACGTGAATATTGAAAGAAGGTGTTTTAAAATAAACGTGGCGAATTATAGAAATAAGATAAATATTTTTATCACAAAGAGATTTTATTAAAATAAATAAATTAACATATTTTAATATTAAATTATTTTTATTATAAAATAAATTTAACGTAGTATATAAACTCATATTAGTATGTAAACTTACTTTTATAATTCTCTTTATAACCGAGCACTTCTCTATAAATAATGCTAGTATTTATTCTTGATTTTATTACTTTTAATTCGTGACACATTATAATTTTATAAATATTACATTTAAATTTAAAATAGGAAAATTATAAAGAAACGAGGATGGTGTTTCCATTTTGATCGATGCTGTATTTTTTAGTTAAGAAATGAGTTATTAGTGAACTAACGTTTTTATTTTATTTTTATTATTTTTAAATTAATTGAGTTTTTTTGCTTATTATTCATATATCATATTTTTTATAATATATATATATATATATATATATAATATGTGGTGTTTGATAACGATAAATAAATTTTTATTTTTAATAAATAATAATAATAATAATAATAATAATAATAATAATAATAAACAACTCAAAATATTAGATAAATAACGAGGTGCAAACGACGGTCATTCACCTTCCACTTCGAGTGGTTACGGTTGGATGAACGATACCATTAAATAGACATAGATCAATCTTATTACAAACGCGCACACGATTTCTTGTGTTATCTGCGGGATTCGCCCTTTGGGTAACTATTTCTTTTCCCTCTCCTCCTTTCGACGTGGAGGTTCATCTGTCTGGAAATCCATTTCTTGAATCGCATAAAGTTAGTTAGTTTTTTTTTTTTTTTTTTCTTGTTTTTGAAAAAAATGGCACAAGGTACCGAAGACTATTTTGGATTAAGATTATGTAGAATTTTTAGTTAATCCGATTGTCAAGATTTTACATATCAACGACAACATTCTTAATTTTTTCTTAATTTATTGCTTGCTCAAACTTCAAAGGTCGGGGCAGTGCTGATATCCGAACCTTTTTTAAGATTTAAAGAGTATCCTAGTAACTCAGGCTAATCTGAACAGTATTGTTCGAAACCTTCTAACCCAAGAAAAAATATTTTTTGCTTAGTTCATTGGAAGCTGATAATGTACGAGAAGCATGATTTGTGGACTGAGGCTACTGATGTTGGTTGTTGTGTGTTACCTTCGTATACTCTTTACACTCTGGGCACATGAATTTGGATGAAATGCCCATTCACCATATCCGTTATAGACCCTTTTTTTTTTTTTGTTATTGTTTGTATTTAGCAAAACTTCAAATGAATAGATTAAAGACTATATATTTGTGAAATTCTTGTGTACGAGTCAAAAGTGCAGAGATGCGCTTCTCGTTTTGTCTTCAGGCATTTTTTTTTTTTAAATATCATTCTACATGTAGCCTTTCCCATATTTTGAAGATTTATTATAAATTAGGCTGATTCTAAGATTTTGATTCGACATTGTTACCTGAGTGCATATGTCCAGTAGGAGAATATTCATTCTTCTGTTCTGTTTAGCATAATATTTCTTATCAGGATGTGGCTTGAAAGTTTCTCGGCATTACTTGGATATGGAAGACAAGTTTCTTAATTCACTATATTAAGAATCTCGATAAAAGTCAATTGCCTGTTTTGATATCACCTCCAATATCTGATTTTACAAGTGATTCTTGAAAGTTAAGGGCATTTGATAATATTGATCCAGCTTTGTCTTGGTGTTGGAGTGGGTGTAGGGTTGTGTGAATCTAAAGGGATAGCATAATCTGCTGGGGACTACACCTTATGAAGTGGAGGTCACTGTTTTGGATCTCCTCCTCCCATTGAGGCCGGGTTCACTCATAAAAAGGCAGCTGCTATGGTTTGTTTGTTTTTCCCTTTCTCCTCAATTAATGAAGAAAGCTATCTGGAGATACGGATTGAGCACATTCTGTATGAAGGATAACTTTAAGAGTTTTGCTATTTACAAGCAAATTCGCATAATAATCTGTGTACCAATACTGATTCCTTTATATTCAAAATTTAAATTAGCACTATTTTCAATAAAGTATACTTTTTGAACAATCACATTAGATTGGTGCACAGATTAGTGCGCAGTTGTGCTTGCAACTAGATTTTTCCTAACTTTAACTCTACAAACCTTGTTGTGACATCCCCACCCTGCGATAAATGTGATAGTTCAAGGATTTGAATATAATTGGTGCAGGCTTGAGCAAGGGTATGATATGAATCTCTTGTTGTAATTTTTGTCATCATAATTGTTTCATGTTGGTGCTAAACTTACGCAACATGTCACATGCTTAGCCCAAAGTAGTGTCATATGTTACTGGCAAAGGTTGCTACTCATTACAGAAAGATAAGAGGGACGAAGACGATGAAGGTAAGGCAATCAATGCATCAATGTGATTCTGCTGATTCTCTCATATATTTCACATTGTTAATGTCTACCTGTAAATGAGTGGTAATAAGTGTGGCTGCCTGGTTTTTGAAGCGTGGATATGTCTTTTGAAGAGCACTACGGCCCCATTCATGTTCACTCTTGAACTGATGATAACTGGTTTAACAATACTACCATTCCTATGCCATCTAAGATCTGACGGGTCCAATAAATGGATCTTTTTTTTTTTTTTTGGTCTTGAGCAGTGGGGCAGGATATTACATTTTTTAGCTCATCGTCAAGACTCAACATCATCATAAACAATGATGATCATATCCATTTTGTCATAACATCATTGATATTTCAATCATTACCATCTACTTCATCACCATAAGACCAAACAACATAATCATCACCATCTTCATTATCATTATTAAGGTCCCATGTGAAAATATGAGGTGCTCTATGAAGCACATGATTCTGGGATTTCTATGAAACATATTTTTCTGTTTTTCTTTTTTTGAGAAGTAAAAGATTGCTACCATGGAAATCAGGCACAACAACTAAAGATGGACATAGCCCCCAATTAACATTGAGCAACCCTATTGATCGCCTATTTCTCTGCTATGAAGGGAGAAGTTGCTTATCAGACATTCTCCCAATGTGTATTTTGCAGAGTTTAGCAGATGCAGGACTTTTGGATCGGATCAATGGTTCTGCACGTCTCATGATAGTTTCTGATCTTGACTCTACAATGGTAGATTTCTGGTTAGCTTGTTATGATGTCTTCATGCAATCCGCCTAGTGATTCTATCAGATTAGTGGTATGTGATTGTAGGTTGATCATGATGATTCAGAGAACCTTTCCCTTCTTAGATTTAATGCACTATGGGAAGCCTATTATCGTCATGATTCTTTGCTTGTGTTTTCAACGGGAAGGTCACCTACAAGTTACCAGAAGCTGAGGAATAAGAAACCTTTATTAACCCCTGATATAACCATACTGTCCGTGGGAACTGAGATTACATATGGTGAATCAATGGTACCAGATACTGGCTGGACACATCATCTTAACCGGAAGTGGAACAGAGACATAGTTGTAGAGGAAACAGCTAAGTTTCCTGAACTTGCTCCTCAGGTAGGGTTTTTTTTGCCAATAGAGTCCGGCAGCTGATATCACTTTGGCCTTATGGGCTGCATTGTGTTATATGAGTATTATGTGGAAACATGTAAGATGATGGAGTTGTTTGTAATGAATCTTCATTCTCAGAATTTTGTGGGCTTATTGCAGTCAGAAACTCAACAACGTCCTCACAAGGTTAGCTTTTTTGTGGAGAAGGTCAAGGCTTTGGAAATAATGAGTTTTCTGTCCGAGCATTTGGAGAAACGTGGTGTAAGAAAAATAATGGTTACCTCACCTTATTACTAGGATATTGTCAATGTCTTTTTATGGTACTTGCTTGCTTTGTGATCTTTTAAATTATCTTTTGTATTCATGCTTTGTGCTTCTTTTTTTTTTTTAATCTGGCTTTTCCCGTGATTAAAAACTTATTATCCCTTTCTCTTATACACATATTTGCCTAATCTTGATTTCTTCGTGGACAGCTTGATGTAAAAATAATTTATAGCTCTGGGATTGCATTGGACATATTACCAAAAAGTGCTGGCAAAGGGGAGGCTCTAGCATATCTGCTTCAAAATTTTGAAGTTGATGGAAAAGTACCTTTACATACACTTGTTTGTGGCGACTCCGGAAATGATAGTGAAATGTTCACCATTCCCAAAGTCCATGGTGTGATGGTTTGTAGTCTCATAAGCACTGTTTAGTTCATCATGTACTTGTATCATGCCATCCTAATTATATAAATTGAATAGTTGTGTTGTCAAGTGCCACTTATTCTTGAATATGCAGGTTAGCAATGCACAAGATGAATTTTTGCAGTGGTATAAACAAAATGCAAAGAACAATCCCAATATAATTCATGCCACTGAGAGATGTGCGGCTGGGATCATACAAGCCATTGGTAATTTCTGTCTAGGTCCAAATGTGTCTCCGAGAGATATCAAAGACTTTAAAAAATGCAATGTGGACATCTTCAGCCCTGGTCATGAAGTGGTGAAGTTTTATTTGCTTTATGAGCGATGGCGACGTGCAGAAGTTGACAAATCCGAACAGTTTGTGAAAAATTTGAAGTCAGGCTTTGTAAGTGTAACAAGCAGTAATTTTACTTGTATTATGGAACCTTCATTTTTTTTTTTCCTATGCATTGCAGTAGATCCAGGATTTGGCAAGAGCCATTTTGAAGTCCATTATCTTTTACAAATTGTTGACTGCAAAACTGAAGACTCATTTCTGGGTTGCAGACTTAATAGCGTCTGGGATTATTACTTAGGATAAAAAGGAAAAAGATTATATTTTGGCAGCGAGACATGATATGGTGTTCTTTGGTCAACAACAAATATGATCTTAGAAAGAAAAAAGTGGGAAACTTGGATTTGTGTGTAATTGACCTCAAATAGCTAAGATATGGTTTGCTGCATTGAGTTGAGGGTTCTATTTTTCACTAGCTGTGTTAATATCTACCCAATTCTCTATTCCTGTGGTTCATACCGTCTTCTTGACTAGCATATTGTTTCAAATCTCAATATGCTTTCATATTTCACAAACTATTTGGTGTGACTTTGTATACTTCCTGTGTACATGGGCTACGCCTATTGCATTCGATGAATAAAATTTTTACTTATTAAAAAAAAAAAAAAAAACTATTTTGTGCGACTTAAACTTGCCAAGTCATCTAAGTGTCGTTAACTTGATCTTTTTAGAAGTTTTATTTGTGTATAGTTGGTTCTGACCATGCATCCCTTTGTTGTCATTACAATTTGTAGAATTTGCTACAACAGCAACATTACAATTGCTAACTCTCTCTCTCTCTCTCTCTCTCTCTCTCTCTCTCTCTCTCTCTCTCTCTCTCTCTCTCTCTCTCTCTCGCTCTCCCCTACAGTGTCCATTTGGAATATTTGTCCATCCCTCAGGAATTGAGCAGCCTTTCCATCAGTGTCTAGATTATATGGCAAAGCTGTATGGGGACAAGACGGAACACCAATTCCGGGTATGGGTGGATCGAGTATCTTCCGCACAAATTGGCTCAGACACATGGTTGGTGAGGTTTTATAAGTGGGAGTTATCTGGTGAGATTTGTTTGATTTAATATAATTGATATCTACATTTGAAATCTTAGCTTGTATTCTATTTTGTCTCTTTAAGATATGAACAGGGCTACGCTTAGCCTAGTTTGGTCCTGTTTCAGCCCACTCTATATAAAGCATGTCTTGATTCTGACAGTCTCGTACTCAATGCAGATTACTGATCCTAATCTTAACCTGTATTGACCATGCTGTCGCTCAAAATTGTTGTCTAATCACCCAAAGTTCACCTTGTCTTTTTCAATTGTTAGTGCTCTAAAAGAAAATTTTGTGAATAAAGCAGATAAAGAAATGGCCGAGGCAAATTTATTTTTCCTAGAAAATTTCCCCCAAATATGAAGTGCTTTTTATCCCAGGCAGTAATCCAAATTGTGTGTTGCCTAAGGACTAGAAATACTCCAAATGAATCTACTAACTAGTGTAAGACATGAATAGCTAAGTAGCACCAAAGACCTCGATTATCAGCAGCCTTTTCTTTTCCTAGGCAGGGATTTTGTTATAAGCAGTCCATTAGACTTTAAAAACCCAGTACCAGAATTTTATTTAGCTATTCAAAGAAGTCGTGTTCAACAATGACCAAGTGTTCTAGTGGTTATACTTGTAAAAGACAAAGCTCTAGTGGTTCCAAAGGAGTGATAGGCTGGTTTCTTTCTTCTATACATTTCCCTGAAGGGAGAGTAAGGGCCCATGGGTTTCTGGTTGGGTTTCTTCACCTGAGCAACCCTCCATGGCAGCGAAGCTCATAGTAGGCCTCTGACACTGCATTCCTTAGTTACTGCAGCATTTTAAGTAGTCTGTGTATCTCATTATATTTAGCTTATTGGACAACCACAAGATCCAATACGTCTGTAAATGGGTGGATGCTTATGGAAAGCTCTGCATGGAAACATGCAAGCCTTTGCATCTGCAAAGGGCTAGGAAAAAAATCTCATGCGGCAGGAGAGAGTTTGTGCAATCAAAGAGCATGTAGTGAGAGAAATTAAAAAATAATTTCTGATGTTGTCTTACATTCAAATTTGCCTAAATATACTTTTTATTTTGACTATATTTTTTTGGAAGAATTTAAAGATGCAGAAAATTTCTGCATGAAGCTCTTTTGTAGTCAGAGAGTTAATAAAATGTTTTTCTCTTGCATTCATATCCATTGCTAAACTGTTGGTTATTCTTTCAGGGGATGAGCGGCAGTGCTGTGTGACGACAGTTTTAATGAGTTTAAAGGTATTTCCATAAAACGGTCACTTCTCAATCTTTGAAAGATATTGCTTGCTTTCTGTGATTTATTACTTCATGATTATACATCAGAAAGAGCAAAGTTATGGTAACCATTACCCATAATTTATTGCGAGTTTCAGCAGCCAGATGGATTCACCTGGGTGCACATGCACCAGACATGGCTGGAAGGTTCTAGAGCAAGAGACCAGACAGCCTGGTGTTTCTAGGTTGCCAATCAAGTCACCATTGATCCTCCAATAAATCTTTCCTGGTAATTTTTATGTAATAGTTATCTGCATCTTTGTTTGTTGCACTGTTAAAAGTTAAAACTATGCTGGATGGAGGGAGTAAAATCATCCTGATCTGCCTCCAATTTCTCAGTATTTCTTTGCAGTCACATGATTGAATGTAAGGCAACAACTACCAAGTACAGCAACTCTTGTTTTGCAACTCTTAAATTAAACTCAATAAACAATATGCAATCTCATCAAAATTTGATTCTTTCTTCTGTTAAAATGGGTGCAAGTATATGCATTTCATGATGTTATACAGCAGATTGGATTGGATTGGATTGGATTAATGAGGTATTAATGAATGGATATGTACCAAAGTCCATTATTCACATGCTAGATGAAACTGCATTAGACGTATTTATATCAACCTCAAGTGTGACTAGTCGTTTTAGAGGTATAATGCAAAAGTAATTATTTTTTTCCTTAATCTGGCCATTACAAATTAACAAACAAATATTAGTTCCTAGGGGCCTAAACTCTACTCTTATAAGAAACAGGCGTGAGAAAATAGGAGGATTTCATGGAAGACTCACACAGGAAATCTAAAAGCGTTCATAACTTACAAAGGTTTTAGCAGTCAACGGATTTTTCACCTACTGACATTATTCATGCAGCTATTTTACAGTCTATTTTGCACACTTTATTAAATAATATTAAGAGTATTTTTTTTATTTGATGTTCAGATTTTACATAATGAACGTGTATCATTACTGCTGAACATTATATACAGACGAGTAATGCTACATATAGTTGTGAAGTGTGCAAGGGTTATGTAGTTATTTTGAAAAAGAATTGGGTCTATAATTAAAAAATTAATTTTTTTTCATGTGGATTTCGTATTTATTCAATTTTTTTAAAAATAATTACATAGCGCTTGCATAGTGACGCTACAAATATCATTTGTCTATACAGACGCATTGGCCTAGTGATAAATTTTATTCTACAGGTGCAAAAACCTTAGTCACTGCTTCACTCCTTGGAAAAATGTGGACACTAGACAAAGAACATTTTTTTGATTTTGCTGGATGACGAAGAAACCCTTGCCTTTATTTGTAGAAGAAGTTATACCATGACTTGCCAGTCTGCCAGATAATTGCAAACCCATTAACATGATCATCATAACCGCAAAGCAATCGAAAAAGATTACTCTCAGAAGTGCACAAAAATCATCACAAAAACCAATGCAGCCAAAAAGGAATAGACTCATTGATAAGAAACTCAAAAATGTCACCCATATAAAAAGGTACACAAAACCGACAAATTTTTAACATTCCAAAGCCTTAACTTTTGATCTGCACATAAAGAAGAAGAAGAAGAAGAAGAAAGAATTCAAATCCTTAAGCAACAGAGATATGGCAATGAGACGACGACAATCTGAGGCGGTTACTACAGCCCCTCCACCACAAGCAGTCCGTCCCGTTTATGAGGATTTCCAGCCAAAATTCGAACGGAAGCAAGAAGCAACAGAAGATACCATAGAAGTTCATCTTCCTGGTGTGTTTAATATATCTCTATAGCCACCCACTTCATTTTATTTCATGAATTTCTTCAATTACGCTTTCAGATTCATTACTTAAAAATAAATAAAAAATAAAAAATAAAATGAAATGTTGTATATTGGAACAACGTCCTCTCAAGTTTCGTGCAAATCAAGAGAAGGAGAAATAAATGAAATTAATTTTAAAATATTTATTATTCATTTAATATTATTCTAAATATTTATATCAAATTATCAATAATTATAAATGTTGTATCATTCACCTTGTGTTTATTTTTTGAGCAGTACTAAGTATGAGTTTCAAATAGACAAGCCTTATATAAGTCATTTATAAAAAAGTCGGTTCCGTTAATAAAAAATATATATTTTTTTTTTTAATTTTTTTAAAGTACGATTTATTTTTTTGAAATCATTTCTAAGATTTCTCTTCCTTTTTTCCTGCATGTATAACCCTCTACGTTTTCAGGTTTTGTGAAGGAGAGTATAAAAATCACATACGTGAACTCCACTCGTACGCTAAGGATTCAGGGAGAGCGGCCTCGTCAAGACAATAGATGGAGCCGTTTCAACCAAACTTTCACAGTTCCAGAAAATTACGACGCCGAGAAAATTCAAGGAAAGTTTCTAAGTGGGATTCTAACCATTACAATTCCCAAGAAGATCGTAGCAAGAGTTGCTCCTGCTGCAGAAGACAAAACGGCAAAAGGATCTCCAAGCCCTCCAAAGTCTACTCCCCAACCAAAGCTTCCAGAGGTTCCACAGCAGATTCCTCCTACGTCTGCTGCTTCAACTTCTGGGGTTGGAAAACAAATGGAGGAAAAGATCGCTCGACCTCCGAGTCTCAAGAGTGCTACCACCGAGCCAAAAGTGGGAAAGGGTGTGGAAGATATTCCCCCAAAAGCAGCTTCAACTGCCATTAACGAAAGACAAAGGGTTGTGGAGAGTAGCCAATCTCAGAGCCCACCGGGAGCCACGGCGACCACAGAGCCGAAAGCACAGAAGGGTCAAGACTTGGCTCCCCCAAAAGCTGCATTAACCACGGATACTCAGAAGCTAATGGACAAAACGAGTATGGAGTCGAGCGCTGCGCAGGTTGATCAGAAGTCCATTCGAAAGAAACGAGATGTACTGATTGAGGGAACTGGGAAGGCTGAAGAAACAAAAGAACTTGAGAAAATTGTGGAGAGTAAAGTGGTTAAGGGAAGGGAGACTGTCGAGAAAATCAGAGACTCTGTCATGTCTGAAACCACTGCGCCAAAGATTGCACAGATCGGAAAGGAGAAGAAAGAGAGATCTTCTGGTGTTAAGGAAGAGAAGCCTAAGGAGGATTTCATTTCTGAGAAAGGTATGGGACTAAAGAACGTGATGGTTTCTGCAAAGGAGAGAGTGAATGATCTAGCCAAGAGCATGAATGAAGACGACAGGAAGATGCTGATAAATATAGGTGCAGCAGTGGTCGTGCTTGTGGCACTTGGAGCTTATGTCTCCTACAGCTATGGCTCCTCTGGAAAATCCAAAAACTAGTTCTACTTATCAAAAAAAAAAAAAATCCAAAAACTAGTTCTAATGTTAATTTTTCCATGTTAACATAAGCTTAAAGTTGTAATCATAAACAAACTATGAATTCCATTATGCGGAATATATATAGCAGGCAAGGACTCTTGTGAAATACAATGATAATTCGAGACATTCTGCACCTAATGTTCAATTCTGCATGTTTCTTATTTCTGCATGTTCCTTATTCTGATCACAACCGAAGGAAGATCTGGTTAATATTTAATATGGCATTTCTTAACTAGAAAGATGAGTTCATAAATGATTTGACTATTGCAAAAGACATTGAGATCAGCTAGTTGTTTATAGCAAGAGGATCTGAGATGCCATCCATAACTTCTCCCCTGGTATTGATCTCCTTGGTTATGAGTTGGCAATTTAAGGTACCGATCAAAAAGAACAAGAAAATGAGTTGGAAATTCAAGGCTGTCTTTTACATACATGGGATCGCTCCTATGGCTTGATTTGCAAGAATGTTGCTTGCAGATAAATCTGAAGACATGATTTGTAGCAACTAAAGACGACATGGACAAGCAAAGACAGGAACAGGAAAACAAACTGAATCTTCACCTGAACAAAGAAGGGAACAGGAAAACAAACTGAACATCCTTGTTCTAGACAAAGCAATTGACCTCAGTTGAAGGGCTGATTTATACAACCCTCAATTGTGTTATCCCATTCTACACAATTGGGATTCCTGAAAACTCTTTAAGAGCTCAATTACATCTATAGCTTTTAGATTCTAGCTAGGCCAATCGTTGTCACGAAATTCAAACTCAAACATGCAACACCTGCAAACTAATCATTAAGAAAGTCATAATCTCCTCCAAGGTTCCGACCGTGTTTATTTGTTCCGTAGGGAGGTAATGCAGGTGAAGATTCTGGTGCCAGCATCTGCTTCCTCATGACTGTGATCATCAGCTTTTGGTCTGAGAAATCGCAGTGCCATTGACATATATAATAGTTGTCCCCTAGAGTTGTCAAGGTTACCCTGTCATTGCTGCTGTTGAAGACTCCTAAATTTGGAGGTGACAGACACTTATCATATCCAGTAGCATTGATTACAATGACATTGTGATCATCCTGGTTGTAGTTGAAAACTGGCAAACATGAAAGCAAATATGTAAATTCACTGGTGACAAGTAAATTTGAATCAGTTCTTGCTGAATTTTTTCACTAGATTAATGTTACCATTCACATAAATCCCAAATATTAACTCAATCTCACAAGCCCAAATCACTTCAGAACCTTAAGCTAAGTAGAAATTTCACAAAACTCCATGATCTCTGGGAAGCTACAGCATAGAAAGTTCAGATTCTGTTAGTACTAGGATTAAATTCCAGCCTTCTTCATCTCCAACGACGTATTCTTTTGCATGTACTGCTCTCGGAAGGACCAGAAGTGCAATCCAAAAAGCTGTAAAAGCCATTGCTCGCAACATGTTGAGCTAGTTCTTCTGAAACTGTCCCTGTAAAAGAAACAAAGGCTTTTTGTCTGAAATTAATAGGAACCTGATGACACTTATATCTCCTATTACCTTCAAAGCAGACAAAATGAATCATAAACTCCTCGCGTTTTGTACTTTTAGGAAAAGCTCAAGACAAACTGATAGGTGTTAATTAGTTCTTCGGTAATACCGTTCTGATATAACTAAATTATACAGCAAGACCCTCCTACTGTTCTGTTTTTTCCACTGCTGGTCGACGTGGTCGTGCTTTCCCATGATCAACGAGCTATACGATGATGTTGAGGGTATACACATGCAAGGTTTGAGCCTTTCTGGGGGAATATACATAGTGATAAAAAGTTCCTTTACACATGTTTAATATCAGGAATTAAAGACCTGAAAACTTATGCAACTGGAAAGTTCTACAAACCATACTCGTATTCCGCTTTAATAATTTTACTCTGATGAGGTGACATTATCATCAACCTTTGAAATATGCTCAAAGGCGATAAAAGTATCACATTTTATCTGAAGGATGAAAGTGAAATAATAACGTGAAATGTAGTGTTACTCGTTCAACAAATCCTAAATTTAGAAAGTTTTGCTATTTATAAATTGTTGGATAAACAAACTATTTACTATGGTACTCATTATATTTATATATATAAAAAAAATCAAAGTACTGATATTTTTTATACTGATTGACATGACAGTTTTTACATTAATAATATATTTTGTGCGCCAATAAAAAAAGTTTGCAAATAGATCTTTTAATTCTTAAAAAATATCTCACAAAAATAAAGTCAACAACCAATGTGGTTAGATGTTAAACATCGAATCTAAAAGAGTTTTGCAATATGATACATCACAATAAGTCATATAATTTGTGAATTTAATTTTGTAAAGTCTTATTATGAATCAAACATTTATCAATTAAAAAATTTCAAGGAACATTTGCTCAAGTAAAAGCACCTTTTTTTTTAATAGGTAAAAGTAAATTTCATAGGTAGAAGTAAATTCTATTGATATAAGAGGCATAGCCCGAATACACTAGTGGTATACAAAGAACATGTCTGATTACAATTAAGTACTAGTAAGAGTTACAAGCAAAATATAAAAGTTATCCGTATTACAAATAATGACCGAAGCTCGAGAAAGAACATAAATAGGTATATCTGATTACATGAGGTTACCCGTGCCTTTTTTTTTTTATAGGCAAAAGCAATTGAAGCTCGAACCTAACATTATAAAACTGGACAAAATGATCAGTCCGTTTTCAGGCTTCATTAACCAAGCCATTCTTGTCGAGTGTGTTGTGTTGTATGCAGGAGTAGGTTGGGTGCCATAATTTGAAAGAAAATGAACTCTTGGCAATGATAAGACGTCCAAGTTATTTCTGGTTTATCAGAAACCAATCTATCCATGGGGCCCAAAACGTTTCAGTTGAGCATTTCTCTTCCAAAACTTAAAAAAGCTTCAAGGAACACTCCCAGGCTTGGGATTTCAAAAGAAACAAGGACAACATTCCATGGAGTCCTCCAGCTGTTGAGAATCAATATATCATAACTTTTGATGTAGTTGTTAGAGCAGAAGAAAGCACCTCTACTGTAATCTGCAGAAGCCAAGATGGTACTGTCTCCTTTGTAATAATATACTTCTCATCAAGCATTAACCCAAACCAAGGGGAGGCATATGCAGCATTCATTGGAGTTCAAGAGTCCCATGCACAGAAGTTCAGCAAAATTCTAATAGCAGGTGACTCTTTATTGACCATTTCAGCATTGAACAACCCCCACAAAGCTACAGATTGGATAATGGAAGGCATAGCAAGAGATACAATGTACCTCCTCAAAGAGTTTGAAGCCTGGGAAGCAACAAAAATACATTGAACTCAGAATTGATGCTCGCATTCCATTGCACAATATGCACATTCCAACAAAATGTTTGGAAATATCCCCCTGATCAAAACCCCTCAATGCCTATTGAATTTTCATACCGGAAAGGATCCCCTTTCACAATGATATACTGACTGTATATACGTTCCTAGTTTTCTTTTGCTTGAAACATTAGCACTGTATCTTTCGGCTATTTGGGAATGAAGTTCAGACTTGCGAAGAATAAAAAAAATATAAGGCGTCCGAGTTCATGTGGATTTCAATTTGTTATACTGATCGACTGCCTTCCATTTCTTCTGTGGACCTCTTGAGGTATGAACAAACAAAGCCACTATACCAATTCAATCATCAACCGTTGTATTAAAATATGGCGATGAACTTTGCTACTTGCATGTTTGGTGCGTCGATAAATCACTTGTGAAATCCTTTATGATTATAAGAAAATTAAAACACCAACACCTTTTCATCATTGCAAAACCCACTTCACTAGTGTGCTGATTGTTATCAGAACAATATTTTGCAAATATTATATATATATATATATAATTAAAATGTCCAAATTCAAGGATCTTTTTTCTTGGTACCAGGAGCAGTTCCATGTAAGAAAGTCAATATTTTTTACTACCAAGTAGGTTTGCAAAGGCAGCATCCCTCTGTTCTGCGTGTCAATTAAGTTATCATAGTCATCATCGAGGGATGGGGAGATGGACCCAAAGACAAAAGAATCGAATCCAAAAAGAGATGAGAAATCTCTGCAATTCTTCACTCTACCACTGCTAATTGTTAAGTTTTAATGCCTTGATAATATGTAAACACTGCAGAAATTTGGATGAGGAACCGAAGTTCTTTCTCTTTTTGAGATTTTTGCCGCTTGTTAACTTGTTGGAGCATGTGTGGAGAAAATTCAAAGCTAGAAAAAACACAAAATCTATAGAAGAAGAAAAAACTAAAAGCCTCTAAGTTGTCTAGCAGGAAAGACCCAAGAGAGAAATAGGAAGTACAGATAAAAGAAATAAGAACTAAAATCTAATTGTACTAATCAGAAACATCATCCCCATGAAAGCCATTGCCATTATCTTGATCAACCACAGATTTATTTTTAACTTTCGACAATCTACCGGAAGATTTGGGTTTCCTGACCTTCTCAGCCTGCAACTCCAACCCTTTCTCTGAAGGCTTCCGCTTTCTTTTCATGCGTGATCCTCCTGCATCCTCTGCTGCAGAATTATCTATAACTGCATGAGTCAGTGCCTCATTTTAAGGAAACTAATACTGAACTAATTACAAGCTTAAGTGGCTAAGAAAGATATTCCAATTTATCTACAAGATAGGAGATTAGCTTGTTTGGACACTTGGAGTATCTCATAATTCTGTGAATAGTAGTGAAATTGTTTGAATTAAGATGTTTTATTGAATTTTCGGAAAGGAGAGAAAAAGAGTTGAATAAAATATTATAAAGTTAATATCCAAACCAAACATTTTCTCATCTCTCATCTCATGATCCAAACATAAGCCCATTTTGGTTTTCCAAACCTTTGCTGCTGTTTTTTCCCCAAAATACGTGTTCGAGAAATTCAGAGAATCCTTGTCATTAAGGCAATAAAAGCTTAAAAGGTTTCACTCCATCGAATGTTTACTGAGGCATGAATTGTCTTATTTTTATTTTCAAAAAGAAAAGTGTCATTGCTCTCTTACAACAGAAATCTAGCAAAGGACCTGAAAATCATGAAAAATTCTGCTTATAACCATGTAACACCATTGGTATGGCAAAAAGTCAAGGCAACATAACACTAGTGTAGCATATTAATGCCTGTCAAGTCAAAGGGGTTACGGGGGAGTGTTACACTGGGGTGTTATGAGTAACAGAACTGGAAAATCATATGGGATTGCTAATTAAAGAATAAACGCTACCAAGCATCACTTCCAGAACAGTTAAGAGCAATGCCTTCTCACACTATAAATCTTATGTGAGAACCATATTAACATCCCCAAGATCAAAAAATACTTCGATCTACCTCCACATTTTATCACTAACACAGTTCAATTAATGCATTAAGTATAAGCATCATTATCATCTTTGACTTTCTAGTTTTTTTCCTAGGATCGTTAACTATTGTCCTTTTCATTTTTTCTCTTTACAGGTAAATATCACTTGAAGTAACAAACAGAAGGGGCTGCAATCCAAGTACACGGGAAGTCTATAAAAGGATGGCTACAAGGGAAGAAAGAATAGTTAAGAGTACAGAAAAATAAAAAAATGCAATGGGTTTTGCTACTCATCATCCCCACACACCACACACCACAATTATTTTAATTTGTTTTGGTTATATTCTTCTTAAACTAATTAAATTCTTCTACTCATCATCCATACACTATATATTTAGTAAGAAAAAAATTAAAAAATTAAAAACTTATGTGTGGTGTGTGGGGATTATGAGTAGAATTTTTCTTGGTAAAAATAATCTGACGGAAGGACACTACCAAACTTGACTAGTGTAGCTAGCCTTGTTCCTAGTAAGGATGAATGTAGCAATGACTTGCAGAAAAATACATACAAGGCATAGCTTTACCTTCAGGCGGACTTGATGCATGGTTTGCTGTGTGCCCATTTGGTTCGGCCTCTTCTGAAAGAGGGGATCCAGACTGGTTACTATCCACTAACTTCGATGAGCTTTCAACACACTTGTCTTGCCGCTCAGGCATGTCAGGAGAAGGAATAGCTGGCAAGAAGCACAGCTCTTCTTGGGACATGTCTGAATCACTGAAAGCTGAATTCTTCTCCAGCGTCAGTATATCAACTTCATCATCTTGATTAACATCTGATTCTTTAACCTGTAATGCACAAAATTTTAAGAATTGATGAAGTGAAGAAATGATCTGCTCAGCCAGTTAAATGCCTTCTCACCTTTTCGGTTTCAGGAACCAGATCAAATTCATCTTCTCGTTCTACATACTCCTCATTTTCCTCTAGCTCTTTGAAATCGGGAGCAAATGCACTCCAGTTCTCCGTATAATCTTTAGCCCAAATATAAACGAAACCAGTCAGGGAAACAGACACAACAATGGGGTGAACAGGATGCCATGCTAAGTCAATCAAGGCTTCCTTTGGACCTTCAAGGATTTTCACAAGATGCCCAGCCCTATCCCATATGTAAATCTTGTGCTCTCCTTTGCTTGCAGAACCACCAATCACCCACTCACCATCACCACTAAAGCAAGGTGCTTTCCAATGCATCTTTGTGATAGAATCTTGAAACTCCCGAAAAAGTGTTAGGCACTTCGATCCAACAGCCTTCAACTTCTCAACACCATCTAGCTCATTAAGTGTCTTGTCCAAGTTGTCAAGGACTACGAGTCCATCTTTGAAGGGGAGGAGATTCTCATATATCCTTATGGTCCGATCATTCGAATTTGTAAGCAGATACTGCCCATTCCTGCTGAATACTATGTTCTTGATCACAGCACTGCCACTAACTGGAACCATGGCTTGCACTTGAACAGTCCTATGGTCTATTATAAGAATTTCCCCTTTGGAGTTCCCCACATAAATAAGATCCCCATACTTGTTAAAGCAAGCAGCAGTTGGAGTGAAAGGGGGAGTTCCATCGGAGAATTTATTGCGTGACTGAGGGACAGCTCCATTGCCTGTGTCAGGGATTGAGACCGGAAGTATAGTTGTGCTTCCTGTATTTAAATCAACTATCATGGGAGCAGATGAGAGAGGGCATGCCAGGCAGAGAGATGGAGTAGAGGAGCCAGGATGCAGACGAGCTTGCAAAGGGGTTTGCTGCAGAGTTGTGCGTGTAAGCCTCTCGCCACTGACAACATCCCAAAGTGTTAATGACTTGTCAGCAGCAGATACAAGGATACGATGGCCATACTTTGACCAACAGACACTTGTTATGGCAGCAATGCAGTCTTTATCTCGGAGCTCCTTGGCAATGCCCCTGGTTTCAAAATCCCAGATAATGCAGTTCCCATCAGAGCATCCAGCTGGTCAATCAAACAATCATAACACAAGCTGTAAAGATCTTTGAATAAACCCCAAGAATGTCGCAAGAAAGCATCAGAATTACATGTTTTTATCCAGCACCACCAAGGCAAAAAAAGAGAGAGTATAGGCAACACTTTAGCTATGTGCAAATAATGCATTTGGATGAAAAATAAATCAAATATAATTAGTAAAAAGGAGAGATAAATTTTAAGTGTTCTCATATCACTAACGTTACAAGCAAAATCATTAACTTAAAGACCTAATAACATAAATCTCAGGACTAGCATTTACTGAATGAGTTGATTGATGAATCTACCGTCTAGTATGCACTAAAGTACTCAAATATTCTCTTCCACAAAGAAAATACTCAAACAAAGTAAATGATGAAGTTTCTCAACTGCGAAACTCAACAAGGGAACCGAGTTTTGTCAACTCTACAACTAAAATATCCAAATAAAACATAGAGACGAAAATCCCAGGTTGAGATGAACCAAAAAAATTAGAAAAATCATTAAATATCATAAAGCCACAATTATGATGGCAACTGTTGCTTTAGCACTTGTGTCAATAAATCCTTCCCATAATCTATATTAGGCAACGAACAACAAAGGAAACAAAACAACTTTGATGCTGATATCCTAAAAAGAAGGTTGTCATGGCTAACTAACCTAAATATGCCATGTGAAAAAAATTATGGTAAAATATCAGCCAAACTCGATGTGAGTTATAGTTAATCTTGTTAACCACTGGAGCAAAAGCAACCTTAAAATCTTATAAAGGTTAATATAACGCATGTGATAAAGGAGCACAAGCCAAAATATTATTTATGAAAATATATATTACTCGAGCAATATCCTTTAAAGTTTTTCAAATAGAAGACTAAATAACAATCAAGATCCAAGCTTGCGACACCCCATACCCCCAAAGTATTCTTTTTTTTTTTTTTTTTTCTTAATCCTAATCTTTCTAGGACCAGCATGATGCTACAAGTATAGGCAAAAAGTGAACCACCGGCAAAACTGCAGATTTTCAGAGATGGCAACTGTGGCCACCAAAACATAAAATGGGTAAACCTTCTGCTAGGTTCCAAAAACAAAGTTTGTAAGGAAAAACGCAAGAACAAGAAATTTGTACTTACTCTCCAGTTTGCACAAAGGTAGTTCTTCAATAATTTTAAGACTCCCCCGCCATTTGTGACCAGGCCAAGAAACCCAACAAATCAATATAAACTATAAAAATTGCATACACAATGTTCACATTACACCGTAAGGGAAAACAGATATTTCACACTGGAATTTTTCTCTTCGACTCAACACCCGAGAGAGAGAGAGAGAGAGAGCGTACCAGCGAGAAGGGTACCACGGCGATTGAATGCAATGCACTTCATGACCCCATGCTCCAAATACTCCTCAATCACCTCTGGGAAGTCTCCTTGCAGTGGATCTTCACAATAACATACAAAAATTTAAAAACCCAAACAACCTTTCAAGCTAAAAATTAACAAAAGTCTGAAGAGGGAAAGAAAGAGCGGAAGCTCACCGATTATGGGCGCGTTCATTGGTCTTGAATTTTGTTTCAGGGAAAGGAAGGGATTGGACAGAGAGAGACAGAGACAACGTACGAGTGGAGGAATTCCGAGGAGGAAGAAAGTGGTAGCAAAACTACAACTCCGGACTCCCAAATTGGCTCCAATGGAGTTTTATACACCCAGTAAATTCCAAGTAGATCTGGACCGTTCATTTGAAAGTGTACGTTCCGCATCTGGCCACGTCGAAGACCACTTATTTAAATCCTTGAAACGGCTGCGTTTCGTGTGCGAACCTATTCATTTTTGTTTGGCAAATCCGCCAAATGTGTTTTTTTCGCAGGCACTTTTGCGCACCGAATTTGATTTAATAAAACAGTGCACACGAATGAAGTGGGGCAGATGAAATTTAAAAGTTTTGTTATATACAAGTAAGATTACGTATTAATATTAATTTATTTATATTTAAAATTTAAATTAATAATATTTTTAATAAAATTTACTTTTTGACCAATCACATCAAATTGATTCATAGATTAGTACACTATTATTCTTGTAACTATATTTTTCTAAAATTTAAAAGGAGAGTTATTGAGTATTCATAATTGTTTAGATGTACGCTATACACACTTTTTATTTTTTATTTCAGACGTCTCTCTCTCATCTACATCTCTCTCTCATCAAGTCTCTCTCTCCTCAAGCTCTCTCTCTCATCAAGCTTTCTCTCTCTCTTCGACCTCTCTCTCTTCAAGATCTCTACGCCCCTCTCTCATCAGCTCTCTTACTCATCAAGTCTCTCTCTCCTCAAGCTCTCTCTCTCATCAAGCTTTCTCTCTCTTCGATGTCTCTCTCTTCAAGATCTCTCTTTGAACTCTCTCTCTCCTCAAGATCTCTCTTTGACCTCTCTCATAAGCTCTCTCTCATCAAACTTTCTCTCTCAACAAATCCCTCTCTCTCTCACCTCAAGTATTCTCTCTCATCAAGCTCTCACTCTCAGACTCTCCTTAACGTCTCTCACTTCTCTCTCTCTCTTCAAGTGCTCTCTCTCACATCAAAACGTTGGTTTCAACGAGGAGAAAAAAATTTAAATGATAAAATCAGTTGACACGTAAGATGTGAGGTGTGTAATTTACTACAGGGACTAATGCCAATATTTTCTCATTAAAAAGTGGTTTGAAGGAAGAGACTGAAACGAAACGTTTTGATTTTTTTTGTGAAAACTAAAATCTCATTGGCTCTTCATCGTGCTTCATCCAGCGTCTTTAAAACCTATTCCAATTGAGAAAGGGCTTTCTACAACATGGCTTAGAAAATGTGTGTAGTTGCTGAGAAAATGTTTCCTCAACTTCCACAACAATGTTGCTCGAAAAAGGACTTCCTCAACATTGTTCATCTGAGAGAAAAATCAGATTTTGCTTGCTGGGTTTCTGTTGTTTTCTGTTTTGTTTCTCTTAACTAATTTCTTTTTCTTTTTCGATGATTTAAAAAGCTCGTTTTGCTATATAAAAATGGTTGAAATTTTGGTTTTTTTATTAATATTAATCCAACACAGCTTGCATAAAACTCTGTTGTTAGCTTTAAGACTATGGTTGATTTTCATGTAAATAATTCAAAAAATTGTTGAAATTTCGGTATTTTTCATTAATATTAATCCAACACAGCTTGCACAAAATTCTGTAGTCAACTTTAAGACTCTGGTTGATTTTCATGTAAATAATTCAAGCTCCACATATAAAATCTTAGATTCCGAATACATGATTGAAGAAAACGACCGATAAAAATTCATTTCAAAATCCAAAATGAGTACAAAAATTAATCCTCACAATTTTTTGTCAATTTAGGGGAACCTCGACGTTTCCGTTGGTGATCTCCTGCTGTAGATCTTTAGGTCATTTCCATCGACCATAGAGTCAACGAAGATGCAGGTGTCGAGGATCTCCTTATTGGTGCCACTGAGGTCCTTAGCCATGGATCTGTGACGCATAAACTTGGCAATCTCGATTATGTCGTCGAGGGATATGATGTTGTTATGCTTTATGTTTTTTGTCTTCTTGCGGTCGTGCTTGAGCTCCTTCAAAGCCTTGATCTTTCTAATATTATTTTTTTTTATAAAAATAGCATCTGACAAAATATTAAAATCAGTAATTAGTACACGGGTTGGTGCGCAACCTACTTATACATAGAAGAACTGAACACAAAAACAATCCCCCTCTTTGCAATTTATTTTTCCATTATGGGCATTTATCCAAGTTCTCATTCACAACCTCTTAACTCTTATTCAAAGAAATTTTCAAAAATGGAGATGCTAGGGCCCGGTCAGGTGTGATACTCGTTTTTATACCAGCAAATGAGAAACTACCACATATGGATTTCAGCTAAGTGATTCATAGGTCTGGCTTGCATGTACCTTATCACTTTTTTCTATTCTCATTTCTTCTTCTGCCCAACGCTCTCTCTCTCTCTCTCTCTCTCTCTCTCTCTCTCTCTCTCTCTCTCTCTCTCTCTCTCTCTCTCTCTCTGTGTAAAATTAGGGCTGAATTCAGTCCAGTCCGATCGGTCCAGTCTAGGGTTTTCCCACCGTAGACCGGACCGAAATGCTATAAGCACCGATCTAGTCTGGTCCCATTTGGGAGGGACCATATGGGCCAATGGCCCAATCTATATATTTAGGCCCAATAGTAAAATTTCACTAATATCTTATCTAATTTTAAGTCAAAAAATACCAAAAAAAGAAAAAAAAAATTGAAAGCAAAATAAAATTAATCATAAAATGAAAAGTATCTATATACAATAAATTTGAATAAAATAATTTACTAAAAAAATAAGATAAAAAAAAAGTAAGAAAATTTGAAAAAGACCCACGAATTACAAAATACCTTAAGAGTGCATCTAATTCTTAACTAAACATCCAAGAGTCCGAACAAAAGGGAAAAAAAAGTTAAAAAACCAAAAAAGATTAAGCAAATGACACAAAAAATTTTATAATTTACAATCCATGCATCTAGGCTTCTAGTTATAATAACTAATAAAGTGATATTACAAATTACAAATGACTAAATAATAACTAATATAAATAACAAATAACTAAGATTTGATCTCTAAACGACAAATACTTGATCTTATCAAAGCTTTCATCACTAAGAGAAATGTTGTCAAATAAGAACACAAAAGTTCAATGAGAGACAATATAAAAGTAAAACTAAATTGGACAAGTCACAATTCAATAAAATAATCTGAAATTTTAAATAAAACAATTCAAGTTCTTACCTCATGAATTTGCATTGGATGTAGAAATTGTATTTGACGCCTCCATAGAATTTTCACCTTCCTTAGCAACTGCTATACAATAAAGGAAAAAAAAAATTTATATAAATTTACAAAACATATATAGATCATAAAAGTTATAAAATGAAGTTAATAATAAACATACCCATATCCAACTACCTTTCAAAATCCTCCACATCATCATTTATAGTTCTAAGGCTGATTGGAGTAGAAAAATAACAAAGTCAATTTTATGCACAAATGAGACCCGCAACAATCATCGGAGATAAACTATTTTGGAAATGATCAAAAATACGACCCGCCTTGCTAAAGCAAGATTTAGAGGCAACTGTAGAGACTGGTATTGTAAGTATATTGCATGCAATTTTTGAAAGCGCACGATATCTAAATGAATTAACCTTCCACCAAACTAGAATGTCAAAACTTGTATTGTTTGTCTCACACTTTTCATCTAGGTATATATCAACCTCTGACTTGCTTTCAAGAAAGTCCTTCGACTGCAACCGTTGCTTAAATATGGTCATTCTTTGTGGACGAACGTCCACGTCTATACTTGCATCATCATCACCTGTAGGATTTACATCTTCACATGATAAACTTCTAGGCTACTGTTGTTGTTGTAAAGAATTGCCCACTTCTTCATTTGCAAGGTATATCTTATACATATGGGTTAAAATACTCTGCACTGAAAATTTCAAATCAGCTGCTTTTGTGAATCATGGGCATACATCATTTCCAATTCAAAGTCAAGATATCGCATCTTGTACCGAAGATTAAGAAGAATCCCAACAAACAACAACATAATCATATTATCCAAGTTGTCTAAATATTTATTAAATTTTTTCTTTATATTTGTGACCATTAATCCTATCATATGGTTTTAATTTTGACACTCCAAATCAATTGTATCGGATATTGTAGCTAACTCCGAAAAAAATGAGTTGTAAGTTGCATACAGACCCCTCGAAAAG
Source organism: Carya illinoinensis (assembly GCF_018687715.1). Classification (NCBI taxonomy): domain Eukaryota; kingdom Viridiplantae; phylum Streptophyta; class Magnoliopsida; order Fagales; family Juglandaceae; genus Carya; species Carya illinoinensis. The sequence continues at coordinate 5,365,588 of NC_056765.1, forward strand.
TGTAAAGTTGCATAATGAAATAGTTTAAGAAACTTTATAAACAACATTGCCTTCTCCCAATCGATATTATTGGGAGGTCCCAACCTTTTTGACGTTCTCCTATTCACTACATGCTCCACATCATCGTCATTATCGTCTCCAATACTAGTAAGAAACGCCGAATCTTCTTCTTCCAACCGTTCAAAAGTTTTTCAAAACTTTGAAACTCTCTCTAACATAAGATATGTGGAGTTTCACCTAATCGGTACATCTAAGCAAATGCTACTTTTGCTTGTAATTTCTTCCAAATGTATACATTTCTTAAATGTACTCCACGTTTGAGGTGAGGACTTCACATATTTCACAACACCTCTCACTTTCGCAATAAACTCATCAAATTCCTTCAACCCCTCACGAACGATTAAGTTTAAGATGTGGGCACAACATCGAACATGCAAGAATTCATATTCCAAAATAGTGTATTCCTATATTTGATTTTTTTCTTCAAATAAGAAACTACACCATTATTAGAACTTGCATTATCAAGTGTGATAGAAAGATATTTTGGTCGCCTCAGTCATGCAAACATATCTCAATGGCCTTACCAAGTATATCCCCCTTGTGATTCTTAACTAAACAAAAAGAAAGAATCATATTGTGTAGATTCCAATCATTATCAATAAAGTGTGCAGTCAGACACATATAGTTGAGATTTTACATGGATGTTCATGTATCCGTAGTGAGGGAGATTCGTTGCCGAAGAGCATTTCTCAACTTATTTTTTTTCACTCGTATACACATTAAATCAATCATTCGCAACCGTAACATGAGATGGAATCGTTACTCACTTAGGGCAAACAATAAACATAAACTTCTTGAAACCCTCCCATTCAACAAACCTAAAGGGTAACTCATCAAGATTATCATCTCTGCTAAGCCTTGTCTGCAAGCCTCAACACTAAAAGCTATGGACACAAATTCCCCACTACCACTTCCTTAGTTCGCCTTCCAAGCTAGAGTAGTTTGAGACTTATCCATCTTATTAAAAAAATATTTCTTACATTGTTTCTCAATATGATACTTTATGGACTTTGTATCGTTGGTTTTCGTATCACATGTATATGAAGGAGTACAATAATTACATTTAGCCTTAGATTTACTTGGATAACCGTTTGGTATTCTTGTAAAGTGATTACAATCCATTGACCTAGGTCTACCACTGACACTCGGTTTAACACCACTACTTACAATGGGTGAGAGTGGAGGAATGCCTCCAACACTCTGTATAGGCATGGTTGACTCTACATCATCTATAGTAGAGTCTTGTAGATTCATTTCTTGAATATAGTCCATCTACAAAAATAATCAATCAGTGTATCGAAATCGGAGAGCATAATTTTTTCATCATTTTATAAAAAATAAATATAAAAAAATCAGTAAATGAACTTGCATGCATGATCATGGATTAGTGTATTGATTTGCATAGTGTATGGAGATTGGAGAGCATACTTTTTTATTTCTATTTTTATGCATAGTGTATTGATTTGCATTAGTAAAGACCACACGCTATAAAGTTTACGATACTAACCCTAAGTCTACAATATTTAATGTTATAAGACCAACAACAATTATAAAAACATGAGTTATTTTAATTAAATAACTTATATTTAGTAATCAAACACACAACTAAGATACCAAAAAGTATTACTTCTGGATTCTATTTAATCATGTGGTGGAGGTTGGAGGAACCCATTCTTCCACGAGTCTGGAAATAAATAAATAAATAAATAAAATATTTACATAATTCGATTATTAATATATCTAATACATTTATTATGTGAAAATTCTAAGAAAATGTCATACCCATGAGAGAGATAATTAAGGTCATGATATATAAGACATTTTAGCTTCTTTTCTCCATGGTGGGAAGCACATGTGACTAGCAAAACAATCACCAACACACACATAGCCATTCCCACCATAAGTATTATCATTAGATAACAAAGGAGTTATTCTTCTCTACATCAAAGCATGCACAAAGCTAAAATTTAGTAAAAGAGAAAGGAAGATTAGAATTAGAAAAAGCCATGCTCTCATGATTTCTTATGTACAGCCCTACCAAAAAGTAATAAGTTATATCTCTTCTTTGTTGTAAAATGCTTATCATGTTAATAATTACCATTTTAGCAAATTCAACTACACTAGCATATGTTAGTTGGTCCAAATAGCAACTTATTCTGATATTAAGGGGCTTTGAATATTTTCCAAGTCCCTTGATAACCAAATAAAGTGATGAAATTAAGGGGCAAAAAAGAACCAATTAAAGTCTCAAAGAACTAAAGAAATCATATATATTATATATTCCCAAATTGAAATTAGCACAGCATTTGCAAGCACAAACATTAAAAAAAAAATACAGAGACGTGAACAATATAAACATCCCTTTCAGTTTCTGATATAAACTAAGTATTAGGTTTGAATTTGGATAAAATCTAAATAGGATTATAAAGACTCAAAATCTTAAGTTTCAAATCATATTTATTCATTCTGGCAAATAGATTACAATAAATTTTAAAACCAAGCCATCTCAGATTCACCAAGAATTCAAGTCATCTTAGATTCACCAATCACCACGAAATCACACAACAAACATATTCACCAACAAGAAATCCAGATTCACGAATCATAAATTCACAAGAAAAAATTGAGATGGCTAGATTCATGAAATGACGAAATAAAACTGAAAAAAGTACATACCAGCAAAAATAGAAGCCCTGCCACTGCAAACTGAGAAGGAATCAGGGGGCTGACCCAACCAGTCTACGACGGAATGGGGTAGGGAAGGCCTTGCGAGGTTGTGATGGTCACGGTCCCACAGACTCAGGGAATGAGGGGGCTAGGGTTTTTCCTTTTCACACAATGAGAGAGAGAGTTTGAGAGTTGAGAAGGAACGGGAGGGAATCAGAGGAAGGGTGGGTTGTAAGTGTAAGGAATTGTTGAAACGGCACTATTTGGATTGAAAACAATCCTAAACGACGCATTTTCAATACACGGGAGAGGGAAAAAAATAAAATAAGTTACATGAATCGACACAATTTCATGCAACTCAGTTATCATTTCCCTTTTTCTTGGACCGTGCACGGCGCCGTTTAGGTCCTTTTTTGCACTAAACAGTGCCGTTTCTTCTCTTAGTAATTATGTAAATTTTCATTTGTCCTATGTTTTTAACACATAAATTAATAAAAAAAATATTGTAATTAGTAAAATTAAAATTAAGTAAACTATTCAATATAATTATTTAATTAACTCATTAAAAAATATATAATTATAATTATATTGACGATGTTAATTGTTACTTTGTTACTAACTTAGAGTATATCAATGTATTATGATAGTTTTATCTTCTAAGTTAATGCTTAATGAGGAATGAGTTATATATTTACATTTTGTATATTTTGTATAGGAAGCAATAAGCATAAATAATTTAATTATACATACATGCTTTATATTTACTTGCAACTTAGGTCATAGATGTAGAATTGTAGATGTTATCATGTTACTAATTAGTTAATGGGGAATTGGTATTAGCCATTAGGTTAGTTAATTTACAATTTACCAATTGCTTTATATTTATTTACAACTTGGGTAATTTACAAAAAATTAATCTATACACTTTAATTAGATATAGATGTAGATGTTAATAATTAGTTAATGGTAAATTGGTAATAAGTTAATTAATAATAATATTATGATATGCCTTAGTTAATTAATAGAATATTAATTTGTAATTATATATTTAAAATTTTATATTGTAAATGTTAATAGCCTAATAGGTTAGATGAAAATCACATACTAATTATATAATTTTTTTTTTAATATTTTATGAATTCGGTCGGTCCGGTCCGAGGAAGCCTGGACGGTGGACCGAACCAAAGACCGAATTCATAACTAATTCAAGACCAAAACCGACCATCTATTTAGTCAGTCTGGACTAGAGAAACACTCAGTCTAGTCCGGTCAATTTCTCAGGTCCAGACCGACCCCTGTACAACCCTATGTAAAATAAAACGCTCTCTCTTGCACCCCAATTTTCTATTATGTCTTTTCATGTATAGAATATAAAGAAATATTATCAATGATAGGTCTTTCACTTTAAAAGCATAACAATGCATAGGAGATCTTGCTTCATCTTCTGCAACAATTTTTCCTTCTCCATTTCCATCATTAATAAAAGCAACCCAATGGACCAAAGTTTTTCTCAAACCTTCTCCACCCCAATGGTATTCAGTGTGTGAATGATAATCCAAGTATACCAAAAAAGAAAGACGAGAATGATTGTCCTTAGAGTTAGATGATGGATAGTAGATCTCACTACCACTATTATAGATAAAAGCATCAAATTCTGATGGGTTCACTGTGGTAAAACTAAGAAAATACGTGAAAAATTCAACTACAAACGAAGTGATATAATAACTAACAGTGCAAACATGTAGAGAGAAAGAGAAAATGGAAGAAGAGAGAAAGAAGAGAATTGGGAGGGGCGCTCAGGGCGGAGAGCAAAGAAAGGGCAAAAGGAAATTCAAAGTTTGTTGTAACACCCACTATAAGACAAATAAATCTCATATCTATTGAGATTTTACTAGCTAGAGAATATTTGTAAGACACTCGACCGATTCTAAGGTTTTCTTTTTCAAAAATGGAAAAAAAATTATTTACAAGCTCCTTATTGATACTTTTAATATATCATTGATATTAAAACATATCCATCATCTAACATAAAAAATTATTTATATTTTATTTTTTAAACATAACTTAAAAAGGAAAAGATAGAACTCAAAGATCATGACTTTTTTTTTAAGAATATGACGGTACTCTAATTTCATTGATAACCCTTACTTATGATAAATAAATACCTTATACAAAAGGAAGCTTGAGGGTTACATTCAGAAGCCCAAAACCCAAATCCCTAAAAACTACGTGAAAATTATTAAAAGAGCGGTGCTACGTACAATCCACCAAAATGGACTCATTTGTAGTCCAAATATAGGAATAGAAAAAATTGTCCCCATTTTATCATTAACTTGACCATAATACCCATTATTTCTAAATCAAAAACCAGCCCAAAATCTGATAGCTAATTTTGATTTCCTCCCCCTCTCTATGTCGTATGGGTCCTCCACCATCCTCGGAGACCTCCACTTTCCATCATCGAATCTTCTCCTCCACTGTTCATCGTCGAATCTTCTCCTCCATTGTTCATCGTCGGCATCCTCCACCAACACTTACAGGTATTCTTTCTATATGCAATTATATTTCAAACAACAACATGCCATTTAAGGACCTCATTCCCACCTCATTCCCACAAGGCTCTTTATTTGCATTCGTATTTGAAGACAACGTTGATGCAAGCTTGTAGATATGGGCACTCGGAAGTTGTGCAGACTCTTTTTCTTTATAGATGCAATGTGAGTTTTTGAAACTCCTAATTTTTATTAATTTCCTAGTATAATCTTAAGCCCTTGGGTTTGGTCAAAGCTTCAATACGGCGATGAGGCGAGGATAAGGGTGATGGTTGCTCTGCAGATGGGGCAATGGGGATGGCCAAGGAAGTCATACCCTTTTCACTCACAAATCATGGGACGATGGCTGCTTAGTTGGTGAGACCCAACACGTTGTGTTTCATTTATTAATGAAACGGTAGCGTTTCATTTGGTTTGCATTGCAGTCACATCTGTGGACTACAAGAAGAATTATTCTTATTAAAAACAATAAAATGTTCACAAATATCAATATATAAAAGAAGAAAAACAATTAATGCATGAAGTTAGGAACTCCTGCAGGTGAAAACCGACGTCTTCAGCTTGATTTTTGGGCAAAATCGACGCCGATTGACGTCTGAAAATTTGAAGGGGCAGTCGATCATAACTGGTCAATGGGGAGGAGAAAGACCGGTTGTCTTGACCACGGTGGTTCTCGGTCGGTGTTCGGTTTGTGTAGAGGTGAGATTCTTCTATGAGAGAAAGAGAGTTGCAGAAAGTGAATTTGATTAATGATTATGCTTGTTTATCTTGTTAATTCATGTGGCTATTTCTATTTTGGTATAATGACAACTGACGAGGGTCTATTTTAAGATTGGTTTACATTTATAATTCACCGGTTGTCTGATTTCTCTTCTTTTTTGCATTTATTATAAAGTTAGATAAAGAAATCAATATATTCTCAATTATTTTACAATGATGTTAGGTTTAAGGCTCTGTGTGGGTAGTGGACTATTTATTATTTTATAATTATTTTTCACCTACTTTTTAGTACTTTTTTACTACTATTCAATATTTTATCATTACTTTTTCACTACTATTCACAGAATATCTAAGATTACCTCACTACCTAAACATAACCTAAGTTTGATCGTTGGATTTTCCTTAAGGACATGGTCTACAAATTCCTTCTATCACAATTTAGAACTTTTGTCTTTACCTTGAGGCCATCAAAGTTCATAGCAATAACACAATGCATTTTAGCGGCCTTGGTGTCAATTCCTCTTTTGGGATACTGATGATTGCCTATAACTACTCCAAATGATGCTATTATGACTATGTTGCAAGTAATTCCTAAGTTATACAAAGACGAAAGTCACTCCAATTCAAGGTTAGATAGAATTAAGCAAATGCAATGAAAACATTAGCTCTACACAGTTACAAGCAAGCATGACATGTTAGGTTTGTCGAGCCTAGTTCATTGTAGTGGCACCCCTACTTGATGACCCAACTTGACAAGAATCCGTTATGATTTTCTAATGAATCTTCAATGAGGCTTGTACCATGTTCATTTTCGTTTGGCCCGAAAAATTTTGGCACTATTTTTTACTCGAGAAGCACCAAATATATAGCTCGACAGGCGTTCGATCGACATTTAACTTGAGTAAAAACTTAGACAAAAATTTTACTTGAGTTTATTTGACAGTGGGCTCGAGCGAAGTCCAAGCCGAGAGTTTGTTTAACTCGGCACTTAGTGAACACCAAACAGAGAGTTCGCTCGATGCGCGCTTGACACTCCGCTCGTGTAAATATCACAGAAAAGTGAAGATTTGGACTTCCTCCGTGAAACCATATAAATACACTTATTATGAATAGCATGACTATCTAAACAATAATATTTTCACCCCAAAGTATATTTTATAATTTCTCGACATAATAAACTCATCTTTAGCTCTATGGACGGTAGCATATTGCCGAACCTCGTAAACTTGAGTCAAGTAATTGATTGTTTGTTTATTTTCTTATTTACTTTTGCTTTTCTATCCTCGTTTTCGCAACAGATCCTTTGATGAAACATCTCGAGGCAGTATTGCTGATCCGACAATTCAAAAGGAGAGCTCAGACTAATCATTGAAGGCTATGATGGAGACATGTATACCAGGTGCTGTCTAGCACACCATCTGATGGATAGGCCTCTGTCTTGAAAATGTTCTTTGCAATTCTCAGTTTGCAGCCACACAGATTCAGGATTCATAGAGCTGTGACACTCGTCACTCAGTACAATGAAAACTGAGCTGTGACATCCTCCTGAGAAATGTTCAACTTTCAGCTTCTTAATTGGTGCATAAATTAGACGACAATGTATGTTTTGAGATCATATAAGGATTCATAGGACCATTCCAAATGCCTCTTGCATATGCCTACAAATGCCCAAATGTGTGTTCCCCCACTTTGATTTTGCTCGAATGCCAAAATTATTAAGTATGGATTTACAGTTGGGTATTTGATATGTGAGCAAAAACATCAAAACGTACTTTCTAAAACAAAACGGAATATATCTGGTGCTGAATCTAACTTACAATATTAAGGAATATTATGTCTATAACAGCTAACACAGGACTATCATGTCTTAAATACAATTTACATTCATTCATACATGTGTGTTTGTATGTGTATACCTTGAATTTTAGATTTTAGACGTGGGTAAAGAGGTGATATCTGGTGTGAAGAGCTGCTAGCTTCAATAAGGAAACAATCTATACACTACGTATAAAACAAATTGAAGATCAAAATTCTCATCTTTTGAATGGACAGTTAGTCTTCCCAACAATATTAAGAGGTTGGCAAATCCATTAATAAGATATCCAGCCTGGGAGGAAAGAGAAACGGGGAAAAATTAAGAAAAAAGATGAGTTAATGTCTGATCATAACTGCTGTGATTCAGAAATCATACCTTGAAACTTGGAGTTGGAATACTCCTCAAAGTGATGTATTCTTGAATAATGGGAATTCTCTTTCTTCATGTAATCAAACATGGCATGCAAATGCAATCTATCACTTAGAGGTATGAGAGCCAAACAATTGGCATTGACCATCATCACAGCACAAAAATTCGGAGCCCATGACCATTAACTGTTGGTGGCGAAGTGGATAGCCTTCATCTACAAAAAAAAGCCCAAAACGAACGACTGAAAATTCTCTCTGGATCCTTTTCTTCTAGGCAAGAGGCTTGCATGTTATTCTTTTGTAATGCTTGTTTACTAAGAAAACACAAGAATCAAGATAATTCCCACAAGCCACTGGTGATCTTACAAACCATATGATCTCAGGGCATAGCAAAAACAGATGCAGAAATGATAAAACTCTTGTGCACTTCATAGAACATAGGCTTTCACAATGCAGGGACAGGCCGCCAAAAGATGATATCCATATACAAACAACATGAGCTTCTTTAAGTGCTTTCCTGGAATGATTGACATTGACAAAAAGCCACTGGGTTTGCTTTTAAGACCTTACCAGCATCTGATGTATGAGAATTTGTATTTGATTTGGATTGGGAAGCTTTAAAAATGCCACCTCTGGCGCTGGATTTGTCCTTGTCAGGCTCAATACCCAAAGTAGACCATATGGAACTCTTTGCAGCCTCTTCTGGGTGATTAACTCTCAGTGTCTTAGGTACCCAAAGGCTCTGTTCCTTTGTTTCTTCAGCCAGTGAATTTGCATCCCTTGAATGCTTTCCCAAGATTGGTGAGCTATTACCTGAACAGCTGCTGTTGCCAGTAGAAGATGAAACTGTTGGGCTACCATTAGATCTGACCAACTGTTTATTCCACTTCCTGGCATCCCAGCTTGGCACACATCCACTGTATGGCACAGGAAGAAGCGGGAATGTTGCTTCACAGAAGCCAGGAACTGGCACCAAAGGTGAAGAACCCATATGACCAGTATTAGAGATACTACTACCAGGTCCAAACACCATTGCATTCGAACCTGGGTTCCAATGGCGTGCACGTTGGGAAACAGGGTAACACTGCAGTGGATGAGTTAAATTGAAACTGTTGCAACGTCCTGGAGATTCACTTTTGTGAGAAGTAGCAGCTGTGAAGGAAGAGCCAGGTGATAAGGGCTCCTCGCTACTCTCCTCAGAAACCAGATGTCCTGGAGTTTCAACATTTTTCTTTTGTTCTTTGAGATTGAGCACAGTTGACATGGATTCCCATTGTGGAGCATCTTTGCTAATATTTAGAACTGCTCCTGTTCCTTTGTCAAGTCTTAAAGAGGCAGGAAGTTCAAGACATTGGGGATGCTGGTCGCTAGCAGAGTTAAGGCTGTCTGCTTTGGTGACTGGTGCATTAGATGGCACCACTACTTGATGGTACTCCGAAGGCTTATCCTTGCGCCTTCCAGCCCCGACACGAACATTTCTAATTGACCCTCCAGCTGTCCAATATCTCTGGCAATTCTTGCAAAAATGTCTAGGTTGGTTTACATTGTAGTTGTTGAAATAGCAAAACTTTGTCTCCAGGCTGGTGCAGCGAGGACAGGGGAGAACCTTGTTTGGCTTCCTTAAAACCTTCTCTTGGCCACCTGCATCATTTTTAGCAGCTCGGTCTTCCTCAGGATTATGATCTACTTTGGCCTCATTCTCTATTAAGGGATTTTGGTTTTTGGTATCTTTTTTATTATCTAGCTCAGAAGGAATATCCTGCTCGCAAAAATTCTCCATCAGAGGGTCATTCATTTTAATTTGTGTTACTTCACATCCATATTGTAATTGGGGATAATGATATACTTACAGCTCTTTTACAACTATTTTACTACTTACTTCAAATCATGTGCCACTTCATTACAAAATATTTTCAATTTTACATAATTATCCTTCATTTTAAATAGAGTTGTAACATGATTGTAGACTAGTTGTAGGTTTATAATTTTCCACGAGGAAAATACTGGCATCAAAAGTAAACCCCTAAACTTCAATGAGGCATGTAGTAACAACAAACGACTTATATGATAGAAAATAACCAAATCTAGCACATCTTATTCCATATCAAAGACGGATTTGGGTTTATAATTCTTCAATAAAAGCCCATATATATGAGTAATAAATAAATTTTATAGGTAAATATAAGTAATAAATAATAAAAACAGTAACAGCAAACACAGGCAACATAACTCACAGCAGATATTTGAAATCAATAGCACACAAGCATGAGTCTATGCAACAAAGTTCAAAGCTCAAATTCAGGGTACAATCCCAAACCATCCATATCACCAATCCATGAAAACACCAAAAGAAATAGACATCTTGCTCCCTCAATGTCTTTTTCGGTAGGATTTTTGTTTTCCACTATTCCTAAAATATTACGGTTTATTTAGGTTTCACTTGTAAGTGCAATGATATCACTCAGGTTCATGTTTGAATTCTATATTATGAGTCCACATTGAAACTGTTGAACTCAGAACTATACTCCTCTTGCAGGCATCACTTACGATTCCTTAACTCGTTGCTGAGGGATTTAGTGTTTGGAAACTACCAGTAGCTTTACTGATGATATAATATTCCCGATCTTCCATGGTTATCTTTTGTTAATTAAGCACTTGTAGTTGTAGCCACTCACCTTAGAAAACTGTGGAACTGCGATCATTTTCAAGAAAATAAGAAATTGCACTTAGTTTCATTAACAAAGCAATTCAGCTCCCCATAATCCCATAAAAAATGCACCGACTGATTATTACATGCTTGTGTTATAATGAAAATGACTTCATATTTTTTGCTTTTGTTTCTCTTTGATTATTTAGTCAGATTTTTTCCCTTTCTTCACGACTAGAAGCAAATAGCAGCTGCTATCTAGAAAGTCAATGCAATCTTTCCAACATTAGAAGTTCTTTTTTTTTTTTTAAAGCAGTGATAGTGAAAGCATATAACTATGAATCCAAAATTAGAAAGTTAATCAAGAATACAATCCAAAACCAGGAAACGATTTCTGCTTTCTGTAACAAAAAAGAAAGAAAGTCGTATAGCGCTGTCTCCCACAAAAAAAGAAAGCAATTTATGCAAGCGCCAGTCAATCCAAGTATCTAAAAATGGAAACAAACCGATTTACTCAAAACAAAATGGTCTAAAATTACCGTGACTAAAGGAATTGCTGGAGAATGACGTTCTGAGCTGGAGCCTTGTTCGGAAACCGAGGGAATCCGAGAGTCAGCCACCGGAATATTCCTCCCGAAAAGCTTAATGGCCGAATCTCTCACTTGAGACATGCTCCCTCAGTTGGGAAACTCAATGATTCTCAACTCTGAAGTGTCAAAATGACTCAAAAATGCTCCATGGGTAATGAAACAGAGAAACTCAACTTCAAACCCCCTTTGGCCTTACCGGATATAGAAACATCTTCTTCGTTAGCTAAAAGAATTATATATTTAAAATATTTGCAAAATAATAAATAAAAATTTAATTCCTTACAATTTATAGACTTTTAAAAAAAGAATATCATAATTACCGTCGTAACTATACAAATACTACATAATCATTCTTGAAAAAAATAAATAAATACAAAATTTACATGAAAATAAATTAATTTTTTAATAATAGATTACATTATTTTTCTTTTTTAAAATGACTGTACGATATTTACGTATTCCATAACTATACATAGTATTACTCAACTATCAACACTCTAAAAAAATGAGCGGTAATTTTGAGATGTAAAATAAAATTTTTCCAAAATATTGATATTAACATTGAAAAATATTAAAGATTTTATATGCAGTCACTTTTACATATTTCTTATATACTTGTACACTCTGTTAATGTAATTAGCTACATCACTTTTTTAATATAAATTAACTATTTTGACTAATCACATCAGTGAAATATGTAAAAAATACATAAAAATGACTGTATCTCCCATAACTCTTGAAATTTTACTCTTACACTATAATTTTGATGTTTCCTATCTTAACATGAAATCGATTTAACTTGCATAATATTTCAATTTTATTGACCAAATCATAATATCCAACAAGTTTTTCTTCATTTTTGTTTAAAAAAATTATACAAGGGCACATTTAAAAAGATTGTATCTATGATTACTCTTCTAAGAGATTTGATATTACGTGAGCAACAATTATATATCATGCTTTTACAAAATATGTGTAATGCAAATAATGTTAATTAGAAGTTTCAAATGAACAAATCTTGAGTATACCATTTGTTAAAAAAAAAGTGGATTACACTAAAAATAAAAATAAAAATTATACATTTTACTTACGTACGACTGTATATAACATTACTCAATTATTATTATTATTATTATTAATTATGATAACAAAGCTTACTCAATTATTATTATTATTATTATTATTATTATTATTATTATTATTAATTATGATAACAAAGCGAGGTGAACGATGACAGAACTTAGCCCTTAGTTTTGTTCCAAGACTATTTGGCAGTTCTCAGACTATGGACGCAGAAACACTATTTCTACTGAAAAAGTGTGCCGAATTTGTGTCCCAAATTCCTTTTTTTTTTTTTTCTTTTTTCTTTTTACTCAGTGATTAAGAAAAAATATTTAAATAATGTTGTATTTTTTTATTTTTTATAAATGTTTATGATGATTAAAAAAATAAAAAGAAAAATTCAAAAAATGAAATGCAGTGTTCGGGATCTTTTTTCGGGATGCTCTTCGGGGGCTATAGAAGGGCTCGTATGGATGAAGTTGGCATTCGCACCCCAATACATGATGTCATATCAACAAATCTGTATAGAAACAACTTTGATCCTATGGCTATGAGAGTACTACGCGTTCATTCTCAGACAAATACCGTGTTCTAAACGAGATCCTTAGCACTCCAAGAGGAAATGAACATAGATTGAGAGCTAGTTCTTAGGCCTAGAGTGGGAGAGATAGAAATAGAGTCCACTTGATGTGTCTATCTCTCTCTTGCTCTAGACCTTGTAGTTCGGTCAAGAAAGGTAGATCTCTAACCGGTTGAGCCGAACAACACATTACCATAGCTTTGAATCGGAAAAATATTAAAATGCCAAACACAACTCATAATCTCATCCTTTAGCTGATGTTATATATACTTGGCCATCTGGAGGAGGATTGGAAGCCATCATCTTGCTCATGGTGTATGAACATGGTGGTTGGTGCACCTTTGTTATAAAGTTTCTTACACTTCAGTTTCGCAGATAAAGCTGGAGTGTAGTGATACATGTGGAAGTTCCTTTTCTTGGGGATATGACGTGTGTGAAAGTTCATTTAAGAAAGAGAATATCTGGAATCCCGAATCTCACGCATCAGGAAGCTGCATTGAGCACAGTATTAACATAAGAGCCTTTTTACTCATCATCCCTACACCACACCCCACACATGTATGGTGTAGGGATGATGAGTATAATTTTTTTTAAGACAAACCTCAACATGTCTGGTGCATATTGACCTGGGCAACCTTGGCATAAGATGCTAACACTATAAGGCTACCATACTTTTATATATCAGCCACCACAGTATCAGCAGAGCAGAACCCAACTCATTGCTGACTCAAACCAAAAATAAAACAAACTTGAACCCACCCATCAAGGAGAAACAACCAAAGTTGGTATCGAACTCAAATCAAGTGTCTAAATTTTTCTGTAATAACCTTGATAATGTACATTGAATATGTGAATACAACAAAATAAAATACAATATTAAAAAGACTACCCTTCGGATAGCAATAACAAAAATGTGGCAACCTAAAGAGATACTCTGAAGCAGCCTAAAGAATAGGATCCTTTACAAAAAAAAGGAGGTGTAAACAGGAACAAAATCACCTTGTTATCTCTGTGGAGGATCCGGGATAGGATTCATTTCTATTTCTGTAGCTCCAAACTCACTCAGACTCCCAAATTTCTCAGCTTCCCTTGCAATCTGAATATCGCTGGGTTTATAGTATTGATGCAGAAACTTTACAACCAAACGAGGAATTAGGCCAGCCATGATGATTGCAAGCAAGCATAACCAAAATGTACCCCTTTTTGCAACATGGAAGATTGCCCTGTCACATTATATTGGAGTTGCACATCAGTCTCTACTAACAAAGTAAAAACACAATTTCAATAGATCTTTCAACACTGGACTCTTGCAGGAAGATTTTTCATCTAGTCTTTTTTTTTAACAGTAAATAAGAACTTTATTGATGAGGTAAATAGGCATATCAAAAGTCCACCAGAAGAATTTTCATCTAGTCTGCAGCAGATATCACCCAATTTGTGCCTCTTTGTGGCCATGACCAGCTTGACTAATTCTTTCTTGCAGGCCAGAAACATGGGGATCAGGATCTAGAATTCCTGCCTTAATTCTGGACCTAGATTTGAAGAGAAAGAGACTTAGTGTGTAGTCCATTGAGTATGTAATGTTGTCCAGGAGACAAAGTATTAGTAGTGAATGTCGTAAGATTCACACACTGTCTATCTTTATCCAAATCTAGGCCCAAGAAGGAATTATGCTGAGTCTGTATCTGAAACACGAAACTGATGTTCTACCACACAGCTTTTAATTGCAGCTCATTAAAAGTCTATGTGAAGTGGTTTTAAAGAACAGTGGGTTAACAGGGAGTGAAAACAGCCAAATAATAGAAGCTCTAGAAGCCAAGACAAGACATGTATAAAAAGGATGCATAATTACTAACAAGCTTATGACTGCCCATTTTTAGAAGTAAGAAGATATCACTTTTGTTAAAGAAAAGGAGGTGCCAAGGTAGGTAGATGTACATACTCACATGAAAAGCTAGAAGAACAACATGAAAAATTAACCAAGGCTACTGGAAAAATGGGTAGCTTAGCAGAACAAGCCTTCTCACTTTGAAAGTGACTAAAAGATGAAGACATCTAGCAGCAGGTCCTGTTGTCTCTTTATCGTATGAATTTCAGCTAGACTCAATTAAAATCCGTTCCACAAATTTTAGTTTAACTATTTAACATTGGAGAATCACCATTCAGGCTTCTATTCTTGTCTTTGGGAGGATCACTAGTAAGAGTGAGCTCCCACGAATTGGGAAGAACTTGTATATGAAGCACATTATTAAATATAGGGCTGAATTAATGTGATGACAAGAGACTTACCAGTAACCAACTAATGAGGGTATAACATCAATGATAATAACACAAACGAAAGTCGCAATTATAGATCCCCAAATGACTGCATGAGTAATCCAAGTCCACCGAAAGACGTCCATGGCCAAGTGTATATTAACCAAAGTAACCACTCCAAGTATCCAAAGATCTCCTATACTTGATATGTCAATGGTGCTTTGCCGATATGCAAAGAAAGGGATAAAGAAGATAGCTGCACTTTGCCACAATGAATCAAACATTGTTAACCAAAACAACCTTCTATTGTAGCACTCTTGTCTTTGCCCAGCCCCATAAAGTTGTGGATACTGTAGAAGAGTCCTCCTACTTAGATCCTTGTCAAGAATTCCAACAACAATCGTAGGCAGTGAAGTATAGATTATTGAATACAACACACTACTCCATTCATTGATTGCAGTTGTCAAAGTGAAAGAAGTAAAGAGCACATACCTACACAAAGCACATGAAAAACTTAGCAATGGTGGAGCAGGCAATTGGAGACATAATTAGGTTAAACTGTAATCTTTTCCGTCTAGATCATATTCTTTATCCACATGTACAACTCTATCCCACTCGACTAAATAGTAATTCAAGCTTGAATTACAAAACCTTATTATAATTTGGACACACATCCAGGTTTAAAGTTTAAACACGAGGATCAAGATCCAATTAACTTCATCTTTATAAATTCTAGTTAAAAAGGGTCATTTTTACTGCATATTCCCCAAATTGTGATTATAAACACAATTAAAAAACAATCTGTCTCTCCCCCTTCCCGCAGAACAAAGAGAGACAGTGAGAAGCTTATACATAGTTTGGACACAGGTTAAGACTTGAGACGTTGTCCCATAACAAACTCCAACAGATTGAACCAGCTAAATTAGATGGTGTATTCATGACTACAGAATCATTATATGTGAAGAAATAATCAAAAGAAATATGAGTGCCCAATAAAAACTCACCAAAATAGAACAAAAACCAACACAGAATTCCTGTAAAAATTGTATAATATCATGTAGCCCATCCGTTGGTAATTCCAGTGCCCATGGACCAAAATAAGGGGAACTAAGAATTTAAATTGCCCCATTGCAAAATCTGATGCCATTACAGCTTGCCGACCCTCTTGGCCACTGATGCCAACTCCAACATCAGCCATTTGGATCATCGATACGTCATTGGCACCTGATAGCAATACAAGCAAAATGTCAACAATAAACATCAAAATGTTGGCAGGAGAATTTGCATTTTATTTTCCATATTTTGGCTCCCTTTTTTGGGAGCATAAGTTATTAATCTAACGCACCATCACCAACGGCAAGTGTCATATCAGTAGTTCTGTTCTTAACAAGGGCAACGATTCCAGCTTTTTGCAAAGGAGCCACTCGACAACATAGCACAACGGAACAGTTACTGGCTAATTGGAAGAGCTGCATCTCAAGATGAGTAAGTTAGATCAACATATCTCGCCAACGACTAAAAAAAGCTGTAGGTTTACAAGCACTTGCCTGTTCTTCGAGTTCACTGTCAAGAATATAAACAAGGCTGGTACCATCAATAATCAAGGCCACTGGTGTTGAACCAGCTTGAGAACTTCCGCCAATATTGTTTGCAACTCCAGCAACAGCCACAAGTTTCTTACACATGACAATGGCATCTTCCAAACTCCTCCTACATGACTCCTTAGAACTGCTATTAATTATTATCTGGGTCATCTTGCTTGTCAGGAGCTTGGAGGAGTAGCCAATTGAAATGGCAGTTTCTTGCTTGTCTCCAGTCAAAACCCATACTTTGATCCCTGCTGTTCTCAGAGATTCTATGGCCTCTGGCACACCTTGTTGGAGTTTATCTTCAATGCCGGAGGCACCTAGTATGCATAGATTGTTTTCAACACTGCTAGCTACCTTTCGAAGCAAAGCAGATCTACCAATTAAAGCAGTGCTCGCTGCCTCAAAGGAAGAATGCCATAGATCAAATTCCGAAGCACTCAATTCCCGCATACCAACAACAAGTGTTCTCAAACCCACTGAGGAGTAAGCGTGAAGGTGGGCTTCAGTTGCACGTATTACTTTCATGTTCAAAGATTTATCTACCACGCTAAACATGGATGTGTCAGCACCTTTTACAAAGACTCTCACAATCTTGTCGGGGCACCCCAATATAACTGACATCCTCTTCCGGTCACTATCAAACTCATGCAAGCCTAAAACATTGAACCTGCAGTGCCCATGCTGAGGAAATTCATCAAAAAGAAGAGATACTAAGGTTTGTATCTTTTGAAAGAAGCTACCTATGAGTATGTTAAGATAATCACTTGAAATAATAATCAAGTATGACTAAACCCACTGCAGCTACTATCACCAGTTTATGGCCAAGTCATCGTTATCATAATTAGTTTTGTTACCAGAGTTACTTTAAAAAAAACAACAAAAAAAGATAATTAGCTCAAGAAATGGTTTCAACGCCCAAATGCTACCTATTCTCTCACTTTCATGTTCATGTGTATCTTGCCATTGTGATTGTTTCCAGCAGGAAAAACAATTGAATATCAATCTTGTACTGAAGAGGGGAAAAAGAAAGAGAGAGAGGAAAAAAAAAAGGGAGACTTGTAAGAATTATGAAACCACTAGATTAGCATAAGTTTTCTTCTATTACTAAAGTAAAATCAGCCAAATGATTGCAGCCACTTTGTTAAAGCTGTTCTAATAATTGTGGTGGTCCTTGTTATAGTCGAAGGGGAAGACATGATGCTGTATAGGAAGGGGGCAAATGAACAATATAGCGTCTAATTACCTTTGCCTTTCTCCTTGAATATCAATAACTATATGGCCAGAGGTTCGTTCTGTAAGCATAAAACCATAGGCAGCAGCAGCATACACCAATGCTTGTTCATCAGGAGACTCCCCTTGGTAATCTATCATCTTCACGGTAGGATCAGATGTGTCTACAACTAGGGGTACAATTGTGTTGCAAGCTGCCAATGCAAGTAAGAAATCATGGACATGTTTGCCTTCCTTTGTGCCACTTCCGCTTCTTGATAGTTGTAAAAGCACCGGGTCAGTCTTCACCTTCATTGTTGGCCTTAGAACTTTTCCCTCCACTGATACCAAGGTAGACATAAGATCAAATTGTCATGCTAATGTGAAAACAAAATCGGAAACACTATAGACTATCTTACTAAAAAACAAAAATGGCATTACCTTTAACACAGTATTCAACTTGATCAATTTGTGAATTCCCAGCACTATAATCTACTCCCCATATACTTGCACATTGAAATTCCATCTTGTTTTCTGTAAGTGTGCCAGTTTTATCTGAGAATACATACTTCACCTGTCCTAAATCTTCGTTTATATTCAATGCTCTGCACTGAAATCTCGAATTTGATGCCTCATCATACATTTGGGTATCTCGGATCATGAAGTACGCCTGACCAACCCGGATGAGCTCCATGGAAATGTAGAGAGAAATGGGGATCATGATCTGGAAAACAATAACTGACATGAGGAATGTGAAAAATGTCTCCATTCCCGGTCCATAATAGTTATAGTCGTCCTCCTTCCCCTCCGAGAAGTCAGCCTTTCTGTAATAGGGTATGTAATCCAACTCTTCCCTGTGCCTCAGCAACCAAACAAGTGCACAGATAGAGACAACCAAACATAAAGCAATAAGAAAAATGGAGAGTATGATGATCTCAAAGTTCATATGGATTTCAAGCCGGCTCCTCTTAGATGGAGCTCCTGAGTTGTTAAGCATAGCTTTGGTGTCACGACCAGCATACACGGCAACCCCAAAGGCCCACTCAGTATTTTTCAGCTGACAGCCTCGAAGGACAATATTGGAGGGTCCGAGCGACAGCCTTTTCCCATCAATTTCCATGTTTGCATGGAACCCATAAATATTCCTATTTGGTTTCTCACACTTGATCAACCCACTAACTTTAACTCTCTCTTCATCAGGCATCTTCAAGAGGGTCTCTTGTTTTGCATAGCGAGTCTTCAAATTGGACTCGCCATCCAAATTAATCGTCTGCACATAGGCAACCCCAGTCGAGTCAGAGGTCGAGAGCAGCACCATATCACAAGGAATTGTTTCATTTGCATGAATTCTGATGATTTCACCGACTCGGATGTCCTTCCATTTCTTTTGTTGGAACTGATCATTAACCAAAATATTTGCCAAACGGTTGTTCTCAATTCGATCCGACCGGTGCCGCCTATAGTCCTCGTATGCATCCTTCACTGCTGTAACTAAAAGCACAAAGGCTAATGGCAAGATTGAAACTCCCCTGCCAAAAACGGCCAGCTGGGGGAGCTGATTTAGCACAGCAATCACAAGGAAATATATGTACGCCACTCTATGAAACTGTTCGAACAGATTTCGCGGTAAAAAAGTAATAATTGA
This sequence comes from Carya illinoinensis, assembly GCF_018687715.1. Taxonomy (NCBI): domain Eukaryota; kingdom Viridiplantae; phylum Streptophyta; class Magnoliopsida; order Fagales; family Juglandaceae; genus Carya; species Carya illinoinensis. The sequence continues at coordinate 5,385,349 of NC_056765.1, forward strand.
ATACTTTCCAGTCCTTATAGAATTTCCTGCAAACTCATATCTCTCATTTGTCTTTGCAGGATCATTTATATAAATCAACCTCGCATCCTCGTCACTGATTTCTTTCTGGGAGATACTAAGCGCTTCGGAATCAGCTCCTCTAGACCCATATCTCACGGGCTTCGTTCCTAAGTCAAAACTCACTTCCCTAATAGAGTTTCCAGCTGAGGCCTTGGATTGAATGGACACAATACTTCGTTGGGATGAGGAGTTGAAATTGGATTCCAGACTAGAGGAGTTTTCTACTGGGTTTTTAAGTTCCATCTTGGAAAACGATTCAGAACGGCCAGATTTGGATTTAGCGAGATCTAACAAGACGGGTGCAGTATTCAGGTCTTGGTTACTGGGAGTTGTAGGAGACGGGATTAAAACCGAACGCTCAGAAGCCATCATCTGAGGATCAGAAGCCTCTTGAGCAGCAGAGTGTCAACAATCAACAAATTCATGAAATACCCAGCTGGTGACTGCAATCAAATGTCGCGGAAATTTACAACAACAACAGAAATTTACGAAAACATGCAGAACCCAGAACCAAAACAAGTTGTGTATGTATGGGAAACTGAAAGGAAAAAACGAAGCTATTAAAATATTACGCCGAACATGCAAGACATTGTGTACAGACAGGGAAAGATAGGGAGAGAGAACCTTTGCTTTGTGCAAGATAAGGCTGTCAGAACTTGCTCGTACACCAGGAAATGTTAAGAGGGAAGAATAGAGAGAGCAATGCGAAAGAAGCGAGAGAAACGGGTCTTGAGTCGAAGTGTTTGTTTGCCGATTACGTTCCAGAAAGAAGAATTGCAAAAGGTCAAAGGCATTGTTAGAGAGAGCGAGTGACAGAGACGCTGCCCAAGAGAGAGAGAGGCGGTGAACGCAAAGAAATGGGAAAAAAAAGTCGTATGGGATGGCGACAACGAACGCATCAAAAATCTAGAAAGGAAATTCAAAATTCCGAGTGTGCGTGCATGAAGGAAAAAGGCAAATGGAAAAGTCTTTCACGGAGAAAGAAAGTTAAGAGAGAGAAATTGCACATCTAGAAGGACTGGTGGAGGATGATAAATAATTACCGATAAAAACTCATTGTATTTTCTTTCCTTCCAATGGGAGATGTGAAAGCTATAAATTGTCTGGATTTGACTGCAGTCTTTCTTTTCCCTCTCTGAAATCTTTATTACATGTGAGGGACTTTCTTCATTTATTAAAGTTTTTTCTCGAGTTTAAAATTTTCAAATAATTGATATATATACTTATAAAATTTTTATAATATTTATTAAATAATAAGATATATGATTTTAGAGTGTATAAATCTCATGAATTCTTTTTATAAAAAATTAGGTTTGTAAAAAATATTTTTTCATATAAATTTATATTTATTTACTTTTTTAATAAGATTATAATAGCTACCAAGAGTTGCATATTTTAAAATTATATGTATCATTTTTTAATTTAAAATTAAAGTCATTTTAATTGATCATAAGTCTCGTTTTGATGTTAAATTCAATTGAAATCAACTCAGTTTAGTTTAATTTTAAATTAAATCTAAAAACCAAACATTAACTTTCGAATTACTAAACTCATCACAACTCAAAACCTCTTTACACGTGAGACGTACAAATTTTTTCAACTTAACATATATTCATACGTAAGACCCACAACATTTTTCAATTTTTCATAAATATATGTAAACTCATTTTAACATCTTTTTTTTTTTAAAGGATAGAATCTTAATTTTATTAATTACCCTCACAAAAAAATACCTTATACATTTAGTGACACTTAACGGTTACAAAGAGAGAAGTAAACCCATCTTAACATCTAAGTATCTAAACATATTTAAATTCATCTTAAATGATCCCACATAATTTATTCTATAAACTCAATTCATTACTATTTATAAAAAATTTAACTCAGTTTAATATTCAAATAGAATCTTAATTTATTTACCTTTTAAAGTTGGTCAAAATATGTTTGGATATAAATAATTTTAAAAAACTTTTAAATTACTTTTACAATTAGGGGCGAGTTTTATAAATTTTAATAAAAATATGGACCAATTTAAATGTTTCTCATACTCTCTCTCTCCTCCCCCCTCTCTCATGTCCGTTTTTATCTTTTCATTACGAAAAAATATAATTATAAACGTAATTACGTATTAATTTATATATTAATATGATATAATTAGTTAAAAAAATAAATTTTATTAAAAATAATATTAATATAAATTTTAAATTTAAATAAATTAATATTAATATATAAATTAATATATGACTATATTTATATATAGTAAAACTCTTTCGTTACTGTGCTCATAGTTCATGCTCGTAATTCATTTAAAGACCAGATGCTCTGCTTTAATGAATTCCTTTCTTTGTTACATTACACGTGGAGCTACACGAGGCAATGATAAAAGATGGGCATAACTTCTCCCTCCTTTTCCCTACCCGCTTTTTCTTTGTTATTAATGTATTCTGTCTTTTTTATTTTTAAATGCTAAATATATTTAATAAAAATCTATAAAAAAAAATATTTTTTTTATATATTATTGAGACGTTAAAACTATAAAATTTAAAATTTTAAAAAATAACAAAATAAATTTTATAAATAAAAGTATAAGTAAAAATGTAAATATATAATACTACTCTTTTTTTATTTCTTGCATAATTATTTCTTACTTTAGAGAATTATTCTAATTGAAAAAAGGGATAAAAAAAACTCACAAAATGATTTAATTTTATATAATATATCAAATTTATTTTACAATAAAAATTAATTTTATAATCTAATATATGACATTAAAATATATGAGTTTACTTTTACTTAAAGCATTTATCCTCTTTGTAATATCCAATGAACTTTTGCTTGCATAATTTAAAGTTTCTAGATCACAGTTTCTAATAATAATAATAATAATAATAATAATAAATCATAGATTTCAAAAACTCTCTTTTTTTTTATTAGCAATGAAGGTTAATTTGGTGGATATTATATTATGAAAAATATTATAGATACAAAAAGATTATATAAAAATAAAACTACAAACTGATGTGTTTTTACATGATTCGTTAGATCTACTTAACACTGAAAGTAACTTTACAATCTGATATACTATATCAAACTATGTCAGTTTATAAATTTTTATTTATGTAATTTTTTTTTGTAACTAAAGTATTTTTCTTATATTTTTTAGATTGTAAAATGGATAATACACTTTTCACGCCAACAGTATCAATAATACATCATTTATGCTAATTTATAAATATGACTCTATGGAATGAAATACTGTGTGTCTTATATTAAGAGCTGTCACATTGATCCCACACCTACTTTTTTACAAGACTTAAAAAGGATAAGAAGTTCTCCACATTTACATTAATAGCTATGGGCCCAAGGCTGCTCAATTGGTCAAGATAAAGTACTTGGACCTTAATATAGTCAATAAATAACAAAGAGCTAACTACCTCGGACAGCTAGTACATTCATGAATCATGAAAGATGGACCACTGGCTTAATTTTGCATTAGTGTTAGGTTTATTTGTTAGCTACGTGATTATTGAGTACTTATATGATTTGATTCGAAAGATAAATTTTAAAATTTAAATATTATAAATTAAATTTAGTATTTAATTGATATGGATGCCAACTTAAAAATAAAAAGAAAATATTTTAGACACAAAGAAATTACAAAATAATAAATCTACAAATTAATATGATTTGATGTGATATATCAGATTATAAAATTATTTTTATTATAAAATAAATCTAACGAATCTCATGAAACCACATCAATATATAGATTTATTTTTATGTAATCTTTTTTTATATATTGCCGTTTTCAAAATGGAATAGTTCTTAATCTTTTAGATTAATTGAATGATTTTTCCATATATAGTGAAAGATTAATAATATTTTTACAACCATGATAATATTATTTTAGGGTTCTAGAAGTTTCCTATAGATCAACAAATTTTCAATCCAAGAATGTCAAAATTGATGGGACGAACAATGGGTATTCCAATCACGTTTTATTCTATTTTACAAAATTTTTATAGACAAACTTTGATTCTTATTCTCTTTGATTATAAGTTCCAAATTAGATGAAATTCGAGAACTTTCCATAAATAAAATTAAAAATAAATAAGAAGATGGCGTGTTGGTCTAAAAGGTATCTATGCGGGAATGCCAGAGCCTAATTTTTAATTTTATTTTTATTTTTATTTTATGATGAGTAGGCCAAAGCCTAATATAAGTAAACAAAGAAGACACGTTTGAGTACCCAATACCAAACGCACACGGCTTCCACTTCAATGGTCCAAAACATTATTTGGAAATTTCAAATCTCAAACCTTATCATAAAAGAAAAGTCTTTAAATGGGTAGCTTATTCGGAGATAATTCTTTCAAATTATTATTTTAGATCAATTTTTAAGATTCACTGTCTTGTTTGATTATACAATTTAAATGAGACTAAATGAGATATTTTTTTGAAAATTAAATAAAATATTGTTATAATATTAATTTTGTTTTGAGATTTGAAAAAATTAAATTATTTATTATATTTTATACGAAAATTTAAAAAAAATTATAATAATTATATTAGATGAGATGAGATAATTTAATTTTATGTAATCAAATCAGCTATAACTCTTCGCTAATTTAGCTCAAATCATAGTAATAACAAGAGGCATAATCTCATTATTGTTTAAAGAATAAGAAACTTTCCATTGGTCATTATTTTTTAAGAAATACTATAATGATAGAGAGATTTTATAAAAATAAATTTATAAATTGATATTATAATACGTTACATCATAAAATTATTTTTATTATAAAATAAATCTATTATTATTACTTTATAAATTTATTTTTCTAAAATTTTTTTCGTGATTAATATAGTTATCTATTATTTTTGTTAAAGAAGTGTTATATATATAAAAAAATTACACAAAAAAAAAATACTAACTGATATGATTTTATCTGATCCGTTAAATCTATTTTTTAATAAAAAATTATTTAATAATTTAACGTTAACATATCAAATTATATTAGTTTATAAATTTATTTTTATATAATCATTTTATGTCTTGAATAATTTTTTTTATTTGTACCACTCATGAATCTAATCATATTTTTAAAATCTCGTTTGCTTACACAGCTTAAATGAAATAAAATGAGAGATGTTTGGTTAAAAATTAAATAAAATATTATTATAATATAATTTTTTAATATAATTTTTATTTTAAAATTTAAAAAAATTAAATTATTTATTATATTTTATATATAAATTTAAAAAAATCATAACGATTATATAAAATTTTTAAAAATATAATGAGATAATTAAATTTTATATAATAAAATCAGTCAAAGTAAAATGAATAAAAATAATCCAACATGAGATTTAACATGATGAAAAGATAGAAGCGAGGCAGAGAAAATCCAGAACCTATTCATTGCCTGAGAAAAAACCAAAAAAAAAAAAAAAGGAAGGTAGAGTCATTAAAGACAGGAAGTTTGTCAGTTTGTCTTGTTAAAACAAAGAGGAGAGAGAGAGACAGGTAGCAGACGATTCCAGTAAAACATTACTGTCTTTCTTATCCAATTTTCAAGAACTCGGATTGATTGTTTGTTTGTCTGCCATCAATTCTTCATTCAAATCATGGCCTAAATTGCGTCATAGGCGGCTTGGCTTCAGATGTCTCAGGCCCATGGGAGAGAGAGAGAGAGAGAGCCAAAGTTGGTACTGTTTCAGAAATCAAAAAATAAAAATTTTTATGTATTGTTATTATTATTATTTTTGTGATGTGATTAATTATATTATTTATTTCATATAAAATAATTATTTTAATTAATTATATCATATAAAAAATACATAAAAATTAATTGTTCATGACAAAACTATCAGAAAAAGCCACCTTCTTCATGTGAGTTTCCTTCCTGGTCTATGAACCTAATAAGTGTAGTCTATGGCCCGTGCTGAGGTCGGTCTTTGATCCAACCACGTCTCCCTCTTAACTTTTTCTCATTTCTGATCGCTTTAAAATAAAATAAAAAACTTCAAAAATAAATAGCGATCAAAATGAAAAAATAAAATAAACAAACATAATAGTATTATTCAACTTCTTTGTATTTTCTTAATAGACGAGAGGGAATGAAGCTTTTGGCCAACATGTCTTGTCTTCCCCTCCCTATTTTCCATCAATTCTTTCTTCTACTTTTTTTTTTTTTAATGTACTGTACAGATAAAAGAATTTACAAATTGATGTGTTATCTATCATCGAGAAAAGAAAGAGAGAGATTTCATACCTAATAGTGAGGGGTGATGATAGCATCGTCCCAACATCGATGACGGGGCAGGAAAACTAGGCCGCAGTTAAGAGCAACATTGGTGTGGGGGGGGGGGGAGGGGGCAAGGAATGTGACGGTTGCGACAACGACATCAGTGAGGGACAAGAAAAGTGCGACGACGATATTGGTGAGGGGATGTGGCGATGATGTTAGTAAGGAATTGCTTGAGAGTTTGGGAAATGGAGGGAGGAGGGATAGGCACGGGAAGGAGGGTGAGAGAAGAGAAAAAAGAAAAAAAAGACGACTAAATTAACAATGTGCCATATCAATTTATAAGATTCTCTTTATCTATAACAGCCATCTTTTCCTTTTAGTTTAGTTCCTTACCTATAACAACCCTCTTTTCCTTTTAGTTTATATCAATAGCCTTTCAACCGCACAAGGCATGTGAGGCTTACTTGCCATCTATGTGCACATAAGTTTCACATATCATCACTTGATTGGATCTATCTCTATATACTACATGAGCTTCTGATAATATATCCTTTTATAAAACACTTGCACAAAAAATTATGTATTTAAGACTTGTCTCTACCATAACTTCTTTCAAATATACCTTAACACGTCCCTACCTCACCAATGCAGGAGACTCGTGTGTCGACAAAAGCCTGGGGTCCCCTGGTGTGCCACCATTGATTTGGGGCTATCTAATCCCTAGTTATTTTACTATGTCCGTGTTTTCTCTAACCAATAGTTTAGAGGAGGAGAAAGAGTATGGAGATCTCTAGCTCTTTATCAACAACACAATAGTCTTAGGTCTGGTTTAGTATTACAAACCTTTTAAACCATCTCATCTTATTTCATCTCAATATCAAAATATCATTTAAATATAAGTATTTTCTAATTTCTAATTATTTTAAATTTTAATCTAATTATTAAAATTTTATCAAACTTCCAAACAAAATATAAAAAGCAATTTAACTTTTTCAAATTCTAAAACAAAAAATAAATAAATAAATTATATTATAACCCTCTTTTAATATTACAATTTTTTATTCATTTTTTTTTTTTTTGTTACCGTTTTCTAAAATCCCATAAAAATTTTAATTTAAATAATTTTAATATTATTTAAAAATTATCCCACTATTATTTATAAATTTTTCTTCTCATTCACTTCGTGTCATCTGTGTTAAGCAAAGCTTATTAGAGATATTACGAGGAAAAAAATGGAGGTCTCACATACCGACACACGTACTGTGTTTTGAACTTTGGGCCTGGCTCTTACCCTTGTTAACTTTGGATCTTGACCAACGCCAGCCCGAGAAATATTGCTAATGGATTTGTATCAATTCTTCCTGTTGGTTTTATTGCCCAAATATCATAAATTTGGATTTCCTGCCCAAATCCAAATTTATGATCAGTTTTATTTTTAGTTTTTGGTTTTATTTTTTAAAACATGGACTTTTAAAAGAGAAGTGATATAGTCAAAGAGAAATTTCACAAAATTAAATTTACAAACTAACCTAATTTCATATTATAGGTTATATTTAAAAATTATAATAGTTTCAAATCGGTGTGTAGAGCACTCTATTTACATCATTTAAATGATAATATTTGATTTGTTATATTTAAATTCTAAAATTTATCTTCAAATCAAATTATGTTAGATAAGTACGGACTGACATCCACACGATCTTTATCACAGAGAAAGCACGGGCCAAGTATAAATATCCCCTCCCTCATTGAGGGGGATTCTTCTAGATATTGGATACTTTATACTTCATTGCCTATATAGAGAATTATATAGTGACTTTAGCATTGGAGGTGTCCCTCACCATCCTAGAATTCTCATTTCTTTTTAGTTGCAAGTCATCGAGTTGGGCCTCCATAGAGTTGTTGGGCTGCGAAACACGATATCAACAAATAACACTGTGCTTGAATTTGTGTTGAGGATTGGACTGTTCATTTGGGTATACCCGGCCTAGAACCCGGATTCTAAACGCAAGCCGGGTTCAGCCCAGATATACCTGGGTTATGACTCGGGCTAAAACCCAAATGAATCCATGTTCTTATAACCCGCAAATCTGGATTCTGGGCTTATGTCCGGATTATTTATTTATTTTTAACTTCTACAAAGGCTATACTGTTAAATAATAAATATACTTCCAGAAAAAGATGTTGCTATAAAGCAATTTTTTTTTTTTTAATCTAAAGCCTCTATTCTATTACATTTGAAAAACATTTTTTTTATATAGAAAACTAATTATCTTTTTACCTTAATGCATCTAAAAAATAGAAATTCAATATTTATAATATAAAATGCATGCAACACATAATACAACCACTTAATATTACATTATTTGGTATTTAATTACATTACAAAATACAAAATTACAAGCCATTGTATCATCATCAGTTCAAATCAGGAAAAGCTTCTGCAATACTTTGCCAGATCCAGATCTCCTTCACTGCTTCATTTGGATCTTCCTAGTCAAAGTATCGACTCACCTAATGAACATCACATGAAACTAAATTTCAGATTTCTCAACTTAACAAGAACTGCTCTTGCTAATAATTAAGCAGGTCATGATAAGGTTGAGGAAAAATGGACCAAAATCTCAGCATTACTCTTATATAAAATGAAAAACTAAACTCTTGTTATTCCAGAAAATCTTGAGGTTTGATGTGACGCCCCCAAATCCCCACGCCCGAACACGGGGAAATCGAGACGTCCGGATGGTGACAACCCGGGTCACCATCCGAGCAACGGGTGTCAAGTGTGTGCAAAGGCAACATATGTGCACAAAGAAACAAGCAGCGGATAACGAAAGTCATAACTAAGTACCAGAATTTTTTTCTTAACGTAATACAAGTTGTTTAAAACATACATAAATAAAATATTACAAAAATACAAATACAATTTTAAACCAAATATAAAGCATAGCATCAGCAACCCGGCGGAGCCGCATCCTCGGGCTCAGCCTCCTCCTCTTCATCCTCAAACTCTGCACCAAAAGCTACGGAACTAAAAATGGTATCGCAGGTAAGTAAAACCCAAACACTACCAGATAAAAACACATAGAACTCAAACAATATGCATGAAACATGCCCAATGCACAAAGCCCATAAAACATAATTTTTCCACACACGCCAAAAAACCCATTTGGCCCAAAAACACATCCTTTCCGAAAAACACGCCAAAAGTCACATTTGGCCTTCATCCGACTCAAACCAGAATCCATTTTATCCGTATGCACCATGAACTCCCCTAGGGGTCATCCGCACACCCTGGCTCCAGTGCCACACCGCAGAGTACCACTACGCATGTGACACCTAACGAGCGATGCCCAGTTCCACACCCCGCGTGTTTGTAGCCAAGCATCCTCTAGCCCTCACCAGCGAAGGGCCACGGAGTCGGTGCGTAGAGCGATGCCCGGTTCCACGCTTGGCGCGTTCGTAGCCAAGCAACCCCTAGCCCCCGCTCCCGTCGTCTAGCGACAACCCAGCGGACATCACTCAGTTTATTCCGCTCCCGAGTGACTAGAGGAGCTCCACCGGGATAATACCCCATCCCGGCTTGGGGTCGTGATACACACGCACCCGTAAGACCACTTACGCCAATACACAGGCTTTTCACACTATTTCACAAACACACGTGCATGCACCATGCAATGCCATAACAATGCATAAAAATAATCCAACAACATAAATCAAATAAACAGGCAACTCCGTCCTCCTTCCATCCGACCCCCGAACTCCTCGGACTCAGTCCGGAATCAACCAACCAGCAGCAATAAATTATTGAAAGAGCAATATATATTTAAATCTGAAAATAGGGTTTGAAAAATACTTACAGCGCTATATGGCAATTTTAGAAAACACGCGGCGTTGCAAACGGCGGAGAAAAAGCAACGTCACAGTGAAAATTCGCTGTGGCCGTGGGTTGTAAAAAACTCACTTTTGAACGGGGACAAATTAGGGCTTGGGATTGATAGAGAATGGTCTAGGGATGATTGTGAAGTTATTGGAAGTGGTGGTTGGCCGTGGGTGGCGGCAGAAACGGTGGTGGGAGGCCGGATTTTTCAAAAAGGAAAGCTAGCTCGTAGGAGCTGTTCCGGTGGTTGTTGGAGGCCGAAAATAGGTGGGTTAGGACGGCAAGGGGCCGGTGATGAAGTGGTGAAGAAATGGTGGCCGGAGGTGGAGCGACGGCGGCGGATCGGAGCAAAACCCGTGCGGGCTTTTCAGGCCAAACGGCCGGCCGGATAGGGGTGGGTTTTGGTGGGAAGGTGCGCCGGAGGGAGGGGAGTCGAACGGTGCCGGCGGTGAGCCGCACTGTGGCCGGATGGCCGTGGTTCGACGGGTTGAAGCTTTCCGGCGTGAGAGAGAGAGAAGAGAGAGAGAGAGATCGGGGGGGTCGACGCGGGGAGAGAGAAAAAAAAAGAAAAGAAAGAAAAAAAAAGAAAAAGAAAGGAAAAAAAAAAGAAAGAAGAAAAAGAGAAAAAGGAAAAAGAAAAGGAAAAAGGAAAAGAGATGTATGGAAAAAGATGAGGTCTAATCCTCATTCCGGAAAACAAAACTAAACCACCGAAACGAGATTAAAAACCACAAAACAACTAAAAGAAATAAAACACAACATCAATTAAATTAAAAAAAAAAATTTTAAAACGCAAATAAATTAAAATAATAAACTAATATGTTAATTAAAATAAAAACAACCATTTCAGCGAAAATACACTCAAAAGCGGGTCATCACATCCTCCCCTCCTTATAAACAAATTTCGTCCTCGAAATTTGCAGAGCAACCACCAACTTAAAGCAAGCCACATGAAAGCACATAAACCAACTGTAACCAAGATTAAGATACATACCTTCTTTATTCGAACAAATACGAGTACTGCTCCCTCATATCCGCTGCTCGCTCCCAAGAGAAGTCTTGAGCTAACGGATCTCCCCAAGCCACTTTAACCAAAGGTATCGTCTTGGACCTCAACTGTTGCTCCTTCCAATCCAAGATCTGCGACGGAACAACTTCATAAGTGAGATCCGGTTGCAACTGAATACCCGCTGGGTCGACGAAGCGTGGTTTTTGCTGTTCAAAGCTCTTCTTCAGGGATGATACGTGGAAGACATCATGAACATCCCAAAATAATCTGGCAAAGCAACTCTATAGGCGACGGACCCTACCTTCTCAAGAATCTGAAAAGGGCCAACATACCTCGGATCTAGCTTCCTCTTCTTACCAAAACGCTTAACACCTCTCATGGGAGAGACTTTAAGGTACACCCAATCACCAACTTCAAAAGACAACTCTCTCCTCCTGGTATCAGCGTAACTTTTCTGGCGATTCTGAGCTGCCGCCATTTTATCTCTGATGATCCGGACTTGGCTTTGCATCTCTAGAATTATTTCGGGTCCAATTATCCTACTCTCCCCAACTTCATCCCAACACAAGGGCGACCTGCACTTTCTCCCATAAAGAGCTTCATAGGGAGCCATCTGAATGGTCGCATGGAAGCTGTTATTGTATGCAAACTCGATGAGCGGCAAATGATTTTCCCAACTCCCTTGGAATTCCATGACACATGCTCGCAACATGTCTTCCAGGGTCTGAATGGTGCGCTCTGACTGGCCGTCTGTCTGCGGGTGATAAGCAGTACTGAACTTCAACTTAGTACCCAAAGCTGCCTGCAAACTCCTCCATAACTGCAACGTGAATCTCGGGTCTCGATCCGACACTATACTCTTTGGTATGCCGTGTAGCCGCACTATCTCTTTGACATACAAGCAGGTCAACTTACCCAAAGAGTCGGTGTTATTAACAGGCAGAAAATGAGCACTCTTCGTTAACCGGTCAATAATCACCCAAACAGAATTTTTCCCACTAGGCGTTTTCGGCAAACCCACTACAAAGTCCATCGTGATGTCATCCCACTTCCACTCAGGAATAGGGAGGGGTTGGAGCATACCTGCAAGTCTTTGATGCTCGGCCTTCACCTGACGGCATGTGTGGCATTTCTCAACATATAAGGCAATGTCCTTCTTCATTCCATCCCACCAGTAATTTTTTTTCAAGTCCCGATACATCTTTGTACTGCCGGGATGAACTGAATAAGGGGCCGCATGAGCTTCCGCTATGATCCGCTCTTTGAATTCAGAGTCCTTGGGGACCACTCTGCGATCTCGGAACCGAAGTATTCCATCGTTATCCATGCTATAATGCAACGGCCCTCGAGATTTTCTGACTCTTTTTCTGATGTTCAGCAGCTTCGGATCCTTTCTTTGGAGAGTCTTCAATTCTTCAAAATCAGTTACCCGAATATCAAGAACTGAAGATAAAATCTCCACTTGCTGCGAACTCTCTATAAGGAGCCTTCTCATCCCACAAAGCAACGAATCCAATTCTGACGGCTCGGCTTCATCTTCTCTTCTAAGTGTGACTTCCGGCTCAAAGCATCAGCAACTATATTAGCCTTCCCCGGATGGTACTTGATCTCACACTGATAGTTACTGATTAGCTCCAGCCATCGCCTCTGCCTCATATTCAGATTTTTCTGGGAAAACAAATGCTTCAAGCTCTTGTGATCAGTAAATACCTCGCAAGCTTCCCCATACAAGAAGTGCCGCCAGATTTTGAGAGCAAAAACAATCGCAGCCAATTCTAGATCGTGCGTCGGATAATTCTTCTCATGGTCCTTTAGCTGACGAGATGCATAGGCTACAACCCGTCCTTCCTGCATAAGGACACAACCCAAACAAAACTTAGACGCATCACTGAAGACTACGAATGGCTTATGCGGTTCTGGGAGCGCTAACACTGGTGCTGTCGTCAACTTGTTCTTTAATTCCTGGAAGCTTCTCTCACATTTCTCTGACCAAACAAATTCTGTATTCTTCCGAGTCAAAGCTGTGAGAGGTCCGGATAGGCGAGCAAAACCCTCTACAAATCTTCGGTAATACCCGGCCAGCCCCAAGAAACTCCGAATCTCGCGCACTGTAGTCGGGCGCTGCCATGACAAAATGGCTTCTACCTTACTAGGATCAACAGCCACTCCGTCTCGGGAAATTACATGCCCAAGAAATTTAACTTCTTCCAACCAGAATTCACACTTGCTGAGCTTGGCGTACAACTGGTGTTCTCTCAATTTCCCAAGTACCAGACGAAGATGATACACGTGCTCTTCAACATCTCGGGAATAAATCAGAATATCATCAATAAATACTACCACAAAAGAATCCAGATAAGGTCGAAATACTCGATTCATCAAATCCATGAAAGCAGCAGGGGCATTAGCTAACCCAAACGGCATCACCTTAAATTCATAATGCCCATACCTCGACCTGAAAGCAGTTTTAGGCACATCTTTGTCTCTGATCCTCAGCTGGTAGTATCCCGATCTCAAATCAATTTTAGAGAACACGGCTGCTCCTTGAAGCTGATCAAATAAATCATCAATCCGAGGGAGGGGATATTTATTTTTGATGGTCACCTTGTTCAATTCCCGATAATCAATGCACATACGGAGGGTTCCATCTTTCTTTTTAACAAATAAAACTGGTGCACCCCACGGCGACGTACTAGGCTGAATAAATCCCTTCTCTACCAGTTCTTGCAACTGAGTCTTCAACTCTTTTAATTCAGCCGGTGCCATGCGATAAGGAGCTTTATGCACAGGAACCGCTCCAGGTTCCAAGTCTATAACAAATTCCATCTCTCGCACAGGGGGTAGTCCGGGCAAGTCATCCACAAACACATTGGGGAATTCTTCTACAACTGGAATGTCTGCCAACGACTTCTCCTCAGATGGCGTGGACACCATCTGAACCAAGAATGCATCCGCTCCCCATGCAATCTCTCTTCTTGCTTGAATCGCCGATATAATTATCGGCTTTTCTTTTAATTTACTCCCCACAAATTCCAGACAATCACCATCTGGAAGCTGAAAGCTAATTATCTGACTTCTGCAATTAATACTCGCAGAATATCGGTATAGCCAATCCATCCCGAGGATGATATCAAAGCCCAACAGCTTGAACACCACCAAATCAGCATCTAAGAACCTTCCCTCAAAATTTAACGGGCATCCCAAAGCAACCTTGGAACACCACACCATCTCACCATCGGGTAGAGCCACTATCATAGACTTCGGCAATAGTTCCGTGACCAAATTACACACCCGAGCAAACGTGGAAGATACAAACGACTGTGAAGCACCAGAATCAAACAAAGTACAAGCATAAAACTCATACAAACGGATTCTTCCTGAACCAAACACATCAACCTATGAAATCCAAAAAGCAAAGAATAAACCACATACACCAAAAATTAAATCCAACTTAAAATTAAATTAAACCATACCTGTAATTACTCCAGCATCATGGGTCGCTGGCGCCTCATCATCCACCTCTCCGGGTGTGACAGCATAAACCCGGGCTTGCACTGCTTGTCTCGGGTTGGTTCTTCCACCGTGTCTACCTCCACGACTTCCTTGAACTCTGACGGGGCAATCCCGAGCGATATGTCCCACTTGGCCGCACCGGTAACATTGGGGTCCGCTACTCATCCGACACTCGCCCTCATGAGCTCTATTACAAGCTCCACAAATAGGCACCCGTCCTCCCATACGAATACCTGAGGACGTTTGAGGTCGAGTTCCGGTCCGCTGAACAAATTTCTGGGGCGAACCCGAGCTGCTTCCTTCACCAGAAAAATCCCGCCTCTTATGCCCAGGAGGGGAGCCCACACTCAAATTATTTTCCCACTCCACAAGGGTGGCCACATCTACTAATTTCTGAAAAGTGGATATCCGATGGCTGACCACCATACGGCGTATGTCATGGCGTAGCCCCTCCTGAAAACGATCTGCTCGCATCTCCTCAGTGGCGATAAGGTGAGGAGCAAATCGCCCAAGTTCTATGAATCTCCGGGCGTATTGTTCCACTTTCGCGCCCCCTTGGACCAGATTTGAGAACTCTCTTGCCTTTTGCTTCCTTACCTATACGGGAAAGAAGCGGTCATTGAACTCCTTCTTGAAACGCTGCCAGGTCACTGCAGCGAAAGATCCCAATTCAGATTCTAGCATCACCCTCTTGGTATCCCACCAATTAGAAGCGGTACCTTGCAAGAGATAGCTGGCGTAGAGTACTTGCTGTGACTCAGTGCATCCACACACCTCAAAGGTTCTCTCCAGATCTTTGATCCATTTTTCAGCCTGAAGTGGATCCTCATTTCCAGTGAAGTGTGGAGTCCTATGCGCCAGGAAGCGCTCATAGGTGCATCCGGCTTGCACCATACTACTGGACCCTTCTGGATACATCCAAGGCCCTCCCTGATATGGCCAAGGATCTCCTGGTTGTGGCCAAAACCCTCCTTGTTGTGGACAAGGCCCACCTGGTGGTGGCCAGGGTCCTCCTTGTGGCCAAGGCCCTGCCTGTTGTGGCCTAATATTCTGCTGCATAAACTCCGTCATCTGCCGTATTGCTTCGGCTATGGAGTCATCCCTGGAGGTATTGTCCCGTGGCTCCTGAGTAGATTTCCTTGGTCTCTCCATTTTCCTGCCACAACACCACTCTTGACCCTCCTTTAAGAAAACAAATAAAACCAACATAAAACCAATAAAAACAAAACCAACACCACACAGCAAGAAACAAAAGAAACCAGCTTGCAAAAAACATAACCAAATAAATAAAAACAAGCAAACAAGCTCAAACAAATAAAACAACTGTACTTAACATAATTTTTTAAAACACAACTTTTTTTAAAAAAATATTCTGGTACTACCTACGGGACATGTGGTTTTACCCAGAGCCAAACCGCTCTGATACCACCTGTGACGCCCCCAAATCCCCACGCCCGAATACGGGGAAATCGAGACGTCCGGATGGTGACAACCCGGGTCACCATCCGAGCGACGGGTGTCAAGTGTGTGCAAAGGCAACATATGTGCACAAAGAAACACGCAGCGGATAACGAAAGTCATAACTAAGTACCAGAATTTTTTTCTTAATGTAATACAAGCTGTTTAAAACATACATAAATAAAATATTACAAAAACACAAATACAGTTTTAAACCAAATATAAAGCATAGCATCAGCAACCCGGCGGAGCCGCATCCTCGGGCTCAGCCTCCTCCTCTTCATCCTCAAACTCTGCACCAAAAGCTACGGAACCAAAAATGGTACTGCAGGTAAGTAAAACCCAAACACTACCAGATAAAAACACATAGAACTCAAACAATATGCATGAAACATGCCCAATGCACAAAGCCAACATAATTTTTCCACACACGCCAAAAAACCCATTTGGCCCAAAAACACATCCTTTCCGAAAAACACGCCAAAAGTCACATTTGGCCTTCATCCGACTCAAACCAGAATCCATTTTATCCTTATGCACCATGACCTCCCCTAGGGGTCATCCGCACACCCTGGCTCCAGTGCCACACCGCAGAGTACCACTACGCATGTGACACCTAATGAGCGATGCCCAGTTCCACGCCCCGCGTGTTCGTAGCCAAGCATCCTCTAACCCTCACCAGCGAAGGGCCACGGAGTCAGTGCGTAGAGCGATGCCCGGTTCCGCGCCCGGCGCGTTCGTAGCCAAGCAACCCCTAGCCCCCGCTCCCGTCGTCTAGCGACAACCCATGGGACATCACTCAGTTTATTCCGCTCCCGAGTGACTAGAGGAGCTCCACCGGGATAATACCCCATCCCGGCTTGGGGTCGTGATACACACGCACCCGTAAGACCACTTACGCTAATACACAGGCTTTTCACACTATTTCACAAACACACGTGCATGCACCATGCAATGCCATAACAACGCATAAAAATAATCCAACAACATAAATCAAATAAACAGGCAACTCCGTCCTCCTTCCATCCGACCCCCGAACTCCTCGGACTCAGTCTGGAATCAACCAACCAGCAGCAATAAATTATTGAAAGAGCAATATATATTTAAATCTGAAAATAGGGTTTGGAAAATACTTACAGCGCTATATGGCAATTTTAGAAAACACGCGGCGTTGCAAACGGCGGAGAAAAAGCAACGTCACAGTGAAAATTCACTGTGGACGTGGGTTGTGAAAAATTCACTTTTGAACGGGGACAAACTAGGGCTTGGGATTGATAGGGAATGGTCTAGGGATGATTGTGAAGCTATTGGAAGTGGTGGTTGGCCGTGGGTGGCGGCAGAAACGGCGGTGGGAGGTCGGATTTCCCAAAAATGAAAGCTAGCTCGTAGGAGCTGTTCCGGTGGTTGTTGGAGGCCGAAAATAGGTGGGTTAGGACGGCAAGGGACCGGTGATGAAGTGGTGAAGAAATGGTGGCCGGAGGTGGAGCGACGGCGGCGGATCGGAGCAAAACCCGTGCGGGCTTTGAAGGGTTTTTCCGGCCAAACGGCCAGCCGGATGGGGGTGGGTTTTGGTGGGAAGGTGCGCCGGAGGGAGGGGAGTCGAACGGTGCCGACGGTGAGCCGCACAGTGGCCCGACGGCGGTGGTTCGACGGGTTGAAGCTTTCCGGCGTGAGAGAGAGAAGAGAGAGAGAGACCGGGGGGGTCGACGCGGGGAGAGAGAAAAAAAAAGAAAAGAAAGGAAAAAAAGAAAAAGAAAGGAAAAAAAAGAAAGAAGAAAAAGAGAAAAAGGAAAAAGAAAAGGAAAAAGGAAAAGAGATGTAGGGAAAAAGATGAGGTCTAATCCTCATTCTGGAAAACAAAACTAAACCGCCGAAACGAGATTAAAAACCACAAAACAACTAAAAGAAATAAAACACAACATCAATTAAATTAAAAAAAATAATTTTAAAACGCAAATAAATTAAAATAATAAACTAATATATTAATTAAAATAAAAACAACAATTTCAGCGAAAATACACTCAAAAGCGGGTCATCACATTTGATGTTTGTAAGAAAATTATATCTTATTGAAAAAAAAAAAAAGACTAAAAAGACTATAGTATAACACACCATATAGAAGTTCAATCAGGTACATGACATACCAACAACTTTTGTCAAACTCGGTAGATCAATCAAGGTTAAATTGACAACTGCCAATCAAGAAAAACGTAAGTGTCAAGTAAAAATTATTGTAATGCAGAGACTAGAGTGATATCTTAACATTCATCTTTGAAATGTTATGTGTCCAATCTCATAGCCCCAACTAGACCTCAGTTGAAACATTTTGTACAAAACTAACTATTGTTCAATTCCAATAAACTAGTTGCTGGATTTTTATGCAAATTTAGAAGCCAAATCTAAAAATGTGTTGTCCACATTATAACTGAAAAATTAATCATCATAATTAATATGTCCAAGAATAGAATATAAGGATGGCCCTTTCCAATTGAGTATTCAGTTTCCTTTTTCCCTTTCTAAGTATTAATACAAGTAAAATTTATAAAGAGACCAATTGAACATAACCCACTTTTGTATAAAATTTCTACCAAACAGGACCCAGTATAGTACTAAGCATTTTATGGATCTCATATGACTATCAAGAGAGGTATAAACCAATGTTGAAATGAAAAGTAAAGGCTTCCTATCAACATGAATATATGAAGTTAGGAAACATAAAAATAATGCAACGAACTTGCTTGTAATCTATATTTGTACACAAGATATGCTCTACCAACAGCCATACCCAAGCCTGTTGATATGACCCAAACTGCAGCCAGAGTAGATTTTGTCTCCATGGATCTCTTTCTAGCAGAACAACCAGAGAGGTATTTATACAAGCAAAATAGTGCGCACCACACTTCAGGCAAAAAGACTAAGAGTCATAATGGATGGGTTGTC
Source organism: Carya illinoinensis (assembly GCF_018687715.1). Classification (NCBI taxonomy): domain Eukaryota; kingdom Viridiplantae; phylum Streptophyta; class Magnoliopsida; order Fagales; family Juglandaceae; genus Carya; species Carya illinoinensis. Next base: position 5,404,460 of record NC_056765.1, read on the forward strand.
AAACTCACTAATGCCGGTATCATGGTCCATTCAAAATATCAGCATATACTTTATGCTCATGTTTAATAAAATAACAAAAAAAAATAGACCTAAATCAACAAAGTAATAAAAGAAAAAAACCCTAAAAAATTGCTTCAAATCTGAACTTGAACTTAAACATTGGCAAACATTCTTGTAGATAAGCCACCACAAATAACAGAACCACATATAACATGAAAAACAGAACCTCCACAGAGAACATAACCACCACAATAACCCTATTTCTATATGGGTTTAATCTTTTTCTACCTAAATATTGCTACCCAATCGATAAGTTTGCCCAAAAATCCCATTTGACAAAACATTACAGATCTTTCCATTACAGAGGGTACAAACATACTCATAAAAGCATTACATATCTAACCCATAAAAATATGTCTCAAACATTCTCATCAAAACAAACCTAAAATCAACAAAGAGAGAAAAAAACAAACAAAGAGAACAAGACATACCTGTGGATGAAGACGACCGCACGAGGATGCAAACGACGCTTTGATCGATAGAGGAGGCTAGGGTTTCAGCGTGAGATATCTAATAATGTATTAGAGTAGAACATGGTCAGAAAAAATGCTATTTTATTAATTACTAGGATAGCAATTTCATATTTCGACTTCTTTTGGTGGCTGTTTATTTCATATTTGGCCGATGCACACCCATGTCCTTTCTCTCCATCAATTTCTTTTTGTTTAAGTTATCAAATCCTTTTCCTTTGCTCCGTCTATAATTTCCAATCATCAAATCAAATCTCTACTCAAGAAATCAGTTCCTAGGTTCATATTATGATTTATTAAAATAATATGAAAACTAAAAGATAGAATGAAAACCAAGACCCAGAGAGAGAGAGAAGGAGAATAACTCACTTAGATCAGAGCATAAGGATGAAGACGACAGAGCGAAACTTCGATCGATAGAGGAAGCTAGGGTTTCTGTGTGGGTGAGACTGAGAGAGAAAGACCAAAGGATGTGGGTTTTTTTTGTGATTTTTACTTATTTTTAAACTCAAAATCCAAACTGAGTTTACCCTGGTTTAGACATGTGGGTTTCAGACCAGGTTAGATCCAGGCCAAAAACCATATACAAGAATCTGGATAACCGAATTTGGGTCCAAACCTGGATGGGTTGTCAAACTCACTAATGTCGGTATCATGGTCCATTCAAAATATCAGCATATACTTTATGCCCATGTTTAACAAAATAACAAAAAAATAAACCCAAATCAACAAAGTAATAAAAAAAAAATTCTAAAAAATTGCTTCAAATCTGAACTTGAACATTGGCAAACACTCTTGTAGATGAGCCACCACAAATAACAGAACCACATATAACACAGAAAACAGAACCAACACAGAGAACAGAACCACCACAATAATCCTATTTCTATCTGGGTTTGATCTTTTTCTACCTAAATATTGCTACCCAATCGATAAATTCGCCCAAAAATCCCATTTGACAAAACATTACAGATCTTTCCATTACAGAGGGTACAAACATACTCATAAAAGTATTACATATCTAACCCATAAAATATGCCTCAAACATTCTCATCAAAACAAACCTAAAATCAATAAAGAGAGAAAAAAACAAACAAAGAGAACAAGACATACCTGTAGATGAAGACGACGGCATGAGGATGCAAACGACGCTTTGATCAATAGAGGAGGCTAGGGTTTCAACGTGAGATATCTAATGATGTATTAGAGTAGAACATGGTCAGAAAAAATGCTATTTTATTAATTACTAGGATAGCAGTTTCATATTTCGACTTCTTTTAGTGGCTGTTTATTTCATCTTTGGCCGATGCACACCCATGTCCTTTCTCTCCATCAATTTCTTTTTGTTTAAGTTATCAAATCCTTTTCCTTTGCTCTATCTATAATTTTCAATCATCAAACCAAATCTCTACTCAATAAATCAGTTTCTGGGTTCATATTATGATCTACTAAAATAATATGAAAACTAAAAGATAGAATAAAAACCAAGATCCAGAGAGAGAGAGAAGGAGAATAACTCACTTAGATCGGAGCACAAGGATGAAGACGATAGAGCGGAACTTCGATTGGTAGAGGAAGTTAGGGTTTTCGTGTGGGTGAGACTGAGAGAGAGAAAGTCCAAAGGATGTGGGTTTTCTTGTAATTTTCACTTATTTTTAAACTCGAAACCCGAACTGAGTTCGCCCTGGTCATGTGGGTTTCAGATCAGGTCAGCCAAAAACCATACACGAGAACCTGGATAACCAAATTTCGGTCCGGACCGGGTAAAAACCGGCCCGAAAGAAGAGTCCCAGTCGAGCATTCATCCTAAAGGGAATGCAAAGTTGCAAACAGCAGAGCATACGATGGAAAGAGGTATTTATACTCTTCCATTGTTCGTTCAAAGGCATAATTTTTTTTCTTTTGTTTCTTTTGGAGTAATAAGGCATAACTAGTTTCTTAGCTTCTGATCTCAGTAGAGAAAAAAGAATCGTAAAGGAGATAATGGAAGATTTCGAGAAGAAGGTTTCCATAACAGAATCGATGGAGGCCCAAGATACCGGAGGTTTATCCGGTTCATCCAAAATCGTCCATCTACTGCGCAGATTCCTTGCAATTCAGCAGAGCAGAGCCGAAGCCTACGCCAAGCTCAAAGGGTACGTCTTCTGTTGATTGTATCTCCGAGTTTACAAGAAAATGGGGTTCCGATTTTCTTCTTCTTTTTTCCGTTCACGTCTTTTTTTTTTTTTTTTTTTTAATTTTAAATTATATATATATTTATTTATTTATTTTTGATGGCAGTGGGTTTGCCGAGTATATGGATTCAGGAGCGGAATTAGCTTATCAGCAACTTTGCAGCGAGATCACAGTAGAATTCAGTGATTGCTCGAAACAAGTAGCTGTTTCATACCCGTTTCCCTTCCATAGAATCATAATAAAATAATTGTAGTATGAATAATAATAACAATAATCTTATTGAGTTTCCACACATTTTAGGTCCTTGAAATCGAATCACTATTCCTGAATCCTGATTGCTCCCGAGTTGATCTGGCACAGTTGCTCAGGGATGTTCAAGCGCAGGAGAAGCAGAAATTGCATCTGGTAAGCCTTCAAACTCGGTAGCAGTAGTCTTTCAGTAATTTTTGCCCGAGAGGGGAAAAAAAAATCTTAAATTGATAAACAAACCTTAAACACGCTTCCTCCTGTTAATTTATATAATTCAAACAAAATGGCGGTTAGGAATTAGGAGCTCTGCCTGAATATAGATGCCTACTACGATTTCTGAGCCTTTATTTGCCGAGTTTGTTTCAATTTGAACGACTTCCTTGCATGAAAATTTGGGTTGAGCCGCTGTTTGTATGATTCTGTTTAATGAGCCTTTGTCACCCGCCTGTAGTAGTCAGGGAATGCATTCATCTTTTGAATGAAAGCTCTGTTGGAGAAATTATAACAATGATTCAAGGATGGAAATTTGCAAAGTATGGTGGCAGGTTGAACGTGTAAATAGTTAGTCATTCAGAGACTTTTCTTTTCTTTAAGCTATGGAGCATGAAGGGGAATTCTGGATTTTGTATACGAGTAAGAAGATATAACTTGACTATATGAAGTGAAGATGAATTAGACTTATAAAAAAAAAAATGAAGTGAAGATGAGTTTTGAATGATCTCATAAGCAGAGATATTTCTTGAGAAGTGCAATGCAATGTTTAATCATCAGATACAAACATGCTAAAATGCAATGCAATGTCATTTTAGCTTTATTTATGGAGGATCAATAGTCAACCTTTTGGAGTAGGATTGCTTTGTGATTTTGTGAGGCAAAGAAGATGCCATATGGAGAGAGGTTGAATGAAGATCCATGAAAATGAACTTTGAGTGCTTTGTGTGTATACCTTCCTTAAAACAAGGGGAATACTGCTTATTATTAGAATGCTGTTTCGGAGACCAAGTTTTGCCATGAGTCGCTCAATTCCCTTGGACTACTTTGTAGAAAGATCTTTAATGTTCTGTTGACCTTTTCAGTTTACTCTGTAGATCATCATGAGAAGTTGTGACCCTACTTATATTTATATTTATATTTATATTTATACATCTATTAGCCTCTTAAAAGTTTTGAAATGGAATAATTGTTACCAAGGAACTGATGTAAAGCTATTGAAAACCAATGAAACGGAAAAAATAAAAAGAACAAGAGAAGGAAAGGTCCAATATACAACTTATCAAAAAAAAAAAAAAAACAGGAAAGGCCAATGTACAGAAGTCTGGAGAAGCTTCGGGATAAACAGGCTGATTAGTACAGCAAGACTTTGAAGTGCAAAAGTGAATGGTACATGATCAATCATTTATGCACTGCCATGCACCACGCATCTGTCACTTTGTGAACTCAAAATTTTCAATCTGTTTGGGAGAACCAAAACTGGTCAAGAGTTTAAATACATGCATGGCCCTAAATGAGCAATTCAACTTGAGATTTTCCCTGCACTTTTATAGTGACAGACGAACACACGTAAAGGGAAGTGAGTGTTTTCATTTGGGATTTGATCTTGCATAGTTTTAGTTTGGCAAAACTATACTCTTAGAGATTTTTACATGTGCTTTTTGGAAACACGGTGACATTTGAAGACGTTAGTACTCTTTTTTTTTTTTTTTTTTCATTGCAACTCAAAATGTACTGGTCCTTGTTTCTTTGTTGCTGAAAACTACAAATTCCTCTTTTAGACAGCTACAATTCAGGTGTTGAAGAAGGCTGGTCGTCCCTCTGACCGTCCAGTGAGTCATGACAACTGCAAATATAAGAAGCCTATGGAACATGAATGTGTCCATGTCCACGAGATAACTGAAGCTTCTGGAACTGAGGAGGCAGAAGCAGATGCTGAGTATGATAATGCTCTCAAGGAGGCCATTAGGGGTGTGCAGGATGCAGTGACTGCCATAAACGAACGTATAGAAGAAGTTAGATACGAAATTGCAGCCCTCGAAGCTGAGTGACCTTACATCTTTATTTAGAAAGTAGCTAATTATGAAGGAGATAAAGCTGTAAGCTTATAGGAGTAGGGAAGAGCTAATGAAAAACATTGTTGCATAATTTTCAGATCAGTGCCAGTTTTAATGAATATGTTTGCTTAGCGAGTGAAATAATGTTTGGTAAGAGTGAGCCAATAAGTAAAACCTCATCTACCGTGAATGACGAACACAAAACCATCAAAACCATATCGACTGTCGAAACCCTGATGCAGACAGACTCTGACCCTTCAGAGTCCACTTCTTGTGCTGCTACCCCTACCTCTCAGACGAGAACAACTCCATCAGGTGTCTCTAACTACTACAACCGGTGCATTATCCTCATTTTCATTCAGTCTCGAGTCTCATTGATACATGTTTGTGACATGGTGATGGAGACACAGTAGGGGGCCATGGATGGAGTAGTTGGCAGATTGTCTTTTAGGTTTCCAGGAAGTGAAGAAGCCGAAGCAGATTGAGAAGGGCAGGTTCAACATATCAGCCTCCTCTGTTCTTGGACCTGATTTTGACGGTGGGATGGCTGACATGCCTAATGGCTCTTGGTGATACATGCATGCATACTAATCAGGTATAGCTTGAATGAACTGATTATCTTCTTTTCGTTTACAGTCTCTCTCTTTGGTAATGATGTAGATTCTTTGAAGACAGGAAACAAAAGATCGGTAGAAAGTTGTCCAGTCTGTGTCTAAACACTACACCATAACTATTAATCGATCCTCATAATTCTACATTTCTTTCTCACCCCTCTACAGTTTGTGAAGCTAGGGAACAAATGTTGCCAATCGTATCTGTAGGCAACTATATATATAACATAGATGCTTGCCCCTTTAATATATATATACATGAGAAATGATAGTTGCAATCGTGAATTTGCAAGTGCCGCACAATATTTTGAAAAAAATGAACAAATATATGACCTACATGAAAAAAATTAATTTTTTAGTAGTCGTGAAGGAAAATCATTTGATTAGATCCCTTACCCCCTCTCCTCTCTCCCAACTCAGATCCCATCACTTTGCTCCATTGAGCCGCCCACCCCTCTCCTTTCGTTGATGTCGGACTGGGTTCTCAGATCCCATGGATGCCACCCCCAAAGGCCCAAGCTATCCCCTCTCCTCTCTTCCATCGATGTCGCACATTGAGCTTATGGGTTTAATACTCATTCCAACAATAATGCCAACCAGTCCGACACAGCCACCACCGTCCTCGTCGGCCTCCACTCAAGAAATGGTTTGTCCCTTGTCAAAACAGAACTGACTTCACTATCTTGAGTTTGTGATTTTTTTTATTTATTTTCAACCCAAATATGCCTTTTTTATTTAAAAGAAACCACATTTTTTTTTATAAGTTTATTTATAAGAAACCACATGAAAGCCTACAGGAACCACTCTACAAAAATCTGATGAAGAAATTAGACAGCATTTCGTATGAAGTGTTGTGAACTAATTTTTAGGTATATTGTTAGAATGAGTATAGCCACCGTCGGTCTGCTGGTGGCAGCGACAGGTGGTGGAAGCAACAAGAAGAGGCACAACGTCGGGTAGGCTGGGTAGCACCGTGGGAGAGGAAAGGGAAAATATTTTAGGTTTTTAATTTTAGGTAGAAATCCCATGTGATGATCCTCATGATTTTAATTTGTGTATTGCCTAGTGTCACTTTTTAATTGGGTGTTGTTAAATTGATGAAAACAGACTTACCGCTCCAAAGCAGAACTGTATATATATTAATAATATATATATATAAATTGGCTACTGATAGAGATGCATGCCACGAATATTGTTTAAATATAGCAAGAGGGGATTCAGAGGAATATAATAGAGTGAAAAATATAAGGGAAGAAATTAGTTCTCTCAAGAGTTTTTTGTACGGTTGTACCCTTTGCAATATTAGTAATATTATTAAGAGTTAATTAAAAAAAATAGTCCTTGTAGTTTTCTATTTTTTGATAAATTAGTCCTTGTAGTTTATCCCAAAATCAAATTACTCCCCGTGTTTTTCTTTATCGAACTTTTTACTGTCTTTTTAATTAAGATGAAATTAGTTTATACACGTCGGCTCCATGTCAGCCAATCAACGTTCTGACACCTATCACTTAACTAAATCAATAAAAATAAAACTAAATAAAAAAAGCGTTAACTAAAAAAATTATTTTTTTAAAAATGTTGGTGCGCAAATAGAATTTAAGTGTCAGAGGGTTTTTTTTTTTTTTTTTGATCATCAATTGGGTACTTTCTCTGGCAAGCATCGACTTGGGCCGGCTGAACTTCGGGCCCTCTCTAAGCCTACTGCACAGTACTCAAATTTTCGAGAATTCGACCCAAACAAGCAAAAGAAATTTAATCGGTCATTCCAAAGGCCTGAAAAGCTGCTCTCTTTCCTCCCCCTCTTTTATTCTTTCTCATTGATTTTATTATCTTTAATCACATTAATTGATATGATACATTTTTAATGTCTTGTCAATTGCTTAAATAAAAACTACTTAAAATACAAAACATTAAGAACGAGAATGGAAAAAAAATTCAAGATCAAGAATAACATTTCTCAATTACATAATAAATAATGCTAGATACAAGTCACTGTTTTAAATACCGTACTGGCCATTGGTCCAGTATAAGTATTTTACTTATTTCGTACTAGTCTAAATATCGGTCGGTATTTTGACTTTTATTTTATATATTTTTTTTCATTTTTTTAAAGTACAAGCTCATTTTTTACCCCCAATTCAGGTTAGTCTATTTATAATTTATATATATGTATTTATGTATAATTTATTCATATATAAACTATTATTTTAGAATATAATTTATTCATATATCGACTATCCTGAAATGGTATACGAAACAATACCGGTATCGAAATATTTCGTTCCAGTATCTTGACCGGTACGACATCCGGTACAGTATTCAAAACATTGATACAAGTTTTAAACATGTGAGTCATTAAAAAAAAATAGAACTTACCAATAAAAAGTGAGATGTACAAAAAAGTGATTTTCTCCATTTACGTCTCAATTTTTTTCACACTTATACGTCTAGAACTTGTACAAATCATTCTCCATTAGTAGTGGTACAAATATTAATTTAGTAAATAAATTCAAAATTTTCATCAATAATATGGAAGGCATATCCACTTACCAATCAAGGTGGTTTAGGATTCAATGTAGTTCTACTTTTTATCAGTTGAAATTTAGTAATTTAGTAAAAAAAAATTAAGGGCTTTTGACATTCGAAAAATGATATATGCAGTTGTGGTTGTGCAAGCGGCGTGCAGTCGCTTTGAAAAAAATGAATTAATATGAGACCCATACGAAAAAAAAAACTAACTTTTTAATCTTGGATCCCACTCTTTTTCAAAGCGATTACGCGGCGTTTGTAATTCCACGACTGTATGTAACATTGTTCTAAAAAAAATTAAAATATATATTCCCTTAAATTTCAGAAAACTGAAAAAACAATGGGCTTATCTGGCTTTCAGATGCATCAGTTACGTAGCAATTTTTTACTACCATGAATTCATTGAATTGGCTTTTTTTTTTTTTGGAGGGGGGGGGGGGGGGGGGAACGTGTAAGGAGGCATATCATGAAAGAGTGTGGGTGAATGTCAATAGCAATGCTACAGAATGACCCAGAAGATATAAGGGAATATATATTTTCATTTTTTTTTAATAGAAAAAAAAAATTATTGAAACCCGGAAAGCATATAGACCAAATGACCTCATTGGCAGCATGGCTGCACCTCCAAGCCAAGTGTTGGGCTTTAATTAACTCAAGGTTGATTAAACCAGCTCCAACTTTAACCCCAGGTTAAACCTCCCCACTCCCCACTCTGGAATTGTATGGCCTTTTTTCAACACATACTCCATTTCCATACTTCTCCTTCCTTCCTGTGTCTCTAGCTTCCTGTTTTGGTAAACCACTTTAGGTTACCAAAATGCCGCTGCTATTCCTACCACAAGCCATTCCATTCATAAAAGACTAGGAGATATAGAGAGAGAGAGAGAGAAGAGAGATATCCATTTTTTTCTCCTTCTACATTGGTTTGTTGTTTGTGGGAAGGGAGAGATAGAATGACCCAGAAGATGAAGAGGTCTCCAACTTCTTCTTGTTCTTCTTCTTCTTCTTATCCTTGTGTTGGGTCTTGTGTTTTTCACAAATCAGAGAAGTCCAAAGCTAAACGTTCCAGGAAAAACAAGAGTACAGAAAAATGCAAGCAGGATGCAAACAGCCCAATCTCAGGCAGGAGAAGCTCAATTTACAGAGGAGTCACCAGGTCTCTCTCTCTCTCTCTCTCTCTCTCTCTCTCTCTCTCTCTCTCTCTCGTTTTGGCTTTTTGGGTTTACGTTAATCTGCATGTTACGAAATTATTGAATGATCAACAGACATAGATGGACTGGGAGGTTTGAGGCTCACCTCTGGGATAAGAGTACCTGGAATAACATTCAAAACAAAAAAGGAAGACAAGGTAATTATCTCCTCTTTTTATGAAAATTATAATTTGTTTTTTGTTTTTTTTAAGAGAATGATATGTGATCAATGAGATCGGCAATCTTTTTTTTTTTTTTTTTTTCCAAATATTATATAGCTCACAATTTTTATTTATTTATTTTATTAATAATTTATGATTATAATATATTCTTCTGTGGTCTGACTATGTTTCTTCCTGTCATTGCAACGTTCATTTGGACTTTTGCCGCTGTTTAGTTTATTTGGGTAAGTCTCTGTGAGTGCTTTCTGCATGATCTTCTTTTAAAATTTCCAATCTTTGACTTCTTAAATCTTTTCTATTCTTATCTTTATTTATTTTAATTTTTTTTCCCAGTTTGGAAAAAGAAATGCAAGAGAGGAAGAGAGAGATTCTTTTCAATTTTCTTTATTTGGGTCATGAGATTTTGGATCTCTTCATAAGGGATGGTATTCACTTTGTAAAATGTGTGTAGGGGCATATGATAATGAGGAGGCTGCTGCTCACACCTATGATCTTGCTGCCCTAAAGTATTGGGGCTCCGAGACAACCTTGAATTTCCCGGTACAAAAGTTAATTGATTAATATTATTTTTAATATAAATCTGATTTCACTTGTGAATATAATTTTCATATGCAATACAGATAGAGACATACACAAAGGAACTTGAAAAAATGCAGTCAGTTTCGAAGGAAGAATATTTGGCAACATTGAGAAGACGGAGTAGTGGGTTTTCTAGAGGTGTTTCTAAATATCGTGGTGTGGCTAGGTGTGATACATCTTTAAATCATAAAAGTTTTGTTTTTAATGTTATTATTCGTAATCCTTTAAATTATTATGTTTTCATCATTTATTTGATACAACATCAAGCATGATGATAAAAAAAAAAAAATTAAAAAAAATTTAAAAGATAATGGATGGCATTACTTTATAACCCATTTGCATGGTTTGGTAATTCAACCAAATTTCTCACATTATTCTAACATATAATCTTTTCATCAGTTCTCGCCGATCAATCGATACAACATCAGGAAGAGAAATGCTACATATCATCCTACACCACACACTTTATATATTAAAATATTATTTTTTATTTTTTATTTTATTTTATTCTTATTAAACTAATTAAATTATTCTATTTATCATCCACACATTACATATTTATTATAGAAAAAATGAAAAAAAAAATTAAAATAAGTGTGGTATGTAAAGTATGAGGATGACAAGAAGATTCTTTCCGCTATAAATAATAATTTGGATTTGAAAGCTTGGTGATTGATATTAGTTGTTGAATTTTGACAGGCATCACCATAATGGGCGGTGGGAAGCAAGAATTGGGAGAGTTTTAGGGAACAAGTATCTGTATCTGGGAACTTTTAGTAAGCTCTAAAAACTACTCTCTTTCTTTTACAATGAAAATTAGGGTTCTTGCTTCCAAGAATTTCATTTAAAAAAAAAAATAGAGAAAAAATCGTACGTGAATGGACAAAGACCAGTAAAGCTGTTAAATCATTGACATTTTCTTTCATTTCTTGTTGTTGGCCTATCTTTGTCGGTTGGTGCTGTGCAAGATATGACTTTAGTACGTAGGGAGCAGATAACACTGGTAACCGAATTATTTTTGTCTCTCACAGCTAACCCTGAATTTTGGAGATTTTATTGACTCAAATAAGAGAGTGAGACCGATAGAGATTCATCTTTCTTTCTTTCTTTTTTCTTTCTTTTTTTATTGAGATTCATCTCTTGTTTTGAGATTAAAATTCTTAAATTATTGGTGTATTTATTAATATTTTCTCCATTTTTTAATTTCTTAAAAAATAAGCATATATGTGATAAATAATTCAAATTATAACTTTATTTAGGCAGAATACATATTTAAAAAAAAAAAAATTGAGTGATGATAGATACAGTTTTAAGATGTGTAAGTTCTGTACATTTCATTAAACAAATAGAACCACTATCAAAAGATTTATTTTTTCATGTGAATCTCAAATTTATATATATATTTAAAAAAAATAAAAGTATGCTAGATTTGCCCACTTTTAAGACTATACAAATTATTTTTTAAAAAATATTTTAGATGAATTTTCTTAAAATTAAAAATAAAAATAAAAATAAAACTCTAGTTGTGGCGATCCTCAATCCCATATGATTTTGTATGGGAAACTGAGTACCGCCAACTAATTTAAGCTGACTAAATGCCAATTTCAAATTTTCAAAATCACAGGATTCAGACAGGATACCATTTTCCTTAAAGCTACACGTCAATTTCCAAGCAGTTGATGTGGTTGCAAGCTTTATACCTGACCAAACCACTTATATTTGAAAAATGCAGTTGGGTCCCCACATCTTTTTTTTTTTTAATTTTTAATTTTTACTTAATGATTAAGAAAGTTTTTATTTTTAATGATGTTGTAATTTTTTTAAATGTTTATAATGATTAAAAAAATACATGAAAATAAAAATAAAAATATACTTATTAGAACATTTTTTCCAAACATTTCAATTGTGATGGTAGTGCCACTCCTTATAATTTTCTAAGGAAATCGTTTAAATATGGTACTGGTAAAAGTCAATTATTATTTTTAATAAAAATATTTTACTTGAAAGTTACTTTTTCAGTTTTTACAGGTTTACAAGTCTTTTCCAAGTTTGCACATAGTCAAAATTAGCATAATGATTTAATTTTACCATAGGAGAAGAATTTTTAAAAAAAAAAAAAGGTAAATGAATTGGGAAGAAAGTGGGAAATTGAGACAAACTAGTCATAAAGATATAAGTTAAAGCAAAATTCTTGGTAGCATTGGTGCTTAAAAAAATTCTAATATTTAAGGTAGAATTCATAATAGAAACAACAGCCATGAAAAATGGATATAATGAGGTGTCAAAAATTTTGGCTGCCGTTTCTGCGGCCGTAGGTGTGAGTTATGCAGTTTGCATGGACGCTATCTAGGCTAGCTGGAGCCTGGAACCAGTTCTTGGACCCAAGTTGTCTTTCTGCATTATAGTGCAGAAAATGTCATAAACTAGTAATAGTTGACAGCAGTGGGGCACGGGGGACACAAGGCCCCTGCTGCTGCTGGCTTGTCCTTTCTCCCAAAAAAGGAGGTTTCATTAGTCTTCACAAAACACAACACCTCGGTAGAAAGTGATGGGCACGAGGGCTTGCATGTACGTGTAGAGGATTTTCAGGGTATGTGTCCTGTATTTGGAAAGTGGAGAGTCTAATGCTGATTTATTATTCATAAACCGTTCATTATTATTTACAGATCGTATAAAAATATATGAGATCACACAACATTTAAAACACATTTATGGCAAAAGTAACAGCTGAACTCTTTATTGCTGTACTGCTCTAGTCTGTAGGGCAAGCCCAAACGGCTGAATGGTGTACAAAACACATTTATGGGATTGAAATTTTACATTCACACTCCTAGGTTTATTGGACTGAAAATAATTTTTATTGAATTACTCGTTGTTGGTGCTAGAATCCAAAATCTGTAACACTCATGGGCGCCACGTATGGCTCAATTGCATCACATATAGCCAGGAATATTTTGTCATTTCGGTACCCTTTCATTAATGGAAGGGACACACAAAGGGATCCACTTCCCACATCCATTGGGGTCAGGTTAAGGTCAATACTATTTCTAATACTAAACGAGATAAATGTATACATTATACATTTTTACTATTGATTTAGACTCTTAGAGGGAGGTCGTAACTAACTAACATCTTAATCTGTTCATTAACCTTTTTTTTTATTCTATCTTTGAACCATTTGCTTTCAAAGACACACAGGAAGAGGCAGCGGCGGCCTACGATATGGCAGCCATAGAGTTCAGAGGAGCAAATGCAGTAACCAATTTTGATGTCGGCAATTACATTGACCGCTTGAAGATGAAAATTCCTGGCTTCAGTGCTCACAGCTTGACTCAATTACCAGCAGAATCACTTCCCATTTCTTGCACTCAATCTGAAGTAAAAGTAGAGCAACAGCCACAACATCAACTACAAATAGCTGTAGATCAACTTCATTATACACTGCTCCCTCCATGCATGGACGCCCCTACAATGGTGGTTCTGGACCATGCCAACCAGCAGGATCCATGGAGCTTTATGGATTCCGGCAGCATTGCTCCCCTCCCAGTTCCAAACCTCCTCCTAGAAAAGCCCTGTGAGTTAACAGACCTGTTCGATCACACAGGGTTTGAGGATGACATTGATTTGATATTCGAAGCAGCAGGCAGCACTCACGCCGATGCCAAATTGAATGGCATTTTGGATGATGCAGCTGGTAATGGTGGGGCTGATCAGGTTGGTGTCTCGAGGAGAATGGAGGGTGGCATTGATAATGTAATTGGGCAGGAGAGGTTGTTGTCTTGTTCTACTTCTTCCCCATCTTCAACAACAACATCGGTGTCCTGTATTTATTCTGCTTGAAGTTTTTGGTCTTTCAGAGGGGGGATTGTGGGCATTTTTAATTTTTGTTTGGAGTTAGTTGGTGGGATCTCTGTTCTGTCTAAAAACTCTGATCCATGTCCTTTGGTTTCTTCTATCTTGTTTTTGTTCATTTTTTCTATTCAAAGGTGAAAAGAATAATTAAATAAGGGAAACAAAGTGATCACCACTGCTGAGTCTTCTCCATTCACCTTTATATTTAATTAACTTTTAACAGAATAACTAGCTTTATATCCAAACAAACAAGAAAGAAAGTGTTTTTTCTTTTTCTCTCTCTCTTTTTTTTTTTTTTTAAATGAGAAAGAAAAAGACTTTTCTTGTTTCTGCGTCCTCGGTAGTCATCTCTCTCTCGATTCGTCAGCTGGTCCATGAGATCGGAGTTCTCATCAAAGAAACTAAGAACCTTTTAACAGCATTGACAATGAGCTAGATATTATCAAATCTAAAATTTAACTAGAATCTCACATTTTAGTCATATCATTAATTTTTAGCTAAATAAGTTTATATTAGACTAGTCATATTAAAGGTAAAATAATAATATAATATTATATATTTTAATAATATTTGATTAATTTTTTTTATATTTAATAAATACACTCGTATATTAATTAATAATTTTATTAAAAAATAAAATGTGATAATTTATTTCAATATAATACTTATATAATTTATTTCAAAACGGTAATTTATTTCAATTTGATAAAAAGAGAGAGAAATGTTGATGAAAAGAATAAAATAATTATATAGAAGTTGAATAGTAACTCTCCAACAATGGAGAGTCCTCAATTTACTATAGCTCAAGTGTTGAGTTTTAAACTTTTGGCTAATCTAATGTAGAAGTTTTTTCTCACATCTAACTAAAGTTTGGACTTACATTGACATTTGGTTATACTATTGTCAATGCTCTTAATAGAGATCAAACAAGACGTAATTTTCGACAGAAAAATACTAGAAAACTATGTAGGTGTTTGTTAGAATCATAAAAGTAGGTTCCATTGGGCTCTTACCGGGGGAACGTGCTGGGTGACTTGTTTTCTTTGCTTTCACTGGATCCCATTTTTGGTCTCTGAATCTCAAGAACCGTGCGTGGGAGTTGGGATTTTTGGTTTTGGAAGCGTTGGAAGCAAAAGAAACGCGTTTTGAAAAGAAGACTGGATTGAGTTCTTCAAGATTTCATGTTTCTCTAATAGACTTGGACTTGCTCTTGGAGTTTGGGGGGGGGGGGGGGGGGGGGGGGGGGGGGGGGGATCGGTTTTTTCGTAGGTGCTAGTGGTGTCAACTTGTGTTAAACTACAATAATGTGTAAGTGGAAGCCTTTGAGACTTGTAATTAGTTCTAGTGGGAACCCAAATAAGATAATTAATGCTTACAAAACTTGAAATTTTTTTAAAAAAATTGACAAAATAAGTTCATATGGTCATAAACTTATTGTATGACTATACATAGCCATTAATTAAGACTATTGAGCCATCAATTAAGACCTATCTTTAGCCATCAATTAAGACTTAAACTATACCTACTCCTTTGTACTACTATATATATGGGTATTATTCACTTATATATTATCAAGTTTTGCATTGAAGAACAACTTTTTCTCTTGCAATATTCTCTCTATTTTGCTATATCATTTCTCTTTTAGTTTCATAACACGTTATCAGTACGAAGGTTCTGACGATTTTGAAGCTAGTAGTCTTATACTTCAAGTAAGTTTTTCAATATATTATTTGCAATCTCCAATAAGAGTATTAAAAGATTATATTTATTATTATTACTTAATAAAATTTTATGTTTATTCACATAGTTTACATCTCAGTTATATCTGTGGTAAATTTTTATTCATATATTTTATATACAAGTTCTATTTACTTTTTATATTTATTATGAATTATTGATGATAAGATTCATCTTGGAATAAAAATGGAGCATTCTCGAAGGATTGCCCTAAACCAATAATTTTATTGTGTATCTCATATTAAAATTCATCTTAGAATAGAAATTGAGCATCCCTGAAAGATCTCTCTAAACCGATAATTTTATTGAGTATCTCATAATAAAAGATCATTGATTTTGTGAGATAGTTTATGTGACACCCCGTTTTTATGTGTATTTTCACTGAAGGAATATTTTAATTTAATTAATATAATAGTTCTTTTATTTTAAATTATCGAATTTTAATTAGATTTTAATTGCTGTTGAATTTAAATTTCTGTTTAATTTATTTTAGCTTGTCTTTAGATTTAAAATTAAATAGTTTTTTTTTACTAGTTAATTATTATATTTTAGATTTACGTTGTGTTTAAAATATTTTCTTAGTTTTATTGCTTTTAAACTTATTTTCGTTGGATCAGTTGTTGGACTCCAGAGGTGAGGATTGGACCCCATTTCTTTTCTTTTCTTTTTCTTTTTTCCTTTTTCCTTTTCTTTTCTTCTTTTCTTTCTTTTCTTCTTTTTTCTTCTTCTTTTTCTTCCCGTTTTCCCCCTCTCCTCGTGCGCAGCTCTTCTCTCTTTTCTCCTTCCCGTTGCCGCCACTTTGACCGCCCAGTTCTCCGCCGTCCGGCCACCGTTTAGTGCACCGCCACCACCATTCTCTTCCCCTTCCACCAGAGATCATCCTCACCAATTTTCAGAGCCATCGGACCAGCCGTTAGCCTTCGAGAGCCACCGGAAGTCGCTGCACCTGCTCTGTTTTTGCCCCTGTCGTCGGTTGCTTTCGCAGCCCAGAACCGCCGCTCGCCGGCGGTGTGGCCTACACCACCCACCCAGTTTTCTTCCCCTCTCACCGGTGAACATCCCTACCAAGTTTCACCTCCATTCGAGCCACCGTTAGCCATCACGAGCTCCTCCAAGCCATACAGTTTTTCACCGTTTCTGGCGCCGTCGCACCACCTCCGGCCACCATCTCTCCACAGTTTCTTCCCCTACCTCTTGCCGACCTAAACCACTCATTTCCGGTCTCGATACGTTGCCGGAGCAGCTCCCACGAGCTCAACTCCTTTCAGCCCATTTTTGGCCTTCGATCGCCATTTCCACCACCACCCACGGCCAAAACTCATTTCCCTTAGTTTCATAAATATTTCAAGGCCATTCCCTATCAATCCTGAGCCTTGGTTTGTCCCCGTTCAAAAGTGGATATTTTACAACCCACGGCCACAGTGTAAATTACACTGTTACGTTGCTTTTCCTCCGCCGTTTGCAACGCCGCGAGCTTTTAAAAAATACCATATAGCACTGTAAGTATTTTTCAAACTCTACTTTTAGATTTAAATATATTTTACTCTTTCAATAATTAATTGTTGTTGGTTGGCTGATTCCGGACTGAGTCTGAGGAGTTCGGGGGTCGGATGGATTGAGGACGGAGTGCTTGGTTTTAGTTGTTTGTGATTGCTTGATTTATTTGAGCCATGAGGCGTGAGTTGCATTTTGTGTATATGTACATTTTATTTATTTGAGAAAATCCCGTTTTATTGGCGTAAATGGTTTTTGGGTGCGTGTGTTACACGAGCCCAAGCCGGGATGGGTTATTATCTCGGTGGAGCTCCTCTGGTCATTCGGGAGTGGATAAAACTGAGTGACATCCCCTGGGTTGTCGCAGGGCGACGACCAGATCGCACGATACGGTAACGTTGTCGTGTCCACTCCGTGGTCCCTAGAGTGGCGGGGACTAGAGGATGGCCTGGCCAGGTACGCGCGAGGCGTGAGTCTGGGCATCGCTCGTTTAGGTGTCACATGCGTAGTCGTTACCTGCGGTGTGGCACAGAGCCAGGGTATGCGGGTGATCCCTAGGGGAGATCATGGTGCATGCATAACCGGATTATTTTTATAGTTTTCGGATGTGGGTTATTTTCTGGGACAATGGCGATGTTTGGTTTCCGAGGTTTTTGATCCATTTTCTGGGAAAATGGTAGTTTGGGCAATTATCTGGGATAATGGCGAGACTTGGTTTTAAGGATATGTTTTTGTGGGCCAAATGGGTTTTTGGCGTGCGTGTAAAAATCATGTTTTATGGCGCATGTGCATTGGTTTTTATTTCATGCATATTGTTTGAATTTTATATGTTTTTATCTAGTAGTGTTTGGAGTTTACTTACCTGCGGCACCACTTTTGGTACCGTAGATTTTGGTGCAGAGATCGAGAATGAGGAAGAGGAGGCTGAGCCCGAGGATGCGACTCCGCCAGGATGCTGATGTTATGTTTTGTATTTGATTTAAAATTATATTTGTGTCTTGTAATATTTATTTATGTATGTTTTGAATAGTTTTGTATTAATTAAGAAAAAATTTCTGGTACTTAGTTATTGACTTGCTTTTCGCTACGTATTTTTCGTGCACATTCGTCGCTTATACACACACTTGGCACACGCCGATAGGGTGATGACCCGCGATGTCATCATCCGGATGTCTCGATTTTTCCG
Organism: Carya illinoinensis; assembly: GCF_018687715.1. NCBI lineage: Eukaryota > Viridiplantae > Streptophyta > Magnoliopsida > Fagales > Juglandaceae > Carya > Carya illinoinensis. The sequence continues at coordinate 5,422,822 of NC_056765.1, forward strand.
TGTCCGTGCATGGGGATTTGGGGGCGTCACAGGTGGTATCAGAGCGGTTCGGCTCTGGGTAAACCCATATGTCCCATAGGTGGAGTACCAGAAAGTTTTAAAAGCTGGTGTTAAAATTATTTTAATTTATTTAAGTTGAATTTAACTTGATTCGATTTTATTTGATTTGAATTTATTTTATTTAATTCCTTTTGATTTGGTTTGGTTTGATTTGATTTTATTTGAATTGCAAGTATGTTGTTTATTTGTTTTATTTATTTTGTTTAAGTTGTTTTGTTTTGTTTTGTCTAGAGTTAAAAAGTGGAGTTGAGAATTGTGCTATGGCAGGAGGATGGTACTATCGAGAATCTCGTTGATAGGAAAAAAAATACTTAGTGAAGTAGAGTTGAATTTTATAGAGGTGGGTTACTTTTATAATATTGTGGCTAGAAGGGAACGACATGGATTAGGCAATTTCTTGGGAGTAGGAATGTAAGTTGCAACTAAGGAGGGGAGTTAGCTTTAAGTCGCTTAAGATGGTTGAGGTCTTAGGTTTTGTAGAATTTATGTAATGAGGCTATAGAATAGGAGAGTGTAGGTTCAACGAACTTTAAGGATTGGTTTAAGATAATTTTATCTAAGGTTTGAGGCCTTATAGATTTTAGGATTTTGGTAATTAAGGTTTTAGGTTCGACAAGCTTTGGGGGAAATAATTAAATTTCAAGTTTTAAATTTCGCTGATTCGGATGAACAATTTGGTGGCAATTGGGGTTTTAAAATTTACAAGTTTTAAGGTGAATGTTTTTGATTAAAGCCATCAATCTCGAAAATTTCAGAAAATGATTTATTATCCGTTAATGTATTAGATTTTAAAAGCTTTGGGAGCCGATTGTTCTATTATGGGGTGTAAGCTCATTGATCTTAGAAATTCTAGAAATTATTCTTATTTGATTTAAGAATTTAGAATTACATAGTTGAAGGACCAATTTATAATAAGAGTTGAGTTCTTAGTTTTACAGACTTGGGGTGCTAGCTTGATCCACTCTGGAGAGTGATTAGTTTGCAACCATTAAAATGGGGTTGATCAGAGTTTAGTTAATAATATGAAATTTTTCTGGGATACATTTCTTTGAGAATGGAAGGTAATGATTTAGCTCATATACTTCTTTGAGGATTGTAGATATTGACTTAGTTCAGAAAATGACTATTGTTAATTCGAGATTGTAGTAATCGATTTTAGGAAATGATTTTTGTCGGTTCGGAAGAAATAGATCCATTGAGGTTTTGGAAGCAATAGTTTAATTGTTGGTATTGAATTCGATTGAAGTTGAGACCTTATGTTCTAGAGACTTTTGGGAACGGATTATTAGCAGGTTTAAGGTCATTTTCAGTACAAAGCTTTAAGCGATAACTATTTGCTGATATTAAGGGTATAAGTTAAGCAGATATAAGAATGATTCATGCTGATTTGTGGATATACGTCCAGATGATGGAAATAGTAGTAATGGATTACTTGTACGTTGGAATGACTATTGGTTTCGGCTAAGGACGTATGAGATTGACACGTGATAGTGGTGAATCGATTGGAGCGTTCAGTCGAAGAGTGTTACTCAATGGAATGTGGGTTGACAATAATTGTTATAGCTCGAGGTTATAGTAACAAGTTTTAGGATTGATTCATACCGAGTTGAGGATAATAGATGATGCAGGTTTTGGGAAATGAAATTTTGTTTATTTTGAGGATAAGGTACAGATGTTGGAAATGGAAGTGATGGATCACTTATACGTTAGAATGATTATTGATCTTAGCTAAGGGTGCATAAGGGTGTATGGATTTCGGAGAGTACAAATCCTAGTCTCTTTTTGGCTTGAGAGAAGTGGCTTTGGTGAGTACTGAAGTGGATTAGATGTGATAGTATTAAATTCAATAGATTTTAACTTTGAGTTCTTAGTGAGTTGATCGGAGTGTACAGTTGATGTGGGTTACCAATTGGAGTGATAGTTGACATTTATTGTTGAGACTATCTTCAAGAATTAATTGTGACTTGAGGTCACACAGGAATTTAAATTTTGAGACTATACTTTCCTTTGGAGTTTGAGTGTCCAGTTGGGAGAATTATATACATTTTATTTAACTTGAAGAGAGATTGTTGAGTCGCCATGTGTAGTGGATAATAAAATCTTGAAAGTGGAAGTTTGGGAATCAACGATGATTAGCCTAAACAGGTACGTAAGGTAATAAGCAGTAGAAGTCAGGAGGGTAGTGCCATAGTTTTGATGGATTGGAGGTTTGAATAGCATGGCCTATCTTGAGATTTAATTTTGTATGCAATTGAAGGAAATAGTCGTGCTAATATCAGGGTTATGAGAATAGAAGTAGGTAAGTGAGTTTATAAGAAGGGTTTATTAAGGTTATCGTGAATTTAATCGTGGTTCGTAGTGAATTTAGTTATCTCTAAATTAGACGATATTCAGAATTTAGGTGATGATCTTGAAAGTGTAAGTTGTTAGGTAGGAGTTATAGGTGCTTTATTAGTTGGTCGGGACGGATTCGAGCCCTATGTTCTTTATCTTAGATGAGTTTGGCGTATTTTGAGATAATGATACTTGTTTTTAATTTGGAAGGTTGCAATTGATTGATATCGTCTTCTTTGTTGATGATCATGGGTGTCGTTGCGGAATTTTGATTTAGTTAAGGTAGCTAGAAATAATTGAGGAAATAGGAGTGATAGTTCATGATTAGGTGTGCTGATTTTGAGTAATTAGTGATGACTTAAAATTTCGAGAAGGTGCTTGTAATTGGAGAGTAATATTTTGTTTGGGCAAATTATGTTTATTGATGGTTTATTTGGGAAGTGACTATTAGGTTACCAAGATATAGTATACAATGAAAATTTCGATGATATAGCATGAAGGTTGATTGAGGTTAATACAATTCATTCTAAGAAGTAATAATTTTTAGAATTTTCTTAGGTGTGGTTTTGAAGTTCTTGACAATATGGTGATTTCAGTTTACGTGGCTGTTTTAGGAGTTCTAGACGTGATGCGTCGCTGGGAAACTAGTACGAATATGATGGAATTGCTTTAGGAGTATAATTGGAGAGATCTTTAATCATACTTGTGTGAAAATGGCTGATGGTATGATTTTCTCAAATATACTCTGAGTTGCGTAGTGTATCCTACTTGAGTACTTGGCGCTGATATTGATCTCACAAATTTCGAAGACAAAATTTATTTTAAGGGGGGAGGATGTGACATCCCGTTTTTATGTGTATTTTCACTGAAGGAATATTTTAATTTAATTAATATAATAGTTCTTTTATTTTAAATTATCAGATTTTAATTGGATTTTAATTGCCGTTGAATTTAAATTTCTGTTTAATTTATTTTAGCTTGTCTTTGGATTTAAAATTAAATAGTTTGTTTTTACTAGTTAATTATTATATTTTAGCTTTACGTTGTGTTTAAAATATTTTCTTAGTTTTATTGCTTTTAAACTTATTTTCGTTGGATCAGTTGTTGGACTCCAGAGGTGAGGATTGGACCTCATTTCTTTCCTTTTCTTTTTCTTTTTCCCTTTTTCCTTTTCTTTTCTTCTTTTCTTTCTTTTCTTCTTTTTTCTTCTTCTTTTTCTTCCCGTTTTCCCCCTCTCCCCGTGCGCAGCTCTTCTCTCTTTTCTCCTTCCCGTTGCCGCCACTTTGACCGCCCAGTTCTCCGCCGTCCGGCCACCGTTTAGTGCACCACCACCACCATTCTCTCCCCTTCCACTAGAGATCATCCCCACCAATTTTCAGAACTATCGGATCAGCCGTTAGCCTTCGAGAGCCGCCGGAAGTCGCTGCACCTGCTTTATTTTTACCCCTGTCGCCGGTTGCTTTCGCAGCCCAGAACCGCGGCTCGCTTGCGGCGTGGCCTACACCACCCACCCAGTTTTCTTCCCCTCTCACCGGTGAACATCCCCACCAAGTTTCACCTCCATCCGAGCCACCGTTAGCCACCACGAGCTCCTCCAAGCCATACGGTTTTTCACCGTTTCCGGCGCCGCCGCACCACCTTCGGCCACCATCTCTTCACAGCTTCTTTCTCTACCTATTGCCGACCTAAACCACCCATTTCTGGCCTCGATCCGTTGCCGGAGCAGCTCCCACGAGCTCAACTCCGTTCAGCCCCTTTTTGGCCTTCGACCGCCATTTTCACCACCACCCACGGCCAAAACTCATTTCCCTTAGTTTCATAAATATCTCAAGGCCATTCCCTATCAATCCTGAGCCTTGGTTTGTCCCCGTTCAAAAGTGGGTATTTTACAACCCACGGCCACAGTGTAAATTATACTGTTACGTTGCTTTTCCTCCACCGTTTGCAACGCCGCGAGCTTTCAAAAAATACCATATAGTGCTGTAAGTATTTTCCAAACTCTACTTTTATATTTAAATATATTTTACTCTTTCAATAATTAATTGTTGTTGGTTGGCTGATTCCGGACTGAGTCCGAGGAGTTCGGGAGTCAGATGGATTGAGGACGGAGTGCTTGGTTTTAGTTGTTTGTGATTGCTTGATTTATTTGAGCCATGAGGCGTGAGTTGCATTTTGTGTATATGTACATTTTATTTATTTGAGAAAATCTCGTTTTATTGACGTAAATGGTTTTTGGGTGCGTGTGTTACACGAGCCCAAGTCGAGATGTGTTATTATCTCGGTGGAACTCCTCTGGTCACTCGGGAGTGGATAAAACTGAGTGACATCCCTTGGGTTATCGCAGTGCGATGACCGGATCGCACGATACGGTAACGCTGTCATGTCGACTCCGTGGTCCCTAGAGTGGCGGGGACTAGAGGATGGCCTGGCCAGGTACGCGCGAGGCGCGAGTCTGGGCATCGCTCGTTTAGGTGTCACATGCGTAGTCATTACCTGCGGTGTGGCACAGAGTCAGGGTATGCGGGTGATCCCTAGGGGAGATCATGGTGCATGCATAACCGGATTGTTTTTATGGTTTTCGGATGTGGGCCATTTTCTGGGAAAATGGTGATGCTTGGTTTCCGAGGTTTTTGATCCATTTTCAGGGAAAATGGTGGTTTGGGCCATTATCTGGGATAATGGCGAGATTTGGTTTTAAGGATATGTTTTTGTGGGCCAAATGAGTTTTTGGCGTGCGTGTAAAAATCATGTTTTATGGTGCATGTGCATTGGTTTTTATTTCATGCATATTGTTTGAGTTTTATATGTTTTTATGTAGTGGTGTTTGGAGTTTACTTACCTGCGGCACCACTTTTGGTACCGTAGATTTTGGTGCAGAAATCGAGGATGAGGAGGAGGAGGCTGAGCCCGAGGATGCGGCTCCGCCGGGATGCTGATGTTATGTTTTGTATTTGATTTAAAATTATATTTGTGTCTTGTAATATTTATTTATGTATGTTTTGAATAGCTTTGTATTAATTAAGAAAAAATTCTGGTACTTAGTTATTGACTTGCTTTTCGCTGCATATTTCTCGTGCACATTCGTCGCTTATACACACACTTGGCACACGTCGATAGGGTGATGACCAGTGATGTCATCATCCGGACGTCTCGATTTCCTCGTGTCCGTGCATGGGGATTTGGGGGCGTCACAGTTTAAATGAGTGATACGTGTACCAAAAGCTCATTATGATTAATGTACTTGAAGTTGCATAATTGAAATTGTGTAGAAAAAAGCCACTAAAGAATATATGTTTAAAATGAATGTCTCGAATGTGTTCCTGAAGTAGCAATATCAAGTGTAAAAGTTTACAATATATTCTAAATTTATATCTGGTCTTCTAGTGGCTAAGCAAAATAATGAGTTTTAGATAAGAAATTATTAGTCACGTCCTAATAGTTCCACATCATTCCCTGAAGAGAATAATAATAAATTTATATCATTTTATTCCCTGAAGTGAAGAGAATGATGCATTTTATTCAAAGAAACTAAGAGATTGGACGTGGTAATGAATATCTTTATAATACTTTTATAATTTTCGGCCAGAAGCTCGTATTGGAAATTTATCAGTTTTCTCTTTGAGATGATATTATACAATTATTAAATCAAATATTATGATGCATCAAAATTGATATGATGTAAAATATTTGTATGTTTTCATGATTATTTTGATTATCCAAAATCAATTACGATAAATCGAATAAATTTTCATATGGACGTCCATAAAAGAACTAAAAGATTCTTTTACTATAAAGTCTTACCATTAGGAGTGGAAAGGAAAATTTTCTAGAAACAAATAAAATAAAATAATTCGACGTTATCTTGATTATCATAAGTGAACTGGAAGTTCAGATGATAATTAAATTATGGATGTAATAAGATAAAAATGTCTCATATTCTAGCTGCTAAAATCCCAGCGAAGATTGAAATCTCTGTAGAACAATTAAGAAATTTAGTAGTCTAATGAACATAAGACATGTCTAAAAGCATGTGAGACCTATTGATACAAAAGATAAAGCATCTCGAAAGAGAAAAACACAAATAATTTGGCACTTTTGAAGAGACCGTACCCACAAAATAAGCAATAAGATCCATCTAAATTTTTGTATAAAATTCTCCCATATAAACTTCTGAATAGTATAAACCTCCTGAAAAGTGCCTCCTGAAGATATTTTTCATGAAATGTCTTCCTTTGAAAAGGGACAGGTACCTGAAAATAATAAGATCTCGATACATTTAATAAATACTGGAGAAATTCTATATAGAAATAAAACCGTTGTTGACAACGTATTTTCATATAAAATAGTACTTGATATTACCAGAAATAATGAAAAAAATGAATCAAGAACAGTCAAAGAATACCGACGTAAAAATATTGGCCAAATTTGAAAGAAACAATTCCTGCAGGATTGATATCACTAGTAAAATATGATGCATATGGACTAGTAGTCCAAACACCTAAAGATGTGATGCTTGTTGAATATCAGTGGGTATTTATATAAAGGAAATGAAAATGTGATATATAAATCACGAGTCAGTTTCTTGCAGACAATTCCTGTAGAAGTGATATCACTAGTAAAATGCGATACATATGGACTCGTAGTCCAAACACCTAAAGAGGTGATATTTGTTGAATATCAATGGATATTTGTATAAAGAAAATGAAAATGTAATATATAAATCACGAGTTAGTTTCTCGCAGAAATAATATTGATATGCTTTTAAAATGGTTGAAATTATATTGAGGTTTTTATTAGTTTAAAAGTTATCAAGAGTTTGGATATGCATGATTAACTGCATATTTATATGGATAATTGGATTATAACATATATATGAAAATCCCTAAAGGATATAAAATGCTTGAAGCTTATAATCTGAATACATCCAGAAATATGTATCCTATTAAGTTTCAAAAATCCTTATATGCTCTAAAACAATCTAAATGCAAGTAGAACAAGCTATTTTCCATATATTTTCAGTATTTATATTAACTTATTGTAGTATATATAGTTGATTTAAATATCATTGAGGTTCCATAAGAGCTCATAAAAACTGTACATATTTGAAATATAAATCCAAAACCCTTGCGGTTTCAGGGGGAGATGAATGAAATTATTATTCTGAAATACCATCTCTTAAATGCAATTAGTATTTCAGATTCAATTACGATTTTGTAAGAAGTGCGCATTATTAAAGGAGAAATCAAATGGAGCACACAGAATATCTACCAGAAGATAGAAACACAAATATAAATATTTAAGAAATATTATTTTATTATCTCAAAACAAAATTACAGAAATTTGAAACTCTTCGCCTCATTCTTTAAACGCTCTTACTCCTAAAAAATTTGCATGACATTCCTATCTAAAGGAGTAGGCAATCGAAAAAAAGATTTAAGTAAGGATTTTAAATCCTATTCTCTTACTTTATTACTATTATCTTCATGTTGGACTTTAGAAGAAGTCACTGAATGATAGAAATATTCTCGTGGAGTTTGTCAACCCCACAATTTTTGAATTGTAGTCGCTAAGAAAATGCGACAATGCTTGATAAGTATTGGGTACCGAGACTCACAAACTCGTAGATAGTTTCATTATTGGACTTATTAATCAGATCATTATTGTATTGCATTATAGCACCTAAGGAATAAGCAAAAACAACTGATGAACGAGGTGCAGAATACCTCATATATTGGTCATGAGAAGATTGCTGAGCCATTGCAGAGTAAGAATAAAGAAAGAGATTGTAGAGTAAGAATGCAGACTAATTACAGAAAAGTGAACAAGATGAGATGCGAATGAAGATGAGCTGAATATTTCTTTTATAGAGAAAATTATGACAAATCATCTGTAACAGCCCGCTAGAAATTCAATTGTGAAATTTCTATTAACTTTAGGAACCTCGTGAAAACCTCATAAGTTTTCACGAATCCATTAATCGTATAGGTTTTTGTCTAACTATATAGTTAGTGTTATTATTTACTATGGTATCATAAGTGTATTTTTGATTATTGGAGATAGTTAGAAGTGTCAAAATGTATTATGGTTTGTGCCATTAGACTCGGAGGATTATTTAAAGTCTTATGGCGCAATAACATTTTTTCATATTTTCGGACAAAACGTCTGTTCAAAACTGTAGATATTATTGGATAAAAAGAAATATCTTGAGGTAAATTTCGTGAATATTATTGGGTAAAAATATTTTGAGTTCATAGATATTATTAGATAAAAATATCTTAAGTTGATGTTTTTTTTAGATATTATTGGATAGAATATTATAAGATAATCATTTATAGATTTTTTTTGGGTAGGAGAAAACTACACTCAACTCTCAAGTCCAGCCTCATCTCTTCCATATCTTATCCACAAATATCTCCAGCCATCCCTCCCCACGAAATTACTTCATTTATGCTTTCCATTGAAAGAATACCAAACACTCTCTCTCGGACAGTTTTTAGGAGTTCTTTTGCACACCCATTTCGAAGCTTTTGTAAGTGTTTTATCATAAAGTCTCCTTCATATAAGTTGTTCCTCTTTGAGTCTAGTTTCCGTAGATATATTTTTCGTATCATTCCATAGTCATTTGGTCAGTCAAAAGTATTTTTAACCATAGAAAGGTCATTCTGGGCGTGAATCTGGAGAGTATGTTATAGTTTGGAGTTTTTGACCAAGCTAATGGATAGATATTGGTCCGAAATTTTTATGGAGTATTGTTAACATGTATATATGACTATTGGTTGAGTATTTTTGCATGATTAAAGGTTTTGATGAAAGATTTTCTTAGATTTAGAAACTTAGAAACTGGAAGAGGAAAAACAGTTTCTGTTTTGAGAAAGTTTAACTCTTTGGTAGTCTAAACCTATTCTAATGACTTTGATAATTTTATTGGAGGATCCTAAACATCTTATATACATGTTATATTATTATTTTGAAGATATTTGATGTTAGTTTTAAAGATATGAAATTTTATGCAAAGAGATATTCAGATAAGCCAAAGTGTGGATATTCTTGGCTAAATTTATGTTTTGGTTAATTTCTAACCATGTGATCTTGAATTAGAAGCTTGTATATGTTTTAGGACATCTTTTTAAACCATGTAATGGTTTGGTTTGAAGATCATATATTTATAAGTCATAGATCAAGAGATTTATCAAAACTAGTTGAGGAAAAAGTTTCTGTTTTTGGACTAAGTGTAAAACCAAAAAACTCCAAATATTATTTTGTGATTTTGGTGACTTTAGTTTGATGATTTAAAAGCATGGTTGATGTTAGGATGATATTATGAATATGTTAGAAGTAAGATTTGATTTTTGAAATTCTTGGAGATGTTTTGATTTAAGGTCAAAACTTGTGATTCAAGTGCTTGGATCTTTTTACAAAAAAGTTTGGTGTTGATTATTAGCTTTTTCTAAATGGATGTTTTAAGTATGGTTTTGAACTAAGGATTGGAAGATGTTTGTTGCAAAATTTTGGTTTAAGCATGAGTTTTGAAATTGGAAGGAATTGCAACAAAAATAAAGGGAAATGACCTATGGATGTTTCAACCATAGTGTGTTCTTCATAGTTGTGTTTTGTTTTAAATTTTTCTGAGTTGATATTTAAGTTTAGGATAAAATTTACATGAGGAATGTAAATTTTAGAAACTTTTAGAGTTAGTATGCAAAATCCTTAAGTTATGGGTAAAACGGTCATTTTCCCACATGTAGAGAGTAAAATGAAAATTTTACTCTTTAAGTTAGTATTTTCCATATTTCAAATTATTAGTGATTTAGTTCTAACTTTTAGAATCACTAATTACAGTTCCTCGTGATCGCATTTGAAGTTTTATAAGAAACGCGGAGATCGAGGTAAGTTAGCTTTTAACTTACTAGCAGTCTATTGTGTATGTGTGCTAAGTAAAAGAACTACAGTGTATGTATGTATGTTATCATATGTGTCATGCCATGTCAAGTTATCATGTAATTGTCTATTATACAGAATTTATTCTGTCATCAATTTTTATCTGTTACATAATATATTCTGTTATGTATTACTGTACATTACAAGTACGTCATGCTAAATATGTCATCTATTACATGTAAGTCAAGTCATGTAATATTCACTGTTGCAAGTATGTCATGTTAAATATGTTGTCTATTATATGTTATGCCATGTTACGAAATGTTTCTAACTCAAGTTGGTCATGTATTCTAAGTTATGTTCAAGTCACGTTATGTTACGTCAGGAATTCAGTCCTTTCGTATTCCAGTCACATTTCATCTTGAGTACATTATGATGTGTAGAATACATGGGGCCACAACAACTGTGGAGTATGTATTTTTATTGTTAAGTCAAGTTTGTGTAGAATACATGGGGCCACAACAACTGTGGAGTATGTATTTAACTACAATTGTGATGCGTAAAATACATGGGGCCACAACAACTGTGAAGTATATATTTTTCATGTTAAGTCAAGTTTGTGTAGAATACATGGGGCTACAACAACTGTGGAGTATGTATTTTTAATGTTAAGTCAAGTTTGTGTAGAATACATGGGGCCACAACAACTGTGGAGTATGTATTTACACGTAGAATACATGGGGCCACAACAACTGTGGAGTATGTATTTTTCACGTTAATTCAAGTTTCAGAGCAAGTTCATGCTAAGTCAAGTTTCAGATCAAATTCATGTCAAGTCAAGTTTAGTTCATGATTCAATTTAAGCTATGTCAATTATACTATGTTGTACGCTAAATTATACTTTAATTACTTATGAATTTGATTATGCATTTATGCTTTTACTGTCATACATGCATCATTAGTCTGTATGGAAGTTTTTTGTTAACTTGCTGAGATTTGTAATCAAATCTCACTGTGGTAGTCCCAACTACCATTCCCCCCGAATGGTAGATCTTGTTACAGGACCTGAAGGAAGATCAGGAGCTGACCAACTAGATACAGTCGACTGAACGACGGTGCGTCGTTAAGGTTAATATAGTAGTTAAATTACTACTTGTACGATGGAGTTGCATCTCCAGTACTTTTAGATCATAACTATTTTGGAATAGTTCTGTGATCTTAGTTATTCAATGTATCTTTATATATGAAGTATGTTTTAAGTATTTGGGATATTTTAATTTGGTGCATAGTATTGCTAAAGAAAAAAATTATCCGCTGCGAATATTGCATAATGTTAGATGCATGTTAGGATTATTGCATCTTATATGTCATGAACGGGGGCAGGTAACCTTGTGTTGCATGTCTCGACGCTTCAAATGTCCGTCCAATCCCAAACGGAATTTGGGGGCGTCACAGGGTGGTATCAGAGCAATACGTCTCTGGGCAATAAATCCACATGTCCTTAGGAAATGCACCAAACATTAGGTTTGAAATTTTAGTCGTCATTAGGCTTGAATTTCTTAAGGTATGAAAGGTAGTATGTGGTTTTAATACATATACTCGTATGTTTCAAGAAGGGACACATGACTCGTGATAGAATACCTCGGAATCCTAAGGGAGATAACAATCAAGAGGATCAGAATTTCTCGATGTATGAAAGATTAGTTGAGGTAAACATAGTTAATGTTGATCTGATTGCAATTGATGGTAGTATTGCATTATTGTTATTTTGGAGTAGGTCAAGTCATTGGAGTTGGTAAATTGTACATTGTTTGATTCAAACGGGTCATTGTTTCTATTAATTGTGGTGCTTGAGAATTCAGCTTGGAAGCTAAATTGTTACCCTAGTGGTAAGAGTAACAATTTTCATTAGAAGTATTATTGTTCATACCAATGTAGATATAGAATACCTTTTAGTAATATGAGAAAGGATATGTAGGATTGATAAATGGTATTCCACATATTTGGAGAATTGTTTTGATTCTGAGAATACGATAGAAATTGTGTTTGGAAGAGTAATTTGATTGGGAGAAACTTTAGCCTTAGTAGAATTTACTTATGATAATAGTATTACCACGCCGCCAGTAAATGATTTCTGGCAAAGCACTATCTTTATGGATACATAGATCGATCTTCTTTTGAAGACTATTATATGGAGAGAAAAATCTTGGTCTTGAGGATTTATGTGAACATTAGGAACAAATCATTTAGAGTTAGAATAATTGATAACTTATGATGGATAGAAGAGTTATGACAATCATAAGAGAGAAAGTTTCAAGTTTAAGTTATTAACTGGTCAGTTATCAAAGTACCACCTAGGAAGATGACTGATTGTTGCGATTATAAAGAAGTAAGTTAGTCCTAGACCAGTAGAACTCCTTGAGGTTTTTATTAACTTGAAGATTACTGAAAGTTTGGATATGCATGATTAAAAGCATATTTATATGAGTCATTGGATCATGTCATATATATGAAAATCCCTGAAAGAAATAAAATGGAGTACATAAAACATATACCAGAAGATAGAAACACAAATATGAATATTTGTGAAGTATTATTTTATTATCATAAAGCAAAATTACAGAAATTTGAGACTCTTTGCCTCAATCTTTAAACGTTCTTGCTCTTCAAAAATCTGCATGCCTCTCCTATCTAAAGGAGTAGCCACTCGAAAAGAAGAGTTAAGCAAAGATTTTAAATCTCTGTTCTCTCGCTTTACTGCTTCTATCTTCATGTTGGATTCCATAAGAAGCCTCTGAAGGATAGAAATACTCTCGTGGAGTTTGTCAACCCCACCAGTCCTGGATTGCAGTCGCTGAGAATATGCGACAATGGCTGATGAGTATCGAGTACCGAGACTCACAAGCTCGTAGATAAGTTCATTTTCTGACTTATTAGTCAGATCATTATTTGATTGCATAATAGCACCTACGGAAGAAGCAGAAATAACTGGGGAACGAGGTGCAGAATACCTCATGTTTTGGCAATGAGAAGATTGCTGAGCCATTGCAAAGTGAGTAAGCAGAAAGAGATTGCAGAGTAAGAATGCAGACTAATTTCAGAAAAGTGAAGAAGATGAGATGAGAAAGAAGATGAACTGAGTAATCCTTTTATAGAGAAAATTTTGATGAATCATCTCTCGTGAAGCATTTCTGTACAAGAGATAAGAACAAAGTAGTGTCATAGCTATGCGGCGCCTGACAACTACAGAAAACCTATAAAAATCACGCGGATCAGAGTTGTCTGGTCTAAAACAGAGTGCCACCGATTTTGTTAAAGAGAGAGAGAGAGAGAGAGGTTAACGGTTTAATTTTGATGAATTCTATACTAACTATGGTATTTACAAGAACATTTAAACTATATCACATATGCTTTTCTAAAGAAGAGTTTCGGCAGATTAATTACTTAAAGTTTTAGGTTTGGAGAGAATGTCGTTACAACTTGGCCAACCTTGTGCAAAGAAGTATAATCTAATTGTTGATTTAAGTAAGAGAGTTAAGGAATGACATAATCTCAAAGACAAATATATACGGGATAGACAGTAGGTTGGTAAGCAACACATCCTCATTAAATTGCTACTTCTTATTTAATTCGATTTCGAGGACGAAATCTTTTTTTTAGGAGGGGAGATTGTAACAGCCCGCTAGAAATTCAATTGTGAAATTTCTATTAACTTTAGGAATCTCGTGAAAACCTCATAAGTTTTCACGAATCCATTAATCGTATAGGTTTTTGTCTAACTATATAGTTAGTGTTATTATTTACTATGGTATCATAAGTGTATTTTTGATTATTGGAGATAGTTAGAAGTGTCAAAATGTATTATGGTTTGTGCCATTAGACTCGGAGGATTATTTAAAGTCTTATGGCGCAATAACATTTTTTCATATTTTCGGACAAAACGTCTGTTCAAAACTGTAGATATTATTGGATAAAAAGAAATATCTTGAGGTAAATTTCGTGAATATTATTGGGTAAAAATATTTTGAGTTCATAGATATTATTAGATAAAAATATCTTAAGTTGATGTTTTTTTTAGATATTATTGGATAGAATATTATAAGATAATCATTTATAGATTTTTTTTGGGTAGGAGAAAACTACACTCAACTCTCAAGTCCAGCCTCATCTCTTCCATATCTTATCCACAAATATCTCCAGCCATCCCTCCCCACGAAATTACTTCATTTATGCTTTCCATTGAAAGAATACCAAACACTCTCTCTCGGACAGTTTTTAGGAGTTCTTTTGCACACCCATTTCGAAGCTTTTGTAAGTGTTTTATCATAAAGTCTCCTTCATATAAGTTGTTCCTCTTTGAGTCTAGTTTCCGTAGATATATTTTTCGTATCATTCCATAGTCATTTGGTCAGTCAAAAGTATTTTTAACCATAGAAAGGTCATTCTGGGCGTGAATCTGGAGAGTATGTTATAGTTTGGAGTTTTTGACCAAGCTAATGGATAGATATTGGTCCGAAATTTTTATGGAGTATTGTTAACATGTATATATGACTATTGGTTGAGTATTTTTGCATGATTAAAGGTTTTGATGAAAGATTTTCTTAGATTTAGAAACTTAGAAACTGGAAGAGGAAAAACAGTTTCTGTTTTGAGAAAGTTTAACTCTTTGGTAGTCTAAACCTATTCTAATGACTTTGATAATTTTATTGGAGGATCCTAAACATCTTATATACATGTTATATTATTATTTTGAAGATATTTGATGTTAGTTTTAAAGATATGAAATTTTATGCAAAGAGATATTCAGATAAGCCAAAGTGTGGATATTCTTGGCTAAATTTATGTTTTGGTTAATTTCTAACCATGTGATCTTGAATTAGAAGCTTGTATATGTTTTAGGACATCTTTTTAAACCATGTAATGGTTTGGTTTGAAGATCATATATTTATAAGTCATAGATCAAGAGATTTATCAAAACTAGTTGAGGAAAAAGTTTCTGTTTTTGGACTAAGTGTAAAACCAAAAAACTCCAAATATTATTTTGTGATTTTGGTGACTTTAGTTTGATGATTTAAAAGCATGGTTGATGTTAGGATGATATTATGAATATGTTAGAAGTAAGATTTGATTTTTGAAATTCTTGGAG
The DNA here is from genome assembly GCF_018687715.1 of Carya illinoinensis. Lineage (NCBI taxonomy): Eukaryota > Viridiplantae > Streptophyta > Magnoliopsida > Fagales > Juglandaceae > Carya > Carya illinoinensis. Next base: position 5,438,240 of record NC_056765.1, read on the forward strand.
ATGTTTTGATTTAAGGTCAAAACTTGTGATTCAAGTGCTTGGATCTTTTTACAAAAAAGTTTGGTGTTGATTATTAGCTTTTTCTAAATGGATGTTTTAAGTATGGTTTTGAACTAAGGATTGGAAGATGTTTGTTGCAAAATTTTGGTTTAAGCATGAGTTTTGAAATTGGAAGGAATTGCAACAAAAATAAAGGGAAATGACCTATGGATGTTTCAACCATAGTGTGTTCTTCATAGTTGTGTTTTGTTTTAAATTTTTCTGAGTTGATATTTAAGTTTAGGATAAAATTTACATGAGGAATGTAAATTTTAGAAACTTTTAGAGTTAGTATGCAAAATCCTTAAGTTATGGGTAAAACGGTCATTTTCCCACATGTAGAGAGTAAAATGAAAATTTTACTCTTTAAGTTAGTATTTTCCATATTTCAAATTATTAGTGATTTAGTTCTAACTTTTAGAATCACTAATTACAGTTCCTCGTGATCGCATTTGAAGTTTTATAAGAAACGCGGAGATCGAGGTAAGTTAGCTTTTAACTTACTAGCAGTCTATTGTGTATGTGTGCTAAGTAAAAGAACTACAGTGTATGTATGTATGTTATCATATGTGTCATGCCATGTCAAGTTATCATGTAATTGTCTATTATACAGAATTTATTCTGTCATCAATTTTTATCTGTTACATAATATATTCTGTTATGTATTACTGTACATTACAAGTACGTCATGCTAAATATGTCATCTATTACATGTAAGTCAAGTCATGTAATATTCACTGTTGCAAGTATGTCATGTTAAATATGTTGTCTATTATATGTTATGCCATGTTACGAAATGTTTCTAACTCAAGTTGGTCATGTATTCTAAGTTATGTTCAAGTCACGTTATGTTACGTCAGGAATTCAGTCCTTTCGTATTCCAGTCACATTTCATCTTGAGTACATTATGATGTGTAGAATACATGGGGCCACAACAACTGTGGAGTATGTATTTTTATTGTTAAGTCAAGTTTGTGTAGAATACATGGGGCCACAACAACTGTGGAGTATGTATTTAACTACAATTGTGATGCGTAAAATACATGGGGCCACAACAACTGTGAAGTATATATTTTTCATGTTAAGTCAAGTTTGTGTAGAATACATGGGGCTACAACAACTGTGGAGTATGTATTTTTAATGTTAAGTCAAGTTTGTGTAGAATACATGGGGCCACAACAACTGTGGAGTATGTATTTACACGTAGAATACATGGGGCCACAACAACTGTGGAGTATGTATTTTTCACGTTAATTCAAGTTTCAGAGCAAGTTCATGCTAAGTCAAGTTTCAGATCAAATTCATGTCAAGTCAAGTTTAGTTCATGATTCAATTTAAGCTATGTCAATTATACTATGTTGTACGCTAAATTATACTTTAATTACTTATGAATTTGATTATGCATTTATGCTTTTACTGTCATACATGCATCATTAGTCTGTATGGAAGTTTTTTGTTAACTTGCTGAGATTTGTAATCAAATCTCACTGTGGTAGTCCCAACTACCATTCCCCCCGAATGGTAGATCTTGTTACAGGACCTGAAGGAAGATCAGGAGCTGACCAACTAGATACAGTCGACTGAACGACGGTGCGTCGTTAAGGTTAATATAGTAGTTAAATTACTACTTGTACGATGGAGTTGCATCTCCAGTACTTTTAGATCATAACTATTTTGGAATAGTTCTGTGATCTTAGTTATTCAATGTATCTTTATATATGAAGTATGTTTTAAGTATTTGGGATATTTTAATTTGGTGCATAGTATTGCTAAAGAAAAAAATTATCCGCTGCGAATATTGCATAATGTTAGATGCATGTTAGGATTATTGCATCTTATATGTCATGAACGGGGGCAGGTAACCTTGTGTTGCATGTCTCGACGCTTCAAATGTCCGTCCAATCCCAAACGGAATTTGGGGGCGTCACATCATCTCTATTGCTTCATTGCATCTCTTGTGAAGCATCTCTCTTTAAAAGACAAGATATATAGCATCATAATTTTGCAGCGCCTGACAGCTACATAAGAGTTGTAAAAGCATGAGGTATTTGTTTGGTCTAAAAAGATGGCCACCGTTTTTGTTGAAAAATGAGATTAGCGGCTTAATTTTAATGACTTCTCCACTAACTATGTTATTTATAAGAACTCTAGAAGAGCAACTCCAGAAGAGTAGTGAATTTAATAATCTTGAATCTATATGGTGAATTTGTTTACCAAAACATTATCAACTATATCATTTAAAGAGTTGGTACATAATATTGAGATGCATTAACGCAAAGGCCTTTCATTATAAAGTCTTAAAGTACTTTTATATGGACAAAGTTCATCCCATGAGTACTCCAATAGTTGCTCGATCATTTGATGAGCAGAAAGATTCATTTTGTTCTTGTAAAGACAATGAAGAAATTCTTGATCCTGAAATACCTTATCTCAATGCAATTGGAGTCCTGATGTATCTTGCAAATTGTACTCGGCTTGATATTGCATTTTCAGTTAATTTACTTGCAATATATAGTTCCGCACCAACTCGAAGACATCATTGGAATGACATTAAACATGTCCTTCGATATCTTCGAGGTATAGTTGATATGAGATTATTTTATTACCATGGTTCAAGTCCACAATTAGTCGAATATGTGAATGCAGGTTATCTTTCAGATCCACACAGAGGTAGATCTCAAACTGGATATGTATTTACTTATGAAAATTTTGCTATATCATGGAGATCTGTCAAGCAAACATTATCTGTTACCTCTTCAAATCACTCAGAGATCATTGTAATTCATGAAGCAAGTCGATAATGTATTTGGCTAAGATCAGTGATTCAACATATTTAAGAAAAGTATGGCCTTCCAGTGATTAATGATAATGCAAAATTTTATACGAAAATAATGCTGCTTGTATTACTCAAATTAGAGGAGAATATATCAAATATGATAAAACCAAACATATTTCACATAAATTCTTTTATACCTATGAAATTCAGGAGAAATGTGAAATTAATGTCAAATAGATACGATCAAGTAATAATCTAATAGATTTATTCAGAAAAGCATTACCGACTGTAACATTTAAGAAGATTGTGCAGAACATTAGAATGCGAAAACTTGAAAACCTATTATCATGCAGTTTTCAGGAGGAGTAATGTCTTGAAGACTTATCCTGATTGTACTCTTTTTCCTTCGCTAAGGTTTTATCCCACTGGATTTTCCTTTGCAAGGTTTTAATGATTTAATCTTAAAACACTTGACGACATACATGAATATTGTACTCTTTTTCCTTCGCCATTGGTTTTTTCCCACTGAGTTTTTCCTTTGCAAGGTTTTAACGAGATATATTCTTTATATATAGTCATCCAAATGAGGAGTGTTATAAACTTATTGTATGACCATACATAACCATTAATTAAGACCATTAAGCCATCAATTAAGATCTATTTTTAACTATCAATTAAAACTTAAGCTATACCTACTCCTTGTACTCATATATATATATATGGATATCATTCATTTGTATATGATCAAATTTTGTATTGAAAAACAACTCTCTCTTATAATATTCTTTATCTTGCAATATTCTTTCTATTTTGTTATATCATTTCTCTTTTAGTTTCATAACACATATAACACTATTATTTAATTTTTCATTCATTCAATGCCTTTTTCGAATGCAGAGAAAATCTAACTGATTCCCTAAATGTCTTTCTGAATATTTCTCAATGTCTCAATCTTGAGAAGCAATGATAGCCACACAACATATTGCAAAATAAAGATATTTTTATAAAATATATTATAAAAATATCCCTCATTTTAAAACATTATTGTGTGAAGTGTTGTAAGAAGTAACGTATGTTTATCATTTTTCTCAATTCATACCCATCATTCTTTGAAAAAGGTAGTAGAGACACAGGCGTTGCAAGTGTTCCTCACATATAGCATTCATGTACCATGTCAATACCATCTAGTGTTCCATTGATAAAATTGGTCTAGTTGCAGTTACTGTTTTTTTAACTTTTCCATTTCCACGTTCAGTTTTCAGAAAGTTAGGCTCCGTCTCTTATCTCCCAAACTGAAGATGCATCATTTCCATATTAGCATATATTGGAAACTCATCTCTATATGCAACCCTCCATATCTTTTTACCCAATGAACATTGCATTTATTCTGTATTTTTGCTGTCAGTAGATTGTGACATGTTCTTCTATTTGAAACCTGCGATGCTTTAATTTTGTTTCTTTATTTTTTTTTTTCTCGGCACAACTGCGAGTTCTCCATGCTTTGACTATGCTGTTCCGATTCAGTCAGTTGGCTGCTGCTTCTCCCGGTGAAGGTGAACATCATGCAAAAATATAGAGATTTGCGTCAACTGGTGCATGATCCTGCAAGTATGCAACAATAAAGACAGGCCAAGGATGTTTTCTTTTTTCTACAAGGCATCAGTGAAATTTACCGGAATGTTTCCAATGGTCTTCAAATGTCAACCCAATTGCAATTGCTTATAAAAGTATAGTTTATACTTGGCAAGTCATCGGTGAAGGTTTTTGGCCAGAAATTCACAAAATTTTCTAGAATTCAGACTTGGGATCAACTGAAATGAACAAACCCTGGTAGTGCAATACGCCATCTAGTAATCAATAATATACCTCATTCACCCAATTACAAGGCAATTTAAGAAATCTTACGGCATTTGATCTGGCAAAATCTGGCAGCATATGCTAAGTCATCTGCTCAGGTCCCCGGGTACTTACTGTAAATGAAAGTTCAAAGCAAACAGAAGCTGGGAATTCTCGATGGAAATGGAAGCCATCACTCCTAGAATAAAGGCACCCAATGCAAATAACGTCGAAAGTAGTTTATACTTTGATGAAGAAGGGACCCATGCAATCATGCGATTGGAGGAAACGCATATCAAGTGAAGCTTTACAAACTCCGATAGTCTATCACCGTGACTTCATCCTCCAGAGCATCCAAATCTTGATAACTGCACCACCATCATAACAAACACCACAATCAGGTATATATGACAATGCACACACTCAAAATCACAAATCAGAGAACTACAAGCTACACGGTGAACTGGAAACTACAAACTATAGAGCTAAATTAACAAATCACCGGCCAACATCACATCATCATCATCATCACCACCACCATAATAATAATAATATTAATAATAATAACAATAACAAAGCAATTTTAAATCCGCTGGAATTAAACAATCTAGTAGTGCTACCCTAAACCATTCACCATGATAACATTATGTGTTAGAGTTCTAGAAAAATCAGTCAAAAGGTTCCCAAATCACCATCAGTGACCAGTTGCCAGTTGTGATTTTTGCCAAAAAGTTGCAAGAGAATCATTCTCTTCGCAACATTGGTAAAGCATGGGCCTGGTCTTAACAATAATTTAATTACTGCCTTTTTAAATACTCAATTTCAGATTAAGAAATGGTGAAGGCTTAAGCAAAGAAGCTGCTAGTGATATCTAGTCTAATTGTGAACCAACAAACATTAGAAATCCAAAAAAGAAACATGAACCTTCGCATGCGTCGAGGGTCAGATCTAAAAGCAGGGGGGGCAAGAATTGGTGTTGGCCCTCCAACATTAGGACCATGCCGCATGTTCCTACCACTGCCATCATAAGAAGATGGCCCCCCCTGCTCCCGTAACATCTGCATTGCAACTTCTGGGGGAGCAGGAACAAAGGGACCTAAAGGCCTGCAATGATTAGTTCAGGTTAGATTTAAAATTAATTGCAAAATTAATTGTGCTTCAGACGAAGAAGGTTAAAGCATTATATGGAAGGGTGACCAACCCGGCACCAGGAACAGGCATAAATATTGGTGGGGTTACATCCGAGGGAAAGGGAGTGACAGCACTCATGCCTTGCCCACTATATGCATCATACATTGACTCATCATGATTCCCCAATTCGAGAATGCCACGTTTAGACTGTCGATCATGGGAAGGGGAATTCTCAGTCCTATCAAACCGTTCACCATCGGTAACCCTTTCAATCCGTTCATTATCCCTACGATTACCACGATCATCTCTCAATCTACTATCCAGACCCAGTCTCCGCCTCTGTGGCTTGTCCTTCTGAAAATAGTTCATGTAATTCATCATGAAAGATAACTCTCAGTAATGATTAAAAAGGCACCATCCAAGTATACAAAAACTATACATTAGATACATCTAGCTAGAGAAAGTAAAGTGGTCAAGAAAATTTTGAAAGATAATTTATTAGGTCAATCCACTTGGAGGTCACTGCATGACGTGCATGACATACAGCATGAGGGATACCTGAGGTTGCTGCATGACAGGTGTTCCACCCGGAGCATCTGGATCACTGCATACATAATAAGGTATTCATCATCTAATTCATAAAATACTGCCAACATTTACAATAACAAAGAAACACTTACTTTATGTAGTTTTGGAAATATAGATCCTCGCGCACTTTTGAGGTCAGTTCCATCACAAGTTCTGGGTGTTTAAGTTTGAGATGTTTATGCACAAATTCAGCAGCATGGAAAAGCTTTGTACAGCCCTTAGCTCCACAGCCATACTTCCATCCGTACTTTTCATCTCTTATTTTCCTTACATGTGGATCTAAAGCTTCAATAGCTGCTGCATCTATCTTATCCTTAGCAGTCATTAGTTCCAAGGGATCCTGACCTCTCAACCTTTCTTGCCAAAATGAGTCAAGTTTCTTTTCCCAGTCCGTACCAGATTTAGTTGTTTCTTCATAACTCTTTCCTTCTGGCCTTATATGCCTAAAACCCTTAGCTTCATTAGTTTCAGACATGCCGTAGTAATCTAAACCATGGATGCGCCAAAGATATGTAATTAGTGTGTCCAGAAGCTCAATGCCCTCTAGGCCCTTAACAGATGTTAAGCCTCGTATAATTATAATCGGGCCGACAGATCCACCATGAGACTTACCACCACCTGTTCTATCATTATCGACGCTGCTTAAGATATTATTTTCAATGCCCTTTTCGGAATCGAGCTTGCGTACGAGGGCCTGAGCTTGTTCAATATCTATATGTATTCGTCTAGGCTCAGAACTGACAGGGGGAGCCTTAGGAGCAGCTGAAAAATCGTTTTCTTTAACTGGTCCCCTTACATGTCTTCTTCGATTACCACTAGCCTCTGCTTCATCATCAGAGGCTTGATCGCTTGGTAGTCCTGATTTATTTGATGGGACAGCATTAACACCAGGAGTTCTGCATCACAAAATTCAAAATATGCATCATAGCCAGGACCCAATTTTCTGTTTTTTAATCATTTTCTCCTTTTCAATTAATTTTTAATTGTTGAGAGAGAGAGAGAGAGAGAGAGAGAGAGAGAGAGAGAGAGAGAGAGTACATGTCAAGTGTTCCACTCTGCAGATCAAGCAAAAAATCCTTCGCCACCCGTCGAGCAAGTTCATTCCTCCTAAAGGGCATAAAAGTTAGCAAAGACTTTTAGATAAGTTTGCCCAGATAAATACCCTCAAAAGTCAATTTAGCCCACAAATTAATCCAGGTATGCTCAATTCGTATTTGTGTTCACACACGTACATGTTAATACACATACACACAGAAAAACCCTTCACGAACACAAACCTTTTAACCATACCAAGATCAAATGATGCCAAAAGAATTGTGCTCTTTTTTTATTTAAAAAAAAAAAATCCAGACAGGAATCAGTACAACCCACCTTTCAATGACAGTAAGTAGATTGGTCGGATGATACTTGTCTTTCAACCTTCATCGACGGATAAATCTAATTAGTAAAAAAGAAAATCTGTATCTATATAAACAGCTAATATTATAATTTTGTACATCAATGAACCATAACAGTCAAAATAGCGACAGCTAAATTCAACACCACAAGAAGAGAACCTACCATTCCTCATCTTTATGAGCATCAAAGAAAGTACGTTTCTGAGTAGAAATGTACTCTGATTTATATTCTTGATACCTAAAATCCAATACACAAATTATTTATTAATAAAAATAATCTATCAATTAGTGAATGCTCAGATGAAAAACCATTTCAAACTTATTTACTTTCTAGAATATACCTACGCTCAGCTTCGGCAGGTAAGATATCATCTTCAAGCTCCTGAATGAATTGCTTATAGGACATCAACCCCTCCCTGAAACAATTATCATAATGCATCATATTAATAAATATCAACACCTGACGTCTTCAATAAAAGTGAAACAAGGATAACCAAGACTACCTGCCATCAATTATAGCAAAAAGGCATTTACAAACCCACCGCACCCCAAGGAGGAAAACAAAAGAAGGTACTTGAAAAATGTGAGAGCAGTTAAATACTTTTTGATGAAAAAAGACTGCTATGTCAAAAGAAGCCTAACAAAACTTGATCGTTCCAAATATAGGAACAGCAGTGGAGTGGGTCTGCATCTAAACATGAGGTATGACTACTGTGTGGGTTCTAAAGTTCAATGGAATTAAGAAATGTCTTCCACGTGGCTCAGAGGGTGTGTCAAAAAAGGTCTTTTTAGTTGTGAGATTTCTAGCATCCAGAGGAGTATGATCACAGGAAATTCTTCAACAGATTCATTTTGGACGAACGCAAATACTCCCACTAACTAAATTCAATAAAAGCAATTCACAAATGTCTCTGGACCAAGTTTCTTTATATTCTAATGCAGCTCCTATTAAATTATCACCTCATTGTCTCCACCCGAAAGACTGACCCGATAATATACAGGTGTATTTGGGTGTAGCTATATACTTTTAGTTGTCTAGGGAAAAATAGTAATATTCAGGACGTGGTTAAAACTTGAGCCACCTAACCACAAAGGTCTCATAGTTCCCAGGCTAAACTTGCAAAGAACACGGTAAATATACAAGTTACGGGAAAATTTTCCAAGAAAAAAAAGAAAAAAAGAAAAAAGAAAATGACAGCTTCCTAGTGGAGCCGCTCAGTTGGAAAACAATCTAGGAAACATTACTTTAAAGCTTAGTCAAGGGGAGTTCAACATCCATCATCCAACTAATCTTTTACCATTAAATGGACCACGTCCAGTGAAATAGTACAATCTCAATACAGCTACACTTACCAAACCCCCTTTTCTGAATTCAAAGTAATTCAAGTGTCTATGCATCAAAAGTGTTTCACACTAACAACTAAAAATCGCCCTTAATCCCAAAAGAAGGGCAAAAAATTGTGCTAGTTTAAAGTGTAGAAATATATGTACTGTTTCATGACTATTTTAACATAATACATGCACAAAACCAGCCCACAATAATCCTCTCTAAAGAAGTTCTCTAAGATGAGGATCTTTTCCATTGCACAGCTTCTTTGGGCACCTTTAAGGATCAAATGCTTTCCCATTAGAACATTTTTACGGTGGGTACATCTCTGAAAGCCTTTTAAGTGTTGAAAACATAATATATTGAGACGAATAGTAGGGCTTCCTAATAGTGGAGAGAACACCATGCTCGAACTAACTCTGCAGCAAAAGGAAGCTGCAAATATGACGAAGGCAATTGCTCAAATAATACGAACTAGCATAATATGGCATTCAAATATTTTTATAGTTTTTAATTTTCTCAACATTTCTGTCAAAATTAAAAAGTAAAAAAGGGAAAAGCCGAGTCCATAGGTATTACATTTTCCATTAATACTGAAGGATACTGACATAGTACAGCTTGACAGATCCAATGCCTAGACTTAGCTTTAAATCATGCAAACATAAACATAGGAGATATTATGTACTTCCATTTACAATCAAGAGAATAGACATTTAGAAACCTAACCTCTGTGTACTCCCTGTGTTTGACGAATCTGCATAACCCCCACGGTTTGATTCAAAATCTGCCCAAAAAAGGTCCCAAAGAGGCAAAAATAAATATATTGAGAAACAACATAAGGACATACCATTTTACAGTCAATTTGACGCTTCCCTAGAATCACTTCTAAAGCTCAGTTTAACCTAGTAGCCAATGTAAGAGTTAGCACATATGACTACCTTTATAACAAACCCATTCTACATGAGTTATTGCTTTTTCCCAATGGGGAGACTAGGGCATTACAGCTATACAGTATCATGCGGCAATAATAATCATCCAATATCATGGATACAGAACCCATTCTCATCTGACATATATTGTAATATTGTTCACATGGTATTTGGTAAGCATTTGATTTACCCCATCAATTGATGCTTAGACAGGGGATAAAAGCAACACGAAATTACTTATAAAAAAATTTAAAAAAAAAAAAAAAGCAACATGAAATAACTAAACATTGTTATTAAATGGGACGCCCATAAATCTAGATCAGCCTGTGTTTTTTATGACTTCTCAGTGATTCTGTTTTCCTATTTAAACTTTTAGAATGCATATTTTAAGCTTATTTTAGCTTTGATATATGTAACATAGAGAGATTTTTCTTTTCAAAGAAAATGCATATACTATGTCAATATGCGATGATCATCAATGCAAAAACTTCTAATTGAATAAGACATGGTAAATCAATAACCCAAAAAACTTACATACCAGAAGGTCCATTTTGATATGTGCCTGCTGAGCGATTCATAAACCGACCATGAGATTTTTCATCAGCATACCCAAGTCTTCCTCCCATCCCTCGTTCATATCCACCAATGTAATCATAGCCAAACCTGAACCATCATTAACACAACATAAGAATAACCATGAAACTACAAAACATCGATCCATTTAGATAAAAAAAAATTTAACTTGTATGATAATTTTTCATATCAAACCCAGAGATTATATCTTGAGCTGCTCCAATGAAAAATTTTCTTTGCCCTCCCAAACTTTGTTCTGTAGCAAAAAAATTTGTCAACTTCTTCTCTCTCTCTCTCTCTCTCTCTCTCTCTCTCTCTCTCTCTCTCTCTCTCTCTCTCTCTCTCTCTCTCCTGTGAGTGAGACCTTCCAAATCATTTTTTGATTGGCACCAGGTGTCTAGGAATAACGTCCCGACTAATCCTGGGAGTACACAGACCCTTGGCAAGGAGTTTGCCACAAGTGCACCTCGGGTAATTCAAGGAGAAAATAGATATTGTTTGCACCCAAGGGGATTTGAACCTTAGACCTGGGTGGAGCATACCCCGAAGCCCAAGGCCTTTACCGCTTGAGCCAACGGTTGAGACCTTCCAAATCATGAAGTGGCAAAATAAGAAAAACAAGCCGTAGCACACGAAGATTATGTATAATCAACCTTTTCCTCACATCCCCACAGGTCACCAGTTTGAAACACTCCAACAGCACTCTCAGTTTTTTTATCAGTAAACAAGGATTTTATTGATGATATAAATAGGCATAGCCCAATTACATAGGTTAATTCTCTTATCAAAAAATGATTATGTATAATCAGCCTTTTCTATTCTTTTTTCTTTCTACTTTTTGGTGATGGATTGTGGTTTTAGGGGCGGAAGGAAATGAAGAACATGGATATGCTATCTTCTCATCTCAACTTTGAATGAGCAACGTATTTAAGTATAGGAAACAACTCAATGCTACTATGTGAAACACATCAATGTCCTTAGTAACCTCAAAGATTTACCTGAAACAAAGGGGAAGAGAAAAGGAAAGAGGCTAAAATACACCCATGTTTGCTTATCTGCTGGATAGAAGACAACCCATCTCTAAGAAACAGTAGCCTATGCATCTGATAATATTCCCACCCCTCCAACACATCACATAACTTTTTGTTTGGCTGTAAACAACATAAACAATCCAAAATCTGATGGAAAGCATTGTGCTGTTCTTTAAATCCATGGGCACATAATGATAGGTCCTAGCTCTCCCAGACCAACGATGACAAGGATAGTCATGAACCACAAAACACAGATACATTCCGCTACTACCATGTTAATGGCACCATCAATGACAAATCATTTCCAATGGTTCCCAAAAACCACATGTTCAAACTATTCATTCAACTGCAACCAGGTTTCACATAAGCAGAGCAACTGGTATCTTTTCTACAGGAAGATAAAACAAGCCAGCCAATGAGTTGTGAGAGAAATGGCACTTCCATCCCTATAAAAGGGTATGATTCACGGACCAATTTGTAAGGGCTCTGTGTTGGAAGGAAGGGAATTGGCTGGGAATGGGAAATATAACGATATTAACTGTCGCAGCAAAACGGTGCGTTGCAATTAGTCATGCGGGGTGTTTTGACGAGAACGAAGGAAGTCTTTGGCTGAGTAAAACGGTGCGTGCAGGTTAAGCGTAGCAGTGCATTTCGGATTGTGAAGGTGTCACAGTCAGCGTTTTGATTGTAAAAGAATGTAATAAAAGATGTGATTTACTGTAATTAGCCGTAGGTATAAGAACTAACTGAGAAGGAAGGATTATTCATTCCGGAAGTTCGTCTAATTCTTTGGAGTTGGAAGATTACTCGAAAATCTCTTCCAAGAAATGAGAAGTAGTTTCTTGGTTCTGATTCTTGTATTCTTGGTTTGTTCTTGAATTGTTCTTCTGTTTTCTTTACCATTCTTGTTCTTAATTCTGCGGGCTGAGTTGGGAAGTAGCAGAACCATAACACAATTCTAGTTTCTTTTCTTTTTTAACCCAGTTCTAGTTTCTGTTTCAGGTGTATCTCTAATATATTTCCCAAACACTTGGCTAGCGATCCTTTTACCTATAAAGTTTAACTTGTTACAAAAGAAAAAAAGCTAGTTGCTGATTAAAAAATGCAAAGAATCCTCAAACACGGACATTAAAAAAATGCATCAAACAATCACTCAAACAAACTAATAACCCAAAACAATGATGATGATGGCTAAGAAAACAAAAGAATAAAATAAAAGGAGCAAATTTACTCCCTTACCTATCGTCCGGTCCATAACCACCGCGGGGGCTCCCACGCCTCGAACGCTTGAAGTTCGGAGAAGAGCGGCGAGGAGAGGAGTACCGGCGGTCGCGGTAGGGCGGAGAACTGGGGCTACGCCGGCGCTTGTAATCCCTGTCTCTTTCCCTCGGGGGCAGCGGCGGCGATGTGTTCCGGTCGTGGTAATCACGGCGGTTCGGAGGGCGATCCAACTCCCTCGAATCTCTCTCCCTTCTACGAGACGTCTGTGTTGGAGGCGGAGGCGGTTCATCGTCAGCGGAGGGCTTGGGGGATTGGTCGACAGAGTCCGGGGGCACGTTCATGACCTCCGCCATGGATGAAGAATTTGCGAGAGAGTTAACCTTCAACTCGACGATGAAGGGGGTAGAAGTGGGAAAATTGGAGGGTTGGATTAGGGTTTTAGGGGGTGAGAGAAAATTTAGCAGCAGCAGGAGTGGAAGAAGGAGATTGGAGTAGAAATGGATGTGCGTGGTAAAGTTTCCTGCAACGCTAGCTTTTTTTATTTTTATTTTTTATTTGTTTGCTAATATATTTAAATTATTGTTAATTAATAATCACATGGATGCAGCACCGTGCACGTCTTTCCATCTTATTATAGTAGTAAAAACTAATAATTAAATGAATTATGAAACATATATAACAAAGTAAAATGCTACTATTTGTAAAAAATAATAATGAAAATATTATTTTTTAATAATATTATAATTTTTTTTAAATATTTAAAAATACCAAAAGAAAAAACACACACAAAATTAATCATGGGAGCTCCCAGCAGCCACCCTTGTCTTAATCGGATGTAATTTATTAGAAAAATTAATAAATATTAAGATATTTATTCATTTTTAATTGTACTTAATTTCATTTGTTTATTTTTCTAAAGTATACATTAAAAAAATAATAGCGTTACACGTGCCAATTTTAAGCACAATATTATATATATAATAAGTGACAGTCCCATTTTATCAATATATTATTTTAATTTTAATTTTAAATTTTAAATTTTTTACCATTTGCAATAATTAATACATTTGTGAAACATAAGTAACATCTTTTTCACGATATCAATTTAGATCATTCAGCTCGTATCGAGTTGATCAGGTTAATTTTCTTTTTATAAATCATTGTAACAATTTTGCCATAGTTAACCTCGTTTGATTACGTAGTGAGATATTTTATTAAAAGTTAAATATTATTATAATATAATTTTTATTTTAAAATTAAAAAAAAATTAAATTGTTATTATATCTTGTATGATAGTGTGAGTTTGAGAAATTGTAATAATTATATGAGATAAAAAGAGATGAAATAATTTAATTTTATATAATCAAATTCGTCTCAAGAGTTAAAATATTGGTTCTGCTTGTATGTGAGATAAAAATTTTGAGTTTAAAATAAATATTTTAATATTATTATTATTTTAAAATTTTAAAAAGTTAAATTATTTATTATATTTTATATGAAGATTTGGAAAAGTTGTAATTATGAAATGAGAATTTTGAATTTGAAATGAAAATTTTTTGTTACCAAATTTCAAACCAAATTCGAAAGAGTTCTGTCTTTTTTTTTTTCGATCGATTTATTGGAAAGATTTTGATTTATGCGAAATGGGATAAAGTCTTATCAAGACATTATACAATGTACTTATGTAAGATATTCTTCCTATGTTGTTCTTCAATTAATGCCTCGTAAGGATCAAAACGTGAATTGAATGAAATGATTTCCAGTATTTGTTTTGTTTAATAATCATTAATATAGACTGATTACTTTTATGAAAAATAAGAGAAAAAGTAAAATAAAGAATGTAATTTTGGGTATAAGATTTACGTAATTCAATAACTTATTTATGTCCACAAAATTGTCAAGATTTTATTCAAATGATAAATAAAGATACAAGAATTTAATATAGTATATAATGAATAAAGTCTATGGAAGATGAGTGGTAATAATCCATTAACCCTAGTGCCTAGCGTCTTCGTCTCAAACTTTATCTAAAAAATTCTCCAAATCGTTGGAGGAGGAAACTGTGGCCTTCTCCTCCTTTCTCTATCCTTCCTTTATCTTCCTTTCCTCCTCTCCTTTCTTTATTTCTTTATTTTTTTAATATATCTTTTTTCCTTCAAAACTAAAAAAAGGGATCTAGAGTTCTTTAACATCTCTTGTAAAGATATGAGCAGTACAAAATGTTTTCCAAATAGATCGTTGGAAAGATAGTGACAGATCACCAAATCAGATAATTCAGATATAATTTTTATAGTTGATTTCGAAATCTACCGAAATACATTTAAATTGTAATTTATCATTTTCACATCTATCTTTCTGCTTTCATTGTTGTTTCTTTTTGTTTAGTTTTAAAAAAAAAATCATTTGTTGAATGTTTTGTCCATAGAGGTTAAGTCCTCTCATCCTATGAAAGGTGGAGTATGAATCTCTATTTTAGGTAGATGACTATCTCCTAAATGGTTTGTCTGTAAAAAGTTATAGTAGTAGTTAAGATCATACCAGTCACAAAAAAATTTGTGTATTGGTGGAGTTCCAAATGTAATAATTGGTGTGTGATATGAGAATTTTTTTGTATGAATCTGATCATAGATGTAACTTTTCTTTGATGAATGGATAAAGTCAAATTTTCATAAAAAAAAAAAAAATGTAGTATATAATAAACTCTAATGAGCGGGTTGGATCGAATTTAGAGCTGAAAACCAATGAGTTGTGTGGTCAGTTCGCTTTACTTTTTAAACCCTGAGGATCCGTTTGGATGCTAACTTAGATGGAATATTGAAAGGGATTTAGAAAAATGAAACATCTACTGCATTTTGTATGAGCTTGTATTGAATCTTTTGTTTGCTTGGAAATCATCATTTACCTCAACTCTTTCCCCATCTCAGGGGAGAGATTACGCCTTTGCATTAAACAAAAGTAGAACCTAGGTTAAAAGAAAATGCAGAGAAAGAATAGAAAAGTTGGTCAGAACGATGCCATATCAAACTCAGCCTGGTGTTATTTTTATTTCCTTTTTTCCTTTTAGCCCGCAGAGCCTTTCATATCTCATATTCCCATATTTCTACCATCTTTTATGGCATTTTCAAGTTCCGGCAGCCAGAGATGGGCATGCTTATGGAAGTCAACTGAATTAGTATTTATGGTCATTTCTATGAGATATAATTTAACAGAAAACGAATCACTCGGAGGATTAAGTAGTGCCCATAACAAGCAAACTGCAGCTTAAGGAATGTAACAACTAACCACATACATACATGCATGGATACATACATACATATATAGAAACAGGTAAATTTATATATTTTGTAACATGGAAATATCAACTTTTGCAAAAGATTCTTATATACTTCTAAACATTTCACAGCAGCAAAGTGCGGATTGGTCCTTCCCAGCTATTTGTTGGCCCTTAAGTACAGCACTGAAAGCTTCCTTGCCCTCTAAACTAGCAAGACTAACCCAAGTTCATAGGGGCGGGGGTTTTAGACATCCTGATAAAACAAGCTTTATATATAACAATATTAGATTTAGAAAGGAAGAAGCTGCGCACCCACCCAGCCTTTGGAAGTTGGAACTTTGTAGAGATAAGCTCTTTCCTTCATGCAGCCTTCCCTATCAATTAGGGTTGTCAACCATATAAAACCTAAGATGCATGTTTTGCCTTTTTCTTCAAAGGTACCACGAGGAGATATCTTGCTTTGGCATCGAATCCCATGTATAATCCGCAGATGCTAGGTTAAATGGAGAGCTGAATCTGAAGTCGGCAATATTGTCAGGGGGGATGTCATCAAATGCAGGGTCAAGTGGCTTGTACTGATCATATTGAATTCCTGTTGTTGGAAACACTGCATGATGCATCGGCATGTTGGCTTCATCAGACATGTTTACCCCCATAATAACCCCCTGGCTGTAACAGTTATCGTTCATCTGAGGTTGAAACTTCTGCTGCTGGTTGTGATCTTCTGTAGCACTGAGATTCCCAGGATTCATGCTTTTATCACGCTGAAGATTAGCATCATAGAATGACATGAGATCAGAGATCATTTTCTGTCCATCTTTTGGAAGTCCGAGTCCTGAAACACTAAAAGGAGTCTCGTTTGCCTGGTTCGCAGGTGGAGCAGCTGGCTTAGGTTGGCCAAAGGGTAGAGGGAAGACTATTGGCTTGTCCTTGTTGATTTGAGAGTTCGACGTTCCAAATATTGGGGAAAAATTACCCCGGTATGGACAATTCAGTTGGTGATTGTTTCTTGCAGTCATGTCCAGAAATCCGAGGCGGTAATTGTTGTATGGGCATTGGGAGTACTCACAGGTATATATCTTTTGATCAATCATCGTATGTGGTTGATCAGCCAGGAGTTTCCGCTTTTGAGTGAAATCCGATTCAATTTCAATGATCTCTCCCTTGATTTGTGGATCCCCTGGGGGCATCACAAGCCTATCTCTTGGCCCAGCAGCCCCGATATTGAAGAGTTTGACATCGCAGGGTTTGCAGTCCACTACATCAACATTCAGTTCATCATCCACCCCTTCAACATCATAATGGCTAGAATCACTGACTAGACAAGACCCACTCCCACCAGCTGACACAGGTGGGCATCTATCAGGATACAACTTCCGGGCCAGCACTTCTTCCTGGTTTATAATGGTCAGCCAAGTGGCACTCTCCTTGGCAGTCATCTTGTCCTGCAAGCATTTTGACTGACGAACAAGCTTTCGGATCTTGGCAATGTCCGGGGACATGTGCTTAATCACAGATGTCAGAACACTCACCTTCCAAGCCTTCTTCAGATCATGAGGCTTTTTGTATGGGGGAGGCCCCTGATCTTTGGACAACCCAAGTTGAGGCCACCACTCCTCATTTCCGGTAGGCCACCATGGTGGTGAAACACCCTTCTCCAGTGGGAAACGCCTCTGTGGCGGATCACAGTGCTGCATCAGAGCTGACAAAAGTGATCCAAGAGTCGTGTCCTGGAGCTCCTGCAAGGTGTGGGGTGTGGATGCCACAGCACTGCACTCTTCACTCTTCCCAAGGACTGAATGATCAGCCTGATACTTGGTAATTGCAGCAGGTCCATTACGATCAAACCTGACCTTTTCCTTCCACCATGCTCGCAGATTGTCAGAGGCTCCACTTACTGGCTTGCCCTTCTCGGGAATAATCCCATACACAAAACCTTGAGCTTTACAAACTTCCATCATTTTGAGCATATACTTCAGGATGCCATCTTGGGCACGAGACATCTTCTTCCTTCGAGCTTGCTCCTGTGATTGACGCTGCTTTTCATTGTCAGCCTCCTCCTTTCCCTTATTCTGTTCTTTGAGCCGTCTCAATAGCATTCGGTCTCTCCACATCCTCCTCTCAAGCTCATCAACATCCATCTCATCATCACTGTAATCCTCCACTGCCACCTCTGGTTCCCGCTCGGGAACTGCATCCCCTTCCCCAGAAGGAGCAGGAAGAAATTCAAGATCACCAAAAAAACCCATATCTTCAAAGATTCCCATTTACCACCAGAACATAAATATCAGCTCAGCCCAGTTGCGCTTTCACTCTCTGATCAAGTTGATGAAACTCGATCGATATCTGCCTAAATTAAAGAACAAAATCACAGTAAGTTCAGAAGACAACCCCATCTCATGCACATCTGGAGAGCATCGACAAAAACAGAACGGGGAAATATTTAGATCGTCAAAATATAGACGGGAATATCATGAATACTGCAAAACAATAGCAACTGATGAACATGAAACACAACCCCCCAAGACCTCATTTCTTTTCGGCATCAAAATAGGTGTAAAAACTGAGGACGACCCCGATTATAGAAATAAACCAACCAACAAAGTACGAGAATAAAACAAATTGTCATATTTCGATTAAATAATTACCATAAAAGCCATTACATGAAAATTACCTGAAAGCTAATTTGGCGAAATCAAAGCTAAATAAACCATAAACAAAAAGAAGAAGCAGGCCTCAGATCTACAGCACTAAAATTCACAATTCTCTGTATAAACGACGCGATCTGATTCAGCTTCTAAAACAAAACTTCCACCTTTTTTTCTACGCAAGCAACAAAAGATACAATTTTTTTTTTCTCAAATCTTTTACCGCAATATACTCATTAAAACAAAAAACTGAAATCATAAGCAAACAAATTTGACTAATGGTTTCCGAAAATCATGGGGTTGAGCACAAGAAAATTTCCGAAGCCGCCTTTTTTCTAGATCAAGGTTCTTAAGGCTCAAAGCCATCCACAACATCTCTTTGAGACAAATAACCATAATACAAACATATGTATTGGTATAAAAATAAATAAATAAATAAGAAAACGCAAGACTGAAAGAGGAATCGAACTACGGCAACCCAATTCAGACACAGAAATATTCCAACTCAAAGACCCAAGTGATACATGCATCTATAATAAAATTTCTTTGAGAAAAAAAGGGGTGATGAATAAGGAGACTTCAATAGCAGAATAGTATTTACGTTACCCAACATTCATTTCTTAGCGGCAGCCATTTAAGGTACGCCTCAACAGTGTTACAGAGAGAGAGAGAGAGAGAGAGAGAGAGGAGAGATCAGTTGCAGAGGAGAGATAGGAAAGGGACAGAAAACTTAAAAAGGAAAAACCTTAGTCAGGTTTATGTTGTAACCGAGGTTAGGTGGTGGTGCATGCAACGAAGCACAAAAAGTTCCCAAAAAAGTGTTTTTTTTTCCTTTAAGAATCAACACGTGATGGGTTTATTTTGTTGGCATGATTTTATCACTTTTCCACTTCTGCAAATACAGGAATCTACACTGTATTAGATATCGAGTTGGAAAGAATATTAAAATAAATTTTTATTAGGAATAATAAAATCACAAGTATTAATATATATAATATATGAGTAATATTACGTATAATTATTTTTTAATATTTTTATATACTTTATTGATATAAGTAATTATATTAATTTTTTATAATATACAGTTAATCACATCAATAAAGCACATATAAGAATATATAAAAATAACTGCAAATATAATTTTTATAACTATCTACGTTTCATAGTTTATACTGATTTTTTTCTCTTTCTAAATTAGTAATTTGTTGTTGATAATGCTCTATTTCCAAATATTTGAAAACTTTGAGAAATTTTTACCATTCATTTCACGATTAGTGATATTCAACAATAACAAGACTCACTTTAATGAAATATGTCTAACGACCACCAAGATGATAGTCTAATTAATACGAGTTAATATTTCATGACTTCAACGTGGAGAGTTCAAGTCAAAACTTAAGTTGAAACTACTTATGGTAGGAAATCCTGACCTTTGGGTCATGGGATGTGTTTTGGACTAACTAAATATTTTGAAAGGGCTATGATGATAGACTTGTTGTTGGAACAATAGCTATGACTAAAATCGAACATTCTGCAATAGAAAGAGGCTCTTATGATTATATCTAAAGATGATTGCTATGCTGATAGACCCCACCTTCCATTTTTTTAAGAAATAAGAGGACCTGATCTAATGAATTAAAGTATGAAAATAATTTAAGATAGAATTTCATTATCAACCAGGCCAAGTGTACATTCTCTAAAATGAATATTCAATTAGAGAATAGAAGTAAATCGTTATTATCTATTGGAGAGGCTATCAACGATCATACATCTTGGATACTACATACAGAAATATATATTAAAATTAATAGAATCTAACAAAAATGAATATTCAATTTAAGAACAAAATAAAAGGTTACCATCTACAAAGATATTTCTTTCAATCGTGTAACAAACCTTGTGACTAGGAAGTTACCTAAAAGGAGAGTTTCTCACATAAAAAGACTATGTAACCACTATAATAAAAGTTATTTTTTGGGACGAAATTACTTTGGGACGAATTGAAAATCGTTCCAAAAAGTGAGATTTTGGAACGAAATTTGAATTTCATTCCAAAATAATGACGGAATGTCAGACTGTTCGAATGCATTCGGACGCTATTCTTAGGGACGAAATTTTTTGTCCCAAATAAGTTAACCGTTCGACCGTTAATGATTAACCATTCGAACGTTTAATTGTTACCGTTTGAACGTAATATTGGCGCGATAGACAAAATTATTTTAGAGGGAAATTGACAAACCGTTCGAACGGTAAATTATAAACGTTCGAATGATGCATATTCACCGTTCAAACGTTATTTGAAGCGTTCGAACATGGTACCATTCGAACGGTAAGTTAATACCGTTCGAACGTATTAACTGAAAATTAATACCCTTCCCTAATTAATCCAAATTTCATGATAATAAATGTTATTTAAATGCAATATTCGGTATTAATTATATTAAATATAATAATTAATTCAATTATAATATATTTGAACTGTTAAATATATTAAATGCAATATATTTAATGCGCTTATATATTATTAAACACTATATATTATATTTATAATTTTATATATATATTATATATTATATTATATTTAATTAAAATATATTATACTATTGAATATTATATAGTATAATTAATATAATATAGACTACTATATACATGAAACTATGTTCATGTATTTATATAACATATATATTATATGTGATATTAACTAATATATATATTTAATAGTATATGTATTACATGACTTGTTTAGTATATTTTTCTTATTATATTGCAGTTATAGGCTAATTAGATGACACTCTTTATTCTAGCACTATAAATAACACTATATATACTCAATTTTAGTTTTTGTATCATTATAATACACTCTAATTGCTAGTAGTATTGATGACACTATATATAATAGTAGATATCCTATTATTAAATAATATTATAATAATATAATATAATAAACACTATATATATATGCATGTGATACATATAACCCTATGCTATGATACCATATATATGTTATATATAATAGGTTAATATATGTATTTGACTATAATACTAGATGTAATATGATATTTTATACTATATATGTTACTAAACTATATAATATATGTTTGATTATATATTATATAGTTATATTACTATGTCTCTAAACTATAGTATATTTACAAGTTATTATATTTAAAGGTATAATGCAAAAAAAAATACAATAAGTAACATTTTAATTTGACGTTTGAACGGTTTAAAATAACCGTTCAAACGTATAAGAAAACGTTCGAACAATCACTTTCACGTTCGAACGTTTAATTAGAGGGGGAAAATTTTCCCGCTAATCTATTTGACGTTCGAACATTCATTAAATAACTGTTCGACATCAATGTTCTACATTTACACGACAGAACCTCACAATCTCGCACTCGTTCCAGTCGACTTCCAGTCGCTCCCACGCTCATTTTCTTCCAACCAACTCCATTATTCTTCAATCCAGCCCTCAAATATTACTAACTTCTATCAATCTCTTATATTTTCGGATGAAGAGATTATTTTTACTGTTTGGTGAAGAGTATTTAAGTTTTAGGCATTGGGTACGGGTGGATTTTCCAGTTTATCTCTCCAAATCAGGTATTCTCCTTAAATATATTCTCATTTTAGATTTTATATAAGTGTTTTCGTTTGCTATAATGAGTTCGTCATATAGTTTGCTGTCTTTTGTTGTAATTTGGATTGTAAATGTTGAGGTTTTCTGAAATTGAAGACGACTGTAATCTGGAATTAATCCGTTCGAACGGTATTCGTGTGCCGTTCGAACGTATGTCCTTAGATCGAACGGTGACTAGTACTGTTTGAACGTTATGTTGGTCAGTGTTAAAATAATTAATACTTTAAATGCAGGAATTGAATTAAAAATTAATTATTTATAATCTACATTTAATAATACTTAAATACTTAAAAGATTAAAGTAATCAAATGAGAATGAATTAAATTACAAATCATCTAAGATTTAATAATACTTAAATATTTAATAGTTGAATTATTCAACTATAGGTTAATACAAATAGTTTTGTTTTAATAACACAAAAATACTTAATTTTTGAATTAATAAAATGAATTTTAAATCAAATACAAATAATCTAGATTTAATAATACTTAAATACTTAAAAGTTAAAAAGTAATCAAATGAATTTGAATTAAAATATAAATTTCAAATTATAATTAATAAAATGAATGCTAATTACAATACAAATAGTTATAATTATTAACTAGAATGTTAATTACAATACAAATAGTTATAATTATTAACTAAAATGTTAATTAAAATACAAATTTGTTATAATTAATAAAATATTTTGAAAGATATAAAACAACTATCTAATTATTTAATAATATAAATACTTAATTAACATATCTTGCATTGTTTGTTTGATACATGTTATATTGAAGAATTGGTTGCAAAACAACAAGAGTTAGAGGCTCAATTGGCGAGACAAGGAGACATGGAGATGCCCCTCAAACAACATGAAGAAGAACAAGCAGAGTTCATGAGAGATATGCAACTCCAAACGCAACAGCTTATGCAACAGTACAAGCCTCCAACCAACTAATGGTTTTTTATGTCTAGCTTATGGCATTATCTAATTATGTATGAACAATACTAGTATCATGATTATTTATTTCTTCGCACTTATTATAAAACTTTTGTGAGTAATTAAACAGTTCCTAATTTATGTTTTTCAAATATTATGGATGTCTATTTAGTTTTTTTATAATTATTGGTTTGAATAAAAATAATATCCGTTCGAACGACCGTGTCACGTTTGAACATTAATGGGTAGACCGTTCAAACGATAATGTACCATTCAAACATTAATGACCAAATTGTTCGAACGATACCAGATGCTCAAAAAACGTTCAAACGCAGGTCATTACCATAGCGTTCGAACATTGATCAGCACCGTTCGATCTCTTCTACCGTTCGATCTGTTCCTTTAACGTTCGAACGTAATTCTATTGATCATTTAAATGTATCTTGATAACCGTTCAAAAGATACATTAACGTTCGAACGGTAACTGAGAAGCATTCGAACGTCATTTTGGAACGAATTTTAATAGTGACAAAAAAGGTCATCGTTCGAACGGTATCGAACGGTCAATTTCAAAATCGTTCCAAAAGATATATTTTAGGACGAAATTGTAATTTTCATCCCAATATATCTTCTGGGACATTGATGTTAGGACGACCTTGGGACGAAATTTTTTCGTCTCAAAAAATCTTTTGAAACGAAATCTATATATTTTGGGATGAAAATTTTCGTCCCAAAAACTGTTTTTTGTCGTAGTGAATATAGCTAAACGCAATCTCTTACATTCTTGAATAAACTCACAAGCACTACTCTGATATTTTTCTCGAGTTCATAAGAAATTTCAATATCTTACCTAGATTGCCTTCTCTTTTATTTTGTAGGATATGTAATATTCTCCTAATTACTCAACTTTCATTATTGCAAGAGTCTAAAAGTATTTTTTAAAAATTAGATATTTTAATTTTTGAGACACATAAAAAGAAAATATGACAGTATTATATATATATATATGCATATATCCCGATTTAAAATCCTGATATAAATCATGTCAAACCATGTCAGCAATAATTAAAATGACAGTTAGTATTAAGGGCAATTTATTGAAGGATGAGTTGGAACATGAAATTAAGAGAGAAATTAAGTCAATTACGGTTTTTTTTTTTTAAAGGGTAATGGGAATGGAATTTTGCTTCAATCCTCTTAATGAATGACTATTCAATACCCAAGTTCGTACGTATCCAACTCCAGCTAGATAAAGGGAATCAAGTTTTGTCTCTTTATGAGATATGCAATTAATTTATACTTCTTTAGACTATTCAATTCCCAAGTTTGTATCCTTAGATAGATTGAGGGAATCAAGTTGCACTGTTTATGAGACTATATAATTAATTTCCACTTTTTTAGGTTAATTTTCAAGATTCGCTGATCTATAAACAGTTATTGACCTTCTACGGCTACCACGTGCCTCATCAGTAAACTCTTCAACCGTCAATCTGTCAGTTGGGTGAGAAAAATTGATCAAAAGAGCAACGCGTGAATTTCACGTGCCACCACTTCATGAAGAGTCTATCATCGCCACGTGCAGCATTATTGGGATCATTTACTTCGAATCTCTCATATCTGACCAACACCTTATTTCGTAGAGTGGTGCATAAACTACACACTATTTCACAGATAATGAAGGTTCAATGCTGGCGTATCAATCCATCAACTGGTTGTTACGTTCCTATATTTCCTATTTTCCTAACCGATGATTAAAATAAAGTGTTGTGGAAGTCTCCTACAACTAGTCTAGATAAATAAGATGCAATACATATCGATTCACTACAACTTTTAGTCGCAGTGTTATAGTTTGTTTATTAGACTATGCAAAAACTGCTTCAAGCAACTTTTCTTTAGTGGAAAATGGGTAGAAGTCAACTTTTGGCTCTAGATCCTTCTTTTTTTATTCCACTTGTGTTACATTTGTTGCTTTTGAGATGATTGTTGAGACTCTCATCCCACTGAATCTGGTATCATGTAACTACATAATTTATCTATGAACTTGCTTGCTTAGAAAAATAAGAAATGAGAATGATCAATATGTAATCAAGGAAGATTTTTAATTCTTACAATTCAGACAAAGGTAGACACAATTTGTAAATCTTATAACATCAAATATTAGTAATAGACGAATAATGGTAGATACAATCATGAGTTATGTAAATGCCGAACACTCATTTTGAAAAAGATTTAAAAAAGAGTAGGGTCTATTATTAAAAAATTAATTTTTCATGCGAATCTCATATTTATTTTTATTTTTTTAAAATACTTGTTGCAACTTGCATACTCTATAATGGCAAATATCATTTTTCTTAACAATATATAGTATAGACTTTAACATCAAATATGGTGATATTGCATACTATATATATATATATATATATATATATTTATATATGATCTCCTTGAATTGTATGGATGAATAATGAGTTAATAGAGGGTTAGTATTAGAGTGAATGTTTTTATTGACTTATAAATATTGATGATATTATGGCCGGAAAAATATATAGAATATGATACCTTATGGGGAAAGAATTAGCATATTTTCTTCAAAACTTGAGGAAGATTTCTCAAGTAGTATATCATTCATGAATCATCCTATATTAAGGTTCGGTTTGGCACTGAGAATTCTCATATATATAAGAATTTTGAGTTTTAAGATAACATATTAAAGTATTATATTTTAATATTATTATTATTATTTTGAGATTTGAAAATTTTAAGAAAAAGTTAGAATTATTTATTATATTTTATATGAGAATTTGAAAAAGTTGTAATGATAAAATGAGAATCTTGAGTTTGATATGATCAGAATTTCTAGTGGTCAAACCGAACCTAAAGGTTAGCAAGTATCTCCAAATACCATTTAAGACAATAGGTTAAATCTTCGAATTCCACAGTTTGAGCATGAATAATAACTTTTATAAAAATTAAACGTACCAGTCCTATTCTCAAAATATCGAGCACATAAAACAATATTATAAAAGTTTAATATATACTATATATCAAATTTACTTTATAATAAAAGAAATTATATAGTTTAAAGTAATATATTATGCTACATCAGTTATAAATTTGTTCTTAAATTTTTTCTTGTGAAATTTCTTTATTTTCTCTTATTTTGTTATCATAGTTTGAAACATTACTTATTTTCGAATCTTTCTAGAAGACTAGGAGACCTCAAATCAACATTAAAATTCTCTCGTACCTTTTTCTTTTCTTTTTGCCTAATGATTTTGCAAACGTGGATTAGCATCTCGTAATTTTCTTATCACTTTTGAGCCTTTGAGGCAAGTGTCATCTATTAACAACTCGATACAAAGTCAAGCACCTCATTATGGGATCTGTCCATGATTGTCTCTTTATTCTTAGCACCTTAGATGACGATGAATAATAATAACAACAACAATAATAATAACAATAATAATGGTTAATGTCGTGTTTCGCACGCGATCTTCTTTAATCCAGGCTTTTAGTAATTTGAGATTGTTTTTGTATAATTTTTTTATAATTAAAAAATTTTCCTTAAAATAATGAAAAACTTTCTTTGTTACTAGTCTTGTCATTTTTAGTTCATAGTCCACCAATCATGTCTCGTGGCATCAACCAATGAGATTAAAGATGATAAAATTATCAACCATTAAGAATAATATTATAAAAAAAATCATCAATTAGGAAATTATAATACAGCTATATAAATGGAACTTGTATATAGTTTTAATTTAGATATCTAGAAGTCCAGCTGAAAAGGGTATATCAGTATAAGGCAACCAAGTATCCCCAAGTGTGAAATTATCCACGGTAAAGTTGAAAGCCTGTGAAGCATTCATCAAACTATAACCTGGCCATTGCACTCTCTTAGCTGTATGTGCACCAGGCCCATGATTCTTAAATTCCCCATAATAAAGTGTGTCTGTTCCAATCGTTCCATTCCATTCCAACCATCCAACTTGATGGATCAGGCCTCCAATATAGGATTGCATGTACACAGTCCTAGAATACATCTTCCAAGGTCGACCCAGATAAGTTAAGGTGGAGTTCAAGTTCTTAGCCAAGTCTGGTGCAGCTTCAATTGTGCAGTTGTGGATGGAAATACCAGTGTTCTGGTTTGGGTCTGTCCGGCCTTGGGCTGTGACAGCATTCTTTTGGTTAGCCATAGGCTTTCGAGCATATATATTGCAGCTCTGAAAAACAGCAGCAGCATTCCCAAAAATGAAATCTACAGTTCCATATATGTCACATTCCCTGTAGAATTGTCTGAGAGAGTGAACATAAAGAGTGTCTTGATAGCCTTCAAAACTACAACGATAGAATGTGGAGAGGTCAGCATTGTTCCTCACAGCTACTGCTTGATGTTTTTCAGGACCAGCTGTGTTCCTGAACGTAATGTCTACCGCTACAAACCGGTCTCCAGAGACAGCTGCATCAGAATACAAATCCGCTTAAGAGTCAGTTGGAACAATTCAACATAGTATCCTTATCCAAATGAAGAGGAAAAAAAAAAAAAATCTAGTTACCAAAGGTGGAAGAGTTAAAAGTTGTCCAGCCGTCGATAACACTATGGTTTCCTGTAATGACCGTCCGATTGAGGCCATCTCCAAGCAGCATTATATTCTTCTTATACTGGGGCACCACAACGTATTCCTGGTAGCATCCTTGTCTAGCGTAGATAACGAAGTATCCATCTTCTGGCATTGTATTATTTGGCGCAGATGCGATGGCCTCCGTGATTGACGTGAAGTTGTCGGTGCCGTCAAGGCCGACAGTCACTGTATCGTTCACGAGAATTCCATTGTCCTCCCTTAATTCATCGAGAATCCGTTCCGACCTCTTGGGGCAATTTTCCTCTGATTTTTTGCCAGAATTTTTCCGTAGAACCTAAAACAGAAGAAGAATTCCATTGTTGATCAGATGCATACTTCATTAATTAATATTCATTTCATTTTACATGCTGATATATATATATATATATATAAATATACTTGTACTGAACTTAATTCGAATGGATAGAATGCATGAGTGTACGCACACCAAGGCATGGCACGTTATGTCGACCCTTTGTTTTCCTCTATTCATTTGCTTAATGATATTATATATTCCAAGACAACGTTTAAGTAAAACCCAAATGGTCAAATTCTTCCCATCAACTACGGCCACCATATCTCTTAGCTGGAACGCGCAAATTCAAGACATTTATATATATATATATATATATATATATTAATGTGTACGAATTGGTTATATATATATATATATATATATATATATATATATATATATTTTATTAATTTTGTTTTGAGTTTTTTTTTAGAGCAGAATACTATATATTGACCTTCATTAGTTTCGAGACATAAATGAATAAATAAAAAGATTTTTTTTTTGATAAATGTCGATTGAGTACCAGACATATAATATATATATATATATATATGAGAGAAAACGTGTACACATCATACATGGTCACTCAGTCATGAGCAGATCATGATCATCGACTTAAATTTAGAAATGATAAGAGTTTTGGAATGGATGACTAATATCATATTTGTTCAAATAGAAGTGTTCAAATTGATCATCAGAGCCCAGACGTACGTAATTATTAGACAAACAAGGAGACAGAAAATTCCTAGTAAATGCAATTTAATTAGTAAAAGAAGTAAATTTAGAAGCTAGGCTTGCACATTAATATTGCTGTCTTGGTCACGAGCCTACGTGACATACAATACAAGCAGATAAAAACACGTGACATGCATGATCAAGTGCCAGCAAGTTGGGGAAACCGTGACTCTTTATTAATTTGAAGATCGAACTTTCATATATGTACCTTGACGACTAAAATTATAGATCTCAATCACATGATCATTTGACTTTGCACCCATTATTATTTTTAATTCACTTGCTTCTTATATTATATATTAAATTCTTGATCATCATGTTATTTTAATATCAAAAATTTTATATGCAGTCACATTTATATATTTTTTTATGCAGTCTATTAATGTAATTGGTTAAGTATTAAAAAAAATTAATACAGCCAATCACATCAGTGAAATGCGTAAAGAATATATAAAAATGATTGTATATAGCATTACTCTATTAATTCTCAAATCATATCTTATATATAAATACCATCTAAGTATTAAAATAAATTACAGGGGCACCATGAGCGATCGAGCTCAATAATCAATATCCTATATTAAAAACAGAAAACTAGAAATATAATATAGTACCATAAATTAAAATTAATTAATGCTTTAGAAGCAACATTAATTATTATTCTGTGTAAAATCCTTTTTCATTGAATCAATTAAACATATAGATATTTATTTTCTTAAACTAATCCAAGAACATAAGTGTTACGATCGTAACAAAATTTTATAAAAATAATATCACAAACTGACATAGTTTTATGTGATATATTAAATTTATTTTATAATAAAAAAAATCTAATTACAATTTAATGTATCACATTAAACTACAAGTTAATTTAAAAAAAAAAAAAAACTCTTTTATAACTAAAGCATATCTAATGGGAGAATAGAAATGAGGTGGAAAATGACTAGTACTTCTTATATGTTTAAAAGTTATTCTATTATTAAGTAAAGTTTATTATCCACATGTCAGATAAAACTTGATATATAAAATTTAAATTTTAAAATTTTTATTTCGAATTAAATTATATTATATAAGGGATGCTTTATCTTTTAACTTATAAATTGAATTTTTCTACGTCCAGACGATGGAGTTGACCAGGTAATTCTATGGTCTGTCAATCTTAAGAATCTAAAGCTCTGCAAAGCATGACCTCTAGCTAGCTAGCTCGGAAGTTGCTCAAGTTACTATGCAGGAAAATCGGCCAGACAAAAATGGAACAAGCACCATGCATGATCATTACCTTGATGAGACTTTCGAGTCGTTCCCGGACTGGGTGTTCCTTGGTCGGAAACATTCCACCTTTATACCCCTTTTTCTTCTTGTTTCGTTTAAGATTTAGTTCAGAGGCATGCGTCACCAACCCAAGAGACACACTGTACAGCCGAGTGACGTTGTTCAGCGGCTCAGACAAAGCGCCCACGATGCTGCTCTTGGAGTCCTCGAGCCCGTCGTAACACGTCTGCTGGTTCGTCACGATTGCGCTCAGCAGCGTCTGCACGCGATCCACGAGCTCGTCGTTCAACGAGTAGGCAGACTTGAGCTCGGCGGTGATGGACTGCAGGTACTCAACGTTGAGCTGCGAGAGCTGGCCGCAATCGTCCAGCGCCCCGACCTCAGCGTGGCTCATTAACGAGCCCCGGTTATGCGTGAGGTAGTGACCGATCCGTTTCGACAGCTTTCGTGCTTGCTTCAGGCATTGCTTCACGGAGAACTTGCCGTAGCCGTAGGGGTCGGACGGTGAGGAGCGGATGGCGGAGAGGATTGAGCGGCAGAGTTTTGGGTAGAGAGTAGATTTGCATGCATCAGAACGTGACTGCGGTAATGAGGACTGATCAGCCGAGGTATACAGGGCTAAGAAAAGTGAGAGAAAGGCACAGAAGAGAATGAAGGAAAAGGCTGGCTTTCGCATTATGATTGACATGCACAAATTTACAGAGCAAGTGCTACTTGTGGAAAAGAAAGGAGGAGGAAGTACAGAGAGAGAGCGATTATCAATTTGCATGCAGGGCAATGGATTCCGAATCTATGACATGACATATAAATATACATATATTATGTATGTATGCATGTACGTATGTATGTGTGCATGGATGTATAAGAAGTGAAGCATATATATATAAATATTGTGCGTGGAAGTAATAATGACGTTGGGTTTTGTGTGTCGGTTTGGACCAATAATGCATACAGTAGTTGTGGGAGGAACTTGCAAGGAAAGACATGACCGGAAGATCATGTGGACGTTTAACGTAGAATGCAGTCGTTTCCGCTAGCTGTCTTTAGCTAGAAACCAACGACCTTCGTCTCTTTTGTTTTGTTATTGTTTTTTTTTTTTTTAATTGCAGGAAGTAAAATTTGAAGAGAAATGTTTTAACCATAAATTTTTTTTTTTTATAAAAATAAATCTATAAATTAGAGTAGTTTGATATAATATATTATATCATCTACTTTATAATAAAAATAACTTTATAATTTAACGTATCATATTAAAACATATCGGATTATGAGTTTATTTTTATGAAATTTTTTTGTGACTATACTAGAACTTCTCAAAACTAAAAAGGTTTTGAAAAGTCTACATCCATAAATGTCAAGAAATGATATTTATAATTTTAAAATATGTAAATTTCACATATTCACTCTAAAAAGGTTAATTTTTAGACCTGCATGATTAAAAAAATTATTTTTTACTAATGAAACGTGCATATATATTTAAAACTGTACGTAACATTACTCGTTCAATTAGAAATGTTTTGAAAATGGTCCAGAGGATTCTTATATTGGAGCCCTCGACTAAAGAATATAAGCAACTCCAAGTTGGCATGATAAGTACTTGGTACTCTTTGTTTGGTTTTGCTTCGGAGGGTTTGTTCATGTAATGGTGGCATTTATATATATATATATATATATATTATTCTCTCTTTGATGAATTGGTCCTTGGACACGTTCATGTACGGTTGTGTCAAAGCCTTGCTTCTCGATCGCCAAATTCATTCTTAATTTGTTAAAAAATGTCACGTCTAAGACTTGGAAAACCACCCACGTGGGGTTCTCAAATATTCTCTAGATTTGTATGTCGCCGTTAAAAATATAAATAATTAAATCTACTACTTCTTATTATCTTAAATCTTTTAAACAAGTGATGATTTCATGTCCGTACCCCTATATGTGAACTTCAAAATAGACTATATATGGTTATCTGCGTGCACATGATTTATATAAGGTGGGGATGAAAGATCAATGGCTTCTTTTGCACGGTCTTTGCATTATGTATGTGTGTATATATATATATTTAGTAGGATCCTTGATAACTTAAAACCATATTATTAAAGTGACAAGCCTTGTTCCTTCCTTGTCAATCAGATGACTAGGTCTGCCTCCTTCACCTCAAACTTCGGAAAATTGACATCCCATTCTGGGTCGATAATTCGATGTTGACAAAGGAGAATGTTTGACATAGCTTCGACTATCACCATCCCCAAGCTACTGGCATTGGCATCAAAGCATTCTCTACCCTGCTTTGCCATCCCTCTCCATCACAGCCCATCATTTAACCAGGTGAAAGACAGTGAGAAAAAGTGTACGAGGGGCAATCAGAGCTGGCCTCCTTATGACCATAGTAGCACCTTACCCACCAAAAACTAGATAGAAGATTCTTATGTAGCGGGAAGTCGCGGACGCTTCCTCGAGTCGGGTTTGTCATTCCTAAACCCCAGCCCCATTAGAAAATTCAATAAATGCATGCTTAGGTGGCTAATGGTTATAGTCTGAGATGAATTCGTGTAAGATTTAAGACATGGCGTAAACTCCAACCCGACTAAGAGTACTTAGTCCATGCCAAACCAAGTAGGAGTAACTGTTGAGCCACCAGCCTAGGTAGCCTTAGTGATGAATCAACATCTTTAGCTACGAATTTCTCCCCCTTGACTTTTACATTAGTACTGTGGGCTTTGTACTTTCTTCTGGAAGCAAAATTAGTAAAAGAAATGCTACTGGAATGTTTCCAAATCCTCCATGGATTGAAACTTTTAGTACTTCTCTTCACGAGATATTGATGATTGACTATTCCTTTACAATACGTATGATTGAGATGGCTTCTGGCTAATGGAACTCTCCTGCAAGCGAGATCTGTTGCCAAGATATATATACTTCTACTTCTAGTATGATCTCGAGGCCGAAAAGAAAATTGATGAAAATCAAAACCTCTGCTTTTGTATAGTGAGCTGGTGGTTC
Source organism: Carya illinoinensis (assembly GCF_018687715.1). Classification (NCBI taxonomy): domain Eukaryota; kingdom Viridiplantae; phylum Streptophyta; class Magnoliopsida; order Fagales; family Juglandaceae; genus Carya; species Carya illinoinensis. The sequence continues at coordinate 5,471,499 of NC_056765.1, forward strand.
CAAAGTTTACTTTTTTAGTTTGGATTCTTGTTGCGGATTGAAAAGTTTGTCACCAAATTAATCTTTCTTTTAGCAACATTATCTGTTGCACCAAGCCAAGTTTTTGCAGTGTTTTGAAGACCTTTAATTTGCTGAGGTGAAGAAAAGAAGAAGTGCTATTTAAAGTTGAGGCACTAAATCCATCCAAAACTAAGAATACAAGATATCATTCAAAAACTTTGCACTTACAATAAGCTAGCGTACCTAAATGCAGTGCTTCTGTCAAAAAGCTGTATCGTCAAAGCATCAATAGCTGTTAGATTTTGAAGACTATGCCATTTTGCATTCTTCTACTCTTAGCAAAACCAAGTGCATCTTGCAGCCTGATATATAAGCCTTGAAGGTTCAAGAGACTGCAAATCTTCAGCCAGTTATCCGAGGCTTTGACCTGGGCCACCTAGCATAGAAACATGACTTGATGTAAACTCTTCAGATATATTGGAATCCGTGAGTATATTAGTAAAGGTAGGTAAGATTACTTGTTCTGAGTGGGACTAGGACCACTGCGAGGTATTCTTCGAAGACTAGATGCAACCATCGGCCGGGTTTTACCCCAGGTTTTCCTGTCCGTGTCGGAATGTACAAGATCTTGAGAGGGTGAATGCAATGTTGAAGATAGGGAAGATGAAAGAATCCTGGCTTGGGCAATTGAAACTATCAATGTAATGCAGAAAATAACTGCAATCAATGATATGAAGCAGGATGTCATAGTTTTGCAGACTCAGAGGATATCTTCTTGCCAATGCTTGGGCTAATGAAAGAGTTATGGCAACTTATAACAGCTAATGAAAAGTGAGTTCTTGTTTGTCTGTGTGAGAAAGATAGAAATTGAGAGGAAGGGAACTCCCCAAGATCTTATTCTCAACAGGAACTTGCATTCAAAATTGAGTTTAGATGCAGGTGTGTCATGTGATGGAGCTTTATTTCGGCTCTAAATTCCAAGAGATTGGGTTACATTTATTTTTCTTGTTAAGAGCAAGCATGTGATGATGCACGTGATTTAGGTACAAATGGTTGGTTGGCGACTTTGGATTCTACTAGATACTTGACACAGAACACAAAAAGAAATAATAATCTGAACAGTGCAGCCTGCAGATAACACAGAAGTCAGTAATACTTGATCAATTCAGTATTAAAAATTTTCTGTCATCTTTGTCATTCAAATTGAACAAATGGTTATTATTCTCACCAAAAATTATTCTATTATTTAGATTGAATAATGGTTCAATACAGATCACGTTGAGTTAATATTCTTGTAAATCTAAAATCAAACCAGGTGAGGGCAAGCATTTGAGCCTCACAAGCAGCATATATGGAAATGGAATATTACCTCCTTGTATTGACAAACAACAGAGCTTACATTGTTGAGTACTGTGGAGTCTGGTCCACATCGCTCGAGCAGAGGCATTAACCGCTCGAGCGAAGTCAGACAGATTCGAATGCTCGATGTTAGCTCAACAGTGAGCTCGAGCAAAGGCGGAAGGAAGTTTCGCTCGAGCAGAGCATTGGCCGCTCGAGCGGAATCAGGCAGAGTTGAACGCTCGATGTCAGCTCGACAATGAGCTCGAGTAGATGCGAGAAGGAAGTTCGCTTGACATGCTGCTCAAGCGAACATGCATTTTACACAGTTCTAGGATTTTTTTCTACCGTTTGACTATATATATGATTATTAAATCATATGGTCGTACTGTAGAAATACTATGGATGTACAGTGATTGATCCATCATTATAGTGTGATATTCCTCAATAATAAAATTCTCTACAACTCCTGTGGACGTAGGCAATTTGTCGAACTACGTAAATCTTGTATCGTATGTGATTGTTTTTCTTGTTCCATATTCTATTTCAATTTATTGTCATCGTTTTTCACAATAATTGGTATTAAGAGCCAAGGTTCGTGTTTAAGAAAAAACGATGGCTGGAGATGAATTGAAAGCATCAGGGATCAAGAAGTTTGATGGCACGTATTTTGGATATTGGAGGATGCAAATAGAGGACTACCTCTATGGGATAGTCCTCTATGGGAAGAAACTTCATCTTCCACTATTGAGAAAACAATCGGAAAAGATGGATGATGCTAATTAGAACCTGTTGGATCGACAGGTTCTGGGGGTTATTCGATTAACCCTGTCAAAATCCGTTGCGCACAATGTCATCAAGGAGAAGACGACTGCGGATCTCATGGTGGCTTTGTCAGGTATGTATAAAAAGCCGTCAGGCTTTGAACAAGGTACATTTGATGAAAAAGTTATTCAATTTGAATATGGCAGATGATACGTCTGTTGCACAACATCTAAATGATTTTAATACTATCACAAATCAATTGTCGTCTGTTGAAATTGAATTTGATGATGAGATACGTGCACTGATACTATTGGCTTCATTGCTAAATAGTTGGGAAGCCATGGGAATGGCTGTCAGTAATTCTGCTGGTAAATCTAAATTGAAATATGATGATATTCGTGATTTGATTTTGGCTAAAGAGGTGCGCAGGAAAGATTCAGGCGAGACCTCGGGTTTGAGTTTATCTCTAAATGTTGATTCTCGAGGGAGATCACAAGACAGAAACTCAAACAGAGGAAAATCAAAATCAAAGTACAGGGACAAGAGCAAGTCGAGACCTGGTCAGCAGGCAACTTGCTGGAATTGTGGCAAAACTGGCCACATAAAGAAGAACTGCAAAAAACCCTAAGAAGACCGAGAATGATAGTGCTAATGTGGTAACTGAAGAAGTACAGGATGCACTATTGCTTGTAGTTCATAGTCTAATTGATGACTGGATACTGGATTCAAGGGCTTCCTTCCATACATCTTCCCACCGGGAGCTAATACGGAACTATGTTGCAGGTAATTTTGGGAATGTGTATTTGGCTGATAGAGAGGCTTTGAACGTAGTGGGAATGGAAGACATTAATATTACACTCCCTGGCAAGAACAAATGGACCTTGCAAAAGGTCAAGCACATTCCTGAGTTGAAAAAAAACCTCATTTCTGTTGGGCAGCTCGATGAGTATGGTCATTCAGTGGTGTTCTCAGATAGCACCTGGAAGGTCACAAAAGGGGCATTGGTACTGGCTCGGGGTAAGAAAACTGGTACACTATATATGACTACTGGTTTGATTGACACTATTGCTACTACCGTTGCAGAGAACACAACAGATTTGTGGCATTGCAGGGTTGGCCATATGAGTCAGAAGGATATGAAAGAACTTCTGTCTAGAGGCAAGCTACCAGAACTGAAATCAGTTGATCTTAGTATGTGTGAGAGTTGTGTTATGGGGAAACAAAAGAATGTCAGCTTCTTGAAAAGTGGCAGGACGCCTAAGACAAGAAGACTGGATCTTGTGCACACAGATGTGTGGGGTCCTTCCCCAGTGGCATCTCTTGGAGGTTATCGCTATTATGTCACGTTCATTGATGACCATAGTAGGAAGGTATGAGTTTATTTTTTGAAACATAAATCTGATGTATTTAATGTATTCAAAATTTGGAAAGCCATGGTTGAGACAGAGACAGGCTTGAAACTGAAATGTTTAAGGTCTGACAATCGTGGTAAGTATGTCGATGGTGGGTTCAAGAAGTATTGTGCAACTCTGGGTATTAGAATGGAGAAGACCATTCCTGGGACACCACAACAAAATAAAGTTGCTAAGCGTATGAACAAAACCATTAATGAGCGTGCTAGAAGCATGAGGTTGCACGCTGGACTACCACACACTTTCTGGGCAGATACAGTCAGTACCGTCGTTTACTTGATAAATAAAAGGTCATCAGTTCCACTGGATTGTGGACTACCTGAGGAGGTTTGGAGCAAGAAAGAGGTCAAATTTTCTCACCTTAAAACTGTTGGTTGTCTCTCTTATGTGCTTATTGATTCTGATGCTCGTAATAAACTTGAGGCTAAGTCAAAGAAATGTTATTTTATTGGCTATCGAGACGAGGCATTTGGCTATCGTTTCTGGGATGATCAGGATCGGAAGATCATAAGAAGCAGGAATGTGATTTTCAATGAGAAAATTATGTACAAGGATAAGTCTAGTACAACTTCTGTAGTAGCTCCTCAGGAATCCGAGTTTGTAGGATTGGATGACCTACCGTAGGTCACAGTGCAGTGTAGAGATGTGAGTGACGGGGAGAGTGGGTCCAGTGCACCCATTCCTATTATTCCGCAGGCAGTTTCGGAGCCGTCCACTCCTACAGTTGCAGTTCGTAGGTCAGTTAGGACTATACATCATCTACAACATTTCTCACCTACTTTGAATAACATTCTATTGACAAATGGTGGAGAACCGCAGAGTTAAGAAGAAACTTGCAAGATGAAAATTTTAGCAAGTGGGAGCTGGCCATGAAAGATGAGATAGATTTCTTGTTAGGGATTTAGACATGGGAGTTGACAAAACTTCCATTAGGGAAGAAGGCATTACACAACAAGTGGGTGTACCGGGTGAAAATTGAGCATTATGGCAGTAAGAGGTACAAGGCCAGACTTGTTGTAAAAGGCTTTCAGCAAAAGCAGGGTATTGATTACTCTGAGATCTTTTCTCCTGTAGTGAATATCACAACCATCAGGATGGTCCTGGCTATGGTTACTACTGAAGATTTATTTTTTGAGCAGTTAGATGTGAAGACAGCTTTTCTTCATGGAGACCTTGAAGAAGATATCTACATGCACCAGGCTGAGAGGTTTGTGGTATAGGGAAAGGAAGGTTCAGTTTGCAAACTGAGGAAGAGTTTGTATGGCCTAAAGCAAGCTCCTAGACAGTGGTACAAGAAATTTGATAACTTCTTGCACAGTACAGGGTACATTAGATGTCAGGCAGATCACTATTGCTATGTCAGACACTTTGACAATTCTTATATTCTTCTACTGTTGTATGTAGATGACATGCTTATTACAGGGGCTAGTATTGATGAGATCAATAATCTGAAGAAGCAGATGTCAGAACATTTTGCAATGAAGGATTTGGGAGCTGCAAAGCAAATCCTTGGCATGAGAATTGTCAGAGATAGAGTCAGAGGTACGTTAAAACTCTCACAGGTTGAGTATGTGAAAAAGGTACTCAGCAGGTTCAATATGGACAAGGCCAAACCAGTTGGCACACCCTTGGGCAGTCACTTCAAACTCAGCAAGAATCAATCACCTGAGTCAGAGGAGGAACATGATTACATGAGTAAGGTTCCTTATGCCTCAGCTATTGGTTCACTTATGGATGCTATGGTTTGCACAAGACCGGATATTGCCCATGCAGTGGGAGTTGTGAGTAAATACATGAGTAACCAAGGAAAGCAACATTGGGAAGCAGTGAAATGGATTTTGAGGTACCTAAAGGGCTCCTTAGAAACCTGTTTGTGTTTCTCTGGAGAGAACTTGGAGGAGCAGGACTATGTTGCTGCTGATCTAGCTGGAGATATTAATATCAGAAAGAGTACCACGGGCTTTGTTTATACACTTGGTTGTACTGCAGTGTCATGGGGTTCTAATCTACAGAAAACAGTTTCTTTGTCTACTACAGAAGCTGAATATATTGCAGTATCAGAAGTTGCAAAGGAGATGATATGGCTACAAGGCTTCTTAGAAGAATTGGGTAAAAAGAATCAGAAATGCACTCTCTACAGTAATAGTCAGAGTGTCATATTTATTGCCAAGAATACAGCATTTCATTTCAGGACCAAGCATATTCAGATCAGGTATCACTTCATACGATTATTGTTAGATGACGGACAGTTGTTACTTGAAAAGATTTGTGGAAGCAAGAACCCTGCTGATATGTTGACAAAGCGTGTTACATTTGAAAAACTGAAGTTGTGCGCAACTTCAGTAGATCTTCTAGCATGAAGACAGGGGCAGTGAGTTGCAAAGATGGAGGATATCATATTTGAGGAAGACGGCGATACAGCGAGTGTACCAGTCTCTAAGTGGGAGAATTGTTGAGTACTGTGGAGTCTGGTCCACATCGCTCGAGCGGAGGCATTAGCCACTCGAGCGAAGTCAGACAGATTCGAACGCTCGATGTTAGCTTGCTAGTGAGTTCGAGCAGAGGCGGAAGGAAGTTTCGCTCGAGCGAAGTCAGGCAGAGTTGAACGCTCGATGTCAGCTCGACAGTGAGCTCGAGCGGATGCGGGAAGGAAGTTCGCTTGTCGCACACTTGACACGCCGCTCAAGTGAATATGCATTTTACACAGCTCTAGAATTTTTTCCGCCGTTTGACTATATATATGATTATTAGATCATATGGTCGTACTGTAGAAATACTGTGGATGTACAGTGATTGATCCATCATTATAGTGTGATATTCCTCAATAATAAAATCATCTGCAGCTCTCGTGAACGTAAGTAATTTGCCGAACCACATAAATCTTGTGTCGTGTATGATTATTTTTCTCGTTCTATATTCTATTTCAATTTATTGTCATCGTTTTTCACAACATACATAGCAAATATATTGAGGCACATAGTATAATTTCTGGAATACAAACACCTCGCCAATCATTCCCCCTTAAGTTTCAGAATACAGAGTTACTAATACACAGGTACATTAACCAGAAGCATTCTTGAATGCTGGGAACATAATACATGATACTGTACGACATTTCCCAAGAAACATGTTTATCATTGAAGAGCTATTTACACTTGTGCTGTTGCTAAGTGCTCTGCATAAGTTGCCCAACTTACAATGATTCCCTGCTGAACTCTATATTTTTTTATCCCTAATTGATCTCACACGAGCAACAAAACTGGAATATTCTTCAATCTTGTGAGTACCGTGTTAAGTACATCAGTTCCTGAGGATATAAGAAACATCCAAGCAATATTCTTAACAACAAAGATGGAAATTTACCAACCATACTTTATAATTCTGATCTCCAATGGGCTTCATGACAAACAATGTAGCCCATAGAAGAGACCAACATTTTTTCTTTACCTATAGGGCCTCTTCAGGCTTTTTCTCTGTATTGTGGTACCTAATCGGCTAATCTTTTAAAGTCACAACTTGAAACTAAAATCCTAATAATTTGTTCGTGAACTCACACCTTGTTCGACGAACATATTTACTAGTTGAAGGCAAAAACTGTTGAATCCCAACTTTCATGTGAGACCCTGCTGATCCCTCCTTTACTCCACCTGATACAACAACATCCACCAAAAATGTTGCACAAACAGGCCGGTGATCAGAAAACTTGGACTCTCTACGTATGTACGAAAGTTGCCGTATCCCAGTTCCATGCCACAGTATTCTGTCACACCTGCAATTCCAAACTGCTCAGATTTTTGCACATGATGCTTAATGATATCCCATAAACGTGTTATCTTTACATACCAAGCAGGAGTTCTCCTCTTCTTTTCTGAATTTTTTGTCTCTCCAGTATAGGTGTCTGAGTTGTAGGAGTACTTGTAGGTGGGTGCAAAGTAGATCTTACCCTCTTTCCATCCCTCGAATACTCGCCCTGCTTCTCTTTCAATTCTCAGCTATAAAAGTATATAAACTTAAATGATGAGTACACCCCATAAAGCAGCAAACAAAGTATGCAGCAACAGAGACAATCAAAAGTTCAGGGCAATTGTTTTCAAATCAAGTACTGGAAAAGTTTCAGGGTATTTGAGCCAAAAACAAACCAATAAGTTCTTTGTAATTTTTTTTTTATCAAAAGTAAAATGATAGATCATTTTGGTTTGCATGGCATTAACTATTAAGTTCATGTCATTGTTGTTCTGTAAAATGATCCTCTCCAATATTCCAACAAATGACATGTTTATTTGAGAGCTGTAATAATACATAAGGAGGCACATATCCATGTATGAACAAGCAAAAAGGGATATTATCAGAAAGTGATTAAATTCAGTTACCCAATTGATGACATGCCATGAACTCACTTTTACAAGACAGTATTGATTGCCGCCATACTCTACAATAGCTCTTTTCAAGGGAATGGAGTATAGGCAAATAGTAATATGAACTACAAGGGGCTTTCCAATTTCTATGAAATGCACTGAAAGAAAATTTGGCTTTCCATACGTTTTCAGAAATTCCAACTGAATTCTTGTTGTATTCATGGTGAAGTCAAGTACCTGATCTCTGTCAAGAAGTGCATCCCAGGCATTCTCCTGCAGGAGCTTTCTTGTGTCAGAGTAGCTCGATGCTATTCGGTAATTCAAGTCCCCTAACCAAATGACCCGACTGAAGCAGATTTCCAAATGGTAAATAAAACAATGGGTAAGGAACCAAAATTAGTAATGGACTACAATAGATGCACTTCTAAAGACACTTAAAAACTTTCAATCGATAATTTCATAGATGCTCACTCATGTTCAACGATTTTATCTGGCACCCTACTGTGAGCCGATTTGCAAATCTTTGGAAACTGAGTATTTTTCAGTATCTCAATGACATCCATATTTCTTCTAAGCGCATCCCCCTCCTTCTCTCCAGATGCCAAGTGACAGCAGACAAGGCAAAAGCTTGTCTGATGGAATAGCATACTCAGAGAAATACACCCCTGCCACCGTAGAATCAACAGTAAGATGACATATATAGTATGGTAAAATACGCATGCGACACTCTCAAATATATCTCAGACATGATTTTGTCTATGCATCTATAAAAATCATATCTACAACAATAAGTATTCACAAAACCTTGTTTCCAAGGCAGCCCATAATTCCACGACAAAAGCAGGAGATCCTCAAGTGTCCTATATGCTGAACAAGCTCCTTCCTCACCCAAACAGTCAGGAAAATTCCCACCATTTGCTTACTGGCTATTAAACTGTAGTTCATGTGGTTGGTACTCGAGGGAATGGAGAATTCCGCAATGTTAATTCCATTAGGTACATCATAATCGTCTTCTACGGAAATGTCATCTTTGCTTTTATGTGATTGTTGATAACCGAAACAGAAATCCTTACTCTGTTTCCTTTCTACATCAGGTGTACAGTTGCAAGTCTTCAGCCTCCTTCTGCTCTCAGTCCTAAAAGTCTCGCTGAGCTTTTTAAGGGAATATTTTGAGAAAAACAAGGAACCACCAAGGGAGGCCATGGGATTTAATGGTCTTGATGCCACCTCATATGATTTGTTTAGTGACTGATTGATCAAAGCTAACCATTTTGCGGCAGGCTCATTATCTTCTACAACTAGGACATTCCCAGCATTTAAAGGGACAATTTCCTGAAAACTGACGATTTGAAGAACAATCATATAACATGACAGAAAAATCATATAAAATGGCAGAATCACCATATAACATGACAGAATTTCTTCATTGAATTATAATAGATATAAAAGTCTCCAGCATATGACCGCATGGTACATGACTTCTAATAACTACCAAGGTGGAACTAAAACTTCAGAATTATTCTTCTTCTCTGTTGGTCACACCAAAATGAGTGCTTACAACCATATTGAGCATTGGAAACAATATTACAGCAAACTTGTTTCAAAATCACCAAGTAAGACAATTCAAAGGATTCTACTTATGAAAGGGTTTCAGACTTCTTCCCTTCTGTTGTTGTTTTTTTTTTTTTTTTTTTTTTTGGGGGGGGGGGGGGGGGGGGGGGGGGGGCGGATGGGGATTATTATGATGGAATTTGTTTTTAGCTAAAAAAAATTGTATCAAATAAAAATATCACGATATATTAATGCAATAATTTGGTTGCAAAAACAATTAAAGAGGGAAGAAAAAGAGATTTTTTGGGGGGGAGGGGTGGGATTATTCTGATGGAATTTGTTTTTAGCTAAAAAAAATTGTATCAAATAAAAATATCACGATATATTAATGCAATAATTTGGTCGCAAAAACAATTAAAGAGGGAAGAAAAAGAGATTTGGGGGGTGGGGGGAGGAAGAGGGAAAAGGAGAACATACCCAAAGATATATATATCTGATTGATCTGCATGAAGAATATCGTTCAGGTTAGGTCCACTGTGGGGAGATTTCCCCCCTACATTCCATGTTGCTACGGAGACTCTAATTACATAATGAAAATTGAATGTAAACATTAAAAAAACTTAATTTAGAACATATGCATCTGAATAGAAATCCAAAAAATAGAAAGAAAGAAACAAAAAAAGGGGGAAAACATAATATTTTTAAGACCTAAGTGTCTGAACATCTTGACCAGGAGGCATTGGATGTCCTGTGCTTGTAGAAATAGACTCTTAAGCCTTGGATTAGACCGTGCTTCTGCAAGTAAAAACTATGAAGAAGATTAAATGACAAAAAAATATGATTAAAATTAATAGTAGATACTAGATACGATTAATTAGGCAACTTGAGCCAGAGAAACTCTCTGTAAGTCTGACTGTGTAGCTGTGAAATCTATGCTATTCTCAAACTCCACTTTATTGACTGACAACAGAGAATATATAAGGAGCAACTTGTATCAAAAAACAATTAATAACTGAGAGAAAGATAAGACGTGCCACTCTAGCTTCCTTTCTTACACTAGCTTAAGGTTCCAACATGAATATATTCTCCATTTGAGAGCATATTGTCATGTGCTCCGCCTGTTTCTGTCATTTGGTTCCCTTATCATTTAACTGCTTCAGTTTCTATTATCTTCCATATTCTCGATCAGTTTTCCAAAAATAAACTACCAAAAACAAAGAAATGGAATAGACAAACGTCTCCAGAAAAGAATGCTCCACTCAGAGGGAAAAGAATACATTCACTTTATAGATAAAGCAAGAGGAATATTATGCGTATAACAAAAGAAAAACAATGTCTATATGAGGATCCTTTCTAACAAAGAGATACTTTTCACATCTATGAAGAGACATGTAAAAAATGTTTTCTTCCGTTTATTTTCTTAAACAGATATAATGATGCATCTCACTCTGTTCAAGAGGGAATGCCATGGCAATCAGCCGTGCCTTTATTCATTTCTCGTTCACTTCTCTCCCTATTGGCAAAAATATCCCAAATGAAAGACTGGAATGACAGGGTCAACAATGGGTGAGAATATTGCATTTTGAGTAACAAGATATGAGAGATACATGTACGAAATGTGTGGAGATTTTAAAAGGAAAAGAACAAAACCTTCTTTTTCCTCTCTTGTCATTAGAGTAATTTCTGAAATCGGATCACTCTGGCAGACTCCAAATCATAAACCTTCACGGCAAAGGTATATAGCAAAATCATGCAGTTGTTCAGAATTACAACACTAGAAAATAAAATAAATAAATCTATTATAATTTATTGAAAAATAAATTTGACTAAGCATCAGAGAACATCTCAAATCCCCACTTACTCCTTTTGAAAAAGAAAGTCAATTTTCATATTCAAAGACAAAAGTTGAAAAAGGCAGTGCATTAAGAGCAAAATAACAGGAAAGAATGGACATCGTGAAGCCATCAAACCAACGTGCTGAAAACTACAAGAAGATTCAAAGAACGACATAGACCTACATATTCAGAGCAGGAATAACATCCAATTGGCTCCTAAACAAAAACAATCAGAAATTTCCAGAAAATAAGTTTGCACATTCTCGTTATGGCACTCATGAATAGGAGAGCAAGGTTGGCCAGGAGGCCATACAGAATTTCAAGAATAAAATAAGAGGGTGGCAACCCTCGAAAGAACTTGACTGCCCAGATGGGTTTGCCCAAAAAAGTCAACTGCCAAGGCAAGCAATTCGTACTTTATAATTTTGCCGACTGTAATATGCCAGTTTCCTGGAAGTATTCATTGAAAGTTTCAGTTGGAAGTAGACAAGAAAAGAAGAAAAGAAGCTGAATCTTCGATGATCTAGAACTGAAAGTCTGTCTGATAGTGACAATGAACTGAATGGATTAAAGTTTCCAAAACGAGGCTGGAAAGTGTAAACTCTTTGATTTACGTGGAAAAGAGAAGTTGGGATTTTTTTTTAGGGGAAAAGAGAAGGCATCAAGAATTAAGGAACAGTTAAGAGTGGGGATAGAATCATAGAATATGTCCCTAGAAAGTCCCAACTCTTTTAGGGTAACGTTTTGATTGGTCATTATGTACTTTGTTTTCTGTCTTATCCGCATAAAACGTCAGAAGAGGAAATAATGCTGAAGCATCGCCCCACTGATTTTGTGGCAACAACGTGAACAGCGTTCAACTATGAATTTAAATTACATCTACGTCATTGTATATTAAAACATTTAAATTAAAATAAAAAACAAGGGTGGCTGCCCACCCCTTAGGGATCCACCCTGATGTGGGGGTGGTTTGTGGCCACCCCAAACCGCCTTTATGGGCGATCGAAAGGCCAAACCATCCCACGGGGTGGGCAGATCTACAGTAGATCTTTGGCTACTCGAGACGGGGGTGGACTTTTGGATGCTTGGGATTAGGGTGGTCGGATCCACCTCTGAATTCATGGATTATTGAAGTTGAAATTTCATTGCTCAATATAAGAACAAATAGTGCTTAAATCTAGATATTGTATCCTAAGGAAGCACCCTAAACCAACTAGACTACATTAAATTGTTTCATATTTCTTGTTCCGATCTTTTATTCGACTTTTGAAATTCTTGCTAACATTCCGTTCAAAGAGAAGGAAGAAGAAGAAAAGGAAACAGAGTAGCATCTGCATAAAGAACAGTATCTTGTGCCTTTATCTCCATCCTTTAAAGCCATTTTGGATTCGATATACAATTAGATAATGACCACTTGACCTATCACAGGCCCGGAGGATATTTGCTTTTGTTTTTTCTAAGTTTTCAGATCATAAGAGGTCTAGTCAACCGGCAGGACACTAAATGATGTAAAAATTGTAGAAATAATCTCAAATGTCTATTTTTCTCTTAAATTTTAAGTCCTATAATTGTTATCCTAATCCGAACCAGATCCTTTCCTTGGGATAGCTAAAAGATTTGGATCCACAAGCAACTCAAGATACAGATGCAGCATCTGATTGTTAATGGTTAGGCCACTCATCATGCATGGCTTGCCTTCTTTTGGTTCAATTCTACCTCTACATTTGTCTACAACCAAAGTAAATATCAGCTGTCAAATTGAAATAAATTTCGATTCACAGCACTAATGTAAACTCAATTTAAGCTCCTTCATAAGGATTCACCAATCATACAATAAGATACACATCTACTTGATGAACACTACTTGATGAACACTAGGAAATAGTGAACTCTAAACACAGATAATTAAGGTCCATATCTACTCTCTTTTTTTCACTAAGCAGAAGTTTATATCTAGCAACTAGAAAGTTATAAGTTTCAAACACTAAATCTAAGTAAAGAATATGGGAAGTAGAAACAACAATTACAAAACAAGCGACGTGGATGCCGAAATCATTAGCTGCATCAAGACTGCATTGCCATTGTAAAGAGAGAGTTGGGCTCCCAACCATGCACTCGGAAGCGGTAAATGCAAGTATGGGAAGGGCTTCCATGGTTGGATGTGAAGTCCAGCCTGACTGTGTCGACAATGCCAGAGCTTTCTGAGTTCAACACATTGAAGGTTTGAGCATTGCTCTTCTCAAGGTCATAAGTAAACTCTGCTAAAACAAACATCTTCTCAGTATCAACCGACTCAACTCGGTTCTGCCCTTGGAGCCATCCAGAGACCCTGCAGTCCTTGGGAGCACTGGCTCTGTCATATGCAACACTCTGTTCGGAGAGAAAATTCAAGTAAATCAATTTATTAGCACAAGCGGAAACAAATCAAGACAGAGTGAACAGAAATAACTACAGATGATACTGCAATTTATTGACAAGTTAATGAGGATGCACATGAGTTACATAGAGAAAAGACAGGCAACTTCACAAGGATGTCATATGAAGAGTTTTCGGTGCCACAACTGCATAAAGCATGTGCTTCTCATATGCTCAATGGACACTTCTCAAAGTTATACATGGTTCCTCCAAACTGAGTTGGAGGAAAACTTTGTCCTTGAAAACACATAAAGCGGAGCCTTAAGACTCAAAGTGCAAGAACCTCAGAAAATATAGCTTTTAGAAAAAATCTATTTATAAGCCTCATACACCACACACCACTCTTTTTATTATTTTTTTAATTTTTTTCTCTTACTAAATATGTGGTATATGGATGATTAATAAAAGAATTCAATTATTTTACAAAGAATAAAACTAAATAAAATTTTTAAAACAACTTTAAAAAATAAAAAAATAAAAATTATGAGGTGTGTACTGTATGGGGCTTATGAATGGCAAAGCTCTAGCTTTTAACATTCCACTGGCTTTGCCCTCCTCCTCAACTAAAATCAAACAAAACCACACAAACTCATGGAACCAAAAAAAAAGTTCATTTCACATGAAAATATTACCACTTCCGTGCAATCTGCTATCCTCTCCAGGTCACCAAGAACTCTCACCCTTTCTATACATAACTCAATCAACACAACCCCTTAAATATGAAGCACCATAGATCTCTTGCTACTTCACAACGAAAAAGAAGATAATCTATGGCGCCATTCTTCAACTTGCTTGGCCTTCCTTGTCTTAAATTAAACAGAAACACACAAACTCATGACAAAAAAACTCCTTTCACATGAATCATTCTTAACCCTCACAACTCTGGCACAAGAACTTTACCACATGTGAATAAACCACGGAAATTCAGGAAATAAAAAGTTCACAAGTAGATACATAGCTGGATTTTTTTTTTTTTTAAAAAAAAAAAAATTAAGTGCAGCATCTCAATCTAACCAGGAGACCTATACAATACACCTATTACTACATCATGGAAGTTTAAGTACCATATTAATCCAGAATTCAACAGGCATTGTAATTGTCTCAACAAAATTATTAAAACTACAAGAAAACAATGAAGATAGTATGAACAAAGCTGGGAAGACTACAATAAAGTTAAAAGATCGGCCACTCTTCAAGAACTAATATACCATCCCACCCTCATATATAAATATAAGCACATTTTAAGGGCAACACACACATGTCGTTACCACACCTGCCACTACGTTCTTGCAAGATGAAGTGGTGCAATTTCAGCTAGAGCTCACTGGCATCTTCCCATCCTTAAATTAAGCTTCCTTGCATTTATAACACTACAAAATCTAGAATTTCACCTCTCCAAAAAATAAATGTAGACTTTCATTCAGTCTAAAAGTCAAAATACTTCAGCTCAAGCTTCCGAGTAGGTGTTTCCACTCTCACAAGTTGTGTATTTAAAGAGTTGTCACAAGTTCCCAAAATTACCATTAGGTCGGTTTGGTCATCAAGATTTCTCATTTCAAACACAAAATTCTCATCTTATCATTACAATTTTCCTAAATCCTCATATAAAATATAATAAAAAATTCAACTTTTCTTAACTTTTTCAAATCTCAAAATAATAATAATATTAAAATATAATATTTTAATATTTTATCTTAAAACTCAAAATTCTCATATAAGAAATCTCAGTTTTTTTCACCAACCCGTTTCCAAGTAAAAAATATGGCACCCAATAAATGGAGGAGATATTCTTCACAAGCCAATTTCACATTCAAAAAGTCCAGGTTTCATAGTGAGTTCGCGCAGGTTGTGAATATATGGAATTTGCAGTGTGAAACCTCAAATTGAACCTCTCAGATATTCAAACGATCCAGCAGCATAAAATCTATATTGAATAAGCAATATCACCTTAGCAACATGCTCCAAAGTAACAGCCTCAGGGACAATAGCCGTGCGCAGCCTAATCTGTACAAACCCACTGCCCGAGCTCAACGCAAAACACTGGCCGGGCTCCCCGAAACTGGGTCTCAACATCTTATCAGCATGAACCGCATTTCTGCCAGCCAAAGAGAACCAATTACTCGCCTTTCCCACCGAATACGCCGCCGAGTGCTTCACAACCATCGCCCCGCCACTTGCCAGGGCGTAGTCCACACGGCCGAGCCCATCTGCCGCGTGCTTCTCTATCTCCCTCTCAATCATCTCCCTCGCGTACGCTCTAATCTCGTCCAAACTCCCACGTCCATCTCCACGTTCTTTCCTCCTAGAATTTTTCAAATCCTCATATATCCTATCAAATTCCCCCTTCGATAACCATTCTACTTCTTTCAATTCGCCTAAGGACCTCTCCAACCCCTCGCTCTTAGTTTCCAATCTCTTCAACTCGCTCTTGGTTTCCCTCCTCAACCCTCCGATTTCGTTCTCAATCTTGCGGTCCACGACCTCAACTTGTACCTGGATCATCGTAGCGGTGGTCTTCATAAAGGCCTCCACTTCCGCAATCCGTCCCTCGAGTTCGGAAAATCCCATCTCTGTCCCGGCTACGGAATCCCTGGGTTTCACAGCGAGTCTACGAATCAATTGAACCAAGCCCGCGAGAATAAGAAGTAGGACGAAATTCTTGGCGAAGACTCTGAAAACAGTGACCCAGCGATGTTGCTCCGGCCTATGAGGGAGCACCTTGCGAGCGCGGCGAAGCGGTGCGCTGTTGTTGTCATTTTCCAGGGATGTTTTCACCTGCAGTTCCAAGTCCCTTGACGACCTCTCCCCGCGAATTGAGTGGTGGCTCAAGTCCTTTCCGTTTCCAGCGGCCAAGTCGTCACCTCCGGTTGCACCCTTGGGACTCGGTTGGGGCGCGGCCGCATCGTTGACGGCGAGCAACTCGATTCTGGTAGTCTTCTTCTCGGAGGCAACCACGGGTCGGCGCCGAGCAGTCGGGTTCGCCGTAATGGATACGGTGGAAGTCGACATTCGGTTGTCAAAACTACGGAAATTTCAAAATCCTGTTACTCAGATGAAAGAGGGAAAAAGATGTCAAATCTTTGGTTATATATATAATCGGCGCGACCTTTGGAGCGCTTGAGCCATTTGAAATCTGAAAACGTAGCCACCGTACCTAGGTGAGGTGCGATGCGATGCGATGCGGCGAGTGGGGAACCAACCCGCATGTCCCAACCGTTCGGATTTTACCGGTGAGTAATGGTAGATAGAGTACAAAATGTTGTCCAATTTTTTTCAGTGAGAATTATTTTTAAAAAAATAATTTTTTTATATAAATCTTGTCTTTATTTATTTTTTAAAAATAATTTTACATATTTATATATTTGAAATTATAAATACCATTTCTATTTAAAAATTATTACAGATATAAAAATATTACATAAAGTAAATTAACAAACTGATATAACTATTTTTTTAAAAAAATAAAAGTTAGATCAAGTCTCTAATTATTAAAAACCCTCACTAGGATGAAGGAAAACTATGAATACAACGTTTCATCATCAAAATACATTAATAACAAATATATAGAATTTCCAATAAGACTAGTCGAACAATACCTCAAAGCCTTCCTTACACCAAATCCTCACTAATAAAATCAAAATATCTATCCATCATGTCCTCTTTTGTCAAAAAATCTACTGCCAGCCTCTTTAAAATAATGTCAAAAGAGAATATTGAACAACTTAATAAGAGTTTTTGTTTCTTACCAAAAATTTTAAAAGAAACCAATATTTGTATATCTCGAAAGCTAGTCAATCCATTACAACACTTCAATCAGATTTCATTAATAAATCTCTCAAACCAAGTGAGTGACTCAAATGAAGACCATAAAAAAAAAGCACAATACTCAATAATAGTTTTCATCACATGACCATAAAAGTGAACAAAACTAATTATCATCTTACCCCTATAATCCCAAAAAATGAACCCACCACCGGACCTCCTTGATTTTTACAAGGGCTTTGCTAAATACAGTCGCCAGATACAGTTGACGTGCAGTCGGCTGTACGAAATGAATAAAAAAAAATTATAAAATTTTTTTTTATATTCAGGGAAACCTACATGAATTATAAAAAGTTATAAAAATAATTTTTTTTTTCATGTAGGTTCCGTATTAATTTTTTTTTTACAGCCGACTGCAAAAAGTATTTCTCTTTTTACAATATTCACCATCAACATCAAGTTTAATAAAACCCATATTAGATGAAACTGATGTAGTTTTATAAAATCTGCTATATATAATTTATAATAAAAATAACTTTACAATTTGACTTACCATATCAAACCACATTAGTTTTAGGTTTATTTTTATTTAAACTGTTTATAACTAAAATATTTTCTTTTCTATTTATCAAATCTACTAGTGGTAAAAGGATTCAATACCCTTGCGCGGGATGCTTTCATCTAAGTTTCGTTTATTAAATAGATATGGTGAGATAAAATTAAAATTTTAATAAAATATCATTAGGATATAATTTTTATTTTAAAATTTTAAAAAAATGAATTATTTATTATATTTTGTATATAAATTGTAAAAATTTATAATTATTAAATAATATGAGATTGAAATATTTGTGTAACTAAATAAAACTTGATGTTTTTACTCAATCCCATATTTTTTCCCCCGTCAAAGTTACCACTAAATTAAACTTCTTTGTTTTAAAATATCATTAATTATTAAGAAAAAAACTACAACTTCACTGATATTTACTTCTTTAATTATTAAAAAATAAAAATAAAATAAAATACCCAGATCGTAACTTTGAAGAAAGTAAAACATGGAGCAAAGTATTATTTTCCACATCTAAAATATGGTCGTACAAAATCCAGTAATATTGTATACAATATATCGTAAAAAAAAAATAATAATAATTTACTATACATAAATCGGTGTATTAACACATCATTTATAATATATTTAATTATAATTTTAAAAAACAAAAATATAAATTATTTTTTTAAATTTACAATGAAATATTTTACAATGAAATATTTATAAAATTACAATGAAATAATTATATAAATAATGTAATTAATAAATATTTCATTGTAAATTATATAAATATTTATATAATTATAATGTAATTATTCATTATAAATATTTCATTATTGTTGGATTTTTTTTTTTAAATTTATAATGAAATATTTTTTTGTCCCACTTCTAAATCTAATGTTTTGGTTTATCGGGTACAGTTATTTTAAAATTTTTATATTATATATTGCTCGACATGCTCTAATTTAGAATATAAATTTAAATATTATAAATAAAATCTTATTAATTAAATGATATAGATAATATACTCTACTGTCTATACACTAATTTGATAATAATATAACTAAAAAATAACACATCAATTCGCTTTTAATACCGTTTAAGGATAGTTATTAAAAAATACTCAAAAGAGTTTTTAAAAAAGTAAAAAGAAGCAATAAGAAATAGGTAGTGCTAGGGATCCCGCTGCAACTCACCGTTTTTGTATTTTTTGTTTTTATATATCATTTTTTAAATATTTTTAAATATTTAAAAAATTATAATATTATTACATAAAAATAATTGATTAATACATATACAAGCTTTTAATTGATTAATACATAAAAATAATGTCATATAGCAAGTTGATTTTTTTTTTTTTAATTACTTAAGAAAAAAACATATATTTTTTTTTAAATGGAGGAAACTGATGGGTAATAATCGACAAGGTTTTATAGTCAATTTATCGAAGCTTCTCGAACCACAAAGACATATCAAATGCAAGGCTGGTTATTATTTCAAAGTATATTGCTCTAATTTTGAATTAAAGTGGTAGTTTTGCTCTAATGGTAAAGGAAAATCACAGATGAATGCTATTCTCTCATTGTCATCCTCTCTTATTAATTATTCTTAAGTCATTATTTGTAGTTTTATTTGAAATTTTTGATTAGAGTAATGTTAAATATAATGGTATGCAAACCCACGCATTTTTTATTTATTAAAAAATGGAATATGTCATTAAAAAATAATAAAAGTTTTATGTATAATTATTTTTACGTATTTTTTGTGCAGTTCATTAATGTGATTAGTAGCGTTAATTTTTTAATATAAAATAACTGTTTTGGCTAATCATATTAACAGAATGCATAAAGAATTCGTGAATATTGAATCCAAGGTTTTAAGTTTCGTATAATTATAAATTTACATATGAATTTTGATGATAACAAATGAATTCAAAGAATAAAGTAATCTCAAACTCAAGTTGTCCATACAATGGAGTCAAGCACATTAAGGAACCAAGTATGAGTAAGAAGAGAACAAATTCACATTGAAATCATAGAGTAATGTTGTAAATCTCTTAAAACTTTGAAATTAGGATTAAGGTTCAAAATTAATATTTTATCATAAAACATTAAAATACATTTTTCACATGTGCATGAATATTTTGAAAATTAAATTTGAAATTTTGAAAAATGATTGATTGTCATCTTTCACATGTGCATGCTTTATTTGAATATTTTTAAAAGTAATTAATGCTTTTTTTAACTTATGTAAAATGTAGCTAATTTTGTTTGAAAATTTTGAAAAGTAAAGTGTGCTCTTTTTGTCATATGCAAAAAGTAAAAAGATTAGGTTTGAAATTTTTGAAAAGTAAAGTGTGCTCTCTTTGTCATATGCAAAAAGTAAAAAGATTAAGTTTGAAATTTTTGAAAAATGAATGATGTTGTCTTTGACATGTGAATTTTTTTAAATTTAAATATGAAATCTCATATGCCTATAAATAGATCATTTGAGACCTTCACATTCACAACACTAAGAGCATACAACATTCATTCAAAACTTTCATTCTCTCTTCTCTAAACATTGAGCTTTAACCCTTGTTCATTTTGATATATATTGTTTGCGTTGTATTGTTCTTATTTTACTCATTGATGAGTGTTTTGTGATAACCTACCCACTATCAGCTATTGTATCAGTAAAAGGGAGTATATAACCATTATGCGTGTAGAAAGTATTCTACACAGGGAATAGTTGAATCACCACGTGTAGGGTGATTGAAGTGTAAAGAGTGTTCTACACTGATCTTTTGTAACGGTGTTGTTCAAATGTGTAATATGTTTCTATCTCCACCAGAAGAAGGTTGAATAATGAATTTGAGGATCTTCAAGGGATAGCTTGAAGCAAGGACGTAGGTAGTGGGGCCGAACCTCGTTAACATAATGAGTTTGCTTCTCTCTTATCCTTACTTTTTATATTTATTGTTGTTTCGTATTTCGTTTATATTTTATATTGTATATTTGATTTATAATTGTTATTTTTTTAAATAAAACTCAATTCACCCACATCTTATGTTAGTCATCTGTGCAACAGTAAAAGTAACTATATATAACATAACTCACTTTTTTTTTTTTTTTTTAATGTAGGTTCTATATTTCTTAAAGATAGTGAGCGAGACTATTCTAAAATTATAGATATCATTTCCTTTTAATTATTGATTGAAAATAAAGATATATCTTTGCTATCTTTCTATAAAATTACATCACAATTTCACATCCATCCAACTTTGAACATCTCCTCAACCCTTGATGAGAGAAAAGTATAAAGGAAGAGTATGCTTGCAATCATGTGACTGCAATCCCTGTGGAAACCGACATGGATGTCCACGTAGGCTTAATGAAAGGGACCATTAAGGACAAGTTCATTTCTTCGGCCTTAATGAAATGGAGCAAAAGTGCGTGGGCGATGTTTGAACACTCTATAATCACAAATATAATTTTTCATATGAAAAACTGCTCTAATTATAATTCAAAGAAAGTAATTTTCAGAGATTGTAGTGGTGATATTGTTTTTGAAATATGAAGGATAATGGAAAAGAAAATCACAGTTATGGGTGACGCACATGCTGCCTTATTTCAGTTGAAGAAACCACTATAATCAATCCTCCCAATATTTTTTTGGAAAGTAATGTTAACGTGGTGTCTCGTACGCCTTTGGACTAGGCTATCAATAGTTCGGATCTTCAATCTTGAGCCTACTAACACAAGAAAAACATCGTTAGACGATGGGCATGGTGGTGGCTGAGAAGTTTCTAATGCCTAAGTCAGTATCGTCTTTAGAGAAGTGTGTAGGAGAGTAGTAAGATTTTAGAGAGTCTAACCCTTAACCTGATACATGGTAGTCATTTTTATACCTGATTCCCATGGTCAGATGCCCATGCTCTGCGGTATGGGGAGGTGTCCTCCTAATAACCCCATCAACCATGCTTATTTAATGCAACATGACCCTCTGGAGAGGGGTGCATTTAATGCAGTGTTACCCCTACTTTGTTTTGCCCTTGGATGCATGTTATCTGATTATTCATTCTTCTCCCGCCAAAAGATCAAGGGCTTTCCATGATTTGCATTCCCCTGTCCACTTGAGGTTACTTAGGACTTAGTTCATTTGATGTGCCTCATTCTACCATCCTTTGCACTAAGGTGATCTTCCCGTGCTTCTCAAGTAGAAACTGCCTTTGTTGGGGGTCAGGGACCCTTTAATTGGGCTAATGGATCACTCAGTTGGCCTAGGTCTCTTGTGATATTGGACTCAGGCTCCGGGCCTAGAGGATAAACCTCCTAACATTTTTTGGATAAGATAAGTTTTCTTAATGATCAAAATGGGAGAGACATTTCTTGTTAATTCTGATAAGATGTTGAGACACATCCTTGATTTCAATCATTTTCCATATTAAGTCAATTGTTAAAAAAAAAAGATTTTTGCTTTGAGTCGTGCTACGTACAGGCCCCGTTGGAGGCTTGCATGCGCACGTGATGGATATTTATGTCATTTCTCATATGATTTGAGTCAAATGTAAAAAATGTCCCTTGCTTTCTCTTCCCTCCCTCAAGCGATTCGATAGAATTATTTCCTCTTTGATTCTTATCTCTCTTCTCATAATACAGCCCAGACACATCGACCCAAACCAAAGTGACCTTGTGTTTGAGTGCTTTGAAAATATATCTCTATCATTTGCATTCCCTCTGCATTTCCTCCTCCACCATCAATATGTACAATCTCATTCAAAGCGTTTGAGTGTTCTAAAAATAGATCTCATCGTCCAAAAAAATAGATGCTTAAATACTTTTTTCTAAAATGCTAAGATATTAAAGTCATTGCATGCAAATTCTCCTATATCTGAAGTGGGATCATTGGAACAAGATTGCAAGCCTTGAGGATATTGGAAATGAAAACAAATGGTTTTCTTTTTATGAGAGAAATGTTGTACCTCCTAGATACCTAGAATTTTGTGAATCGAACTAGATGGTCTTCCAACTAGAGAGAGTACTTCCTGAAATTTGGGCTGAATTGGTCTTCCAACTAGAGCGAGTACTTCATAAAATCCAACCATAGGCTAAGTAAGGGGAGGTCTATTGGATTAAATAAACAAGAACTGGATACTTGTTTTTGTTTTTTGTAAGTATGGAATATATATAGCTTTTACTATAGAAAGAAGAAGCTAGTTCTTGGCTTTGTCTTTCTAGAAGTCTTCTTAGAGCTAGAGCAGCTCTTCCCTTCCCATTTTATACATTCTCCTATATTCTATTGTCAATGGAGAGAATTCGGACTTGGTAGTGAAAGAAACAGATGAATAGAGAAAAAAATATAGAAGAAAGATTTCTCTTATCTAGGTTATTCTGAGATGATGATGGTACTATGTGAGATATAGAACAACAAATCAAGTTTTATAGAGCAGGTTATGACTCAGGAACCAGAAGAAGGAGCTTGAACAATAAAATTGTAACAAAGTGAAATGATGCGTTTTATTTCTATGCATTTTTCTCACTTAAATGAAAATTTTGTGCGCAAGAAGGTCCAAATGGGGACTGCATCCATAATTTCTCTTTTGCTTTTTGTCAATGCAATGAGGAAAAACCTCTTACCTACCGGGACTGCATGATTTGATGCCAATGAGTGGAGAGCCTTTGCTTGAGGAGTGGTGTGCTTATGATTGAGGAGTGGAGAACTTCTGCTCGATAAGACGACAGAGCTCAACAATCGTGACAGAGGAATGAGAAAATGAGCTCCGTCTATGTTTTTCTTCTTTAATATAAAACAACCGTTGACGTGGCAATGCCACTTCAATAGAGTACACGGTGTCTACACAAGCAAGACTATATGTAATAAAATGAAATGCAAATATAATTATTGCATTAAAATTTTTATGTATAATCAATTTTATGTATTTTTTATATACTATCGTAATGTGATTGACTAATTCATCAATAAAATATTTATAAAATATATAAAAGTGATTATATATAATAAAATACTTATCGCATAAATATCAATATAAATATCAGTATTAAAAACAATCGTACAAGTGATTTTTTATTTTTATAGCATAAATACCAATATCCAAAACAATCTTACAAGTGATTTTTTATTTTTAAATGTGTTAGATAACATACATATATAATAACATAATATAAAGAATATTAGTACTTTTTTCGTTTAAAAAATAGAGGAAAGAAAGAAAAACAAGGCACACTTATCGTGTGTGCCATATTTTTCTTTGTAAATTAGACCACACAAGTGGGAGAGTTCATGATTATCGCATGAGGCGACCCACATGTTAGCATTTCTTAATTTATTCACATCGGAAACTAAAACCAAAATTAAAAAGAGCCAATTAACGTTGTTTTTCCTGAGAACTATAAATAAATTTTGGGACTTTTCGATTTCTTTCTCTCTGTCTCTCTGCCTCGCCCGCACACAGAGACACCCCACCTGGGATTGTCCCTCTGCAAGCAAAGACATTGTACAAACATGTTAATATTTTTGATGTACACGCCGGTGATGATTTCCTTTCCACCCGAACAAAAGTGAGTACAAAAGTCTCAGACCCCCAAAAGTCCCTTTCCTTCTTCTCAATCTTTCCTCCAGAGCACAGATTCAGATCATGTAAGTGAGACACTGTCCCATTTTTCTTTCCTTTCCTCGGCCTTCACTGTTTGTTCCTTGTTCTACGTCTCCCTTTTACATCTGGGGACCACTCGAGGGGTTTATGATCTGGTTCTTTCTTTTATTTATTTTTATTTTTATTTTTTTGAGGCTTTTAACTTTTATTTTTTGAGTTTTTTCGGCTTTCAAAGTTTCAATAAGAACACCGATGCTCTTGCATGCAGGTCCTTTCTTTTCTTTTCTTATTTTTTCTCATTTTTATTACGTTCTGGGGTTCCGGTGATGTAATGCCACGATCTTGTTTGGGTTACTGTGTTATTCTAAATAAAATTGGCATCTTTTGTGTTTTTTTAATCTTAAAGCAAATGAAGCTGGTAGTTTTAATGGGAGCAAACTGTGGGTGAATCTTTCTGGATTTGAGTTTTTGGTTTAGGGAATTGGTCTATGGCGGCTAGAGCTATGCCCTTTCTTGGTGCATGCAGTAGATTTGTTCACCTTTCGTTCTGAAAATGATTATAGGTAAGGGGATTCATTGTCCGTGCTCGTCTGTATATATTTCTCTTTTTAATACTTCGATTTTTTAAAGGCTCGTGGTTTCTGGTGTGATTTTCAATATAGCCTTTAAGAGGATCTTTTTAACTCTTTAACCTTCAAGGGATGGGAAATTCTAGTTTTAATGGGCATTTTCTAGTTTTTTCCCTTTTAATAGGTTTATAGTTTAAAAAATTATTGGGTGAAATGGAGGTTATAGCTCTGCTCTGTGCACGCCTACATGTGCCTTTCTGCACGAAGTACATCATAGGTTTCTACCTAAAAGAAGTTTGAATAAAGATTTTCTGACCGTTATTTTCTATTTTTTTTATTATATATGAAGTGCGAGTTTTGCATGCGATCTAGTTATTTGAAAGTATTTTTGAATCTGACCTCCCAAGATTTTTGATGATATGCTGGAAGGTCTGAGCTTTTGATCTGGGATTTTCAGGTGTTTGATTGATGGGAAGATATTGAAGATTTGTTTCAGCAGCATTTAGGGCTAAGTTTTAGAGTCTTTATATTGGAATGATTAAATCAACATAGGGTTAGATGAATGGGGATCGAGACAATGGGGTCTCAAGGTGTAGGCAATAGTAATGGAAAACAGTCGCAATTGCAGCCATTGGCGCGGCAAAACTCAATGTACAGTCTTACACTTGATGAGGTTCAAAATCAGTTAGGTGACTTGGGGAAGCCACTTAGCAGTATGAACCTCGATGAGCTTCTAAAAAATGTTTGGACTGCCGAGGTGCATCAGTCCACGGGTATGGACATTGAGGGCACAGCACAGGCCAGTCAAACTGCCCTGCAGCGTCAGGCTAGCCTATCATTAACTAGTGCACTGAGCAAGAAGACGGTGGATGAGGTTTGGAGAGATATTCAGCAAAGCAAAAATAGTGAGGAAAAGAAGTCTCGGGAACGGCAGCCTACTTTGGGAGAGATGACTTTGGAGGATTTCTTGGTGAAGGCAGGGATTGTGGCTGAAACATCTACAGAGAAATCCAGTGCTGGTCCTGTTGGTGTTGATCAGAACACAGCCTTGCAATTTCCACAGCAAGGTCAGTGGATACAGTATCAACAGCAACAATATCAGCAACCACAACAGAGCATGATGGGGGTTTATATGCCAGGCCAGCCTATACCACAGCCACTGCACATGGGGGCTGGTGCTGTGATGGATGTTCCATATCCGGAGAATCAGGTAGCATTAACTTCACCATTGATGGGAACCTTGTCGGACACACAAATGCCTGGGAGGAAAAGAGGTGTCCCAGAAGACATGATTGAAAAGACTGTAGAGAGAAGGCAAAAGAGGATGATCAAGAACCGTGAATCTGCTGCTCGCTCACGAGCAAGGAAGCAGGTTGGCTTTCAAAAGTATTGGTCATTACAAATTCCTTGCAATGTCTTTTTCAATTGTCATGTTGATTTTCCAATGACTTGAAAGATATCAATATGCTAGGCTTACACTAATGAACTGGAGAACAAAGTTTCGCGTCTGGAAGAGGAAAACGAAAGGCTCCGGAAACGGAAGGTTAGGTTCTTCATTGAAGATATTGACAAATTGCTTGGGTTTATTTTCTTTAATACCTTACAGTCTCATATGAATAATGGTAATGTGTTTCTTTTCTACGGATGATTTAAAGAAAAATGTGGCCTTCTGAGGCATGGATAGCTGTTATGGGGTATGGGCATGTTGATGCATGTTAACATGGAAACTCTCTCTCTCTTAGTGTCTTAACATGAACATTTTTGAAAGGATAATATACATTATGGTTGGGATGTGGTAATAAAAAAATACTTTCACAAGGTAAGCTTTCTATTATGCTGTTAAATATAATGCTATTATTCAGCAATAGGTACTTATTGTAACTATTACTGAATAACAGTCAGAAATATTCCATTAACCCCTCATGTTTTCTGTTATACATACTAACTAGTTTAATATTGGATTCATTGATTGAGTGCCCTGTACATACCGGAAAGCATCATAACTTATTTGGGTTTATGTGTTGCTAAATCATAGACCATCATTCTAGCAGTTACTCTTTTAATTCCTTGTCCCGAAGATGAGAAATGGCATGCATTATTTTTCAAGACAAGATTGGCATATTTTCCTCTATCAGAGTATAATTTTTTTCTCGATCAAAAAATATTATAATTTTTTCATCTACATGGCTGTCATCAGACACCCACACAGTGGCATTATTTCTGGAACTATATTGAGGCTGGAGGCTTAATAACTATCCTTTAAAACTTGGTGGATGGTTTTTTGAACACCAATCGCTTGGTGCATATGATAAATTTCATTTTTAGCATTGGAGGATTCATTGAACTATTCAAGTGGCTGGAAATTTTAGTCAAGTGTCTTTGGAAAAAACAGGGGCTCCTGGCCACTTAAAACAAGTGGCGTAGGGTATGGTCATGGGATCAATCTTGTAGTGTTGGTGAGTTAGTAGCTCAATTTTGTAAGATTTATGGCATACACTTGATTTGTCATTTACGAGGTGGATGAGAAAAGAAAAATGACAGTGTTCTCTCTAAAGACTCACTTTCTCTAGTTTGCACAAGGAATAAATTTGGAGCTGGGAAAAAACTAATGAAGAACGATTTTCCTTCTTTCCTATTTATTTTTTATTTTAATTTATTCCCCTGAATGATACTTCCCCCGGGCATCCCTTTTTTTTTATCCTTTTTTTGTTGTATGGGGGAAAGGATAGAAATTAGGACAAGGTTCTTTCTTTTTTATCCTCTCTACCTTCCATCTCTCTCTTTCAAAATTCAATTGCACATTATATCTTTTTCTACCTCATCCTTTTAATCTCATTCTTGACTTTCCTTGTTTCTTTTTCTTTGATTTCTCTTTAGCAGAAACAAAATCGAATTGTTCCCTTACATGATTCTTCATATAATTGGTGCCTTTAATCTAAGAATTTCTTTATACAGGGGTGACCTCTCTCTCTCCATCTCTCCAAGAAAAGAAAAAAAAAAAAAAAAATTGTTGGAAGATACATTTCCTTTCTCTATTTAGGTGCATCTCTTGTATAGTTTTTGTATACTTGAGCCGCAAAAAATTCTCAAATGAAACCTTCTCATAGAGCAGTTGTTTCTTATACATGTTTTATTACGTTGATTTGGCACATTAGGCACATGCTGAGTCTTGGTTTAATGCCTTATTAATTTCTGTATATTTTTTATTCCTTCATCAATTATTTAGTTGTGTATGTGATATTTTTTTAAATAAAATATATATTTTTTAAAACAAATAACAAGGCATAACTCAAGTACACTAGAAGAATACAATTGAGAACACCAAGTTACAAGTTAGGAACTAGAGATAGATATAAGAAAATCATGAAAGGTGGCTAATCGGTGGATCATTTATGATTACATTGTGAGGTGACTAGGGTGTTATGGTATGAAGTGTTAATTGGAGCAGAATGGCTTGGGTGATGCCTAGAAGGGTGGTAGATCTTTTTGCTTGCTGGAGAAGTTTAAGGGGGTAATTTGCAAATTGCTGCTGTTTGGAATATGATCCCTCTCTGCCTTGTGTGGTGTATTTGGGTTGAGAGGAATGGTTGATGCTTTGAAAATAAGGAATGCTCGGTGGATGAACTTAGACATTTTTTCTTTAATACCTTGCTCCAGTGAGCTTCAGCTATTGGGTTTAATGGAACTAGTATCCATGATTTTCTTATTTCTTTCTCTAGTTCCTAACCTGTAAATAGGTTCAGTTTTTGTATGCTCACTCTGTACTTGGCTTTGCCTTGTTACTTGTTTTAACAAAATTTTCTTATTCGCCAAACAAGAAAAAGAAAAAGAAAATCATGAGAGCGAGCCCCAAAGAAGTGTGTGTATGTTAAACTCGGCTCTGTCTTTCAGGAGCTGGAGAAAATGTTGCCATCTGCACCACCTCCGGAGCCAAAGTATCAGCTTCGCAGAACATCTTCAGCCTCATTCTGATGGGGCTGAAGATGATGCTCCTTTTACACTGTAAGGTGGGGATGTAGGCACTCACTCTCCTGATCTCTCTCCGAAAGAATTGGCTGTTGCGTAGCCGTGGACGGTTTACTTCTCCCTTTTATGTGATGATGCTTGTATTTGGTCCCTGTGAAATCATAATTTTCACCACACCCCTTGTACCATTTCACTAATGAGTTTTTACAGATGTTTGGTATATAGCCTCTTTCCCCCGGTTGCCATTTATTTTTTCAGTTTTTTTTTTCCCTAATTTAATAGAGTTCTCTTTTATTTGACTTTTTAATGTGAAATGGGATGCATTACAATTTTTAATAGTTTGGGAAGTAATTGTTGACTTTGCTAATCTGGAAATGATTGCAATTGTTTGGTAAATTGAGAGGATTGTGTATTTTGTCCCTAATATATAATTTATTCATGTCTCTCAACGGCCAGTTCTTGGCATCTTTCATGCGTATAGACTATCTTACACGCTATGAGACAGAATACATCGAAAAAACACGTGCAGAGGTTGATCCCCATGTCTCTCAAAAGATAACTCCAATTAACATATATGACCTGATTGAGATTTGGTACCCTGTATCCAATTATTACAGGAATTACATCAAACCTTCAGAGGTTGCAGTAATCAAAAATAAAAAATGAAATAAAATTCACGTGGTAATATGATCTTGCTGTGCCTATGACCTGCTGAAACCTTTAAAATTGTCTGAACTATCCAAGGATGAAACTTGGATTGATGGGTTTTTCTACATTGGTTTCCTCTGAGAGAGAGAGAGAGAGATTGTTTACCTCAGAGTTTCCACCATGTTCTTCTAACACACCTAAAGCACCTATTAGGCCAGGAATAAGTCCATCCGGCAACTGAATATAACAAAAAAATAAAAAATAAAAACACAAAAGGAAAAAGATTGTTCACAAAAGCAAACTCCAATATGTCTACACCATGTATAGATATAGTCTAAACTGTCATCAGCCACCCATTATAGCTGATTCAGCATTTCATAAGGGATCCTAAGACCAACAACTTGCCCAACGAATGAGAGCCATGAAATCAGATATACTTCAATTGCCGCTCCATTTCTAGCCAGAGAAACATCACCTTGGAAAAGCAGCTTCATCCACTCACCGGTTCCGCATGGATGTAATTTGTACCATGGCCTGTTCAAGTATGGATGCTCCTACATGGACAAATCAATGTTGTTAAGGTTTTGTAGTAACTTTCAGACAACACCCAAAGTGAAAGTAAAATTGACAAGCAATGCTTCGTCAACCTCTACTTTGTGTGCCAAAGCCGATTAAGTATAGAAATCTACAAACGACAAACAATGTGTAAGACGAATACAAAGTTTTCCATAAGGTGCCTGACGGTCTAATGACCCATTAACCACACACACATTGCAGGAATGATATTTAGAAACAGATATACTAGAAGTCTAGAATAGTTTGATTTCAATTCTGATATTATACATTACGTGCAGCTATACCAACAGAAAAGCCATATGCTCGATATGATTACGACCAAAAGACTATTATAATTCCTGAAATGTCAAGGATCCAATATGGGAGTTGGGAGATTCTAGGGAATAAGACCTGCATTGTTCAAGTAAAGAAGTAATGCTCCAATCCCACATTGAGAAAAGGAATAACCACAGATGGGTATAAGTAGTCATAAATGCTAAGGCCAGCATTGGTTAATTACCACGTGAAACTGGGCTTTATATGTGATTTTATGGAAGCTTCAATTTTTATTTATTTTTTGGATAGAAGGGAAGCTTCTATTTGGTTGGTCCTTTTGGACTCATATGCATACGTGGCTAGCACTTTTTCGGGGTCGCTAGTTATGGTGCTTTGCATGGAGACTTGATCATTTACATGGTAATTGTTACAAGTTAAATTGTTAATTAATCATTACTTCCTAGGTATGAATTATACTCGTTCAAATCTATCACACGATAACCCCACCAACCTACGAGAGCTTGGGGTGCTACAAAAGCACCATGACCCTGATAAATATTCTGTCTCAAGGTTGGCGCTATCTGCAACAGGCAGCATCATGACAAGCTACACGATACTAATCCTCCCAACCTATAGAGAAAAGCAACGAAATTTATAGTGGGTCCATATACTGCTGGTTGAGAATGGCCAAAAACACGAGCTACCTCTTAGGCAGCCAAACCAAGCCGTTTCTGTTCTTTTCTTCTTTTTTTCTCAATCAAATTAAATTTGGTTCAGTAAGATCTTGTACCAATAATCCGTGTGGGATTTTAATAATCCAAAACCGGAGGGCAGTTGTTTCACCTCATGATATGTCCTTGCTCTCATCCCTATGTTTTGAGTGTCAGACAGCTAACAAATGTATCCATGTGCATTGTTTTGTCCCATCTTGCCCAAAACCCAATCAGCAACACTCAGTTTTTTGCCTTCTCCACTCTTCTTTGACAGATCTGAGAAAACCCTCACCACGACCTTCACAAGTTTGTCGCCAATGTAAATGGCCATAATTGTGACTACCATGACCATGACTATCACAATTACACTCAACCCTCCAAATAAAAGAAGTTACAGAGCCTCGCACCAATCCAGACCCACCTTGTTTTTATCCAGTCAGATCATTAAAATTAATGGCACATGCTCGAGAATTCAAATCACTTTTACATGCTCATTTGATAATCTTCTCCTCTTGGAAAAAGCAAAACTTCGTACCATGAGGTGCACTGAAAACCTTTGACAGAAATTGAACAGCAATTTGATTTAAGGTTTATAATTCATATGAGAATGAATATGATGGCAGTTCTGTCTCTATCCAAGTCATATAAAATATAATCACTAATGCAAGTAATATATTTTTGCAGGAAAAAAGAAAAGAAAAGAAAAGAAACCAAACAAAAATAAGAGGAAAGTGAAATAGCAAGTTTACCTCCTGGGTTATAAACGTCCATTTTGAATCCAACAGTGTTTTGGCAGAGTGAGCAGGAAGGTGTTTTTTTATATCCTCAAACTGCAAAGGTTCTCCATCTATACACTTAACAACATGAGTGCTTTGCTTGAAAAAACATTTCAATAGATAAAAACTGGTATAGATATGGATGCTGAAAATGTAGTTATATATACTCTATATATTGATCTAGTCTAAATGTGCAGTTGTTTCATGCAGGTTATATGCATCAATTCAGTCCTGAATAAGGTTCTTAGGAAGTTCTCTCTCTCTCTCTTGATTGGGATAAAATTTTGACAATGGATAATCTCACAAACAGAAGGATCTTATATTGGAAAGGTGCTATGTGTGGATTCTAGTGGGTGTTACCAGAGACAGCTTTTGAACTGTTGTATGGTTGACCATAATTCTTTGATTCTGTTTGTGGAAAGGGTCTCATATGTATATAAAATTATGAAAGACTTGTATTAGTTTCAATCAAACATATAGAGGGGTATTCAAGCCATACTTTCTTATGTGTAGATATAAACATACTTTTTTTTATATGCATGTGTAGATACATACATGTATATCAGACATGCTACAGAGTATGTGGAATGTGTATGTGCGCTTGTATGTATATTTATAAAAAATGTACAAACACAAATTTCATGCGTTATTTATGATCTGATTAAATACAGATGAACATACCACTGTAGTACACACGAAAATATAGCACCGGAACCCTATATGGAGCACTATATACTATATGGAGATCATAGTAACATATTTCATCATGATCGCTCTGACCCTGGACCTTGCAATAAGAGCAAGTTCATGATCAATATAGTAGAGGAGACAAGAATTAACAGGTAACAGAAAATGCACAATCCTCATGTTCGATCTATAGATATATATATATATATATATATGTATGTCTACTTAGTTATTCTTCAAGACTTACATAACACATAGGGAAAAAAAACGAGGATGTTAGTTAAAAGACGTACTAAGGTGGCAATATCAATGGACTCCTCTTTGTCAGAGCAACTTGTCTCTTCTTTCTGAGGGAAACTTGGTAGTTCATCATGTTCCTCCTGAACATAACAGTTATGATAAAGATCATTTCATCAATTAAAAGAGCTAGTGCTCTGCTGTAACACTAAGGACAGACCTTAATTGACACGAGAATTATGTTCTCCAGTGACAAGTATCCTTCCACCTAAGAGATCAAGAGGAACAAACGATAAAAGTAAGATCAACTTTTTTGAAAAGGAAATTACTACACTGGAGGAAAAATTAAAAGGAAAGTTGACAACGCTAACTTCGTGAGAAGCCACCCAAGGTTGTTTGGGACAAGAGACCCATGACCAAGGAGGGGAAGCTGAAGAGACCTTTTTCCATTTCTCTACTAAAGCACAAGCAGCGGCATGAAATTCCGCTAATGAGATGGTTCCATCCCAAGATGATATATCCATGACCACTTATTATGTAGCCTGACGAAGGAGCAAAAAGAAATGCTCTTTCAGGGTCGTAAAAACAGGGCAAAAACTTACAAATTTTATAACCCAGTCTAGAGATCATAGTAAATCATTTCCCATCAATCCCAATATCTAGAATTAGAAAATGCGGAAGCTTGGGGTATTTATGGCATATGCTGCGGCAGATTTTCTCTTTAATGAGGGCTATGTGTATTTGCGATGGACTGGTTAGTTACCAGAGTCCATTTCTGCATGAGACAATTTTCTAAATGCGACAGTAGAATCAATGCGAAATGGAATTTTGTTGCCTTTTCCAGATTGACCAAAAGAAAAAAAAAAAAGAAAGAGAGAAATAATCCGAAAACTTAGCAGTGAAACGCTCACACGGACTATAATTGTTTACTATTTCGGGATTGTTAATCGTTCGTGCTTACTTTCCTTCTGTTTCTCAACAAACCCCCTGAAAACAAAGAAGATTACCCGCCCAATCGATCAAGCAAAGGGGGAGAGAGAGAGAGAGAGAGAGAGGCTCTAACCTGAGCCAGAGTCCCAAAAGTACTAGCGGTCTGTTGGTGGGGTACTGCTTAACTGGAGGAAGCAGGAGCAAGGAGCGGGTCGGAGTCGGTACAAGCCGACTACACCTACCATCGTTATAGCGCCGATTCAGTGGTACCGTGGGCAGGAAGGGATACCCGAACTTCCTGCTTGATTTGGTGACCCGATCCGATATATTTATATAAAGTAGTTTTGTCCAACTCGGATTTTTATAAACACAGCCCTCATGAAGCGAGCATCCTTGTCTTCTCTTGCAGGCTCGTTTGGTCACGTACTCACAAAAGAAATAAATTTATAAAAAGTAATAAAATAATTTTAAGTCAATATTTTTTATGATACTAGGTGAAAGTAACGTGCAATGCACGTTTGCTTAGTTTATATATAATTTTTTTTTGTTAAGAAATAATTTTTTATTAATAAAGACTTAATATTTTTGGTTAATTAAATAACTATCAATGTAATGTTTATGTAATTGATAAATAATTATACGTTGTGATATATTATAAAATAAGACCATTAATAGAATTTATAACATTGTCCTATAAATAAACATCGCCCATAGTTTAATGAAAGTTGTCTGAGATAATTTTGATTTTAGGATGATGATCCAGCATTTTCCTCATCTTGCACTGCTTCAATAGAGAGGATATTAAACTGCCTATATTTTTTCTCCTTCAATTTCTCTGGATCTGCATAGACTTGAATCTTCCAAATTTTTTTTGATAATTTCTCTACAATGCATTTAACATGCGGTTGATTTTCCTACAAAATAAATTTTGAATAGGTTTACATAATTAATAAAAAAAAAAACCCAATTTTTTTTGTAATTGATTCATTATAACAAAACTAAACTTTTGAAGAAAAATTAAAGAGATACCTCTCCAGCATGTTCCATCAATTCAACTGCTGAACAACCAAGTGCTTGTTCTGCTACTTCACCAAACATAGTAGCAGCTAGCTTTCCAGTATTATCGTCCAGTTCGACATATGCCCTAGCACTTTAAATGCATTGAATATATTAATTTAAATTTGAATAGTGTTAAATTATGAATTAAATCAGACATAAATTATAAATTAAAATTGTAAGATACATACCGTGGTTTGCAGACCCCTTGGTTTTTGCAATACATACAAATGAAACTTTCATTATATTTATATCCAGTTCCTTTATTACAGCCAATGCATGACATGTAATAAAATACTTTGGTAAAGTCAGTAACATTTATCTTCGCATTTATCCAGAATTTTGCTTTCTACATTAAATTATAATAAATTTTTAGAATGAATGTTTGTGTGAATATTTTAATTTATTAGTAATAAAATAATATTTACTAATAAAATAATATTTACCGCCATGGGTTGTAAACCCTTAATCAACCCTGCAATATCACAATTCTTCACAATTTCCCGAATACCAACAGATGACAGTGGTGCAGATGGGTATGTCAAGGATCTTGCAATAATACTTTTAATTATCAAATCGTTATTCTCCGCCCTTAAAATTCAGAAAAGAATAATAATGTAAGGAAATGAAATATACATGTAAATTAATTAATCACATAAATAACTCTAATAAAAATGCATTAATATGTAATTGTTAATTTTGAAGAGTTACCATTGCTTCATTGCAGCTGCCTGGGGAAGAAGATGATTGATTATAAAGGTACTTGATGGACGTGATGATAGAGACAATCCTTTGTTGAAATTGAGATCAATATTAGTGCTAATATATACGATATGGAAAAATATCTAAGCTATTTTATTATTATAAATACCGTTATATGATCCAACAGATAATTTTGTTCCAAGTATTATTGGCTTATCTTCAATAATATCTGATATTTTCTGGCATTCGTCTTGGACAAATCGACCCCACATTCAACTGTTAATGAAGGAAGTGATTGTTTCAACTGTTGGATATTGTTCTACACAAGCAAGATGAAAGAAATAAATAACAATTATTTCCTAAGCTCAATTAAATAAATAATCAAATGATAAAATATTATGAAATTGGAATCTAACAAAAGCATATTTCAATATCACATTCAAAAAATATTTTAGAAGCTATTTGTCAAACTTAGCTCCCTATTCTAAGCAACTACCAACTATTTCTCTACTAATTATTTTAAAATATTTCTGTACTGATTTTTTTTTTTCAATGTTATGATTTTTTAGTTTTTTATTGTTAATTTTTAGATAAAAAGGGATGATTTGAGTCTTGAGAAAATGAATCAATTAATGGGGCATATGATTTGTATCAATTGGTTTTTTATTATACCTAGATCATTTAAATTTACACATTTTTTAAATTTTTAATTACTATCTTTTCAAATTTTGTATCTTTCAATTTATATAAATTAAGTGTTTGGATTTATATATTAGTGTGTCATCAGTGGATATATATGAACTTAGCTAAATAATAATAATAATAATAATAATAATAATAATAATAATAATAATAATAATAATAATAATAATAATAATAATAAAGCTAGATGTGCGTCAATCATTTAGTAAATATTAATGAAGGAAATGATTGTTTCAACTGTTTTATACTGTTCTACATAAGTAGCATGAAAGAAATAAATAACAATAATTTCCTATACTTAATTAAATAAATAATCAAATGATAAAATACAATGAAACTGAAATCTAATAAAAGCATATTTCAATATCACATTCAAAAAATGTTTAAGAATATATTTCGACAATCAATTTCAAAATATATATTTATGTTTTATTTTCTTTGTCAATCGTTAAGTTGTGGTACTTGTAGTGTGGAAAGAGAACATAAGCGCGTGGTGTAGTACTATAATAGGGACAGTGAAAGAGGAGCTGGATGAGTTATTTTTTGTGGAATAGTGAAGAAAAAAATGCCGTTTCCAATCTTTCAATTTTCGGATGCACCCACCAATTTGGTTGATGGGGAAAATAAAAAACCGAATTTACCCCATCTTCATCAAAAATAAAATCATGACACTGGGGCTCCTTTATGTTCATTAGGCAATCCCTTCCATGCTTTTTTTAAGTTAACGTATGCAATGTAATATTAATAGAAGAAAATTTATATTTTTACGTTTGTGTTTTTCTATTTAATAAAATATTTTTATAGCATATTAATTTTAAAAATAATTTTTAATTTTTTTATATTCTTGCTTCATTATTTTTTTATAATGTTTTTTTAAATATTTATCTCTTTTAAATCAAATAAAAAATTAAAATTATTTATAATATTTATTTTAAAAAAATTATACATAAAAACTTTACACCACACATATTCACCTAATTAATAAAAAGCTAGCCATGACACGTACACGTAATTAATAAAAAGCTAACCATGACACGTACGTACGATAATTTGTTCAAAAATTATAATGAGTTGGCAAAAAGCTAGCCATTGGATGAACCTTCTTGACAGGTATTTTGCATATACTTTAATGCAAGTAGTTATATGGGAACGGACCGGTAGACCCACCGCTGGGCCTGGTTCCTTGAACGAGCCTCAAGTTTTGCTATTCTTGTGGCATACGAACTTGCTTTCTGAAATCTCCAATTACATTCCTATTATCCAATAACTCCCTTCAAAAATTTTAAATCTTCCCCCTAAATCTCCAATCCTTCCCGATCACCTGCCTCTGAATTCTAGCTGTATCTCACCTAGTTGGCAAATCCCTTTTTCTCTACTAAATCTAGAGTTCCGTTGAGTTCAATTTAGGGTTTTGGATTAGACAATTATAAAATATTTAACTTTTACCTACGGTATTTATAAAAAAAAAGTCAAATTTAGTCTTTCTTATTTATAGAGTAAATCTTTATTTTATTATTTATAACTTTTCCTCTATCCTCTTGATTTCCATTGAGGTTAGATTTTGGATATAATAAAATCTAGAAATCTTGTTGGATGGGAAATATAAAAATTTAATTTGTAATTAAGATATTTATATAGAATTTTAGATGGATTTAATTAGACATTTGTGATTATTAACATTAAATAATAATTAAAAAATATAATTTTTAACCCATAATTTAATTAGAATATGATTAATAGTTGACATATAATAACTAAAATAGTAAAATATGATCAAATAAAATAAATTAATAATTAAAAAATTAAATATTTTTAAGTTATTAATTAGTCATTATTATATAATAAATAAATTGATAATCTAATAAGGAGATTTACTGTGAATTGTCAAAATCAAATTTGTCTTATATTATTTTATTGTTATATAATGAAAAAATAGCTATTTATGTAAAGACTTATATGAATGAAATAGTTAAAATATTAATTTATTTTACATTTATTAGAAATATCTTTTACATATGTATAATCTTTATGTTTGTTTAAATCTAAATATCTTTTATAATTTAAAAAAGGAAAGAGATGATCTTTCAATATTAAATATTATCCAAAAAATTCGATAAATATGGAATTATCTTTCCACGTGATCAAGGACTGCTATTATGATATTATCCTCATCCCGGGGATTGAAAATTGAAATGTTCACGTTTTCTTTCACTGATTTTTCTTCGAGATTATAGGCAATTAAATCTACGACCTCATGACCCAAACGCCCCTGCCACTAACAAGCCAAATCCTTGGGAAAAAGAAGAGGTCATACTGATGGATGAAGGGTGAATGGTAACATTACTTTATCATGGAACTAATCGAAACTTCGCCCCACACGTGTGCTCGATATATATGCGGAAATACGCACAATTGCCGATGGTTGTAGCTGCGAAAGACTGGTTTGTTCGCGATTGCAGCAGAGACAGATTCAATCTGTATGGTTTCTTTCCCTTGGTCTCTTGTTTGATTACAATGATTCTTTTGTGAAATTTGTAGTGGGGAGTATTATTTTATTTAATTGATGGTCGACATTTAATGAGAACGAATGATTGTATCTGCTTCTTTGGGCATGGGTATTCTCCATAACTGGTTTGTTGTGCGAGTCTGAATATGCTTGTATCAGCTTCTGTATTAATTTGAGTATGGGGATTTCGACGAGTTTTGGGGGAGGATTTCTTTAACTGGAGTTATGAGTTTCATTCCCAAAATCGTTGTTTTCGTAGAAAACTTGGCTTTGAAGGCTTTAGGGATAGGGTCATCGAAAACACTTTTGCCGAAGAGCAGGTAGGATTTTGAATCATGATAATGTTCCGTTACATTTATTTTGAATTGGTTTATCATTGATGGTGCCTATTGGTTCTTAAAGTCCTATGCAAGTTTTGTCCCTTATTTAGTATTTGAGTTGACGTGTTATTATTATTATCTTTATTACCATTTTAATCTTGGTGTGGTTTGAGCCTGCATTTGTTGTTATAAATGGGTGAATGTTTGTTGTGATGTAATGAGGAAAGGTTAGATTGCTGGGTTGGTTTGTTGTATTTAGAAATGGGAATGGATGCAAGATGTTTGATAAAATGCTCAAATGAGCTGATTTGGTTAGATTGATGTGTAAAAAACCACTTGACACCTGACAGGCTCTAAGTGCTCCTCTTGATGAAAAGAATGGTGGAATTTCTTTAATATTTATCGATGCTTATCAGCTGGAAACTAACTTTAATAAACACCTTGCCAGTTAAGGAAACTGACACTTGCATTCTTCTATTAGTGTATTTATGCTCAAGTCAGATTGCAGTTTGTGTTTATTAAAAATTTATGGGTTTTGTTTTTTTGGTTTGCATGTCATTATTTTTTTTTTTTTTTCATTGGTAGGAAAATTTTTCTTACTGAAATTGTTGAGTTGATATTTATTTTGATGTAGCTAAGTTCTTGATCAGTCCTAGACCTTGAGTATACTAAACCAAACCAACCTATTTGCAAGACTTAAAAAAAGAGACTATCTAAAAAACTTTGACAGTTTTTTCTCCAGTTTAATGCATTTGTGTTTGCATTGTTTGAATCTATGCCTAATTATAATATACCAATTAGAATGTAAAAGGAAAAAAATAGATGGATTTGGTAAATAATATTGTTGATAATAGTACTGTGTTTGTTTTACATTGATTTGAATTCTAATTACCCATGAGTTGCTTTATGCCTCAATTCTGAAAAACAACATCAATGCTGTTGTTTTGTACTCTGTTTTTTGTTATAGGTTTTTCTAATAAGTTTTATGAATTTCTACATAAATATGTTTAGATGTCTCATATCATAATTTTTGTATGAACTGAAGCATCTATACAACTTTTTATACTCAAGTCAGACTGTAGTTTGTGTTTATTAAAAATTTATGGGTTTTATTTTTTTGGTTTGCATGTCATTATTATTATTATATTTTTCATTGGTAGGCAAATTTTTCTAAACATGTCAGTCCTAGACTTTGAGTATACCAAACCAAACCAACCTATTTGCAAGACTTAAAAAAAGAGACTATCTAAAAAACTTTTGACAGTTTTTTCTCTAGTTTAATGCATTTGTGTTTGCATTGTTTGAATCTATTCCTAATTATAATATACCAATTAGAATGTAAAAGCAAAAAAATAGGTGGATTTGGTAAATAATATTGTTGATAATAGTACTGTGTTTGTTTTATATTGATTTCAATTCTAATTACCCATGAGTTGCTTTATGTCTCAATTTTGAAAAACAACATCAATGCTGTTGTTTTGTACTCTGTTTTTTGTTATAGGTTTTTCTAGTAAGTTTTATGAATTTCATGAAACTTAGAGATTGATGTAATGCATAGATAGGTTATATATTAATATAAACACAGAAAAGGCAGTAAAACTGACCTTTTTAATATACCTTCAAACCTTTGCACCACTGCACTGCTTCACCACACCT
This sequence comes from Carya illinoinensis, assembly GCF_018687715.1. Lineage (NCBI taxonomy): Eukaryota > Viridiplantae > Streptophyta > Magnoliopsida > Fagales > Juglandaceae > Carya > Carya illinoinensis. Next base: position 5,512,376 of record NC_056765.1, read on the forward strand.
AATTTGAGAGAGAGAGAGAGAGAGAGAGAGAGAGAGAGAGAGAGAGAGCATGGATAAGTTTTCTGAATTGAGTTTTGTGATAGACTTATACTATAAACACACAAAAGAAAGTTAGACTCACTTTTCAATCTTCCTTCAAACCAAGGAAATCGTAGCACCAATGCACTGAAAGTAATAGAAGGTATCGGTCACTTTCAAAATGTTAGCACCATTCCACTTAAAGTAATATAAGGGTTTTCTTAAACCCCTTTCAACGCCTTTCCAATTAACACATAAAAAAAATAATAAATAAATAAAAAATTCATTTGTCTTCCATTTTCTCAAATTTTCCTCTTTATGATTTTAACGATTTAACTGAATCATTACCTTTTTATTTTGGAAAACACTACTTCCATGTAAGATTTCAACTGAATCATTACCTTTTTATTTGCTATAATTTTAATGTATTTTATAAATATAGACATAAAAATTCTACAAATATTTGGATTGTTAGATTATGAAGATATTAAAGTTTACAGTTATGTAAAATTGAAACTAAAACAATAATTTCTTTGAGATTAATACAATAATAATCATTAAAATTAAATTCTAGCTTGCAAATAATAATAACTATAAATATAAATAATTTTTTTTTTCCTGATATTTAAAAGAGATAAAAAAAAGTGTGTCAAAAATTATGATAATTAAAATAAAAATGTAGAAGACACAAAACATAAATGTGGTGTCGTAAGAACCATTGCAGAACTTAGTTGGCTGTAGATGCATTGATGTTGTTAATTATAAGTAGTCATGAAACACCAGCTTGATTGACATGTGTTGAGGATGAGCTTAGCGAGAGGGTGAAATGGTGGCAAGTGGCAAGTCAGTTTGGCAACTTCTGCATGTACTACTAATTCTATATTTTCTAGTTATCTTCTAAGTCAGACAAACTGAATTTCGAACTCGATCTAATTACATGTCCTAATGAGTCATTCTGCCAAAGCTGTACAAAGTAACTATTTGATGCCAGAAAGTTCTGTCCATTCTACCTAAGGATGCTCGAATGAGGCGGTGGGCCATTAAGAAAACAATAAAATATTATATGAAATTTGAGTAAAACTAAATAGGTGTAAAGTTATAAATTTGTCGTTTTCAAGGTGCTTTACAGCTTGCATGATGGTGATATCTTGGCAGGATAGTTTTTCTCAAATCAGTTTTACGCTCACATAAATTTCTCTCTTCTTCAATTCTGATTTCCCTTTCTCTCCCTCCCCACCTCTCTATCGATCTCTCTCTCTCTCAAACAACTTCATCTTCTGTCCAGATTTCTTTCTTTGTCCCTATATTTCAATGATCTCGATGGCACTGTATTTCTATCTCTAAACCCATTTTCGGACCTCCATTTTTCATATTGAGAAGGAGTTAAGAAGCAAGGTAAAAATCTTAACTTATTTTACACCTCTTTCCTTCTCTCCCGCTTAGAAGCTCTCTATTTTTTTTTTTTTGGCAAACAACATCAGATCTATATGTGTTCATTTAGATCTTTTACTTTTCATTTTATTTTTAAGATCCTAGAGCTTCTTATGTTAAACGTGGGTTTGCATGTTTTGAGTTTTGTCTTGGGTTTTTTTTTCTTTCACATTTTTCGTTCGATCGACTGGATATTTTTTGGTTCTCATTTCATTTTTAAAAAAATATATAATTTTTTTGGTCGTTTGATGGTGTTTTTATTTTTTTATTTTTTATTTTTAATTCTTGCTTTTGTGGATTTGCATGTTGTGAGTTCTGTGTGTTTGGGTTTTTATCTTTGTATCCTAAAGTAATAATTTGATAAGTCAAAATGTTGATCAGCACATGGAGTGGGCAGAGATGCAATAGTTTATATGTTGCTGATTAAGAATATAATCTGTTGAGAACATGTATAAATAAGTATTCAAGTCACTGACTTTTGAGCTACATTCCAAACATCAAATTCTAATTTGCAAATAATATTGTTGATAATAGTGCTATTTTCATGGTTCTACAATTTATCACTATAGGATGAAGCACTTCTCCAGGTACTTTCTAACTTTTTATTACCTCAATTTTTGAACTTTATTTTATGATTATTTCTGTCACATTTTTCTTCTTATCATTGCTTGACTGTAGAGATTAGGTTTTATTTCTTCTTAAGTTTTTGTATAAGTTTTTTAATAATTTTTATGGATCTCTAAGTTTTATGATATTAGTTGTTTAATTTCTTAGAAATATGAACAAACATATCAAATGCATAGATAGACTATATATAATATAAACACACAAAAGGCAGTAAGACTGACCTTTTTAATGTATCTTCAAACTTTTGCACGACTGCATTGCTTCACACCTAATTTGAGAGAGACAGAGCACGGATAAACGTGAACAATCATATGTGGCTTATACTATAAACACATAAAAGAAAGTCACTCACTTTTCAATCTTTCTTGAAACCGTAGCACCAATGCACTGAAACTAATAGAAGGTATCAGTCACTTTTCAAATGTTTGCACCACTGGACTGAAAGCAATAGAATGGTTTTCTTAAACCCCATCCAATGCCTCTTGAGCTCCTACGAAATGTCTCTTGGTATCCAAACTTTGAACATGACTATTGCACTGCTTGGCCATTCGGCTGCCTCATCAAGTAATTGAAATTACTAATTTCTCCCTGTCTATACGTATGGACATAAAAAGTAACTTATTATAAATTATAACTTATACTGTATATTATAAAAACTTATTATAAATTTCTATTACATGTGATTAAAATCTGCCTTCACGTATTTTTAATTTATATTCTCTCTTTTTTGGCAGCTTCCATTCTAATGCATGGACAATATGCAGAAATTCAATAGCTGGCACACATACAAAAGGGGAAAAATAAGAGCAAATGTGACCGTAATTTTTCCAAATTGTAATTTATTATAATTTTTTGCCATTATAATGTATAAGAAAACACAATGGTATCCCTGCTTAGAGGAAGCGTATATAATTTGCCACTGTTTTTCTCCAAAATTTTCAATTATTATGTAATAGAATTTAAACAGACACAAATGGCCACTAATGGATATATTAGATTTGGCACTGTATTTTTCTAGATTTTAAATTATTAAATAATGGAATTCAAGCAGTCAACATAAATAGCCACAAATGGTGGCTTAATAGCTATTTACGTAAACAGTAAAACTAACATAAATGGCTATAAACGGTGAATTAATAGTTATTTAACGGAAATATCAAAACTAACGGTGAAAAAAGATTTTCCGTTAAAACAAGAAATTCTGTTTCATAGGCACTTTTTATATATAGAAGATTTAAAAAAATAATAATTTAAATAATAATATTATAAAATTAAAATATTATTAAAATATAATTTTTGTTTTGACATTTGAAAAATTTAAAATTTTGAAATTGACAAATTTTGTATTTAAATATTAAGATAAGATGAATTAGGTTAAAACCATTCATAAGACCAAACAGGGCCTAAGTGTCTTTGTAGTGCCACTGTTGGTGCTATGCAAAAACTTAAAAATCTTATTCAAACTCAATCTGACTTTGCAATGTCAAGGTCGGAGATTTGTTAAGAAGAAGTTAGAGTTTGATTTTTTTATTTTTTTCCTTAGTCAGAGTCGAAGCTATTTATTAATCAACTCTGACTTTAATCTCTAATTCTGATATTGTACATAAGTTATAAAATATATATTATTTATATATTGATTATATATACTCGCATAAAAATATAAAATTTATGTAATTAAATTCAATACTATATACTAGTACAATATTACGTGTTAATTATTATATTATAATATAAATAGATTAATAGCCTAGTATATGTAAATATCTTATTATTATTTTGGGGTGAAAGCTTAAGACTTAAAAAAAAAAAAGATTTGATTTAAGGGTGAAAACTGGCCATATCAATGTGGTTTACCAATTGACATGTTTTTTAGGGGGTGAAACCGACCGAAATCGGCCGATAAAGAGGGATAAAACCGACTGGATTAATTTTGGCTAGTTATAGTCGATTCACCAATATCTCTGTCGGTTTTCACTTCATAAACTTAACAATTTTTTTTTTCACAAATCTCACAACAAATATCATTGTGCAAATTTCACAACAAATAATCAAACATCATAACAAAAACTAGAAAAATAAATTGAAGATGAGAGAATCTTTGAGAGAGAGCCGTATAGAAAATGAGATGAGAAATAGAGTTGAGAGAGAGAGAGCTAACTAGCTGAGAGGGAGATGACATCATTGGAGAGAGAGAGATGAGAGGGAAACAGCACAGAGTGAAAATGATAAAGGGGAAGGGGAGTCGAGAGTTAGGGTTGGAACCCTAATCCAAAATGGTATTATTTGGTGTATTAAACCAAACAATAATAATTTTCTTTTAAAATTGTGGGTTTAAAATGCCGCCGTTTCATATATTTAATTGAAACACTATTATTTTATACAAATATAATATATATTTATATAATCGACCGATTCAACGGTTTGAATCAGTTTCAAAGGGAAATTAAACTGGCCGATGTTGGTTACAATCTATTTATATAGTTGGCCGATCAGTTTTCTGTCAGTTGTGACTGGTTCTATCCTCCGGTGGCCGATTCGCGTGAGTGTAGCCAGTTTTATCCATTTTTATACATCCTTAGAACTTTGGTGTTAAAAACAAAAAAAGAAAAAAAAGAAAAAAAAAAGAGATGGTTTAAAGCTCAAAATCGTAGCAGCCCAGAGGAAGCCCAAAGCAGCCCAAATTCATGTAAAACGTCGTCGTTTAAAGTAGTTAGGGTTTCTAAACCCCCACCCCGCGAGCTCACTCAGTTTCAGACCCGTCTCTATTGTCTTTCTCTCTCTCCCGCCGTGCGGCCGTCCCTCTACAAGTTCGCAGCTCCTAGAACTGCTCCGGCCCCTCGCTGTCGATTCCTTCTCGTAGAGCGTTGTCTCAACGTTGTTCCTACTTCAGCCAACCCACACTTGTAATCTCACCAGTCCCCTGAGATTAATTTCTTGTGGATGAATTTTTTTTTTTATTATTATTTTTTTATTTTTATACGGGCTTGCTAATGACGAGGAAAACTTGTGGTTGAGTTCTTTGAAATGTTGCTTTGTAAGCTTTCTGGTGTAAATTGTAGATTTATGCCTCAAGAGTTTCTGGTGTTATTCGTCCAATGGATGATTTTTATAACTAATTATTTCATTACTTTTTTTTGGTTTAATTCTAACATGTTTTGAATAATTTATGGAATAAGTCTGGGATTTTTATTTTGGCTCTTTTGGGTTTTTTATTTCTATGCTGTAGCAGATCGATATTTGATAGGTAAATTTTATTTAGTTCCTCTACGGAAGATGTCATGATTTTTAATTGTTTTTTGGTGTCTGAATGCAGCTTTTTGTGATCCGCTGAATTTAACTCATACGTGAGAATGGCTTCACGCTTCTGGACATCCCAGGTTCTTACCTTTGTTTGGATGACTTATTTAGTTCCATTTTCTAGATTCTGTATTATGATTTTAGTATTTATGAATCGATTGTCACAACGGATGCTAGAAAGTGATTTATTTTTCGTGTAATTAATAGGGTGGCAGTGACTCCGAGGAGGAGGAAAGTGATTTTGATGAAGAGATTGAGAATGGGGGACCTGGTGACGCTACTGCTCAAGCTGCTGGAAGCAGATACCTTCAGGGGAATGCAAGTGATAGTGATGACTCCGATGGCCAAAAGCGGGTCGTTAGGTCTGCAAAAGACAAGCGCTTCGAGGAAATGTCAGCTACAGTTGATCAGATGAAGAACGCAATGAAAATAAATGATTGGGTAAGCTTGCAAGAAAGCTTTGACAAGATAAATAAGCAACTGGAGAAAGTTATGCGTGTCACCGAGTCTGAAAAGGTCCCTAACCTTTACATCAAAGCCCTTGTGATGTTGGAGGACTTCCTGAGTCAGGCTTTGGCCAATAAGGATGCGAAGAAGAAAATGAGCAGCAGCAATGCTAAGGCCTTGAACTCAATGAAACAGAAGCTGAAGAAGAACAACAAACAATATGAGGATTTGATAACAAAGTGCAGGGAAAATCCTGAGAGTGAGGAGGAAAAGGATGAGGAAGAGGAAGATGAGGAGGATGAAGAAACCGACTCTGAGATTGAGGAGGATCCGACTAAGATGGAATTCAAAGATTCTGAAGACGACGACGACGATGATGACAAGGCTGGGGATAGCCAAGATGAGGATGACGGGGAGTGGGAGAAGAAGATGAGCAGGAAAGATAAGCTTATGGACAAGCAATTCAAGAACCCTAGTGAGATCACGTGGGATAAGGTTAACAAGAAATTCAAGGAGGTTGTGGCTGCTCGGGGTAGGAAAGGAACTGGAAGGTTTGAGCAGGTTGAGCAGCTTTCTTTTTTGGCAAAGGTTGCCAAGACCCCTGCTCAGAAACTTGAAATTCTATTCAGTGTTGTCTCGGCACAATTTGATGTCAATCCCGGCCTGAATGGCCACATGCCAATAAGCGTATGGAAGAAGTGTGTGCAAAATATGCTTGTGATATTGGATATTCTTGTTCAGTATCCCAACATCGTTGTGGATGATATGGTCGAGCCTGATGAGAATGAAAGCCAGAAGGGACCAGAATATGATGGGACAATTCAGGTTTGGGGAAACTTGGTTGCCTTTGTGGAAAGGATAGATGTTGAGTTTTTCAAGAGCTTGCAATGCATTGATCCGCACACTCGTGAGTATGTTGAGAGACTCAGGGATGAGCCTATGTTTTTGGTTCTTGCTCAAAATGTCCAGGATTATTTAGAAAGGGTTCGGGATTTCAAAGCTGCTGCAAAGGTTTCCTTAAAGCGGGTGGAATTAATATATTATAAGCCACAAGAGGTTTATGATGCCATGAGAAAACTGGCTGAGCAGACAGGAGATGGAGATAATGGAGAAGCAGGTGAGGAGCCTAAAGCGGTTGAGGAAACTAGAAGTTCATCTGCATTTGTGGCTACTCCCGAGCTTGTCCCTCGTAAACCAACCTTTCCTGAGAATAGCAGGACCTTGATGGATTCTTTGGTATCCCTCATCTACAAGTATGGAGATGACCGGACTAAAGCCCGTGCCATGCTCTGTGATATTTACCACCATGCTATCTTGGATGAGTTTTCAACTTCACGTGACTTGCTCCTTATGAGCCACTTGCAAGATAACATTCAGCATATGGATATATCAACGCAGATCCTTTTCAACAGGGCAATGGCACAACTTGGTCTATGTGCATTCCGTGTTGGATTAATAATTGAGGGCCATGGCTGCCTTTCCGAACTATATTCAGGTGGGAGGGTGAAGGAGTTGCTTGCACAAGGTGTTTCTCAAAGCCGATATCATGAGAAGACTCCAGAACAGGTATTGGTTTTTTGTTATATGTTTCATAGGTAGGTTAACCTTTTTTGTATTGTTCCTCTCTGTCTCTCTCTCTCTGTCTCTCTTGCTCATGTTGGAGGCCTGCCTGCTTGGATATTCCACATGTATTTTTTTTTTTTTCAAACTTCCCTACCATACTACTACTTTGTATGCACAGAATGCGTGGAATCATATATATTTCAAAGTAAAGAGCTATGAGCATAAGTTTATCTTTACTTTCACACAGCAGTACAAAGTAAACATTTGCTAATTTAGAAGAATATATGCATTTGGTAATAATCTAGCTGAAAGATGCATACCCTATACTTTCTATCTTCAATTTACAATAAAATGTTGCAATTGGCAAAACGAACATGCTAGCATATCTGGATCTTTTTTCTCATAATCTTGGATTAAGCCTTAAGATGCCATTTTATAGAATACTATCTTTGCATTGAATTTTTTTACATTATCTTACTAATGTATTTTGGTTTTCTCAACTCATATTTTTATAGTTTAAGCTATGTAAGTTATGAGTTAAAGTAAAGTTACTTTGAGACACTATATAAAGGGCTGTTTGGGAACACATCTCATCTCATCTCAAAATTTCTCATAATTTTCTTCCCATACATCACTCAAACATAAACAATTTTCAATTTCAAATATTCAACTTTTTCATTTAATCACTACCTAATCATTACAACTTTTTGAAACTTCCAAACAAAACACAAGAAATAATACAATTTTTTCAAATTCCAAAACAAAAATAACATTAAAAAATTATATTATAATAATATTTTAACTTTATAATATTTTTATTCAACTTTTTTTCTCTTTTTTTTTTTCTCAAAACTCAATAAAATATCTTAACTCAAACCAGTTCACTACTATTCACAAACAATTTCACCATTCACAGAATTCTCGTCTCATCTTATTCTCCAAACATCCCTTAGGCTTGGTTTTATTACACATCAAGCCATCTCATCTCATATAATCATTACAACTTTCCTAAACCCTTACACAAAATATAATAAACAATTCAAAATTTACCTATAAAAAAAAATATATATATATATTCTAATAATATTTTATTTAATTTTCAACTTTTATGTGTAACCAAACGAGGCTTAGTCTCTCTCTCAACTCAAGCAAAGTTTGTGAGGTACTCATTCAAGTTTTGGACATTTATATGTTAATATGCTATTCTCACACATTGCACAGATTCGCAACTACTTTTATAATCAATTAATTTATGTTTTCTTTCTTTTTAATTTCTTAATGTGACCAAATTTGAAAGAATGTCATAAGAAGGATTGCATTTAATAGGGCATGTGGTCTGGGTTTTGAACTAAGACCCACCTTCCACACTTTACCATTGTAAGCACTACTTATTGCTCGCTTTTCATTCCATTTGGAATCACGAATTTTGAAAGACCATTAAGTTTGCCCGTTCCTGTATATATGATTGTTGGGTTAGCTCCAGTGCATCTACAATGCCATATAATGTGCATGTGCATGCATATATGTAAATGTCCAGGGACTCACTATTGCAAATGTTGCTCCCACCCACAGGAAAGGATTGAAAGGAGGCGGCAGATGCCTTACCATATGCACATAAATCTGGAGCTTCTGGAGGCTGTACATCTGATATGTGCTATGCTGCTAGAAGTACCCAACATGGCAGCAAACATTCATGATGCAAAGCGCAAGGTCATAAGTAAGACTCTAAGGCGGTTGCTTGAGATGAGTGAGAGGCAAACATTCACAGGTCCCCCAGAAAATGTAAGAGACCACATAATGGCTGCCACCAGGGCCCTTAGCATGGGAGATTTCGAAAAAGCTTTTGCTATTGTCAAATCCCTTGATGTGTGGAAGCTTGTAAGGAATCGAGAGAATGTCCTTGAGATGCTCAAGGCTAAGATCAAGGAAGAGGCTCTGAGGACCTACCTTTTTACCTACTCATTATCCTATAATTCCCTCAGTTTGGACCAGCTCACGGTATTATTTGACCTGCCAGAGGCCCAGACTCACAGCATCATCAGCAAGATGATGATTAATGAGGAGCTCAATGCAAGTTGGGACCAGCCAAGCAGGTGCATCGTTTTCCATGATGTTGAGCACACTAGGTTACAGGCTCTGGCATTCCAGTTAACAGAGAAGCTAACAGTTCTTGCAGAAAGTAATGAGAGAGCAATAGAAGCAAGGATGGGGGGTGGTTTGGATCTGCCTCTTAGACGGAGAGAAGGCCAGGATTATACTACTGGTGCGTCTGCTGGAGGAAATAGGTGGCAAGACAACACATCTTTCACTCAAGGAAGGCAAGGTGGCAGTGGGCGTACAGGATATGGTGGAGGGAGACCTTTGGCACTAGGCCAAGCTGCTGGAGGTGGTTATTCAAGAGACCGGACAGGTCAGTCACGAGGCAGCAATACTGGCTATCAGGGTACACGTTACCAAGATGCTGCATATGGAGGGTCCGGGAGGACTTCTTATCAGAGCGGTTCATCTGCAAGGGGATCCCAAGGGGATACTTCAACCCGCATGGTCAGTCTCAACAGGGGGCTCAGAGCTTAGGGAAACATTAATAGTGAGATTACCAGAGAGAAGACATACTCATTAAAGTTCCTGCATCAGACATAGACTATTTTTTTTTCCTCCTCTCGGATCTCTGTAGGTTCTGATACTTGAGAGAGAGTCGTTTAAATTTTCTTGCAATATTTCAATTTTACCTCCAGAGGTCTGTCTGAAGTTTCACCCTGAAGTTAAAACTTTGAAACTTGGTTAGTGTGCTCTGCTTGTTGCTATGACTTGAACGCATACTCTTTCATCATGTTTTGTTTCATCAATTCCTCGCAATGTTGCTTCTATGAGATGGTGGAATGGTTTTGTTTTAGATTAAAATGGTATGAGTTTATTTGTTGGGAAGCACACTTATGTTGGTGACTGGAAGCATTGGCATAAAGGCTTCTAGATATTTGAATTTTGTAAGCTGGGTGCGTGCTAGGAGAAAAGGTTGAATTAAGAATGATGTCATTTATCATGTGGCATCAAATGATTGGTTGAAGTAAGGAAAAATAATGAATGGCTTTTTAAATATTTATTGCCAAATTAGGGATGACAAATGGATGATGATTAAAAGAAAATAAACAATATTATTCATGACCTATAATTTACAATGTAGTGTTCTCAGCCATTTCTTTTACTCTCTTTTTTGGGACAAAATCAACTTTTTCTTTTGACTATAAATGGTATATCGCAAAAGGACTTTTTGGCAACTTGAGAACTTTTTAATTCCCGGGACATTGTTCCACTCGGTAGATTACCATAAAAAGTTAAGAGGATCTTCAAACTATCAAAGGAGCTGTGTGATGTCAATCGTGGCACTCTAATTCTCAATAATAAAAGGGTGAAATTGAGTGTAAACTCAACTGCTACAAATTCGAAATCTATACCTTAGCGATTCAATGATTAGTGCACTTGTAGTAAGAAACTCAAATCTACAACATAGTGGCTATCTTCTAAACTTCCACATGAATCCATGATAGACTTGTGCATTTTCTAATATTTCTTTTCTAATTTTTGTAGTAGACATAATAAAGCAAATGCCTGAAAGCACAAAGAGTTATTGCAGTGCTATAACTGTAGCAAAGTATGATTTTACATTGCTATTTTAGCTGCAAATTTATAGAATTTTCTTTTCTTGGATTTTATTTCACAATTGTGTTCATATGTCCTTCCAAAAGTAGATATGTCAGCATTCTAGTGTTTCTCTTATTCACTGACAATGCTGGAATTGTTTGAATGTCTCGTCTTGAATTTATGCGAATCAAAAACTCGACTCCTCTGTTGTTGGCCGCCTTAAGAAATATCGCAAGCTATTAGAAAGAACCTGCCAAATTGGATGGAGTAACTTTTTGTATCAGTAATGCTAAAAATGAGCTGCCTCATACTCAGGGTTGTGATGTCTAGGTCGGGCTCAATATGCTGTTACAGGTTGCAAATCCAGCATGGCATAGGTTTACAGTATCCTTGGGATTACATGGAATGAACCAATATTTTTTTGGAGGGAGCCAAAAATGAAATGAGAAAATTAATTAAGATCTCTCATTGAGGAGTCAGACCATAACTTTTACTACACCTTTCAATTATTTAAAACCCCAAACAGAACTGTAAGTAAAAGACCTAAATAGCCTTGAATTAATTCTTGGTGGCCAAGCCTAATTTTAATAGGGTTAAACTCAATTTTTAGACCCAAATATATATTGATTTAATATAATGATATTAAACAAAACCAGGCACAGGAGCCATGTCAACCCCCAGCCCCACTCGACTTGGTTCTGTCTCTGCTTGGGAATTTAGAAGAGAAAGGAAATGGGAGGATTGGGTTTGTCCCTAGAGTTTGAAAATAAGGATAGGGACCATGGCCTTGCATTCTTTTCAGAGACAGCATTTCAAAAATAATTTAAGTAAATGTAAAGCAAAAAGTTTACGATCATGTATCTCGTTTTAAAATAAATAATGATAGGGATAAAGTTAGCTGGCCTTGGACGAATGTTTTTTCTAGTCACACACTCCCACAGTCACACTGGCAAGGCTGTTTGGAAGGTATTTAAATTTTACCGGTCAATTCAAAAAACAGTGCTAAGGCTGCTTAATCATAGCCAAAATGTCAACTTACCAGCTGGAGAGGCTTGATTAACGCTTTGTCCTTGTAACTAACATGAAACTTTGCCTTGGCCAACAACCCCTAGCACCAAAAAAAGTGTAGAATAAACTACTCTGCCTAAAAAAAACAGTAGACAGTAAGTGAGAATTAAGTGAGAAGTATCACCTCTGTGTCAAATTCTCCGGATTTAACATCAATATTGATTTCAGTGACAATCTTCACAAGGTCTACCAATAATCCAGGGCGATCAGCTGTCTCCACATAAAGCAAACTGCAAAAATAATATCATGTTGGGGACAGGGGGAGACAGCAGAGATTTTTTCCTGCTTCACTCATGCAAAGATATCATCACTCACACTAGGAATATAATTGCTAATATAGAGCTGCAGTCTCGCAAAATTGGCATAGGAGCAACCTTTGTTGGAGTGCAGGTGTAAATTACATGAGAAAACAACTGATACATGCATTACCTCCGTTCAGGGCCATCATCATAGATTCTTATGCGTGTTGCTACATCCACATCAACCTGAGGAATAACATCACAACATGTTTGAATCAGGATGCATCATCACCATATATCCCTAACGATACATGGAAACAAAGACAACTGGAAGATACCGTCTTACTTCCAATATCTCCCACAGATGTATAATGAAATAAAATCATTGCATGGTATCCAAAACTCAAGATGATAAAAAATCAGCATTTGGGAATTTGATAAAATACTACTCGACAAGTCCCAGTCCTCTGCATGATGCAAGTGAATTGTAGAAAAGTATTTTACTTTTATGCATTTCCGGAAAGCAGACCCAATACTTCTTGAACAAAAATATTTCTACAATGACCACGATAGGAAAAGGCAACATCATACTGAAAAACTGAAAACCGCGACAACATCAAATCAATGCCATATGCAGTATGCGCATTTTCATGCTCAATCATGCATGGATATTGAGAGTTCTCACAAAGAAAAGCACATGCAGACATATGTCAAAGGCCTCAATCCATTGGTTTGAACTGCAAGCATCAAAGATACCATAGGCATCTTAACTACAGAAAGGTAAGCCTATCAATAATGTTCCAGATGTGATTGCTTAATCTTAGCTAGTTAACTTTGCAACAAGAACTTCTGCATAACAGACAAACTCCAAATCTATTTAAATTCTTACAAGCAGAACAATAAAAAGCTTTAAAACCTGTTGTTCTGGTTGCACTATTCCAAAGGCTACTCCCATTGCTAATTGGGCGCTCGATTCCTGGACATGTTCAGGAAGCTTATGAGAGGAACTCCTAGAAGAAGTGCTCTAGAAGATGTTATCTTAAGAACATTAATACAAGACTAAAAAAAAAATTTCAAGACAAAATACCGGGTGATACTGAATCAAATTGTTTATAATTGTCAAGCGAATTGCCTCAAGCAATTCTGGATCTTCTACCTTTCTACCAGTATCTCTGCAAACAAGTTCCACAAACAATTCAATCAAAATCACTATGGAACAGCCATTACTAGAACAAACTCGCAGCTAGGAATGAAGTAATATTTATAAGTTTTTCAGAGTCATCTTGGACACTGTGGTGTTCTCTTTTTTGAAGAGGACGGAAACCCAATTTTATTCGAAACCCTCAATTATGGCGGAGGAAAACCGTGATTACATTTAGAAACACCTTGAACTTATGTCAAAGTTCACTCTATATCTCTAGGCCTTCACTTACTACAAGGAGCTGTCAAGTTTGTGATTCAAATTCAACTAGCTGTCAGGAAGCTCAGTCCAGAAAAAGATAAGGAAGTATCTTAAAAGGATGACAGAGATCTGAACCTTCCAGTCGGGTAAATATAACAAAATTTAGAAAAAAAATCGGCGACTATCGGCTGCAAATTTGGGAGCTATCAACAGTATATACAAACAGATTATACTAGGAGTCAAAGTCCATATGAACATTTACAGCACAATAACTTACACTTTAGTGATGGCGAACTTGTTGTGCTTCCCAGAAGAATCTAAGAAAACATTTGCCTTCACAACATTGAGTCCAAGATTTTTAAGCGCATTCATCTGACACCCATTAGCTGATGGTTAATACTCTCTAATTGACATACTCTAAATAGAGATTAAAATAGATCACATGGAACTAAAGACTCAAACATCAGTATACCAAACAGGTAACATGACTATCCAAAGGGAAGGTAACTGGCTTCCTACAGTATCGAGAAGAGCTCCAAGCCGATCCCCAAAAGTTATCTCCACAATGGTAGCACTTGGATCGGTGTCTTGGTCGATAATAACTACAGGAGTTGGAACGGTATCACTTTCATCCTGTTAGCCAGCCCATTTCATAAAATTCAAACGGCAATTGAAATTAGACAAGTTAATAGGCAAAATACCCAATCACATAAATAAAAAAGTGTTCAAACCTCCAAAGCAGTTGCTGATGATGCTCGAGGTGTGTTTGTGGCCATTGAGGATAACCTTCTGACAAAAACCACACAGGAACTTAAACACAAATAATAGCAACAATGCAATGCCTCAGTGTCCTCTAAGCAGATGTTAAATAACACAGTTATATCTAATGATGTGTCCACCCTACATGCATAAACGCACATACAGGAACACACAGGAATTAAGTACTACCATGTACATTTCTCAAAAAGATGAAGCTGTACCGATTGAGTAAATAAAGCAGCTAATTGTCTAATTCTGACCAAATCCAGAAACAGAATTGTGGAATAATCCTAAGATCTTCCATGTAGAAGACTTTACATGATCCTATCCGGTACTATCTTTCCTGGTGAGAGTGTTATCTCCCTCTAATCATCAATATGAAATTAAAAAGAAAATGCTTAGAGAGAGATTTGCAGACAGCAGGAGTGCCAGGTGCTTCATGGAGAAAATTTTGGAAGTAGAGATCGCAAACTTGAAAACCATAAAAAGCACTGGGATTTACAGTTCTCACGATCTTATTATTTTTTTTAGGGAGAGGAGCCCCCGGGGGGGGGGGGGGGGGGGGGGGGGGTGTGGCGTGGGTGGGTAGATGTGCCGAGGCATGCTCGTGGTGGAGCAAGAAAGGAAGTAAGTACGATCTCTCCTAGCAGAAACCATAATGGTGCTTCTACATGGTATAGCCGTTAAGTCCAGTGAGCTTGCTGGTCATGCTGGAAGCAACACAACTATGAAAATCATCGATAGATTCTGGCATTTATGGTGCTGTAGGAGTCATACCAAAGGGAGGCAAACAATTGATAATTATAGGGGCGGAGAGTGATACTGAAAATGGCTCTGCAACCTGTCAAGTCATGGTACTCAACCAAAATAAAAAAGGACTATTCATACCTATTTTTTAATTACTACTGCTCTTGGTGTAATTCTAGTTTATCAGATACAAGCAGAATCTCAAATTACAAATAAGCTCAAACTATTTTTTATGCTTGAGAGATGACATCAAAATTCAAATGGGATACAACAGTTGCATCAAACAAACAAGTAGAACAGCCTTTAAAAAACATAAAAATTTGAAATGCAACATAAACCAGAGGCTTCATGAAGAAAGAATGTGAAGGGCTTACTGTCTCTTATGCAGAACGGAGAAAGGCTTGGTGGCAAGCCGAAAGGTGCCCCTGATCAGAGCTCCACTAGGCACCCGATTTTCAGAAGCTTTCGAAATACAATTATTATTATTATTATCACTGAGGTGAGTCCCAACACCCAAGGAAGCCATAGTCACAGACATTGGTGATTTCTCTCTTAAAAAACTAGATAAAAACTTGCCAAAGCAAACCCAGCAATGAAGGCTAGGAAGGAACAGTAGGGTAGAGAGAAGATAAACAAAGAAAAGAACCCCAAAAACGAAGAAGGACGAAAATTTCGAAGAAGAAATATAAACGTAAATGCAAAGAAGATGAAGATGAGGTAGTTGGGTCAGTGAGGTCTTTTGCTTTTTCGGTTTTTTCTAGGCCAATTATCTGCAGAAAGATTATCTGCAGCGTCCATTCCTCATCTCATCTCCCATTTTCTTTTCATTTTATTTAATTTAAAAGATGATTTTTTTTTTACTCCGCATATCGTTTAATGCTTGCATCCATCGTTTGTAATTTGTTCCCATTTTTGCATATCTCATCTTCTACCATAACAGCGACGCCTTTGGTTCAGACTTGTAACAGAAATAAAGACAGAAGCTCGTGAATATCGCGGCTCTGCCCCTTGTCTCACTCTCCCCCCCATCCACTTCGGTCCTTGGGTAGCACGCATCCTCAACCACAATCGAACTGGGCTGAACTGTCCTGACAAGCGGCCCGAACTTGGTTTTTAAACAGAATTTTGCTATATAGAAACAAAGTCGCATATTAATCTGCATATTAATATTAATTTTTTTATATTTAAAATTTAAATTAGTACTATTTTTAATAAAATATATTTTTTGATCAATCATAATAAATTAATGCACATATTAATACATAAGTATACTTGTAATTAAACTTTTCCTTTTAAATATTTCGAGTCATTAGCATTTTACGAATCACATTTGTATGGCAAAAGGGCAAATACACTTAGCTGAAAAGCCCAGCGGCCCAGAGGCCATGCAAAGTCTACTTAGACCCGTTTAGATTCGAAAAGTATTTCATCTCATCATTATAATTTTTTAAAATTTACATATAAAATATTATAAATAGTTCAAAATTTTCAAATCTCAAAACAATAATAATAATAATAATTTATTCAACTTTTATCTTTTATCTAAAACATCTCATCAACCTCTGAATCTAAATCAATTCTAAGCTTTGTTTGAATAATAAAGTAATTTTAGATGAGTTGAGTTAATTTATAAATAATATTATATTATAAATTTTATTGAGATATATTTTAACGTAAATAAGTTGATATATGTATTTAAATATACGAAATATATTAAAATGAGTTTTATCTTTTTATGAAAAATTTAAAAATAGCGAATCTTATTAATAATTAATTTAAGATGTGTTAAGGTGATTTCATCATTCAATTTTAAATATCAATAAAATTATATTTACAATTAATTATAGAATATGTAAATGTCGCATATATTTTTTTTAAAAAATAAATATGAGACTCATATAAATAATATTTTAATAATAAACTCTTTTTATTTTTTATATTTTTGTTGTTGTTGTAATGAGTGCTGTCTAGATTATTCATTTAGAATTATTCTTACCAAGTTGATCAAGTAATATATAGGAGGCGGCGTCGTTTTGGAGTAGGTCATGGTCCGCAACTAGTTCCTAGAGAGAGAGAGAAAAGGAACATAGCTAGTTAGGGCGACAAATTGAATCGGCGACAATGATCTACGACGTGAACTCTCCCCTCTTCCGATCCTTCCTCAGCCAGAAAGGCGGCTCCTCTGACAAGAGGTTTCCTCTCCTCCCAAATCCCTCCTTCTCTGCATATGCGTGTTTTGCTTATCCATGGCTTGTGCTTGTTTTGATTCGTCTGTTGGTTTTATTTGGGTTGAGTTTCTAATTCTGTTATAGTTTGTGGAATGATTAAATCGGATTGAGGTCATTTGGATTGGTTATTTTGAAGCTGTCGACGAATGGGTTGTTTGGTGGACTCGAAAGAAGCTTAGAAAATTCACTCAAGAAATGCCGTATTGCTCGTTTTCTTTTGTGCTTTAGTTCTTCTTTTTTTGTTTTTAGTTGGAATGAGGTTTTGAGTTTCAGTTATCTTTGGGTATATCTGAATGAACAGCGCATCTTTGAGAATTAAGTAATACCTATGTTTAAGGGTCGTACACACGAAAATAGGCCCTTTTTGGGGAGATTATAGCCTTGGAAACTTTGCATGGGTGGATAAGTGAATCATTGTGGAGGCATTATGGTCTGGTTATCTGCTTTAATTCTAACCCAAAAGAGTTTCCAATTTATTTCTTGTTCTTTTCCAAGATTTTTAGCAGTCTTTTATGTTGAGATGTGTAAAAGAAACAATAAATCATTCTAAATAATATCACCGGTTACATTCTTCTCAGCTTTGAATTTTGGTCTCAAATTTTCAATTTTTTTCATCTCTGCTACTTTAGTTGGTATCACAGCCAGCGTCAATTTGACTGGCAAAGTATGCTGATCAAGGGAGGTCCCTTCAGTTCAGCGTACTTGATATTATTATTAGGGATTTATTTGTCAAATAAGCTTCTTCAGATTGATTTTATTATAATAAATATTGGAATATTTGATACATGAAAAACGAAATTGCAAATAGCTTATGCTAGTAAAAGAAGGCAAAGGAATATGACATGAGGGAAACATAGTGCGTATTTACCTATGCAGGGCAGATACATTTTCAATTTAACAATTTGAAGGGGCTGATTGATTCTTTTTGTTCACATTTAGGTCTCTTATGATAATGTCATATTTTTTACTTCCAACAGAAAGATCAAATATTTTTTGAGAATGTTGAAATTTTTTTGTTGTGACTCTTGTACTTTACGAAGATGATCATTGATGTAGAATCCTGTATATGTTTGTATTAGAGCTAGCATTTTGTCACCTAAACATACCAGTAAATCTAGTTGGGTTTAGTTCTGGTTATTTGTGCTGATTTTGAAATTTATTTTGCTGTTTGATTGTCATCCAATCATTGAACTATATAAGATTGGGTTCATTTCTGATTCATGTTCCAAATTCATCCCGGCTTCTATATCTGTACTTTTTGTTTGAGTACTACTTAATGGGTTTGATGCAAGTGAAATATTTATGAAGGCAAATGAATTGTCAGATTGACCTCCTGAATCTTAGTGGGGTTGAGTTGTTATGGCCTTACTCATTGCCAGCTCATTCTTATGTTTTTGGTGCATCTAGTTCAGCAAAAACTGCTTTTATTATGTGAATACTATTGGTTCTTGTGTAATAATTTGTTTGGAGATCTATCTGTACTCTATACCTTAATATTGTCATATGGATCTCTCTATGTGGCTCTTGGGTGAAGATTCTGTCTTTTCTACATATGCTAAAGCTCTTGGTTTAGTTTTTAATATTATCGATGCATATGTGTTTTAGGCCCACCTATTTGAAGTATGCAAAAAGCTTATATGCTTTTATTTCCATTTTTCAAACTATTAAATCATTCGATCTTTATGTAATGAACTTTAATAATAAAACTTTTATCTTTGTTCCTCTGAAGTTTTCTGATTTATGAATGTTATTGATTTGTTTTCAGGAAAATGGAAGAGCAAAAACCAAAGGAGCAGAAACCCAAGGCAAATGAGAATAAGCCTATTATGACAGAGTGATATCTACTTGGGCTATAATGTTCCAAATTCGGATAGGGTGGGAGGTTTCTTTACTCTAATGATAAGAGTTGGTAATTACATGATTAAACCCATGGTTATGACTTTACTTTTGGGTTTGTAATGGTCTCTGTTTGGACGTGTACCTGTTCCTTTTTTTAATCTGAGTATGGATTTTCTTCTTCTTCTTCTTCTTCTTCTTCTTGTTATTGAACTCCTTTTTCCCAGATTTTCTTCTGGTTTTTCTCTCGTGGAATGATCAAGGACTGGTGATTGACTAATTTGACTTAAAAGGATTGAGGCTTTCTTTAGTAGAAAACTAATGGTAGATACTAGATGCTGCTTTGGTTCGTTAAGATGCTGAAATTGTCAACAGTAAGCCCTACTAGCGCATATGTTTACTTGGAAGTCATTTTAATCGCCTGATCACGTGGTTTTAAGGTGGGCTCCGTACGGGTTTGAATGGATCGCTCTCTAATTTGAGTTTTAATGGTTCATTGTCTAGTCATCTGTTGGCAGAGCCAGATTATCAATGTTATGCTACACGAAGCGCAAGCTTCATACAATTACTTTAAATATTGGATGACCAAAAATACAGTGGGAGTGTTCTTCTCCAATTCTCTACCTGTCCACTTTCCCGAGCTCTCTGGGTCTCAACTGTCCTGACCGTGCTGCCGTTGAGGTGCGGAGAAAATGCCGCTAACATAGCCATTATTTTGTGGTATAGAGAGAAGTTAGAACTCCTGTAGTTGATCCAAGGTGTTTTTAGATGCATTAGCTATAGTTTATCAGGAATCAATCACTTAAGGCTCAGCCATGGGAAGATTAAAACATCAATCAATAAGCAAACAAGATTACCAAGTACACATTGGTCTTGATTCGTTTTAGTCAAAAAGGAGATGGGAAAGATATCTGTTAAAGCTTCCACTGAGACCCCGTTGCATACCAGCGGAAGCGATAGGGTCGCCCAGCCAGCCAACTGACATGGTATGGGTCCCCTGAGAGGTAACAAGCCGGGGACCCTCAGGTTGCAGGCAGGGGATGAACTTGAGTGGCTATGAGTAGCTCCCCATGTGCATTCCCATCTTACCTTCCAAACACCTCAATTACCTTCTGTCTCCTATTATCGCTCTTCCTGTATGTGAGGTACCCACCACCTTTCTCCTAGTTGAGATATGTCCCTTTCGAATCAAATGAGTTCAACAGCCCAGAGCAAAGGTCGAAAGAAAGCATGGATGGTAAATCTCTCTTTTCTTCTAATTTTTGGAAAAAGGAAAGATGAGATTACAATCCGAGGCTGGTCTCTGCCTGAGCATGGTTCTAGTAATACCATTATAAAAGGGCTAGGATTTCTATTAGTCCATATTATAATTGAAATCCCTTAGAATCATTACAAAGGCAAGAACATCCTTCCAAGTAACATGGGATTTCATTTTACCATATTCCTATATTTAATCTGAGGTATTACATGATATTATTATGAAGTTGATTGTGGCCTACCGATTTGATAATTTCGGAGTACTTTGTCTGTGTGCAGTGCTATGGTGTCGGAATCCAATTCAAGGTAGATTTGGGCATATAGTCAGACACAGAAGAGATAAAATTCAGGAGGCAAGAATGGTGGAATACTCACATTTCACATTATGTCAACCTTTTGAAAGAAATAGAGGTTGTAAATGAGGCTTTTGATTGCTTTAATACTTTCCATTCTAGTCAAAAGAAGCAACTTTTGATGCATAAGGGGCCCATGAAATTCGACTTAAGAGATCCAGAAAAAGTTTGATTCCACCCATACAATTGACTTGTTTGAATAAATCCCTCGTAAAGTATCTTTCAATTATGTCAAGGTTAATTAGGGATGTATGCAGCAACTACCGTGTGATCTTTTTGTCCCATGAATCCTTTTCATTTCATCTCAAACTCTTGGTAGAAAACTTGAAATAAGAAAATAAGGAAAAGTTGTAAACCAAAAACATACAGCAGTTTCCTCTCTGAAAAGGTGGGTTTTTGTGTGCATATGAATCTCTAAAGCTTGTAAATATGATAGTAAGTTTGTTTTTAGAGACTCTTTGACAGAAGTTGATTAGGTCAATTCTCTTTGAAAGCATTTAATTTGTACAGATTCCATGTAATTATTAAAGAGGACTTGAAGGTTTGTCTATGCAAATCTGAAGGAAGGAGAAAAAAGAAAGAAAACATGGTAATTATGGAGGCAGTACAAAGTTTTTAAAGGTGCTTTTCTTTCTAGTAGTAGTTATCCTCTCTTCCCAGTCTCCTCCTTTATTCACGCCCGTCTCTCACTTCCCATTTCACACTTTTCTCTTCCACCTGCTAAAACAAAAACAAGAAAAAGCTCCATCTCCATTGCATTCCATAGCAGAGAGGGAATAAAAACCAAAACATCCTTCACTTTCTTTCTTTGACACTAAGAGAGAAAATGTCGGATTATTCAAGTACCTTCAAGAAGATAGGATTCTCCCGTCTTCTCCTCTCTGACTTAATCCAATTCTGTTTCTTCATTCTCTCCCACCCTCTTTACTTCTGTTACTTCATCTTCTTCTCCCCATATCTTCTAAAGCTCCTCTCTTTCCTCTCTCCTCTCCTTATCACAACCTTTCTTCTCCTCCTTGTTCTTCTTACTGTCTCTCCCAAACTTGTTCAAGAGTACTCTCACTCTGAATCTTCAGAATCCAAAGTCGGTTCTCTTGTTAGTACATATCGAACTCTTTTCGAAAGATTCCAACCAAAAGTGGACGCTGGAAATGAAGATTTTCAACAATTTGAGGAGCTTGAAGTGTTTAAGATTGTGTTTGACAAATCTACATCTGAAATTGGAGAGGCCCCCGTGGAAGTTTTGGAATGGGAAGTCAAAGAAGTTTGCTCAGAAGCATATGAAGCACCTGTTGACAAGAGTGTGGGTTCTGGAGGCAATTGTATTAGGGGATTGGAAGCTCTAACTGGCAATTCTGATGCATATCAGGTTCCGACTACACAGCCAGGAATCACTCAGCAGAATGTGGAAGTGAAGAGATTAGAATGCTTTTTTCAAGAAGAGAATGAGTTGGAAACTATATTTTGTGTAAAGGAAGAGAGAGAAATCAACCAACCAGGTAGCATAGAGTTCTATGAAGCGGAAGAAGGAAAAGAAGAACCATCCATGAGAAACGGATCAAAGGCAATGTATATTAAAACAAATGACAGTAATACATTGAGCACCGACTACGGTGAAAAGCATGATCCCCAGGTAATGGTAAACTCGCAGAGACTTGGTGCAAGTGTGGGGAGTCCAAGAAATGTGGGAGAGTATTCTTCAAAATCTATGGAGAATTCTGAAGAATTGGGCTCTAAACTTGGAAGTTTTGGTTCAATGAGGAAAGAGAAGGAATGGAGAAGGACATTGGCATGCAAGCTTTTTGAGGAGCGACACAATGTGGATGGAGGTGAAGGAATGGATATGCTTTGGGAGACATATGAGTCAGAATCGAAAAAGGTGCAGGGAAGAATCAACAAAAAGAAGAAGTCAGGCAAATCGGTTGGGTACGAGGAGGATGAGGTGGAAGAGGAAGACATTGATGGGCAGTTGTGCTGCTTACAGGCTTTGAAATTCTCAGCAGGGAAGATGAACTTAGGAATGGGAAGGCCTAATCTTGTCAAGTTCTCCAAGGCCTTTAAAGGGATAGGATGGTTGCACCATTTTGGCAGGCATAGCAAGAAGGGTTACCACTGAATCATATCAACTTAACTATGTCAAAATGTATTTGATGTTTTAAGGATCACAAGTAAATATTGCCTCTTGTTTTTATTTTGTTTTTTTCTTCCTCTCAATTTGGAGACTCTCCATTGTGAAACAATCAGCAGCAAATGTTGTGCTACTTGATGTATTACAGAGAGAGGCTCCAGCTTTTTGCCTCTGGTTCTGACCAAAAGAGGAGAGATATTCAATGAAAGTATGTGTACTGGTAATGGTGTTAGAGCCCTTTTAATCTTATGACCTCATCCGTTATACATATGCTGTGATTGATTGTTTGGGAGACAAGCAGACAGGAGTTGCATCCAACAGTTACAATATAGGCATGATATTGGGTAACTTTTATTAAGGTACCACTTGCATTCGGCATGGGGTGAGCATCCTAGGCAGAACCGAACCAAGGATGTCATATCTGCATCTTACTTGTTCTCTCAAATCCGATACTTCTGATTTGGTTGGATCTAACTCTGGTAAAGTCTGCAGTAGCTTTATTATAGTTCACAGGGAGAGGAATCCAAACAAACTGAAAATAAAACATATTAAAATCTTCCCCCCCCCCCCCCCCCCCCACCCAAAAATAAAATATGGTAGAGTAGACATGATTATAATACCATTCTATTTTTTGAGAGAGAAATAATAGTTGCAGTTATGAGTGTGTAAGCACCTATCAATTATTTTGAAAAAGTGAATAAATACGATACTTATATAAAAAGAAATTAAATTTTTAATAGTATATCATACTCTTTTTTAAAACGACTACACGACGCTTGCTCACTCTACAATTTTATGTAACATTACTCAATCACAAGAAACTTTCACCAATCTATTTAAAAAAGAGAATTAGATTTATAAATGGATCTCACAAAAGTAAACTCATAAGTTTATTAAGCTTGATGTGATTTATATAAAGTAGATGTGATGTACTATATAAAGTCACATTAGTGTTGCATCTAAATTTTGACTCAAACTAATAAACTAAAATTTTAGTACAGTTTTACCTGTAAGTATACAGGTGTTGTAGTACCTAATATGGTCGAATTTACAGGGATTGACTTATGTGATGAAGAAAATAAACTCAAACAAAAAAAATAAATTACTAAAATGAACGTGCAATCAAGTAGATAAGAAAATTACTGAAATGAATATTTTTAAAGTAATAGAATAAAACTAAAATAATAAAATAAATCGATATGAAGAATGACTAAGGTTTTGAGGATTCGTCTAATAATTTAAAATATTATTTCAGATTGACTTATTTCAATTAAATTAGAATAATGATTCCGTTTAATTGAAAAATTTAACATTTAAGGTAAAAAAAAATAGCCACTAATGATTAAGCATGAACGATTGATGATTCTAACATTCACAAACTCATTTGAATATCACAGGAATTTTTTCAAACATTCACTGTATTTGAAAATCACAATGAATCAAGATAAATATATAGATTGTTGCTCAGATGACTAACACAAGAGGGGGAGTGAATTGAGTTGTATTAAAAAAATAATAATTATAAATCAAATATACAATATAAAATATAAACAAAATATGAAATAACAATAAATATAAAGAGTAAGGGTAAGAGAGAAGCAAACTGAGTATGTTAACAAGGTTCGGCCCCACTGCCTACATCTTCGCCTCAAGCTACCCCTTGAGAATTTCCAAATTCACTACTCAACCTCCTTCAGGTGGAGATAGAAACTTATTACACTTTTGAATAATACTACTACAAAGGATCCGTGTAGAACACCCTCTACACTTGCAATCGCCTTACACGTGATGATTCAACTATTCCCTGTGTAGAACACTTTTTACATGCACAAGAGTTATACACACCCTTTTACTGATACAAGAGCTGAGAGTGGGTAGGTTATCAGAAAACATTCCTCAATTAGTGAAATAAGAACAATACAGCGCAAACTATATCTCTCTCAAAATGAACAATGATTAAGGCTCAATGCTTAGAGAAGAGAGAATGAAAGTTTTAAATAAATGTTGTATGCTCTTGGTGTTGTAAATGTGAAACTCTCAAATGATCTATTTATAGGCATATGAGATTTCATATTCAAAATTTAAAAAGATTCATATGTCAAAGACAACATCATTCACTTTTTCAAAAAATTCAAATAAAATATTCTTTTTTTTAATTGTCAAAAATAACATCATTCATTTTTCAAAAATTTCAAATATAATTTTTTACTTTTGGCATATGACAAAAGGAGCACACTTTACTTTTCAAATATTTCAAACCTAA
Organism: Carya illinoinensis; assembly: GCF_018687715.1. Classification (NCBI taxonomy): domain Eukaryota; kingdom Viridiplantae; phylum Streptophyta; class Magnoliopsida; order Fagales; family Juglandaceae; genus Carya; species Carya illinoinensis. Next base: position 5,537,678 of record NC_056765.1, read on the forward strand.
TTTTTTACTTTTTGCATATGACAAAAGGAGCACATTTTACTTTTCAAAAAATTCAAATTTAATCTTTTTACTTTTTGCATATGACAAAAGGAGCACACTTTACTTTTCAAATATTTCAAATAAAAACATCTATCTTTTGCATAAGTCAAAAAAATATCAATCACTTTTGAAAATATTCAAATAAAACATGCACATGTGAAAGATGACAATCAATCATCTTTAATATTTTTAAAATTCAAACATTTAATCAAGGTATGCACATGTGAAATATGAAAATCAATCATCTTTCAAAATTTTCAAAATATTCATGCACATGTGGAAAATGTATTTTAATGCTTTATGATAAAATATTAATTTTGAGCCTTAATCCTAATTTCGAATTTTTAAGATATTTATAATATTATTCAATAACTTTAATGTTAACTTATTCCCTTCTTGCTCATGCTTGTTTCTTTGATGTGCTTGACTCCATTATGTAGACAACTTGAGTTTGAGACTTCTTTATTCTTTGAATTCATTTGTTATCATCAAAATCCATATGTAGATATATAATTACACAAAACTTGAAACTTTGGATTCAACAATCTCTCCATTTTTGATGATGACAAATACTTGATAGAACCTAAATCCTGTATTAATACTTAAGCTCCCCCTGAGAATGTGCGTTAGTTTTTCAAGCAAAAGTATAAATATAATTCCAAGCATATATAACAAGTTTAGCAATTCAAATAATATTAATGTTCTAATCTAACACTTCTCCCCCTTTTGGCATCATTAAAAAGGATCCGCAGCAAGTAAATGGAATAAAGAAAACGGTGCGTTAGTAGAAACTGTAGAAGAAAAAATAGATCCGTCCGTGACTCAGCAAGTGTGGCTGGAGATTTAAAAAAATTGCCTGATGTTGTTGACAAACGAGATTGAAGGCTCCGAGTTTCTAAAAAAAATATCATTTTCACCAATCGGTAAAAAAAATCACATTGTTCTTTGATTTGGATAATAGCTCGTTTTGTTCTTTATGCTATCTCTATAAAATCAGTCTTAAAGTTCATCCAATCCGCATCAAGTTTTTTTCTCATCTCTATAACTCATCTGCATTTCTTCAACATTCTCATTTTAAGCCTTTTATGGCTCATTCTTCTAACATTTCTCTAGATCCATCCATAAGGCATTCTGCACCTCAACCTCCTATCCTTTCTGCAGTTGCCATTGGTGCCATGTTGCAGTAAGAAAATAATAATTCGACTAATAAGTCAGATTTTGATGCTATCTATAACTTGGTGAGTCTTGGGACTCGCAACTCTTTCTCTATTGTTACTTTTTCCCAGCGGCTACAAGTCAGAAATCATGAAGTTGAAAAGCTTAAAGAACAAATTGTTGTACTTCAACAAATTGTTCAAAACTCTCACACAAAGGAATGAATCATTTGGCAGAAGAATAAACAGTTGAAATCTTTATTAGATTCTTCATTCCGCTTGCCGGTTCCCATGGATAAGAATGACATGATATTGTATGAAGAGAATGAGCGTCTCAAACATAAGGCTAAGAATCTCAAGTTTATGTAAAAGTATTTAAAAAATCTATCTCTATTTTTATTGACTCTGGTCTATCTTTTAAGAGATATTCATAGCATACATCATACCTATTTCTTTTCTGATCATACATAATCTATCTTTTGGTAAAGGTTTTGTGAAAATATTTGCTAACTGATCGTGTGTGTTTGTGAACTCTAGTACTATATCGCCTTTTTGCACATGATCTCGAAGAAAATGATATCTTATTTCAAAATGTTTAGTTCTAGAATATTGTATTGGGTTCTTTGAAAAATTTATAGCACTTGTATTATCACATCTGATTGGAATGTGATTATACATGAGTTTAAAATCTTCAAATTGTTGCTTCATGTAAATAACTTGAGCACAACAACTACCCGCAGCAACATATTCTGCCTCAACAGTAGATAGTGGAACAGAATTTTATTTTTTACTAAACCAGAAAACTAGTGCATGACCTAAGAAATGACATGCTCCACTAGTGCTTTTTTGGTCTATTTTACAACCAGCATAATGAACATCTGTGTAGCTGATTAGATCGAAAGATGTGTACTTAGGATACCATAATCCTAAGTTAATTGTACCACTAAGATATCTAAGAATGTGCTTAACTGTAATTAAATGCGATTCTTTTAGAAATGATTGAAAGCGTGCACACAAACACACACTAAACATAATATCTGGTCTACTGTTGTCAAATACAATAAGCTACCAATCATACCTCGATATACCTTCGAGTCAACTGGTTTACCGGTTTCATTTTTATCAAGTTTAGTTGATGGGCTCATTGGTGTTCCAATTTCCTTAGCACCTTCCATCCCAAACTTCTTCAGTAATTCCTTAATATATTTTGATTGATTGATGAATATCCCACTTTTTTCTTGCTTAATTTGCAATCCGAGAAAGAATGTAAGTTTTTCCATCATGCTCATTTCAAATTCTTCCTGCATAGTCTTAACAAAATCTTGGCACATATTTTCATTAGTAGCACCGAATATTATATCATCAACATAAATCTGAATAAAAAAAATATCATCATTTTCATATTTAATTAAAAGAGTTGTATCGATTTTTCCTCTTAAAAAACCTTTTTCAATCAAGAAACCACTGAGTCTCTCGTACCAAGCTCTAGGAGCTTGTTTGAATCCATATAGTGCTTTTGTGAGTTTTCAAAACTTGGAGGTTGCTCAACATATACCTCTTCATTTATAAAACCATTTAAGAAAGCATTTTTAACATCCATTTGAAAAAGTTTGAAATCTTTATAACAGACATATGCAAGTAGCATTCAAATAGCTTCTAATCTTGCAATTGGTGCATATGTCTCATCATAATCGATTCATTCTTCTTGAATAAAACCTTGGGGTACAGGTCGAGCCTTATTTCTAGTAATGACTTCGGACTCATCTTTCTTGTTTCTAAAAACTCATTTTGTTTTAATAATAGTATGATTTTTGGGTCTAGGAACAAGTGTCCAAACATCATTTCTTTTAAATTGATTCAACTCTTATTGCATAGCTAGAATCCAAGATTCATCAAAAAGTGCGTCATTAATATTTTTGGGTTCAATCTGAGATAGAAAAGTAGTATGATTGCAAATATTTCTAAGAGATGATCGAGTACTTACACTCCGTGAAGGTTCTCCCAAAATTTGTTCCACTGGATAATCTTTCACAAATTTTCATTGTTTGGTTGAATCTTGTATTAAATTTTGATGATCTTTCCTGATGGTTCTATGTTGAACTTTTTCTATTGTGTTCTCTTTATTGAGATTGAGACTTTCCTTATTATTTATACCTCATGTTTCTTCATCAATAGATTTATTGGAAAGTGGAGAATTAGATTCATCAAATACTACATGCATAGATTTTTGTACAGTCAAAGTCTTTTTATTGAATACTCTATAAGCTTTACTATTAGTAGAATACCCAAGAAAAATACATTCATCAGATTTTGCATCAAACTTGCCTAAATTATCTCTGTCATTCAAAATAAAACATTTGCATCCAAATACATGAAAGTAACCAATGTTAGGCTTTTTCTCATTCCAAAGCTCATAGAGAGTTTTATCTAATTTAGACCTTAGCATAACTCTATTTATAACATAACATGCAGTACTTACCGTCTCGGCCCAAAAATAACTAGGCAAGTTGTTCTCATTGAGTATTGTTCTTGCCATCTCTTGAAGAGATCTATTTTTTCTTTCTACTACCCCATTTTGTTGAGGAGTTCGAAGAGCAGAAAAATTATGCACAAAACCTTTTTCATCACAAAATGTTTCGATATTTTTATTAACAAACTCTTTTTCCCTATTACTTCAGATACTTGAAATAGTATAACATTTTTCATTTTGAATTCTTTTGCATAACTTGGTAAAAGTATTATGTGTCTCATCTTTATGAGTAAGAAAGATGACCCAAGTATATCTAGAGAAATCATTAACAATAACAAATGCATAATATTTTCCTCATAGACTTGCAACTCTATTTGGTCTAAAAAGATCTATGTGTATCAGTTGCAATGGTCTAATAGTAAAAATATGTTTCTTGGTTTTAAAAGAAGTTTTTATTTGTTTACCAAATTGGCATCCATCACAAATTTTATTTTTAAGAAAATTTATTTTTGGTAAACCTCTCACAAAATCATTTTTTGAAAGTTTGGAAATAAGTTCCATGTTGGCATGACTTAATCTTCTATGTCATAGCCAACTAGTTTCATTTTGAGCTGAAAAGTAAATAGTATCTTGTGAGGTAATTTCTTCAAAATCGATTGTATAAACATTATTGCTTCTAAAAGCAATAAAACAAATATTACAATCATGATCATTCAAAATAATGCACTTATTCATTTTGAAAGTAACTGTAAATCCTTTATCACATAATTGACTTATGCTCAAAAGATTATGTTTTAGACCTTCAACAAGTAGAACATCTTCAATTATGAAAGAAAATTCATTACCAATTTTACCTATTCCCACGACCTTCCTTTTCGAGTTGTCTCCAAATGTCACGTGTCCTTCTTCTTTAGATCTAAGATCAAAGAACTTAGTTTTGTCTCCCGTCATGTGTCAAAGAACTTAGTCTAAAAATCATTTGTTTTTACTTGTGGATGACTTCATGCGTACCTATAAAAATAATTAAAATGATTTTTCTTGATACCCAAGTTCTTTGGGTCATTTATTTATTAGTATTAGAAGAAATAAGATTTTTACGTACCCATATGACCCTAATAGTCATTGTATAATTTTTTCTAATAGGACAAGTATAATAATTATGACCATTTCTATTACAAAAATTGTAAATAACATGTGACATATATGAAGAACTTGAATGATTATAATAATATCTTTTTTTGACAAAATTATTTTTATGAAAAAAATTTTGAATATTGGTTTTTGATGTAGAAGGATTATCAAAGAAATTTTTATAAGGTTTGTATTTTTGTTTTGGCACATATCCCAAGCCTGCCTTATCAAAAACACATCTTTGACTACCAAGAAGTTTTTCAAAATTTCTTTTTACATTCGTAAAGTTTTCAACAATATTTTCTAAATCAGTTTTCTTCTTATTCAATTCAAGATTTTCATCTTTCAAAATGATACTTTCTTTTCTTAAAATATCAATTTCGTTTGTTAAAAAAGAATTTTTCTTTTTCAAAGCTGTATACTTGATACCTAATTTTTCAAATTCCTCATATACCTCTTCTGAAATATTTTGCAATTCTTCATACGAAGGATCTTCAATATTATCAATATTTGTTACCTCAATGTCATCTTTAGCCATAAGATAAAAATTTGCTGATTCTCCATTGCTTATTTCATTATCTGAGCTACTTGAATCATCATCTCATGTAGCTTTCATTGATTTCTTGCTCTTATTTCGATCTTTCTTTAGAAGAAGACAATTTGGCTTGATATGACCAAGCTTATTGCATTTATGACAAATTAAAGTATTATTTTTATCTGAATCTTTCTTGGAAAACGTTTTGAAGGATTTCCTCGGAAAAATTTTATTTTTCTTTAAGAACTTCTGAATTCTTCTTGTTATCATTACAACTTCTTCATCTTTGTTTTCATTTTCCTCATTTTTATCACTTTCACTTTTATGGGGAACAGCTTTAAGTACCAAGCTCTTCTTTGGTTTTTCTTGTTTTCTCCTCTTTTCAATGTGTACTCATAGGTGATAAGTGACCCGTTGAGTTCATTCACTTCGAGATTCTTGAGGTCTCTAATTTCAAGAATCGCTGTCATTTTTTATTCCCAGCGTTTTGGTAGAGAGTTGAGAATTTTTCTTACTATCTTCACCTTGAAATAAACTTTACCAAGATCTGTCAAACTATTTATGATGTTAGTAAAACGAGTGTGCATACTAGAAATAGATTCATCATCATTCATCTTAAATATTTCATATTCATGAGTAAGAATATAAATTTTTGATTCCTTGACTTGCGAAATTCCTTCATAAGTAAGTTCCAAGTTATTCCAAATTTCTTTTGCCGTAGCATAAGTCATTATTCTATTAAACTCATTTCCATTGAGAGCATTAAATAATAAATTCATAGCAGTTAAATTCAAAGTATAAAATCTATCGTCTTCACGATCAAACTCTTCTTCTTCCTTTTTGAGCTTTACTCCATCAACTACTTTTGTTGGAATATAAGATCAATTTATAATTCATTTCCAGATTTCTCAACTTTGAGCTTGAAGGAATATTCTCATTCTAACTTTCCAGAATGAGTAATTATCTCCACAAAAGAGTAGAGGCCGACTTCTAAATTGACCTTCACTAAATGAGGCTGCAATGTTAGCCATAAGATCTTAACTCAAAAGATAGTTAATATTGTAATAGAGCTCTTAGATCTGATACCAATTGTTACTGATCATAGGCAGCACCTATGTCACCTAACAATTGTACCTACCAGACTAGCCTGCCACCGCTTCTACCGGTGCACCGTCACCCATGGTTGGAGAGTCTTGCTTTGGTGATACAGTCACAAGCGAGAGTTTCCATGAATGATCTACCTGTATGAACAGTACAGGTTAACTAGCTCTAATACCAATTGTTGCCTAGATGACTAACACAAGAGAAGGGGTGAATTGAGTTGTATTAAAAAAAATTAATTATAAATTAAATATACAATATAAAATATAAATAAAATAGGAAATAACAATAAATATAAAGAGTAAGGATAAGAGAGAAGCAAACTCAGTATGTTAACGATGTTAGGCCCTACTGCCTACGTCCTCGCCTCAAGCTATCCCTTGGGGATTCCCAAATTCGTTATTCAATTTTCTTCAGGTGGAGATAGAAACCTATTACATCTTTGAACAATACCGCTACAAAGGATCCGTGTAGAACACCCTCTACACTTGCAATCACCTTACACGTGGTGATTCAACTATTCCCTGTGTAGAATACTTTCTACACGCATAAGGGTTATACACACTCTTTTACTGATACAAGAGCTGATAGTGGGTAGGTTATCTCTATCAAAACACTCCTCAATGAGTGAAATAAGAACAATACAGTGCAAACTATATCTCTATCAAAATAAACAAGGATTAAGGCTCAATGCTTAGAGAAGAGAGAATGAAAACTTTGAATGAATGTTATATGCTCTTAGTGTTGTAAATCTGAAGCTCTCAAATGATCTATTTATAGACATATGAGATTTCATATTCAAATTTAAAAAGATTCACATGTCAAAAACAATATCATTCACTTTTTCAAAAAATTCAAATAAAAGATTTTTCTTTTTCAATTGTCAAAAACAATATCATTCATTTTTCAAAAATTTCAAATCTAATCTTTTACTTTTGACATATGACAAAAGGAGCACACTTTTTACTTTTCAAATATTTCAAACCTAATCTTTTACTTTTTGCATATGACAAAATGAGCACATTTTACTTTTCAAAACATTCAAACCTAATCTTTTTACTTTTTGCATATGACAAAAGGAGCACATTTTACTTTTCAAATATTTCAAATAAAAACATCTACCTTTTGCATAAGTCAGAAAAAACATCAATCACTTTTAAAAATATTCAAATAAAACATGCATATGTGAAAGATGACAATCAATCATTTTTAATATTTTCAAAATTCAAACCTTTAATTAAGGCATGCACATGTGAAAGATGACAATCAATCATCTTTTAAAATTTTCAAATTTAATTTTCAAAATATTCATGCACATGTGGAAAATGTATTTTAATACTTTATGATAAAATATTAATTTTAAGCCTTAATCCTAATTTTAAATTTTTAAGAGATTTACAACATTATTTATGACTTTAATGTGAATTTATTCCCTTCTTGCTCATGCTTGTTTCCTTGATGTGCTTGACTCCATTGTGTAGACAACTTGAGATTGAGACTTCTTTATTCTTTGAATTCATTTGTTATCATCAAAATCCATGTGTAGATATATAATTACACAAAACTTGAAACCTTGGGTTCAACATAGATAATCAAAATATCCAATAATAAAATTCTTCAATCGATCAAGCTCACAAAATAAATTTTACATTGATCTGAAAATAATGTTTAAATCATTAAATTTTACCTCTAACCTTAGTACGATAATTTAGCCAAGTATATTCATCAAAAGAGCTATAGAAATCAAATAACTAGTCTCCATGATAAAGCTAGCAAAATACAAGAAAACAACCACAAGTTAACAAAAGTGGAGAGATGATTGAGCTAAAAACTTCCTCCAAACAAGGTGTCCGTCCGTTCCATCTATCTGCTCAAACAAAAAAAGTCCCCAACATGTAAGGCTTCGTCCACCTCAATTCCCAGCTCCCATTGCATTCCGCCCACCGATCGGGAAAAAGAACGCCTTTCACCTCGTCTCCGTCACCCAAACAAAGCAAAAGCTCCTGACTTTGTTCAGCATCCCATGTTCTTCTTTCTTTCAGATCTTGGTTCCATCTCTCTCTCTCTCTCTCTCTCTCTCTCTCCCCCCCCCCCCCCAAAAAAAATAATGATCCAAACTCCTTTACTGCCTCTCTCTCAAAAACCGGAACCCTTTCATTCCATCTCCAAAAGGAAAAAAAATGCTGTCTCAACTGCTTTCAAAACTAGAAAAAAATGAACTCCTACCCTCCTGCCTTGAAGTTCCGAACGGAAAAAGCAAAACTCATGTCCCCGTATCTCTCTCCAACGACTTGGCTTCTCTCTTGTTTCGAAAGTTTCTCGCCCAGATCAAAAAGTCTCCACTAGTTCTTTGTTTTTTCTCTCAAAACAGAGCACTTGGCCAGCTCTTGGTTTCGTCTTCTCCTCTATAATAAAAATGCTCCTCCATTTAACAACACATAAAATAAAACCAGCTCCAAGTCTCACGTCCAAAAAAGTTGTAGCTCCCCTCCAATCTCTCTCCTTCAAGTGCAGCGTCAAGAAAAATCAGAGCTTTCCAGTGCTGCGTTCCAACGTTCTCTTTCGTTTCTGTAAGCTCCGACTCCCTTCAAAAGCTCTTCTCGTCCAAACCCAAAAAGGAGCCCCCCAAGCGAAAAAAGAAACCAAAAAATAGGTAAAAACTTATCTTTCCTATCCAAACGACAAAATAACTCTCCCAAAACCCCAAAAGCTTCCTTCTTGTTTTTCTTTTCATAAACTTCTTCCTTCTATCATGTGTCCACCCAAGTTAGCCCCTTTTCCGTTTCGTCTCTCTCTTTCTCTAGACTAGTCGTCCTTCGCCTTTCACGTTCCCCATGTATTTCTTTCATCAAAATGCATCTTTGCTGCTTTTTCTCCTAAAAAATATGCTGTTGCAGTTACCCACTATAGTCCAGCGTCCTTCAAGTACTGCAGCTGCAGAGTGTGTTTTTTTTCTTTTGTTTTGCTGACCTTCCCAAAAATGCTATCTGTGTAAGTCTCCTTGTTTATACGTCCCAGACAAATAGTCTCGTGCTTGGGTTGAAAAGCTCTGCATGTTTTCAAGAAACTATAAGGAAAAGTAAAAATAAGGAAAAGAAACAACACACGAGAAAAAAAATAGAAAACTAAAAATAAATTAAAAAGTAAAAATAAAATATCAAATAAAAATATTGTTCATGTAAAGAAATATTGCTCAATTAAATCAGATATTATAAATTTAAATATAAACCATGATATTAATCAATTTAAATCACAATTCAAATTTATACCTATTAATCATTTTTTATCTAAAATTAATAATAATGTCACGGAACAATTAAAATATATTAATTTTAAATATATAAAAAATTATAATATTTCAGCTCAATTAATTAATTTCTAACTCTAATTTATGAAATTGAAATATCTTTCTTTAAAAAATTGACACATGTTAATTGAGCATATGATAAGCACGTAGTTTTGTAACAAAGAGACACAATGTCAACTTTTTAACTTTGGTTGTCACGTACACAACAACACTTATCATATTTGAAAATTTTCTTTAGTTAAATTTTTTTTTAAAATTTAATATAATACATTAATTATCAAAATATTTTTATTATAATATATATATAATATATTATATAAAATTATATTAATACAATTCTTTTTTATAAACTGAACTTAGTCTAATTTAATTTAGGAAAAGTTTTGTCAGCGAAACTCTTTTAAATATTAAAATTAAATTTTTTACCATGTTTATTAATGAGAAATATTTTATTTACAAAATAATTTTATAAAAATAATTTTATAAATTGATGTAATTTTTTTAATAATATTATTATTTTTAATATAAAATAAATGTGATGAATCGTACGAAATTTATATCGATTTATAAAAATTTTTTTATATAAATTTTTTATTTTTTTTTATGAGTGTAACTCTTATTAATAATTATTTCAATTATGCAACGTGTCAGACGTCAGTACTCCACCGACGTGTTGTTTGTTTTTTAACTTAATTTTTGTTTACAGTAATGGAGTGTCGCCGAGTCAGAATCAGAGTACGAGGAGTGGGTGGCAGCCCATGCACGCTCAGAAAACACGCTCACGCAGATTTAATTAGCAATCATTTTTCATCAATAAAGCAAAAGAGAAAAAAGGAGGAAAAACTCGGGAAGAAATGGCCACCTTTCGGACCGCACGCACTTCGGAGAGGATCACCAGTGCCGGAGGATCGATCCGGGGCCTTGGATTCACCTTCAGACTCTTGGCCTCCGCCATCTCAGTCTTCGTCTGCCTCTTCCTCACTCTCTCTTTCCTCTTCACTTCTCGCGCTCACACTTCCCCCCTCCACCACTTAGTCAGTACTCTCTCCCAACCTCCCTCTTAGATCTCAATACCTTAAGTCGAACAGCTTTCTAGCTTAAGGTTTTACGGCAGATTTAAGGATTATTGTAATTTTTTCCGTCTTTATCTTTTCTTTTTCTTTTGCTTTGATTGGGTTTTCACTTCTGGATCTTGTCATTCCTGATCTGCCAGAAGATATGCAAATAACATGTTCTTGGATTTTTTTTTTTTCTTTGCTATTTTCTCGCGGAACAAACCTGCTTACTACTGTTAATGCTGGAAATTCTTATAGGTGAAGCGCACTACTTACTTAATTGATTTCTATTGAATTAGGGCTTCAATTCCGGTTCATATGGATTGGGAATTACGAGAAGATCCGTACTCGCTCTCAAAACGGACCCTCTCAAGCCCCGGCTGGATCAGATCCGGAAGCAAGCAGACGACCACCGGTCATTGGCTCTGGCTTATGCCTCCTACGCTCGAAAGCTCAAGCTCGAGAACTCCAAGCTCGTTAGGATTTTCGCCGATCTCTCCCGGAACTACACCGATCTCCTCAACAAGCCCACATATCGTGCTCTCTCCGAATCCGACTCCCTCTACCTTGACGAATCGGTTTTACGGCAATTCGAGAAGGAAGTGAAGGAGCGAATTAAAGTGACGAGGCAAGTGATTGCGGAAGCCAAAGAGTCTTTCGATAACCAATTGAAGATCCAGAAGTTGAAGGATACGATTTTTGCGGTTAATGAGCAATTAACCAAGGCGAAGAAGCAAGGAGCTTTCTCGAGCTTGATAGCCGCAAAATCAATCCCAAAAAGCCTGCACTGCCTCGCAATGCGGTTGATGGAAGAGCGAATCGCTAATCCCGAGAAGTATTCTGATGAGGGGAAGCCAACTCCACCGGAGTTTGAGGATCCGAAGCTTTACCATTACGCAATTTTCTCGGATAATGTGATTGCCGCTTCAGTGGTGGTCAATTCGGCAGTAAAGAACTCGAAGGAGCCGTGGAAACATGTATTCCATGTTGTGACTGATAAGATGAATCTTGGGGCAATGCAAGTTATGTTCAAATTGAAGGACTATAACGGAGCGCACATTGAAGTGAAGGCAGTTGAAGATTACAAGTTCTTGAACTCTTCGTATGTGCCAGTGCTTCGGCAATTGGAGTCGGCAAATTTGCAGAGGTTTTACTTCGAGAATAAGCTTGAGAATGCAACAAAGGACACCACGAATATGAAGTTTAGGAACCCAAAGTATTTGTCCATATTGAATCACCTGAGGTTTTATTTGCCGGAAATGTACCCAAAATTGCACAGGATCTTGTTTTTGGATGATGATATAGTGGTGCAGAGGGACTTGACAGGGTTGTGGAAGATAGATATGGATGGGAAGGTGAATGGGGCAGTTGAGACGTGTTTTGGGTCATTCCATCGCTATGCACAGTACATGAATTTCTCACACCCTTTGATTAAGGCGAGGTTTAGCCCCAACGCCTGTGCGTGGGCTTATGGAATGAACTTCTTTGATTTGGATGCTTGGAGGAGGGAAAAGTGCACTGAAGAGTATCACTACTGGCAGAACCTGGTAATCCCTTGATTCTTTTCTGTTATTTGGGTAATCTTAACATGCTAAAGCAACATTTGTTGCCTAAAACAGGTACTGAGCTCATATAAATTTGTAGTTTTCGTGTTTTTGTTGCAAATTGTCATGCAACAATTTGTAGTTCATATAAAACAACTTGTCTAGTTGTTTTACGAACACACTTGTCTATAGTTGAAGAATTAATGATGTCGGGAAATCAACACTGCTAAAGACTGCAATTTTGAAACAAAAAAGAAGGTTTAATGAACATCATGGTTGCATTGACATAAAGTTGTTCTCTTTTGCAATTTTGTTGGGTATCTGTGCTATACTGTTTCTTTTGCTATTAATATAAAATGATGAATCTTGTTGCAGAATGAGAACCGTACATTGTGGAAATTGGGGACGTTGCCTCCGGGACTAATCACATATTACTCGACAACAAAGCCTCTGGACAAGTCGTGGCATGTACTGGGACTTGGTTACAATCCAAGCATTAGCAGGGATGAGATCCGCAATGCTGCAGTGGTGCACTTCAACGGGAATATGAAGCCGTGGCTCGACATCGCCATGAATCAGTTTCGGCCACTCTGGACAAAGTATGTTGACTATGATTTGGAGTTTGTCCAGGCTTGCAATTTCGGTCTCTAAAATAAATAGTAGTAGTTGAAGCCTCTCTCTCTCTCTCTCTCGAAGGGAATTTTGGCATGCTTACTCATCAAGCAGCAAGTATGAAAGTCATTACTCTTGTTTTTACGCTTATACGTTAACCAAGTCTCCTTATTCAACACCAAAAGAAAATTTTCCTCTCATCCAAAGATTACCGAAGTGTAAAATACTAATATGTTATATCGGTTTTGGATTATTCTCCGATTTGTTCGTCAATGGTTTCATCAAGCACATCGGCAGATGTTAATCATAAGAGCCTTGTTGGATTATCCTAAGTTGCCTTTAGCTCTTTATTTCACCCTTAAGATGTAACTCTCTCTCTCTCTCTCTCTCTCTCTCTCTCTACATATATATATATATATATATGAATATCTGCTTTTCTGTTCTTATATATAAATTTGTCATTGTAGCAGTTACTAAAAACTGTTTTAACGCCATCGAAGCCACCTTTGATGCAAATAAATATTTGAAAATAACACTAGGACGATTATTTTTGTGCACTATGCGTTACTGACGTATAAACGTGCTTCTCGTGTGTTTGAATTGTAGAACACGTGTTTTTGATTTGTAAAATGCGTTTGGATGAAAACTTCTTATTTGAAAAGAGACATTATTTTGATATTTTTCTTCAAACGTATTTGTTCATATAATCAATAATATAGTTTAAATTTTAAAGAGAATGTCAATAGGCAAGAATTCTCATACAACTTTCACATAATTACAAATTTGAAGGATATGATCATATTTTTTAAAAATAAATCAACTAGTAGTCATTTATACTTCAGAAAATATATATATATTTTTAATTTGTTTTCAAACAAACATAATACGTTTGAAAATGATTTAATCATATTGTCACCAAACAATAAATAACTTTTTAATAATAAAACCTATTATTTAAATTATAAGCTATATTTTTCACTATAATCTCAAAAACACTTAAAAATCCCAATGAAAAAGTAAACAAATCCGGCAAGACATCATCCAAGCAACAATGCATGCATGGGTCTGGCAACTGGTTTCTTTGAAATGATGACAGCATAAGATAATAAAAATGACATTATTCTGCGATGAAACCAGGTGCACTAATTTTATCAACTTCAAACTCAGATGAGTAGATAGATACCAAACACGTCTTAATACACGATCCCATTTCTGCCGAAAAATTAAAATCCATAAATCCGTATCAGGATGATCTATCTTCTTTCTATATAGCCCGAAGCATTACTCTCATTCCCAGCACCAACGCTCTAAAAATTCCTAGTGTCAAGAAAAAAACAATGTGACCCACAACGAACTAACTCTTTTGAGATGTGAAACAATGCACCGAATAGTATTTGTAATCGATTATCCACCCAAGACCAATGAAAAAACACATGGACAAAATCTCGAGCAAACCTCATGTACCTCATTCAAAGGAAATAAAAAAAAAAAAAAGAATTACCCATCACTTGAATAAGCAATTTGAAAAAATCTTCAAATTGTTATCCTCCCGACAAACTTTGGCTCCTTATTCCTTAGGCGGTAGCTGGTATCTGTGGTGCTGTATTTCTGGATGCATTTACAGCCAACCCACCAGCACGATTCATGCGCCCACCATTGCCACCCATGTGATCACTCCTCTGATATCCCTCTCCACGACTAGAAAATCCACCTCGGTTGCCACTCCTGCTGCCAAACTCACCCCTGCCACTGAAGTCACCACGACCATAGCCCCGGCCACTTCCATAGTTCCCATTTCCACGTCCTCTTGCACCATCATTCCTATATCCATCATTCCTATATCCACTCGCCCTTCCAGATTGAAATCGTCCCTTACTACTGTTCACTACAGATTGAAAAACAGCCAATATCAAGGCGTCAATGGATAAGCCCAAATCTGCAATTCAAACTGAGTACATAAACCTAATTTGTTTAGCAATAAGGAGTTGTAACAGAGTCTGATAATCGTATCACAACTCCCATACCCCAAATGATTCAAGCATGTCTTCCATGGAACCTTGGGGGAAACAAAATCCCATTTCCTAATTCAACAAGAAAGGTCCTTCTACTCGTTAAAAATTGGGTCCAACAGAAACACTTTCGAAATCTAAACACTGCTTATCTGATCTTTTTCTTTTAGAGAAATAGGATTGCATTTACTTTAAAGAAATCACTAAAAGATTCAACCACAAAAACAACCTACCTCGATTAGTAGATCTCTTTTCCTCAACAACAGCTTGACGTCCACCAATGATGATGGGTGAAGCCTGACACATTATCTTGAATATAATTGCATGTAATAACAAAATGTAAAGTAACATTGGATGCTAACGGAAGCAACAATGAATTAAAAAAACCAAAACAAGCAATGAAACCAGACCACTCATTAGTTAGAAAAAAGGCTGAAACACCTACAACATTTAATAATTCTGAACTAATAGGACCATTTTTTGTAAGGCAAAAAAGCATAAGATCTTTTTCCGAGTAAATAAATAATTTCAAATTTCTTTTCAATTTCTATTAATAATAGAAATTAACAGGGAAACATCACTGGAAACTAAATTCCATCAACAGATGAATTTGGAGAACAACTGCACGCACAAACAAAAAAAGGAAAGGGAAGCCTATTCTACTGAATCTAATGATGTACCTATTAACCAGAAAGGAAAAGGCAGGAGTAAGATCAACCAATCTTCAGTAAAACAAATCAAGCACAACCCAATTATCAAGATGCATCCCTAATAGAAGACTAAATTACGGATATGGTGATAGGGCTCATACATGATCCATAAGACTATTTAGCCTCAACAATTGTGAAGAGAGCAAGCATCAAAATGGAAGGTATGAACACTTAAGACCTTGATAATTGTTGAGATGGAGGCAACTACACAAGGTGGAAGCAAATAAACATGCAACCAAATTCCAAGAAATTATGACCATTACAGTCTACACATTTTTTTATAAGTAAAACAATAATGTGTAGACTACATTAGCCTACACGTATTACAGTATCATGTTACTAATTCGATAAAGGGTCAATTAGTTTTGAAAACTTAAAAGAAGCCACTACAACCTTTATTTAGCGAAACAAGATTGATATTCAAGAATAAAAAAATGCGAGGTAATAATCAAAATACAAACGAGACATTGCAAAATTTATTCAATTTAACAAACTGCAAAACCCCATTTTGAGACAAGGAAAGCTACATTTTATTGTCCAAGTTGGCTTTGTATTCAAATATGTCGGACCAATTGCAACTGAGAACAACTAGATCTACAAAGATATTGTAAAGCTCTCTATATTATAAAGTAGATCTAACGTCTCATTGATTCATGTCAGTTTATTTGTAGATCTAATGTCTCATTGATTCATGTCAGTTTATTTTTGTAAGATCTATTTGTAGACCAAGATGTCTCATTACGGCTAGATTAAATTCAAGCTGCCTACATGAGAAAACCATCAGAACTAAAAGTAGCATATCCAGCTTCAACTAATTAAACAAGTTATGGCCGATCCATCTCCTTCACATTATGAATCATAATGGAAGGGAAAAAATGAATAAAGAAGAAAAGATCATAAAATCCAAATCCAATGAACACCATAATTGCACTTTGCAAAGCATTTGCCCATGAAACAAAAATCCCACATATAGACAGCTTATCCCGCATCCATGAAAAAGTCCGAGAAATCATTATGCACAATGAGAAACAGCCTTAGATTCAGTACATACATAGAGTACAAGTCATTTGCACCAATTGGATCTAACAAGTGCTAAAATCAACAAATGAGAGGGGTTATGGCCTATCCATCTGTTCAAGTGCTTCAAGCATAACAGAAAAGGGGAAAAATGATCACCAAAGAAACCAGATGCGTACCTCGATTGCACTTTGCACAGCGGTTGCCACCTCAAACTCCACAAAGCCAAAACAAAATCCCTGTTGTATATATGCATGGACAATAAATACTAGCCAAGTAAACAATTAACAATCAACAAGAAATTTGAGTTTACATCATGGCATACCTTTTGGCTTCTGACTTGTATTCCGCCAATCTTGATAGGTCCAAACTTCTTGAACTCAACTTCAAGCAGGGCAGGAGTAGCATTCACAGGGAGGCCTTTTATGTAAATAGAATGACCATCAGCTGTCCATACACAAAAATATGTACACAAATTAATTCAAGTAAACGCTCATACAGTATAATCAACAAACCAGTATGCAGATGACAGCAAGTTAACTAGCAGAAAAAGGCATAACAATAACAAACTGCTCACCTTCCAATTCCTTATTAGCACTGTTTTCATTAGCATTAGTGTCGGAGTCTGGTGTCTCAGACACCGGGGCAGGAGGTCCAGAATTCACTGGTTGCTCTTGGCTCTTGGAGACAGACCTCCGTAGAGAAGGCGTTTGAGTTGAAAATGGAGCAGCATTCTCTTTCAAAACCTTAACCTGGAATACCAAAATAAATAGCTTTCACCAAACAAGACCTTGATAAACTATAACACAAAAAACTATCAATAACAGAGAAAAGGAGATCACTCGTGCCCAAATCTTGAAACTGCTATTTTAGCCATTTAGAGATTAGCATAACTATTATTCCAAAGTATATGGATAACAAATAAGTACAACGAATAGGATTTTGCCTAATAGCCACTTACAATAGAGGCATATGACTTCTTTGGAACTTCTTCAATTTTAGAATTTGATTCGGCCACTAACTGCCAACCATCTGAAATTTCATCAACGACCTCAGGAACTGGTTCTTCCTCTTCTCCAATAGGATCTTGTCCATTCTCAGAAGGATTATACACTTCCACCCCATCAGCAACCTCTGACACTGCAGTAACTGGCTCTGAAACATGATTCTCTTGCACAGGAGAAGGATCTAAAACAAAAATACCCTCAAAATGAGCTAGATGACCAAAACTTAATACTTTAAACTATAAACTGTGTTTCACATTACCAAGGTCAGAAGTAAGAGGTGCTTCCACATCATTAACAAAACCCTGGTTCCCATCATCCACATATCTAAAAACATCGTTCAGAACAAAGTAGCCTTTGTCTTGAGGGGCCAGGAAAAAAGTTTGAGAAAATTTACGCCTCAAACCATCCTTTCCAGTCAAATACCCAGTGACAAGAACAAGGACTCCCCCACTGAAAGAATCTTGTGCATCCACGGTTAAGATTTCTGCACTGAGTTCGCCATAATGAAGCGAGAGTATCTTCTCATTGATTGCCTACTCAATGAAAATCAGTCAGCGAATATAGAGGGATCAAAGTTTCAAATCCTAATTTCCACCATTTGTAGGTGAACCTACCAATAAATAAGAAATTCTACTTTACAAATAGAACAAAAAATGTAAGAACTTATAGATGCTCAAACTACTCATTTTCCCACTAATTTTTTCAGATTTAATAGATTGCTCTGTTTAATGACTTCGAAAAATTATAGAAAATATTTTAAAATTAAAAATAATCTTTTTCATCATACTATCAGCCACCAAACAGTTGCTCATTCTACCATACTTTCAGCAACCAGGGATAAATTTAAATCACATAGAGCAACAAAATGAACACTAAACAAGCAATGGCATGTAATCAACTAGGCTTTTCAAGGGCAGATAGATAGAAAATTAAAAAAAAAAAAAAAGAAAAAAAAAAAAGAGAGAAAAATGGGAGCTCACTTGCATAGTTGTTGTTATATTCATGGTCCCGTTTTCTTCTTGACGACCGAGCTTACTAGTATCCTGGTAAAATCTATGAACAAGCTCGGGGGATTGATGCAAGATAAGGTAGTACTGGTGAACAAAGGCATTGCCAACCTAGATTTGACCAGAAATTCATCCCAAAAAAAAAAAAAATTAATACCCTAAAAAACACACAAGATTTTGTAATATTCCCAATAAAAAATAGTACGTACAACATCAGCAGCAGGAGGGCAGGCTGCAGCAGATACGTCCTGCTCTGAAGATGCCATCACTGAATTGATCTCTGAAAAGAAATAAAAACACTAATTTAAAACATTACTTTCCATCAACTCACAACTTCCATGAACTAAAAATGACTTACTACTTTAATGGAAAACAAAAATCACATATTCCAGAGTGGAAAATTACTAAGCGAACACGCACAAATGGGTCTTTAATATCCCTCCACCCTAGCATTACAGGGGAGGAGGTGTAAAATTAGATTGGAAGCAATAAATTCCAAAACTACTTCCTACAAATAAAATTATGACTGAAGGAGCAAGAAAACTACGTAGATTTTCAGATATTCCTGAGGGCATTCGAAAATACATCATAATTTTTCCCAACCATTACATGAGTTTTACATGGGATACTTGGATAGAAGACTTCTTTTCTGAGAAAGCATCATCTATCTAACAAAACAAGCAAAGAATCCCACAGATCCCTTCGCGACTTCAATTAGTTCTAGAGAAAATTTACTCGTTAAATTAAAATCTCAACTGATATATACGGCTTGTTTGGGTAGAGCTCCCCCACATGAGTTTCCATTTTCACGGGAGCAGTTACCCTGGAAATTCCGCAAATGAAAATAAAAATAAAATGGGGACGATCCAGCAGAGGATTTACAATACGTGAGTCTTCGCGTGTTCATGACATGAATTTGGTAATATTTCCCAGAAAACAAACATGGACCGGAGGAAGCACAAACAAAACAACAATTCAACAAAATCATCGACGGGATTGAGGAAGCGACAACAGTACCTGAGCAAAGAGGAGGAGGGATCGGACGGATAGTGAGAGAAGGTGTATATTATTTTGCTTCTCAGCGACCTTCTCTCACCTCCTTCTGGTGGTACCGTTTCGCAAGGGTTTATACTAGGGTTTCCTTCTGGATCTTGGAGAGGTGAGAAAGTGCGACCGTGCGAGAGAAATGGCCTGAATGGTAGGGTTTTGGTATTTATCTTTATTGTGTACTGTACAATAGGACAAAGCCCAATGGAAGCGTGGAGTGCGGAAAACAAAGCCTTTACTCATCAAAACTAGTTTAATAAGAATAATGCTTCTGAAAATTCATTTATTTACACGTAAAACACTACGGAGAAGGCACGAATGATTTGCAGTTTTAATTATATAAATTTATATATTAAGGATTTATTATTAAAAAAATATTTTTTAATATAAATTTCATATTTATCTAATTTTTTAATAAAAAGTGTGAAAAATTCATAAACATAGACCTTAAAATTATATTGGGTCGTGCTATTGTGCCGCTCCCCGGTTACCGCTAGTTTTGACCGCCTGATGTGGCATTAAAAAGAGAAGAGGGGGGGGGGGATGGTCAGAAAAAAGGGCATCGTGAACCCATTATGTGAAAACACTACTCAAACCTAGCAGCAGCCATACCGTTGCCGTCTCCTCCTAGTCGTCCTTGCGCCATCATCGTGCCATCCCGTCGCTGAACCAGTGTTTAGCGAGATAAGTACCTCGATTTTGCATCGTTTCCCGTCGCACCCGGTTCGACCCATCATTGTCCATCGCGGTGACAAACCTTCTTTCCTCCTCCACGAATAAATACAATTGTCGGTTCCCTCTTCACTGTTTATTTCTAGTAACCTCCTTCTAGTACTCCCCATTGATGCTAAATCTATTCTCATCACAGGTAGTGTGATAGACGTATGATGCAGAATTTTTTTCTCCAAAACACAAAGCTGTCGACTTGCCTCTTAGGGGGTTCGGTTTGTTATTTTTTTTTAGTCTAGAATCAACTTGAATGACTGTTAGTTTTTCCTAGTTGTAGTATTTTGTGTGAGATTTCTATGTACTTGGTTTAGAAAATGTATGTTAGCTTGAATGAATAGGGCGACAGGGGACTTGGTGCAAAATTTTTTTCCCCAAAAAAAAAAGCTGTCGACTTGCTTCTTAGGGGGTTCGGTTTGTTAATTTTTTTTTAGTCTAGACAACTTGAATGACTGTTAGTTTTTCCTAGTTGTAGTATTTTGTGTGAGATTTTTATGTACTTGATTTAGAAAATGTATGTTAACTTGAATGAATAAGGCGACAGGGGACTTGGTTTAAAAAAACTAAACCATTGTTTAACCTAGAATGAGTAATTTTACCTTTTTCATGTTTTTTGTAAAGGAAGATTAAAAAGAATGTGTTTGCTGAAAACAGGATGATTTGGCATTTTTTGTTCTAATCTTTGGATTGGCATGATCAGTTTATTTGGAACTCTAATATTTAAATATGTGTGGAGTTGAAATGGCCTCTAAATATTGTGTAGACTTTTGTGGTTTGGAGTTCAAATGGCCTCTAAATATTGTTCAACAATTCTGTTTTGGAGTACAAATGGCCTCTAAATATTGTTCAATAATTCTATTTTGGAGTTCAAATGGCCTCTACATATTGTTTAATAATTCTGTTTTGGAGTTCAAATGGCCATGCGTATATTGTTCAATAAGTTTTTTTTGGAGTTCAAATGGTCTCTAAATATTGTTTAATAATTCTGTTTTGGAGTTCAAATGGCCTTCATTTTATATTTATTGCAAAAACGTTTAGTAAGAAAAATTATGATATGTTTGTAAAATTTATATTGATAAGTGTCAAGTGGTTTTTATGAGTGTCAAGTGGTTTTTATGAAACATAGTTTAAGGAAGTCCAATTTGCACACCTTAGGTTCCCATAAGTTCAAATTCATAACAAGAATAGTGAGATACCTGATTGCGAGCCTAAGTTTAAAATCTAATTAATGGCCATTACTGAACACAATTGATAGCTATATCGAGTATTACCCAATTTATATACTCTTTTTTGTCATCTCATCTCTAACATATGCAGTAGATAGGCAACCCATTAGTTGTTGAGTTTAACATCATCATATGAATTGTAAAAAATAGTAGTTAAAATGTAATAATATACTGAATCTGAAAACAGGACTGCTATACATTTTGTTTATTTGTTTGGTTTTACTATAAGAATGAGTGGAGTATATTGTGGAAGGGAACGATGTTAATAATTTTTCTCTTTATGTGCTACGACAACTACTTTTATTATGCTCTTTGTATATAGACAGCAATGCCTGAGTCATGTAGTGAAAATTGCTCAAGCTCAAGAAAGTCAATAGTTGAGTACCCAATTTGTTACTGTGGAATTAAAACTTGTCAAAGAACTGCGCACATGGAGGAAAATGAGGGGTGGCGATTTTTTGGATGCCAAAACTATATGGTGAGATTTACTCTTCTTACACTCGCATATCATTATTGTTAATAGTGTTGTTTGTCTAAATTTAAGTGGGAATTGATTTTTTGCAGTCTGGGAAGTCTTGTGGATACTTCTGCTGGTATGACCCTGAAATACCATCATATTGCCAAAAAATTATCAAACGATTACAACACTTAATTGATAAATTAAAAGTTGAAGTTGAAAAGATCCAAGCATCAATGGATATCCAAAGCTCGAATCATCGACTAGAAATAGAGTCCAAGAAGCGCAAGAGGCAAATGGAGAAGGCCACCTACGTGACACTAATTTCATTGTCGTGATTTTTCTTTGTTGGGTTGCTTATATCTAGTTGTGGTTAGTTCAAAGGGAAATGTTAATATAGTTCTAGAAGTAAGCAACTACAAAAGTCTATTTGTATGTGGAAGATCTTTGTATTTTGTGGAAGCTAGGAAATCAGCATGTTGCTGGAAATTTGTAATAGACTGCTAGATCTTTGTATCATTATGGAAGGTCTTTGTATTTTGTGAAAACGATATGTATTTGTTAATATTAATGAAAAGGAAGTTTGTATTATTAAGTGGTTTGTTATTAGTCCTGATTCAAGACTCACCTGTGAATTCAAGTGTCCAATTTGTTATTAAACCATGTTATAAACAGCTACTGCAAGTTCAACCAAGCAAAATGTTGCTTTGGAAATAAAATAAATAACATCAATATCCTGGAGTAGTTGTTGGATAACATAAAATAAATCTCATGGCCTTTCTTTGCAGCTTTCTTTACAATATCCTGGAAGTAGTTGTTGGATAACAATATATAAACAACACCATGCTCAAACTTCCTGCAATTGCACTCACCGGCTTATTTCAGACCAAGTAAGAAAAATAAGTATATGCTGGATATAACCACAAAATCACCATTAGATTGCAAATAAACAACTCACAGGTAGTTGAGTTGAGAAGAAAAAATGAGTTATCATATTGAACAGCTTTCTTTTAGCCAAAATGGCAATTGAGGTCATTGTATTTTCGAGAACTTATACATATTTCCTATACATATTTCTTATACAAAAGCTACTAGTAAATACAGCAACAACCCCTCCTAAATACAAAAAAGCACATCATTTACAACAAGCATCATCTTCCCACTGTGCAAAATACAAAATACAAAAAGCATACAAGACACCCAACCTACCACTATAAATACAACAACAACCCCGAATACATACAAAAAGCATGTGAGTTACAACAAGCATTATCATCCCACTGTCCAAAATACAAAAAAAAATCAAAAGACACCCTACCCTGGACAACACCATTATAAATACAACACCATCATGGCTGCCACCATCTAGGCTGTCGTAAATCATCTTGATCCGAGTCATTCATCTGCACAAGTTGCGCTTGTACTGGAGGTGGACGAGCAATCGAGGGAGTACAAAAAAAATTTGGCGCATGTGTCCAAACTTGGCTTTCTTGATTATGTAGCCAGGATTGCTGGAAAAATCAGCAAACATTATTTTTGGCTTTCTATACATAAACAAAATAAAAGAATACTTAGTAAAAACTACAATATCAGTTAAGTCTTTTTATAAGTACCTGAGTTTGTGGAACCTCATGATGTGTGCCGCTCATATTGTAATTTCGTCTATCTTCCCTTGATAAGTGACTACTTCTCTATATATATCAACAAATATGGAATACAATATCTTAAGTTTAAGCCTAAGATGATAATTTTTCCTATCTAAACAACCAAGTTGGAACTTTCAATAATATAGGCAATCTAGGGAAAATCTAATACTGAATTACATGAATTCAACTGGAACTAATACTGAATTATATGAAAAAACTACTAGTATCAAAAAAATGTATTCTACATATGTGTACAAAATAATCAAAGGATTTTGGACCTCAGTTGTGGACAATCTCCTTCTAGTACTCAGTGTCTTGAGAGCCTTCTCAACGGGGTGTGTTCTTTTCTTAGTTGTGGGTCTCCCTTTACTCCGAACAACTAATGGACTAAGAACTTTGCTTGTTGTGCCATCAATGGGAGTAACAAGACTAGCTGTGGAAGTACCTTCATATGAATCGTCATCGGGGTACTCCGACTTCAACTGTTCTAGTTGACCGATCAATTTCACACAGTTTCTCTCAATCTTTGCGGCATTTGAACACAGTTTATAGAAGCAATTTCGGATCCGATTGAACCTTTATTTCTCAGGATTGCTCGTCGCCTCATAGCTACTTTTTACATTGACATATTGTCTCTTTATATCCTTCCTCCACCGATCCAAAATGTATTTTAGTAGAACTTCACTCTTGTCTAACTGTGCCAAGATTCAAAGAGCATGTCGACATAATATTCCCCTAAACTCAAACAATTTGCAACTGCATGTAATATCTAAGGAATCTTCTTCACATACGTTAATAAAATAGTTTACGCATTTAATGAATCCATCACTCACTTAATCTCATCCCCGACTACGTACGTAAAGTTTGCCCCATCACCACCTAAATACGAGGTAGTCAAATATAAAAACCCTCGAAATTCTTCTTGGACTTCCTTAAAATTGGCAATTGTATATATTTTTTGAAATTGCTTCTCGATAGGATAGTGAGATATGCAAGGAATCTCAGTGTTAAATGAATTAAAGTCAGCAATTGCTTCATTCTCTGCCTTTCCCCTAAGGGCTGAATCGTACTGATCCACAAATTGTTTCAATGTGGTCTGGGAGTGAACGTAGTCATCAAAAAATACATTCATGCCCTCACTACGTTGTGTGGTTGACATTCCGGTCCAAAATGTATTTTTAATGTACGCTGACACCCAATACCGCCTATCAGCATAAAACAATCCCAACCAAGAATTATCGCGAAGATCATTTGTTTCAAGCAAATCGCTCCATCGTTCTTCAAACTCATTCTCACTTAATGAGTCATATACACATTTGTGTAGACTATCTTTGATCTCGTCCTATCGAGAATGTGACCCAAATTTTTCTGGAAGCTTCTTCATGATATGCCACAAACAGAAGCGATGCCTAAATAATGGAAACACCCTGGCAATTACAAGTTTCATTGCCTTATCTTGGTCTGTAATGATTGCATTTGATAGTTGGTCATTCATACACTTCAACCATGACTCAAACAACCACTCAAAAGTATTTGCATCCTCATTGGAAATCAATCTACATCCGAATAGGATTGACTGACCATGATGGTTCATGCCCACAAATGGCGTAAATGGCATTTTATAAGCGTTGGTCAAGTATGTGGTATCAAAAGTGATAACATCCCCGAATGATTGATACGCAGCTCTACTTCAGGCGTCTGCCCAAAACACAGTCTTTAATCTCATGTCAGGGCCGACATCGATCGTATAAAAAAATTCTGCATTTTTTTTTTCTGCATTTCCTGGAAGTAGTTAGTTAGAGCTTCAACGCCTCCAACTCCGAGACAAAGTTGTCGTGCTTTCTCAATATAGTTTTGACATTCCTTTTGCCCAAATGGCAAATTCTCATATCCCCTGCTTCAACAATTACACTCTGGAAAGTTTTTGACGTACGTATTCCAGCTTCATCATTTATTTCAAGCCTCTTAGCCACACGAGCATCTACTTTCTTGAAGCATCTAAAATGCCTTGCTTTCCCTGGACTACAGTAATGTGTGTGATCCAAGATTACACTAGACAAGGTGTATCCACCATCTTCATTCAAAACTGCATTAATTCTTGCTTTACACCCTACCCTCTCTGTTTGTCTTGGCTTGAGTATATTGGAAGCCTGACTCTTTGTTGTGCCTTGCCGCGCACATACCAATGTAAACCATCTAACCCACCCATCTTTGCTTTGTCTAGAATTCCTTCTACGGACCTCAAACCCTTTTTGTTTAGCATATCTCATATAATAAGACCGGACTTCTTCCTCACTAGAAAAAGTCATTCCAACTATTGGTTCCTCGACACCATCATCAACCTTAGGTTCTTCGGTGCCATCATCATTATCAGGCTCATCATCAACCAATACTTCATCATACTCATCATCCGTAAGTGTACAAAGGAAGCCATATGAACTCAGTCTTGGAGAACCTACAATTAGTATCGCGAAGGCCATTGAATTAGCATATCATTTTATATGCCCTCATATTATTGACATGTGAAATTATAAATACTATACAACAAAGAAAAGATCCATACAAAATAGCATGCGGATGATGCCCATGCAGAAAAATGATGTTAAATATATATGCCCAAAAAAATTCTTCTCTCTAAACAATATAAATCAAGCTTCTTATTTTTTTTAAAGCAATTTTTTTAAAAAGTATAAATCAAGCTGGATTTTTTTTTCCTCCTATAACGTAAATCAAGCTTCTTTGTCTTTATGAGAAATAAGCTGCATGGTTTTAATGTATTTCAACAGTTAAAATATCTTTCAGCAAATATTTTTAACTAAGCTGAAATATAGCACTAGATTTGTACATAACTTCAATTAAAAGGTGGCACCTTTACTTACGTTAAGTTTTCACTGGCCGGCCAATGTATTCGTGAAAATCTCTCGAATTTTATTTTGCATTACAAGACATGTTTATTAAGGAGAGTGACACAAGATAAGAATAAGATTCAAATATATAAACAAATTTGGAAGTGATTTATAGCACTCATCAAGCTGAGTATCATGGCTTCTAATTGATGTAGTTGTTTTATTTTTAGTGATTCAAATCTATAACAGATGTATACAATATCTCCTTAGCTGTACAAATCCCTTAGATAGGTTTGTAAACCTCTGTATAAATGGTTACAAAACAGATCAATATAGGTGTCTTGATATTTCCATTGTGAGCTTCAGAATATTTATTTTTTTACAATGTTTACATAATACAAGAATCTTGCTATTTAAGGAATATACACACGTTAAACAAAACCGGCTACTCACATAATATATAGCCCACAAACAAAGTTTCTATACAAGCAACTTGACAGAGAATAAATCACGCCCATATTTATGTGGATTCCCTTACATGTATTCATTCACATTTACAAGAAATTTTTTGCAAAAGGAAATGTGCGGGAATGCACATATTCTGTTTACCTTCAGCTGCCGTGGATTGAATGGCCGTGTCGAGGGAGGGGGGGATCAGAAACAGATGGGAGGGGGTGGAATACGAATCGGAGGAGTCGAGTTTATGGAGTGGAAGCTGGAGTTTCTGTCTCAACCCAGCTCTCGCCGGCGTTGTATGGTGATTGGCGCTGTGAGCCACGCAGCAGGTGGATAGGTTTCTGGGGTCCCTTGTTTTGGATTCCTAGTTCTCGGGTTTTTCAGCTTCTGTGTGAGGCCTTCAATCGCTGGAGATGGGCCGAGTTTGGTGGTGGTCGGCGCTGTGATGTTGGGGGATGGTGAATGAGTTTCAGATTTCCTAAACATCTACCGGGAAGGAGAAAGACACTGGAGAAACCAACCCACGGGAAGGAGAAAGACACTGTGCGTAATAGGCAAGTGGGAAGTGAGTGTATTTTTCTTTTTTCCTGTTTCAGAAGCTTAATCAGCACTACAGTGATTTGCCACGTCGAGCGATCATCCAAAGCGGGCAAAACCAGGCGACAATCTAGCTTTTTCCAATTATATTTAACATTATTCAAACCAATAATACCCTTGTTCCTCTAAAGTTGCGTTTGGGTAGTAAAATAATCTTAGATATTCTGTAAATAATAATAAAAATAAGTGAAAAATAATAATAAAATAATAAATAATAGTAAAATATTGTTAAAATTCTCTATTACCCAAACTAGCCTTTAAACAACTCCCTACAAAAATCATGAAAAACTCACATTTATCCTTTATGACAAAAGATAACCCACAAATTAGAAGGTTTTAGTAGTCTAAGAAATGAATAAGCTTCATAAATTTTCACAGGAATCAAAGAGAATTAAATCTGTAATATCCAGTCTAATGCATGTCGAAAGCAGTTAAAAAAAAACAAGGAATATCAACATTCAAAATATGCGAGAGTCGAGTCTCTCAATCATTCATTAGAAAGGAAGAGCTCCTCCAACTCTCGAGTATATACAAAGTTACAAACACTTGAATACAATCTTCCCTGAACGTTTCTCCATTCCCCCACCTGAATCAATCCAGCATGTAAAAAGAACAAAAACCCACAACAGGCAATGACAATAGAGATCATGATCAAGTTCAGTGCGCGCATCACCCAAAAGCAGAAGGAATGACAGTGATATGTTTCAAAGGATTGGAGACATCCGTGCCCCCAGCATGCTGCACAAACTCAGCTGGTGAGAATGAGCTTCCATGGCAGACACAGATGATGCTAACCTCCGATTTCGTATATCTGTATAGAAACCCCCTAATGGTTTTCCCGTTTGGACCATTACCTGTGGTTGATACACATGGCATTTGAGGGAGAGAATTATGAGGGTCTTGGTTCTGAGTCCGTGGTGCGGGTCCGGGAGGCTTTCCCATTTCTAACATTGTTTCCTTCTCCAAGCAAGGTGCTGCGTTTTCGGTATTTGATATGTGCTTGTCACTTGCTTTTGCTTCAGTTTCCGGCATGGACTCTTCCTTAGGTCTAGGTGGGCTAGGTTGAGTAGGATTCTGTTGAAGGAATCTCTCCGTGAGGTTGACATTGATGTCATAGACGGATTCTGCAGCATTAGAGGAAGCACTGTGTTTTGACTGGCCCTTGGTATCATTTGCTTTCTGACCCTTTAACTGCGATTGTTCAGCTAAGGAGTTACTGGAATGGCTTCTGGAATCACTGCCACTTCCAACACCTGGAAAGATAAGAGGAATATTAAGCTAAACATGTCTTGACAAGAATGATAGTCTGCATAAAGACTAAACGGATGATTTTGATACTAAAATGAACAGTTGAAGTGTATGGTTGGTAAATTAGCTAATGCAAGGCCAACAGCATACAATCAATTTAAACCGATAAAAATGAAGAATAGATCACTCCATTTTATGTAACCAATTCCACACAGCAATGCCTCTTCCTTTATTTATTTATTATTTTTATATATAATGACGGAGAATCACTCCACGGCAGAGCCCTTAGAAGTTAGGACTCACCCATGGGACATAAACCCCTAGGGAGACTAGCACATCAACCCATCACCATGACCTCCCACTTAAATCATAGTTTAATCTCAGGAAGAAAGGAACCTGTGACATGGGGCTAACGCACACAAGTTCGCCTTATCACTTGCGCTGCCCCACTCTTCATTCGAAATATTATTATCCCAAATCGCATTTGGTGACGTGACACATTTCAAGAGACTTCTTCTCTCATCAATCACTTAAAATGTGACTAGGGATGACAACATCTAGAATAAACAAAGCACTACTTGTCAGTCTTCATCATGCGTGATCTTTCATCATACATGATCTTACGACCTCAGCAGTCAGTTTTTATAGAGACATTTCTACTAAACGTACTCATCTATCGGTTCACTTACATGGTTTAGAGGAATAGAGGTCTTGGAATACATCACTACTTGGGTTAGTTAAAGATATAGATATATGATTTACCAGGCACTTGCCCGACTAAGCCTATTTCAATTTCATATCACAGTCGTCACAAGACCATCTAATGAAATTATGTCTTCAAATAGAATGAAACAATTAGTTCTCTAGTACAAGGCTACAAGCACAAAAGGACCGGAACATTGTTTCATATTAATTAACTTGCCTTCGTCACTAAGATATACTTATTTTCTCTTGAGACGAGACGGGGATGTTTGGAAACGCGTTTCTTATAATTCCATCTCATTTCTTTCTCAAATGATATTTAAATGTAAATATTTTCAAATTAATCATTACAATTTTTTTAAAATTTTAAATAAAAAATAATAATTCAACTTCTTCAAATTTCAAAATAAAGATAATATTAAAATATTAACAATATTTTAAATTTATGATATTTTTTATTCGACTTTTTTTTATCTATTTTTCAAAATTAAATAAATACTTAACTCAAACTATCTCACTACTATTCACAAATTAAATTTTTTATCTCATTTCATTCTCAAGCATCCTAAAGCTCTTGGTGTGTTTGTACATATTTTTAATATTTTAATTTTTTTTTTTAATCCAGATGTGAATGGTTTAAAATTCAATTGTATATGATAGCTTTGGAATTTGTTAATAGTAATTCTATATATTGTAAGAACTTAAAAAATAATATTTTAATAATAAATCTCATTTTTTTTTTAAATGATTGCATCACACTTACTTGCGTACTAAACTGAAAATATCATTTCTAATCTCTTAAATTAGTTGTTAGATTTTTTTTATATCATGAAAGTAGTAAGCCAAAAAATGAAATAGAAAAATGTACAGAATAATATATTAAGGTCTATAGAAAATTTATTTGCTAAACCCAAAAATATTAAAAAATAATAATAAATAAATAAAGAGGGAAAGAACAATGGGTTACCATCAAGAGAAGAACCGGGATCTTCACAACCCGCAGAGGAACTGCAAATTGGCGAACCATGCGACACCGTTTTCCTATTCCCACCATTTCCATCACCAATCGGCTGAATCAGCTCCCGTTCGCACCCGTCGGAAAAGCTATGCCCCGGACTTCGACTCCCCTTGTACGGCCTGAAACCCCGGCACGCCGATGGCTCAAACCCGCCTCCACCGGGCATCCAACGCGGCATCACGCAAGGAAGACGCAAGGCCCCGTTCGTCGGCGGGTGAGGGTACTCCACCGTCTCCGCCGCAAAGGGCAACGGATTAGTAACGTCGTTGTGCATGTGCTGCATCTGCTTTTGAATTTGCTTATCGCTCATATGCAGATTCACATTCCTCGCATCTTCCTCTGTCCTCCCTTTCTTGAGCGCCGGCTCCTCCTCCTCCTCCTTCCTTTGGCACTCGTTTCCGTTCTCTCCGTTCCTCGCTCTAAACATCACCCTCCTCAGCTGTTGCTTCTCTTCTCTCTTTTTCTTCGCTTCTTGCCTCCGTAACGCGTGCATCTCCCGCTTCGCCTGCGGATCCAGGAGCTCCGCGTCTTTATCATCAAGACCAGGCAACATACTAGATCTTGAAAATCCCGGGCGGTTTTCCTTCAAGCCAACGTCGTACCCGTTGGATTTCCAATCAGCCGCAAGAGCATACACTTTTTTCACCGGTTTCAATTTCTCCGGTTTTCCAAAACTCCCTCCGATCGACAACCCTAAATCCAGCTCCATCTCGTCGTCCACCTTCAATCCAGTCTTCGAAACATCCACCATTTGCGCGAAACTCAACAGGACAAAAGTTTCAGAGCTTGAACAGCTTCATAGAGAAGCTATATACAATAAAGAGACGTCGTCGAGGAAGGAGAACGAAGGGGGAATAGCCACGTGGCGGAAGCCGAGAAGGCGAGTGGGGCGGCGAGTCTATTTAAGCCGAAACGCGTGTTTTTTGGTTGGTGCTTCGTGTGATGGATCGAAAATTTGCCGTTAAAATAATTGTTTTTCCCCCCAAATCTTTGTTTAAGGTTATCTACCGGAGCGACCACGTGGCATACTCAACGAGGGGCTTAACCTTCGACGCGTGTCCTCCCCCTCAGTCCTCTCGTTTTCTTATTTACCAAATAAATAAACTATTATACAGATATTTCAAATAAGAGTAGAGAATAAATATTTCAGGATAATTAAGGATAATGCTGGATGCCTATAAAATGTCCTCACTAAATATGTATATTAATGTAAATAAATTTTATTATTATTTTTTAAATATCTTTAACTATTAAAAAATAATATAATATAAATTCATTAATAATTATTTATTTAACCATGAAAAAATAAAATAAAATAAGATAAAAATATATAAATTGATCCATTTAATAAAAATATTTAATAGTCATATTATTATTTTTTTATATTTAAATAGAATGATAAAAATGACTTTTACATTTCTCTCGTTCACTTGTATAATTACAATATCTTGACAAAAATACTAAAGCCACACATGTAAATTCTGAGGAATACCGATAGTAATTTTTTCTTTTATTAATTAACGATTAAGAAATATTTTTTTAATAATGTTTTAATTTTTAGAAATTATTAAAAATAATACATTAAAAAAAAAATTGCACTGTCGGATCCCGATGTGTGCTGCAGAGCCACTCACGCCTTACTCTGATTGGTAATAGGTGTACGTTATGACAGCCTGGCAGATGCGGCACGTGGTTAGAGATCTTGCTTGTCTTTACAATCCCTACTTTTAAGAAAAACAAAAAGCGGTTGCCCGGATTGACGCGTGTACCTGTCGTGCAGGATGGGCCTGGGGTTTCCATTTTGAAGCTCAATGAGCAGAAGTGATCCGACCGACACGTGACAGCTCAGCTCGTTGTCAAAGTTGCAGGAGCGACTTTTGAAGGGAGCTGATGTAGACATGTAGACGTGCTCTTCGCATGAGGTGTCGTACACGTGCCGCAATTGGTTTGGACTAGATACTATTGCTTTCTTTGGAAGGAAAGGCCTGGACGACTGTTGATGCAATGATGCATGGAGGCCACGTGTCGGTCTCTAACGGTAAAGGTGATGGACATGTGACACGGCCTTTATCGCTGGTGAAAGACATAGGACGGGTCCCGGTTGTACAGTTGTACTTGTACCCGAGGTAGGCTGGGCTCCAACCAGATGTGGGTACCACTAACCAGGTGTACTGTAGACCGTAAAGTGGGTGGGCTCCATGGGCCATAATTGAGAAAAAAGTTCCCTCTCGTATGGAATGGGTGGAGGCCCATCAATGTTTTTCCGAATTTCTTTTTTTTTTTTCTAAAAAATTTGTCTGCTTAACATTTAGATTTTAATTAGGATTTGAAATTTTTAAATTGTTTATTATATTTTATTTAAAAATTTAAAAAATTTATAATAATGAAATAAGATGAGAGTATTTATCAATCTAAATGGTCTCCTAATCACTTCCAATATGCCAAATATATGAAAGAGAAATGATTATATGCCTATTATGTTTTCGTAGATGAGATAAGTTAAAATAAAAATAAAAATTTAAATAAAATATTGTTAGAATATATTCTTTTAGAGAAATTTTATTTGCAGTCTCATTAATAAATGAGAATAAAAGGAAAAAAATATCATTTAAAAAAGGATATTATTGTAATTAATTTTTTTTAAGCATAATTGCATAGACTTGCATGAGCAATCTCCAAATGGGGATAGTATATAGACTAACTCATTTTTTTATATTATTTTTATTTTAAAATTTGAAAAATTTGGATTGTTTATTTCATTTTATGTGAAAATTTGATAAAATTGTAATAATTTGATGAGATGAGATAAGTTGAGAAGAGTTGTGAAAACAAACGAGACATAATCATTTCTTGCACTCCCTTTAAAAAAAAGTGAACAAATTTAGAATTCAGATGAAAGATAATCTAACTATTTCTCAAATGAATTGTGTGAGATTTGCATACCATAAAACTGTATCTAATATTACTCATATATATGAATACTAAGACAGCACTATGATTATGCAACTCCAAGAAAATTAAACATTACATATGAAACTGTTACTTCCTAAAAAGATTCTTCATGTCAAAAAAAAAAAAAAAACCATAAAAAAAATGCAACCCAAATCCTTATAAAATGTATAGAGCAAACCAAGAAAAGAAAGGGAAAGAAATTTAAATGTCAAAATTTGAACAGTCAGTGTTTGGATAGCCTAAGGATGTTTAGTTCAAAAGCAAATATAGGCAAAAGCAAGTCTACATATTGTTTGCTCTCCAAAGCCTGATTTTTAAACCGGCATCTTCAGTACAAGTTGGCCTTGCATGAAGCTGCAGCAAAATTAAAAGGTGGCAGGGGCCAATTAGAGAATGCCACATAACATAATCAGTATGCTTAATGACCTGATTGCACAGATAGAATATTACAGTAAAATGAAAGTAGGCTTGATTACCACTTGATATAATAGTAGCAGAAGTCAGCCAAGATAAATGTCTGGACTACTTCTGCGAGGAAAGCAGCCAAGAACCAAAAGTAGCCGTTTCCAAACAAAAACAGATACTTCCCACGAGTCTCATAAATCTGCATGCAAATGTCAAGAATGTTGCACTGGTTTGTTTTCATTAAAGGGTGCAAGAAAAAGGTCATTTTCTTGTGTAAATCTTTCTGTTTTGTATCTGTTGTGAATCTGGTGATGCACAGAACATAAAGTTTGACACATGCAACCCGAATGCCTAGAATTAATCGGCAGAAGGATGTTCATCGGAGAAGGTAGGGCAATGCTCGGGGAATGAGAGGACTAATTCACAATTTTTTATCGAGTATTTTCCGATCATTTGATGTCACAACAAAAGATGATGGTTAAAAGGATGATTGAGTAGCGTTTCTCTATATGAATAGAGTCACAGTCACTTCCTCAAACAAGCGAGGAAAACATTTCACCAAACTTATAGGCAATAGCTGTTACCTTTGAGTTCTTTTACTAACAAATGCTAGATGTATAATAATCTGAACCATTACCTTGAACTTGGATTGGGTTGACACATTATGGAATCCTACAAGTTATGAAACTAACCTGAATTATCCAATGAGCGCATGACAAGAATCTTGCAACTCCGAGTGCAAAAACATAATGGGCTGTGAATGGTTCAATCATCTGAAGAATTTTAACCAGAATGGATCAAATCAACATTAATTCTTAGAAGTTGACAAGCTGCTGGATGTAAAGCATGCAGAGACAGGAATGGAGCTAAAACCTTTGCATTCTGCATCAAACGTAGCTGAGGCAGCACCGAAACAGATTCCAAATACACACCAAATGCCCAAAGGACCCGAGTTAAGTGAAAATGTATAGTATAAGGGTGGAGAAGAATGGCAAGGATGGCACAAGGCACAACCTGTCATACAATAACCAGCAGAAAATTCATAATTCATTATTCTCTCTTGATACTTGATTTTTAACACTGGGATAGGCAAAAACTCACTTTCTTTTACTTCTTAAGATTAAATGGCAGTCACCATATATGGCCATATATAGTCAATATAAATGTTTAACCTATATCTGCAGCAAACATCATTTCAAGGTTTTCAAAGATGTGATTGGAACAACTCAAGAAAAGTCTAAATCATATCTGGTCCCATACTCAAAAAGTATTTGTTGAGATTATGATTGGAACCCCTTAGCATTATTATAAAGGCTTGAGCTTCTCCCTCTTAAGTCCCAAATAATGTGAGATCTCATACGCCACATTCTTATACACGGTACAGGGCATTTCATATAGCAGGTAAATTATGCTAAATGAAATAAATGAATACAGGAAAACTGCTTGAACAGTGTTCTACAAGATTAAGAGCAGAACAGACAGCAATGTAGTTACCACATAGTACCAGGCCAAGTTGTCAAGCTCCTTGATGTAGGTTGACTTCAACTTGAATCGGATCATGTACATAACCCAGGTTGTTGCCATCAAGGTGGTAAAATCTAGAACTGTGTGAATGTCACCCTCAATGAGGGTACTACAGACCAATCGTGTAGCAACGGATAGAGCTGTGAGTTCTTGACTCCTTAGTGAGAGGCCTGAAGAAGGTAATAAAACCTGATTATTGGAACTGCCAAAAAAGCCTTGAGAAATCATAATTTCTTTTGGCTTTTTTTCCCAGGATTGTGGTTTGCTAATGAAATTAACTACAAGGTATGTTTATGTTAAGAAGGCATGTTAGCCTTCTCTGAAATAATTATTTAAGCAAATAACATAGCATAGTTATAATCATGAAAACACATCCCAATGCTATGATACATTATTATAAAATTAAAACATGAAAAATCTAAACGAATTGAAAATTTTGAATAAATCAATAAACCACCAGAACTGAAGTAAAAAAAAAAGCAATCCTAATGTCCCAAACAATCATTTTATTTCTAAAAAAATTGAAAAAAAAGGTGAGAAGTGTTCTTTAATTTAGATAATGAAACCATTGCGTTAGTGCCAACAGATCAGAGACACAACAGAGATAATACTAGAAAGGCATGCGTGTGTATTGATAAATATACCAGAGCATGACTTTTTGGTGGTGAGTTTGTAAATCAAGACGATGATCCCTGCAGCGTGGACAGCTTCTGAGGCAATGAAGAAGTAGTTGTGATCTTTGATCGTAAATTTGAAAGTGATCAAAGCACAAAGAGCAAGCACAGCTATAAGAGAAATCTTCACCCTCATGGACTGCCTCCTCACCCATCCAAACAAATCGCTCACAGGCGAGCTCCTCCTCCTCCCCATCCCTCTTTCCTCTGCTACAGACAGAAACTTCGACACACAGGAAATCAAACAAATATATATATATATATATATATATATATATATATATATTTATATATGTACTTGCAAGTTGCAGAGAGCTGTTTTGATATGGTTCTGAATATTGGATGAGGTCTGAGGGAGAGAGAGATAGAGAAAGAGAGAGCCTTTCCGGAAGACACGAAGAGAGCATGCAGTTGGTGGTGAAACGTTATGTCATTATGTGGCATTCATTTTCTTCCCATATATAGTGAAAGCAATGAGATTTTACACATTGGATTTCATTTAAGGACATCATTCATATATGATATATACATATATGTATATATGTCAATATCCCAAATTGGGGCCACTGATTTAATGGCTATGATTTAGAGAAACTAATCAGGTTAATTACTATAGAAAATTTAAAAGGTCTTGAAACATGGAAGAATATAAGAAGATCTTCATGCATAGCTGGGATGATCTTGTTCAACTTGTTTTAGAATCTTAAATTTATTTAAAGGGTTTTAACCAGGATGAGAGTATGTTTTTTTTTTTGAAGGAGATGGGGCCCGAACTTCTCCCTTCTGGAGGGGGGGGGGTCTCGGTGAGGGGTTGAAACGACATCATTAGAAGAGTAATTTTATGTACAATCAAAGTACGTAAATTCTACATAATTATTTTTAAAAAAAGTGAGATTTATTATTAAAAATTATTTTTTTCATGTAAGTCTCATATTTTATTTATTTATTTTTTAAAATAATTATGCATTGATTGTATAATTTACGGTTGCAAATATTTTTTCTTATTTCAAATATGCTTTGTTTCATCACTTTGCAGTACCCTATATGGTCTCCACTACTCTTTGTTAATCTTCTTCAACCCCGTTAATGGAGTTCTCTCCAACAAATTCCCACATTATAGTTTATGACTTTATTCAACAATTAATGCTCTAACCAGGAACAAAGCTACACAATCTAGAAAATTATTGTTGAGATTAATTTGCTTCATCTTCATGATATTAGCGAACGCTTTGGCACAATATGTTCGATCCTGGTGAACACAGAAAACTAACTTCACTGATGGCTTTAGAAACTAGAAATATGTTCAAAAAACTAATTCATTCAAGAAAAAAGAAGGAAAGAAAGAAACAAAAATATACGAGTTCAACGAAGATCAGATTGCATATATACTAATGTCAAGACAATGTGAACACTCACTGAAAACTGATGCTTTGGGAAAGCATGGTTTGTATCTCTGTTTAGCATTGATAGAGTTGGGAAGAAAGACATGGAGTGAGCAGAATTTCTAAGGGAGCTGCCCTGGGCACGGTAATGCCTAATCCATCAGTCATGTCCACAGGCATGTTCAATGGTGTTGTTAACTCGAATTCCTGAAGCAAACGGGCCAATGTCAGATGCGATACTTGCAGAGCAAACGTGTCACCTGGGCAAGGTCGTCTTCCTGGCCCAAATGGCGTGAACTTAAAATGTTGACCAGAAGCATCCATATTTGCATGGTTTGAAAGAAAACTTTCTAGCAAAAACTCTTCAGGGTCCTCCCAAACTCTTGGGTCTCGATGCAACTTTCAAATATTGATAGTCAAACAAGTTCCTTTCTGGATGTGATAGCCACAATGATGATTATCTTCCATTGCCTCGCATGGAACTAAGAGGGGAACTGGTGGCTATAGGTGCAAGGATTCTTTGGTAATGGCCTGGAGGTAAACTAGATCTTTAATATCAGACTCTTCGACCCATCTATCTCTCCCAACTTTGAGATGTATTTCTTCTTGGGCTCGCTTCAAATCATACTTCTTGTTCAATAGAAAGGATATGAGCCATGTCAAGGTTATAAATGTAGTGTCGGAGCAGCTAAAATGAGATTCTGTTGACTTATGCTTTGTTTTAGTCCCAAGTCGGTGAGATTAAAGAAATATATATAGGCGATAAGTTATAAATAAGGGCTTAACCTCTTAGTTTAAGTGCACCAGTTGAAAGTTTATCTAATAACTTTTGATTTTAATTAAATTCCTCTATTAGCTTTTTGTAAAAAGGGAAGGGGTGTAAAGTTAAAGTTTTACTAGTGGGGTAGCTTTGTAGGTGTGGTGAGGAGAAAAATTGTGTAATTGTAATAATTTTTCACATAGTAAATTTTCTTCTCTGGATATGGTGGTTTTTCTACTGTTTTGAAGTTTCCACGTAAATTTATTGTGTTATTATTATTTCTCTATTTTTCTTATTATTTCTGCAAAGGGTAGATCTTAGGGAGGTGAATTTGGGAGGTCCAAATTTTCAACAATTAGTATCAGAGCCACTAGGTTCTTTATGTGGGGTGAAGTTTTGGTGTGGTAATGTGGATACGTACAGTCTAAGAAAGTTCTGTCTAGGAGATTGAAAATTTCAAGTGTGTCCATTATGACCCTCCAATCTTTCATGAAAACTGAATTAGTGAGGTACTATTTGAAAAAGCAGTGGTTCTACCCAACACTACACCTAGAGGGGGGGTGAATAGGTGTAATCTAATTTTTATGGCCTTTTGAAAATTATACAAACAAGCAGTTAATAAATGAATCAAATAACACAATTAATCAACACATGATTTTGATCATGGAGTGGAAACTCATTTGAAGAATATCTTCAAAATCTAAAACCACTCCGAGTGTAAGGTACCACCTCAAATCTACTATAGAAATTTTAGTTTGTTACAACCAATTTAGAGACACTCACAAAACTTTTGTAGTAGCTAAACTTGGCTTGCAACACCACGAGTGACCCACTCGATCTCTACACGCATGTAGTGTCGGAACTCCGACCTTCTTATAGCTTCCCACGAGAACCTCTCGATCTCTGCATCAACGGCAGCTCCGGACTCTTCCAGCTAACAAAAATATCCACTTCAATGGATTCAAGTAAAAGTTGATTTTGAATGTTTTGTGATGGAGAAATGTTTATCCAAGAGAGAATCAAACAAATGGGGAAGAGTTTGCTCTAAGAAGTTCTTAGAGGCCTTTAGGGTTTTTGCTCTGATTCTCCACCCATAGAACAGAAGTTAACCTGTTCTATTTATACTTCCCATCAAATGAAGCGTTTAAAACCCTACATTGTAAGTGATCTGGAACATTGGCTCGAGCGAAGTGTCGAGTGAAGGTCGAGTGCCACAATCTGCCAAAGTTCGCTCGAGCGACCTGTCGAGCGAGTATCGAGCGGTCGACTCTGCTTGAGTTCGCTCGAGCTCAGTGTCGAGCGAGGGTCGAGCGACACACTCTGCCTGGGTTCGCACGAGCTCAGTGTTGAACGAGGGTTGAGCGGTTGACTCTGCCTGAGTTCGCTTGAGCTGTATGTCGAGCGGTGCAATCTGCCCAAGTTCGCTTGAGCGCTCCGTCGAGCGAGAGTCGAGCGAAGTCGCCTTCTTTGACCAATCTTCAAGCCTTTCCGCAACAACACTTGTTACAACACTATTTTACACAGGTTTTCACAAGAATATGCCAATACGCTCATTTTTCCCTCAACAATCTCCCCCTTTGGCATTTCTGTGACAAAACCTCTATCCTATACATATGACTTAATCCTAGCACACCCAACTAGATCCATATTCTTGAACATGTTGAAATATTTCTGCACACGCTTAGCAAACGGTTAAACATACCCATTCACATATGCACAAAAACATATTTGCATTCTCAAATCATAATTCATGAACAGTCATGTCAAGTACAGGTTTTAGAAAAGAAATATTTCATTAAGCAACAAATCAGAGATTGAGTTCAAGAAACATTAGTCAAACAACAGCAGCTAACAAGAGATATAATTCAACAGACATAACCAAAAACTGTTGTTCCCAAAAAAAAAAAATGTTAGTACAAGTAACACTCCCCTTGAGTTAATACTATTGTACTACTCCCCTTCAACAATATCTCCCCCTTTTTGCCACACGAGGCCAAGGGTCTCAATCATCACCATCGGCATCCTCATCATCCTCATTGAGCTGCCTCTCGATGTCATTGAAGCGTTGAGTCACAAGTTGTTGCAGGTTATCAAATTTCACCTCAAGGCTGTCGAACCGGGTGTCAAGGCGAGCTAGATATTCAAGTACCTGCTGAAGACTGGGCTCCGACGAACCGAGGGCTGAGGAAGATGGCTGAGAGCTGGATGGAGCCGAGGTACACGGCTGAGAACTAAATGGTCGGGAGCTCGAAGGCTGAGAGGATGGAGAGGGAGGATGCTCAACACGGAGAGGGTGTGGAGTTGTGTGAGCACGACTCAGCTGGACCGTCCTATGACCAATAGGAGCCTTAAATGCAATTCTAGGCTCTTGAGGATGGAAAGCAACAGATTGGGAGAGAGCTAGTCGGGTAATTAAACACGGTAAGGGCAAACCAGTCCGTGTTTTGGAGGACCGATACGCCTCAACAATAACCCGACACAAAAGACTTCCTAGATCAATGGAGACACCATTGATCAAGGCATACAACAGAAGGGCACGGTCAAGACCCACATCACTATTATGACCAGTAGGATCTAAGTTCGTAAGAACAATCCTACTGAGAATGAGGTGATTAGGGGTAAAACGAGTAGTTGAAATAGGGGTTGTCCCTTCCCAACTACTAGGTCGACCACAAAGACAACTAGCAATGACTTGTGGACTGGGAGGAGATGTCTGTGAGTAGGGAAACTCGGGATAGGACACACGAGGGGCATTTAGCAGAGTCGCTATCATGCCCGGAGTTACTCGGAAAACAACGTTCCTGAGACTGACTTCAAACGAGTCATCAATAGACATGTCATGAATATTGGAGTAAAACTCCCTAACCAAATTCATAGAAGGAGTGGGATGACCAGTGGTCAATGCCTGCCACTGACGAGACTCAAAAATACGGGGAATGATAGTCTCAGTAAGCTCACTTAAGGCCACTTCACGCTCGACTATGGGAGTACGATGCGAGAAGTTCTAAGAATACAACTCCTGGGCCTGGGCACTATGGAAGTGAGCTTGAGCGGGTGCAGGGGGTTTTGGCGAGGACGAACACGTCGAGACATGGTTTCGGCTGTAGACAGAGTCAAAGATGTTAGACAAGGCTAAGGCAATGTAAAGACGTGATGAATGCATGCATGCTGACACAACAATGCCAACCGACAATGTAAGACTTGGTGCATGCCCTATG
This sequence comes from Carya illinoinensis, assembly GCF_018687715.1. Classification (NCBI taxonomy): domain Eukaryota; kingdom Viridiplantae; phylum Streptophyta; class Magnoliopsida; order Fagales; family Juglandaceae; genus Carya; species Carya illinoinensis. Next base: position 5,579,260 of record NC_056765.1, read on the forward strand.
CCGCTCTTCATTTTGCAAAACAATGATAAATGCTTAGTCCAACTCATGTGCATGACCATATGCAATGACAACCCACATGCAAGCCAATGCCACTTCTAAACCAAAATACCTTCAAACCCAATGTAATCCTAGTTAAACGATGTCCCAAACCTAGGATAGACATAAAATAGATATGGAGACAATGCTATGCCAATGCATGATGAAAAAGAGAATACAAACTTCATTTAGGCATTTTATCGAACACTTGGAGTGCATCCAAGTGGGAAACTCGGGCATAAGCCCATGAGAGTACCAAAAACCTCCTAAATACACTCAAAACCCAACAATGGCTACACAATAGCCGCAATAAACCAAAAGAAATGGAAAACAATCGAAGAAAAAACTCAAAAACCGAATCCGAAACCCATATTCGCACAACACATGGAAAACATCCAAAATAAAAGCACCAAATCATGAAAATACACAAGAGAAAGGGCTTTACCTTGATTTGGAGATGATTTCGGAAGTAAAACACTCGATTAAACGAAGAAATTTGAGAAAAGTGGAAGAAAATCGCACGGGAGGGGGAAAAAGCATGAAACAGAGCAGTCTGCTCGAGCGGCTCGAGCGGTGCTCGAGTTTTATAACAGGCATTCGCCCGAGCGAACTTAAAACCCTCAAGTGGCTGTCGAGCGGTTTTCACTCGAGCGGAGTCGAGCGAGACCACCAGAAAAACACATTTTGCCCAGTTTTGAAGCACACAACACTCACATGACTTGGACAAATACTAGGAATGTCAATTTTCACACCAAGAGTACATATCAAATGTAGGGGAGCATCATATTCCCATAAAACACGCAGTTAAAGATAAAGTATCACAAGTAATATAGACGTGCGTGTTTAAAGCGGTCCTTGCTCAATCAAGAAATTTCAATCGTAAGGCATGAGCAGGGTTGGGCTGAACATGAAACCATAAGTGCTTGGGAAGCTCATTCAAGATACAGAAAGTCAAACCCAATGCTGCTAGGACCTGAATCTTTCTGTTTAAATACTTGTTTCAGTATGTTCAAGAAAATAGAAAACTTATTCTGTTTTTCACCACCATTTTTTTTTTCACAAACGAACCATGATGAGGTCATCTAGCCCGTGGTCAATTCTATATGAAGATAGAGCTTCCTACCACTTTTGATTGCCTCCCCAATAAACTCACAAGTGGTGAAATGTCAATTGACCGAGTTTGGAGTGAAGTGTGTGATGCCAATCACAGATTACACGAGATACTCATGTTCCAAACCTTTGTAAAACATAGGTATATGATACAAATCTCAAAAGATACATGCACCTAGATTTTAGAATTAACAACCCTACTATTATATAGCGCAATCATGGAGTGCATGTAGGGGCAGCAATCAATGACAATAAAACTAAACAACTAACAAATGCAACCCAAACATCAACAACAAAAAAAATGAAAGTGCATGAAAAACATGTAATGCATGTTATGCATGTTTCAGGGCTTAAGTCAAAGCACAAATCCCAATAGCCTTTCTAAAAAGTTCAAACCGAAGCTTATCCAAGGGTTTTGTAAAAAGGTCAGTTAGTTGATATTCGGTGGGAACATATTCAAGAGTCACAACCTTTGTTTCCACAAGCTCCCGAATGAGATGGTGCCTAATGTCAATGTGCTTGGTCCTAGAGTGTTGGACATGATTTTTTGAAATGTTAATAGCACTGGTATTGTCACAATAGACGCTCATCACACCTTGGGCAATGCCATAGTCACATAGCATTTGCTTCAACTACAACAATTGCGTGCAACAACTCTCTGCAGCAATGTATTCAGCCTCAGCCATGGACATGGAAATTGAGTTTTCTTTCTTACTCATCCAGGCTACCAAATTCATCCCAACATAGAAACACCCACCAGAGGTGCTTTTCCTATCATCTGCATTACCTGCCCAATCAGCATCTAAATAGCCTGCAAGTTCAGTGTTAGAGTCTCTAGAATACCAAATCCCATAGTTAATCGTCTTATTCACATAACGAAGTATGCATTTGACAGTTATCAAATGTGATTCTTTTAGATTGGCTTGAAATCTAGCACACACCCCAACACTAAAGGCAATGTCTGGTCTACTTGCAGTGAGATACATCAAACTCTCAATCATGCTCCTATACAAGGATTGCTCAACATCCTTGCCTGACAAATCAGCGCTTAGCTTAACACTAGTGCTCATGGGAGTTCTAGCATGGCTCTTGCCATCTAATCCAAATTTTGTGATAAGATCTTTTGCATATTTGGATTGAGATATGAATAACCCATCATTCAATTGTTTTACTTGGAGTCCCAAGAAAAAGGTTAGTTCACCTACCATGCTTATCTCAAATTCATTCTTCATCTCATCAGCAAACTCAAGAGCCAAAGTGTCAATGGAAGATCCAAAAACAATGTCATCCACATAAATTTGAGCAATTGTTATGTCTTCTCCAGCTTTTTTGATGAATAATGTCCTATCAACACTTCTTCTCAAAAATTTGTGGTTCTCCAAATAGGAAGTTAGTCTTTCATACCAAGCTCTGGGAGCCTATTTTAGGCTATAAAGAGCTTTCTTCAGCCTGTAGACATGACTAGGATATTTTGGATCCTTGAAACCCTTTGGTTGTTCAACATATACTTCTTCTTGAAGAACTCCATTCAGAAAAGCACTCTTGACATCCATTTGATAGAGCTTGAAGCACATATGACAAGCGATGCTCAACAAAATTCGAATTGACTCAAGTCTGGCAACTGGAGCGAAAGTCTCATCGAAGTCTATACCCTCCATCTGGGCATACCCTTGAGCAACCAGTCTTACTTTATTTCGTACAATGATTCCATTCTCATCAGACTTATTCTTGAAAATCCATTTTGTGCCTACCACATTGTGACTTTCTAGTCTTGGCACCAAATACCACACATTGTTCCTCACAAATTGATTTATTTCATCATGCATCACATTTAACCAATTCTCGTCACTTAAAGCTTCTTCGAACCTTTTTGGCTCAATTTGTGAGATGTAACTTGAGTGAGCCAATTGATTTATCACTTTCCTTCTTAGTCTCACCCCTTCATCTATGTTTCCTATAATATTTTCTTGAGGATGATTCAACTTTACTCTTGAAGAAGGCTCCTTTTGGCTTTTTATCTTTTCATTTGATGCGGACTCCAAGTTTTCCCTTACTGCATCACTATCTTCTCTTTCAGTTCCACTTGGTAAGTGAGATGGCTCATCTTTACTCAATTTCTCTTCAGGAGCATCATTCACTACCACATTTATGGATTCTATTACAGTTCTGGTATGCAGATTGTAGCATCTATACGCACGACTGTTTCTAGAGTATCCAAGAGAAATCCCTTCATCACTTTTGGGGTCAAACTTAGCTAAGTTTTCCTTGTCTCTCAAAATGTAGCATTGGCTTCCAAACACCTTGAAGTACTTCACATTTGGTTTCTTTCCTTTCCACAGTTCATATGGTGTTTTGGAAGTGTTTGGTCTCGGATAGACTCTATTCACAATATGACATGCTGTGTTCACAACTTCTCCCCAGAAATGGGTAGGAACATTCTTACTGTGTATCATGACTCGAGCCATTTCTTGAATCACCCTATTCTTTCTTTCGACCACTCCATTTTGTTGTGGAATGATAGGGGCAGAAAATTCTTGACTGATGCCCTCTTCATCACAGAAACTCTCAAGATTTGAATTGTCAAATTCTCTTCCATGATCGCTCCTAATTCTGACTATTACCTTTCCTTGCTCATTTTGAAGCTTCTTGCACAAGATTTTAATCACATTAGGAGCTTCAGCTTTCTCTCTCAGAAATTCTACCCATGAATATCTGGTGAAGTCATCCACCATTACCAGTAGGTATCTCTTTCCCCCCAAGCTTTCAGTTCTAGAGGGTCCCATAAGATCTATGTGCAATAACTCCAAAGGTTGTTCAGTTAGGATAGCCGTAGTTTTCTTGTGAGTTGTTCTGACTTGTTTTCCCAATTGACATGACCCACACACAGGAGTCTCCACTTTACCCAGCTCAGGCAACCCTATCACCATATCTTTCTTGGCAATCTTGGACAGATTTTTATGATTCACATGTCCAAGTCTTTGGTGCCACAAGTCTGTTGCCTCACTCTTAGCACTCTTGCAACTATATTGAAAATTAGGAGTGATGCCATAACAATTGTCAGATGTCCTCGTTCCCTGCATCATGCAGTTTCCATCATTATCTGAAACAATGCATTTTTCTCTTGAAAAGCGAACCTCAGCACCATTGTCACACATTTGACTTATGCTGAGGAGATTTGCTTTTAATCCATCAACAAACAGTACTTCCCTCAAGACGGGTAGTCCAGGTATATCAATTTCACCTTTTTCAATTATATCAGCTTTTCCACCATCTCCAAAAGTTACTATTCCACACTTGTATTCCTCAATAGTTTTAAACAAACTTCTATCACCTGACATGTGACGTGAGCATCCGCTATCAAGGTACCACACATATGTGTCTCTAGTCTTTAGAGCAATGTGTGCCACATGACATGTATTTCTTTCTCCAGTTCTGACCCACATCTTTCTAACTTTTGGAGAACCACCCTTTTTGGTAGTTGACAGTTGGTCTAACTTGATATTCAGCATCTCATTCTGCCTAGTTAAGACCATGACTTGACTCCAAAGATTCAGATGTCCTCTTCTTGGTTGTCTATCTTCATTTTCCATGTGATTTTTCCTAAGCTCATAGCAATTTGGTCGGATGTGGCCAGCTCTACCACAATTATGACACACATAGTTTTCTTTGCTATCTCTTTGTCTCCTGAATGAAGAGGTATACTTAGGAGCAGTTATGAGACGTTTACCCATGTTTGAAGGGTGCATACTTTTGCTTTGAGAATGTGCATGTTCATATGCGATGTATCTTTTCAACTTAAAATACTTCGTTACAACATGACCTGTTTTACCACAGTGATGACAAATGGGTCTTGCATTTCTAGGTTTTGGTTTCACATGAGACAGAACACCCATTTGGACATGAGATGATTTCTTGCCCTTGTCAGATGGGTTAGTCTTTCCATTGACTGCTGATTCACAAACAAACACAGTCTTCTTCTCCTTTTTGTGGGAGACCTTTGAGGTGGTTGCAGTTTCAGAGTTTACTGCATCATATCATAGTCCACTCTTGTCACTAGGGGACTTTCCAAAACTTAGGATTTCATCCAACTTTTGTTTCCCGCTGGAGAAGGATTTAAGCTTTTCTTTCAACAAAGTTATTTCACTTTCATGAGTTTTTAACTCATCTTCTAGAAACACTTTCTTCATTTTAAACTGATTAGCTAGAACAATGGCCTCAGTTAATTTGTCTTGAAGCTCTTCATTTTCTCTTTTAATGAAGTCTATCTCTTCAATGTGCACTTTGTTGAGTTTCCTCAATTTAACACATTCCTTGTATAACTTCTCATAAACTTCTTGCAGCTCATCTTCATATTCAGATTCATTTCCAGACTTGCTCTCATCATCCGACACATTTTCACTGTGTTGACTCTTGCTATCTACCGAGACAGTGAATGCCATGTAATTCAGATTTCTTTTTGGGGAAGAGTTCCCTGATGAATCACTTGACTCTGATTCACTCTCACTTAGGGATGCAATTTTTGCTCTTTCTTTTTGCCTTTTTGTAGTTTGGACATTCCAGGTGAATGTGTCCAAAACCATGGCATTCATGACACTGCACACTGGACTGACCCTTATCTCTATTTGTTCTAGTGTGCTTCTCAGAGTTTCTATCCTTGTTCCCTGAACTTGAGCCTCTGTTGTATCTTTCAAACTTTTTCTTCTCTAGGCTCTGATTCTTTTTATTTCTAGCCACAAACATTTTCCTAAATTTCTTAGCATAAAATGCTATTTCTTTGTCACTCATAGCCAAATCATCGGATGACTCATCTGACTCATCTCTAACAGTATTGAGTGCTATGGACTTATGCTTTTTGTCCATTGGAAAAGTATGTTCATATGTTTGGAGGGAGCCCACCAATTCTTCAATTCTCATAGTATCCACATCTTTGCTTTCCTCAATAGCCGTAATCTTAGAACGAAATCTCTCAGGAAGAGATCTGAGAACTTTTCTCACAACTTTATTCTCAGGAATTTTATCTCCTAGATTAAAGCGAGGGTTGACGATATCATTTAGTTTGGCATAGAAAGCATCAAATGTTTCATCATCCTTCATTCTCAACTCTTCAAAACTAGTAGTCAACATTTGAAGTTTAGAATTCTTTACAGCCTTGGTACCTTCATGGGTAATCTCAAGAATATCCCAAGCTTCCTTGCAATTTTGACACATTGATATCCGTTTGAATTCTTCCTGGGATACAACCATAAAGATCGCATTAAGCCCTTTGCTATTCCAACCGCACTCACTTATTTCATCCCTAAAGTAATTTTCTACACTTTTGGGAATTCGTACTCCGTCAACAAGAACCTCTGGTTCTGTCCAACCATTTGTTATAGAAAGCCATACTCATTCATCCACAGATTTCAAGAATGCTCTCATTCTCACTTTCCAATAAGCATAGTTGTTTCCATCTAAATATGGTGGAGATGTGAGTGATTGAGACCTATCCATTTAAACCACTACAGCAGGATCACACTCAGGACCTAAATCCTAGCGGAGTGAACCCGCTCTGATACTAATTGAAAAAGCAGTGGTTCTACCCAACACTACACCTAGATGGGGGTGAATAGGTGTAATTTAATTTTTATGGCCTTTTAAAAATTATACAAACAAGCAGTTAATAAATGAATCAAATAACACAATTAATCAACACATGATTTTGATCACGGAGTGGAAACTCATTTGAAGAATATCTTTAAAATCTAAAACCACTCCAGGTGTAAAGCACCACATCAAATCCACTATAGAAATTTTAGTTTGTTACAACCAATTTAGAGACACTCACAAAACCTTTGTAGTAGCTAAACTTGGCTTGCAACACCACGAGTGACCCACTCGATCTCTACACGCATGTAGTGTCGGAACTCCGACATTCCTATAGCTTCCCACGAGAACCTCTCGATCTCTGCATCAACGGTAGCTCCGAACTCTTCCGGCCAACAAAAATGTCCACTTCAATGGACTCAAGTAAAAGTTGATTTTGAATGTGTTGTGGTAGAGAAATTTTTATCCAAGAGAGAATCAAACAAATGGGGAAGAGTTTGCTCTAAGAAGTTCTTGGAGGCCCTTAGGGTTTTTGCTCTAATTCTCCACCTATAGAACAGAAGTTAACCTGTTCTATTTATAGTTTCCATCAAATGAGGCGTTCAAAACCCTTCATTGTAAGTGATCTGGAACATTGGCTCGAGCGAAGGTCGAGCGCCATAATCTGCCAAAGTTCGCTCGAGCGACCTGTCGAGCGAGTATCGAGCGGTCGACTCTGCCTGAGTTCGCTCGAGCTCAGTGTCGAGCGAGGGTCGAGCGACACACTCTGCCTGGGTTCACTTGAGCTCAATGTCGAGCAAGAGTTGAGCGGTTGACTCTTCCTGAGTTCGCTCGAGCTGTATGTCGAGCGAAAGTCGAGCGGTACAATCTGCCCAAGTTCGCTCAAGCGCTTCGTCGAGTGAGGGTCGAGCAAAGTCGCCTTCTTTGACCAATCTTCAAGCCTTTCCGCAACAACACTTGTTACAACACTATTTTACACATGTTTTCATAAGAATATGTCAATACGTTCATTTTTTCCTCAACACTATTCATTTCTACAGTAAAATTCATCAAAGTAATGTTAGGAAGTAGGCCTTCAAATCTTGTCAAATTTGAGGTGGAGAAATTTGATGGGAGAATCAATTTTGTTGCCACAAGTACAAGTCAATGATGTCTTGATTCAATCAGAATTACACAAGGCATTGAAGAGCAGACCAACACATAAAGTCAGCACTGGTACTAGTGTGACTGGTAAAATGTGCAAATCTAAAATGAGCGATGAAGATTGGGAGAATCTGGATTTGAGAACAACAAGTGCAATACGTCTGTGCCTGGTCAAAAATGTTCTTGCAAATGTGCATGGAATCTCTACGGCAAAAGAACTCTGGGAAAAACTTGAAGAGTTATATCAGACGAAGGGCGTCTCAAATCTTGTGTACCTGAAGGAGCAATTTCATACACTGCGAATGAGTGAAGGTACAACTTGTGACGCTCCCAAATCTCACGTACGAACACGTGGAAATCGAGACGTTGGGATGATGACAACACGGGTTACCACCCTATCGCCAAGTGGCCAAGTGTGTGTACATGCAACAAGTGTGTAATAAAAACACATAGCGGATAATAAAAGTCTTATAATTAAGTATCAGAATTTTTGTTTAATACAAATCCGTTTAAAGCATACATAATAAAATATTACAAATCTCAAATACTGGTTCAAAACCAAAATATAAGGCATAAAAGCTAGTAGAGATATATTTTTGACATAAAAACTCCAAGTCAATACTCTGGCGAAATCGCCTCTTCGGGGTTCAGTCTCATTCTCCTCAAACTCTGCATCAAAATCTACGGTTCCAAAATGGTAACGCAGGTAAGTAATAAACCAAGCAAACCTCAAGATAGAAAATACATTCATGCCATAACAATATGCATGAAAATGATACCATGTATACATATATCCTAAAAGTCCACATTTTTTCATGCACACCAAAAATCTCATTTTGGTCCAAAACATTCACTTTAAACATAACCTCGCCATTATCCCTACTAATGACCCAAAAACCAAACCATCAGAGCACTGTAGGCTAGAATCGCAGGCGGAACTCTACCACCATCCTTACTCACCATCGTCCCTACGCGTGCACCGTAGGCGGGATTCTACCACCGTCCCTACTTACCACCATCCTTACACGTGCCTTTGACTTAAACCAGTCAATCCAATCGTTCACATATACCATAAATCATTTCTCGCTTACAAGTTAAGTTTTCATTTTACAAACACATATACATGCATGCAACTACACGAAAATCCAGCTTTCCCTTTTTAAACATGAACATGCATGCACTATATAATGCAAATATCAAGGCACAAAATCTCTAACAAATATCAACATCAACCAAATATAAATAGCTCCATCCTCAAATCCATCCGACCCCCCACTCATCAGACTCAGTCCGGAATAACCAACCAGTCACAAATTATCGTTAAAGTAAAGATATATTTTAATATAAAGGAAAGCTTGGAAAATACTTATAGTACTATATAATAATTTTTGAAGGATCAATGAGGTGCAAACGGTGGAGAAAAAGCAACGTAACATTGTAAAATACACTGTGACTGTGGGTTGTAAAATACCCACTTTCGAACGGGGACAAACCAAGACTTGAGATTAATAGAGAATGACCTAGAGGTATTTATGGAACTAATGGAAGTGAGAGTTGGCCTTGGGTGGCAGTGAAAATAGCGGTGGAAGTGAAAAAACGGCAAAACGGAGTTGAGCTTGTAGGAGCTGCTCCGGTAACGGATCGGAGCAGGAAACGGATGGTTTAGGACGACAAGAGGTAGGTGATGAAGTAGTAAAGAGATGGTGGCCGGAAGTGGAATGACGGCGGCGAAAATGTACAAAAACCATGCGGCTTGGAGGGGCTCTCGGCGGTAAAGGGGGCTTGGATGGAAGTAAAATTTGGTGGAGAGGTTCACCGGTCGGAAAAAAAGAGAACTGGGTGGATGGTGTAGGCCACGGTGGCCGAACGGTGGCGATCTGGGCTGAGAAGTAGAACGGCGACAATGAGGAGAGAGAGAGAGCACGTCGCGCAGAAGAGAATAACGGAAAGAAGAAAGAAAAAAGAAGAAAAAAGAAAAGAAGGAAAAGAAGGAAAAGAAAAAGAAAAGAAAAAGAGAAAAAGAAAAAGAGAGAGAAAAGAAAAGAAAAGATGAGGAAAAGAAATGAGGTCCAATTCTCACTCCTGGAGTAAAAAAATTGATTCGACGAAAATAATTTTAAAAACTATAAAATGACTAAATTAATTTAAACACCACGTTAAACTAAAATATAATAAATAACTAGTAAAACTAAGAACTAAATTTTAAATAAAAAAAAACTAAATTAAATAACACAGTAATTTAAATTCAAAACGATAATTAATATAAAAAAAGCTCCACAAAATAAATATCACAACTAGCTAAATCCAATTAAATACAATAATTTAAAATAAAAGAACTAATATTTTAATTAAATTAAAATACTCATTCATTGGAAATACACGTAAAAAGGAGATGTCACACAACTATTTCAGATCATTTAAGCGTTCTCAATAGTATTGTCGCTGAGCTAGAAGCTATTGGAGTTAAAATTGATGATGAGGATCAAGCATTGAGATTCATCTGGTCTCTTTCACCTTTTTATGAGCACATGAAACCTATTTTGATACATGGGAAGGAGAAAATAATTTTTTCAGATGTTACCAGTAAAATCTTTTCTGAAGAGAGAAGACTAAGTAATGGAAATAATGTTCCACTTGAAAATTTATTAATGGTAGCAGTTGAAAATGTGAAGATGAAGAACTCTATGAAGAAGAAAGTAGTCTGTTAGGAGTGTAGACAATCTGGGCACGTCAAGAAAAATTTTCCAAGAGCTGAAACAGGTTCGGCAAGTGGCTCCAAGTCAATTAATAGAGATACTGGAAATGATACTAATGTTGTGTCTCTCTCCATTGAAGATTTTGATCTTTAAAAAGAGACATGTACATCCTCATGGTATGCCGCTAATTCCTAAAGTTGTCATGATAGAGGATGTGTTAATGTTAGCGGGTCCACAAGTTTGCACACAAGCATTGGTTTAACAATGATGCAGGATGTGTGGTGAAAATTCATGTCGATGACTAATGAACTTCCAGGAGAGCCAAACGTGGAAGTTATACCATAATTTTCATCAAGGTTGTTTTCGATATGGGCCGAAATAAAATGCTTGGAATTGGTTTATTCTGAGTATATATGCTTTTATGGTGAAACATGATAGCAAAATCTATGAAAATCTTCATTGAGGTGGAGTTTGATTGTGGGACCAGTCAAAGTCGCAAGGTGAAGATTGTTGACTTATGCTTTGTTTTAGTCTCACATCAGTGAGATTAAAGAAATACGCATAGGCCATGAGTTATAAATAAGGGGCTTAGCCTCTTAGTTTAAGTGCACCAGTTGAAAGCTTATCTAATAACTTTTGACTTTAGTTAAATTTCTCTATTAGCCTTTTGTAAAAGGAGAATAGGTGTAAAGTTAAAGTTTTACTAGTGGGGTAGCTTTGTGAGTGTGGTGAGAAGAAAAATTATGTGATTGTAATAATTTTTCACATAGTGAATTTTCTTCTCTGGGTCTGGTAGTTTTTCTCCTGTTTTGAAGTTTTTACGTAAATTTCTTGTGTTATTATTATTTCTCTATTTTTCTTGTTATTCATGTAAATGGTAGATCCTAAGGAGGTGAATTTGGGAGGTCCAAATTCTCAACAAATTTTACATCATTAAATTTGGACATCATGATTAGAAGAAGAATTTGACTACAGAGAACAACACAGAAAATAAAAGAATATGATATTTGTCAAAAGTACTATCAAAGCAAGAAAGAAGAGGATTAAGCAAAAATGTTACCAGCTAAATGCCTAAACATAACAATGTTGTTGCCTTGATTAGGGGTGAAAGTTTAAACCGAAAACAAGCTTGGATCGGACTGGACCCTTTGGTCCGATTTTGGACCGATTCGGTCCAGAACCTGTTTTATGATTCTACAAACCGGATAGAATTGGTCTTGTTTCAGTTCTAAGATTTCTGAGACTAGACCGGACTAGTTCGTGTTTAATATTATATAAAATATTATATATATAATTTTTATATATAATAGATATAATTATATATGAAATAATTATATATTACAATTTATAACATAAACTTATATAACATATAATTATAATATTAAACATAAATATTTGTTTGATCACATGTTATTAATATAATATATATATATATTAATAACATTTTTAGGTCTAATAAGTTCAACATATTCCATTGAATCCTTTTAATAAATACATACTACATTAATATAATAATTACATTTTGCTTTAATTAATCGGTCCACATTAGCATACTAATGTATATTTACACTAATACTATATTAAATCACTATAACTTATTAATATTAAATCACTTTTATATAATAATATTAATACTAGTATTATATTAATATCAGTACTTAGTGATTTAATATTAATATTATTACCATATGAAATCACTTTTATATAGTAATATTAATACTATATTAAATCATTATAAATTATGAGAATATAGTTATACTAAAATCAGAAAATTGGACCGAACTGAATAGGAACTAGTAAAACCAAAAGTACTAGTTTAAGAAGATAATAGGTGCAGAATCAGTTTTTAAAAATGTAAAATCGATGTAACCAGTTTAGTTCTAAAAATTATACAAAACCGGATCAGTTACAACCTAAGCCTTTACAGTGGTTTCACGCTTATGACATGAACTCCTCAATTGCAGATAGCATGACATCGATGAAGTCCAGCTCATCGCTTGGCTCACTCTCTTAATTGCCTCCTCATGGTATGTTGTTGAAAGATGCAGTGCTCGAAAATATCATTTCATTTGCACAAGGATTGATTTGTATAGAGTTGTATTTAAAGACAAAGGCATCCCAGAATATTCGGGCATTCTAACAAACATGTCATGTGCACTAACATTCTAGAAGCAGCGAAAAATTAATAACGGTTAAAACCGATTTCCTCAATACAACAAATTCACAATTTAACTAAATACAGAAATCCTGTGCTGAGTGGGGAGGTTGAGTGGCACTAGGTGGAACTGAGGTGGAGCAGCCTTCACCTTTGGAGTCGAGTGGCACTTGAGAAAGCTGAGCTGGAGCAGTTTTTGTTTTGATGCTAATTGTTCTTCAACCCAAGTTCCAAGTAGAGAGTTCCAGTTCCCTTGCAATACACTTCATAGATTTCACTCGGCCTTGCAAATCAACCCATCGATCACAGAAATGGAATCGGATCTGAAATGACAGGAACCCCAGATACATACATGAATGCCTCGATAATTTTCCCCACACATCGTGCCTCTGCATCATTTCCACCATTGGAGTTGACAAAAAATCTCTTTCCCGCAATAACTTCAGTGATTATATTCAAAGTTAGGCGCTCAATCCACTCACTAATCACCACCTTGGCCTGGTTCCACTGCCTCGTGATTCTTTATGACAAGGGCATGTTTCGTGCCAAGCCTGATCATGAAGATGGGACCATGTTTGTCAGCCATGGCCGCCAAGGTTCTGGCAATTGGGTTTTGGCCGCGGATCTGATGACGGTGGCCGATAATTGGCCAGCCACCTGCTGGTTCTGGGGCCAACATACCCTTAATTGTGGGACTACGGCCATTTCTTACCCTCCATAGCTTATACAACGTACACCACCAATACCAAAAGTACATCAATTGCAAGTAGACGAGAAGTTATTTCCATGCATGATGTCTCTGATCCAACTTTGAGAACGGAAACTACTTGTCTGAACTAATTTCCTGTACGTACCCCTATAAACATATGAATTATAACTGGAATGAAAGGTATGATCCATGAATATTGGTATGTATATTTCATAAAAATAAATAAAAATCTTTTATTCTTAGTTAACTGTTTCTGATTCATCAACTCTTATTTTTTTTTTGAAAGGAGTCAGTTAATAAAAAAAATTAAGATAAGATAGGTAAAACTAAAATAAATATCTTTTATTCATAATTATTCTAAATCTTTTCCAAATACTTCAAACAAAAAAATATTTCAAATCAAGAAGTTAGAATTGGTCAAATGAGATGACCAAGTTACCATTGAAAAATAAATACTTATTTTTTTTAAGTAAGATTTTATGAAACTACAAAAAAAAAAAAAAAAAAAAAAAAAAATCTCAATTCTTATTACAATTTACATAATACAATATTTGAACAGTAGTTCGGCTGATTCTTAATACGAGAGAAAAGGAGGAAAAAAACGTGGGCCGGGGCGCTTAGGCAAGCAGACTGGTTCATAGATGGATTATAGTGGTTCCCAAACGTCATAAGGTTGAATTTCTGGGCTTCGCTTCTCATACTTATCTTCTTTTTGCCAAGCTAGGTAGCTACCGGTTCTCATTTATAAATACATATATATATATATATATATATATATATCTTTAAAGCTTCTGCATGCCTCGTTTTGTTCAAAGCCAATCCAGAAATCTAGGAGCTATTTTGGAAGCTTATAAATTGGCTGGTCATCATGATATATACGTAAGGGCTTACTTTTGCTCTTTTTTGAACAAATAAAAGTGTACGTACATGATACGACAGTTTAATCCAGACATGCAGCATGTCAGCATGGGACATTTCTCATGGATGAAGCCCGTTTAATCATATAATTAAGGGGTATGATTAAGGGGGCTTCGATCAGTTTGAAACGAAGTTAAGAAAATTGGGATGAGAATAAAAGTCAGACCAGCTTGTTCTTTAAATGGAGAGGACTCTTGAATATGCCTGTCCGAGGTTGCTTGATTATTCTAGAATAGCCGCATGCAAAAATATTTCCAACGGAGAAATGCGTGTCGGAGGTTGCTTGATCATTCTAGAAGGAATATATAGCCCCACAAAGCAAAAAATTCCAATGGATCGAGTCTCGGTCACTACCATTCCTTTGGGCGTCTAAGTCAATTACCGTGTGCGTGGAACACAAACCCAACGCTTCCATATTTTTAACTTTAGATACACGTCCGAAGAAAGAAGAGTAAATGCAGGGAAATTAATATCACGCACATGACTTTGAATGTTCTAAAAATGTTGGAGAAATCATATATAAAATAATGATCAGCACATAATATATAATCGGCCTTTAATTCCTCGTGATCAAGTCTCTCCATTCCTTTCTTCCTCACCAAGTAAGTACGTACGTGCAAATGGTGCTTTTCCTTCTGAAATTCATTTTCTTGGCGATAAGCGCTTTATCCAACTTTGTTGCTCGATTTTTCTTCCCCGCTGTCGCTAACCTTCTGGTGCTATCGATCCAAGCATTGAAAGTGCCGGGAGAAGCCATCCAGGCTGCCCTAGAACTAGTTGCGGAGGTCACCAAGGGTTTTTTGGAGTATTTCTTAGAGTTTCTGATTGAAGTAGTAAAAACCCTCATTTCGAGTGTGTTTGATGTTCTTGTAAACGGTGTCTCTGGGTCTGTTACTTTTGCTGGCACGGCCATTGGAGGCCTTGTGGAGCAAACCAGAAATTCTTTTGAGGAGCTGTTGAAAGATGTACTGCCACCGGTTATTGATGGCTTCTCAGAAATGATGTCGACGATGGTTTCAGATTTGTGGAACAATTACAAGGATGCTTTAGGATATGTAACCAAGAATGCTTGATTTTTGTGTAAATATTACAGTAAATTATTGATCAATGATTATCATGCATGCATGGTACTGTTCTTCTTCATGATCCCTTAATTTTTCCCTATTAGAATTTTTTTTTTTTTTTTTTAGTATAACAATGAATCTTTATTGAATTAACTGGAAACAAAGTTCAATCAATACAATATTTCTCACTAAGCACAGTATTCATAATTTGCCTAGGACCCTCCTCTATCCACACTCTTTCTTCTATACTAGACAAAGCTAGTTTTGCAAGTATATGTGCTACATTGTTAGCATCTCTGTACACAAATCTTGTAGACCAATCCGGCCTTCCTTTAAGCATCTTCTTTGCATCTTCTATGAACACACCATAGTCTATTAGAACCTCCTCATCACTGCTCAGGTTCTTCACGACAACCTGTGAACCCCCCTCCAGAATTACTCTGCTCAGCCTCAGTTCTATACTCAACGGAGCAGCTCTTCTAGCTGCCATGGCTTCAACAGCACAGGCCCCCACTTGACTCTCAACACCCGAGCATAGACAAGTTAGAATTTCCCTTGATCATCCCTCACAACAACCCCCAACCCAACTCTTCCATTATTGGCATCAACTGCAGTGTCCCAATTAACCTTAACCATTCCCACCTCAGGTTTTTCCCATTTAACAGCCTCTCTTCTCACAGCTCTAGCACCCAAGCATCTCTGCTTGATCAAGTTTGCTTCCTTGAATTCTGACATAGCCAGTTTTGCAGCTTTGAAAACATTTTCTGGGGCATCAAACTTGTTTTCAAACACCAATAAATTCCTTCTCAACCATAACCTCATCATGGTATAAGCCATTAGCTCCACATCCTCTATTCTTAATTTCTGAAACATAGAGGCCCATAATTCTGCAAATCCCCATTCCGCATTGCACCATTTCCTAACAGGACTTTCATCCATCGCCCATACATCCGAAGCTGCAGAACATCCCCAGATCATATGTACAGCTGTTTCCACCCTCCTCTCACAAATAGGACACATGTTAGAAGCAGATACTTTCCTTCTATGTAGATTTTCCTTAATAGGTAATAGTTCTTGACCCACTTTCCACAAAAACAACTTCACAACACCTTGCACATCTAAGTTCCATATTTGCTTCCACATCTCCTCCACCTTATCTTTCCCTGAACCTTCCCCCCTTTTCCTCCTAATTCTTTCCTTCCCGAGAAAATATGCAGATTTGACAGAAAATCTGCCATTCTTTGTTGGCTCCCACACCATCTTATCTTCCACATCCAATCTACTAATTGGTAACTTACAAATCTGTTCTGCATCCATCTTGTTGAAAGATTCAGAAATTAGATCTCTCTTCCAATAGCCATTCCCAACATCAATTAGCAAGCTCACCTTAGCATCATGTGGTAAAGAAGTTTGAGGAGATTGTACCTTGTATGAACTCGGGCATGGAAGCCATTTATGGTGCCATATACTGATTTTCCTTCCATTTCCAACCCTCCATAAAGTCCCCTCTTTGACAAGCTCAATGGCAGACCACAAGCTCCTCCATATGTATAAGGGATTATTTCCTAGCTTGGCATCATTCAAGTCAGCCCCTCTAAAATATTTCTCCTTCATAATCTTGGCAACCATCAAAGAAGGGGAGTTGAGCATTCTCCAGCATTGCTTAGCAAGCATTACTTGGTTGAAACATTCAAGATCCCTAAAACCTAACCCCCCATCCCTTTTTGAGTCCCCCAACTTGTCCCAACTTCTCCATTGAATCTTGTTATCTTTTTCTTTATACCCCCACCAAAATCTTGCCATGAGTGAAGAGATCTCTTTGCAAATTCTTCTAGGCAACATGAACACTCATTGAGTATGTAGGAATAGCCTAGATAACTACTTTCAACAAAATTTCTTTCCCTGCTTGCGATAGAAACATGTTCTTCCAATTATTCAGCCTTGCCCATACCCTTTCCTTTACTTCCCTGAAAGTGTTATAGCTAGATCTACCTACCATGGCAGGTAGACCTAGATATTTCTCATAATTCCCACACACAGGGACCCCTGCTTCCCTTTGAATTTGTCTTCTCATTGCAGTAGGTGTATTTGAGCTGAAAAAGATAATGGATTTCTGTAAATTGAGCAACTGTCCTGAGGCCTTCCCGTACATCTCCAACAGCCTATGAATCCTCTGCCATTCTGCCATAAGAGCTCTCCCAAAAATCACACAATCATCTGCAAAAAGCAGGTGACTGACCCTTGTTCCACCTCTGGCCATTGCTACCCCCCTTATTCTCTTTGACCTTTCAACCACATTAATTAAGGAACTAAGTCCTTCAGCATACAAAATGAACAAATAAGGAGAGATAGGATCCCCTTGTCTAATCCCACGAGTTGGCTTAAAAACTCCACTCGGCTGACCATTCAACAAGATTGAAAAAGAAACTGAATTCAAACATTGCATAATAAGCGCTATCCATCTCTCCCCGGACTCCAATCTCCTCATCATTTCTTCCAAAAACTTCTTATCAATCCTATCGTATGCTTTAGCCATATCCAATTTGAGAGCCATACTCCCCACCCTTCCTTTTTGTCTTGTCTTCATTGTATGGAGAGCCTCATAAGCGATCATGACATTATCTGTTATAAGCCTTTCAGGAATGAAGGCACTCTGGTTGCTGGAAATCAGAGATGGAAGCAACTTCTTCAGCCTGTTCGCCATCACTTTTGAGGCCAGCTTGTAGACCACATTATAAAGACTAATGGGTCTAAACTCACTAGCTTTCAAAGGGTCCTTTACTTTTGGAATAAGAGCTATATACGTATGGTTAATGGTGCCATTTAAACCTCCATTACCATTCAAAAAATCCAGTATAGCCTTACTAACTTCATCTCCCACAATGTGCCAATATGCTTGAAAGAAACAAGCACCATACCCATCGAGTCCAGGAGACTTCAGAGGAGCCATTTGTTTTAATGCTACCACAATTTCCCCTCTAGTAAACTCCTTTTCCAGCCCCTCATTCATGTCATTTGTAACCCTTGGCACCACATTGCTCAAACATTCATATATATCATCCAAATTTGGCCCCGATGATTCAAATGGCTACTGAAAATGGCTTTCAAAAACCTGCTCAATTTCCTGCTGCTCAGTCACCATTCTTCCATCCATATTCAAAATACTTTTCACCCAATTTTTGCTTCTTCTTTGGCTAGCACATGAGTGAAAGAATTTTGTATTTTTATCCCCCCATTGGTACCAATTCCTTTTCGCCCTTTGCTTCCACTTCATATCTTCCTGCTCTAAAAGAAGTCCCAACTCTTTCTGCAGCCTTTTAACCAACTCAACATTATGAGGGCCTTCTTTATCTTGTTCCACTTTTAGCCTTTCTGTTTTTTTCTTAATAAGGATCTTTTCACTTTTTCCTTTTTGCCTGCTTCATACCACCAACTCCCTCCTACAGTTATACAATTTATTCTGGATACCCCTTAAACAACCATGTCCACCAAGCCTTCTTGACCACACCCCTTTAATAATCTCTCCCCCCTCTTCCTCCATAGTCCATTTAGCTTCAAATCAAAAGATTCTTTTGCCCCTCCTTCTTTCCGTACACCCTTTTTCCATACTCAAAAGAAGAGCTTTATGATCTGATTGTGGAGTTGTTAACACCTCCACCTCATGATTTCTAAAAAAATCTGTCCATCTACAATTAGCTACAGCTCTGTCAAGCCTTTCCTTGGTAAAAGTATTATCTCCTTGCCTATTGCTCCATGTAAATCTACACCCCTTCCATCCAAGATAAAAAACAGAATTAACTTCCAGAGCTTGTCTGAAATCATCCTTCTGCCCTTCAGGCCGAGGCCTCCCTCCCCATTTCTCCCCTTGAAAAACCACCTCATTGAAGTCACCTATCAAACACCATGCCATATGCTCTGAGGGTCTGAGCAATGACATCAAGCTCCATGTTTCCCTCCTCCTACTCATCTCAGGATGGCCATAGAACCTCGTCATTAACCACTTGATCTCCCCATCAATATAAGCACTAATATGGTGCTGTGAGAAATTTAGAATTTCCAGGCTCACCTCATTTCTCCATAACAGTGCCAAACCACCTTTACATCCCACTGACTCTACTATAAAACAGTCATCCCAACCCATCCTTTTTTTTAATTCCTTCAAATTTTTTGGCTACAAGTTTAGTTTCCATTAGGAACACTACCTTGGGTCTCTTATTTTTCACCAATAGGTGAAGAGCCTAAACTGTCCGGGGGTTCCCAAGCCCCCGACAGTTCCAACTTAGGATTTTCATGGTGACTGGCGATGCTGGATCTCAGCCACCGCCATTGATAAGAAAACAGCCCCATCCTCCTCCTCCTCTGATTTTCTTCCCTTCTTATACAATCCATCATCCCTCTTTATGTTTGAAATAGCACCAAATGAGCATTTGCAGGCACTCTTTTGGTTAACAACATCATGATCCCCTACAACTCTAGCCCTTCTCTTCCATCTACCCCTTGTCTCCTTCACTAGCACATCCCTCATAGCATCATTCAAGCAGCTGTTACTCTCCACATGATCACTTATCTCACACTGATTTTCAACATTAACCTTGGTATCTTCCCTCTCCCTTCTCTCAACCTTTCCCTCAAACATCTTCTTAGCATTAACTAAGACCCTATCCATTTCTCCCTTATCCAACTCCACACCATTAGTCCCCCCCTCCATCATCATCCCATCCTTTCTCACCTCTTGAGATACACAATTCTCATCCTCTCCAACACCATCAGACTCCCCCTTTCCCCTACAGCCGTCTAATCTAACCTCCAACCCCCTCCCTTTTTCTTCACCACCCTCATTTTCAGTCTCACCCTCCCCTTCATCCCCATACCTACTTCCCCCACCACTACTCCCTTGTCTACCATTTAGATGGCATCTCGGACTATAGGTTGCCCTAAGCCAAGAGCCGTATTGCATCCCCATTCCCTTTCCACGCATTGACCCCTCCATCCATCCCTTACATCCTTCCACCCCATGACATATCACACAACAATTGAAACACAATTTTGGGAGTTTCTCATATTTCATTGGAATCCAGATCTTATTTCCCATCACCATTGCTGTCCTTCCCCGTGCCACCTTCTTCTTTAAATCAATCTCAATTTTAACTCTCAGATATTTTCCCCAACCAATTCCGTTTTCCCCTACATCGATTTCTTTCACCATACCAATCGATGAACCAATCCTATTCCCAACCTCTGCCATCATACAAGCCAGTGGCAAATTGAAAAACTGAATCCACAATTCTTCAAACCCAAACTCCATTGATTGAGGCGGTATAAATCCATCAGACAATTTCAGCACAAGTAAATGATTATCAAATAACCACGGCTTACCTTCCATCACTCTTACCTTATCCTTTTGATTTTCGAATGTGATGACAAATAGGTTGGACTCGATCTCACAGAACACGAAGGATCCCTCCGTATGCCAGATCTTCTGCAGCGTAGCTTGGATTACAACCTTACTGATTCTCCTTTCAGAAATCAAGAGCCTTCGCCGATTGTCCCGAATCCAGATCGATAGACTCTGTTTCCTCCTCCGTCAGACTCAGTTTCTTCCACTGCTCTTTCAAGTCTTCCATTGCCTCTCTCCAGCCTGCATGCAAGCTATGAGAATCTCCTTCGCACCAACCGAGACTCAAGCTCCACCTTCGCACTCTTCACAGAGGCTAAGAGGAGAGTTCGCGCCTCGATTAATTTCCCCCTATTAGAATTGTAAGTATGTTAACCATTAGTTACAATTTAGTTAGAGATATATAGTTGTTGGCAGGATTTAAGCTCTAATGTTGTATATAAGTAACTCTGATCATTTGTACACGGAATAAGATACAATGCAATAAAATCTTTCATTTTCACTCCCATCTTCTTCGGATCTCTCAACGGTTCTCTTTTGATGTTTACCCCTAACTTCTATTTTTACAACCCTGTCATTTGTATTGAAGCACTCTTTCAATGCCTCTTGATTGTTTATGGCGAGTGCACATTTCATGCCAATCCTGATTATGAAGATGGACTAGTTATGGAGAGAGAGTCTGGCTGCACTAGTTTCCGGCCATCTACCATTTGGTTGTCCATAAAACCATATCAAAACTTATTTTTGGTAGGAAAAAAATACAGAATAAATTATCATGAAGAATCGATGGAAAAATGCGTGTCCTATGTTGCTTGATTATATTCTAGAATAGCCCCAAGCAAAAATCCCAATAGAGAAATGCGTGTCCGAGATTGCTTGATTATTCTAGAATAATATATATATAGCCACCCATGCATATAAAAATTCCATGGGTTTTTCACTACTATTCCTTTTTTTATTTTTTATTTTGGTAGAAATAAGATTTCATTTCATCAAAATCAATCAGAACAATATTTTTCCTTCAATACATTATTGATCATTTATAATAGAAATAGGTCCCTCCTCGATCTAGATTTGCCCATCTTCCAGTCCAACCTTTCCAAGCTGGTGAGCTATGATATTACCTTCTCTATGAATTAATTGTATCTTTCAGCAAGGCCAACTCTTCATGATCAAGCATCTTATATCTAAAAGGAAAATTTAGTAGGGCAATTTATCGTTTTCTCTTAGGAGTTTCGTCTCTATCGTTTCTCTCCATAGGTCAACCAACTATCAAAGCGTCCTCGCCTAGGGGAGGGTTGGAGCTTCATCTCCTCCCTCCCTCAGCCTGTCCAGCCGTTGTATATATGGTTTTTTTTCCAATTCTTGTTAATTTTCTGGTGATAGTACCTATATGTTCCAATCTACTGTTCTTCGACCGTCTTCAACAGCCATGCGCCCCTCCATTGAACTCTCCAGCCACCGATCTGCCGGTCAATGGCAGAAAACTTTCAATCCGTGTGACACGTGTAGCTCACGCGCGACCTACAGTGCGTGTGAGGCCTTACTCGCCTCCACGCTTTTGGGTGTTTCCAGGTGTCACGCGCGGCGCCTCCGGGACCAAGGATTTCAGATCTTTCAAATTCATGTGCTCTTTTGTTCTTTAGTGTAGCGCGTGTCTCTCACGTGCCACAATTATCAGCGGTGGTCCTTTGCCGGTGTATCGGGTCATCTTTGGGATATTATTCTCTTATGTTCCTGCTTTTCTTAACCAGTAATCAAGACAACGTGTTCGTAATAGTCTCCTACAGTTGGACTAGATTAGCAAAATGCAGCGCACCTTTCTCAACTATGACTTTTAGTCATAGGATTATAATTTGTTTATTAGACTATGTTATAACCGCTTTTATGCGGCATTCCCGTGTGGAATTGGGTTGGAGCCAATTTTTTGGTGAGATAACCCGTTTTGTTGTTTTTTTTTTAGCACTACTTTTGTTTGTTTTGAGAAGATTGTTGGGGACTCTTACCCCACTGAATCTTATGTCATCGTAACCATATAGTTTATCTATGCAATAGTTTGTTTACTTGGAAAAAAAAAAAAAAGCATCTTATATATAGTGGTATAAAAAAACAAAAAAATTGGTTGAATTAGATCGGACTGGACGAAACGGTAAGTTTAGTCTAGTTTTTAAACGGTTCGGTGTGGTACCAGTTCTAAACTGGTGTGCGCGATACCAATTTTTATATTTAAAAAATCAGTTTAAATCAAATAGGACTGATATATATATATATTTATAATTTTTTATAGTATATTATATATATATATATTATATACTAAATTATTAATTAATATAACATAAAATTCTAATCTTATTATTCTTTTTTATTTATTTATTATTCAAGTCTATTAATCTTATAACATAAAATTAATATATATATATATATATATATATATTAATATAACATGTGACATAACATAAAAATAATATTATAATTTTTAATAAAAAATTAATATAACTTAAAATCTTAATCTTAAACATAAACATTAATATTAAATTATTAATATGAACTTACTTTTAATATATATATATATATATCAAGAACGAATATATTTTTGGCATGATAAATTATAATATATATTCTTTTTATAAATAGATTTTTACACGTTTAATCATATATACTCATATAAAAAATCTAGAATTTATATAGACTATAATTAAATTCAATATTATACTAGTATACATTAATTATAATAAAATAATATATTTATACTATAATAGAAATAGACTAATAGTTTAGTGTATGTAAACATATTATTACTAATATAGATCATCCGTAAACTTGAAAAAATCGGATCGGTTTCGGTAGCAAATCGATCTAGTATTGGTTTTTAAAATTTTAAAACTAGTATATACCGATTCGGTTATAAAAAAATATATATATATAAAATCAAACCGAATCAGACCGATTACACCCCTACTTATATAAAAAATTATTTGGCCATAACTTGTCCAATTTTCTGCATCATTATTAATGTCCTTGCTTATGATTTGGGCATCCCCTTCAAAGATGGAATTTGAAAACTCCCCGTATCCAAGCAAACTTCCAAGGCCCTCCACAATGCGGTTATACGTTTATCAATAACTGGATGAGTAATATGTCTTCTATGTGCACAAACTGGAAGCAATAATTCACCTTCTGAATCTCGAATTTTCACTCATATACCCATAATTTTTGTGAACCTATCAATTGCGGCATCCCACTTTAACAAAATTAGTATCAGGTTTTCTCCATCTTAAAAATCTTACGTATGTTCCACTTGTTTATGCTCTTTCTTGAATATTTGCTGTGCATCATGATATTCTTCTAGATCAGCCTGTCATGCTGCTTACTTTTTAAAAAGATTTTTTCTTATAAGCAGAATATTATTTCCTGCTTTCCAAAGAAAATTCTTCCCCACCCCTAGAACTTTCAATGCTCATAATGTCTTTCACTCTTCATCTTCTTGAAATTTCTCCTTTTAAAGTTGTAGCACTACTATTCGTATTTGGCAACCAAGTCAATCACGCACTTGGAAAATAAAAGGTCACGCTTTCATACTTTTAAGGCACCATTTGAAATTAGATTTAATTGATATTAATTTAATTTAATTTAATTTTAAATTAAATCTAGCATTTAAATATTTAACTCTTAAATTATGAAATTTATTTTAATTTAAAATTTCTTTAAATGTGAAATTTATAATTTTTTAACTCAATATCTTATTACACGTGAGACTAATAATATTTTTAAAATTTTTATAAATATATTTAAACTTATCTTAATATTTAAATATATTTAAATTATTATTAAGTAACGTTATGAAACTTATTTCATTATCTCAATTTATTATAATTTATAAAAACTTAACTCATCTAACTAAACTCAACGTTCAAACGGGACCATCTATGTGCGGAAGTTTTTGACTTAAAAGACAGAGATGCGCCGAATGATTCATGACGGTCTGATTGACTTTTATCGTAACGGCTGACATCACGTCCATCATGTGTGGTACAAGTACAATAGAAAGGACTTAAAAGGAGCGTGTCAAACTCTTAGATCCATGATTTCTTTTTCCTTTCTCTCCTTTTTTTTTTTTTTTTTTAATTTTAATTTATGCATTACAATTTAGAAGCCTATAATAATTAATATGTCAAACGTTTCATCCAATTCTTATATTCTCGAATCAATTCGTGGAATAATAAAGGATTTGAGCTAAGTCGGTACGTAATACACGATTTATCCGAGTGTTGTATTTCATGCTTCTTTTCTGTTTCCCTTGGCTGCAGATACACTTTGTCAGAACGGGTACGGATGTCACGTTGAGGTTGGACCATGAGGAAAAACTTTCTGGTAAAATCTCTGTCATTTTCAAGTAAATTTTATGGGAACGTTAAAATGGAGAAATGATGCCTCTGTTCCACCCACTCTTCAAGTTTTATCGTCCTCTTTACATCCTCCCTCTCTCTCTCTCTCTCTCTCTCTCTCTCTCTCTAACTATATAGCTAAGTGTACAGAAACGCAGAAAGGGACACGAATACCGTCAAAGCTTTCATCCGTGAGTATGGCAGGAAAGCTTATGAAAGCGGTTCAATACTTTGGCTATGGGGGAGGAGCTGCTGCTTTGAAGGTTATTTTCATACTTATATTCGTCTTTGTTTCTCTATGTTACCTGCTGTCTGGATTGAAGGCCCATTTCTATCCAATTCTATGGTTTTTTTGTTTTCGTTCCAAATCCCTTTCGCTCATGTGCTACAGTAAGAGCTTGAGATCAAAATATTTTGGCGATGAATTAGGAAGTTTTTGTTTTCTCTTCAACATATTAGTAATTAAGTGAAACTACAATTCTTGTTTTTACAAATAATTTGGGTTGTTTGGTTATTGCAGTGATGGAGCTTCTATACCTACCATCTTGTATGTTTAAAACAAAAGGAAATAATATTGTGATAAGTGTTAGGAACGATAAAAGAGAAGTAAGATAAAAGTGGAATCAATCACATACTACATACTACACGAGATTTATGTAGTTCGGCGATATGCTTATATTCATGGAGCCGTAGATGATTTTATTCAAATGATAATCAAAAAGACACAATGCGGCAGCCTTACAAGAATTTAATACAATATATAGGAAATCTTAATTACAGGTTGCATAGAATTAAGAGCAGAAAAAGGGGACAAAATTTATTGCCCAATAATGAGAGGCCTTCGTTTTTTCTTTTCCAAAATTATGTATCTAATCTGTATTGATTTTGTTGGTTTCTGTAAAAAGTTAATATAATTATAGAATTCACCATAAATAGTTTTAGGATGTCTCCCAGATAAATCCTCTCCATTCGAGATATGATAAAACTTGTTACTTTCTGAACTGTCCACATAAAACTT
The DNA here is from genome assembly GCF_018687715.1 of Carya illinoinensis. Lineage (NCBI taxonomy): Eukaryota > Viridiplantae > Streptophyta > Magnoliopsida > Fagales > Juglandaceae > Carya > Carya illinoinensis. Next base: position 5,605,472 of record NC_056765.1, read on the forward strand.
GTTTGAGGTACAGCTTTCTAGAATTGCAATACTCTTCATGAAAATGGTTGAAGCGGCTTTGATAATCGAGATTGTGATGGTAGATACATTGGTGAAAGGCAAAACAATCTTCTTTTGGAGAGAAAAACACAGAAAACTGAGTTCCCATGATACAATTTATCTTTCTTGCAGCTTTGTTCTTCTTTTCCTTTTCCTTTTCCTTCATGCTTTCTAATGTTTCATTTCTCACATTGTTTAGACTACTAATCTGAATCGCCTATGCGTTTTGGGTTGCTAACATTGTTTTGCATTTGCTTCTTGCTTTACAAAGCTATCATGTCAAAAGTCATTGACATTATAATAGAAACTCTGTATCTGCCTAACAAATTAATATAAAGAAACATAATTTTCATTTTTGTTGTAGCATGTTGAGGTTCCAGTTCCCACTCCAGGAAAGGATGAGCTCTTGCTAAAACTGGAAGCAACTAGTCTAAATGCAGTGGATTGGAAAATTCAGAAAGGCAAAATACGGCCTTTCTTACCTCGCAAGTTCCCTTACATACCTGGTAATTCTTCACTGTTCTTTGCTTCTATTAACAAAACTTTATGTGATGCCTTATTTCACCTAGGGAACGAATTTTAATATATATATACATTTAATATGACTACATCAGCGTGCAAATAGTTCAATGATACCATTGAATTGAATTTTTTGTGAATGGTTGTATGTTGCAAACTTTAAACTCTTGGGAAGTTTCACTTTTCCCTCTCTTGCTGATCATATTTTTTGTCAGAAAAGCTATGGATGTGGCAGGAGAGGTCGTAGAGGTTGGAGCAGAGGTCAAAACTTTCAAAGCTGGGGACAAAGTCGTAGCTACACTTTCCTTTTCAGTGAGTATTAATTCTTATTCCTTTAGTTTTATACTTTCCTGCTATTAACTTGGATATTCCTCATGCTCTCTGTTTCTATGATTGGTGACAACCAACAATTTTGAGGCTGGCAACGGAGTTATTTTTTCTTCCTCTTCTCCAAATTCTGTGGAAATCAGATGTACTTAATAGCTTCTCCCGCCCCCTCCCCTCCCCAGAAGTTTAGATAACTCTAACAGAATCAAGCCCTTTGTGATATTTAGAAATTCCTTCCATCCTGTTTATTTTGTTTGATGATTGTAGAGCATTTCCCACGTGGTACTACATGACTTTGACATGGTACATGGGAACATAACAATAATGATGTGGTGGCATGACAAATTAAGTGTTGGATATGCATACTGCTGGAAAAAACAGCAATTTTTATCAATGGTGCTAATATGGGATACCCCAGGTGTGAGTTATTAAATTAGTGTACGAGAATGAAACTCAGACCACATTTAGAAACAAGTGATCCTTGATTAGTTCAATAGGGTAAGTAGCACATTCTGGTGAATCTGGTTTGTAACGTAAGTTGGCCCAGGCATTCCTCGAATATATCCATTTTAGAAATTACTACTGAGCTTAGGATACATATAGTGCTTATCCAGCACTTTCCAAGCTCCGCGCTATCATTGTCCTTATTTTATATTCTATCCTTGCTTTAGATATGGTGTGGCATGATTTTTTGATGAGGTAGGACAATTGTATGTAGCAACTCCAGATCCATTCCAGCTGTGATAACACTCAGAATTGAGTTATTTCTAAAACCCTCATCCATTTTGTCTGTTGTTGTGTTATATATCTCGACAGTACGGAGGTGGACTAGCTGAGTTTGCTGTGGCTAAGGAGAGGCTGACAGTTTCTAGACCCCCTGAAGTTTCAGCAGCTGATGCTGCTGGCTTACCTATAGCTGGTATAACAGCTCTCCAGGCCCTCACCCAATCTGCTGGGATCAAGCTTGACAGAAGTGGCCAGCAGGTAAGCATTCTAGTCACTGCCGCCTCAAGTGGTGTGGGTCACTATGCGGTTCAGCTGGCAAAGCTTGGAAACACACATGTAACTGCCACTTGTGGGGCCCGCAACCTTGACTTTGTCAAGCATTTAGGGGCTGATGAGGTTCTCGACTACAAGACCCCTGATGGGGCAGCTCTGAAGAGCCCATCTGGTCGAAAGTACGATTTTGTGATCCACTGTGCAACAGGCATTCCTTGGTCCACTTTTGAACCCAATCTGAGTCCAAATGGAAAGGTCTTTGATTTAACTCCCAGCTCAAGTGGTCTACTGACTTTTGTTCTAAAGAAAGTCACCTTCTCCAAGAAGCAGCTTTTGCCGGTATTTGCAACTCTCAATGCTGAGAGCCTGGATGATCTTGTTAAGTTAGTGAAGGAAGGTAAACTTAAGACTGTAATTGACTCAAGGCATTCCCTGAGCAAGGCTGAAGATGCGTGGGCTAAGTGCGTTGAGGGCCATGCTACTGGGAAGATCATTGTGGAGCCTTGAGAGTGGATATAATATCCTGAGAGTTGTTAGATCTTATATGTACTTGATAGGGTTGTGTATCGGTAAATAAAACCATGTATATGTAGTTGAATGGGGTGTTTGGCCTGATATTGTCAAACATAAATGTAATGCAGATTGCTTAGTGTTTGCAGCTGTAATCTGTAGGCTTTGAAGAAGCCTTTTGTTTAAAACAAGAACCGAGTAGGAAGGTTTGCCGGCCAAGTCATAGTACTTGCACTCATATCATCAAAGCCATTGTTTGTAACTTTATAATTAGATTTTGTTGAAGTTTTCATAAAGATAGGAGGAAACATGTTCTTAATACAAATATGGTTTGTTTGAATCTTTATGAATATTGTACTTTGATATATTTGTGTATAATTTGTTTGCATTTATTTACATAAGCTTAAAGATTGTTCATCAAAATTTTGATATAAATAATATATTTTGTTATAATCAAATAGTTCGTGAACACATTTGAACTTCTTTGAATAAGGTTTGGCAACTTATAATTCAGTCAAACTCGACTTGATTACACCCCCGACCCAAACATGTCTCTAATATAATAAACAATCTTCTCATTTGATTACAACAAGATCAGCAATATCGAGTCCATTATATTTACTTTAATAGATCTGGAATACTCCATTACTATTCATTATTTTATCATTACTTTTCATTACTTTTTCATTACTATTCATAAAATATCTGAGATCACCAGTACCCAAACGTAACCTAAGGCTCGACCACTATTCCAGAAGCTCTTTCTCTCCCTTTTTTATTCGGAGGAACTCCTCAGATTTTGATTACATTTGGAAACATGTATTTCCCTATCGCCCAACACATTTGGAAAAGTACTTGACGACATTCTGTAAGGTTCAATATACATGGGATATGTCTCGTATTGTTGTTTTTGTTTTTTTCAGGTCAATGAAGCATTCCACTCTAAATAGAAAACCAAAGATTAACCTGTGTGAATTCACCCAATCAGGGTCATTCAAAAATGATTGATTCTTGTTCAAAGACAAGCCTATAAATTTGATCACTACATGATATGTGTAATAAATGAGCTGCAACATGCAAGAACAACAATACAAAATAAAGTGTTCCATCCCGATGCTATTTTCTAATAAATGTACCCATTTTACCACCAAGAGGTTTGAAAATTTTGGTTGCAAAAGATATCATCCCTCACCCAGACTTTCTTGCCCAGTGCTTTGAAAATGTATTGCTTGAAATCTAGCACTTACAGTCACTTGCAAAATCTAGGAGGAAGTTACCTTTCTAGAGCAATTTAAGTGGTTTAAATTTATTTCATCGTAAATCATAAATCATTAGTCCTCCAAAAACTAGACTAGCACAAATCAGTAGTAATATCTTAATCATTCACTGTAAAAAAAAATTAGAGAAGGATATGGAAAAACAATAGTAATATCTTAATCATTCACTGTAAAAAATACTTCTATAATAAGCACTTTGGCTTTTTGCCATCCTCGCTCTCCGGCTGTGTTCCATCTAGTCCAAGATGCGTGTTCTTTCCCTTTCTCTATCTAGACAATTGCAATAATGCTCAATCTGTTCTACCTAATTTTAGTTATTTTTCTTTCTAAATTCTTGAGTAGTAGTCCTTGGTAGTTGTTAGAAAGTCATGGCTACTCCACAAAGTATGCCTTTGAATATGAAGATATAAAGAGATGGCTCGAATGTCATCTTTGTCCTATGAAAAGAAACTTTAGATTGCGGGGGCATTGGCATAGAGCGTTGCAAGGCGTTTGTAGGGCAGCCAAGTTTTCAGCAATGTGAGATGGCCGGAGATTCTACACTCTATTTTCCATTCATTTGTTACTAGTTCATCCAGTTTGCCTCATGTTGAAAAAATAACAGGACATCTCCTGTTATGAAATCCAATGGCTACTCTATTATGTGCCCAACATATTTCATCAACTATAATTTTTAAAAAATATATAGAAATTTCAAGTCTTTAAGAAAAACTATAATTTTTCAACAAAATATAAAAAATGAAATCATTTATTTATCCATTAAACATGCTTTTAATTAAAAAAAAAATTGTCTATTTATCCATTAAACATAGTATCAAAGATATTTATATTTTTTGGTTTTTAATATTTATATACAAGCACGTAGATAACGCAACAATTGTAAGGACATTTCGTTGGACATTCCCATTAAAGACCCATTTTACAGTTTATGCTTTATGTTATTTCCCTACTCAGGTTGTAGAGGGCAGGCCTGGAATGCGTGTATTCCAGAAGCTCTAGCAGAGGGTCCTGCGTGCTGTTATCAGTGACTTATATTCCAGAAGCTCTATCTCCCCCTCTTTTATTCAAAAGAACTCCTCAGATTTTGATTTCATTTAGAAACAAGAATTTCCCTATTGCCCAACAACATTTGGAAAAGTACTTGACGACATTCTGTAAGGTTCAATATATGAGGGATATATCTCGTATTGTTGTTTTTGTTTGTTTAAGGTCAATGAAGCATCCCACTCTAAATAGAAAATTAACCAAAGAATTACCTGTGTGAATTCACCCAATCTGAGTCATTGAAAAATGACTGAATCTTGTTCAAAGTCAAGCCTAGAAATTTGATCACTACAAATGTGTAATAAATGAGCTGCAACATGCAAGAAAATTAATGCTCTAACCAGGAACATAGCTACACAACTTAGAAAATTATTGCTGAGATTAATTTGCTTCATCTTCATGATATTGGTGAACGCTTTCGCACAATATGTTCGATCCTGGTGATTAATGGAGAGGAAATGATAATTTGATGAACACAGATAACTAACCTCATTGGTAGTTTTAGAAACTAGCAATATGTTCAAAAAACTAATTCATCCAAGAAAAAAGATGGAAAGAAAGAAACAAAAATGCAGAGTTCAACGAAGCTCAGATTGCATATATACTAATGTCAAGACAAGGTAAAACACTCATTGAAAATAGATGTTTTGGGAAAGCATGGTTCGTATCTCTATCTAGCATTGATAGAGTTGGGAAGAAAGACGTGGAGTGAGCAGAACTTCTAGGGGAACTGCCCTCGGCATGGTAATGCCTAATCCTTCAGTCATGTCCACTGGCATGCTTTGTGGTGTTGTTAACTTGAATCCCTGAAGCAAATGGGCTAATGTTAGATGCGATACTTACAGAGCAAATGTGTAACCTGGGCAAGATCGTCTTCCTGACCCAAATGGTGTGAACTCAAAATGTTGACCAGAAGCATCCATATTTGCATGGTTTGAAAGAAACCTTTATGGCAAAAACTCTTCAGGGTCCTCCCAAACTCTTGGGTCTCGATACAACTTCCACACATTGACAGTCAAACGAGTTCCTTTCTGGATGTAATAACCACAAACATGACAATCTTCCATTGCCTCTCATGAAACTGAGAGGTTCGGGGAACTGGTGGGTATAGGCACAAGGATTCTTTGGTAATGGCCTGGAGGTAAACTAGATCTTTAATATCAGACTCTTCCACCCATCTATATCTTTCCCAACTTTGAGATCCAGTTCTTCTTGGGCTCGCTTCAAAGCATGGATGTTGTTCAATAGTAAGGATATGAGCCATTGTCAAGTTAATGGATGTAGTGTCAGACCCAGCTAAAATAAGATTCTACAACATTAATTGGGACATGATTAGAAGAAGAATTTGGCTATAGAGAACAACACAGAAAATAAAAGAATCTGATATTTGTCAAAAGTACTGTCAAAGCAAGAAATAAGAGGATTAAGCAAAAATGTTACTAGCTACATGCCTAAACATAACAATGTTGTCGCCTTGATAATGGTTTCAAGCGTATGACCAAACATGGAGTACTTCATGTACTCAGTTGCAAATAGCATGACATCGATGAAGTCCAGCTTGTCGCTTGGCTTACTGTCTTAATTGCCTCCTCATGGTATGTTCTTCAATTCAACCCAAGTTCCAAGTAGAGAGTTTTAGTTCCCTTGCAATACACTTAATAGATTTCACTCAGCCTTGCAAATCAACCCATCCCAGAAATGGAATCAGATTTGAAATGACAGGAACCCCAGATACATAGTACATACATGAACTCCTTGATAATTTTCCCCATATGCCGTGCCTCTGCATCATTTCCACCATTGGAGTTGACAAAATATCTCTTTCACGCAATAACTTAAGTGATTATAGTGGCGGATGAATTTTTGATAGTATCACGCCAACTCGAGACCTGTGTTGGCACTTCCGAATTTTTCCTTGCTATTTGTGGTGGAATGTGACACTTTCGGGGTTGGTTTGGGGGTAGTGCTCATGCAAGAAGTTAAACCCGTGGCCTATTTTAGCAAGTCTTTTCAAGGAAAGAATTTGAGCAAGTCAACTTATGAGAACGAAGTCATGGCATTGGTGGCAACAATCCAAAAATGGAGGCCATACTTACTAGGCACTAAATTCATTGTTTGAACTGATCACAAAAGTTTGAGGTACTTGTGGGATCAAACTATTGCCACGGAAGCTCAGCAAAAATGGCTTGTGAAATTAATAGGGTATGATTTTGTCATTGAATATAAAAGAGAAAAGGAGAACTCGGCTGCAGGCAGCTTGTCGAGAAGCAGTGAGCAAGAACCTTTGAGTTCAAGAGGTACAAATGCCTGCACTCAGTAGCCCACTTCCCAGTTGGATGGACATGATAAGGGAGGAAAGAGTGGATCATCCCGAGTTAAAGAAGCTGGCGGAAAATATCCAAACAGGGGAGGCCGTGGGACCATGGAGTTATAAGTCTAGAATAATCTTCTTCAAGGACCAAATTTATTTGCAAGCCAACTCTCCTCTCATTCATCTGATTCTCAATGAGTACCATGCAAGTACCCATGAAGGATTTCACAAGATGTGGCAACAACTAAAAGCGATATTTTATTAGGCTGGAGTGAGGAATCAAGTTAAAAAATTTATTCAGGAATATGACGTGTGTCAATGACATAAAAGCGAGCATACCAAGCCAGTGGGATTTCTCCATCTATTGCCAATACTGACGGTTGTGTGGTTAGATATATCAATGGATTTTACAACAGGGCTTCCCCACTCTCATGGAAAAAATGTCATCTTTCTGGTGGTTGACTGATTGTCGAAGCTTGCACATTGTATACCACTCAAGTATCCATTTTCAGTAGCAATGGTGGCCCATATATATATTTTTTTTTTTTGAGAATGTGTTTAAATTATATGGATTTCCGGCATCCATTGTGTGTGATCGTGATCCTACTAGCAGATTTTGGCTTGAGTTGTTTCAATTGCAAGAAATCAAATTTAATTTTAGTTCCTCTTATCATCCACAAATGGATGAACAAACTTAAGTGGTTAATCAGATGTTGGAAATGTATTTGAGGTGTTTCACTAGTGAGTTACCAATGGCCTGGGTTAAGTGGCTGCCTTGGGGAGTATGTCTATAACACCAGCGCACATTTAAGAACGGGAAGAACTCCATATGCGGTGATCTATGGTCGGAAACCTCCAACACTCCTCTCCAATGTACATGGTATAGCAATGGTGGAATCAGTGGATCAAACACTTGAACAAAAAGGCCGGCTATTAAAGAAGTTCGCCTCAAGCTCCACCAAGCTCAGAATAGAATGAAAATTTAGTATGATAAGGGACATCAAGAGAGGAGTTTCCACCCAGGGGAGTTTCTAGCCAGGGGATTACGTCTATGTGCGCCTATAGCCTTACAAGCAATACACAGTAGAAAGAAAGACCAATATGAAGTTGTCGGCTAAGTACTATGGGCCATTCAAAATTATTGATGGTGTGGGTCAGGTAGCATATCGGCTTGAACTTCCTCAAGGTGCACAGGTTCATTCAGTATTTCACGTATCTCTCTTGAAATTAAAACTTGGGCAAAACACAAAAATGACTACCAAGTTATCAGAAATTTCACTCAATGCACCATCAATCACTCTCAAGGCCATTTTATCCTATCGTGGCCATGGAAGGAAAGGCTGAGGTTTTAGTCCATTGGAATGATAGCAATCCAACTAAAGTAATTTGGGAGAATCAGGTGATGATCAAGGCTCAAATTTTGAAATTTTTCCTTGAAGACAAGGAACGTTTTGAAGAGGGAAGAAATGTTAAAGTTTAGCGTCAACGTGGTCAATATGGCAACTGTGATGACTCCAACTCCTACATATGGATACGTGAAAATCGAGGTGTCGGAAATGATGACAACACGGGTCACAAATCCTATCGCTAAGTGCCAAGTGTGTGTGTAAGCGAAAGTGTACAATAAAAAATAACGCAGCGGAATAATAAAGACAATCGACTAGTACTAGAATTTGTTTAAATACAAACTCGCTTCAAAACAAGCGTATTAAAAATATTACAAATAACCAGTAAAAATATAAAAGTTGATATGAAATAAAAATTTAATAAAATATTATTAGAATATTATTTTTTAATATTTTTATTATTTTGAGATTTGAAAAAACTGAATTGTTTTTATATTTTGTGTGAAAATTTAAAAAAAAAAATTGTATTGATTAGATTAGATGAATTGGGATCCCTTTTGTATCCAAACCAAGTTCTTTTTTTTTTTTTTTCTTTCTTTTTGAAGTAATAAGATTTCATTTCATCAAAATCAATCAGTACAATATTTTTCCTTCAATACATTATTGATAATAGAAAAAGGTCCCTCCACGATCCAGATTTGATCATCTTCCACTATATATAAGTCCAATCTTTCCAAACTAATGAGCTATGGTATTACCTTCTCTATGAATGAATTATATCTTCTAGCACTTCATCAAACATCTTATTTCAGAATTATTTGGCCATAACTTGTCTAGTTTTTTTTTTGCATCATTATTATTAATGTCCTCGATTATGCAAGTTTGGACATCCCCTTCAAAGATGGCATTTGAAAACCCCATATCCAAGCAAACCTCCATAGCTCTCCACAATGCAGGACATTAATCAATAACTAAATGAGTATGTATTCTATGTGCACAAAGTGAAAGTAGTAATTCACTTTCTGAATCTCAAATTATCACTCTTATACCCATCTATTTTGTGGACCTATCTATTGATAGCTATGTATATTTCCATTTGTATATTTTCATATATTTAGCCTTCAGGAAATCAGCACCAATTAGCTTCTTTACCATATGTGATTATTTCCATTTTAGTTCATTGTAAACGTCTATTTATTTGTAAATCACTACCTAGCAATACAAGATATTATACTCAAACCATTCTCTTCTCTTTAGTTTTAACATGGTATCAGCCTAATCGATCCTTACCCCATAGCTATATGGCCACCGATCCCCCCCTCCCATTCTCTTTTCCTACCTTCTTCACCCATCAAATTCTCCTAGCCTCACCCTCGTCAATGGTCTCCTCACTAGTGAAAATTTTCCCAAATGGTAGAAAGCTATGACACAGGCACTCAATGCAAAAAATAAATTAAGCTTTGTTGATGGCACTCTCACCCCTCATAACCCCTCTTCAGCCGCATATCCTCAATGGAACCAAACAAAAGACATGGTTCTTACTTGGCTCCTTAATTCCATCAATCCATCCATTACTAATTCTCTTGAATACCCTACTGATCTCATGCTATATAGGTTGATTTATCTTCCCGTTTCTGTCATGGCAGCAACACTCAAATTTATCAACTCAAACGAACCCTCTCTTCCCTGCAACAAACAACCAACTCTGTCCATGAATATTATAATCAAATTAAACAGCTTTGGGATGAACTTGGTCATCTCCAGCGTAGTACCGACCTTAAAGACCTATAAAAACAGGTTGAAGATGAGCAAGTTTTTCAATTTCTCCTTGGCCTGAATGATTGTTTCGCCTCTCTTCGAACTCAAATCTTGGCCATGGATCCTCTTTTCCTCCATCAGCAAAGTATTCTCAATTCTTTTCTAAGAGAAACAACAACGGCTGCTTCACCTTCACATTCACACCACTCCATCTGAAAGTTTGGCTCTGGCCATTTGTCCCTCTGGTAGACCCAAATCCACCTTCAAATACACCGTATGCGGCAAGGATGGTCATACACGTGACCGGTGTTGGAAAATCGTGGGCTACCCACCAGGTCGTGAGCCACGTCCCAAGCCACAGACCTCTATCCTTGGTCAAGCTCCATCGTTGGCCCACCAGATTCCCACCACCAACTCGGCGTCGAGCCCTGTCCCTGGTCTCTCACCGGATCTCTATCAGAAACTCATCTCCTTGCTAGTGCCGATGACCCCATCTCCTTCCTCCTCCACTGCTCATTTTGTTGGTAACAGTTTCTCTACTCCTTCCTCTGTTTTTCCATTTAATCGAGATCATCATTGGGTGGTAGATAGTGGTGCAAGCCATCATATTTGTAATCAGAAATCCTGTTTCCGTGATTTACAAAGACTGGCAACCAGTCACTTCGTACGGCTTCCCAATGGACATGAAGTCCTAGCCGAAGGCATCGGGACATGCATTCTTTCTCCCCTTCTCACTCTCTCAAATGTCTATTATATCCCTACTTTTTCTTTTAATCTCTTATCTATTTCCCAACTTATCCTCCATAATTCTTGCGTTATTTTATTTTCTTCTAACACTTATATTTTTAGGACCCACAATTGATGAGGCCGATTGGAACGGGTGATCTTTGCAATGGACTCTATGTATATTGTCCTGAACCTCCTCTTGCATTCGTTGCCCCCACTACTGATAATAAGCTCATATGGCATCAACGTCTAGGTCATCCTTCTAGTTTTATTATTCCCAATTTTTTTAATTCTCTTTGTATTCTTTCTGATTGCGACATTTGTGCTCGTTCTAAGCACGCTAGATTGCATTTTTCTAATTCTTCTAATAAAAGTATTTTTCCTTTTAATCGTATTTACTGTGATATTTGGGGTAGCTATCATACTTCTTCTTTATGTGGGCTCATTATTTTCTCACTATTGTTGATAATTTTTCTCGCACTACTTGGATATATCTCATGCATTTTAAATCTGAAGCCTATACTCATTTAACATATTTTTTTGCTCTTGTTCAAAATCAATTTAACACCACCATTAAAATCATTCGAATTGAGAATGGACAAGAATTTTTATCTCATCAATTCAAAATTATTTCAAGGATCACGGCATCATTCATGAACGTACCTGTGTTGAAACTCCTCAACAAAATGGTGTTGTAAAGCGTAAACATTGGCACCTTCTAAATATTGCTCGAAGCCTTCGCTTTCAAGCCTACCTACCCTTAAAATTTTGGAGTGATTGCATTCTCACTGCTGCTTATCTCATCAATTGTACTCTTAGTCGCATTCTCCAAAATAAATCCCCTTTTGAAACTCTTTTTGACAAACCACCCAACTATGATCACCTACGCGTGTTCGGGTGTCTTTGCTATGCTTAAACTCTATCTGCGCATCGTGACAAATTTTCTCCCTATGCTACCTAATGTATATTTCTAGGCTATTCCAGTACTCATAAAGCCTACAAACTCTACAATGTTGCCACTCAGTCTATTTTTTATTCCCGTGATATCACGTTTCATGAGCAACAATTCCCCTTCCAACATATTTCTGACTCTCCTTCCCACTCCACTTCCATCATTCATCTTCCTGTTCCTGAACTTATAGTTCCCTCTCCTTCCCCCTCTGATTTCCCCATTATCCCCTCTTCTCCACCTCCATCACTTCCCTCTTCCCCCCCTCACCTGTCCCTCGTCCTCGTTACACCATTACTCGCCCCACCTATCTCCACGACTATATATGTCCTACCTTACATGCAGAGTCCACGTCATCCTCACCTGCTCCATCGGTCTCAGGTACTGCTCATCCTCTATTTTCTTTTCTTTCATATTTTCGTTTTTCTCCTTCCCATATTTCTTATTTAACTGCTCTTACCACTTGTATTGATCCCACATGTTATTCTGAGGCTATTTGTCACTCTCATTGGCGTGAGGCCATGTCTTCTGAACGTCGAGCCTTAGAAGACAATTTGACTTGGACTCTTGAGTTTTTTCCTCCTGGTAAGAAACTCATTGGCTGCAAATGGGTCTTCAAAACCAAACTCAAAGCTGATAGTTCTATTGAGCAGTACAAAACTTGTCTTGTTGCCAATGGCTATACTCAAATTGAAGGTCTTGATTATCATGAGACTTTTGCCCCTGTTGCCAAAATGACCATTGTAAGGTGCAAAAATTGGGTCATTCATCAACTCGACGTCAATAATGCCTTCTTGCATGACGATCTTGATGAAGAAGTCTACATGACCCCACCAGCCGGCTATTGCCCCAAGGGGGAGACCAGTGTCTATCGCCTCAGGAAATCCCTTTATGGCCTCAAACAAGCCTCTAGGAACTGGTTTTTTAAACTAACCAATGTGCTTCTTGATGCAAGTTTTCATCAGTCTCAGGCTGACCATTCTTTGTTTACTTTTGTCACCTGCACTAGCATCACTCTTGTTCTTGTTTGTGTTGACGATATTTTAGTCCCTGGTAATGACATCTCTTAGATTGAGTTTTTCAAATGTGTTCTCTCTACTCATTTCAAGACTAAGGATCTTGGTTCTCTGAAGCACTTTCTTGGCCTCGAAGTTGCCCGGTCTCCTAATGGCATCTTCCTTAATTAGCGCAAATATGCTCTTGACATACTTTCTGATAGTGGACAGCTTGGTGCCTCGACTGCTTCTTTTCCCATGGAACAACACTTGAAACTCAGTACTCAAGACGGTGATTTACTTCTTGACCCTTGTTCCTACCGTTGTCTCGTTGGTCGTCTTATCTACCTGACCATTACCAGACCGGACATTATTTATGCCGTCAACATTCTCAGTCAATTCATGCATGCTCCTCGAGCTCCTCACATGACTGCAGCTATTAGAGTTCTCCGCTACATCAAAGGCAGCCCCGGCCAAGGCCTCTTCTTTCCTTCTTCTACAAGCCTCCATGTCACAGCCTACACTGATTATGATTAGGCCAGTTGTCCTACCACTTGTCATTCGACTACCGGCTACTTTATTCAGATAGGTCCTAGTCTGATCTCCTGGTGTACAAAAAAACAGACTACTGTGGCACGCTCTTTCGTTGAAGCAGAGTATCGAGCTATGGCTGTCACTACCTGTGAGCTCACTTGGCTCAAATAGCTTCTCACTGATTTTGGTCTCTCTCATCCTGAACCTTTCACCTTACATTGTGATAATCAGTCTGCTCTCTATATTGCTCACAATCCTGTCTTTCATGAGCGCACCAAATACATTGAGATTGATTGTCACATTGTTCGTGATAAAATTCGTTCTGATCTCCTCAAAGCTGTTCACACCTCTTCACATGATCAAGTTGACGATATCTTCACTAAAGCTTTAGGCCAGGATCTCTTTCATCATTTTTCGTGCAAGTTGGGCATTATGGATCTCCATGCGCCAACTTGAGGGGGAGTATTGACAGCTATGTATATTTCCATATATTTAACCTGCAAGAAATCAACACCAATTAGCTCCTTTACTATATGTGATTATTTCTATTTTAGTTCATTGTAAACGTCTATTTATTTGTAAATCACTACCAAGCAATACAAGATATTCTACTCAAATCATTCTCTTCTCTTTAGTTTTAACACTATCAATTGCAGCATCCCAATTTATTTTAACAAAATTAGCGTCAAGATTTGTTCATATTAAAGATCTTATGTTTGTTTTACTTGTTTATGATCTTTCTTATGTATTTGTTGTGCATCATGATATTCTTATGGAGCTTCTCTTGCTACTTGTACCTTCTCTTGAGGGCTTGCAAACTTGAACGTTTTTCAAATACCAACAAACTTCATCTAAGCCATAGCATTCTTATTGTCATTGTAGTCCATTCTAATTCATCTTGGTGCAGTCTAGAGATCATTTTCTCCCACAATTGTAGCAAACCAGCTTCCTTTGTTGACCACTTTTGTAGAGGGCTAATATCAATAGCTAACACATCACTTACAGTTAAATAAGCCCATAAAGCATGTGTTGATCCTTAAAAAATCGTATAACATGTTGAAATGAGAGAAAAGTCATTTCCTGCCCACTATGGCGATTGGGGCCTTGATCAGTGGTGATCTGGTGCCCTTGGCAGTGGTCCAATGCGATTGTATGTGATGGTGCGTACATCCATGGCAGTGAAATAAAATTAGGTACATAGAAAGAAAAGAGAGATGGACATATTGATTTATGTAGTCCGACATAATGTCTACGTCTACTTGTGTTTGAGAATGAAAAATTCATTATAATATCCTTATTACAGTCTTTCACAACCTTTCATTCTCATTATACAATGAAGATCTTGAATATGTTTACTAGAAAAGACTCATTTGCTGGAGCTCCATTTCGATTGGTTGAAGGAGAAATTGAAGTCGTAGTTGAAGAAGACCGTTTTGAACGTGTATGGACGTCCCATTTTATTTGATACCCCTTTCCACATGCCCTGGACCCTATAGTGGTGAGGCATAGTCTGCTTTGCGTGTCTAACTATCTCTCCCTTTCCCACTTTGTCCTGACACTATCCCTTACCTCCTAATACACTCTTCTCCCTTGCCTTCATGCTTCTTCTCTTATTTCTTAATGGTGGCCTGGTGGGCTAAGCTTGGTCTTAGACATGGATACCTTACCCCCTCAAACCACGAATAAGAGTTTTCCACCTCTTGGACAAATTGGGCATAAAGGATCATCAATCACTTAATTTTTAAAAACATTCCAAAGAAAATACTTCACCACCTTTTGGAACTTTCAATACCCATAATTTTTTATCATTGTTCTTATTGCTAGTTGAAGTTTATCCTTTGAAAGTAGTGGGCACTAGTATTCCTATTTGGCATCCAAGTAAATTGCGTGGAAAATAATAGATTTCGCCGAAGGTTCCGACTGAAAAAAGAGACATGTGCCGAAGGTTTCAACGAGTCTCGTTGACTTTTTTCAGAACGGCTGACGACAGCACATTCATCATCTAAAAGATGAGATTTTGCCGAGTCTTATAGACGATGCAATCTGCAAAACATCGGAAGTGTTGCATTGCATGCTTCTGTTCTGTTTCCCTAGGCTGCAGATACACTTTGTTAGAACTCGTACGGATGTGACGTTGAGGTTTGACATGAGTAAAAATCTTCCAACTGTCATTTGCAAGTAAATTTGAAGGAAATTGACGCCTTAATTCCACCCACTCTCCAAGTTTTCTCGTCTTATTACCGCCTCTCTCTCACTCTCTCTCTAACTATATAGCTAAGTGTACAGAGACGCAGAAAGGGACACGAATACCGTCAAAGCTTTCATCCGTGCGTATGGCAGGAAAGCTTATGAAAGCGGTTCAGTACTTTGGCTATGGGGGAGGAGCTGCTGATTTGAAGGTTATTTTCATATTTATATTCGTCTTTGTTTCTCTATATTACCTGTGGTCTGGATTGAAGGACCATTTCTATCGAAATATATGTTTTTTGTTTTCGTTCCAAATCCCTTTCGCTCATGTGCTGCAGTAGGAGCTTGAGATCAAAATATTTTGGCGATGAATTAGGAAGTTTTTGTTTTCTCTTCAACATATTAGTAATTAAGTGAAACTCCAGTACTGCCTATCATCTTGTGGAAATAATGATTTCGGAAGTAAAGCAATTGGGTAGTTTGGTTATTGCAGTGATGGAGCTTCTATAACTAAATATTATCTTGTATGTTTAAAACAAAAGTAAATAATATTGTGAAAAGTGTTAGGAACGATAAGAGAAAAGTAAAATAAAAGTTGAATCAATCACACACGACACGAGATTTATGTAGATTCGACACCATGCTTACATTCACAGACCTCTAGAGGATTTCATTCAAATGATAATCAAAGATACAACGCAGCAGCCTTATAAGAGTTTAATACGATATAAAGGAAATCTTAATTACGGGTTCGATAGGATTAAGAACAGAAAAAGGGGTAAAAAGAATTTGCCCAATAATAAGGGGCCTTCATTCTTTCTTTTGCAAAATTATGTATCTAATCTGTATTGATTTTTTTGGTTTCTGTAAAACGTTAATATAATTATAGAATTCACGACAAATAGTTTTTGGATGTCTCCCAGATAAATCCTCTCCATTTGAGATATGATAAAACTTGTTACTTTCTAAACTGTCCACTTAAAACTTGTTTGAGGTACAGGTTTTCTAGAATTGCAATACTCTTCAAAATCGTTGAAGCGGCTTTGATATTCGAGATTGTGATCGTTGATACATTGGTGGAAGGAAAAAAAAAAAATCTTCTTTTAGAGAGAAAAACACAGAAAACTCAGTGCCCATGATACAATTGATCTTTCTTGCGGTTTTGTTCGTTGTTTCCTTTTCCTTCATGCTTTATAAGTTTCATTTCTCAAACTGTTTGCACTGCTAATCTGAATCGTCTATGCGTTTTGGGTTGCTAACATTGTATAATTTGGATTTTCTTTTTGCATTTGCTTCTTGCTTTACAAAGCTATAATGTCAAAAGTCATTGACATTATAGGAGAAACTCTGTATCTGCCTAACAAATTAATATAAAGAAACATAATTTTCATTTTTGTTGTAGCATGTTGAGGTTCCAGTTCCCACTCCAGGAAAGGATGAGCTCTTGCTAAAACTGGAAGCAACTAGTCTAAATGCAGCGGACTGGAAAATTCAGAAAGGCAACCTACGGCCTTTCTTACCTCGCAGGTTCCCTTACATACCTGGTAATTCTTCATTGTTCTTTGCTTCTATTAACAAAACTTTATGTGATGCCTCATTTCACCTAAGGAACGAATTTTAATATATATATATACACATTTAATATGACTACATCAATGTGCAAATAGTTCAATGACACTATTGAATTGAATGTGGATGGTTGCATGTTGCAAACTTTTCGGAAGTTTCATTTTTCCCTTCCTTGCTGATCATATTCTTTGTCAGAAAAGGTCTGGATGTGGCAGGAGAGGTCGTAGAGGTTGGAGCAGGGGTCAAAAGTTTCAAAGCTGGGGACAAAGTCATAGCTACGCTTTCCTTTTCCGTGAGTATTAATTGTTATTCCTTTAGTTTTATACTTTCCTGCTATTAACTTGGATATTTCTCATGCTCTTTGTTTGTATGATTGGTGACAGCTAAAAATTTTGAAACGAAGTTTTTTTTTTCTTCCTCTTCTCCAAAATTTGTGGAAATCAGATGTACTTAATATCTTCTCCCGCCCCTTAACTCTTAACAGAATCAAGCCCTTTGTGATATTTAGAAAATCCTTCCATCCTGTTATTTTGTTTAATGATTGTAGAGCATTTCCCGCTTTGTACTACGTGAGTTTGACATGGTACATAGGAACAAAACAATAATGATGTGGTGGCATGGCAAATTAAGTGTTGGATATGCATATTGCTGGAAAAAAACAGAAATTTTTATCAATGGTGCTAATGTGAGATACCCCAGGTGGGAGTTATTAAATTAGTGTACGAAAATGAAACTCTGACCACATTTAGAAACAAGTGATCCTTGATTAGTTCACTAGGTAAGGAGCACGTTCTAGTGACTCTGGTTTGCAATGTAAGTTGGCCTAGGCATTCCTCGAATATATCCATTTTAGAAACTACTTCTGAGCTTAGGATACATATAGTGGTTATCCATCACTTTCCAAGCCGCGCTCATCATTGTCCTTATTTGATATTCTATCCTTGCTTTAGATATGGTGTGGCATGATTTTTTGATGAGGTAGGACAATTGTATGTAGCAACTCCAGATCCATTCCAGCTGTGATAATACTCGGAATTGAGTTATTTTTAAAACCCTCATTCTTTTTGTCTTTTGTTGCGTTATATATCGACAGTATGGAGGCGGACTAGCTGAGTTTGCTCTGGCTAAGGAGAGGCTGACAGTTTCTAGGCCACCCGAAGTTTCAGCAGCTGATGGTGCTGGCTTACCTATAGCTGGTATGACAGCTCTCCAGGCCCTCACCCAATCTGCTGGGATCAAGCTTGACAGAAGGGGCCAGCAGGTAAGCATTCTAATCACTGCCGCCTCAAGTGGTGTGGGTCACTATGCGGTTCAGCTGGCAAAGCTTGGAAACACACATGTAACTGCCACTTGTGGGGCCCGCAACCTTGACTTTGTCAAGCACTTAGGGGCTGATGAGGTTCTCGACTACAAGACCCCAGATGGGGCAGCCCTGAAGAGCCCATCTGGTCGGAAGTACGATTTTGTGATCCACTGTGCAACAGGCATTCCTTGGTCAACTTTTGATCCCAATCTGAGTCCAAATGGAAAGGTCTTGAATATAGTTCCCAGCTCAAGTGGTCTACTGACTTTTGTTCTAAAGAAAGTCACCTTCTCCAAGAAGCAGCTTTTGCCGGTATTTGTAAATCTCAATGCTGAGAGCCTGGATGATCTTGTTAAGTTAGTGAAGGAAGGTAAACTTAAGACTGCAATTGACTCAAGGCATTCCCTGAGCAAGGCTGAAGATGCGTGGGCTAAGTGCGTTGAGGGCCATGCTACTGGGAAGATCATTGTGGAGCCTTGAGAGTGGATATAATATCCTGAGAGTTGTTAAATCTTATATGTACTTGATAGGGTTGTGTATCGATAAATAAAACCATGTATATGTGGTTGAATGGGGGTGTTTGGCCTGATATTGTCAAACATAAATGTAATGCAGATTGCTTAGTGTTTGCAGCTGTAATCTGTAGGCTTTGAAGAAGCCTTTTGTTTAAAACAAGAACCGAGTACGAATGTTTGGCAGCCAAGTCACAGTACTTGCACTCAATTCATCCAAGCATTTGTAACTTTATAATTAGACTTTGTAAAAGTATTCATAAAGATAGGAGGAAACATGTTCTTAATACAAATATGGATTGTTTGAAAAAGAAACGAGTTGTACATGAAAATAAGATTAAACTCGGTTACAAGCTAGTGCTTGACTCATATTCCAATAAATTAAATAAATAAGGTTTGGCAACTTGTAATTCAGTCAAACTCGACTTGATTACACCCTTGACCCAAACATGTCTCTAATATAATAAACAATCTTCTCATTTAATTGCATCAAGATTAGCAATTCCAGGTCCATTACATTTACTTTAAGGCTCAACAATAACCTTCCCAGTGGCATGGCCGTCAATACTCTTAGCCCAAGCCCTTTCGGCCTTGCCCAAGGGATATTTTGAGTCAATCACTGTCTTGAGCTTCCCTTCCTTAACCAGGTTAACGAGATAAAGGAGGTTCTCACCCTTTGGAAACAAGATCAGTGGCACCAGTTGCTTCTTGGAGAAAGTAAGTTTCTTCAGGGCAAATGTGATCAGGGAACTAGGAGCAGGAGTAATATCAATCACCTTCCCACTTGGGCTCAAATTAGGTTCAAAAGTAGACCAAGGAATGCCGGTTGCACAGTGAATAACTGCATCATATTTTCGACCAGATGGGCTCTTCAGAGCTGCCCCATCTGGGGTCTTGTAGTCAAGAACCTCATCAGCCCCTAACCTCTTGACAAGATCAATGTTGCGGGCACCACAAGTAGCTGTCACATGTGCATTTCCCAGCTTAGCCAGTTGAACCGCGTAGTGGCCCACTCCACCTGAAGCAGCAGTTATCAGAATGTTTGCCTTCTTGTCACTTCCATCAAGCTTAATACCAGCAGATTGAGTGAGAGCCTGGTGAGCTGTCAATCCTGCAACCGGGAGACCAACAACATTGACTGCTGAAACTCCAGGTGGTCTTGCAACTGTCAAGCTTTCCTTGGTCACAGCAAACTCCGCCAGTCCACCGCCATTCTGTCATTAATGCAAAAACCACTACAGACATTAGACTATTGAGACAGTAGATACTAAAAGTTTGATACAGGTCCTTTAGATAATATGTCTCATCAACCTGGTGAGTATCCAACATCTTTATCCATAAAAAAGTAATCAGCATGAAATTATGGCATTATCGAAAACTGAAATGATCATATCATTTTGTATTACCATTGCACCCAAGAAAATACATGAATTTAAAGCATGCATTGGATTAGAGTATGGTATGGACCTTGCTAGTTTAAATGGTGCCATGTCATCTGACCCACCATCACAATACATGGTCCGTGAATCCAAAAAAATGTGAGATCAGGTTATTCCTAGAGCAAAATAATAATGTTTAAACTTATATGAAAGTATACAACCATGCATGAGCTCAAGCATATGCTACCATGAAGAAACATGGGAAGTAGTAAAATACTGATGTGAATGAAAAGAGGAAACAATAGTACTCCTTACACTGAAAAGCAAGTCATCATTAATGCTGTGAGGAGTTTCATTGGATAATCTTTGACTTCTAAAGAACTTCCAAATTACTCGAATTACTGCTTCAGTGAATACATACTAATGTTCTCAAATCATTCACAAAACGCTTTAGTTCCCATAAGAATTCACCAGCTGGAATGAGCAATTGACAACCAAGTGTATGCCATTATATTGACTTATAGCGAGAATTATAACAAAACCGATGTAATGGTGTACGTTTGATATGTAAGGCCTACATATCTTTTAGATTTCTGGTGCCTTAAAAACAATCATAAGTCGCAGTCACCAGATTTCTCTTAATATGATGATAGAAATAATGGATCATTGGAATTTCATTTTTAGTCCTCTGGTTATTCTTCCCCAAGACAGAGGACCAGAAGTGTAAAAATTTTCAAATTAAGCAAACCCAGGAATAAACCAAAAGAGTAGATACAATATATTACCCTGGGGTTAGTCATAGCTACAATTTTTTCACCAACTTTGAAGTTTTTGACTCCCGGTCCAACCTCTATAACCTCGCCAGCCACATCAGAAGCTGTTCCAACAAGGAAGGAAACTATCATTGTTACATGACAACCATCAAATCATTTTTTCTGCCACAAAAGGAGTGGGGAAGAGAATGTTCCATGGAAAAAGTAAAATTCATTTACCTGGTATGTGAGGGAACTTGCTAGGAAGAAAAGGCCGCAGCATGCCTTTCTGAACTTTCCAATCAAATGGATTGAGACTAGCTGCTTCTACTCTCAACAAGACCTCATCTTTATTGGGAGTGGGAACTGGCACTTCAACGTGCTGCAAACAAGCATGAAATTAATAGAACAGTCATTTGAGGAAGCCATAGGATCCTAATAATATAATGTCAGTGGCTTAATTTTGTACAGAAAACACAGAGAAAAGACAGCTCTCAGTCATCACTATACAGCCTAAACCTAATTTAGAACTTCCAATTCAGAAAAATAAATAGCAGAATTTAATGGCTCCCTCTCTATCTCCTGTCCGAAGATTTCAGTAAATCAAACAGTTACATAATTTCCATCCGGATGGTCACATACCAACATATATGGAAGAACATCAGGAGGGTTTGGGGGGATTCTCTCTATTTATTTTTATATGAGGTGGGCAACAAGACCAACATCTAGTTTTGGTGTGATGAATGGAATGAAATCAGCCTCCGAAAGTGCCTTCTTGAAGTTGTTTAACATATCCAGCCATTTGCAATTCTCCAACGATAGTCAACAGAGGAACATTGCCTTTATTATTAGATCACTCCATGATTGGGCAGTGGACCTGTTCTGTTTATTCTACAACTTCTTGCACACTTTTTGGTTGAACGGAGGTAGTAAGAATAAAATATGGGGCTCCGGTTCAAAAGGTGGAAGTTTGAAGTTGGTACCTACAATCAGGCTTGACCGTCCCTTTTCTTGGAAAAGCCTTTGGCAAAACATGACTCCTTCACGGATGGCTTTTTTTTTTTTTTTGTATGGACAACAACTTCAGAGAAAATCTTAAACTAGGATAACATGAAGAAGAGGTGTGCCATATGGATTGGTGTTGCATGAAAACAATTGAGAAATCAACCAATCATATTCGGCTTCATTGTGCTGTGGCTGGAGCCTTGTGGGTGTTGCATGTGCAAGTCTTAGGCGTGCAAACCTTATAGAAAAAGGTTGGCCCACTATAAAAACGTAGTTTTTCCGGATGGTAGAGCCTGCTTTTTTAAAGGGCTTGTTCAAATCATTATCGTTTCGTTCTCGGATGGGCGGTGCAAGAGTTCGAAACTTTTGTGCTTAAAGCACTCGATAGCGGCTCAAATCATCCATCTTTTTTCTTCTTTCCTCTACTTTGTATATTGAGTTCTGTCATTGTTTTTCCTACGTGGGGGCTCCCTCTTGTATCCTTCTGTGTATTATAATTGCATTCTTTTACGCTTTTTAATAAAATATTGAATTACATATTGAAAAAAGTGTTTGTCTCACGGCCTATATTATTCTAAAAAATTGTATATATCCTGGAACCTGTAACCATTAAAATAGCAAAATTTCCCCACGCAATGGCAAATCCAAATGCCCTATAACTTGAAGTTTTTCCACTTCGACATAGCACAGGAATCAACATGGATAAGAAAAATTGCATGAGACTATCAAATGGGTCATTACCCCCAAACCCATTTATGAAATCTTATTCAAAACTTCGTCTTCTTTAGTACATCCTGACCCTTCCAAATCGAGAATCTTTACAGCTCCCAGAGACATTTAACAAACCAGAAGGAAATGGTAAAAGACAAGAGATTTGGGTTTCTACAAGCAGAGTTTTAAGAAAGAAAAATTACTAAGAATACCAAGAAAGTACTGGAGAGCAGAATATGGTAGAAAATGAGGAAAACGAAATAGAATAAGACCTGTAAGCCATCTGGTCCGCCACCGTAGGCATTATACTGAACTGCCTTCATGAGTTTCCCTGCCATTTTGATAGGATCAAGAGACATGTCCGCAGCTCAAAGGATTAAAGACTAAAGAGTGGGTGCGAAGTCCAGGAAAACAAGTGTGGAAATGCAAGGGAGGTGTGGCTCTATGGCAACCATTAGCGAGAGAGCGTCTGAAATTGTGCCATTTTGCCCGCCACGTATATCCCATGATATCAATATCAACCTCTTGTTTCTTTCTTCCAATGTAGGACGACGTGATTTTCCACAACAGACGTTAGTGATTTTCCGGGAAAGATCTTCATGGTTGACCGAATTTTAGATAAGTATAGTTATTTAGATAAGCAAAGTTATTTACAGTCAGTTTTCAGTGTCGTATAGTCTTTAGAAAAAAAAAAAAAAGATTTATTATTAAAAAAATTAAATTTTTATCATGTAAATTTCGTAATTATTTATTTTTAAAAAAAAAAATATAACATTTATATATTTTATAATTATAAATATTATTTTTCATTTTAAAAATCGATAAATTTTATCCATAAAAATATTTCTTTAACTGTTATGAAATGTAATATGTTAAATTTTAAAATAAATTTAATATATTATATAGAATCAAGTCAATTTATAAATTTATTTTTATAATATAATTGCTAAAGTTCTCGTCTATAAATACATGAATTATATTATTGAGATTTCGCTTTTATTACTAGTAACTTATTTAATATTATTGACGTTTTGAAAGATGTTGATATTTCTGTAACATTTATAATTGAAAAATAATTTATTTGGTTGTCTATCTTAATCTAACAGTTGTTAAATTTAAGATAGATAACGTTAGGATGCACAGTCGTTTGAATTGAAAAATACTCTCATTTCATATTATCTTATTATTATATATTATTTTTAATTTTTATATAAAATATAATAAATAATTTAACTTTTTTAAATATTAAAATAATAATAATATTAAAAAAATTATATTCTAATAATATTTTATTTAATTTTTATCTAAAATTATTTTATCTTATTTCATTATCTAAATAATGTGCACTCCAAATATGCACATTAGTGCAAATAGTTTTTTTTCTTTTTCATTTAAGCATTTTTTAAATATCTTTAATCATTAAGAAAAAATATAAATTTATTAATAATCACTTTCTTAACTATTAAGAAAAAATAAACATATATAAATGATTAGATTTGATAGACACATTTGAGAGTCATACTGACATATTTCTTCAAAATATTATTAGTATAATTTTTTTTTTTTAATTATAAGATACTTAAGAATGAGTGATTGCATATGTTTTGACTATCCAAGTATTTTTTTTTTTTCTATTTTTTATGCGTTTCGGTTTATTTTTGTTTGCATTTAAAGTTTTTACTATTATCAATTCAACTTTTAGGTTTGGATTGTGCACCATAATACATTTAAGATATTCTACATAAAGCATTACACCATATAACTCTACTTAATTAATATGTAATTTATCATTTTTGTCTTTCTATCTTAATGCTTAAATATGTATATATTTAAATAAAATAATAAAAAGTAATGCTATATATAATTATAGAATGTGCAAATACCGTACACTTCTTTAAAAAAAAGTGAGATTTATAATTAAAAATAATAATATTTTTTACGTGAGTCTCATATTTATCTACTTTTTAAAAAAGGTTGTACAACACTTATATACTCTATGACTATATCTAACATTTTTCTATATTGAATGATAAACTTATTTTTCCTACCAAATGGAATATATTAATAAAATGAGTCGTATGAGAATCATTATTATTTTTTCCTAATATCTACTTAATCAGAATACATAATAAAATAAAAAGAAATATTTTAATTATAAAATGATTTATATTATGTTGGATTGTAAAATTATTTTTATTATAAAATAAATTTAACATATCATATAAATCTAAATTATAAATTTATTTTTATATAATTTATTTATGTACGTAACACTTCTCATATTATTGTGGTAAAACTTCCCACAATGTAACTCACTATAAATATAAAAACTATTACTCATCATAAAGTAGTTTCAAAGTAATAATTTAAGTTATTAAGATATTATATTATTAAAAACCCATTAAAACAACTTTAAAGGTAAAAGAGTGATCAAACTTTACTTTCACATAATTATTAGATAATTATAAATAAAAATTTAAAAATAAGTTTATAGATTAATATTATTTAATGTGTGATTTCATGTCTACTCTATAAAAAAAATTAAGCTTTACAATTAAATATGTAACATAAAAGAATAATACTATATATAATCGTAAAATGTATAAGTACCGTGTAATGGTTTTGAAAATTAGTAGAATTTATTATTAAAAAATTAACTTTTTTATGTAAGTTTCATATTTATTTTTTTAAAATAATTATATAATAATTACGTAATTATAACTATAAATATCATTTTTTTTGACGTGATTGTATATGAGGTAGGCATGTATAATAGTAAATAATTTGAAAAATTATGTTGCTATTATTATTTTTATTCATTATAGATAATTACTTAAAAAAAAAAAAGTAATTCAAAGTTTTATGAGCACAAATTCAAAAAATAAAACTTTATCTGCACGCTGTTCCGTATTTGATTTTTATTTTTAAAATAAAAATAAACTGGTAATCAATTTCCCCTATAAATACTCACCTCGGCCGCCGAATTGTTTCTCCGTTTCCTACATTTGGGGGTGGTGTGGGGTCTTTCTACCGAGAGAACTCCATCAAGAAAGCAGAGAGAGAGAGAGAGAGAGTCGTCTCGTTCATAATCAAACCCCCAAGAATTGAAGATCTGAATTAACTTTGTACTCTGATAGGATCACACGTACAGATACACAGAGAAAGAAAGAGAGAGAGAGAGATACAGACACTTCGATTTGATTGTATCTCTCTTTTCTTTTATTTTATTTTCTTTTTCTGCTGTTTTTCCTTTCTGTCTGTGGGAATAAGATCTTCTCGTCATTCTCCTCATGCAATGTCTGCGTCCTGTCCACCACTGTCATAAAAGAAACCCTCAGATTTCCTTTCTTGTTTCTCTCCTTTTTTTCCCGGGAGTTTTTCTTCTTCTCCAACATTAAAAGCACTTAATTTTAATTCTAGAACGCCTGTTTTTAAATGATTGGTATTTCTTTTATGCGTTTGGGATATTGAAGCTAGGGTTTTCTTTTTCTTTTCTTTTCTTCCTCTTCTTTATGTAAGTGGGTATTGTGCTTGACATTTTTGGTGGTTGGACTTTCTAGGGTTTGGTTACATCTTCAGTGGGAGAAAACCTAATTCTGTTCATTCTAATAAAATACCATTAGGGCTACCGGCGGAGGATTAGAGATTGTATATACAAGGACTTTGGGGATTATATTGTACAGCTTGGTTTCAATTGTTGCTGGAAGCGGGAAGTGTGGGTTCAGTGGCTTTTATTCTGAGTTCGAACATTGAATCTGCGAGATTGGATATTGGGGATTGCCTCTGAACACGAACCAATAGATGCCTTGAGTTATATATTCTTCATGGTTTTGAGGCACTGGGAATTCATCTCTATTTCAAGGTCGTGGTTATTGTTGCATTTGTTATATATAGGTTCTTTAGTTAGGAAATGCTCCTGATACTGGTTTTTGCTGATGGGCAGGTGATTGTATTTTATTGGCCTAGTGAGAAACACAGGTCGACTGATTGGGAATTACTAAATTTGTCGACAAAGCCGATCTAGTGGACGGATCTTGATCGAATATAATCTGGCTAGAGACAGTTGAGCTGATTCAGTATTTATTACAGTGGAGTTTTGGGCTTTTGAGTCTAGCGGCTACTTTTGTCTTGGGGGTTTGATTACTTCGTAGAGTCAGAGAAGTTCTATTGTTATAGAGGGCAGAAACTGGTCTGCAACGGTGATTTTGAAGGGTCATGAAAGAGCTTTTTTGAGCTGGAAATGAGTGCAGGGTCATGTTGCATGGGCAGGGGCCTAGTTTCTGCTTCGTTCCTTTGTTTGAAAAACAGTCCTGGAAGCTAGGAGAAGCAGTTTTGCTGGCAAAAGTATACCATATTTTTGTTTCAAGGATCGCGTGCAATGTCTCGCTGCTTTCCATTTCCACCTCCAGGATATGAAAAGAGGGCTAGAATTGATGATACAGACCTACTAACGAAGGTTTATATATCATCTTTTCTATTAACTGCCGTTGTTAGCTTGAGTTAGGTTCATTCCTCCTTGGCTCTTGCTTATATGGCTTTTATGCGTTCATGTCTGTATTGAATTGTATGATGGTATCAATAAGCTTTGACACAGGGAACTTTGAATCTTCTGTTAGTATGTTTAGCGGAGGAAGTTTTAGGGGGATTATGGAAATACATAAAAAATTTCTGAAGACCAACTTGGAATCTGACTGGTTTAGGAAGAACAATCCTGCTTGGTTAATCATAAACTAAAGGGTAACTTCAAGATCTTACAAATGTATCCATCTTCTTCGGAGATATGCTACCGTTGCGACATATTTAGGACCACATTTCACCAGACAATGTTTGGATGTCCTCATGTGTTCCATATATGCTGGCAATCAGTATACATACCATTTTTTCTAACTCTTGCTTACTAATGGCTTCTCTGATGTCTATTCCTCCTTCCCGGACTGCATTATATGTTGTAACTTCGAAGTGTTTGTAGTTCTCTTCTCGATCGGAAAACAGGAAAACAAGTGTGCTGGTGCAGGACCTGTATAGTTAATATGAATAGGCATAGCCCAAGTACACAAGATGGTACACAAAAGGTAAAGCTATTTAGGAAGAATGTATAGTTAGACACAAATCCAATGCTCATGTCTAGATAGGGTGGACCAAAACATATGTTTACATTGCGATGAGTTCCCTACAGCCATGTCTGACCCCACTTGTAATATGGTTGGGAAAAGGGTTGGGTTAAAGGCCAGGAGAAACTTATAAAATTGCTTGATGATTTTCTTAAGTTTTTGTCGTCTTTACAGGGCTTGTTTAAGGAAAGGTGGACCAGATAGGAGAACTATGAATATACCTAACTTCAGCCTTCTAAGAGTCTCATTTGGTATCTATCTCACAATTATTGAGATCAGCTCTACTGGTGTCCATTTTTTGAAGGGAGAAGAATTGTAAAAGATATAATGATAAAACTTTGTAATTGTTCATTCAAGGCTTTCTTGTCAGTGAAAATCTAAACAACTTAACAAGATTCAGACTGGAGATGGACTTAAAAAGTACAGAACAGACTCAAACTTTGATACCATAATTCTTAAAATTTGCCAGAATACATAGGAAGGT
Organism: Carya illinoinensis; assembly: GCF_018687715.1. NCBI lineage: Eukaryota > Viridiplantae > Streptophyta > Magnoliopsida > Fagales > Juglandaceae > Carya > Carya illinoinensis. Next base: position 5,633,819 of record NC_056765.1, read on the forward strand.
GGAATTTCAAGATGGAACCTCATAGTTCATGCATAGACCACTGGCTTAAGGAGAAAAAAAGACCACTGAAAGTAGTACTTAAGCATATGGCATCATCTTAGAACTGAAGTTGGATGTGAAAATCATTAATATGTTCAACAAATTGTTTTTTTATTCTTCAGTTAATGTTAGGTTATTGTGAACCTACTGGATTTGATTCGAAATTTGATGGCAACGACCAGCAACGTTATATTTGCTAAATATTTTTTTTTTGTACTGAGAGCATTATGTTGTGTGTCAATATTGCCTGAAGTCTTGACATATAGATATCCCCCCCTCCCAGCCCACCACACACATGTTTATATTGAGAACTGTTTGACATCCTAACTAGGATATCTGGTTTACATCGGTAATCGGGGGAATGCCTGCGATTAATATTAATGATGATCTGCATAGCACTGGTCTCCATTGTTCACCATAGTTCTTCGTAGAGTTAAAAGCTTAGAAAATAATTTCAAGTATACTTATTATCTAGGTTGGGAGCTCAGTTGATAGCATTTCCCTACTTATCATATGTTGATCAATCGCATGATAGCACATGTTTGTGCCTGCAATGGGTTGTTCCTACAGAAAGCACCAGTTAAACCAACTTTGTCCAGCTTTTAGCCATTTCTTCTTCCTTTTCTTCAATAAAATGAAATTAAGTAGAGAAAGCAATGTGATTGGGAGCATCATGCATTTCTTTTATAGGACAAAAATGGGCGAAGACAAAGTAATGGCTGTTACTGACATTTCATGGAAAGACATCCACAGTGCAAGCTTTATTGACAAATTTCATGTCGTGCCAGAAATAGATACTTTTTCTTTGTTGATCTGCAATCAGACTCTTTTTTTTAATGCTTTAATAATTCTTATGTTTTACTTGGATGGCTCTTTATCTATCCTTGTTGGTTTTGTATAAAATTTCCTTTTTGCTCTAGCTTTGTTGGTAACTCTAACTTGTTTTTTATTTATTTTTTCACCTAATTGGATTTTTATTTCAGGAGAAGCGCAAGGAGAAAAAGCATAAAAAGGATAAGAAGGGCAGCAGAAAGAGAGAAGGTAAAGAGAAGGAGAATGAGAATAATAAGGAAAAACATAGTGACAAGAAAAACCAAAAGCAAAAGCACAAAGACAAGTACAGGGATAGAGATAAAGTGAAAAACCTGACTTCAGATGAGAAGAGTTTTGCAGGGCAACCAGAGAGCTGTAAAGGAGAGAGGCCTGTTCACAATCTGCTGAATGGTGAGATTAAACATGTGCAGGAGTTGGCCAGGAGAATCAAGGATGAAGAAAGAGCAACCGAAAATCCAATGGTTCAGAAGATTACTGTTACAGGCCAAAGGAAATCTGAATTTCCGAGCAGGGTGGTGGAGGGCAATGTTGCCCATTGGGACGAAGGAAAAGGGAAAACTAAGGAAGAGAAAGAAAATGGCAGGAAGGCCAATGGACAAAGAAACCATGTTGATACAAAAAGTTTGGAGAATGGAATTGATGAAAACTTGTCTGTTCTGCATCACCGGAAAGTTGAAGGAATTGCAAAGCTAATGGAGAAGGATGTTGAGAAGTTAAAGGATGGGAAAGAGAAGAACAAGCACAAGAAAAGTAAGGGTGATAAACCTAGGGATAAAGATCGAGAAAAGAAAAGCAAATCAAAGGATAAGAACAGGGCAAAAGAAAAGAAAAGGGAGGAGAAAGTGAAGGAGATAAGTGAACAGAGTAAACAGCTGCCTAAATTGGAAGACAGTGACTCCCTCGATACATGCAATACTAAGCCATCAGACCTTCCAGGAATGATGGGGAAGAGTTCTTTTGGTGTGGGAAATCTCGGAAAACGTAAGGAGCTTGTCAAAAATGGGCTTACACTTGGTGAGTCCTGTCCCATATCATACAATTGTCACACTGCAGGAGTTCTATTTTGTCTGGTGATTAGAACTACAAATTTGTCCCCCCAATGATGATAACAGAGGCTTTATAGTACTTACATGGTCCTGTAAACACCCATTATTTGTGGGCTACCGGCGGTATATGTTTCTAATCCTTTAAAAGAGAATCTTTTTATCTAAAACTTGGTCCCCAAGTTACTAGTGTTTGGTTTTTGAGCCACTGGTCGGATAGCATAGTCACATAATTTTTTTTCTTTTTTTCCGTCGATCTTTTCTGGGAGATAAATTCTTTTGGTTCTAGATTTTAGCTTACTCTTTTAAGTTTTTCGCAGACAATGGTATTCGGCCTCAAAAGTTGCTGAGACCCATCTGCTCCTCTCATCCTGTCCTGGAAAATGGAAGGAAGTTGGAACCATGCCAAAATACTAGTCAGGTAACATGTGAGAGGCAGGGGGGTGCCAATAATCTTCTGCTGGACATCAAGGAGCACAAGAGTAATGGTTTGGTAGAGCTGCAAAGACCTAATGCATGTTCAGTGAGGTCTTCATCCACCCTAAAAGTCTATGAGAATGGTGAAGCATCTACAAAACCACCTTTGGTCGGGACACAAAGACCAAATGCATGTTCAATAAGTTCATCTCCTCCTGTACAAGTTCATAATAATGGTGGAGCACCTACAAAATCACCACATCCGGACTCCAAGTACCTGATTCAGATACTTTCTATACCGAAAATGGAAGAGTGGTCTGATATTGGTGACCAGGAATGGCTGTTTGGCGGCAATTGTCTACAATCAGAGAAACCAAAGGCAGGCTCTCTTCAAGGCTCTCTTCAGGTCGAAGAGGCACACCATGTGTGGGCAGAAGCTTTGCAGATGGGGTCTGCTGATGTTTATGCTCTGCCATATGTCATTCCATATTAATCGATGTTAGTTGAATATGACTTGGACTTTGATCGCCCCTTAGTGAGGCTCCTACTCCAATGGGCTCTCTGCGGACGTGTTATAGCATATGGCTTCTGGTGTTCATTGGTATATATAAGCATGTTGTTGTGATATTTATTGCATCAAGTAATGGTCTCCTGATTTTTTTCAACACTAATAATTTTTGTTGTATGTTTTCAGGGCCTTTTATGGACTTGTGCTTGCTTATGAGAACTGCCTTCAGATTTCTTTTGGAAGAGACGTCACCCAGCACATTCTTTTGGAAGAGACGTCACCCAAGTGTGCTGGGTACAGGAATATGTCAATATGAAATGCTTCTATGAAAGTTTTGTTACCTTAGAGTTTGGAAATTTAATACAAATGCGAATTGCAAGGTTACCATGGCTCTCTATCTCTCTCCCTCGTATCTATCTCGGGATTTCTTTGTTATTGTAGCACTTCTCTTTAAGATATAGGTAGAAAGAAAATAGGCAATTTTGGTAATCTGAGAATTTTCTTGCAGTTATACAAACAATATTGGCAATTTAGTAAATTATCAATACACAGTAGCGGAGACAAATTACACCGAGGCAATGAAAGGGAAAAAATTAATAAAATCCATGTTACGGTGTTGCTTAATCAAACACTAGGGATTGGGCCACGAAACAGATCCATCTGAAGATGCAGCTCTAATACAGTGTAGCATGAAATTGGTTCTGTATTCTGTTTCTCTGGCGGTATGCTATACAGACTGTAACACCGCACACTTTGGAGGAGAAATATATGGAATCACTGCCATTTCATCCATGCTTCAAAATGAACTTTACATGCAATCTGAGGCAATAGTTTTTCACATCTGTGATGCGTTTGATGTCTCAATAAGTAAGCTTGGAAATAGATTTTTTCTTGTCCAATGAGTGAATAGATCCAGGGTTTATCCTGAAAAAGAGTTCTACAAAATATTGATAATGGGAATAAGGACTTGAATTGCCCTTGATAATTATCTTCTGAAGGGTCTATGCTACTAACTTTAATGTGAAAAAATACAATAAAATTAGAGTGTCAATTTTCTCAACCAACACAACTTAAGAAAGACGGTTTGTCTTCAAGTCTTTTAGAAGATCCATCACAACTTAACAGTGTCATGCTCGCACCACTGCAATTGCAAAAGCCACCCAGAAAGGCAAATTAATGACACGACCTAGAGACAAAAAAGAGGCATTTGAGAAGTTAGAATCATCATTCTTCAGTAGTCGAACTGTTAGGAATACTCTGCAAAAACATAGCCCTCGCAGCAGGATCAGTCGAAAATTGACCCAATACGGCGATTGTAGCTGTATTACTTCCAAATTTCTCAATTCCCCTAGAGATCATACAGGTATGGTTAGCCTCGACAACTACCATTACATCTCCACCAAACAGTGATGAAACAGTCTCAGCAATCTGCCTGGTGAGTCTTTCCTGTACTTGGAGCTTGAAACCATAAAAATGTACTACTGACTGTAACAGGGATTTTCCAATGCGATTGAATCCTTCAGTGCAAAAGTATCCTATATGCACAACACCATGAAAAGGAAGTAAATGATGTTCACACTGAGACCAGAATGACAAATTCAGCTCCGAATGGATCCGTTTTTCACACCGGGTGACTTCCCCATTAGTTTTTAGGAATTCTGGCCTCCCACAAACATTCAGCTTCATCTCCAACTTACTATTTTGGAAGTTCATCAGCCACTTCACAAAACGATAAGGAGTTGCTAAAAGCTCTTTCCTTGATGGATCCTCACCCAAAGACCTCAAAATTGAAGCTACTGCAGTAACCATACCTGGATTGGCTGGTCCATTGCTGGAGGAAGTTTTCTCACCTGAGGAAGATTGGGATGGGCACCAACATTGATCATTTGATTCCCTTCTATGGGCTTTCTCCACATCTATGCCTCTAAATTTCAGAAGACCCAAAAAATCACCCCAAGATTCTGCATTTTCATTTTCAAATAACCCTGAACCCGAACAGACCTGAAGCTTCACCCATCCTTGGTGATTGGAACCAAGAAAAACAGATTCCAAGTTAGGGAAATGAATGTGAAAACATTGGAGAATGACAGCAACACCTGCCGGTTTGATAGTATAATGCAAAGCTGAACAAACTTCGTCTGCTAGACGCTGTGGGTCTTGAAGTCGTTTCGCAAATACATCAGCTACTCGGGAAAACTTACTTAAGCCTACAACTCGTTGACCAGAAGGGACATAACCCACATGACACCTCACCTGGAATGGAAGCAAGCATGATTCACAGTATGAGAAGAGGTCAAGATCTCGAACAATCACAAGTCCACCCACACCTCCAGCATGACCGACTCCATTATCCAGACCAGCTTCAGGGAATAAAGCACCCTGGACAATTTCTTTCACCTTTTGTCTATAACCTTAAAAAAGTTACAAATATGTAGTATTAAGGAATAGAATTAGAAATTAATCGCTTACCCTGCAATTCATCTTAATTTTATATGAAACAGGGACAAAGCTAGTATGAATCCTGGCTGGTCCACAGCCCCCCAAAAAGCCCTTATGTTAATAGAATGAGTATCCCTTCATTGCTAGCATCAGAAAGGTGATTAAGGAGAGGTACGTCTGCTTGAGGGGAAGTCAAAATACAAGCATGTAACAATTTTTAAGTGGAAATAGCATCTACCAGATAAATAATACAAGTGGCCTAGAAATGACAATGTTATACATTTCCTGCCCAAACAATAAAGCATGAGCATTCTAGGCAGGCATGCACCAAAGAAATTATAAGCACCTTGTAGCAAGCCAGTTAATATATCAACATGATATTATTTTCCCTGCTGTTGGGAAGAAGTCGCGAAGTAAAGCTGAATAGAGGCAAGAAACAATATGAATTTTTGGGTGGGATAATGTGGTAGAATACGGTATAACTTTCTTCTTTAATAAATAATAAAATTCTTATTTAAAAATAAAGGAAACAAAATCATACACGACCCAATTAGTGGATGAGGGAACATAGAATTGACCCCATTTTGATAGAGTTGAATTGAGTCGCCTATATAACAATCTGTAAAGGACTTTTTAGTGGGGGAAAAAAATCCGTACAAGACTAAACCGAGGGCATACGGCCAAAAGGAACATAAATCAGAATGCATGCCTGTATTCGTTGAGAACGATAACAAAGCATGAAAGAGCATAGATTCCTATCACCATTTCCCAAAGTCAACATTTTTCAGTAACAAACAGACAGACAGTAATCATTTAGGTATCAACATGCAAAGTTCAAATTATTAGTGTTGAATGTTAAGATGCTAATCTTTGACAATCTATGATTATTATACACAAGCCTCCCAACTACCCTAATTCACAGAAACTGTCTCGTTTGGTTACACAGTTCAGATGGGATGAGATGATTTATTGAAAGTTGAATAAAATATTGTTATAATATAATTTTTTAATCTTAATTTTGTTTTGAAATTTAAAAAAAAAAATTAAATTGTTTATTATATTTTATATGGAGATTAGAAAAAGTTATAAAGAAACGGGGCCTAACTAAGACAAGCCTGTCTAAATCAGCCCAACAACAAAACTGACAAATAAACCTATTCATATAGTTCATTACACGGGATAATACGTCAAAATGAGAAGATCCAAGAGAGAAAAAAAAAACAGGGCAAAATAAAATTATCTTTCTACTAGAATTCATTAATTATCAGTTGTGAATATAGGCACGGTTAAAGAAGGTGAAGGCAAAAGAAAAAAAAGCACCTGTAGTTCCTTCTCGAAGGGCCTTGGCTACGCGAAGAGGGGTCTTCTTGAGACCTTCTCTATCAACATCCTCCCCTAAACCCTGCAACAAAATTTTTACAGCCTCCTTAATGGCTAGAGTCTCTGGCTCTTCTTCAAATCCCAGCTCAATACAACCCGGTTTCACTTCATTCTCAAGTTCCACATCGAAGTGTCCCTGATCCAAAGCGCCCATTGATAGACCACAAATAACACAAACCCAGACACCAAATTTCAACAAACGAACTGAAATAAATCTTCCCAACAACCAATATCCGGTAATGAAGCAGGAAGAAAATTCAAAACCGGATGCACCCAGATGAAGAACAAGAGCGAAACTAAAAAGGGTCACAAAACACCAAAACGAGATGTATAAATCAATCAAAAAATTGAATTTGGGGCACCCGGATGAAGAAGACGACCAACGGAAAGGTAGGTCACCCAGAATATAAATCAAACCCGCCAAAAAAACCAAAACCCAATAAAGAACCAATAAGAATATTCAAAATGTAAGGTACCCGTATAAAAAAACTCAAAACGTAGCAGACATCTCCTGCCGAGGAATCCTTAGAATTATGACTTGAGTTTGCTACCCGTATAAAATAATTCCAATAAATAAAGAATATCCAAAACCTAAGCTTAAGAAAGATGAGAGGGGGGATAGATGGATGGAAGTTGCAACTGGGAAGAGAAACGTAGGGTTGCCGTTGATCGTTGGAATGTATGGATTCTTAGATTTCTATCATCGAGATGCGGCCCCACCTACACCCACCAGAACGTGTGCTGTTGTTTTGTTACTTTGTACGGGAGCGCAGAATGAGGGTCGACTACGCAAAATCACTTTCGCTTTCCTTCACTTTCTTCTGGTTCCGCTCCGATCTCAGATGTGGGTTAGCGGTTTGGATTTAGACGCAGAGGAAAAAGGCAAAGTGTGGTGGGACCCAACTACCAAGAAAAGCAGTAGGGATGAGAGTAGTACCGTCCACCCAAACCCACCGCCAGGCACCAAGGGGAAGGACGATGCGGAATAAGCATTATATATTTTACTTCGTACGCATAGGCTATTGCCCGCACACCTCGCATCTAAATCGATTCGGTCCCATTATCGGAGGCTTTTTGGTCCTTGGTAGGCATAGCCAACTTGCCTTTATTGCTTGGTTTTTTATACTGTGCAAGTCTTTGCATCCTACGATTCACAGGCCAGGACAGAGGTCAAATGATAGGGTTAAACTTGTTCTAAATGGACGGGCTAAGACATACTCTAAACACATCTCATCATCTTAATATTATAATTTTTTTTAAATTTTTACATAAAATATAATAAATAGTTCAACTTTTTCAAATCTTAATTCAAAATTTAAAACAATAATAATATTATTAAATAATATTTTATTCAATTTTCTACTTTTATTTAAAACTATCTTATCCCATTACACTGTCTAAATATCTTATAATCTTTGCAGATTGCATACTTGTAAATAGAAGAATCATTTTAATAAAATTAACTCCTTTCCTTTTTTTTAATTAAAACTAAATGCACCAATCTGTCCATTTGAAACTCAAATACATCCTACAACATCCAACATTTACTTCCTATCCAACAATCTACATCACAATGCTACCATTTTCTCACTTGCTTTGAGATTACTTCCTCATATGAGTCCCACTGGCAACATGTCTTCTTGTTATCTTCCATCTGCTTAAATTTTCCTTCTGCTATTATCCTGTCTTTTTCACTTTTCACTTTCCACTCAACATTCTTGTTCAATTCCTCCTGATTTGATCCCATCTCCATGCTTGATGCCATTTCTCTGATCTACATGAGAGATTACCGCTCCACATACTAATCTGCATATATTCTTTTTTATGCTTCTTCCTGCTAAACTCTTCAGTCCCCATTTCATAACTTCCTCCCAAATCTCTTTCCTGATCATTTCTCAATAGTTTGGCTCCAGATCATCTTGATGAAACCCACTGAAATTAATAGATGTTCCCCTCATTCTATTGCTCATCTCCTTCCTAACCCAATTTCAACATCCTCTCTCCCTCGTAAAGTCTATCACAAGCCATAGACAAAAATGCATGCTTTGAGATTGCTAGTGGGAAGTCAGATAAATTTGCACCTTCCCACTTTTGTAAAACTGGTTGTAATCCTATTCCATGTTTCTGCATTAGTGTAAATTCCCCTTTTCGAAATGACCAAGTTTCACACCATCGGTAACTTTTTCTGAATTTTCACAAAATCTCCTGATCATTCATTGCTATGTACCCATACCTTTCGCACAGTGTACACCCTGGATGCCATCAATCAAGCAAGAGGTGGGTATGATTGCCATATCCTACCTCATTCTTGGTAAATCTCCTTGCAACATCACGCAATTTCAAGATTTGCCTTCAGCTCCATGCACAATTCTGTGGATTTTCCCCAAGCATTTTTTTCTTTCATTGCTCGAAACTACGGATAAGAGGGTATAAATGGTGCAGTGGCTAGAATCCCAACAAAATGAACATTGCTACAAGACATCATGACCTTACAATGCTAGGTGAATGTAATTGAAGTATGGTCTTAGAGGCATCTGTTATTGGAAAACAGCTGAAACATAGTACTAGAAGGATGCTCTCTATCTTTTTTGCAAGAAGGCAGACCCCTTCTCTCTCTAGGATTTAAACCTCTCCCTTCTCTCTAAACACCCACCATAGTTCTCGGCTAGAGGGGGTGGGAGCTTCGGCTCCCTTCCCCCTCCCTCCATCTCCCCACCTCCCTCCCCCTCCCCCCATCCTCTGGTTTATTTTTTTGTGTTTTTTTGTTTTTAGGCCAAATAAGAGAGAATCGCAGATCTGGAAGAATCCGATGACTACCAATCAACATGCGCCCCTCCATGGCGTTGCCTAGCCATCAATCTTCAAGACCACCGAATACGGCTCCAAATAGAGCGACGAATGGCCCGCACACGCAGATTGAAAGTTCCCAGAGTTCCTGCGCGTAGGTCTCACGAACTATCGGGAAGCCCTCTGCCGATGCCATGAGCGGCATTTCTGGTTCCTGTGAGTCACAGACTTTCAAGATCAGCTGTTGGTTCCCTCCCAGCGTGGCACGTGTTATGCACGCACTACAGTACCTAGTGGTTACATTGGTTTTCCGTATACAGTGTTTCCATTGTAATTTATTTTGTGTCTTGTCTTTTCTTTTCAAAAAATAAAAATCCAAAAAATAATACCCTCAAACTTTAGTCCGAATGGAGTGGTCCTCCCCTCTGCTTGGCAGTGCTTATGGTGAGGTTTGGTGTTCCATATCTCGTTTAGTCGGGTAGGAGAATTTGGTAACTCTATCATGGATAGAGTTGTGCTATGTGTTAGATTTAGATCTTTAGAGGTTAGCCGTCTGGACTAGACCATGTCAATTACAGTAATGTGTTGAGAACCTATTAATGTTTATAATTGACTTGTTGTTTAAAGTCAAAATTATATGTTCTCTTTAAAAAATGGAAAGTGATATGTTATTCAAAAAAAAAAAATAGAAGGATGCTCTCTAAAGGCACTTTGTAAAATAATTTTAATTAGTAATTAGCCTCTTTGGTCTCTTCCATTAGAGCCGGGTTACTTATTGAGCTTATTTTTCTATTTTATTATTTTTTGATTCAAAAGCTCTATGGACAATCATTTTTACGTATTTTTTACGCACTTCACTAAGTAATAATAGAAACGTAACCTTTCTCACAACTCTATGCCCAATTATGTTGTAAAATGAAATTAATTTTATAATAATAGTTTTTATAAATTATTTTATAAAAATACCCTTTATTTAAAACATGATTGTGAAAAAAGGGCATTCCAAGACACCGTTCCATCTTCAATATGTTCAAACAGTTTTGACCCCACTGCTACAAAGAAAAAACCATGTTTCTTATATAATGCATGGTAACATATCACAAATGCATGTTATATAAATCAAGTCCATCGCTTGTATCATCACTCTGTAAGCGTGTAACTTTAAACGAAACCAATTCCCATAAAATCAAGTACCTGTCTGCATAGAGCTAGACTGATTGATAATCATAAACTAGCTTTTTCACGTTACATTAATCATCTCATACAAACACCGTGGAGATCTAATGGAGCACGTCTCCTCTACAAAATGTAATCCAACTCCTTCCCCCTTCACTTGGCTAAAAAACAAGTTGATAGCTTTCCAATATCACAAAGAATAGGATCATCTACTTCTTTTGAGATAGACCGGAAACTTGACCTAGGTCATAACAAAGATAAAACAGCATTATTTTCCTGCAGGAAGCAGAGTTACCAAACTATTTAGGGCTTCAAATTTAGCTTGCTGAGAGCGGCAATGATTCTATCTCCTGTGATCATTCTGTGGTTTTCATAGAAATCTAGTATCTCCATAGAGATATTTTTTACCTGTAAAAAACATCACATCATTAATGGTTTTACTATTTTCAAGCTGCAAACCGTAACAATGACCTCAATGAAAATTTATGTGGTTTGTTAAATACATGGTCATACCTGCAAGTCACATGGTGAAGAGTAGTGCTCATGAGGCACAGGACTTAGCAGTGGAGTAACAGACCATTTTCATGCCACTATCATCTATTTGTCACTTGTACTGGATGAATTCTAGTAGAAGATCTAGAGATTCTGAAATCCTAGATAGGTACTTTACTCCTCTAAACTCAAACCTAACCAAAACTACATTCAATTTCTACTCTCAGTATTTGCATTTTCACCATATAGCCGAGGAAATAAGAGAAAAATAAAACTAAAAATAATTCTAAAAACGATATCTTACAAGGTATTTTGACATTTAACCATGATACTCTTCTAATCCATAAAAAAGGCATAATAATGAATTTTAGAGCTTAAAAAAGGTACAGACCACTGGAAATGCTCCAAGACAAGCAATTCAGTCTCTGAATTCAAGGCAAATCAACTAGAAGTTAAAATTATTGGCCGGCCATTAAGACATATCACCTGAAATATGATCATGTATTGTTAAAATTTTAACTAGAATGTGCTCCAATTTTTCACATCCTTTCCCAGTTTCCATCAGTTTTTCTCTAGGCAACTAGACAATCTAACATTGAAAATTGGATGCTGAAGACAGGACCTGATACCATGATTGGTTTTTTTCAACGACTGATTTTAAATGACTTGCACACTGCACAGCGAGTAATGATGAGGCATCCAAAAGAGGCTGCCAGTTCATTGTTTTACTTTAGATTTAATTGGAATGAGAGGTAACAGACAAACCATGACAAAAATAAGACTTAGCTGGGAAAATGTACCGCATGCATATCAACACGAAGCTCTTCGAACCATGCAGTGGTATCTCTTTCCCTGAGTACGCTAGCAATGTAAATGCAAGCTAAAGCAATCAGATGTGGAGCATGTATGAGAACAAGGTCCATCTTGTAGGTGTCATTCACAAGTCCCCTGCATGTTTCAAAGCATTAGGGTTACATCATCTCTATGTTCTTTTTTTTCTCTCTTTTTTTGAAAAGAACATCATGTTTACACTTTAGTAAATTAATCAATCTTTTTATTTTGTCTCCAACTTAAATGAGGTTATCCTTGTTTCATTTTTTTCCCCCATAGGATTCTTTTTCCCTACGGCATCTTCTCACTCTTTTTGCATAAGAAAGAAAGAACCCTATCTAACTCAAACTTGATATATTTAAAAATTTAAAAATTTATACAAGTTTGCTGTGATTTTAGTGAAAAGAAGCCTTCTCAACTATATATACATACATATACATATATATATTTCTACAATGCATATGGTGAAAGATTAGTAATAAAATCAATAATTGGAACAAATCTATCACAAGAATATTGAAACTATATTTGTCCTGAAAAAATTAAAGATAAAAAAGAATAGATAAGCATTGACATTCATCCCAGCAGCCACCTCAGAAAAATGACCATGCTGGGAATTGGACTCTTACCAAGTTACTTGAGTCATACTTATATCATTCAGACCTGCATCATGAAGCAACCTGCCAAAGCAAGGAAAAAATGACAGACTTCACCGACTGGTCATAAAAATAAAAAAATAAAAAAATCGGATGAAGATATCTCACTGAGAAGATAAACTAAAAAGATAAACTAAAAATCTTTCAGAAATGAGCAAACTATTAAAAACATGCAAAAAGATCAACATTGGCATCTTTGGAACCAACAGATATCTTGTATAATACTTGGACATAGGCATCAAGCATGGCACCTAATTTAGGATAGTGCTATCTCAAAGTTGGATATTAACTAGCAGTGACCAAGAATACGAAGACAAACTGCATTTACATTTGAGCCAAAATGTTTAGTATCAGATATGCAGCTATGCTTGTAATCTAATCTCAGTTCAACCACAAGCACAGATATACTATTTGATACTATGACAAAAAATCTAATCACCCAATCAAATGAGGCCTGAGAGAGAGAGAAAAGGAAAGGAATTCAGTGGCTTAAATAAGGGGAGAGATACCAAGTCAAAATAGAAAATGACCACAACTAAAATTGAACACAATGAATTTTACAAGATTTTATCTTAGCATTCAAGTCATTCATCAAGTTGATGGAGCTTATCTCTAACCAATTAAAGTTCACACTAAGAGATTAATTCACAGAAGATAAAAACCAAATATCTTACAGCCAATCTGAAGTTGCCAAAGAAACATGATAAAAAGGATCAAATACATACTGAGACAATGCTCGGTAAGGATGGAACACAACTAAATAATAGTTGAGTGCTTCTAAAATCTTCATTTCCATTTCAAGGATGTCTTTGATCTCATACCTATCGTACCTATACTTTTCATCAGAATCTGTGAAACAAGAATAGGTGTGCTCTAAGAAATTTCAACAGTAAGTAAAATGTCAATGATTGAATTTGGTGGGAATTGAATGATTTAATCTATATAAGTTCAGCATCAAGTAGTTACATAATTTCTTGAGGTAATATACAAGAAGCCTGGCCTGCACTGTGCTTTCTTCTGCTTTCGATGCCAGGTACAAGCAGGTTGGAGCCACGAGGTGCGGATCATATTCAGTCATACTCTTTCTGAGGTAAAAAAAAAAAAAACCAGTCAAGCTTAGCCACTGATTGCAAATCTGGGCTTAAATGCACCTCGATGTATTTTCTTATGAGATGATACTGAAATGGCAACATATACAGCAATCTCAGGTGCTTGTAAGAAAAACAGAGTCTACAAATTCATAAGAAATGGGAACTACTAAGAAAAGAATGTCCTTATAAATATTCAAGAGTAATATAACAGAGAAAAATAAATATTAAACTGCCACCAAGTTAACAGTGCAGCAACATAAAAATAAGAAAATCTATGTTTTTCTTATAAAGCTCTCTCCCAAATTTGGTTAAACAAAACCACATGAAACAGGCTGTCATTCTCAGTTCTATTTTTTTTGCATGAATCAACATGAACATTGTAAGGTTGCTCTTGTAAATGAAATTCAATGGAATCCACAAAGACAATGTATTCATCCATGGGATACACCAGGATGAGATATTCACGTCTTCACGAGTGCAACTATTGCTATACACACTTAGGGGATATGTACAAGTAGCATGACTAAAATTATAACTTTTCCCCGTTAATTAATGTTTTGCTGAGTAAAGATACTGATGGAGCAAAACTACAGACACTCTGTAATGACATGATATGAATAATATCGGAAGTAGAATATGGTTGTAGGGAAAAAATACTAAAAATGAAAAAGTTCTTCATACACATAATACAATGAACTAGCATTAATCAATTACCAAGTGATTTCTAAAAGTCAAAATGAACTTCATAGTTGTTACTCATATCAAAAGCAAAAATTAGGCATAAGCTTGTGGTCACAGACCAAACTTATTTTTCCATCATCAGTTAATTACTTCAAATACCTGGTGTAAACACGTCTCATATATGCCACAGCAGTAGCAACCACCCTGAAACATTTGACCAGTATGATAAAGATTAAGTGGTGAAAATAGTCTAATAAAACTTTTATTTACCATTTTTATGAAGTTAAGGAAATATAATTTACCAAATTAATTGTTATTATGTAGTCCCGGAGTATGCCAAAAAAGAATTTAGTACCTAATGCCCAAAATTTTTAGAAACAAATCAATTATGTTCCACTTGTATCCATAGAAGTAGCAAAACTACGAGCATCTCACTCACAAGCCAATAAAGTTGAGACAGTACCCATTATTTTCCAGGCTGTCTACTTATCAGAAAACAACTTCCAACCAGTCAAATCTAGCTTTGAGAAATTCTGAACATCCTATTCTTTTCTATCTCAAGTTGAAATTGGGTTTTAATCAATTTAGCCATCAGGTGTGGCCATATGTGATATTTTATCCTGGAATAAGTGACTTCTATTATTCCCAATAAACATTGCTCATCCTTCCATTAAAATTAATCTTTCTTTTAGCAAGCCCGGACATTGCAAAGTACAATGTATTTAGTAAGGACGACATATCCAGTTGAATCCTCCAAGAATATCAACAACCATGCTTCAAGACAATGCATTTTGGTGTTGGTTAGAAGTAATTCATTAACATATGAAACTCTGAAATTACATTGTGATATAACCTTTCAACATAAAAGACACAGGTAATCGTTAAAGATACATGCTATGGTATAACTACACATCACACCACTAAAATACAAATATGTTCATTTCACGATGCATTAAAGGAACTTGCTTGAAAACTCTCAAAACCTCTATCAGAGAGGACTATCAGAAAACATTATTTCTTGCTCTAACAAAAGGTAGAACAGTCTTAAGAATCTAATCCTCTAATAAATATAATTATAACTGAATTTTTTAAGAAGTAACTGCAGTAAATCATTGTCAAGATTAGCAGACTTCTAAACAAATGTACTAGACCCTGACAGACTGATGATCTGCCTAAATCTTAAATATCTCCAGGGAAAACTGTACAAGTCATACGTGAACCAAAACTGTGAACACCATCTAAGCAGGGTCATAAAAAAAATAGTTCTACTTGTAAAATGAAAAGAGAATATGAAAGCATAAATTAGGAAATCATTGGTGATAGCATCAGTAGCATTAGGAGCATAAGTTCAAACCTTTGCCTCACTTTTACATGTTGAGCCAATTTCAACATATCTGTAATGACATTAAGGAAAAAAACAATTTTGGAATGATGTAGATCTGGGAAGCAAAATTATTAGCAGTGTCATGTGTACACAAGTGAGTGCCAAAACGCGTTGCCAAGAAAGACCAAGTAATATTTCCATGATTATACAAAGTATGTGGGTGGGATCTTCAGATTAACACAAAAGGACAATTAACAAAGGAAACCCATAAAATCAAGAACTGCAGGAGATGGTATGAAGCCAAAAAATTACATAGCAATTTCCAGCAGGAAACCTAATCCTACTAAAACACTCACATACAGGCAGAGAGAGAGAGAGAGAGAGAGAGCATTTTCCATTCAGCTACACTTTGGCAACTATTGATACATGAATGAATAGTATCTCTAATAGCATAAGAAACCCAATGCAACAACTTGAGAACCATATTCTGAAAATAAAGATTATGCATCTTGTTTTGCAGTTTAGTCTTGTAGAAACCTAGTTAGGTACTTCTCATGTATACTTCCTTAGTACTTGGGCTTTGCCTCCTTCTCTAAATAAAACTTCTTGATTACCTATAAAAAAAGGTCTTGAAGAAACCTATTATATCAAGGTAAACTGCACTATGAAAGCAGAAATACGCAATCATATTCCTTTCAATCCCTTGACAAAATCATAAACCACATGCAACTTTGGCTTGGGTTATGCCTAGAAGAATAGTAGACCCCTTGCTAATTGGAGAGGAAAATATGGTCGCCCACAAAAAGATGGTCCCCATCTATCTAGTGTAGTGTATTTAGAGGGAAAGGAATGATATAACTTTGGTGAATAATGAAAAAACAACTAAAGGAGAGGTTTTGATAGTGAGTTGAGATGAGATGAGATGAGAGTTGAATAAAATATTGTTAGAATCTTTTTTTTAATATTATTTTTGTTTTAGGATTTGAATGAGATGAAATGAGATGTTTTCTGAATCCAAAAAAGTGTTTCTTTTTCAATGCTTCGTTCCTCTGGGCAACTACTACAAATTTTAGTGGACTACGATTTCATGGCTTTCTTGTATCTTTTCCTATTCTAATTAGGTGTCTTCTTGTATGAAAATGATTAAACTACAATTATCTTACAACTCTTTTACAATTCTATATTAAATATATGGTAATTTTGTTAAATTAAAATTCAACTTTAATGGAGTGGCATCATTGCTTTGTTTGGTTGTGAAATGAGTTGTAAAAAAGTTGTAAGAGGGTTGATGTATAAATCTGACATTCCAAGCATGAACAATCATTATTTTCTTCAATATACTTACATAACTTAATTAAAAAAAAAAAAAAACTGTAAGCCTGAAAAAGAAAAGCACCTACAAGTACTGAAACAAGCTGAAAACCAGAAGAAATTCAACAAAAAAAAAAATATTTGAATGAAATCCAACAAGCAAGTGAGACTGGGAGAGGGACAGAGATCATACAATTGGCCATATGCATCTTAATGAGCTTGAAATCTTCAAGAGTGATGCCCTTGTCTTTGTCAAGTGGTTGCACCACATCCACGTCTTCCTGTTCCAATAGCTGTTTTCTTGAAAATAAAATACCCACAATTCAGAAACAAACGACTAAATAAACCAAGACAAATACGAAAAACAAAGTAAATAAAAAATGAAAAACAGGTTGTGTTGAAAAACGTACTGGTGAGAGGATGTCCAGAAATTGGCAGCCATTTTTCGTATCAGAGACCAGGAAGATTCTGAGAGTGCTCTTATGCAACTGTCAAAAGTTGCTTCGATCGTTCAAGATTCAGTTTTTCACGGTACAGAGTAGAAGGAAAAATCTTAGCCTCGAGGCAAGTGGAGGTCGGATTCTTGGAAGGAAAGGAAAACTCGTTTCGGCCCATTTCTTGGTCCCCGAATCCACATAAATCAGGCCGACTCAAGTGCCCAGAAAAACTTTGCCTTGAGTAGCCCAAATACGGAGTTAGGCTGGTTTTGGATAATGAAGAGATTTCCTTTTTAAGGGGGTGAGGAGTACTCCATACCTCAAGTTGAGAGTTATGTCGATGATAATGGTGAATTGATTTTAAATATTCTGTAAATAATAGTAAAAAATTAATAATAAAATAATAAATAATAATGAATAATAGTAAAAAAGATATTAGTGAATAATAATAAAAAGTAATGATAAAATAATGAATAACAATGAAATGTTCTCAAAATACTTCATTTCACAAACGGAGCTGTATAATCATATTTACATAAGAGTTTTACTACTCATTATTTCACATGTCACATAATAATTATTTTTAAAGCTGTACTATTTATCATCCTCATATACCACATACCATGCTTATTTTTACTGTTTTTTTATTCTTTTTAAATTAATTGAATTATTCCACTTATTATTCATTATTCTATTTATCATTTATACACTACACATTTGGTAAAAGAAAAATAAAAATAAATGTGGTATGCGGTGTATGAGAATGATGTGTAGATTTTTTTTTTTTTTTGATTTATTTATTTTTAATTATAAAATTAGATTTTCTGAATGTTACATATTAAAATAGTTTTTAATCTCAAATATGTTAAATTACATTTGAGAAAAGAAAATTTCTACTCATTATCGCTACACTACACACCACATATGATTTTTATCTTTTTATTTTTTTTCTCTTAACAAGTATGTGTTGTAGGGATGATGAGTAGAGGAACTCAATTAGTTTAACAGAAATAAAATAAAAAATAGAAATTCAAATAAAAATTAAAAATAAATATAATATATATTATATAGAATAATAAGTAACAAAATTCGAACGATATTCTAGAGAATCTTATTGGGAAATCATAAAATCCAAGGTTGAATTAAATACCTTGTCGAGAAATAATACAAAGAACACGTTGCTAAGTCCAAAATCTTGGCCAATGCAAACTCCTTTTAAATTAGAAAACTATAGCGATTTCACACTTTAGAATGGGACATTCTATTGCTTTTTTAATCCTTATCCACAAATTTTCTTCTCTCTATGTCATAATTCATAGGAGGTCCTTCATTTTTCTCCCTCTTTCTATCCTTCTCAGTTCTCCCACCAACCCACCCTTTGTCCATATCTTTTTCTTGCATTTTTATCTCATTTCCTTCTCCCACCAAAATCTCACATGCAACACCACCATATTTACCATTTCGACTATATTTAAAGAGAAATGATGTTTATAATTTTAAAATATATAAATTTCGTCTATTCATTTTTTTAAAAAATTAAGTAAATTTAATATACATATGAAAAAATTATTTTTCTAATAATGTATTTCAATTTTTTTAAATAAAATACACGAAACTTGCACATCTTAAAATTAAATTTAACATTACTCATATTTCATATCCGATCCTGCAAATCTCACATGTGCAACACGGCTGTATGTGCAGCATGCATGGATTCCTCTCGTCTCTATTTATTCCAAATCTACCTAACTTTGCTCCACCATCGTCAAAACATAGCCCCACATGTAATTTTTTATTTTTTTAATTAAAAAATATTAAGAAGATGAAACAGTATTTTATATTAAATTTATGATTATACATAAAATATTACATTTGTTACGTGTTTATAACTTAAAGGTGTTTATCTTTTTCGTATATAAGATAAAATAATTGTCAATAATTAAGATTAAATATATAAATTACATATTTATTTAAACTATTTAGATTGATATAATATTTTTATTGAAATTAGTCAATAAATTTATATTTTATACTTTTTTATATATGATATGAAATGCTTAAATGGTATCAGATATGATTTTTAATATTTGTTTTTTATTAATATTAAAATATCCGATTCGAAATTATCCTGAGCCACCCGATTCATAATCGGTCCTTACCCGATCCCGAATTTTCGAGCCTTAGTATAATGACCCATCAGCAATTTAAGACATTTGATCTTAATTACCCGACTTTATTTTAACTTTGTCTCACTGAGAATTCAGAAGGAAATGAATCATGATGCAGGGGATCTCATCAACATCATCGTAACAACAAACTCAATACTCTTCCCTTGTTATATATTGCAGCCTCAAGTTGCATCGGAATGGTTCATCAAATAGGCTATAACTAAGCAAATTGTCATTATAGCGATCCTCTATCTCAGTCAATTAGATTAAGGATGTGACGCCCCCGACTCCCACGTACGGATACGTGAAAATCGAGGTGTCGGGATGATGATAATATAGGTCATACATCCCATTACCAAGTATCAAGTGTATATACATGTAACACATGTACGTAGAAACTATGCAGCGGATAATAAAAGTTTTTAACTAAGTACCTGAATTTTATTTAAATACAAATTTGCTTAAATCAAGCGTAATAAAAATATTACAAGTTTAATATTGTTTCAAATCAAAATTACATAACATAAAAGTAAGTAAAATAATTTCCGAAAATAAAACAACTCTAAAGTCAGTACTCTGGCGGAGCTGCCTCCTCAGGTTCAACCTCCTCCTCCTCATCTGCAACAAAATTTACGGTACCCAACACGGTACTGTAGATAAGTAATAATCCAAACAAACATCAAGATAAAAATATACTAATGAAATAACCAAATGTATGAACATGATACCATATGTATATATCCCAAAAATCCACATTTACCACGCAAGCCAAAATCTCCTTTTTGACCCAAAATATTTCTTTTAAAACATTACTTGTCATTATCCCAGATAATGGCCCGAAGATCCAATCTCGCCATTTTCTCAAAAAATGGCCTATTAACTAAACCATCAAAGCACTGTAAGCGGGAATTGCAGGCGAGACTCTATCACCATCCCTGCTCACCACCATCTCTACGCGTGCACCGTAGGCGAGAATCACAGGCAGAACTCTACCACCGTCCCTGCTTACCACCATTGCTACAAGTCCATCTGTAGGCGGAATCGTAGACGGGACTCTACCACCATCCCTACACGTGCCTCTGACTCAAACCAGTCAATCCAATCGTTCAAATATACCAAAAATTATTTCTCGCTTGAAAACCCAATTTTCAATTTCTAACACATGTACATGCATGCAATTATACGAATACCCAGTTTTTATTTTACAAACATGAACATGCATGCACTATGCAATGCAAACTTCAAGACATAATATCAAAAAAATCTCAACATCAACCAAACATAATTAATTCCATCCTCAAATCCATCCAACCCCCGACTTCTCGGACTCAGTCCAGCACAATCAACCAATCACAATTTATTGTTAAAGTAAAAATATATTTTAATTTAAAAGAAAGCTTGAAAAATACTTACAACGCTATATAATAATTTTCGGATGATCAACAAGTTATAAAAGGTGGAAGAAAAATAACGTAATAGTGCAAAAGCACTGTGGCCGTGGGTTGTAAAATACTCACCTTTGAATGTGGATGAACCTAGGCTTAAGATTGATAGGAAATGGCTTAGAAGTGTTTATGAAACTAGTGGAAGTGAGGGTTGGCCGTGAGTGACGGCGAAAACAGCGGTAGAATGTCAAAAATTCCAAAACGGAAAGTGAGGTCATGAGGGCTGCTTCGGCGACAGATCAGAGCCAAAAATAAGTGGTTTAGAACTACAAGAGGTCAGTGATGAAGTTGTGAAGAGGTGGTGGTCAGAAGTGGAACGACAGCGGCGGAATGGCCCAAAAGCCGTGGGCTTGGAGAAGCTTGTAGGGGCAAACGGCAGCTCGGATGGAGGTGAAATTTGGTAGGGATGATCACCGATCGGAGGGAAATAAATCTGGGTGGGCGGTGTAGGTCACGGCACTGGCGAACGGTGCTCTGGGCAGACAACGAAAACTACAGTAAAGAGGAAGGAAGAACTTCGTGCGAGAGAGAAAGGGAACCGGGGAAAAAGTATGAGAAAAAGGAAAGAAAAAAGAAAAAAGAAGAGAAAAAGAAAATATGAGGAAAAGAAATGAGATACAGTCTTCACATTTAGAGTTCAGAAACTGATCTAACGAAAACAACTTTAAAAGTTATAAATCGAATAAAATAATTTAAACATAACATCTAGCTAAAATATAATAAATAACTAGTAAATACTAATAATAAAATTTTAAATAAAAAACAAACTAAAATAAATTAAACAGCAATTTAAACTCAAAACAATAATTAATATTAAGAAAGCTCTACAAAATAAATTTCACAAGTAAATAAATCCAATTAAAATTTGATAATTTAAAATAAAAGAACCAATATTTTAATTAAATTAAAACACTCATTCAATAAAAATACATGTAAAAAGGAGATATCATAAAGGGGATGTTTGGATACAGAGATTAGATATGAAATTCGCAAAATTTTCAAAATTTTTTATAATTTCATTTTCAAATATAACTCAAACACATAATATTTTTTAATTTCAAATTTTTAACTTTTTTGTCTAATAATTAGTTAATAATTAGAACTTTTACAAATTTTAAAATAAAAACGATGTTAAAAATTTTAACTTTATAATTTTTTTATTCAAACTCTCTCTCATCTCTTATAAATTATTAAAATCTCTTAACTCAAATTATTTCACAAATTATCTTCTTCAATTTATATATGAGAATTATTATAGAGACAAAAAAATTATAAAAAAACAAACTCACAAATTAATATGATTTTATGAAATCAGTTAAGTATACTTTACAATAAAAATAATTTTATAATATAATATATTTCATTAAACCATATTAGTGTGTATATTTTTATATAATCTAAAATATTTTCTTTTATTTATTTATTTTTAGAGTGTGTCTACACTCACTATTGGGGGCTCCCGTTCAGCTGAAATACATATCTTTTTACATTATTGTTTTTAATATTTTTAAATGTTTTTAATAAAAAAAGTTATAATATTATTAAATAATATTTTCTTAATTATTAAAAAATAAACTAAAAATAAAATAAAACTAGAGCAATAGCTCAAGCGGGATCCACCAGCAGTAGAGAAATACTTTTTACAGTCGGGAAATGCAGTCGGTATGCAGTCGTAGAGAAAAAAATAAATTAATATAAGACTTATATGAAAAAAAATTATTTTTATAACTTTTTTTTATTTATGTAAATTTTTCTGAATATAAAATAATTTTTTTATAATTTTTTTTATTTATTTTGTACAACTAACTGTATATCGATTATATTTTCCAACTGTATTTAGCAAATTCTCAGTATACCTAGCTTTTTCCTTATTTCTAAGTAGTGTTCACATTACGTACCTGTGGTCGTCGGTTGGGTTGTCGCTTTTATGGATAATGAAAATCTGGCATGTAAGCCAAATCGAATAAAAAAACGACACGACGTGCGTGAAACACGAAGCCCGCTTTTCTGTGCACGGACATTGAACAACCTGGACCAGGTTACCTGGTTTCGATCGATCTTCGTCTTTTTCTTCTTCAGCTGCTGGGACGCCTAGCCTGCGAATGACCACAGTTTCCTCGAGTGGTGCGAAATGAATCCTTCTCTCTCATTGTCTGTCATAGGACAGGACAGGACAGGCTATGTCAACAGCTTTGGCGCCCACAATCTGAGTCCCTCCCGGTCCGCTCCTGCCCGAGGATATTGATGGCCACCTCAACGAATCACACTACACTTTTTTTAAGCACAACAAAATATTATAATAAAAAAAGTTATTATAAAAATAAATTTATAAATTTAAGTGACTTATTATATTATATTAAATGATAAAATATTTTTATAATAAAATTAATTTAAAATATATTATAAAATTATATCAGTTTATAAATTTAACTATTTTTATAATTAAAATATTTTTCTTTATATAAATATTGTAAGATTTATTTAATATATTTCATAATTTAGGCCTTTTGCCAACCTCTTCCAAAATTTAATTCTACATTAGATTATTTATTTAAACTATATTATATGATGGTTCGAGAGGAGAGAAAATAAACTGAAAAAATTGAATGCCTAAAGTTACTATTGATCTTCATATTATATATTGAGCTCTGTAGCTAAAATTTGATCTTTTACTTTTGAGAAATGATAGGGTCATCGAATTTTTGTGCATATATATATTTGTACTGATTTTTTATTTAATAATGAAAGAATTGTATTTTAATAAGCTTATAAATTTAATTTTATTAACAAAATGTTTAAAGTGATTTTAAAAAAAATATTTGAAGAAAAAAGAGAAAAAAAATTATATTATTCGATACTCATTGGTTACCAAATTTTCTGTAAGAATTGTACGGTACTTTACTTTTTAGAGCAAATGGCTACACCAGTACTTTTATTCTGATAGATATATTAAGAGATTATTTCGAAAGTGTGATGAGATGATAAAAGTTTTGATAAAAATTAAATAAAATATTTTTTAAATATTATTATTATTTTAAAATTTAAAAAATTTAAATTAAGATTTAAAAAAATTATTATCACATTTTTTGTATAAAAATTATAATAATAAAATGAAATAAAATAAATTTAAAGTGTTTATCAATTCCTTTAAATTTGTACAAATCATATTCCTTATTGCTGATAAAATTTCTCCATGCAAATAGGTGCATTAATTTCAAGCTACTGCCTTTACTTCTTCTTCTTCTTCTTCTTTTTATTTTTTATTTTTTATTTTTTAATTCAACAAAAATAAAGAGAAGGACAAATGAATTTTGCTATAAATTACACATGCAAGTCTCGTTTCAATCTGCATTCCATCCCAATATCTTCAAGCTCATATAAGCAACATGGAGTTTTCCTTCCAAACAATCTTAGCGCTTATAGCTTTGCTACTCCTCTTTAGTCATGTCTTGAAAAAGGTTGCATCACGTACCATTTACAGGCGTGACGCCAAACTCATTGCAGTCCCTGAACCATCAGGGGCTCTGCCCGTTTTGGGTCACCTCCATCTTCTAGGAGGCCAAGGCCCAGCCGCCCGAACTCTTGGTGCCATGGCCGATAAATTTGGTTCACTCTTCTCTCTCAGGTTCGGTCTCCGGCGGGTCTTGGTTGTGAGTAGTTCGGAGATGGCAAAGGAATGCTTGGCTACAAACGATAGAGTTTTTGCTACGAGGGCGAGCATAGCAGCGGGAAAATACATGGGTTACAACAACGCCGTTTTTGCGCTTGCTCCTTATGGAGAGTATTGGCGTGATGTGAGAAAGATGGCCATCCTCGAGCTTCTATCAAGCCAACCGATTGAAAACCGAAAGCATGTCCGAGCATCAGAGGTGGAGTCGCTCGTTAAAGATGTGTACTCGGTGTGCGAAAACAACGGGGTGGTGGATATCAGTGATTTGCTCGAGCACATGACATTCAACATCATCCTCAGGGCGCTAGTAGGAAAGCGATTTTCCAGTAGCGAATATGGAGAAAGAAACAGCGAGGGGAACCGTATCAGAAGCGGGATAAAGGAGGCTTTGCGTCTCAGTGGGGTTTTCGTCATGTCGGACGCCATTCCATATCTTGAATGGATGGACTTCCAAGGGCATGTTGGTTCCATGAAAAGAACCGCAAAGGAACTTGACTCTGTGGTTGATGCTTGGCTCAAAGAACATCTACGACAGAAATCGGTGGGTGAAAGTGATTTTATGGATGCAATGCTATCGACCCTTCCGGCAGATGCTGTGATTGCGGGCCATACTCGTGATACTATCATCAAGGCGACAACAGTGGTATGTTAACGTTGTTGTCATGAGTTAGCTTGTTCCTAGCTCGACTGTTTTAAAGATGGAAAAATATAGTTGCAAGTATAGTTGTGCACTAATCTGTATATCAATGTGATGTGATTGGTTAAAAGGTAGATTTTATTGAAAATAATATTAATTTAAATTTTAAGTATGAATAAATTAGTATTAGTACACAGATTAATGCATAACTTTGCTTGTATGTAGCAAAACTCTTTAAAGATTATTCTTCATGGGCTTTCCGTGATATTTTGTGTGGTTGGTATGTATCATGGCCAGCCATGATGATCGAAGACAGTATTTTTCTTGGGTGCAAAATCTAATTAAATATATAACTAGTCAAGAATAACTAATAATATATGATTTAATTAATATTAAGTAATGTTACATATAATTATAGAGTGTGTATATGCTGTGTAATCATTTTAAAAAAGAACGAGGTCTACGATTAAAAAGTTAGTTTTTTTTTTTTTTTTATGTGAGTCTCTTATTAATTCATTTTTTTAAAGAAATTGCACGGCACTTGCACAATCACAACTATAAATATCATTTATCATTAATATTGTATCAAATCACTTAAGATTATAATTTTTTATATATTGTAAAATAGATTTACCTTTTATATCAAGTCCTATCAATTTGTAAATATTTTATTTTTTTAAGATTTCTGTGTAAATCTAGCATTTCTATTTCATATTTTTGTTTATTGACATTGGGTATTTGAGAACAGCAACCCGATTAATTATGAGAGTACACAGGCTCTCGATAAGGAGTTTTTCGCAAGTGCAACTTGAGTAACTTAAGAAAAAAATCTAATCCAATCCAATATCTCCTAAAGATTATTTGCACTCAAGAAAATTCAAACCTTACACTTTGAATGGAGCAGACCATGCACCGAGACCAATATCTTTACCACTTAAAGCCAACCCCGAATTGTTATTTCTCTTTCATAATTAACCCCCAAAGTTAGTTAAAAAAGTTCCAAAAGTTTAAAACACTTACATATAACCAAACAAAGTTTACCAAAAGATTTACATTCGTTAATTATTGAAGGTGATGAAATAGAAAAAGGATCCCTTTAAGGACCTTGATCCCGATAAAATTCATTAATCTGCATGCCCTCCTATGTGCATGTGAATTCCTTATAATTGAGTCACTTGATGATCAATCACTTGCATATATAAAGGAAAATTCTATAAACTACACTGTTATTTTACTTCCATTTCACTATACAAGATGTGGTACAATTATCATAATTAAAGGATCCTTTATTGGATAATTTTTTATTATCGAATGGTAATAAATAAATACAACTTCTTATATAGTAAGATGACATGGTCACGTGGTATATAGCATTTCTCATATATTAATTTTAATGATCTTTTTTTATTTCTTATAGAGATAAATACATATTTTATATTTCATTAAATCCATAAAAATATTTTATGTTCAAGTTTTTTTAAAAAAATCTTCTACTATATTCATTCATCGATTCATTTATTAATTATTTGCAGGTTCTCATCCTAACCGGCGCAGGAAGCACAGCTGCTACTCTAACATGGGCACTCTCGTTACTCTTAAACCATCCGAAAGTGCTCAAGGCTGCCCAAGAAGAGCTAGACATTCACGTAGGGAAAGAAAGATTGGTGCAAGAATCTGATATCAGCAACCTAAACTACCTCCAAGCCATTGTCAAGGAAACCCTACGCCTATACCCACCAGGTCCTCTCACAGGGCTGCGCGAGGCCATGCAAGATTGTAACCTCGGCGGCTTTCATGTTTCCAAGGGCACCCGTTTGATCATCAACCTATGGAAGCTGCAACGAGACCCGCAAATATGGTCAAATCCGTCCGAATTCCAACCGGAGAGGTTTCTGACAACTCACGCAGACATCAAATTCGGGGGCCAGAACTTTGAGTATATTCCGTTTAGCTTTGGCAGAAGGTCGTGCCCCGGAACTTCTTTCGGCTTGCAGGTGGTTCACTTGGCACTAGCTCGTTTGCTGCAAGGATTTGACATCTCCACCATGGGAGGTGTGAAGGTGGACATGCGTGAGGGACTGGGAGTTGACTTACCTAAGGTAGATCCACTCGTACTTGTACCCAAGCCACGCCTTCCAATGGAGCTTTATTAAATGCTTTGATAGGTTGTTAATTATAGTATATATGTTGCTTGTTAGAGGTTAAGAATAGAATAACAATTGCCCTACTCTTTAGGCAATTAATCATCCGCTGTATTCCCCATGGAGCAAACAATCTGTGTTGAAATACAGTTTCTTAGTTGGCAGGAGATAAAGTAAATCTGCTACAAATTTTAGGGGTGTAAGGAGTTCGATCGAGACCGACCAGTCCAGTTTCAAGTTCTATAAATTTTGAGTCAGATTGGACCGAATCAAAGTCTTATATATATTTTTAAAATATTTTTAATAATTTAATATATTATTTTTATATAATAATTATATAAGTTAATGATGTAATATTTACCTAATTTATTATCATTAGTCATATAAAATATAAAATAATATATATTATCAATTAATAATAAATCATAAATTATATGATAATTTATATCATTATATGTAAATAGTTAATACATCATACATTCATACATACTCTACTATTTAAACTTAATTAAAATAATTAGATAATTTTTTTTAAATACCTAAATTACAAGTAAATATGAATAATCTATATATAATAAAATATTTTATATTCATTAACCATATATAAAATGTATAACATGATTAATAATAAAGAATAAAGTCTAAGTTAGTAGATAGTAACTATTAACATCATAAATATTTTTTTAATAAGTTAATTACATAATCTACATTAATAATTTATTTAATTTTAATTTAATAATTTAAATAAATTTTATTTATTAATTTATTTAAAAAAATAAAAAATAATTAGGCCGGACTGGTCCGGTTCGGTCCTTCGGTCTGGCATCACTTTAAGGTGGAAAAAATACAGATAAGTAAATTAAATTTTAAAAATATTAATATTCTCCTTTCAATATATATTGGTCTACCTTAAATGATTTTTCTCGTCCAAGTTCAGACAAAACAGTAATGGATTCAAATCCTTCAAGTAGGACTCAATTATTGAAGTAATGGGGGAACACCCTCATTTATCAAAGAACAAAAGGTATGGAAGATAAGACAGAAAATAAATTCAATACAGGGATCGAACCCGTGCGCTGGACCCCAGGGATGGTGCCAATTTGCTCTGGTGTGCACCTGATTCATGGCTAACTCACCAGTACACCAATTGAAGAAACTAACATACCAGTTGCTAGCGACCGAGTAAATTACATAGCATACAGAAGCAAGCAAACAGAGAAGCAGTCCCATTATCAGGATGAAAATGATCCAATAATCTATCAACTAAAGAGATGAAATGAGAGAGACACTGGATACCATTCAAAACCCTTCATCTTTAATGACAGCAGATAGACTATACATTCGAAAATTCTTGAGTACTTGCAAAATAAAGCGAAAAGGTATGCAGCCAAACTTCTATTTACAAAGAGAATTACCCGAAAGCAGCAATTTTTTCTACTTAATAACCTCCCTGTTCGACTAATTATCCTCGAGCTTATACACACTGTCAATGTATTCTTCTGCGTCCCAAAGGAATGAACCAAAAGCAACAGCCTCCAATGCCAACCTCTTCAGACTCGAAAATGAAGTAAAGATCAACTCATTATTCTCAATTACATTAACCTTTTCATCCCCAAAAAGTGCACAGCAATGACTCTCAATCAAGTTAACAGCCTCCTTAGATTTAAGTTTTGCACATCTCTGCAATGTAGCAGGGTCAAATTCCTTCACATAACATTTCAACGTTTGACGTTTCATTTCCTGGTTAGTTGACCCTTGAGAATATGACATAGATTGCACATTACTGACACGGCCAAAGAGAAGATTTTTCAATCCATACGGACACATCTCTTGGAACTGAAGGGGGGTCCTACGCCCAAGATTGTCCTGGTTTACCAAAGCTAGACCTTGCTCCAAGTGGTGCCTCAATGAGGCAGACTTCAAAAAGTAGCCATATAAGATGGAGGCCGTGTATGCTTGGCTAAGCTTGAGCCGTGGAATCTTGGTAGTTGCCCAATGGTCTGTGACACTAGAATCTGCTCTCAAGCCGCTGACAGTTGTGACATGTTCCTTGACCATCTCCAAAACCTCCAAGCTGTGGATGGACTCCAGCTCCCAGTCCCTTGAAGGCCATATCTCTAGTCTGCCATTATAAATGCATCTAGAGAGTCTTGGAACCAAGGGGACTTTTATCTCAGAAAATTTATAAAAGATTAACATGTACATGACATCTTCAACTGCTAGTTGGCACTCTTGCTCCCTTAGTAGTGCAACCCTCCTATCATTCATATATATTTCAGGTCATTAAAAAAAGATTTAAGAAAATAAATACATTTGTTCTGATAATATCTGCAAATTAAAGTTCCAACATAACAGTTCAGTCGACAAAGTATTCCAATAACAGTTCATCCACCGGACCACCGGGGTTCTAGGCACTCAACATGAGTCATTAATTCCACCAAAGACACCAGAGACAATCACAATGCCATACCAACATGAAATATGGACCTCAATTTGAGAAGTTCCATCCATAAAGAACATCAGACCCAAAGACTAAAACAACAGGCATCAAACTAATTGGAAGATGATGCCTCTGAATTTTGATTCCAGAATTAGGAGTTAAAAAAGACTACTGGGAAAGAATATTCAGTACAACTAGGTGTTAGTTTATTAAGGCAATGCATGGGCATGAATCATGTAAGGGTAGGATAGGTGTTGATAGAATGGAACACAAAGCAACATGAAGAGTCAAACCCTGATCATGTCATCTCACAATGCTGAACTTATGTCACAAGGTAGGACAGTAACTGAAAATAGAGGATGTTATCTTACAATCCAGATCATGTAGGCGTCTAGCCATTTCTATCAGATTACAGGACACATAAAGCAGTTATAAGCATAGATGAGACACACTGCAGCCCTTCATTACATAATCTTTTATACGGCTATTGCAGCAGAATTCATTATGAATGGCTTCAAATGCTACATAAATACCATAAACAATATGCTGTCAATAGATCTTACCATCTCCAACAAACACGATTGGGCACATTGCGTTATGCTACTGTGGTTAGTTACAACGAAGTTAAAATTTTCTTTGTAAGTGTGATACCTCATATAATAAGGATAATAGTAGGTGGTGTATGAGATCCCACATTACTTGAGAATGAGAAATTCTTGCTCTTTATAAGGTTCCAATGGGGCTCCAATTGTATAATTGATTAGTCCTTTTGGAGTATAGGCCATGTGGTTTAGGCCTTCCATTGGGGCGTTACAGTAAGTAATACTGTAGAGCATCCATTTTAATGCCAATAGCAAAAGGCCCTTTTCATCTTTCATACATACAAAACAGCCTTCCCAAGTTCCCATTGAATCTCAAAAAAAGACAACATAGAAAACAGAAGGGAAAATGAGGCAATTAGACGTCCTGTTTTGTTTTTACATGCTTCAACAAGTTTCCGAACTTTGATCTGGAGTTTCCCAATCTAATCTGCTCAAATTTGGAAGAGACTGGAGCCATCCATAAGATGAAATTTAGCAAGTCGCAGGTCATGTCAAATTGCTGATATCATTGCATGAGCACATGACGCTATGACAGTTCAAAGCTACAAGAGGGGACTACTTAATCCCCACAAGTTTAAAAAACCAAACATATTTCTAAGATACTTGCCTCGGATCACACCCTGATAACGACTCCAAAGTCACCCGCTTTACTCAACAAACTCTATGTGCATACATCATATAAACAAAAATAAATGAATGAAACAGTACATACATACATAAAGACGCATATATAGCGATACATAAGGAGATATAAACCGACAACTAAAGATAAATACTAAAGGAGCAGACCTGTGAAGGCAGGCTTCATCAGAGCCAGCGCTGAGCCGCATACGGGAAACGGCGCCATCGCGAACATCGGCCAAGAGCTTCAACTCATCCGCGACGGCGATGTGGAACAACTGGCGGTGGTTCTGCAACACACTGCTCAAGAACCTCCCCGGCTGGGACCGGGGCTCGAGCGGCGAATTCAGGCTGCTACTGGGCTCGCAGTGGCTAGCCCCGGCGCTAGCGATTATCGAAAAGACCCTCCTGGGCCTGATGGAAAGACCGGATGTGGCACGCCTGGCGAGAAGGGGATTCTTGGGGAAGTCGAGAACAGTTTTCGTCGAAAAAGGAAGTGGCTTTCGAAACGAGGGAGGGGGATACGGAGAAGAAACTGTGAAAGCAGTGGGGGTGGGGTTGCTGTGGCGTAAGAAACAACAGTCCATTAACAGAGTGTAAGAGGAAAGGCAAAGGATTTAAGAAGTTTGTAGTGCAAAGTGTGAGAGAGGGATTGGGCGAGTTCAATGTATACGATCCGGGTTTGACCTTACAGTGGCAGAGGGAGAAGGACAGCCATGAAAGAGAAAAGGGAAGATCAATTGCCAATTATTATATAAAGAAAGAAAGAGAAGTGTCATCCCACAAAACCACTTATCAGTTATCACACTACAATCCTATTATATTATTTAAAAAATTCGGCTTTATCTATATATTTTATTTAAAAATTCATGCATAATTGAATCTCTCACGCCCACAGAAATATCTTCTTAGTTGTTATAAGGGGGAAACAAATACACTTTCCATCTTCAAATCATCATATTTTTATATTTTTTATATGAATTATTGTTATAAAGTCTGACTGAGAATATCATTTACAATATTTAAATAATAAGATTTACTTTTTAAAATTTAAAATTTATCTTTTAAATCAAATTATGACATAAAAATATTTTATTATGTATGTTCTATACATCGATTTAATAATATAATTTTTCGTTTTACATTTGATAAAATGATATTAATTAAAAACTAATTTGTTGATCTAATAAGCTATTTCAAATTGTTATATTGAGAGAAATATTTTATTTGCAAATAGATTTTATAAAATTAAATTTACAATTTAACACTGTTTAATATAATATATTAGATTATAAAATTATTTTTATTTTAAAATAAATCTAACATATAACATAAAATCACATATAAATTATAAATTTGTTTTATTTCTTTATATAGAAGTTTCTGGCACTAATATTGTAAGTTTGCCTTGTAAATTCTATTAAAGGAAAATATATCTTTTATAAGCATAAAGAGATTACATAAAAATAAATTTATAAATTAATGTGATTTTATGTAATTTGTTAAATTTATTTTATATTAATAATAATTTTTTATAATCTAAAATATTATATTAAATTACGTTAATTTATAAATTTATTTTTATATAATATTTTTGTAGTTAAAATATTTTTTAAAAATGATAATATAATAATGATGGTAATCTACAGGTCAAGCCTCCATTTGAAAAGGCATTAGCAAACGAGTCAAATCCATCTACAATTTGGGCACCACGCACACTGAAAATTTGCCCCCTACGGCACCCTGAAATGGACTGCTTATCTATTTTGCCCTTACTTATCAATTTCATTATTCATTTTTATTTATTATTATTATATTTAGACAAGAGGTGGAGATGTATGATATTTTTTTAATATCATTTTTAATATCTTATATAAGATATAAGATATTTTTTTTAACAACAGTGCTAGGCTGTCGTTAGAAATGATCGCCGAGCATGCTGCCTAGCAGACTAGCCCATTATTAGTTTTTTATTTTATATTTTTTTAATATTTTTAAATATTTTTAAAAAATAAAAAAAAATATATAAATACATTAAAAGTTCTATAGGATATAGGATAATATTGTTTATTATCTAAGCAACAGACGTGGGTAGTATCTGCCAACTGTAAAATATTGAGTAAAGTACCAAAGATAGACATATAATTTTTTTAAAAATGTACTTGTAAATGGAGAATATTAATATATAATTTTAAACTCAAATTAGTAAAGATTTAAATATCTTTAATAAAGTAATATTAACACTGATTGATTATAAAATAAGTTGTTATAAGAATATTTTTATCCTGAAATATTTAAAATTTAAATCATAGCCTTCAACATTTGTCTTT
This sequence comes from Carya illinoinensis, assembly GCF_018687715.1. NCBI lineage: Eukaryota > Viridiplantae > Streptophyta > Magnoliopsida > Fagales > Juglandaceae > Carya > Carya illinoinensis. The sequence goes on from NC_056765.1 coordinate 5,667,319, forward strand.
CATATCTAGAAAGAGTGATTTTACTCTAATACTTGCAACTGCTTGCTGGAAGTTATCGTTAGATTAAAATTAATTTTTTATTTATTTATTCATATTTATTTATTATTATAAAATATTTTTAAAAAATATAAAAATATATCAATACATTAATAGTCACTTTCTTAATTATTAAATAAAAAAATTATAAAAAATGCAATAAGTATCAAAATGAGATGCCAAAATAGCATTTTTTATCTAGAAATTTTATCATCTATGGTGTTGACAGTGTAGTTGTCATCTCCCAACCAATAGTCCTTGCACATAGACATTTTATTTGGAGATTGTTAGTTGGCTGCATAATAATAATTTAAAAAACCATTGATAAATAATAAGAAAATAATCATATGTGCGATGTTATATTTTATTGAGTTATTTTATTCAGAAATTTGTGTAGAGAACACACCATTCATATCATTAATTAATACGATATAATTTGATTTGTAAAACTCAAACCCGCAAATATTTCTTGTAAATTAAATCATGTCGTATCAACAGTATGCAATGTGTATACTCCATATATACCAACTTATAAATAGTATCAAGTTTTAACTTTACTGGTGCTCAATATTATTGTAGTCGAAAGCATCTCTCTCCTTCTCTGCTCTCTCTCAGGAAACAACCTCACCTTCAGAGATTTCGACGGGGGTGGGGAGCTTCGGCTCCTTCCCCCCCCCCCCCCTCTCATCCCCTTCCCCCCTCTTCTTTCTCTTTAATCTCTTCTTTCTTGTTTTAGTTTTTCTTCGACAGGTTTTGTGTTCTCAGGCAAATAAAGGGGAGTTACCGACGGAGTCGTGTCCAGCCATCGACCGCCAAAACGCGTCCCACCCGGACGTTGGCCAGCCGCCGATCTTCAAGACCACCGAACGCGGCGCCAAACGGCGGGGAGCGTAGCCCGCACGCGCGGGGTGGAGTCTCGGCCTGAACAGAACGTGGGGGTCACGCGCCGCTGGGGAGCCACCTGCCGACTCAGATCTTGGATTTTCCGAGACCTTAGACTCCGGGAGATCATCGACCGGCCGTCGGTTCTCCCCAAAGAATGGTTTGCTCAGCGAGCACCACTTTCTTGTGCTTTTTGTCCATCGGTTTTCAGTGTTTTTTTAGTTGTTTTTCTCGGTTTTTATTTCGTTTTTCTAGTTTTTGTTTTGTGTTCCATGGTTCAAACCGAGCGAGGCTATGAGCTTTTTGTTCGGACACAGCTTTGGGCTGGTGCCAGTGGGTAAGGCAGTCGACGTTACGGCCGGTGGACGTACGGCCGACCTTTGCAGTGGAGGTAGTGTGGTCCGTACGCGAGCTGGGTACTCGTGCTGTTCTTGTGCTCCTAGTGCCGACGCCTGGGGTGGGTGAGCCGCCGGGGCTCACGCCAGTGCTTGGTTTTCGTGGTTTTGGTGTTTGTTCTTCGCTTTGCAGTATAGTTTTTGTAGTATATTAGTTTTTTAGGTATACTGTTTTGGACTTAGGGTTCAAATCAGTGTTGGTTTTGTCGTTGTTGGTTTTTTGTTTTGTAGGTTGTCTGTGTCTTTAGGTTTTAGTCTAGGTTGTATGCTACTGGACCATTTGTTCATAGCATTTGTCTCCATAGTCCGCCTCCTTGGAGGTAGGAGGAGCCATCCAGTCTCTGGTCATACAGAGCTGTTACTCTCTCTTTTGAGAGTTTTAGAAGTTCTTAGACAATGTCCGTCACTTTGTGTGCGGAGAAGCTCCTAAACAGATGCGTTAGTTGATTTTATAGTCGAGTTCTCTTGACTTATAAGTCACAGTTGTAACTTCGCTTATTGAATGAATGCAATGAAGTATATTTCCATCAAAAAAAAAAAAAACTTATAAATAGTATATTTTCTATTTTCTATTTAGTATATTTGCCCAAAAAAAGGAAAAAGCAAAACAACTTGAAAAACCATGTCAACGACAGGCCGTTTAAGTTCTATGGCAGCAACGTGATCACAGCCATTCTTGCATAAGCAATTCTCTCCAAAATAAAAACAAGTCGTTAATTGAAATTGTCAAAGAGTTTAGCTTTGCTTACTATTTTAAGCTGTTTCAATATCCGTCAGAAGTTCAGAACCAAATTACTAAGTCCATACATAAAATAAATTACCAATTTCTCAACTGTATTGCCGCAGATTGATTTTCTCTCATCCACGAATATTTCTGCACCAATTTTTCCCCCAAGCAAACAAGCATTTGCATTTCAGTGTGCGCCCTTTTTTAGTGATCTTGCGCCCATCTCGGCCCCAAGACTATATAAATTCTTGTGCTATTACGAGAGGAAAATAACAGAACTTTGGAGGAATAACAATGAAGCGTTTACTCTTGTGCTTGGTTCTCATCATAAGCATGGTGGTGCTAAGGGGCGGCACCGGTGCTGCCGCATCGAACATCGATGCTGGCGTGCTAGACCCATGCAAGAAGCCTGGAGGTCCACACCCCGGTTGTAATCCTGACGCCAAGGCACCTCCTCAAGAGGCTAACAAATACGAACATGGTTGCAACCAGGAAGATCACTGCCGTTCTGGAGGAAATTGATCACCTCCCTACATGCGTACTCTGATCTTGGCCGAATGGCTAATCCCAAAACTTCAAGATAAACAAACGATCAAGCGCGTCCGTGCATGTGTGCGTGTGTGGTGTATTGTCAAGATACCACTGGATTACCATATTGTATGGTTTATGTTAAGAAAAATTTTGTCCTTCCACCCTGAAAAATTTTGTTTTCAAGTTGGTTTAAATGATGTGCTTTTCATATTCTTGACAAATAAAAATAAAAACTTTTGAATCTTACCTATCAGATCTTGCCTCATCAAATGTGAGAATGATGTATTCTTTATACTGGCTATAATGTAGAAAGCTAGATTCTTAACCAATTGAGATAATGTATGAATAGATATATCGCTCCCTAATATATAGATTAAAAGTATCAATGATGTCCTCTATTTTATTTTACAAATTGTAAAATCATTATGTGGCAATCTTGTTATCATCAGGGTAAGTAAATAACTATATATAGATAGATAAACAAATAAACAAACAAGAAATTAATTATACAGATACTTTAAGCTCCCGTATTTCTATAAGGTGAACTTGATTGTTATTTTTTGCCCGTCTTATTCGTATTTGTCCTCTACAAATATGCATACTATCAACCATTCTTCCAAAACCAATTTTTTCAGAAAAATGGTATCTCTTGTTGCTATTTTAAGCTGTGACCCTATTTAAATGTTGCCAGAAAGGGAGTCTTGACAAGCTGAAAGGGGCTTACTTTAGAGAGTTAACATGAGGTCATCGTTCTGGTATTTGATTCTCATAAGCATGGTGGTGGTAAGGGCTACTGATGCGACTAATCTGAGTTGCCATATCTTTAATCCATGCAAGTTGCCCGGAAGCCCGCACTCAAGTTGTCCTAAACAAGCTAGAGGGCCTCCTAAAGAAGCAAACCCCTACAATCGAGGTTGCAACAAGATTTTCCGCTGCCGCGGATGAAGCCAACAAAATTAATATTATGTTTGGCAATAGAAGATTTCCAATGCAAACATGTTTTAACTCAAATATCTTTTTCCCTCTCCTTCAAGAAAATTCCCCCCTAATTCATGTTAGTGGCACATGAAGGAGCGGTAACTTTTGTACATCAAGAGATGTTGGAAAGTGTATTAGGTCAATGGTAGTTTGAAAGGGAATAGCCATATATATGAAAGTTCAATATTAATATATATGCATGTGTGTCTATTTCTTATTCTTCTTTGGGAAAAAGCTTTTCCATTATTTGTTTTCTATTTCTTCCTCAACCTCTTCCCCTTCTTCTTTTAAATTTTATTTTCTACTTCGTATTAAGAAAATTAAAAAGCAGTGATCTATGCAGCTTTTCCATGCAACCCCTTCTTTTTAATGTCAAAACACAAATAACTTTCAGGTATTGGATGAAAAATGCCCAAAAATACAAAGTACATAACAAAATCGATCGATCGAGAGATAAGTTGTTCATGAATTGCCCCCAATATAGTTATTATATTTTTAAGCCATATAAAACACATAATCTACATTACTTAAATGCTCAGATTTGATTTGTTAGATTTAAATTTTAAAATTTAAATTCTAAATAAAATTATGATATGTAAATATTTTATCTGATGACTATACACACCGTCTTGAGAATGAGAAGTATAAGGTCTATAAATAAAATATAAGTGCTAATTTCTATAGAAATCTTATACAAGTAAGTACATAAATTAACATGACTTAATGTGACACACTAGATATACTTTATAATAAAATAGCTTTACATCTAACACATTATACTAAACCACATTAGATTGTAAACTTCCTTGTATAAAATTTCTATATAAATCAAACATTTTTCTAAATAAAGAATTCCACACTGATATATTTTTATATTGGACAATGCTAGAGTCATTACAACAAAAATTAGATTTAGTGACAGAGGAAACTGTCACAAGAAATGGAAAAAAGGTCACGAAATACATTAGGTGACGGTTATAAATCATCACCACCACCGTCACGAAATGTGCGTCACAGAATACATATGGTGACAGTTTACTGTACAAGTGTCACTAAAAATATTTTTAGTGACGGTTTGTGATGTGTCGTTTCAAATAACGTTCGAACGTTTACTTTTCTGTGACGGTTAGAATCTATCACACAATATTACATTTGAACGAAAAATATAACATTCGAATGTAAACTAGACAAATTGACATCCAAATGAGAGCAGGTAACGTTTTTTGACTATAGTTCAAACGTATCATATTTATGTTTGAACGTTTATAAGTTCGAACGTTACGTTTGAATTTTGATTCCAACGTAAAGGAAACAATGTCCGAACGTGAGAATCATAATGTTCGGACGTTCTTTTCAATGTTAAGAAACTAGAGTTTGAACGCAAGAAGTACGTTTGGAGGTTTGGAACGTTAAAAGTTTAAACATTTGAACGTAATGTTCATTTGTCGGTGTAAACGTTCGAACGTTATGTTACAATTTTGTGTGGTTACTTTTGAACGTGTGTTCGAATGTGAAATACTGTTCAAACGTATTTTATTTACATTCGAACGTACATATCATAAATACTAAACTCATCCCACTAATAAACATACCAATTGTATTATATTACATAACATATTTCACAACCAACAATGTTTGTAACTGTTTTCCAAATAGATATTAAAAATTTAATACACTAATAAAATTCATTTATTTTTCTTTCCTCGTCCACCACGATTCTGTTGCAATGATATAACACGCTTCATTTGCAGCATCATCTCTCGCTGCATTTGCTCTTGGACCTCACTACGTATTTTTTCCTCCTAATCTATTTGTTGGTCCTGCAAACGCGTCTCTAAATGAGACTGTCGCTCTAAGAGGGACTCTAACTCTTGCTGTCTAGACCTCATATACTCATTCTCGCGTCGTGCAGCTTCTAACTTTTTGCTAAGATTATTAATTTGTGAAGTCGATGAGGTTGAGGAAGATGAACTGGAATGCTTGAAAGATCGTCTCAAATCTCTTGCCATACTAGAGTTGGGCCTGAGCACTTGTGTGAAAATGTCTATGTCACTAGTAGAGGACTCCCCGGAAGTTGATTGCATCTCCATCTTTTTTCCCAACAGTTTGAAAGATCAAAACACACAATAGGTAACGTATTAAAAGAAATACAAATAAAAAAGAATTTAACCATATGTTGCATAATTTATTTAACAAAAGGAATACCGCTTACATAATTAATTGCAGCGACAGGATCCATCTACTCACTATACTCATTAGTATGAGCAGCAGCATAAACATGAATGAGAAAAAAGTTTTAAGGATCATCACGTTTCTAACAAAACGACATTAGCAAATTTAAAAAGATAGTGTTAGTACTTATATAAAAAAATAATAGAAAAATAAATGAATTATATAGTTTATTAATTACCATTTTTTTAACAAGACGATGGAATGATCTTGAACCAGCATGATGGTGAATAGTCAGAGCGGATCTATTATGTGTATTTGTAGAACTTAAGTACTACAAATGCACATTAAGAATGTTAATTGTAATATATATATATATACATATAAGATAAACAACAAATATTAGTGTAAATAATTAATGAAAATAAGTATAGAATACCTGATATTCTGGAGATGCAAAAAGATCACAACACTTTATCAGTCGTCTAACTTCATCTTCTGGAAAGGTGACTGTGCAGCCTCTTCAAATGACTCAAACTTCTTGAAGTGGTTGTGACATCTTCCCTTGTGACGTCAGAATAGTGTAGCCATTAACTTATTCACAGTTCTCAAATCCTCGTTACGACCAAAGTCGAGGTCAAATTCATCCTAATTATAAATTAATTATGATATACTAATCTAGGTGAAAAAAATGAACTGTCAAAGTAAACTCACCAACACACGACTTTAAATGTGTTCCTTAATCTCATTTGGTACATCTCACCAGGAGCGCACATAAAATAGAGCATAAGCTCAGACTACTGTACCAATATAGAAGGAAAGCGCTGTTGTAGTATCATCTACTCTTCCAGTGGAATTATCAGGAATTGTGACTTTCAGTTTGCCGTGCCTTCAGTTTTTCTCAAGTGAGATGCCGCGTGTATAGCCACGACCACAATGAGCAGATGTATCAACTAATATAGATAATAGTATAATTTTTATAGTTATATAATTATTGAGACAAAAGTATTAATTATATGATTAATTATCAACAACATTTCCTTATTAGTAGGTGTCGACTGGGCATCGTTCTCTGTAGTGTTAACTTCATTTTCAGGTGGGGAGTCCTCAATGGGTTCGAGACTTGGACTTGGTGGAGGAGGCACATTTCTTCTTTGTCTTTTTGGCGGCATACTTGAAATTGATTATATATACCAAAAAAATGTAATTAGATGAAATTAATTATTATTATAAAATTCTATACTCATATATGAATAAAGTTTTTAGTACTTTTAGTTTTCATCTTCGAATGTATTTTCCATGCTTGTTTCAGAATCTCTCTCTATAATATCTTTGTCATCATCATCAACATTTTCTTCGTCCTCCTTATCCACTTCCCCTCTGGATTCTTCTTTGTCTTCTTTTTCTTTCTCAGTTTCTTGAATTGAATGATCATTTAATACAGACGGATCGAGATGGATGAGTGAGACGTCATCTCTACATAAGGGGAGCAACTCGAGTGCACCGAGGTCAACAAATAAGTTAATACCCCCTCCATCTTCCTAGTAGGCTTCTACATTCGAAGTGTCATCTTCATCTCCACTAGTATTGTAATATGCACTCGTTCCTACTTCATATATATTTCGAGGGACAAATTTTTATATGTTTCGTCAAGTTATCTCTCCACTATTTTCATTAGCTCTTTTCATTGGATCAATCAAGTAATAGATTTGAGTAGCTTGACAAGCCAATACGAATAGATCATCTTCATACCATTTATATGCAGTATTGACACTCATAAAATGATTATCCCTATATATCAAAACCCGACTACCACCTAGATCCCACCAATCACATTTAAAGACATATGTTATAGACCCACCCAGATATTTCAATCCGATAATATCACGAATGAATCATAATAATCGATATCATCTATTCCATGACTCCCCTCCACCAACACACCACAGTTTTGAGTCTTTCTATTACGTTCAACAGTCCAGAGTATGGAATCTATAACCTCGAACCGTGTATGTAGTGTATCGAAGTGCTCTATTTGAGGGACCATGGGCCAATGCATATACTTCAAAGACAGATCCGAGATCACGAGCACGTTGTTCCAAAATCTAATAATTGAAATAATGTTATTTATTAAATATTACCTAGAGTTAAAACTTTTATAATCTAACATATTATATAGAGTTTAGTTCATACACGTTGTTCAAACCATCCAGAAAATTCTTTCTCGTGTCTTGCCACTATATTCTCTACGCCTTCCATCTTAAGTTTGTCCATGTGCTCACTGTATATATATGCAAAATCATATTATTTTATGTCACAAAAGTTATAGGTAACCTCATTGAATCTAGAAATATTTAAACATTTTACAACGACATACCTGAGATAGTGATCAATCTCCCGACAATTATTTAGCATGTACCATCGAACTTTACCCAACTCTGTATCAAGTAAATCGTAACCCGTTTATGCACCCAAGGGTCGTACATTCTAAGAAAACACTAATAACTCACGAGGAGGCGGAGCAGCAAGATAAGCATTTCGCTCTTGACAATTAAATCGTGTCTCAACACCACGAAGATATAAAGAGCAAAATGTTAACCATTCATCGTGTATATAGGCCTTTGCTATTGAACCCTCAACTTTGGCTTTATTCCCAACAGTGTGCTTCAGTCGATCCAAATATCTTTCAACTGGATACATCTAACGGAACTGCACCGGTCTACCCAACATTATCTCCTGGGGTAAATCTATTGCTAAAAAATTCTTCTACATACAGTTCTTATATACAATCGGTGTGCAGTCGTTGACGCCACGTCAGTTTTAAAAAACAAAAAAAAAAATTATGAGCTTTACCTTATGAGTTCGCCAACCTCTTCATCACCAAGCTAGTGCACCTCAAATTTCAAGTTGCAAAATCTCACACAATGTAAAACCCATCACGGTTCTTTGGGTATTAAAACATTTCCCTCCACTTGGTAGGCTCAAAAACTCCATGAATGGTACTTTCCCTTTTGATTTTGCTCCACTTGGTAGGCTCAACTTCCTGAACATTTCGCTTAACAATTTTATACTAGTAGTTGACCCAGACAAGTACTAGAGATTTGGAAAATCCGCATTCATTCAGTCTAGGACCTCAATTTTCAATACTTCCAAAACACCAAGCATTGATCATGTCCAACCGCATTCCAAAACCCCACCTCACAATCGCAGACCCATCCAAAAACACAACCCTTTGAACACAAACTCAAGCACTAAAATCCCAAAATCAATAAACAAAGCTCTGGTTTTGGGTCTATCATGTGCATCTGCGTCAGTCTTTGTTTTCATGGCCATTTGTATGGGTTTGTTGTATAGAAGGAACATACTTGCAAGACAGAACAAATGGACAATCTCCAAACCGATCCAATTGCCCTTCAAGTACGAGAAATCAAGGTCGTTTTCATTCAAGACGGAGTTGGGAAAGTCATGGGTAGCGAACATCAAAGAACCAACTTGCGCTCCAGTGGTGATGTTCGAGAAGCCATTGATGAATCTGACTTTCAAGGATTTGATCGCCACCACTTTACACTTCGGCAAGGAGTCCCAACTCACAGAAGGTAGGAATGAGCTCGTCTACTGAGCCATCCTCCAGGGAGAAATCCATGGAAATTTTTGAGAGAGGTTTTTGTCTTAAAAGGAGAGAAACACAGGGAGTCTTTACGAAATGGAATTCGTCTTCAAGGGAGAAGGGAGAGTAACACAAAGTGGGAGGGGTGGAAGGAGGGAGAGTCAGACAGAGAGTGAAACGATGCGTTTTTATTTTTTCACATTAAATATACTTGCACTGCACTTGCCCCAGGCGACTGCATATATATTTTTTCATTGATAAATGGATCATGACATCAAAAAATGATGGTGGAAAGATCTACTCGAATTTACATAATATAGTAACAATATCTTCTTCCAGTTTCTGTAGCATATATCGCTTTACTACCCGAGCACACAAATTCTTAAAAAACATACACAGTTCAGTTATGACGACACGTACGGCAGATGTTAGCTTTCCATGAATTCCCACCGGTAATAACTTCTGCAAAAATACGTGACAGTCATGACTTTTCAATCTACCAATTTTCCAGTCATTAGGGCTTACGCATCTACTGATATTTGAAGCATAACCATCTGGCAGGTTCACACCTTGCAACTATTTGCAGAAGTCCATCCTCTCCTTCCTTGTCATCGTAAAACATGCATGCGGCATGACCACCCTATCACCTTCCACCCTAAATGCAGATTATGTTTAATTCACATTCTCTCAAGATCTTTCCTTGTATTAATCGTATCTTTTGTCTTTTTACTAATGTTCGTCAATGTACCCAGTATATTATCACAAATATTCTTGTTTATGTATATTACATCCAAACTATGTCGTAACATGCAGGATGACCAATACGACAAGTCAAAAATTAAAATACTACGCTTTGTCCAATTCAATTATGCTACACCTCGTTTTCTCTTGTGCTTTCCCCGACCTTTGCCAAAATTGTTCGCTGCCACATGTACGAATTGTTCCAGTATCTCTTCTCCAGACAATTCATTTGGCGCAATTCTATCATCTACTCGCCCATCAAACTTAGCGGATTCTGTTCTTCATGCATGATTTGTTGGTAGATAACGTCGATGACCCATGAAACACAACTTTTGAGAATATTTTAACCACTCACTAGTAGTTTATTTATTACACGTCGGACACGCTAACTTCCTTTTAGTACTCCAGCCGGAAAGATTCCCATATGCCAGAAAGTCATTTATCGTCCACATTACCGCAGCATGCATCTGAAAAGTTATCGATGTCGATGCATCATAAGTTCTGATGCCTGTTTCCCATAACTCTTTTAGCTCTTCAATCAACGGCTGTATATATACGTCAATGTCGTTCCTAGGTGATCTCGGGCTGGGGATAAGTAAAGTTAACAAAAAATTGGGTGCCTTCATGCACCTCCATGGTGGAAGATTATAGAGAATCAACATTACAGACCAAGTGCTATAACTTGTACTCATATTTCCAAAAGGGTTGAATCCATCAGTTGTGAGTCCCAGACGTACGTTCCAAGCTTCTATCCCAAACTTTGGATACTGATTATCGAAAGATTGCCACGCAAGTGAGTTAGTTGGGTGCCTCATAAATCTATCATTATTAACTCTTTTCTCCTTGTGCCACTTCATATCGTGAGCTGTTTTCTTATACATATATAATCTTTGCAACTTAGGTCTCAATGAAAAATATTGCAAGTCTTTAACCGGCAGGCTTTTCTTACCCTTCCACCTCAACTCTCCGCATACAGGACATGCTTGTTTCTCCTCGTTCTCATTCCAAAATAAAACACAATCATTCTTGCATGCATGTATGGACTTATACTCAAACCCTAATCCCTTTCTCAACTGTTTCGCTTCATAAAAGTTCTTCGGCAATGCAGACTCTTCAGGAAGCATTTCGTTAAATAAGTCTAATACCATATTTATTGCTTTGGTTGACATCCCACACAATGACTTAATATGAAGCAACCGTACAATAAACGACATTTTGGAATGTTTTGTATAGCCTGGATACAACTCGCGCTTTGCATCTCCTCACATTGCAGGAAAATTTTTAGAATCATTCCTTCGGCCACTTGAGGCATTGTCATCAACCTCATCCATAAACATCCCAGCTCCAATGTCACTCAACATCTCCTCCATCTCATCTCGCTCATAATCATCATCTACGTGCCGCGAATAATTCGGATGACTGAATAATCCATCCGCTGATTGTGCATACGACTCACCATGCAGTACTCATCGAATATACCCCAAATCCATACAATTCACAAATATATGACTTTTAACTTCATTCAACCCTATCACACACAAATTTTTACAACCTCGACATGGATACTTAATGTAACTACGACTATCAGCAGAGGCCCTTGCAAAATCAATGAAGGTTCTTACTCCACGTGCATAGGGTATGTAATCCTTTTCAAGTCTATTGCCTAGCAGCATCTAACTTTTATCCATTTCTAAAAACATCTAATTATTAGTAACACGTAATATACTATAATACACATACATGTCATGCTCCCATTCAAATTACTTTTTCTCAAGATAGTTGGTCCTATCCCATTCGAGATTATATTATCCATATTGCACAAGTTCAGCAGCACCTCCCCATATTTCTCTAAGTATACATGTTCACATAGAGGGATTGTGATCCTATGAACAGTATACCCGAAGAACAAGAAAGGAAGATACCGAAACTTCATACTAAACGTGTTCAGTAGGAATAACAAGAATGTGCAATACATATAATATAATCTCAAACTGTCCATACTGGACAATTTATAAATTAGTGTACACATAAATATACACTAATTTCCAAACGGGTCTAAGGTTATTTATGCAATGTCATACAATATCTTACAAAAAACACTACAAATAAATTCTCAACCATGTTGAACAAATATTCTCATGTGTTATATTGTTAAACAATATGTTAGATAGAATAATATACTTACACACTATCTTTCTTGTAAAGAATGATTGAGAATTACCTGAATGAACATGCCTAACAAGAATGTCCAATTACTTAACTGTCACAAACTATCCGACCTTGATAACCCTCAAGGCCGGATAGACTTTGGGAGTCAAGTAACTTGACAGACATCTCTTCAAAATAATTCTTAAACATTCTCTACAAGACGAGGAAGTTTATGAGCATATTTACAATATCTCTCTAGTTTAACAAAATAACACAATTATTAGCTCACTATATTTATTATAGATAAATACTATATATATTTTTATTATAATTAGGGATTCTTAATCTAATAATTATAATTGTTATTATATAATTATATTATATATTATAGTACTTATTTATTTCTTATTTACTAATACTATACTATATATTAGATTATAATTTGTATTAGGGATTCTTAATCTAATAAATTATAATTGTTATTATATAATTTCAGATATAATAAATATATTGCATATATTGCACAACAAATAATCACACAATATAAATACTATAATATATATATATCGATATATAAATTCTTTAATTACACATATTACACAAACAATCCACAATAATTCACAAATAATATATTGAACCCAAGGTTTCAAGTTTCATGTGATTATAAATCTACACATGGATTTTGATGATAACAAATAAATTCAAAGAATAAAGGAGTTTCAACCTCAAGTTGTTCACACAATGGAATCAAGCACATCAAAGAACCAAGCATGAGCAAGAAGGAAATAAGTTCACATTAAAGTCATAGAGTAATGTTGTAAATCTCTTAAAATTCGAAATTAGGATTAATGGTCAAAATTAATATTTTATCATAAAGCATTAAAATACATTTTCCACATGTGCATGAATATTTTTGAAAATTAAATTTGAAAATTTTGAAAGATGATTGATTGTCATCTTTTACATGTGCATGCCTTGATTAAATGGTTGAACTTTGAAAATATTAAAGATAATTGATTGTCATCTTTCACATGTGCATGTTTTATTTGAATATTTTCAAAAGTAATTGATGCTTTTTTAGACTTATACAAAAGGTAGATGATTTTGTTTGAAAAATTTGAAAAGTAAAGTGTGCTCATTTTGTCATATACAAAAAGTAAAAGATTAGGTTTGAATTTTTTGAAAAGGAAAGTGTGCTCCTTTTGTCATATGTAAAAAGTAAAAGATTAGGTTTGAATTTTTTGAAAAGGAAAGTGTGCTCATTTTGTCATATGCTAAAAGTAAAAGATTAGGTTTGATTTTTTTGAAAAAAATGAATGATGTTGTCTTTGACAATTGAAAAAGAAGAACCGTTTATTTGAATTTTTTGAAAAAGTGAATGATGTTGTCTTTAACATGTGAATCTTTTTAAATTTGAATATGAAGTCTCATATGCCTATTAATAGATCATTTGAGAGCTTCACATTTACAACACTAAGAGCATACAACATTTATTCAAAGCTTTCATTCTCTCTTCTCTAAATATTGAGCATTAATCCTTGTTCATTTTGAGAGATATAGTTTGCGCTGTATTGTTCTTATTTCCCTCATTGAGGAGTGTTTTCTGATAACCTACCTACTATCAGCTCTTGTATCAGAAAAAGGGTGTGTATAACGCTTGTGTGTGTAGAAAGTATTCTACACGGGGAATAGTTGAATCACCACGTGTAAGGTGATTGCAAGTGTAGAGGGTGTTCTACACGGATCTTTTGTAGCGGTATTGTTCAAAGGTGTAATAGGTTTTTATCTCCACCTGAAGGAGGTTGAATAGTGAATTTGGGAATCCTCAAGGGGTAGATTGAGGCGAGGACGTAGGCAGTGGTGCCGAACCTCGTTAACATACTGAGTTTGCTTCTCTCTTACCCTTACTCTTTATATTTATTGTTATTTCATATTTTGTTTATATTTTATATTTGATTTATAATTGTTATTTTTTTTAATACAACTCAATTCACCCCCCTCTTGTGTTAGTCATATGGGCAACAATTGGTATCAGAGCTAGTTGACCTGTACTGTTCATACATGCAGATCACTCATGGGAACTTTCGCTTGTGACTGTGTCACCGAAGCAAGACTCTCCGACCATGAGTGACGGTGCACCGGTCGAGACGGTGGCTGGCTAGTCTGGTAGGTACAATTGTTAGGTGACATATGTGCGACCTATGATCAGTAACAATTGGTATCAGAGCTAAGAGCTCTATTATAAGACTAACTATCTTTTGAGTTAAGATCTTATGGCTAACATTTCAGCTTCGTTTGGTGAAGGTCAATCTAGCAGTCGGCCTCCACTCTTTTGTGGAGATAATTACTCATTCTGGAAAGTTAGAATGAGAATATTCCTTCAGGCTCAAGGTCGAGAAATCTGGAAATGTATTGTAAATGGACCTTATATTCCAACAAAAGTGGTTGATGGAGTAAAGGTCAAAAAGGAAGAAGAAGAGTTTAATCGTGAAGACGATAGACTTTATACTTTGAATTTAACTGCTATGAATTTATTATTTAATGCTCTCAATGGAAATGAGTTTAATAGAATAATGACTTGTGCTACGGTAAAAGAAATTTGGGATAACTTGGAAGTTACTTATGAAGGAACTTCGCAAGTCAAGAAATCAAAAATTTATATTCTTACTCATGAATATGAAATGTTTAAGATGAATGATGATGAATCTATTTCTAGTATGCACACTCATTTTACTAACATCATAAACAGTTTGACAGCTCTTGGCAAAGTTTATTCCAAGGTGGAGATAGTAAGAAAAATTCTCAACTCTCTACCAAAACGCTGGGAATCAAAAGTGACAGCGATTCTTGAAACTAGAGACCCCAAGAAGCTCGAAGTCAATGAACTCATCGGGCCACTTATCACCCATGAGTACACATTGAAAAGAGGAGAAAAAGAAGGAAAGCCAAAGAAGAGCTTAACACTTAAAGCTGTTCCTCATGAAAGTGAAAGTGATGAAGATGAGGAAAATGAAGATAAAGATGAAGAAGTTGCGATGATAACAAGAAGAATTCAGAGGTTCTTGAAGAAAAATAGAACTCCTCCAAGGAAATCTTTCAAAAAGTTTTCCAAGAAAGATTCAGGTAAAAATGACACTTTAATTTGTTATAAATGCAATAAACCTGGTCATATCAAACCAGATTGTCCTCTGCTAAAGAAAGATCGAAACAAGGGCAAGAAAGCAATGAAAGCTACATGGAATGATGATTCAAGTAGTTCAGATAGTGAAGCAAGTAATGGAGAATCAGTAAATCTTTGTCTTATGGCTAAAGATGACATTGAGGTAACAAATCTTGATAATATTGAAGATCCTTCATATGAAGAATTGTAAAATATTTTAGAAGAGGTATATGAGGAATTTGAAAAATTGGGTATCAAGTATACTGCTTTGAAAAAGAAAAATTCTTCTTTAAAAAATGAAATTGAAATTTTAAGAAAAGAAAGTATCATTTTGAAAGATGAAAATCTTGAATTGAATAAGAAGAAAACCGATTTAGAAAATATTGTTAAAAACTTTACGAATGGAAAAAGAAATTTTGAAAAACTTTTTGGTAGTCAAAGATGTATTTTTGACAAGGCAGGTTTGGGATATATGCCAAAACAAAAATACAAACCTTATAAAAATTTCTTTGATAATCATTCTACATCAAAGACTAATATTCAAAATTCTTTTCATAAAAATAATTTTGTCAAAAAAGGATATTATTATAATCATTCAAGTTTTTCATATATGTCACATGCTATTTGCAATTTTTGTAATAGAAATGGTCATAATTATCATACTTGTCCTATTAGAAGAAATCATACAATGACTATTAGGGCCATATGGGTACCTAAAAATCTTGTTTCTTCTAATACTAATAAATAAATGACCCAAAGAACTTGGGTACCAAGAAAAATCATTTTAATTGTTTTTATAGGTATGCATGAAGTCTTCCACAAGCAAAAACAAATGGTTTTTAGATAGTGGATGTTCAAGATACATGACGGGAGACAAGACTAAGTTCTTTGATCTTAGATCTAAAGAAGAAGAACACGTGACATTTGGAGACAACTCGAAAGGGAAGATCGTGGGAATAGGTAAAATTGGTAATGAATTTTCTCTCATAATTGAAGATGTTCTACTTGTTGAAGGTCTAAAACATAATCTTTTGAGCATAAGTCAATAATGTGATAAAGGATTTACAGTTACTTTCAAAATGGATAAATGCATTATTTTGAATGATCATGATTGTAATATTTGTTTTATTGCTTTTAGAAGTAACAATGTTTATACAATCGATTTTGAAGAAATTACCCCACAAGATGCAATTCGTTTTTTAGCTCAAAATGAAACTAGTTGGTTATGGCATAGAAGACTAGGTCATGCCAACATGGAACTTATTTCCAAACTTTCAAAAAATGATCTTGTGAGAGGTTTACCAAAAACATATTTTCTTAAAGACAAAATTTATGATGCATGTCAATTTGGTAAACAAACAAAAATTTCTTTTAAAACTAAGAAACATATTTTCACTACTAGACCATTGCAACTGATACACATGGATCTTTTTGGATCAAATAGAGTTGCAAGTCTAGGAGGAAAATATTATGCATTTGTTATTGTTGATGATTTCTCTAGATATACTTGGGTCATCTTTCTTGCTCATAAAGATGAGGCACATAATGCCTTTACCAAGTTATGCAAGAGAATTCAAAATGAAAAGGGTTATACTATTTCAAGTATCCGAAGTGATAGGGGAAAAGAGTCTGTTAATAAAAATATTGAAAGATTTTGTGATGAAAATGATTTTGTGCATAATTTTTCTGCTCCTCGAACTCCTCAACAAAATGGGGTAGTAGAGAGGAAAAATAGATCTCTTCAAGAGATGGCAAGAGCAATGGTCAATGAGAACAACTTACCTAGTTATTTTTGGGCCGAAGCGGTAAGTACTGCATGTTATGTTATAAATAGAGTTATGCTAAGGTCTAAGTTAGATAAAACCCCCTATGAGCTTTGGAATGAGAAAAAGCCCAACATTGGTTACTTTCATGTATTTGGATGCAAATGTTTTATTTTGAATGACAGGGATAATTTAGGCAAATTTGATACAAAATCTGATGAAGGTATCTTTCTCGGGTATTCTACTAATAGTAAAGCTTATAGAGTATTCAATAAAAAGACTTTGACTGTACAAGAATCTATGCATGTAGTATTTGATGAATCTAATTCTTCACTCTCCAAAAAATCTATTGATGAAGAAACAGGAGGTATAAATAATACGGAAAGTCTCAATCTCAACAAAAAGAAAACAATAGAGGAAGTTCAACATGGAGCCATCAGGAAAGATCATCAAAATTTAATACAAGATGCAACCAAACAGTGGAAATTTGTGAAAGATCATCCAGTGGAACAAATTTTGGGAGAACCTTCACAAGGTGTAAGTACTCGATTATCTCTTAGAAATATTTGCAATCATACTGCTTTTCTATCTCAAATTGAACCCAAAAATATTGATGACGCACTTCTTGATGAATCTTGGATTCTAGCTATGCAAGAAGAGTTGAATCAATTTGAAAGAAATGATATTTGGACACTTGTTCCTAGACCCAAAAATCATACTATTATTGGAACAAAATGGGTTTTTAGAAACAAGAAAGATGAGTCCGGAGTCATTGCTAGAAATAAGGCTCGACTTGTAGCCCAAAGTTTTAATCAAGAAGAAGGAATCGATTATGATGAGACATATGCACCTGTCGCAAGATTAAAAGCTATTCGAATGCTACTTGCATATGCTTGTTATAAAGATTTCAAACTTTTTCAAATGGATGTTAAAAGTGCTTTCTTAAATGATTTTATAAATGAAGAGGTATATGTTGAGCAACCTCCAGGTTTTGAAAATCATATTTCCCCAAATCATGTTTTCAAACTCACAAAAGCACTATATGGACTTAAACAAGCTCCTAGAGCTTGGTACGAAAGACTTAGTGGTTTCTTGATTGAAAAAAGTTTTTCAAGAGGAAAAATCGACACAACTCTTTTCATTAAATATGAAAATGATGATATTCTTTTGATTCAGATTTATGTTTATGATATAATATTCGGTGCTACTAATGAAAATATGTGTCAAGTTTTTGCTAAGACTATGCATGAAGAATTTGAGATGAGCATGATGAGAGAACTTACATTCTTTCTCGGATTGCAAATTAAGCAAGAAAAAAGTGGGACATTCATCAATCAATCAAAATATATTAAGGAATTACTGAAGAAGTTTGGGATGGAAAATGCTAAGGAAATTGGAACACCAATGAGCCCATCAACTAAACTTGATAAAGATGAATCCGGTAAGCTAGTTGACTCGAAGATATATCGAGGTATGATTGGTAGCTTATTATATTTAACAGCCAGTAGACCAGATATTATGTTTAGTGTGTGCTTATGTGCACGCTTTCAATCATCTCCAAAAGAATCACATTTAATTGCAGTTAAGCGCATTCTTAGATATCTTAGTGGTACAATTAACCTAGGGTTATGGTACCCTAAGAACACATCTTTCGATCTAATCAGCTACACAGATGCAGATTATGCTGGCTGTAAAATAGATCGAAAAAGCACAAGTGGAGCATGCCATTTCTTAGGTCATGCATTAGTTTCCTGGTTTAGTAAAAAATAAAATTCTGTTGCACTATCTACTGCTGAGGCAGAATATGTTGCTGCGGGTAGTTGTTGTGCTCAAGTTCTCTACATGAAGCAACAACTTGAAGATTTTAAACTCAAGTATAATCACATTCCAATCAAATGTGATGATACATGTGCTATAAATCTTTCAAAGAACCCAATACAATATTCTAGAACTAAGCATATTGAAATCAGATATCATTTTCTTCGAGATCATGTGCAGAAAGGCGATATAGTACTATAATTCACAAACACACACGATCAGTTAGCAGATATTTTCACAAAACCTTTACCAAAAGATAGATTATGTATGATCAGAAGAGAAATAGGTATGATGCATGCTATAAATATCTCTTAAAAGATAGACTAGAGTCAATAAAAATAGAGATAGATTTTTTAAATACTTTTACATAAACTTGAGATTCTTAGCCTCATGTTTGAGACGCTCATTCTCTTCATACAATATCATGTCATTCTTATCCATGGGAACCGGCAAGCGGAATGAAGAATCTAATAAAGATTTTAACTATTTATTCTTTTACCGAATGATTCCTTCCCTTGTGTGAGACTCTTGAACAATTTGTTGAAGTACAACAATTTGTTCTTTGAGCTTTTCAATTTCATGATTTTTGGCTTGTAGCCGCTGAGAAAAAGCAACAATAGAGGAAGAGTAGCGAGTCCCAAGACTCACCAAGTCATAAATAGCATCAGAATCTGACTTATTAGTCAGATTATTATTTTCTTGCTGCAACATGGCACCAATGGCAGCTACAGAAAGGACAGGAGGTTGAGATGCAGAATGCCTCATGGATGGATTTAGAGAAATGTTAGAAGAATGAGCCATTGAGAAAATAATAGAATGCTTAAAACAAGAATGCTGAAGGAATGCAGATGAGTTATATAGATGAGATGAAAACTTGATGCGGATTGGATGAACTTCAGGACTGATTTTATAGAGATAGCATAAAGAATAAGACAAACTATTGTCTCTTCAAATCTTATTTAGTCAAAAGAAATACAAGATATGCTGGACACACATTGTCAAAAGTTTTCTTACTAAGTCAACGAGATTAACAGTAGATTGTCCATATTTTTCTAGTAAACGAAGAACCTCTACTGTTATCTGCCGATGTTGACCTTGTATCTGAACCCTTTCTCGTTCCAGCTCCTCTATTCGTGGTTGCAGATCATGAGCATACCAATCTGTAAATTTTTTTAACTCTTGGTTTTCTTGCTTTAGCCTTTTATTCTCACTATCCTTATTAGCAAGCTTCTATCGTAACTCAAATATTTGCATGTTAAGATGATCAATCTCACTCACCCTCGCCATTAACCTCCGAGACATGATCGTAACAGAGGCAACATATTGACTACTGAGCATTCTTGATTCTGCAATAATCTCAAAATCAGCCTTACTAGAAAAACGGTTCACTGCTCCTATCATGGTATTGACGGTCTCAGGAGAGAAGATTGATGATTGATGCGTCAAGGGTTCCTGATTCAAGCCTGGAACATTAGTGGAAGAGAATTGCTCAGCCATTCTATCGTTGTGGAAAAACAAAACTCAGGTCAAGAAGCGATTATTTTTTTGGCATCCGATAGATGAAAATGATCATTTTTTTATAGCAACTCAGAGCCTTCAATCACGTTTGTCAACAACATCAGGCAATTGTTTAAATCTCCAGCTGCACTAAATTCATAGAGTTAGGCCTCGAGACTTTGCAGCATTTGTCGGGTCACAGACGGCTCATTTTTCAACTATCTACAGTGACTATTAAATACATCATTTTCTTCAGTCCATTTACTTGTTGCCGATCCTTTTTAATGATGCCAAAAGGGGGAGAAGTTTTAGACTAGAACATTAATATTGTTTAAATTGCTAAACTTGTTATATATGCTTGGAATTATATTTATACTTTTACTTGAAAAACTAACGCATATTTTCAGGGGGAGCTTAAGTATTAATACAGGTTTCAAGTTCTATCAAGTATTTGTCATCATCAAAAAGGGGGAGATTGTTGAACCCAAGGTTTCAAGTTTCATGTGATTATAAATCTACACATGGATTTTGATGATAACAAATGAATTCAAAGAATAAAGGAGTTTCAAACTCAATTTGTTCACACAATGGAATCAAGCACATCAAAGAACCAAGCATGAGCAAGAAGGAAATAAGTTCACATTAAAGTCATAGAGTAATGTTGTAAATCTCTTAAAATTTGAAATTAGGATTAATGTTCAAAATTAATATTTTATCATAAAGCATTAAAATACATTTTCCACATGTGCATGAATATTTTTGAAAATTAAATTTGAAAATTTTGAAAGATGATTGATTGTCATCTTTTACATTTGCATGCCTTGATTAAAGGGTTGAACTTTGAAAATATTAAAGATGATTGATTGTCATCTTTCACATGTGCATGTTTTATTTGAATATTTTTAAAAGTAATTGATGCTTTTTTAGACTTATACAAAAGGTAGATGATTTTGTTTGAAAAATTTGAAAAGTAAAGTGTGCTCATTTTGTCATATACAAAAAGTAAAAGATTAGGTTTGAATTTTTTGAAAAGGAAAGTGTGCTCCTTTTGTCATATGTAAAAAGTAAAAGATTAGGTTTGAATTTTTTGAAAAGGAAAGTGTGCTCATTTTGTCATATGCCAAAAGTAAAAGATTATGTTTGATTTTTTGAAAAAAATGAATGATGTTGTCTTTGACAATTGAAAAAGAAGAACCTTTTATTTGAAATTTTTGAAAAAGTGAATGATGTTGTCTTTGACATGTAAATCTTTTTAAATTTGAATATGAAGTCTCATATGCCTATAAATAGATCATTTGAGAGCTTCATATTTACAACACCAAGACCATACAACATTCATTCAAAGCTTTCATTCTCTCTTCTCTAAGCATTGAGCCTTAATCCTTGTTCATTTTGAGACATATGGTTTGCGCTGTATTGTTCTTATTTCACTCATTGAGGAGTGTTTTCTGATAACCTACCCATTATCAGCTCTTGTATCAGAAAAATGGTGTGTATAACCCTTGTATGTGTAGAAAGTATTCTACACGGGGAATAGTTGAATCACCACGTGTAAGGTGATTGCAAGTGTAGAGGGTGTTCTACACGGATCTTTTGTAGCGGTGTTGTTCAAAGGTGTAATAGGTTTCTATCTCCACCTGAATGAGGTTGAATAGTGAATTTGGGAATCCTCAAGGGGTAGCTTGAGGCGAGGACGTAGGCAGTGGGGCCGAACCTCGTTAACATACTGAGTTTGCTTCTCTCTTACCCTTACTCTTTATATTTAGTGTTATTTCATATTTTGTTTATATTTTATATTATATATTTGATTTATAATTGTTATTTTTTTAATACAACTCAATTCACCCCCCCTCTTGTGTTAGTCATCTGGGCAACATAATATGCTTAAAAAAAATACACACATCTAAAACATATTAATTTTAAGAATAAACATACACATAACAACAATTTTTCATTTTAATTCATGGTACAACACAATCCTATCACAGATAAAATTGATAACAAAATTTAACAATAGAGTTTAGTATATATACATTGTGTTCATAATATCCTCCTCTTGCAAATCACAAGTTTTCAACAAGCCACAACAAACAATCTTTCAAAAAATTCACAAAACTAGGTAGTTAAATACATATAAAAAAATTGATAAATATAATATAAATTGTAGATACATATACAGAAAAAAACTTTACCTTATTTTGTCATTTGGGAGAAAAAAATATACACAAAAAAATAAACACAAAATCTCTCCCTAACTCAATCTATCTCACTCTTACTCTAACTCTCTCTCACTCTAACACTCTATCTAGCCCTCTCTCACTCTAAGCCTCATCTTCTTCCTCTCTCTCTCTCTCTCTCTCTCTCTCTCTCTCTCTCTCTCTCTCTCTAAAACTCTATCTCACTCTCTCTCAATTCACACACGGGATAAAAGCAGAAAGAATCTGCTTTCCCGTGCGTGAAAGTTTTATTTTTTGCTTGTAATACAATAAACGTTCGGACGTTCAAATGTCCGAATGTTTCATTCTCTTGCTAACGTAACTAATTAAACGTTCGAACGCTAAGTTATCCCGCCCAAATTTTGCACAATACGTTCGAACCCAAGTTGACAACCCCCTTAAATAGGTCATGCCTTATGCTATTGTAGTTAGTTACAACGAAGTTAAATTTGTCTTTGTAAGTGTGATAACCCATATGATAAGAATAAGGGTATGTGGTGTATGAGATCCCACGTTACTTGGGAATGAGAAATTCTTGATTTTTATAAGGTTCCGATAGGGGCTCCAATTGTATCATTGACTAGTCTTTTTGGAGTATAAGCCATGTGGTTTGGACCTTCCATTGGAGCGTTACAGAAGTTATGATGTAGAGCATCCATTTTAATGCCAATGGCAAAAGGCCCTTTTCATCTTTCATACATACAAAACAACCTTCCCAAGTTCCCATTGAATCTCAAAACAAGACAACATAAAAAACAGAAGGGAAAATGAAGCAATTAGTCGTCCTGTTTTGTTTTTACATGCTTCAATAAGTTTCCAAACTTTGATCTGGACTTTCCCAATCTAATCTGCTCAAATTTGGAAGAGACTGGAGCCATCCATAAGATGAAATTTAGCAAGTCGCAGGTCATGTCAAATTGCTGATAGCATTACATGAGCACATGATGCTATGACAGTTCAAAGCTACAAGAGGGGGCTACTTAATCCCCACAAGTTTAAAAAACCAACCATATTTCTAAGATACTTGCCTCAGATCAAACCCTGATAACGAATCAAAGGTCACCTGCTTTACTCAACAAACTCTATGTGCAAACATCATATAAACAAAAATAAATGCATGAAAAAGTACATACATACATGTAGACACATACATACTATATGGGAGATGATATAGTTACCACTCTTTTGCCATCATTTTACCACTTGTAATGTATTTGTTTTTTCTTTATTTTCTTTTAAGAATTTTTTTAATATATTTAATCATTAAGAATAAATTTAAAAAATATACAATTTTATTAATAATCACTTTTTTAATTATTAAATAAAAGAAAATTTAAAAAAATTAAAAAAATTAAAAAAAATGATAAAGTGGTGTAATAAGACTATTATTAGAGCATTGGTAGTGGGCTTAACAAAGTCAAATTATAACCAAAGAATAGCTAAAATATGAAATAAACCTCCACAATGGGCTCAATAAATATACAGTAAATTTAGCCATCAACCCTTTGGCAGGCCAAATTTATTGAGCCAAAGATACTAGCTAAATAATATTTTTAGGGTAAAATATTATTTCCCCCACTGCCCATTGTCTCCCGTGTGGTTGAAAATTTCTGCCCTTCCCATTTCATCTCTTTCACTTGAGCAAAACCCACTAGAGCAACAGATTGCCTCCCAGCTCTGTCCTAGATTTTTGATTTTTGGTGGTCGGAACTCTCTCCCGGATTGCCTCCCAGCTCCAGTGTCTACAGCACCGAACGAAGAGCAACCCAGCACCGAACGAGAGCAACCGCAGCACCAGATGGACTCCATTGTCTCCCAGCTGCAGCACCAAACGGACGCGACTCCGTGAGAATAAAAGGACCACCGGTAAGCCGTCGAATCCCAGGCCTCCATTGAACTGATTCTCCTTTGTTTTTTTTTTTTTTTTATGCGATTTCTGGTGAAGGGTAGCACCGAATGGGAATTCTGGTTTTGGTACTGGACAGGATTCAAGCACCGGACGGATTCCCAACTACAGCACCGAACGAGCCTCTGTCTCCGTGAGAATTTCATTGAGCATCGGTAAATCCCAGGCCATCGTGCTCCTTTGTTTTTTTTTTTTAATGCATTTTCTGGAATCTATGAACGGACCGGATGAGATTTTTCTTCTTTGATGTTTGAACTCCATTTTTTTTTTTTTGAGAATCCTCAATGGTTGATTGAATTTCTGGAATTTGATTTTGGTGTATTGGTTTGATAAAATTCTAATGAACCACTTCGAGAATTATCTTTGCTGTGGAAGTTGAGAATTTCTTGTGATGTATTGTGATGAAACCGAATTTACTGATAATGGGTGGTCGAATTTCTTGTGGTCGACAATTATTTGACAAATTTCTTGTTTCAGTACTGAAGTTCTAGTCGTGTATTGTACTGAAACCGGATGAACTTCAGAAGATTATTTGACAGATTTTTTTTTTCATCCATCAGTTTATATTTTTCATTTTCTTGGTGATTCTTGTGGACCACATTCCAACTGTTTAGGAATGATATCTAGTGATTGATGATATCTAGTTCCTTATTTCATATCTCTTGTTAGGAATTGATCCATCCACTCACCGTGATGCTTACTTCACAAATCTTCTAAATAACAATGATTTTTTTGATGAGTGCCACAAATGAACAAGAACTCTCTCCACCCGAAATTGAGGTTATTGAAATTGAACCGAGTGGACGAAAAACACAACGGGGTAATAATTTTAGTAATGACAAAGATTTGTTGCTTGTGGAGGGATGTCTTGAAACTTCCTTAGATGCGGTACAAGGAAAAGATCAAAAGCACATAATGTTATGGAAAATAATTCATAAGTATTTTGAGGAAAACAATAAATTTGACTTTTTACGCAACTACACATCTCTAATGAATCGGTGGTCGACGATTCAACAAGCTACAAATAAGTTTTGTGATTACTTGGCTCAAGTCGAAGGAATGCATCCAAGTGGGTTTAACGAGCAAGACAAGGTATGTTTTGCACCTTTTAAGCTTATTTTTTAACATGCTATTTTTTTTTAAATCTTATTTATTTAGAACCATGGTCCTTTATGTATGTAGATTGGCAAGGCAAAGGTTATGTTCTTGGAGTTAGAGAAGAAGTCTTTTAACTTTGATAATTTTTGGCGGGTGTTAAGATTCCATCCAAAGTGGGTGGAACATATGGACATGGTGAAGCCGAAGACGAAACCAAGTTCACATGATTCGACACCAAATTCAATAAATCTAGGCGAAAATGAGGATTTCAAGGTTGCATCTTCAAATTTGGAATGACCAATAGGTCGTAAAGCAGAAAAAGAGAAACGAAAGAGAAAAGAAATGACAAACTCCGACTCTCTTGTGGTACTAAATGAGATGGCGGAAATTAGAAAGAGTATACTTGTGCTTATGCAAGAAGCACGTGATCATGACAATAAAATGTTGTGTCTTAGGCAAGAGGAAGTGAGTCTTAGACAAGACGAATTACTTATTCAAAAAGAGAAGGTGCTACTTCAACAAGTGAAAGCACGTCTTGAAGAAATGAAAGAATATGAAAGAATTATAACATTAAATACAAGTGCCATGCCTCCAATGCTACAATAATATTATCTTCAACGACAAAGGGAAATACTTGCAAGTCGTGCTGGGAAAAAATAGCTGTATTTTTTGTTTATGTTTGTTAGATTAATCACTTTGGATTGACCATTATCGAGTAATGTTATATTTATGTTTGTTAGATAATTTTTTTTCATTGATTATTATGGAGTAATTTTATATTTATGTTTGTCAAATTAATCACTTCATATTGATCATTATGGAGTAATTTAATACAACCATAAATTTAATACAATCATAAACTTAATACAATCATAAATTTAATACAACCATAAACTTAATACAACAAGAAACTTAATACAACCATAAACTTAATACAACTATAAACTTAATACAACCATACACTTAATACAACCATAAACTTAATACAACAAGCAATTTAATACAACCATAAATTTAATAGAACCATGTCTTATGCGGAACTATATTGTTGCCATAAGTGCTCGACGAGATTTGTTTGGAGTTGAGAATGGATTCTTCTGTCCCTAAGAGCATGATGACGTTGAATGAACTCGTTAAATTCAAGTGTTTGGATCATGTGTAGTTTCTGGCAACTGTTCATATTCGAACTCTTCTTCTCCATTGTCAGCCCGTTCATCTTCAATGATTATATTATGTAAAATTATGCATGCCATCATAATTTCATTGAATATTTCAATGTGAAAAAACCATGCAGGTCCACAAAGTATAGCAAATCGTGCTTGAAGAACACCAAAAGCACACTCCACATCCTTTCTTGCAGACTCTTGGGCTGCAGCAAAATATTTTTTCTTGTTTCCTTGTGGAGTTGAGATAGTTTTAACAAATGTTGCCCATTGCGGATAAATGTCATCAACAAGATAGTACCCCATTGCATAGTTATAACCATTAATAGTGTAATTAACAGTCAGAGTAAGCCCTTGAGTAAGGTTAGAAAATATAAATGATCTATCAAGCACATTTATATCATTATGAGACCCCGGTAACCCAAAAAAGGCATGCCAAATCCATAGATCGTAAGAAGCCACTGCTTTTAAAATAATTGTTGGTTCATGGATATGACCAGAATACATACATACATACCTTCTTCTTCCAAAACAAGTTGCCTCGCTATCTCGAATTCTTCATCAGAATCTGAATCAATAAGTATCATTTTGTGAAAAAGCGAACGATCCATTGAGAGAAAATGAGAATAAAAGGTTTCAAAGAGATACTTGAGTTGAAGTGAATGAAATTATTGAAGAAATATTATATTTTATAGTAAAAGTATATAACCATTGGAAAATTATAGCCGTTAAAAAATATAACCGTTAGTAAAATATAACCATTAAAAAATATAGCCATTGGAAAACTATAGCCGTTAAAAAAATAATACATCAATAATATAACCGTTAAAAAATATAGCCGTTATAAATTTTAATACATCAATAATACAACCATAAACTTTAATATAACAATAATACAACCATAAAATTTAATACAACAATAATACAACCATAAATTTTAATACAACAATAATATAATGATAAATTTTAATACAACAATAAACTTTAATGCAACCATAATATTTAATATAATCATATTCAAATTACAATTAAAATTAAAATTCAATAAAAAGTTCAAAATCAATATTTTAATAGAATAGTAAAAGATTTGTTGAGTCTATTATTTGGTGTTATAAAAAGTGGCTAGCTAATATTTATAAAAGTGAAAACTTTAGCTAAATTTTAGCTAAAGTTTGTTGAGCCCACTACCAGTTAGGGGTGTACAAGAAATCGGAGAACCGACCTCTACCGACGGCAACCTACCGCTTGATGCCGGAACTGGCGAAGAACCGGTCAGCCGGCGGTAGAAATAAATAGAAACCGATCACGGTCGGTTCGGTCCCGATTCGCCCACACAAAAAACCGGTAAACCGACCGACCGTATATATATTTTTAAATATATATCTTGTATAAAAACGACGCCGTTTCATATAAAACGGCGTCGTTTTATTTAAGTGAGTAACAAAAAAAATTAAGTAGGACGACGCCGTTTGGTCTCAACCAAACGGCATTGTTTGGTTGGGAACGGGTTAGAGTTATTACCCTTCCCGTTCCCAGTTCCCCCATTCCCTCTCCCTATTCTCTTCTGCCGCCCCTCCCCCCCTCCCGATTCTCTCTCTCTCTCTGATTCTCTCACTTCGTGACGGTCTCCGTTGAACAGCGCCGTAGGCTGAACCGGTGAACTGTCGCAGCACTCCATGACTCTCTCGCAAGCCGGCCTCTGTGAGTATTCTTCTGATGTTTTTTCTTATATATTTATTATTTATATAATCTGTTATATATGATTATAATTATAAATTTTAATCTGTAGACTGTTATATATATTATATATAAATCCGTTATATTGAATCTGTTATAATGTGTATATATATATATCGTATAATGTATATATATATATATATATAATATGTTATAATGCGTATAAACAGTTATATATATTATATATATATATAATTATAAATTTGAATCTGTTATATATATAATCTATATATATTATATATATAAATCGTATCTATTTTGTTATATATATATACTTTGTTATATATTAACTTATATAATTTGTTGTGTAATGTGTATATATATATATATATATATATATATATATATATATATATAACTTGTTAATTATTTATATAAATTGAGAGAAGATGAGTGAACAACTTAGATTAGAGTTTTAGACTTGTGATGTTTGCTATGTTGCAAACTAGCTGCTGGGATATTTTGTGTTATGTTTGCCTAACATTTATATTTTGTTTTATAATTTAAATGGATTCTTCTTCATCTCCTATTAATGTTGATACAAATGAAACTCAACCAATTATTAATTTGGAAGAAGATGTGAGAGAGACCAATGTCCCAAAACCCCTTAGTGCCCCTACTAGTAGTACTTGTCCATTACCTAAGAAACAGAAAGGGACAGACAAGTCGATTGTATGGGATCATTTTACGAAGGTGGATGGTTGTCCTGTAGATAATCCAAAAGCTAAATATAATTATTGTGGCAAGATGTATGCTTGCCACTCAAAGAGGAACGAAACTTCAACGATGCAAAATCATTTACCTTCTTATCGTAAAAATCCTCATAAACGTGGACCTTTGGATAGGTATAAAAAAACATTGACAGGTGAGGCATCACCTGAGGAGGGGGTTGGAGAGAGTGATTGTAGTACATTAAGGACTCTTGTAACCCACAAATTTAGTGAAGAGATTGCGAGGTTGGCTATTGCAGAAATGGTAATTGTTGATGAAATGCCATTTAAGGTTGTTGAAGGATAAGGATTTAGAAAATTTGCTTGGTCTCTTGAACCCCGGTTTAAAGTTCCATGTCGTGTCACAGTTGCAAAAGATTGTATGAAATTGTATGAAGTAGAAAAGGGGAAACTAAAAAAAGTGTTTAGAGATGGTGGCATGAGGATTTCCTTGATGACAGATACATGGACATTAGTACAGAATTTGAATTATATGTGTCTGACTGCACATTTCATTGATAAGAATTGGAAATTGCAGAAAAAAATAATTAATTTTTGTTTAATCCCTAATCATCGAGGGGATACCATTGGAAGATATGTTTAGTCGTGCTTACTTGATTAGGGTATTGATAGAATATTTACTGTAACTATTGATAATGCAAACTCGAATGATACTGCAATTTCCTATTTGAAACAGTTTTTGACAGGGAATTTGTTGAGGGGTAAGTATATGCACATGAGATGTTGTGCTCTTATTGTGAGTGAGGGTTTGAGGAGTGCAATGATGCAATTACAATGGTTAGAAATGCAGTAAGATATGTGCGTTCATCCCCCGCAAGATTAGAGAAGTTTAAGAGATGTGCAGAAAAAGAAAAAATTGATTGTAAGAAAATGTTGTGTCTTGATGTACAGACACAATGGAACTCAACCTATTTGATGTTGGAGGCAGCTGAGAAGTTTGAGAAGGCTTTCAGGTGGATGGAGAGTGAGGATTATAATTTTCTCTCTTACTTTGATGATGGGCACATGAGACCTCCTAAAGTTACAGAATGGGAGACAATGCGAATGTTTGTCAAGTTTTTAGAGATGTTTTATGAAGCCACTACTAGATTTTCTAGATCTTTATATGTGACAGTTAACACCAGTTTTTTAGAGATTTGTGATCTCCAAACTGAATTGATTATGCTGAGTGAGAGTACTAATACTTGTTTGAGGAGTATGGCCATAAACATGAGAACCAAATATGATAAATATTGGGACTCATTAGATAGGATGAACTTGTTCATATTAATTGCTGTTGTGCTTGATCCACGAAGCAAGTTAGGACTTCTATCTTTTCATTTAAAGAAAATTCATGATGAGTTTCGTGCTGAAGAGTTGGTTTCGAATGTGAGACAGGTATTAGCAGATTTATATG
Organism: Carya illinoinensis; assembly: GCF_018687715.1. Lineage (NCBI taxonomy): Eukaryota > Viridiplantae > Streptophyta > Magnoliopsida > Fagales > Juglandaceae > Carya > Carya illinoinensis. The sequence continues at coordinate 5,698,018 of NC_056765.1, forward strand.
CAGAGTATAATGTTATATTTGGTTCCACCACAAGTACTCCAGTTTCTCAACCCCCTCCAACATCTAGATCCATGAATGTTAGTGATGGCAAACGTGAGACCAAATGGTTCAAGGAGTGGTATAGGACATCTTCTTCCATGGGATCTAATATTACCAAAACTAAAGTGGATCGATATTTATCAGATGGTTGTGAGGCACTCAGCGAATCATTTGACTTGTTGACTTGGTGGAAAATAAATGAGACTAACTATCCTATACTTGCGAGGATTGCACGAGACCTATTAGCCATACCTGTTTCTACAGTTGCATCCGAGTTAGCATTTAGCACGGGAGGTCGTGTGCTTGATCCTTTTCAGAGTTCGTTGGCTCTGAGAACTGTTGAGGCACTTATTTGCACTCAAAATTGGTTAAAGCATCCGGCAACACACATTGATATCGGAGAGGCTATGGATAATGTGGAGAGCCTTGTAGTAGAATCGGGTAGTGTTTTCAAATTTTCATTGTAATTTAATTTTGCATATTTTTCATAATATGAATTCACTAACATTTGATATTTTATTCTTATTTATTCTTATAGAGTTGACTGCACAATCGAACGTGACAAGTATTGAGGATTGAAGATTGAAGGCTTGAAGCAATAATGAGTGAACTTGAAGATCGATATTCTTAATTTTTTGCATTGTTGCTATGTTTAAGTCTTTAAGATAATTTGTTTTCATTTATTTATGTTATTTGTTGTGCTTGTATTTTTGCTATACTTAAGACAATTTGGTTTGTTTTTCAAATTTGTAATATGTAATACTAAATATCTAGTGAAGTTGTTTTTATTTAATTTTTAATTATGTAGTAAGTAATATAGTAATTAGTTAGTTAATATGATGAATGCTTTGGTTATTTATTATTTTTATTTATTTATAATATGAATTATGATGAATGATGAATTATTAGTTAAGAACAAAAAATTAAAAAGATGTTTGATGATGAATTCAGGAAAAATATATATATAACCAAAAAAAACAAAAGAAGGCCAAACATATTGGATAAAAGGGCCAAAACAGGGCCCAAAACCCACGGGCCCAAATAGGGGGAACCGACCAGAACTGGCCGGCAAAGGAACCGGCCGGTTTTCTTCCTCCATCACGGTCGGTTTCGGCCGGTTGATGCATTATTTTTTTAAATTTCGGTTTAGGCCTAAAACCAAAACCGGCCGGTCGTTTTCAGCCCTACTACCAGTGCTCTTATTCATATTATATAGCGATGCATAAGGAGACAAAAACAGACAACTAGAGATAAATACTCAAGGAGCAGACATTGGAAGGCAGGCTTCATTAGAGCCAGCGGTGAGCCGCATACGGGAAACGGCGCCATCGCCAACATCGGCCAAGAGCTTCAACACATCTGCGACGACGATGTGGAACAACTGGCGGTGGTTCTGCAACACACTGCTCAAGAACCTCCCCGGCTGGGACCGAGGCTCGAGCGGCGAGTTCAGGTTACTACTGGGCTCGCAGTGGCTGGCCCCGGCGCTAGTGATTACCGAAAAGACCCTCCTGGGCCTGATGGAAAGACCGGATGCGGCACGCCTGGCAAGAAGGGGATTCTTGGGGAAGTCGAGGATATTTTTTGTCGAAAAAGGAAAGGGCTTTCGAAACGAGGGAGGAGGATACGGAGAAGAAACTGTGAAAGCAGTGGGGGTGGGGTTGCTGTGGCGTAAGAAACAACAGTCCATTAACAGAATGTTGTGGAAAGGCAAAGGATTTAAGAAGTTTGTAGTGCTAAGTGTGAGGGAGGGGTTGGGCGAGTCTCAATGTATACGATCGGGGTTGACTTTACAGTGGCAGAGGGAGAAGGACAGAGAAGGGAAGACCAATTGCCAATTATTATATAAAGAAAGAAAAAGAAGTGTTATCCCACAAAACCACTTATCAGTTATCACACTTCAATCGTATTATATTATTTAAAAAATTCAGCTTTATTAATATATTTTATTTAAAAAATCATGCATTAGTGAATCTCTCCCGCCCATGGTAATATCTTCTTAGTTGTTTTACATTTTTTATATAAGTTAATTTATTATAAAATTGATGTGATTGAGAATATCATCAATGTCATTTAAATAATAAAATTTAATTTATAAAATTTATTTTTTAAATCAAATTATGATATGAAAATATTTTATCAGGTGTGTTCTATACACTGATTTATTAATATAATTTTTTCTTTTTACATTTGATAAAATGATATTAATTAAAAACTAATTTGTGGTCTAATAAACTATTTCAAACTGTTATATTAAGATAAATATTTTAACCGTAAAGAAATTTTATAAAAATAAATTTACAATTTAGTATATCAAATTGTAAAAATATTTTTATTTTAAAATAAATTTAATATGTCACATAAAATCACTTATAAATTATAAATTTGTTTTTATTTATTTATTTATATATATAGGAATTCCTTATACTAATATTGTAAACTTGTCTTGTAAATTTAAGTAAAGGAAAAGAGAATTGGTATAAATATAAAGAAATTATTTAAAAATAAATATGAAAATTGACGTGATTTTATATCATTTATTATATTTATTTTTTATTAAAAATAATTTTATAATTTAATATTTTTTATTAAATTACCTAAATTTATAAATTTAATTTACAGGTCAACCCTCCGTTTGTAAAGGCGATAGATGACGAGTCAAATCCGTCTACAATTTGGCCGCCACGCACGCTAAAAATTTGCCACTACGGCACCCTAAAACGGGCTACTTATCTATCTTTTTTTTTTTTTTTTTAATAAATAAAACAAGGAGTTCATTACAAAGATAGAGGTGGATCCTTTCCACTATCCAGATACAGAAAACATTGAGGGATAGAAACAAGGGGTAGGTTACCAAACACATGGTTTGTTGTTGCCCACTGCGCCACTCAGTGCGCACATCGATTCTGAGATCGATGGATTTTGGTAAATATCCAATCTTGACGATCTTTAACATGCGCTCGAATATCTTCTATGATCGGGGAGATCAACCAGAAGGGGGTAGAGTCTTTACACTCTATCGCTGAAAAAACAGACTGGGCATCACCTTCTATTGACATGTTTCTTGAATTTCCTGCCATACATACTGCCAGCAGGGCTGCTTTTGCTTCTACTACCAGAGGAACTGAAGAAAGGATCCTTTTTGTGCATATTTCCAGAATCTTACCCGAATGATCTCTTCTTACAGCTGATGCTACTGAAAAACAATCTCTTACCGCTGCATCGAAAGAGATACTTTGAAAACCAACAGGAGGAGGGGTCCACATCTGAGAAGGAGATTTGGTCGAGTTTTTTTCAGCCCAAGCGTTTTTGTAGCTTTCATAAGATGTGTACAGTTGTTTCTTTGCATCTTCCATCGAGAAAGTTGAATGGTTGTGAACTATGTCATTCCTCTTTTTCCACAAAAGATCCAATAAAATGACAGCATAGAGTTGGAAATGATGACAGTCTTGTTCCTATAATCCCAAAAATTTACCTGGATGGATAATCATTTCTATCCAATCTGAAATTGAAAGGACGGGCAATCTCTCTATGTTTAAAGGCCAGCAACCTTGTTTCCACAGTATTCTGACTATTGGACATTCTACAAATAGATGAAGAACTGTCTCCTCTCTTTGGTTGCAAAATGAACATTCTGAGTTGATTTGCTAGGAAATTCTTTCGTTGATTTTCTCTTTTGTTGGCAAGATATTCCAGAGAAGCTTCCATAACAACAGCTTGTGGCAATCGTGGATTTTGAGGCTCCACAGAGGTTTAAAGAGAGAACTTTGATGCAGAAGAGCTTGTTCTTGGTAGTCTACTTGTGCATGATAGGCTGTCTTTATCGAGTATTTCCCACTGTGATTTAGAGCCCATATCTCTTTATCTATACCTTGTGCTGCTACAGGTAGAGGTATTTTTTAATTTCCCTGATGCTGAGTTGATCAAAGAGATTTTGCATTCGCCTGACGTCCCAAGACTTTGGATTTTGATGGATGAGATCTGAGACTTTTATGAGAGGGTGAACGGAGTCCATATTCCGGATTGGAGTAGGCTTGAAACCCTTTAAAGTTGGTATCCAAGGATCTGACCAAACATTAACAGATTGACCATTAAAGATTTGGTAGCACCTTCCTTTGGATAGTAGATCTTTGGTCTTGAGAATACCCTTCCACATAGGAGAATCTGAGTGTCTTGGTGTTGCCGCCCAAAAAAGTATTATTTTTGAGATATTTGGATGAAAGAATAGAGTGCCATAGTCCAGTTTTTTGCCCGCTTAGATCCCATCCTGTCTTTGCTAGAAGGGCTTTATTCATGTTCTCCGTAAGTCTAATACCCAAACCTCCAATTTTTTTTGGTAGACATATCGACTTCCATGATTTCAGAGTAAGGTTGCGTGTTTTGTCTTTTGGAAAACCCCACCAGAAATTCTTTTGACATTGATCGAGAGACTTGCACACTGATTTTGGTAGTTGGAAGGTATTCATAAAGTAAGAGGGCATGGTGCTTGTCACTGATTTAATCAACATTGAACGTCCTGTTTGTGCTAATAACTTTGCCTTCCATCCTTCTAATTTTTTCCCCACTTTGTTTAGTAGTTTGGCATAATTTTCTTTTTTCCTTCTGTTGAAAGAGGTCGGAAGGCCCAGGTATTTCATTTTAACCGAGGACGTTGAGTATGGAAGCCAGCTTGAGATAGCTGCTTTGTCTTGCGCATTCCTTGTGATGAAGATTGAAGACTTTGAGAGATTTATTTTTTGACCCGACCAGCTTTGATAAATTTCTAGACTTTCTGCTATGGCTTTTGCATTCTTCGTGGAAGCTTTAGCGAAAATGATTGTGTCGTCTGCAAAGAGCAAATGGGATATTGGTGGACTGCTTCGACTAAGTTTAATCCCTTCAATTTTTTGTTGCGTTTCAGCTCGCAGTATTAAACAGGATAAAGCTTCTATGACTAAAATGAACAGAAAAGGCGAAATCGGATCTCCTTGTTTAATTCCTCTTTCCGCTTTAAAGAAGCCTCTAGGTGAGCCGTTGATAGTGACTGAGAAAGTAGCCATAGAAATGCACTCTTTTACCAAATTAATCCAATTTAAATTAAAACCCAAGCTGCGCATGACTGTAAAAAGAAAATCCCATTCCACTCTATCGAAAGCCTTTTCCATATCAAGTTTTATAGCCATCAGTCCTTTTTTGCTCGATTTCTTTATTAGGAGATGAAAGAGTTCATGAGCTATCATTGGTATTCTCTTTTATATTCCTTCCAGGAACAAAGGTTGTTTGTAGCGGGGATATCATTTTGGGGAGCAGCCTTTTGAGACGGTTTGCCATAATCTTAGTGATGATTTTGTAAATGACATTTGTGAGGCTGATGGGGCGGTAATGGCTTGGGGAGCTTGGGCTTTGGGATTTTGGGATGAGAGCAATGTTGGTGTGATTCATCTGCTTTAGAAGTTTACCACTCAGAAAGAAATTTTGGATTGCTCTTATGACCTCAACTTTGATGATATTCCAGTAATGCTTATAAAAGAGGGCTATCATGCCATCCGGGCCTGGGGCTTTATTGTTTGGTATTTGCCTTAATGCATCAAAAATTTCTATTTCATCCGGGATTTTACCAAGCATGTCATTTTCTTCTTCTGTCACTATCTTGTCAAAAAGAGATTCCAGACAATCCGGCATTTGAGGCTTTAAGGAAGTACAAACAGATTTGAAATGATTTATGAAAGCTGACTCAATAATAAAAGTGTCCATTGACCAATTACCTAGTCCCAACTTGATGGACTCGATTGCATTCCTCCTTCGGCGGATTGTGGTTGTCAAATGGTAGAACTTCGTATTTAGATTAGTTGAGGTGAGCCAAGTGATTCGAGATTTTTGTTTCCATAATATTTCTTCATTTTCTCTCAACTTGTGGAGTTTTTTCTACAGCTCTATTTCTATTGCTTGATTTCTCGGTGTTATCTCACTGCTTTGGGCTTCCAATAAATCTTTTTCTGTTTGCTGGATGTTGTTCTGAATATGCCCAAAATGATCTTTATTCCACCTCTTTAAAGTTTCTTTTGTTGATCTGATTTTTTTGCATAGAATGAAGGCCGGATTTCCCTGGAAGTTTTTGCTCCAAGCTTCTTGAATTATAAGATGGCTTAGCGGCTCTCGTGTCCAGAATTCTTCAAATTTAAATGATGGGGCATTTCGAAGAATAGCTGTTGTGCTGAGTAGAATTGGGTGATGATCCGACGCTGAAGAGGCTAAATGTTGAAGAGATGCATCAGGAAAAAGAAGTCTCCATTCTTTATTTGGTATAGCTCTGTCTAATCTTTCTATGATTTGTGCAGTCCCTTGTCTTTTGTTTGTCCATGTGAATTTGGGTCCCGTGAACCCAATATCTATGAGTCCATTACGGTCCATAAACACTCTTAAGCCTCTGTTCAGATTAGTATAAAAGGGTCGCCCACCATGCTTCTCAGACTGATCTAACAAATCATTAAAGTCCCCAACGCAAGCCCAAGGGCCTGGAATGCTTGATGAATGGATTCGAGATGATTCCAGAAATTATCTTTTTTGTTCTTTTGAGCCGGACTATAGACGAAAGTAATCAGCTATGGATAATGTGAAGGATCAGAATAAACAAGAACTGAAATTGCATTAGCATTAATATTTACAAGTTCCAAGTCAACCCCCGGACGCCAAAGCAACAAAAGGCCCCCTTTTTTACATGCAACTGGTTGATACACAAAATGTTGGATACCCAGACTATTAACAACAAAAGAGGTTCGTCTTACGACACCAAGGTTTCCGATAAAAAGATGACATCCGGGTTATGAGTCCTAATATTAGCCGTTAGGTTTCTAATTGTCTCGGGTCGGGCGATCCCATGGAAATTCCATGCTAAAGTTCTCATGGAATTTTTGGAGGCATGTTTGGGCTGCTTATCTATCTATTTTGCCTTTACTTATCAATTTCATTATTCATTTTTATTTATTATTATTATTATCTTTAGGCAAGAGTAGCAGATATCGGATAAGGGCAGTGTAGGCTGTCGCCAGTAATAATAGCTGGCGTGCCGCTAGCATAATATCGGTCCGGCTATTATACCGCCCATTTATATCGCTGAGTGTAATGTCTTGTGGTTTTTTTTTTTTAATTTTTTTAATCACTTTCTTAATTATTAATATAAAAAATTATTTTAATATAATTAAAATCACTTTATTAATCATTAATATAAATTGTTTTTGACCAGTTGTCAAAATGGGCGATCAAGCGCAGGCAAAAAAGAGACATTTCCGTAACCACCTAGCACAATATCAGTTTTATTTTTATTTTTTGTTTTAGATTTTTTTAATATATTTAAATATTTTGAAAAAATAAAAATATATATAAATACATTAAAAATTCTATAGGATATAGGATAATATGGTTTATTATCTAAGCAAGAGACATGGTTTGTATCTACCAACTGTAAAATATTGAGTAAAGTATTAAAGATAGACATATAATTTTTTAAAACATTTACTTGTAAATGGAGAATATTAATATATAATTTTAAATTCAAATTAGTAAATATTTAAATTCAAGTTGTTATAAGAATATTTTTATCTTGAAATATTTAAAATTTAAATCATAGCCTTCAATATTTGTCTATCATGGCTAGAAAGAGTGATGCTACTTTGTTGCTTACAACTGCCCGCGGCAAGTTGTCGTTAGACTAAAATTAATTTTTTATTTATTTATTCATATTTTTTTTATCATTATAAGATATTTTTAAAAAATATAAAAATATATCAATACACTAATAGTTACTTCTTTAACTATTAAGTAAAGAAAAAAAATTATAAAACAAAAGTGTCAAAATGAGGTATCAAAGTGTCAAAAGTAGCATTTTTTATCTAGAAATTTTATCATCTATGGTGTTGACAGTGTAGTTGTCATCTCCCAACAAATAGTCCTCGCACAAAGACATTTTATTTGGAGATTGTTAGTTGGTTGAATAATAATAATTAAAAAAATTATTGATAAATAATAGGAAAATAATCATGATACGTGCGATGTTATATTTTATCGTGTTATTGTATTTAGAAATCTGTGTAGAGAACATATTATTTACATAATTAATTAATATAAAATAATTTAATCTACAAAATTCAAACCCGCAAATGCTTTTTGTAAATAAAATCATGTCGTATCAACAGTATGCAATGTGTATACTCCATATATACCAACTTATAAATAGTATATTTTCTATTTCTATTTAGTATATTTCCCCACAAAAAGGAAAAAACAAAACAACTTGAAAAACCAAGGCCGTTTAAGTTCTATCTCAGCGATGTGATCACAGCCATTCTTGCATAAGTAATTCTCTCCAAAATAAAAACAACTCGTTAATTGAAATTGTCAACGAGCTTAGCTTTGCTTACTATTTTAAGCTGTTTCAATATCCGTCAGAAGTTCAGAACCAAATTACAAAGTCCATACATAAAGTAAATTACCAATTTCTCAGTTGTATTGCCGCAGATTGATTTTCTCTCATCCACGAATATTTCTGCACCAATTTTCCCCCCAAGCAAACAGGCATTTGCATTTTAGCGTGCCCACTTTTTTAGTGATCTTGCGCCCATCTCGGCCCCAAGACTATATAAATTCTTGTGCTATTACGAGAGGAAAATAGCGGAACTTTGGAGGAAGAACAATGAAGGGTTTACTCTTGTGCTTGGTTCTCATCATAAGCATGGTGGTGCTAAGGGGGGGCACTGGCGCTTCCGCATCGAACATCGATGTTGGGGTGCTAGACCCATGCAAGAAGCCTGGGGGTCCACACCCCGGTTGTAATCATGACGCCAAGGCACCTCCTCAAGAGGCTAACAAATACCAACATGGTTGCAACCGGGAATATCACTGCCGTCATTGAGGAAATTGATCACCTCCCTGCATGCGTACTCTGATCTTGGCCGAACGGCTAATCCCAAAACTTCAAGATAAACAAAGGATCAAGCGCGTCTGTGCATGAGTGCGTGTGGTGTATTGTCAAGATACCACTGGATTACTATATTGTATGGTTTATGTTAAGAAAAATTTTGTCCTTTCACCCTGAAAAATTATGTTTTCAAGTTAGTGTAAATGATGTGCTTTTCATATTCTTGACAAATAAAAATAAAATATAAAAATTTTTGAATCTTACTGATCAGATCTTGCTGCGCATCAAATGTGTGAATGATGTATTCTTTATATTGACTATAATGTAGAAAGCTAGATTCTTAACCAATTGAGATAAGAATTAAGCTACTTAAGTTACACCAGATCAACAAGCGTGACTAAGAATAAAACATTCACGATTAGGTAAATCAAATAATTGTTAATTTTTACTTATAAGACATATCAAGTAAAAGAAATTTTATTGATGATAATACTTTCATTATCTTGCACGGCGCATATGCACACACATACATACACGCATGATATATGTAGATACATATATATACATATGTATGAATAGATATATCGCTCCCTAATATATAGATTAAAAGTTGTTGAACTCAAGGTTTCAAGTTTTGTGTAATTATATATCTACACATGGATTTTGATGATAACAAATCACGAATTCAAAGAATAAAGAAGTCTCAAGCTCAAGTTGTCTACACAATAGAGTCAATCATTTCAAGGAAACAAGCACGAGCAAGAAGGGAATAAGTTCATATTAAAGTCATAGAGTAATGTTGTAAATCTCTTAAAATTTTGAAATTAGGATTAAGATTCAAAATTAATATTTTATCATAAAGCATTAAAATACATTTTTCACATGTGCATGAATATTTTAAAAATTTTGAAAGATGATTGATTGTCATCTTTTACATATGCATGCCTTGATTAAAGGTTTGCATTTTGAAAATATTAAAGATGATTGATTGTTATATTTCATATGTGCATGTTTTATTTGAATATTTTCAAAAGTGATTGATACTTTTTTTAACTTATGCAAAAGGTAGATATTTTTGTTTGAAATATTTGAAAAGTAAAGTGTGCTCCTTTTGTCATATGCAAAAAGTAGAAAGATTAGGTTTGAAAAATTTGAAAAGTAAAATGTGCTCCTTTTGTCATATGCAAAAAGTAAAAGATTAGGTTTGAAATATTTGAAAAGTAAAATGTGCTCATTTTATCATATGCCAAAAATAAAAGATTAGATTTAAAGTTTTTGAAAAATGAATGATGTTGTCTTTGACAATTGAAAAAGAAGAACCTTTTATTTGAATTTTTTGAAAAAGTGAATGATGTTGTTTTTAACATGTGAATCTTTTTAAATTTGAACATGAAGTCTTATATGTCTATAAATAAATCATTTGAGAGTTTCACATTTACAAAATCTAGAGCATACAACATTCATTCAAAACTTTCATTCGCTCTTCTCTAAGCATTGAGTCTTAATCTTTATTCATTTTGAGAGATATAGTTTGCGCTGTATTGTTCTTATTTCACTCATTGATGAGTTTTTCTGATAACTTACTCACTATCAGCTCTTATATCAGTAAAAAGGTGTGTATAACCCTTGTGCGTGTAGAAAGTATTCTACATAGGGAATAGTTGAATCACCACGTGTAAGGTGATTGCAAGTGTAGAGGGTGTTCTACACAGATCTTTTGTAGCGGTGTTGTTCAAAGGTGTAATAGATTTTTATCTCCACCTAAAAGAAGTTGAATAGTGAATTTGAGAATTCTCAAGGGGTAGCTTGAGGCGAGGACGTAGGCAGTGGGGCCGAACCTCGTTAACATACTAAGTTTGCTTCTCTCTTACCCTTACTCTTTATATTTATTGCTATTTCGTATTTTTTTTATATTTTATATTGTATATTTGATTTATAATTGTATATTTGATTTATTTTATATTGTATATTTGTTATATAATTGTTATTTATATTTGATTTTAATAAGTTTGTTATTTTCTTGTGTTAGTCATCGGGGCAACAAAAGTATCAATGAAGTCTTCTATTTTATTTTACAAATTGTAAAATCTTTATGGGGCAATCTCGTTATCATCAGGGTAAGTAAATAATTCTATATATAGATAAACAAACAAACAAGAAATTAATGATACAGATACTTTAAGCTCCCGTATTTCTATCAGGTGAACTTGATTGTTATTTTTTGCCCGTCTTATTTGTATTTGTCCTCCACAAATATGCATACTATCAACCATTCTTTCAAAACCAATTTTTTCAGAAAAATGGTATCTCTTGTTGCTATTTTAAGCTGTGACCCTATTTAAATGTTGCCAGAAAGGAAGTCTCGACAATTTGAAAGGGGCTTACTTTAGAGAGTTAACGTGAGGTCATCGTTTTGGTATTTGGTTCTCATAAGCATGGTGGTGGTAAGGGCTACTGGTGCGACTAATCTGAGTCGCCATATATTTAATCCATGCAAGTTGCCCGAAATTCCGCACTTAGGTTGTCCTAAACAAGCTGGAGGGCCTCCTAAAGAAGCAAACCCCTACAATCGAGGTTGCAACAAGATTTTTCGCTGCCGCAGATGAAGCCAACAAAATTAATATTATGTTTGGCAATAGAAGATTTCCAATGCAAACATGTTTTAACTCAAATATCTTTTTCCCTCCTTCAAGAAAATTCCCCCCTAATTCATGTTAGTGGCACATGAAGGAGCGGTAACTTTTGTACGTCAAGGGAAGTTGGAAAGTGTATTAGGTCAATAGTAGTTTGAAAGGGAATAGCCATATATATGAAAGTTCAATATTAATATATATATATATATATATATATATATATATATATATATATATATATATGCATGTGTGTCTATTTCTTATTTTTCTTTGGGAAAAAGCTTTTCCATTTTTTGTTTTCTATTTCTTCCTCAACCTCTTCCCCTTCTTCTTTTAAATTTTATTTTCAACTTCGTATTAAGAAAATTAAAAAGTAGTGATCTATGCAGCTTTTCCATGCAACCCCTTCTTTTTAATGTCAAAACACAAATATTATCGACTAGGCTGCCAGTTGCAGCTTGCAGGTATTGGATAAAAAATGCCCAAAAATACAAAGTACATAACAAAGTGGATTGATCGAGAGATAAGTTGTTCATGAATTGCCCCCAATATAGTTATTCTATTTTTAAGCCGTGGAAAACACACCATCTACATTACTTAAATGATCAGATTTGATTTGTTAGATTCAAATTTTAAAATTTATATTCTAAATAAAATTATGACATGTAAATATTTTATCCTTCAACTATACACACTGCCTTGAGAATAGAAGCTTTCGTCTAAATACAATGAGAAGTATAAGGTCTATAAATAAAATATAACTGCTAATTTCTATAGAAATCTTATACAAGTAAGTACATAAATTAACATGACTTAATGTGACACGCTATATATACTTTATAATAAAAATAGCTTTACATCTAACACATTATACTAAACCACGTCAGACTGTAAACTTCCTTGTATAAAATTTCTATATAAATCAAACATTTTTCTAAATAAAGAATTCTACACTGATATATTTTTATATTGGACAATGCTAGAGTGCATACCAAATTTGCACCCTATACATGCACACAAGTGGAAATGGCTTTTTTGTTTTTTGTTTTTGTTTCAAGTATTTTTTAAACATCCTTAATCATTAATAAAAAAATTAAAAAAATACAAATTCACTAATAGTCACTTCTTTAATCATTAAGAAAAAATTAAAAAATTACAAAAATTAAAATATATGAGTGGACATATTTGAGAGTCATACTAGCATTTTCTTTTTGAAATGATATGTCAAATCTAATGAGATTTACTATCTAACATATCATATCAAATTTCATCAATCTATAAATAAAAAATAAAAAATTCCACAAAAGAAACATTTCTCACAAGGATTTCTTGTCTATATATACCTTCAAAGCGTAGCACTTGAAAACTTGCAAGCTAAGATCCATATTAACCTTAAATATTGGCAAAAAAATTATATTAATAATTATTTTAATTATATTCTTATAATTTGTTATAGCATCCTAATGCTGAGTAATAGGTAGTCAGATTTCATATATTTAAATAATATTATGGTTGCTGGTAGCCATATATAGCGAGATTTTGATTGTTGGAATTATACCACTACTAGCCATTGCCTGTAATAGTTCTGATGCTTAAATCAGTAACGAGTGAAGGATAATAATTCAAGAACGTGGAATCAAATGATTCGAGAATCATTCCGGCCATAATGGACTTTTATTCCATTATCTTCTATTCCTAGATGGAGATTAATAATCAATGATCTTATAATTTTAGGGTATAATTTGTTATCCTCTCTCGTGAAAGACATCATTCAAATTATTCAAATTTCCATACTTTCAACGCATATAAAAAGAAGAAGAAAAACATGAATGAATCGATGTGTTGGGTTTAGCCACGATAGTGCTAAACTCAGCCAAAACCATATTATAATTAAAATTTGAAATTCAGTTTTCTATGTTCCCTTAATATAATTATTTAATACAAAAGATTGGAATTTGGTTATAATTGGTTTTGTGAGCAATATAAGTTATGACAACTCCATATGCATATAACAATCATCTCTAATATGCAAAAATGGAGTGTGAGCTCGTTGTCATCAAGGTAAGCAAATAGCTATATATAGATAAATAACTAAATAAATAAACAAGGTAGTTATTTGTTATGTTATAATTCTCCATTTATAAGAAAAAATTAATGATGGAGATATGTATGTATACTACTAACCATTCTTTCAAAACCATTTTCCAAAACAAAAAACATGTATCTCTTGCTGCTATATTTAGATGTGATCCCTATTAACACCTTGTCCTAAGATTATATAAATTGATCAGCATCGACAGTATTGCCAAAAAGGGAGTCATAACAGGCTAAAAAGGGTGAGGGTTAACATGAGGCCATGGTTCTGGTGTTTGCTTCTCATAAGCATGGTGGTGCCAAGGGCTACTGATGCTAATTTGAGTCGCAGTATCTTTAAAGCATGCAAGCAGCCTAAAGCCTCAGGTTGTCTTGATAATCCAGGGGGGCCTCCGAAAGATGCAAATCCCTATACTCGAGGTTGCAACAAGATTTTCCGTTGCCATGGATCAAACCAACATAATTATTAATATTATGTTTGGCAATAGAAGATTTCGAATGCAAACGTGTTATAACCCGAATATATTTTTCCCTTTCCTTAAAGAAAATTATCCCCTCAATTGTTAGTGGCACATGAAGGAGAGTAACTTTTGTATGGTGTTCTCTAGGGTATGCTCGAAAGGAGCAGATACTGCATACAAGGTATGTTTGAATGGGTATTAGGCCCATTCACTTTATGTTGTTTCAATGTTTTTCTTCCCAATAAAAAAAATAAAAATAATAGTTTGAAAAGGAATGTAAGCCATCTGAAAGTTCAATAATATATATTTCTCTTGTTTCTCTATTTCTTATTTGTTTTAATTTTCTTTTTACTTAGTACTAAGAAAATGAGTAATGCTACATACAATCGTAGATTGTGTAAGTAACTTGAAAAAAGTAAGATCCACTATTAATTTTTTTTAGAATCCCGTATTTATTTACTTTCTATAAAATGATTGCACGGCATTTATGTACTCACAATGCAACTATCATTAAAAACACTCTATACTTTTCCATGCAACCCATTCTTTTTAATGTCTAAACAAAAACAATAACCAGGCCAAAGGGACCAGAATTCCAGAAGAACTATGGTTGTTAATTGCCTGCCAGAAATAAGTCTGTTGCCAGTTGCAACTTGCTGGCATTGGATGAAAAATGCCTAAAAATACATAGTACATAACAAAGTTGAGAGAGAAATTGTTCATGAATTGCCCCCTTCTAATCGTCTCTAATAAAATTAGACCAGTCTAAATATAGTTATTCTATTTTTAGGCTGGTGTGTAAACACACTATATATATTATTTAAATGATAATATTTGATTTGTTATATTTAAATTTTAAAATTATATTTCAAATCAAATTATGATATGTAAGCACTTTATCTAGTATACTCTACATACTAACTTGAAAATTTAAATTTTCATCTAAATATAATGAGAAGTATAAGGTCTATAAATAAAATAGACGTGCTGATTTACAGAAATCTTATATAAGTTTACAAATTAACGCGACTTAACGTGATACACTATATATATTTCATATTAAGAATAACTTTACATATGACAGATTACACTAAATTACGTAAAATTTCTATATAAATTAAACAATTTTCTAAATAAAGAATTTACACACTAATAAGTTTTGATATGTTGGATCTAACAAAATTTATTATTTAACCTATCGTATCAAATTATATCTGTTTGTAAAATAATTTTTTCCAAAAGAAACATTTCTCGTATGGATTTATTGTGTATAGCCTTCAAAGCGTAGCACTTGGAAACATGCAAGATCCATAACCTGAACAGTAGTTCTATATGCAAACGGGAAATGTAAGCGGCACGCAGTCGGGTGACGTGGCGTTATGCCACGTCAGCATCTATTTAAAAAAAAAAAAAAACGAATGAAAACCAAAACCGGTGCAGATTGAAAGCATTTCTGAAAGGCACCTGATTTCCCGCTTCTTCCATTCGCGAGCCCCCCAGAACTGAAAGGAGGAAGACTACGTCGGCGTTGGTGCAGAGAGGTGTTGCCGGTGGGTGGGTTGATCTCGGGCTGGTCCGGTCTGCGTTGGAGTGGGTCAAAGGCCGACCGTTGTTTGGGTCAGGTTGGTTTCACTTGAGATTGGGTCAGATCCGTGGGCCATCTGCTTGGGTCCGGTCCGTGGGCCATCAGCTCGGGTCAACTTCGTGGGCCATCAGCTCGGGTCAGCTTCGTGGGCCAGCAGTTTAGCCCAGCATCTCGGGTCAGGGACGTGGGTGGTCAGTTTCGTGGGTCAGCACCACCACGGCCGCACCACCACGGCCAGGTTCTGGTTCTGAGATGGATCTATATCTGCATGCTTCAAAAAACCTGAAACAGATTTTCCTCCATTTGTTTGATATATATGTGGCTCTGTTTTGTGGGATTTGAATGAACATGGTAAATATATATTGTTGAACGTGAATCCATAGAGGAGTTTGAAAATGTTGTATACAAATGTGGTGTGGGTTTGCTCGGGTTTGTGTCGTGTAGGAGGCCAATGATATTGGGTTGATGTTGGTTTTTACGTTGGTTGTAAACTACAAAATGTAAAGGTGTGATTCAAGTATAAAACAATGGCTTTAATATTCGGTTATTGATGGCTTTAATATTTGGTTAATGATTTGAATATATAAAAATTTTTCTCATGAAATCTTTGCACGATTTTTTATTGGCTCTTTTCTGTTGGAGATGATTTGGTTTAATGAACTTGTTATGCAACTACTTGGTTAAAGGAGTTTATGTTCCCTTTTTTAATTTGTTGAACGCCATAAGAGAAGAAATTTGGGGAATGGAAAGCAATATGCTTTTATTTTATGAACCAAGATATAGCTTATTTCATAGGAAAGTTACTAATTCCTCATCGTTTACTTCCACTACCTAAATTATAAACTATTAGTTTCAATATGTAGATTTGATTACCTGAAAAGTGGGCTGAATACATCAATCTCTGGTAATATTTCAATGAGTTTCTACTGTGGTGAAGCTTAGATACAAATTTTTTTTTTATTTGGTAGTGCCATAAAATGATACCAGGTATTTATTATTTTGTTATGGTCAATTTTGGTTTTTTTAATTTAGTATGCCATTACCAAGTGTTTTTTCAACATTTGGAGATAAAAGTGAACAACTTTTACAGGGCATGGGAGAGTTTGAAGAACATGCATTGGATAGACCAGAAGAACGGGAAACTGAAGATGGCAGTCCAGGTGAACGGGAAATCGACGATTGCACTCCAGGTACATCACACGTAGTGCCATCGTCGAAAGGTGATGATATGATTGAGGAGCCAAAGTCGGGCATGGAGTTCAATTCGTTTGAAGATTTGTTTAGGTATTATAAGCAGTACGCTAAGAAATGCGGTTTTGGGGTGATGACACAAAGGAGTGACAGGTCAGATGATCAAAGTGTCAGATATGTTACTCTTGGTTGTGCACGGGGAGGGAAGGCACGGGTTAAGACATCCAATGTTGCCAACCCACGTCCGACGGGAAAGACAGATTGCAAGGCAAGGATAAATGCCTTGAGAGTCGATGGAAAGATGCAGTTGACAACAGTCAATAATTCACATAATCATGTTATCAGCCCACAGAAATCTCGCTTCTATCGATGTAACAGAGAAGTGAGTGAGACAGTTAAAAGAGTCCTTGACACCAATGACTTAGCGGGTATCCGATTGAACAAGAGTTACGGATCTCTTGTAGTTGGTGCAGGTGGCTTTGAGAACCTGCCATTTCTGGAAAAGGATTGTCGCAATTACATCGACAAAGCCCGTCATCTACGACTTGGTGCAGGTGGTGCTGGAGCACTTCGTGATTATTTCTTAAGGATGCAGTACAAGAATAACGGATTTTTTGCATTGATGGATTTAGACGATGACGGGAGGTTAAAAAATGTTTTTTGGGCAGATCCACGTAGTCGGGCAGCCTATAAGTATTTTGGTGATGTCGTGACATTCGACACCACATACCTGACTAATAGGTATGGGATGCCCTTTGCACTATTTGTTGGTGTAAACCACCACGGGCAGTCGATTCTTTTGGAGGCTGGGTTGATTTCCAATGAGGACACGGAGACCTTTACATGGCTATTCCAAACCTGGTTGCAATGTATGGATGGAGTAGCTCCAAAGGCGATAATTACTGATCAAGACAGAGCAATGAAAAATGCAATTGCTATTGTCTTCTCGGAAACTCGACATAGATTTTGCCTATGGCATATACTGAAAAGGCACCTGAGAAGCTTGGGGCATATTGCATATAAAAGCGGGTTGAAAACTGAGTTGATGAAATGTGTATACGACACACAAACTATTGAGGAGTTTGAAAAATGTTGGGCCGTGTTTATTAATACATACGACTTACATGAGAATGTGTGGTTGAAAAGTTTATATTTGGAGCATGCGCATTGGGTACCGGTTTTTCTAAAAGAGCACTTTTGGGCGGGAATGAGTACCACTCAGCGTAGCGAGAGTATGAATGCTTTCTTTGATGGTTATGTCCATTCAAAAACAAATCTGAAAGAGTTTGTCGACCAGTTTGACAATGCACTAAAAAGGAAAATTGAGAATGAAAATCAAGCAGAGTTTCTTTCCTTTAGTGGCATCATTCCCTGCGTATCTAGATCGCCAATTGAAAAGAAATTTCAAATGTTGTACACGAATGCAAAATTTAAGGAAGTTCAACAGCAAGTAATCGGTGTGCTTGATTTGGATCCAACTTTACAGACAATGGATGGTGTAATGAAGAGTTATTTGGTAGAAGATGAAGTTCGTATTTAGGAGTTCACAAAACAGGTTACATATTTTGTGGATTTTAATGTCGATGACTGTAATGCAAAGTGTTCATGTGGTTTATTTCAGATGAGGGGGATACTGTGTAGGCATATTTTGTCTATATTCAAATCAAACGGTATAAAATCGTTGCCAGATCAGTACATTTTAGACCGATGGCGGAAGGACATCAAGAGAAGATACACTTTAATCCGATCTAGCTATGATGCCGGGGATGAAAGGCCAAATGGTAATAGACAATCCATTCTTCTGAATATGTGTTATGAGATGATAGATTATGCGGTGGAATCTGAGAAGGACTTTGACGATGCAAAGAAGAAGATACAAGAGATGACTGGATTATATCGTCAGAACCAACGACCCTTATCTAGCGGCCAAACAGGTTTCAAGACCACCAATTGAAATTTATTTTTGTGAAAAGTTTTTTATTTTGTATATTGTATTTTGTATTTACAATTTTGGGTTTACATTTGCTATTTATTTTGGATTGACATTGGAAATGTTTTTTTATTATATTTTTGCAATGCAAAGTTTCGGAACCTGGGGTTACAATACTAGATGGGGCTGTAGTTGGTAGCTCACAACAAGTCAAGAGTCCACTTGTTGTCAGAGGAAAAGGAAGACCTCCGTCTCTTAGACGAGCATCCAGGATGGAGACAGAAATGCGGAAGGTTAAAGCCAAACAGAAGAAAGCACAAGTGGTTCAAAAACGCAAACAGGTGCATGTTTTAGTAGGGGATAATAAAAACATAAATATTTTCGTAGTGTGTCATTATGATAAAGTTTGGATATATTCCTTATGACGAGTTATAACTATTTACTTCACTTTTAGCGAGATGAAGGAGATACAGTACCTATGGGCACAAAACGGAGTTTATTTGGGCCATCAGAAGCAGATGCATATTCCAACCATGGACAATTTACGGTATCATGTTTGGATAATTTGTACGATTGGCATATTTTTTGAAGGAGGTCTATATTTGTAATGTGTTAAAATAACCTGTATTTATTAATAGGTTATGGACAGTAGTGGGACCACGCAAAGTGTTCAGTCGTGGTATTTTGGTAGTCAAGGAAGTGTTCATCCTATGGTTGGTAGTCAAGGAAGTGTTCATCCTATGGTTGGTAGTCAAGAAAGTGTTCATCATATGGTTGGTAGTCAAGAAAGTGTAAGATCTCTCACTTATCTAGGCCATTTTAGTAATATTATTTATTATTTGATCAAGATTTGTTTATTTGGATGGAAATAGATTTTTTATGATTGGATGACACACAACCAAAGCGGCCTGGGTGGAGATGGGTCAAACGCATGGATGTAATGCGTTTGTATATTTCATGTGACTTGGTGTATTTACAAGGAGGAGGCTGATGCATTTTTTGTACACCACATGATGTGGTCTATTTTGCTTTTCCCTCTGAATTATTTGGGCAGCTTGCCAGTTATTTGTAGATGAGATTCTATTTTGTATATTCTCTCTGAGAATTTAAGTGGATAAAAGGAGGAAGTGGCTGAAAAGTGTATGATGTAAGATTCAGATATATATATATATATATAGATTACAGGAGAATTTGTGTTTTCATCAAAACGGATTTTAATTGATGGCATACATAATATAAGCATTGATTTATTAACAGGTCATGTGATGTGAGGTTATTGGGATTGTTACGGCACGGGTTTTGACTTGGGGAAACTATGGACCAATTGGTAAGCACAACAGGTGTGCGTGCAATTGACGTTATTTGTTAGGTGATGTTTGTTAGGTGATGTTGGTGTATTTATTGTGGTGAAAGACAATATTGTATGAGGATTTGTCTTATAAGACCTGATGCTGGTATCCGTTTCAAGCTTTTTGCCTTACATATTTTGTGTCTATGACACATCTATACGAGTTAATGTGCAATGATGTGGTAACGTGTAGCATTGTAGTTTATTGTAATCTTCTGTCTGATGCAAAAATTGACTACTAAGTATTCAATTGCTGGCAAAAAGCTGGTATCCAATAATACACTGCCAAATTTGTATTGTACAAGCAATATGCTTAACAGAAGCCCAAATAATCATACCTTAATATACTGGAACCACATAAAGAAATGGTAATAATTTCCCTCATACATCAAACTATAAGCACAAGTGGTCTATATACAGGGGATCAAACTCGTTAAAGTACCAGAAAATTCACCTGAAATTTCAAATACATACAAAAGTCCCATGAAATTTGTAAAGAAATTTTAAATACATACAAAAGTCCCAGGAAATTGGCTAGAAATTTTAAATACATGGTAATTGTCCCAGGATATACAAAATTGCATATGACACATCTATTACATTAACTGATCAAAGTGTCATGAGCATCAAAAGGGGTTGAGTTACATGAGCTGAAGCATTGGCCGATAGACATTACAACCACTTCGATACGAAATAAATACAGCACAAACTAGTACAAAAAAAAAACCATGAGACTTTTAATACTTTCAACGCTCCCTTGTACTTCTTCTCCAATGCGGTAAATTTGGCTTCCTCCGTGCACAGCTGCTCATGAAGTACCCTTTCGTGCCTCCGTTCAGCTAACTCCAACGTCATCTTACAGCAAGTGTTTTGCTCACTTTGAAGATCAATCCACTCAAAAAAGCCACATTGTTTATTCATCTTATAGTTTGGACAATTGAAAAATCTTCTACCAAAAGATTTTGCTTTTCCAGAAATCCGTAGTTTCGCTTGGGAGCCACAATAGCAAAGTGGTCTCTCCAAGCTTGACCCGGAATGAGAAGCAGAACTCATTCTCTATCATAATATTGAAGTAAAAACAACCACCAGTCAAGAGTATATATTAAACAGTGTATATATGCATGGGAGAAGAAATATACACGGGAGGTATGGCATAATATTTTGCAAAGAGATAAATTATCTAACAAAAATATTTATATAACATTTTGCACTTGGGTGATAATTTTACACGGGAGGATATGGCATATTATCCTGCAATGAAGATATATAGTAACTGATATTTCCATCCTAAACAGCAAATAATATATAACATTGAGCATCTATTACACCAAGATTCAATGTGCTCATAAACCCATACACTTCAGCCAGTTCGACAATGCACCACATACCAATTACCCACCAACTTAACCAAAGTGTCACAATAGACCACATAACAAAGCACATAAACTAAAATTCACAAACTAAAAACAGAAATCAGATTCGAAGCATCTACTGGGCAATTCAATAACACAAGATGAACAGAAATTTAAAAATATTATAGATCTAGTAACTGAACAAGAGTCATTATACGCAGGAAAAAAACAGCCCCCATACAGTATTATGATGAACTAGTGGACCGAGAAATCTTACCTTAATAGTTTTAGACCGAACAGAGAAATGAATTTAGGGTTTTTCCACTTCTAAGGGGTGAATCGATCGAGAAGTAGAGAGGGAGGGAAGTGTTCATCATACCAACAGATTCCCGTTCGACAACCAACAAAAATAAATGACAGCCTAAAAAATGACAACCAAAAAAAAAATTGAAAAATTACGTAGCGGAAAAATTTAGGGTTCGGAATTCTCGGGATGAATCGGAGGAACCTTTGAGGGAGGAATCGAGAGAGAATCAGACCAATCGCAGAGAGTGAGAGACGGAATCGAAAGTGGTTCGAGAGAGGAGAAGCAGTCTAGGGTTCTCTACATCTAGGGTTCCAATCGCAGAGAAGGCGAGAGGGTCTCGACCATTAACTGGTTCGACAGGATTTGGGGTTCCAATCACAGAGAGGGAGAGAGGGTTTCGAGGGTCTCGTGATGAAACTGGTTCTGAGATGGATTTGGGGTTTCAATCGCAGAGAGGGAGAGAGGGTTTCGAGGGTCTCGTGATGAAACTGGTTCTGAGATGGATTTGGGGTTCCAATCGCAGAGAGGGATAGAGGGTTTCGATGGAGGTTTCGATGGATTGCAAGATGAAACTGGTTCTGAGATGGATTTGCGATTGGATTTGGGGTTCCAATACCAGAGAGGGTTTCGAGGGTCTCGAGAGTGGATTGAGAGAGGAGAAGCAGAGAGTAAAGAGAGAGACTTAGGGTTCCAATCTAAATGGTGAGTTCCAGTTCCAATCTAAACGGTGAGTTTTGATTTATCCACGTCAGCAGCGCCGACTGCACGCCGTTTACACCAGGCGACTGCACTCAGCATTTTTCTAACCTGAAATATCGGCACAAAAATTAATATATTAATATTTATTTTAATTATAGTCATTTCATTCATTTATTATAGCATCCGAATGCTGCGGTAATATTTCTAATAAAGAAATATTACGTGGAAATAAATCTAAATTAAATTAAGGGGTAATGCTTACTAGGATACTTGACAGCTTGAGTAGCGAGCCCATTGAAGTAGAAGGTCCCATCGGACCATCTGAACTGTGCCCAATAAGAGCTAAATTCGTAGCTCGCGTGCCAGGTCACCGAGTCAGGTTTGTGACACCTTTCCCCCGGTTGAATCAGGTCACAGGTTTTGTTCCCCTGCGAGGACGCGTAGGATAATGCCGACCGCACTTCGCTCCTATTGGCTCCCTTCGCTACCACGCACCATATCTTTCCCTTGTACGACTCTCTGTTCATCGGCTTCAGCAACGGCTTGTACTTCGACTCCGTCGTCTCTACGGAGAGTTCTATTAGGAGTGTAAAAACAAATTAATAAAAAATTAATAAACGGTAAACCGGATCAAATTGAATCGATTTATATATATTTTAATTTTTTATATTATATATAATATTTATATGTAATATATAATTATATATAAAATAATTTTATATTATATAATAAATTATTAATTAATATAATATTAAATTTTAAAATCTTATATCATTTTATTTATTATATTAATATTATATAATGCATATTAATAGTTATATTAATACTATATCACTATATATTATAATATATTATAATATATCATTATATTATATATTATAATATATCATTATCTATTATATTACAATATATCATTATAATTTATAATACAATTCTAATATATATTGTAATATACTACAATATATTATCACTATAGTATTATATATTATAATATACTATATTATATGAAATATAATATTGTACATTAAAACTGGTAAAATCGGACCGAAAATTGAGGATAACCGGTACATAATCGATTTTGAAAAATGTAAAACCGTACATACTGGTCCTAAATTTTATCTAAAACCAAACCGAATCGGACCAGTTACACTCCTGGTCTATCTCATATGCGTTCAACCCGTTAGGGTACAACAACTCGAAATTTCGCTCCGTACCCACACCTGATTTTTAGTCTCGTCTATGGCGGATGGAGTCCCAACCTTGACCGTGATGATCCCTTGGGCTCTTAGGGAATTCTTGATTTTGCGCATGGCAGGGATGAGGTCGTACCAGCTTTGCGTGTCGAAATAGGAGCTGAGGATTTTGTTTCCGACGAGGAGGTACTGTATCATAGTATACGGGTAAAACAGTACGGCGTTAAATCGGACCCACTGGTCAGTGATGGTTTGGTTGGAGGAGATGTTGGAGATGAGCTGGTTGGGGACCATGATTGAGACCTTAAGGTTTGTGTTCTTAAGGGATTGTGGATTTTTGGATTGGCGTTGTAGATTTTAACGCACTTGGCTTTGAGGGATTTAATGAGCTCTACGGACCGCGACGATGATGGCAGATTATTTCCCAGCTGACCATAGTTTACTCCCACGTTGCCTGAGATCTCTGCGCCTGCAAGCAAAATATGGTTTAAGAGCACAATAAGCGAACCCCGCAAAATTGCTTTCAAGAACTTATGAGCAAACAAATAACTTTGCACTTACTGCAAATGGAAACCAAGAGGTAGAGAATGAGTAGAGGAACAAGATCCAAACCCATCTTCATTGTACTCTGCTGCTTCTTGAGCTTACTGAACTCAGAGTGAAACCATCCCAAGAGAGAGAGAAAAAAAAAGGGGAAAATAAAAGAAAGGAATTTGCTGTATTAGATATGAAGATAATAAGAGTGCAAAGCAAAAGATGTGGAGCACAGAGATTGTATGAGTTATGGGGTTCTAGCAGGTATGGGGAAGATTGAAGCTGGTTGGAAAGGTGGGTTGGAAAAATGATAGGGGAGTTGAACTAAACCCCACCGACCAATGGTGTCAAAAGGAGAATGAAAGGGTTTGGACCCTTTGGGGAATAACACTCTTTTTGATCTACAGTCAGCTTTGTGCAAAGAAAAGATAAAAGAAAAGGAAAGCAGAGTGTAATCTGTAGAGATAAGAGAGTGAGATCGGATGGATGAAGGAACATGACTCGTTTGTAAGGTAACGTCATTTTCAAGCTTTCTTGCTTGCCCTAAGGCTATTGTGTTAAGCATTTGTAAGGAAACTTAAGGCTTGGTTTCCAAGAAGGGAGAGAAGGGTGGAGAGTAGATCTATAGAGCAGCCACTGTAGCACTGCACACAGTGCACACCCTACGTGGCTGCCTTTTTTTTTTTTTTTTAAACAAAACGGTGCGTTTTGTTTGTTTTGTAATTCAGTTGGGTTGACTTTGCTTTTTGTCATTTTGCTTCCCCCATTCGAATTTGTCCCATGAAAGAGCTCCTCCCTTGCCCGCCTGCATCGTATCAGCTTCCTTTGCCCAGCGCCGACCGACGACACCCTCTCTTCGTCCAGCAACACCAAGCGATCTTCCTCTGTCTAGACAGCATCGCCACTCACTGAGTGCTCCTCTAATGGAGCAAATCAAACTAACAACCCAAGTACAAAAGCCCTCCGACGTTCCTTTGTTTCCCTGCCATCCCTGGTCAACAGTAAATCTTGTATCGTTTTTCCTTCCATATGATTACGTTGTTATTGTTTACGGAGAGAGGTGCAATAAAAGGGTTTTGTGAGATGGGTTTCGAATGTGTTAGGGCATGGAGAAAGAACCAAACTTTCTGCTTTTGATGACCTCTGTTTTCATTAAAGTTTTGAAAGCCATCTTTTTTATTCTACTGGAGTGAAAGTATAGTTTTAAATCTAAGTCTAGGAGCTGGAACTTTAGTATATATTAACACATTGCATGTTGCCTTCCTTTTGGTGCATTGAAAAGTAGTGATTACCTCGATTTGGTTGGACTGGAGCATGCATGTCCCAAAGCTTGCACTAATGATACTATCTTAAAAACTAACCATGATGCTTAGATTGGAGCTTGGGCCGAAATCTTGGAATGGAGCTTTTGATGACCTCTGGTTTGTGGTCTCTAGGTTTGCAGTTGAGTAAGTCCAGTAGAGTGATCTTAGCCTGCTCTGCTACTAAGTTGGGGCTCTTAAATTCTTGTTGAAACATATACAGGTTTCTTCGAGCCTAGATTCTCTTGGCAACCACTGCTAGTTCTTCCACCACAGGCATACCCCCACTCAGAGTTGTTATTATAAATTAATATATAATATTATTATTTTATAATTAAAATCACTTATAAATTATAATTTGTATATATATAGGAGTTCCTTATACTAATATTGTAAACTTGTCTTGTAAATTTGAGTAAAGGAAAAGAGAACTGGTATAAATATAAAAAAATTATTTAAAATTAATATAAAAATTGACGTGATTTTATATCATTTATTATATTTCTTTTATATTAAAAATGATTTTATAATCTAATATTATTTATTAAATTACGTAAATTTATAAATTTAATTTACAGGTCAACCCTCCGTTTGAAAAGGCGTTGGATGACCAGTCAAAATTGTATCTACAATTTGGCCACCATGCACGCTGAAAATTTGCCACTGCGGCACCCTAAAATGGGCTGCTTATCTATCTATTTTGCCTTTACTTATCAATTTCATTATTCATTTTTATTTATTATTATTATATTTAGGCAAGAGTAGCAGATATCGGATAAGAGCAGTGTTAGGCTGTCGCCAATAATAAATAGCTGGCGTGCCGCTAGCATAATATCGGTCCGGCTATTATACCGCCCATTCATATCGCTGAGCGTAATGTCTAGTGGTTTTTTATTTTTTTATATATTTTTTAAACCATTTTCTTAATTATTAATATAAAAAATTATATTAATTTAATTAAAATTACTTTATTAATCATTAATATAAAGTTTTTTGACTAGGTGTCAAAATGGGCGATCAAGCGCAGGCAGCAAAGAAGCACAATATCAGTTTTATTTTTTTGTCTTTTTTGTTTTAATATTTTTTTAATTTATTTAAATATTTTTAAAAAATAAAAAATAATTCACAAATATATTAAAAAATTCTATAAGATGTAGGATAATATTTTTTATTATATAAGCAACAGACGTGGTATGTATCTACCAACTGTAAAATATAGAGTAAAGTACCGAAGATAGACATAATTTTTTAAAAAATTTACTTGTAAATGGAGAATATTAATATATAATTTTAAACTCAAATTAGTAAAGATTTAAATATATTTAATAAAGTAATATTAACATTGATTGATTATAGAATAAGTTGTTATAAGAATATTTTTATCCTAAAATATTTAAAATTTAAATCATAGCCTTCAATATTTGTCTATCATATCTAGAAAGATTGATGCTACTCTATCGCTTGCAACTACCCGTTGCAAGTTATTGCGAGACTAAAATTAATTTTTAATTTTTTATTCATTTTTTATATCATTATAAAATATTTTAAAAAAATATAAAAAAAAATATCAATACACTAATAGTCACTTTTTTAATTATTAAGTAAATAAAAAAATTATAAAAAAAAATACAAAAAGTGTCCAAATGAGGTATCAAAATAAGATCTCAAAAGTAGCATTTTTGATCTAGAAATTTTATCATCTATGATGTTGACAGTGCAGTTGTCATCTCCCAACAAATAGTCCTCGCACAAAGACATTTTATTTGGAGATTGTTAGTTGGTTGAATAATAATAATTAAAAAAATTATTGATAAATAATAAGAAAATAACCATATGTGCGATGTTATATTTTGTTGAGTTATTCTATTTAGAAGTTTGTATGGAGAACACACATTAGTTCATATAATTAATTAACACGACATAATTTGATTTACAAAATTCAAACCCACAAATATTTATTGTAAATTAAATCATGTCGTATCAACAATAAGCAATGTGTATACTCCACATTTACCAACTTATAAATAGTATATTTTCTATTTTCTATTTGGTATATTTCCCCACAAAGAGGAAAAACAAAACAACTTGAAAAACCATGTAAATGACAGGCCGTTTAAGTTCTATCTCAGCAATGTGATCACAGCCATTCTTGCATAAGCAACTCTCTCCAAAATAAAAACAACTCGTTAATCGAACTTGTCAAAGAGCTTAGCTTTGCTTACCATTTTAAGCTGTTTCAATATCCGTCAGAAGTTCAGAACCAAATTACTAAGTCCATACATAAAATAAATTACCAATTTCTCAGCTGTATTGCCGCAGATTGATTTTCTCTCATCCGCGAACATTTCTGCACCAATTTTCCCCCCAAGGAAACAGGCATTTGCATTTCAGCGTGGCCACTTTTTTAGTCATCTTGCGCCCATCTCGGCCCCAAGACTATATAAATTCTTGTGCTATTACGAGAGGAAAATAGTAGAACTTTGGAGGAAGAACAATGAAGCGTTTACTCTTGTGCTTGGTTATCATCATAAGCATGGTGATGCTAAGGGGCGGCACCGGCACTGCCGCATCAAACATCGATGCTGGGGTGCTAGACCCATGCAAGTGGCCTGGAGGTCCACATCCCGGTTGTAATCCTGACGCTAAGGTACTTCCTCCAAAGACTAACAAATACCAACGTGCTTGCTACAAGGAATCTCACTGCCGTCCTTGAGGAAATTGATCACCTCCCTGCATGCCTACTCTGATCTTGGCCGAACGGCTAATCCCAAAACTTCAAGATAAACAAAGGATCAAGCACATCCGTGCATGTGTGCGTGTGTGGTGTTTTGTCAAGATACCCTTGGAATACTATATTGTTATGGTTTATGTTAAGAAAACTTTTGTCCTTTCACCCTGAAAAATTATGTTTCCAAGTTGGTGCAAATGATGTGCTTTTCATATTCTTGACAAATAAAAAAAAATAAAAAATTTTGAATCTTATCGATCAGATCTTGCCGCGTATCAAATGTGTGAATGATGTATTATTTATATTGGCTATAATGTAGAAAGCTAGATTCTTAACCAATTGAGATAAGAATTAAGCTACTTAAGTTACACCCAAGCGTGACTGAGGATAAAACATTCATGATTAGGTAAATCAAATAATTGTTAATCTTTACTTATAAGACATATCAAATAAAAGAAATTTTATTAATGATAATACTTTCATTATCTTGCATGGCGCATGTGCACATACATACATACGCGCATGATATATGCAGATACATATATATACATATGTATGAATAGATAAATATATATATATATATATATATCGCTCCCTAATATATGGATTAAAAGTATCAATGATGTCTTCTATTTTATTTTACAAATTGTAAAATCATTATGTGGCAATCTTGTTATCATCAGGGTAAGTAAATAACTATATATAGATAGATAAACAAACAAACAAACAAGAAATTAATGATACAGATATTTTAAGCTCCTGTATTTCTATCAGATGAATTTGATTGTTATTTTTTGGACACCTGTCTTATTCGTATTTGTCCTCTACAAATATGCATACTATTAACCATTCTTCCAAAACCAATTTTTTCAAAAAAAAGATATCTCCTGTTGCTATTTTAAGCTGTGACCCCAATTAAGTGTTGCCAGAAAGGGAGTCTTGACAAGCTAAAAGGGGCTTACTCTAGAGAGTTACCATGAGAAAAAAAAATACAAATTCACTAATAGTTACTTCCTTAACCATTAAGAAAATAAAATTAAAATATATGAGTAGGCACATTTGAGAGTCATATTAGCATTTTCTTTTTGATATGATATGTCAGATCTAATGAGATTTACTATTTAACATATCATATCAAATTTCGTCAATTTAAAAAAAAAAATCCACAAAAGAAACATTTCTCACTTGGATTTCTTGTCTATATATACCTTTAAAGCGTAGCACTTTTTTGAAAGGAAAAGGCTTCATTCATTAATCCTCAAATGAATTCCAATATACAAGAGGGGATGTTCCCTACGTCAACAGATGAGGTAGAAGACATAAGTGCGTTCTTGGTTAGCACATGCGCTGCCTGATTACCCTCTCTACGTATATGGTTTGCTGACCAACTATCAAAAGAAGGTAACTGACTCCTAACATCTTCTATTATCATGCCAACCGTAGACCAGTGTTTTCACCCTTCCCATTAATGGCTTGGATAGCCTACAGTGAGTCCCCTTCAAGTATTATCCTCTTAAAATCGATCCAGCTGAATTCCCAGGAGTGTTGCTTCCAAAGCTCCCATTGATTCTGCCAGTAGAGGGTCTGGGAAGAGGGCTCTAAAAAACCTTGCCGATGCCACTACCACACTAGTAAAGTTTCTAACAATAATACCAATTCCAACTTTGCATCGGATTTTGTCTATTGCTGTGTCCCAGTTAAGTTTGAGTACTTGAGGTGGAGGGGGACTCCAGTTCGTGCTTTGAAGTTGAGGATCTTGTAATTTTTGTGGTCTCTGGGTTTGCAGGTTGAGTAAGTCCAGTAGAGTGATCTTAGCCTACTCTGCTACTAAGTTGGGGCTCTTAAATTCTTGCTGAAACACATACAGGTTTCTTCGAGCCTAGATTCTCTTGGCAACCACTGCTAGTTCTTCCACCAAAGGCATACCCCTACTTAGAGCTAGTGAGTTGATCAGGTCTGGTAGTGAAGGGGTGAGGGAAGGTCTTTTTTGGAGCTGGCTTGAGCATTGGTTCCACACATCTTGGGCTGCAGGGCATGACCAGATGGCATGGATTGCTGTCTTATTTTCTTGCAAGCATAGTGGGCAGGCAGGTTTGTCTAAGATTTTCCTTTTATACAGGTTCCAGTTTGTTGGTAGAGCTTCATGGCATGCTCTCCAAAGGAACATCTTGTCTGTTGCGAGGATTTTAAGCTTCCATAAACGTGACCAGAATTGGTCCCTAGATGAGTCCTCTGAAGGTTTTCCCATTTCCTCATGTAGTGTTTCTTTGTGAAGATGGTATGCACTTCTTACTGAGAAGATGCCTTGTGTTGTTCCCTGCCAGATTAGTTTGTCTTCACACCTCGAGAAACTTAGTGGGACTTGGTAGATAATCTCTGCCTCCTCCTTGGGGAAACATTCTTCCACTAGTTGTGTCTTCCATTGCATTGTGTTCTGGTCAATGAGGGTGATAACAGTGGCCTCGTGATCCAAGGTTTTCAGAGTGAGTGTTGGTTTGAAGGAATTGGGGGTCTCAAGGTCCATTTGTCTTGCATGATGCTAATGTTTGTTCCATTGCCAACTCGCCATTTAAAGCGTAGCACTTGAAAACTTGCAAGCTAAGACCCATATTAACCTTAAATATTGGCACAAAAATTATATTAATGATTATTTTAATTATGTTCATTTAATTTGTTATAGCATCCTAATGCTGGGTAATATGTAGTCAGATTTCATATATTTAAAAAATATTATGGTTGCTGGTTGCCATAGATAGCAAGATTTCGATTGTTGGAATTTTGCCACTACTAGTCATTGCCTGTGACAGTTCTGATGTTTAAGTCAGTAGCAAGTGATCAGAGATAATAATTTATGAATGTGTAATCAGATGATTCGAGGATCATTCCAACCATAACCTTTTATTCCATTTTCTTCTATTCTTAGATGGAGATTAATAATCAATGATCTTATAATTTTAGGGTATTTGTTATCCTCTCTCGTGAAAGACATCATTCAAATTATTCAAATTTCCATACTTTCAACGCATATAAAAAGAAGAAGAAAAATATGAATGAATCGATGTGTTGGGTTTAGCCACGATAGTGCTAAACTCAGCCAAAACCATATTATAATTAAAATTTGAAATTCAGTTTTCTATGTTCCCTTAATATAATTATTTAATACAAAAGATTGGAATTTGGTTATAATTGGTATTGTGAGCAATATAAGTTATGACAACTCCATATGCATATAACAATCATCTCTAATATCCAAAAATGGAGTGTGAGCTCGATCGTTGTCATCAAGGTAAGTAAATAGCTATATATAGATAAATAACTAAATAAATAAACAAGGTAGTTATTTGTTATGTTATAATTCTCTATTTATAAGAAAAAATTAATGATGGAGATATATATGCATACTACTAACCATTCTTTCAAAACCATTTTCCAAAACAAAAAACATGTATCTCTTGTTGCTATTTTTAGATGTGATCCCTAGTAACACCTTGTCCCAAGATCATATAAATTGATCAGTATCGAAAATATTGCCAGAAAGGGAGTCATAACAGGCTAAAAAGGGTGAGGGTTAACATGAGGCCATGGTTCTGGTGTTTGCTTCTCATAAGCATGATGGTGCTAAGGGCTACTGATGCTAATTTGAGTCGCAATATCTTTAAAGCATGCAAGCAGCCTAAAGCCTCAGGTTGTCTTGATAATCCAGGGGGGCCTCCGAAAGAAGCAAATCCCTATACTCGAGGTTGCAACAAGATTTTCCGTTGTCGTGGATCAAACCAACATAATTATTAATATTATGTTTGGCAATAGAAGGTTTCGAATGCAAACGAGTTATAACCCGAATAAATTTTTCCCTTTCCTTAAAGAAAATTCTCCCCTCAATTGTTAGTGGCACATGAAGGAGCAGTAACTTTTGTATGGTGTTCGCTAGGGTATGCTCGAAAGGAGCAGATACTGCATACAAGGTATGTTTGAATGGGTATTAGGCCCATTCACTTTATGTTGTTTCAATGTTTTTCTTCCCAATAAAAATATAAAAATAATAGTTTGAAAAGGAATGTAAGCCATATGAAAGTTCAATAATATATATTTCTCTTGTTTCTCTATTTCTTATTTTTTGTGATTTTTTTTACTTAATATTAAGAAAATAAGTAATGCTACATACAATCGTAGATTGTGCAAATAACTTAAAAAAAGTGATCAGAAGAATCTCGTATTTATTTACTTTTTTATAAAATAATTATACGACATTTATATACTCACAATGCAACTATCATTAAAAACATTCTATACTTTTCCATGCAACCCATTCTTTTTAATGTCTAAACAAAAACAATAACCAGGCCCAAGGGACCAGAATTCCAGAACTATGGCTGTTAACTGCCTGCCAGAAATAAGTCTGTTGCTAGTTGCAACTTGCTGGCATTGGATGAAAAATGCCTAAAAATACATAGTACATAACAAAGTTGAGAGAGAAATTGTTCATGAATTGCCCCCTTATGATCGTCTCTAATAAAATTAGAACAGACTAAATATAGTTATTCTATTTTTAGGCCGGTGTGTAAATACATTATATATATTATTTAAATGATAATATTTGATTTGTTATATTTAAATTTTAAAATTATATTTCAAATCAAATTATGATATATAAGCACTTTATTCGGTGTACTCTACATGCTAACTTGAAAATTTAAATTTTCATCTAAATATAATGAGAAAGTATAAGGTCTATAAATAAAATAGAAGTGCTGATTTACAGAAATTTTATATAAGTTTACAAATTAACGCGACTTAACGTGATACACTATATATATTTCACATTAAGAATAACTTTACATATGACAGATTATACTAAATTACCTAAAATTTCTATATAAATTAAACAATTTTCTAAATAAAGAATTTATACACTAACAAGTTCTGATATGTTGGATCTAACAAAATTTACTATTTAACCTATCGTATCAAATTATATCCGTTTGTAAAATAATTTTTTTCAAAAGAAACATTTTTCATATAGATTTATTGTGTATAGCCTTCAAAGAGTAGCACTTGGAAACTTGCAAGATCCATAACCTGAAATATCGGCACAAAAATTAATATATTAATATTTATTTTAATTATAGTCATTTCATTCATTTATTATAGCATCCGAATGCTGCGGTAATAAAGAAATATTACGTGGAAATAAATCTAAATTAAATTAAGGGGTAATGCTTACTAGGATACTTGACAGCTTGAGTAGCGAGCCCATTGAAATAGCAGGTCCCACCGGACCATCTGAACTGTGTCCAATAAGAGCTAAATTCGTAGCTCGCGTGCCAGGTCACCGAGTCAGGTTTGTGACACCTTTTCCCCAGTTGAATCGGGTCACAGGTTTTGTTCCCCTGCGAGGACGCGTAGGATAATGCCGACCGCACTTCGCTCCTATTGGGTCCCTTCGCTACCAAGCACCATATCTTTCCCTTGTACGGCTCGCTGTTCATCAGCTTCGGCAACGGCTTGTAGTTCGACTCCGTCGTCTCTACGGAGAGTTTTATTAGGAGTGTAAAAAAAAATTAATATTTATATATAATATATAATATTTATATATAATATATACCCGACTAACACGGACCACAAGGAACTCTAGAAGTATCTCGTTGGGTCTATTCGACTGCGGTGGTGTACAACAGAAAAGAGAGAAAATAACTAGAAACAGAATGAACTTAGAGTGTTTCCAGAAATTATCAAGATAAGAAAGAGATAAGATAAAGCAAAGCTGTTAGCAACCAGAACCAGAAGATATTATATATAATATATAATTATATATAAAATAATTTTATATTATATAATAAATTATTAATTAATATAATATTAAATTTTAAAATCTTATATCATTTTATTTATTATATTAATAATTATATTACTATTATATAATGCATATTAATAATTATATTAATATTATATTACTATATATTATTATATATTATAATATATTATTATTATAATATTATATATTATAATATTCTATATTATATATATTATATAAAATATAATATTATACATTAAAACTAATAAAATCGGATCAAAAATTATGGATGACACGTAATCAGTTTTAAAAAATATAAAACCGTGCATACTGATCTGAAATTTTATCTAAAATCAAACCGTTATACTCCTGGTTTATCTCATACACGTTCGGGTACAGAAACCCGAAATTCCGCTCCGTACCCACACCCGGTTTTTGGTTCTCGTCTATGGCGGACGGAGTCCCAACCTTAACCGTGCGGATCCCTTGGGCTCTTAGGGAATTCTTGATTTTGCGCATGGCGGGGACGAGGTCGTACCGGCTTTGGGTGTCGGAATAGGAGCTGAGGATTTTGTTTCCGACGAGGAGGTACGGCGTTAGATCGGACCCACTGGTCAGCGACGGTTTGGTTGGAGGAGATGTTGGAGATGAGCTGGTTGGGGACCATGATCGAGACCTTAAGGTTTGTGTTCTTAAGGGATTGTGGATTTCTGGATTGGCGTTGTAGATTTTAACGCACTTGGCTTTGAGGGATTTAATGAGCTCTACCGACGCGACGGTGATGGCAGATTACTTCCCAGCTGACCATAGTTTACTCCCACCTTGCCTGAGATCTCTGCGCCTGCAAGCAAAATATGGTTTAAGAGCACAATAAGCGAACCCCGCAAAACCGCTTTCGAGAACTTATGAGCAAACAAATAACTTTGCACTTACTGCAAACGGAAACAAGAGGTAGAGAATGAGCAGAGGAACAAGACCCAGACCCATCTTCATTGTACTCTGCTGCTTCTTGAGCTTACTGAACTCAGAGTGAAACCATCCCAAGAGAGAGAGATAAAAAAAAGGGGAAAAAAAAAGGAAAGGAATTTGCTGTATTAGATATGAAGATAATAAGAGTGCAAAGCAGAAGATGTGGAGCACAGAGATTGTATGAGCTATGGGGTTCTAGCAGGTATGGGGAAGATTGAAGCTGGTTGGAAAGGTGGGTTGGAAAAATGATAGGGGAGTCGAACTAAACCCCACCGACCAATGGTGTCAAAAGGAGAATGAAAGGGTTTGGACCCTTAGGGGAATAACACTCTTTTTGATCTGCAGTCAGCTTTGTGCAAAGAAAAGATAAAAGAAAAGGAAAGCAGAGTGTAATCTGCAGAGAAGAGAGTGAGATCGGATGGATGAAGGAACATGACTCGTTTGTAAGGTAACGTCATTGTCAAACTTTCTTGCTTGCCCTAAGGCTATTGTGTTAAGCATTTGTAAGGAAACTTAGCTTGGTTTCCGAGAAGGGAGAGAAGGGTGGATACAGGTACGAAAAAAAGGAGAAAGTAGCCGTTAAGACTGAAAGGATTTGCTGTGGCCGGTGATTTGCGAATAAAAAAAAATTATAAATTTTTTTTTTTTATATTCAGAGAGATCTACATGAATAAAAAAAAATTATTAATTTTTTTATAATTTTTTTTTATTCATGTAGGTCCCGTATTAATTCACTTTTTTATAGCCGACTGCACGCCGACTGCATCTGCCGACTGCAAAAAGTATTTCTCTTTTGTAAAATATCTCATAAGAATAACATCATTTTATAAAAATATTCTTATTTTAAAATATAATTGTGAAATATATTATAAAAATGTGTTACATAGATATCATTACTCAATTTAAAATATCAAATTATAAAATTATTTTTTGATATAATTTTAATGTTTTACATCAAAAACAAATTCTACAAATAAGCAGACCTCTATCTAACCAACATGTGAACTGGTCATCACGCCAATTAATCAATTCACTTTTATAAAATTTTTGTATAGATTCAACACTTTTCTTATTATTTAATTTTTTTTTTCAATTACATTAAAGTAATGTTGTGTGTATGAATAAGGAGGCTTGTAAATAAGTTTTTTTATTTTATATTAAGAAACTGTCCAAATCAATATAAAATGTGTCATATCGACAAGTGCGACTGGGGATGAAAGAAGACTAAGATGAAGAGTGTCTTAACTATAAAAAGAAGATGAACATGAAAGAGATTTATATATAATATGAGGTTGCCTGACTAGCTAGCCTGCTGCCTAATTGCTCTAATTTAAGAAGATGATATTGTTCTTAAGATTTGAGGTATTATACAAATTAGGAGCCACCTATGATGACTTTTCCACGTCGTTGAAGCTCATAAAGCGTGACAAGCGCCACAGAATCGAGTGAACTCTTTTTATCAGCTCTAGCATCTCCTGTGCATTCGATGCTGCCAAATCCAGGTATGTGCAAGTCTATTCTTGATACAAAACTGCTAAACCCCGTCCTTTTTTCAGAGCCTTCGCCGAGTTCGATTGGAGTTCTGCAGCAGCAGCAGCAGACAAAATAGTTGAGCTATAAGGTCAAGCATGATTTAACAACACAAGGAAGAAAGGGAAATCTTTCTTGCAAGGATTGGATTCTATTGGCTTGGCTAACCTTGATTTACTTTCTGTCGTTTCAAATGTAGGCATTGGCCACTGTACTTTCTTACATAATTCATAAAGAGAGGTCCGGGGTCCTCCTTTCTTCGTTTTGATCGAAGCAATGACTGCAAACAAGAACACATAGCATTAAACAATAATTCTTGATCCAAGTAAATAATAAAGGTATACGTGCAAGTATGTCAGCTTAGATAGCAACTCCACAATCGGCTCATACGATGACAAAGAAGAAATATCAGTGCCCAACAAGAATAATGAAATGCTAATGTGGTTCGGAAACTCTATAGTCAACAATGGAAATTTTCCCCATTTAAATTTTAGATATTGGAATCACGTCTTGTATTAAGGGCAATCTGAGGTTCCCAAGTTTGACGACAATTTGAAACTTTATTATAAACTAAATCCATAAATATAACAATAGACTTCAATTGTAAGCACATCTCGTTCATTTTTGCAAAGTTATAAATCCTCTGAATTTCAGTTTGGTAAACTAAAGAAAGAACAACCTAATGTTTGCAAGTTCAATATCAGCAAAGGCAGTGATGTGAACAATCATAATAGAACAAGGGGGGCAACGATGCTTATGGGCAGAAAAAAGGGACTGACTAATGAGAAGAGAAATATTTAAAATATGACTTTTGCTGATCTATGTGTCAGATTCTAAGTTGGTTTACTCTAATTTCATTCATAAACACTATCATTTTCTTCTTCAGTTGTGTCGCTAGAGTACTAAAGACGCCTTCATATATCCTTACCTCATCTTACAGTTATGTGTGAGCAATAGTTATTGAGGTCACAATGTTTTGTGTAAACATACCCTTATAAGCCGGGTATGATTCCTTTGAGCACAAACTGGTCACAAATCAAAACCCATTGAGATACATGACATGTACATTAGAGATCACAATGTTTGTTTTTTTGGGTGTCAGATCCCAAATTTTTCCTGTTTCAATTCAGTCCTTACAGTTTTTAAAAATGCCTCTATGTTAGCTATCTGACTGTCACGATGTGAACGACGATTGTTAATGCAATAACATATTTGGTGCCCATGCCCTAACAGTGCTGACCAGGCATGTTTCACGATACAAGTCTTATAATAATAAACGTATGGGGACATGTGTTGGGGACACGTGACACAGATTGGGGGATCCATATTGATTTTATGCATTTTACCATTGTTAAATACGAAGTTGAATCATGTTAATATATTTTGATTTTGTGAGACCAAAATGTGACAATGCATTTTGCCAATATGATAAGGATATATGTATAGCACGTTTTCCCTATCAGCAACCTCCATTTGCATCATGAGAATATGGTAATGAAAGAGTTACTCAAGGTACTTTTACAATTATAAAGACTAATTCAAAATAACCGCTAATTCAAGGATGAAATAGGAATCTATCACAATTTAGGGACTAAAATCATACTTCAGCTACGAAAAAATTGTAATGCAAAAGCTGTAATACCATGCACATGCACGTCAACCTAAACATGAATATAAAATGCTCTTACAATCAAATTGAGACAAAGAACACATGGATAGTGCAAACCTGGGGTGCCATTGTTGGGTATGCAGGCTTTTTCAGAACAATTGTTGAAGGGGGAAGAAACTCTATTTGACTCTACAGGCAATTGAACTTCATTTATTTTGTGCCTTTTATTGGGTTCTGAAGAGTTTTTGACACTTATTTGATTGTCCACATCAATGTCCATGTCAAAAGCTGAGGAATCACTATGGTGTTCAGAATCCAGTTTTCTCTTCTGGGAAGCACTTCGGGAGCAAGAAATTCCTCTATTCTGTTGCATTTACAAGTATTGCATTAGAAATGTTGGATGATGAAGAAAGTCGTGAGATTCTGAGATATATAGCACTTCAGAAAATGTATTTGTGACCAGTTCACTTGACACACCAAGTCTAACGAATTAAATACTGAAGCACTAGGTTGAGTTATGATAAACTAGATTTATGTGCACTTATAAGTCCAGACTTACAAAAGCATTCAGATAAAAAATTCTATCAGTACTATGGAAGTTTGAACCTGCCTTGTACAGGATGGTGGTCACTGGTCCATAATAGTGTCACCTTTTCTATTTGTAGTTTCTAGGACTTTCATCCGATAAATGTATCTTAATTATTAAAAAATGAAAGAAGGTCGACCCACCTACAAAAAATATAAGTACTAATTTGGTTCAGTTCTTGGAAAAGCCTAAAAAGCCATTTAAAGAAGCACCAACAAACCTCCAGTTCCTTCAATAATTGACATGCTGCTTCTCCTTTAGCAGCTTTTCGGCCCCGCTCACAACCCCGTCCAATCAAAAGGGCATCTTTCAGCTGTAAACTAAGCTCGGCATGCACCATATCTCCCTTCTTTATGCACTTTTCTTTTATAAAATACCCAAGAGAATCACATAGTTCATTCAGTTTACGTAGTGGAGGCAGTTCAAGTTTATCGGGGGTCACAATGGGAGATAACAGTGGCTCGTATATTCTCCACACTTCATCAATATTAAGGTTCGTGTCAATTAGTATTGCCCCTGCAATGCTTTCCACCATATCTCCAAGAGCCTGTCACAGCAAAAGATGATCATGAAGAAACTATTCGCAAAGTATAAAAATAATGGCCCTCCTGTGCATTTTGCAGTGTGTTTCTACATAGCATCACGGCATTACAAGAGAAAAGGATGAGACTGGATATAAAGGATACAAATTGTACTTTTATCCGAATTGAGATGTAAAAGAAAGAAAGGCTAATATAATAAACATAAGAACTAACCTTAGGACCTTTTGTGCCTTGGAGTGATCTACTGGTATGAGGTTCAGAAATAAACTTGACATATTCTGTTATCTGACTTAGAAGTGAACCTGAGTGGTGTTGAAGATGCTGTTGAAGGTTTCGTCTGACAGCAACTTGAGCAAAGTTTTCGTTATTAACTGAAGCCGAACGCAAGTCAGTCAACTCTCCCGGATCAATATCTGGGTGGCTCAGAAAGAGATGCCATGTAATGAGCAGATCCAACACCGAGTCACCAAGAAATTCAAGCCTCTGTCAAAAACTTGAGTTAAAAAGACAGAATATATATATATAGAAATCCTGATTATTTCATGTTCAATATATCTTGTCATACAAATGTATTTTGAAATCTACTACAATCAGCAAATGCTTTCAGATATATTAGTGTCCTGGGAAAATGGGTTCTGAAACTATTAGTGAATTGCTGCTTCGAAATTTACAAATACACTTTTCTACAGACATTTGAAAAGGATATTTTAAGAAGGCATAAAAGGGGGTTATCGAGAAGATAATTGAAGAGGATGGTAGAAGAAAATGAGTAAATACAATCAATTCTGCTGGGAACTTCCATTGGTACCTGGTAACAGTAGCTAACTCCCTGTTCTTGCTCAGTTGCATGTGTTATAGCCTCTTGTAAAAGACCCTTGACAGAAAATTTATACTGAAGCTTTGACTCTAGGGTTGCAATCTCATTGGTCTTCGGGACATAAGATCGTAGAGATGCAGTAGTAATTGCTTGAGCAACCAATGAGGGATCAAGCTCAGCATCAATTCCAAGCCATTTCATTATATGAACTGCAGCAACTAATCCACCACCAAAGTAGTATGCTCCTATAAGGGCTTCAACACAATCAGCAATGGTTTTTGAACCCATCCATCTATGACCCCTATCACAGCACTTTCCAACCACAATCTTTGGGTCTTTGGTTTGGAATTTTCCATCCAAAGGCACTTCTAAAGTATCCACCCCGCACTTACAAGGAACAGGCCGTAGAGAACACTGTCCTGGAGCAACCCAACGGCGAGGATCAAATGCACTGTCACGTATATATCCCTGTTACTCATAAAATGTGAAGCATTGTCATTCATAAAGTCATCATGGTGTGTAAGCCAGTTAGAAGTCAGCAAAAGCCTCAGATAGAAATGGCAAAAACACTCATAGGGTTGAAGGCCACACATTCAGTCCTGTACAAGTGCCTTCTATTGTCAAAAAATAAATTTAAAAACGTTCTGCCAATTATAAATGTTATTGTCGATGCATAATGGATGCTGAAACTATTTTATCCCGGATGCCATTTCAACATACCCATATTGTATTGTAGCCGAATCCTATATCCAAATTCATGTTTCGTAGCAAATAAATCTGAACCCTCTCAGCTGTACACTGCCTATTCCTAAAAAATTAATGAGGAAAGTTGGGTCTAGTTGTATATATTTTTACCTGCCAGGATAAATTTCACTTCCACTAGTCTAAACTAACTTTAAAAAGGGATTACTGATACTTTTTCCATAATTATATTGGAAATAATAATATTTGAAATAGGCGAAATGATGTAGAGAAGCAAATAAACATCCATAATGCATTAATGATTATGAGGCAGATAAGACTTCATGAAGAAGGACAGAGCCATCCGTGGCGAAGTATCAGATGAACCAAACTAAGAGCAAGAAATATGTGCAGACAAACCAGAATCTGAGCTTAGGTTGCATCAGAACAATTCAAATTCCATATTTCTGCGACAGCCCAGATCTTCTTTCAATAATCCAAGCCCATAAATCACAATAAATATTGTAATACCTTAAGGTCCTTTAAGGTATAGTTTTGGATCATGACATTTAGCACCAAGCCTTACATAAAAACAGCTTAAAGATCAAACCCAAAACTTTTTTTTTTTTTTGACAATTATCAAACCCAAAACTAATTGACACATCTAAATAGTCCTTCACTAATACATAACCATTTTTAACATAAAAAATAATGAGATATTATATAGGACTTTGCCATAACGTGAGATTTCAAGTTGGTCACTGGTAAAAATGGAAAAGAAAAGGTTGTCTAAAAAGTCTTCTGATACTGCACATATTGTGTAATTAAAGAGAGGTCAGAAGTTAAGTTCATTTGTACGACTAGGTGTTATAGAAACACATTAAACAGATGGAAAGCATAGATGCAGATATATGTTCAAATACCTGCAACTTGTGAGCTGTTCCCAATTTATGGAGGGTTGCATTACAAACAGCCCATGAGCGTCGAGCAGTTAATTGTCCCTCATGTTTCTCAGGATAATTAAGAAAGAGGTAACAGCTCACAGCATACTTCAGAACTGAATCCCCAAGCAACTCTAAACGCTCCATTGAAAAGTTCTCACAACATCTTAGTGTTGTTAGAGCTTCTAGAATCTAATTATAAAAATGTTAAATTAGATTAATCATACCATAGGATTCAAAGTAAATAGATAAATTATGGGAATAACCAACTAATGGGGCACACCAATGTGCTTGAAATATGAAAGTTGCTGGAACAACTATCAATCTCTCCTCTAAGCTGGCTGG
Organism: Carya illinoinensis; assembly: GCF_018687715.1. Classification (NCBI taxonomy): domain Eukaryota; kingdom Viridiplantae; phylum Streptophyta; class Magnoliopsida; order Fagales; family Juglandaceae; genus Carya; species Carya illinoinensis. The sequence continues at coordinate 5,740,117 of NC_056765.1, forward strand.
CTAACATCAGGGATTCTAGACGGTACATCACAGATGGTAGCAAGTAAAATGATCTTAAAACTTCTCTGGAGAGATCAATTCTGATCAAAAGCTCTGGTGGCATATGAACATGTATGTGTGGCTTTTTGATAAGCACACCAGCTTCCAATGTATTGCCGTTAGTGCCTGCTCAGTTGCGAGAAAATATCAGAAACTGACCATACAAAAAGTGCCACAGCATTGCTAGATCGGATGCAACAGATCTATTGAAGCAACTTCAAACAGAAATCCATGTGATCTTTCTACTATGCCAACTTGTCTAACTTACCCAACCAGGGGAAAAAACCCCTCATAAGGTAGTAACTTGTGTGTAATTTAGGTATGCTGATACATGCTATTGGATTATCAAATCTCAAGCAAGCAAAGTAGCAGACCTTCATCACCAAAGTTCACAAGAAGGTTGTGTGGGTTATGACTTTGCTTTAACTGCAACAAAGGCTGTCCTGGGTACATCAGCGTGATCCCATACCTGATCAGGACAAGTGTTATCTATGGAAACTATATACAGTGGGGAAAAAGTGCAATCATCACAGAACGTCATCCAGGGTGGTGAATAACCTACTTTTTGTCGAAGTACTCGGCAAAACTTGTATATTCTGATGGGGCAGTGTCAGTGCTTCCATCAAATGGACTCTCAGCAGAAGTATTACTCATAATCTTAACAACAGAGTAGATCTTTCCGGTGTGAATTGCCAGAACTACAATATCTTTAAGATTGTTTATGTCAACCAAATTGTCAGCCAAATGTATAAAATCAGCACTGTTGCATTTTGTCTCAAGAAAACCGTCTATACAAGGTGCTGAATTTCCTGTCTCGCCATTAAAACGCTCAGTACCTAACAATGCACCTTTCTTCAAAATTTCAACTGCAGAAACACAAGAGTTTATCCCCATCCAATTTATTCGGTAAGGCTCAGGGCTTGAAGTGTTTTCCAGAGGTAAAAGTAAATACATATTTGATGTGTTCCATAGTGATTTTGTTTCTTTCTGAAGTAAAAATTCTCTCGGTGCTCCAGCTGATTTTGATCTAAAAAAAAGCCTTCCAAACAAACCATTAAAGAAAAATTCTTGAAAGAGCTTTGCTTTCATCATCTGGGAAGGAAAAAAGGGAAATGGCGTTAGAAGTATTTCCCAGAAAAAGAAGAAGACAATGCATAGATTATCAAGCTAATGCCCGCACCTGTTCTGGTTCCAAACGCACTTGCCCACAGAAAGATACAGAAGACTTTACCATCTTTGAGACCAAGTAAAGTTCCAACTCGATATTTCCCACATCATCATCAAGCTTTGTCTCAATCAAAAGAACAAATCCAGAATACAGCTCCCAAGGAATATTACAGCAAAAGTCAAATTTATAGACCTGAAAAATGGCTTCATCTTTTTCTCCCCAAGTTCCAGATAGTGCACGAATGAAAGTTGTTCCATGTAACTCCTTTCTCTTTGTTGTTCCTTCAAACACCAAAACAAAGAAAAAAGGAAAATAAAATGAGAAAAACAAAATGACTCGGTATATTTTGATAGAAAAACAAAGTTCACAATAAAATAGTGGGTCTACTTTACTGTTCTCTATGCATTCTAGTTTGAGCGGATTCAAATACAAATACATGTCTTTCAAGATTATAAACTACCGCACGGTACCCTTGAAACCATGGAATAACAGAATCTTTTGACCAATATACCTAACAACCAAAAAATATTTGGTCAATAATTTCATGCACATACCTGCACCTGAGGTGGATTCTTTGCTTTGTACAATTATATCTTGTTCTGAAGGTAGTTCAATGGATGGGAGAAGATGATCATCCAAAGCACCCATTTGATGCAGCTTCTTACATGCTTCCAAGCATACAAGCTGCTTAGCTAAATGAGAATTCCGACTTACGGGACCAACTATGGTTTGAAAAGCCGCATTAGGAGGTAATATCATTTTACACTCATAAGACCCTCCGAGATAGGAAAACTGAAAAGTTGGCTTTGGGACAAAGTACCTAGGCGATACAGTAACCAATTACTGACTGAATATGAAATAAAATGATCCAATGAATCAGTGCATTAAATTATTTTAAATATCACATTACTTCATTAGAGAATTAAAATGAAAGAAATTATATTGAAATTGTTTAAAACATTTCCATACTTGTCACCAGGAAGCTTTTCACAATATCGATGAATGAGACTGACACTAGAATCTGCAGTAACCGAGGCCCCAGTCGCATCCACATAATAAGCATCTGTGTCCTTGATAGTACATGCTTTCAGAATGAATGCATCCGGGTCTCTATTTATGGCTGCATCTGTCATTGAACGCTCACTCCTGATTATGTCAAACAGTTGATCTCTTTGTTTCGCATTTCCCCTTTACACATACGAGTAGTTAGCACAATGATATATCTAAGAAAACAAAATAAAAAAGACAAAATCTTCAAAGTTTGAAGACAATATGTAAAGCAGAGAAGGCCTCACCTCTCCAGCATCACAATAAATTGAGAGTTATTCTGTCGAGCTCGTCCCCGAGATTGAACATAACTACGAACTGTCTTGGGCAGGTCAAAACGTATCACACAGGAGCAATTTGGTACATGAATTCCCTCCTCGACTACATCAGTAGCAAATAATAAATTGACCTACATAGAAGGGTTAGCTCATTTAAAATTGGGTGATTGAATAACAACCCTAAAAAAAGTCAAATCCTATGATGCAAAAGTTTAGACACCTTTCCGGAACGAAATGACTCCAATGTCTCCTTTTGCATTTTTGGCGGCAGCGAGTCGGCTGATGTACTACTCCCAGTCAAATACGAAACCGTGAAATGAGATAAAGAGCTAACTTTCTTCACAAATCTCTCAATTACCTTAGCTGTAACAATTCTTTCTACAAAAATCAGGCAAAGCACTTGACCAGCTCCTCTGTAACCACAAAATGTGATGGTAAATTACACAATGCTATAAATAAGAATCGCAAGTTAAGTAGTTATATTACCTAAGTGATTGGAAAATTAGAATAAGTTCATATAATTTAGGAGACACATAGCCCAAATCTACTGCCTTCGAATAATTAGAGCCTGAACCCAGAAGATTTTCATCGCCTGAAGAGAAAGAACTAATGTCAAATATCTTATTCAAAACAAAGAACACAAATCAATCTTTTGATATAAAAAACATAAGTGCTAAGGGAAAAAAACAAATCAACAAGAAAATAATGACATAATACAACGTGTAAGTGACTCCATAGATACCAAACTAGGTCTATCTAATCATTATTGAACAGGAGGTTCTCTTTTAGGAAACCAAGGAAATAACATGTAGTGTATATAAAAGCCAATGATAGTGTACACTGTCTTAATACTCCAACGAGGTTTTTACTTTTTTTATATAGGTAGTTTAATAATCCATAACTCACCAGCTTTTACCACAAAAATTTGAGTAAGGAAATCCTACTACAGAATGTTATCAATTTATATCACATAACAATAAACTGTTAAAACTTATGGGTCGTGGAACTTGATGAAAACAAGTATACTTGTGGCAGAGCAACAACATCAGAAATATTTTTTTTTGATAGATAACATCAGAAATATTGAAGGTACAGAAAATGTGATATGGACATGATATATCACAACCACAAATACACAACAAAGAAACAAAAGTTTTTGCAGCAGGGTTGTAAGAAAAACCAGATTAAGCTTATGGTACCCTTTAACCCTGGATTAGGGGTTATAAAAAAAGAAAAAGAAGAAGAAGAAGAAGAAGAAGAAGAAAGCTCCCAGATGGAATACCTAGTGGGAAATATTCTCCAATTATATGCAAGACTGCATCAAGAAAATATCTGTACTGCAACGAACTTTCTCCATGAACTTCACACTCTTCTTTGGTGTTGGGAACTTTCTCTAGACAGACTTTTACAGCCTAAATAACAAATGAGATAATATATAAAACGTAAAATTAGAGGCAAAAGATAGTTCCATGAACAATAACCAACTTGAACTCTAAGTGACCTTTTGCCTGCACTCCTATAGAAAGTTTAAATAATATAATATACAAAGAACCAACATTTTGACAATAGTGTAGATGTGGTTTTGGGGAGAAATGGTGTATGTGGATCAGATGGTGTATTTCAATGGCAAAATTCTCAGTTTTGATCAATGGCAGCCTGGGGGGTTTCTTCACTAGTTCCCAAGGTTTACGACAAGCAGATCCTTTATCCCCACCTCTCTTTGTTATTATCATGGAGGCCCTAAGTAGGATGTTAACGGCTCTGGTGACTAATGGCTTTATGAGTGGTTTTCCAGTGGGTGACGTGAACAATGGCCATATCTCTATATCTCACTTGCTTTTTGCAGATGACACGTTAATTTTCTGCGAGGCAGAGAATGAACATCTTAGGGCATTGAAGGCCCTTCTTTTATGCTTCAAATCTGCTTCAGGTCTGAGAGTGAATTTTGATAAATCAGAATTAGTGCCAGTCGGGAGAGTCAGTGATACTCAGCAGTTGGCTAGCAAACTTGGTTGTAAGGTTGCTTCTCTCCCCATGACTTATCTAGTATTACCATTGGGAGCTACCTCACGATTCTTACCCATTTGGGACTCAGTCATTGAGAAAGTAGAAAGAAGACTGGCAGGGTGGACGAGACTTTAGTTGTCGAAAGGCGGTCGTGTGACTCTTATTAAAAGTACTCTCTCCAACTTACCAATCTATTTTTTGTCTTTATCCCCTATTCCAGCGTCTATGGCGGCACACATCGAAAAACTTTATAAAGACTTCTTATGGAGTGGGATGGGGGAGGAATTTAAGTTTCACCTAGTCCAGTGGGATAAAGTGTGCAGACCACTCCAGGTGGGTTGGGGATAAAGAATCTAAGAACGTTTAACCGGACACTTCTTGGAAAATAGCGTTGGAGATACAATATGGTACCAGAAGCACTATGGAAACTAGTAGTTGATTGCAGGCATGGCAGAACATGGGGGCAATGGTGTACCAGAGAGGGGACTGAGCCTCATGGGGTGGGACTTTGGAAACACATTAGACAAGGATGGGGAGTGTTTGCAAATCATACTTGATTCTTGGTGGGGGATGGGACTTGTATAAATTTCTGGAGGGATATTTGGTGTGGGGAGGAGGCATTGAAGGTGGCTTTTCCAGCTGTGTTCCGAGTGGCTTGTGAGCCAAATGCTTCGGTGGCGAACCTTTTAATTCGGTCAGGGGACCAAGTCCATTGGAACATTATTTTTAGTAGAGCAGCTCAAGATTGGGAAGTTGTTTGTTTTGAGGTTTTTTTCAGCCTACTTTACTCTTGGAAACTAAATGGCTTGCGGGAAGATAAATTGTGATGGACACCTGTGAGTAAAGGAATCTTCTCGGTAAGCTCTTTCTATAAGATTCTTATAGCCACACCAAACTCTCACTTCCCTTGAAAAAAATTATGGAGGAATAAGGCGCCTCCCAAAGCACTTTTTTTCACCTGGACAGCAGCCTTGGGTAAGATTCTGACTACCGACAACCTCTGGAAGTGTCGGATAATTATTGCGGACTGGTGTTACATGTGTAGGAAAGCTGGTGAGTCAGTGGAACATCTCTTGTTACATTGTGAGACAGCTAGAGCGTTGTGGTGTGAAGTGTTCAACAGAATTGGATTAAACTGGTGATGCATGCTACGATAGTTGACGTTTTGGCTTGTTGGGGGATACCGGGAGGACTCCCACATATTAAAGCAATGTGGAAGATGGCTCCTATCTGCATCATGTGGTGCATTTGGCGAGAGCGCAATGAAAGGACCTTCGAAGATAAGGAGAGGACACTAGAGGAGCTTCGCTCCCTTTTTTTCACTACTTTACTTCTTTGGGCCATTTCGTTAGACTTTAATGGCCAAAATGTACACGATTTTCTTCCTTCTTCTTTAGTGAACTAGATAGGTCTTATCTCTTGTATTACATCTTGTATAATTGGGCTTTGCCTATTCTTATTAATATTACTGTTTACCTATCAAAAAATAAATAAATAAATAAATAAGACTAGAACCAAATGACATGACACAAAGCCCAGTAACTCCATACAACAACAGTAATAATTCATTAAATGCTAGCATGTTTGCCTACTAGGAGAGCTTGAGTTTCAAAACTTTGGAGGAAACCTAAGTGCAAGGGTATTCCGAAAGATCATGAACATTTCTTTTCCAACCCTCTTTGCTCATTGATACATTTTTAGAGTCTTATCATACCTCATAAGCACAAAGGAGTCCGAGATCATCAAGACAATACAAAATCTTTGAATGGGCATTGGACAACCGCTTTTGCAGCATCTTATGTTTTTCATCCATGTCTTTGTATCTACTTTGCAAGGACTGTTGCAACTCTGTCAAGGAAGCATCATGCTGTCAACAAATATACTCTTTTATTAGTATCTTGACAAGTTTAGTGCCTAAAAGCTAAAAGCTAAGAATGAATGAGATGTTTTTCTGTGGGTTAACATGCATGCATATAAATGCAAAAATACCTTGGACCACAAGGCTTCTATTATCGCTTTTAAAACTGGACTGGGCATCTGTGCTTTATCATAAAATCTACAAGTTTCTTTTGCAGATGGGACATATACTTCCATTTCTGTCCTGTCTTCAACAGTATAAATCTAGACCAGAAAGCATCAATATTCTAAGTTTAACCCATGATAAGTGCAGAACAATCACTATTGAGAATGTAAGTACCTGGGAATCCAACATCATTTCGAGTTCTGATATTTGATCCTCACAGTCCGCCGTAGAAGAGACACCTGATATGCAATAATACAATAACCGATCTCATGACCGGACACTAATAGTGAACACTTCGCAATGAACGGCCAAAACTTTTGGATTGTATTTCTTACACACCAGCATAGATATAAGAAAGTAACATATTATTAAACTCACAACAGATGTGAAAGATCTAAAATATGCAAACTATCCAACTGCTGACAAAAGATATATACAATGAATAGAAAGCAATGCGGAGAAACTGAGAAATTGTTAAGCTAATTAGCTTTCAAGTGACAATAACGTCAAAGAGATGCACAGTATCAAGGAAGTCAAATAATATAGAGAAACTGCACCTACCTACATTGTCAAATGACATAGAAGTAGACAAGATCATAATATTTTACCTTTTCTAACTACAGGGGATGCCGTCATACCAAAAATCTTTGGCTTTCCATTAGATTTGTGGTAAAATTCCTTCAGCAAAACAAAAGATTCATTGAGGTGTTTCTTAATTATAAAATAAAAAATGAAACGTCTGCTTAAGATAGTTCACAACAACAATCCGGATAATAAAAGATATTGACCTTCATTATTTTTGTATAAGGATGGTTACCAGTAGCACGATGACATTCATCAATGATCATCAAGCACACCGTTTCTAGACTCAAGAATGCCTTTCTTAAGACATCCAGAAAAACCTGGGGTGTCATAACTAGTACCTATAAGATAAACAAAGGATATGCATAAACATGACACGGTAAATGTTTAATTGAGAATAAAATTGTAAGTCTAGGAGTTAAATAAAATTTACAGACGTGTAGCATGATTCAAGTAAGATCGAATCTTTCAAGAATTTTGGCTTGCTAAATATATTTTGGCAAACAGAAAGACCAAAGTTCACAAGACATTCAATTTACTGATTTCTCATGAGTAAATAGTAAATATTGAATAACTTGTGGTAAATGGCAGAGCATCTTAAGCACAAAAAGAAAGAACAATTAAAGAAAATTAAAACCGAGAAGCTCAAACTGAGATTTCAACTTAAGGCGTAGTGATAAGAACTGCCCGGAGAGAACGAAAATTAGTATTTCAATTTACAGGTAATCAATATTATACTGTGAGCTGTTCAAGAAGCAAACTTACATCCTGCTTAATGATTTCCTTCTCCCAGGACTTTAAACTCCATTCGTCAACCCCCTTGGCTCCATAGTAGTCTCCCACTTCCAAATTTGTATGTATTTTAATATACTCAAATTGCTGCAGACGCAAAACCCACATTTTTCAGATGTGAATGAAACAATCAGCCAGATTGCATGTGGATTCCCTAGGTTAGCAATAAAATTCTTTCTTTAATTTTAACATGAGAGAGAGAGAATAATTAATAAATCTCCATCATATGAAAATATGAAATATACCCGGAGGGAAACAAACCAAAGGGAACTAGATTAAAATAGCATGCCTGATTAACAAGATGAACGGTGGGAGCCAAGAAAATAATCAACTTTTTATTGCCACTAGACTTGATGGCTTGAGCAATGTCTTTGATAAGCATCACGGCTATCAAGGTCTTGCCAGCGCCTGTCTCCAGCACTGCTATTGTGTTCCTCCTCATTGCAACTTCAAACATCTTCGATTGGTAACTATAAAACATATGCGGTCCTCAAAATTATGGGTCCGAGTTTTTTTTATTCACCCAAAAAATAAAGGAAAAGAACAACAGAAACCTTCTGGGTTTATAGCATTCGGAAGAAAAGGATGATTCTTGAAGAGAAAGATCATCATCAAGAGCATTAGAATCCCTGGTTTCATTCATGTTACTGAAACTCCGCCCAATATGATTATGGGTCTGAATCTGCCGCTTTATCAATGCATGTCGACAATCCACTGCTAATAATATTGATCAAAAGATCCTCTCCCTCCCTATATTTTACGGTTGGAGAAAATTTGACTGGACCGAGTTCAAGCACAAGAAGCGTGAAACCTGACAGATATACGGCGGTCAACCACTGCTAAACGGCGGTCAGGCACGTACATGATAAACGGCGAAGTCGAGCGAGTGAAAAACATCACAAGGTACGGAAACAACAATGCAATTACAAAAGCATCAAAAGTCAAGAAGAATTGATATTTACAGTGAATATGCAAATTTTATATATTCCTTTCCAAAAAAAAATGGTAAGTATAGTAACTTTATTTTTATTTTAAAATAAATACGCGAGATTTATATATTTTAAGACTTATATATAATTACTTATATGGTATCACTTTTTTTAAAAATGGTTATAGACGTAATTTTACATTATTAAATGTGGTATATTTGTAAAAATAACTATTAGGGAATTATACGCCATTAAATAATTAAAAATCTGCTAAACAAACTTATCTAAAAGGTATTTGTATTATTATACTTCATAAATGTTATTAAATCTTTTAATAATTAAATTTTAAAATAAAAGGGTGCCATTTTTTCCTTCTGTTTTTAGTTGAAACTCCAGCGCTCGGGCTTTGGATAGAGTAAATCTTTTAGCCGGTCGGTCTATTATTGTTCGATTAACAGCCCTCCAATGAATGAGTGCCAAGTAAGCTATCCATTTTAATTTCCATGTGACCACACATAGAAGATCTGGAAACTCATCCGCACCCCACTCTCGCACGGAAACAAGAAAACTCATCCCCTCCAATGGGTTGCTCCCTTAGCAATATTCAGCCCGGTAGGCTATGATAGGCTTGTTGAAGGCTTACCATTTTTTTCTAGAATAACACAACTTTTATTATGCAAGCAAGCAAGCAAACAAATCTGCCAGAGGTAAAAAGGCATAGGCATTGAAGAATTTGAAAAGCAAAAGCCAGGTTGCCATTGGAGATGAAATCGCCTATTAGAAGCTTCTCGTAAGGAGCCCATTAATAAGCTCTCAAACTCACAATGTTGGGGTGCTTGATTTTCCCAATGGTCTGTACCTCCGCGACAAACTCCGTGTACCTCTGCTGGTCGCCTCCCTCTCCCAGGATCCGTACCGCCACTGGGATCCCATTCCCCAGCACCACCTTGTATACTATCCCAAACCCATTCATTATGGTGGGAACTGGGAACTCCAGAAATGGTTTGGGTTAGGATCCAGCTAGCAATTGGTTGGGAAGACGAAGGATTGAGATGAGGAAGAAGACGGGATGGTATTCGTGGGGATTGGTTGAGTTGGTGGCAACGGAGATGGTGGGTGGCAATTTGTGTGTTTGCAGAAATTTTGATCCAGTGTGATGACCCTTATCTAATTTGTATGGAATAGCTGACGTGGTGGACTACTAGTGAAGGCTGTTAAAGCCTTAGCAACAGACCGACCGGTGCAAAGCGGTACTCCTTTGGATACCGTATGGAACTATCGTCACAGTATAGTATAGCATCGTATTACACTTTGGCACCCTTTCAACGGACTGTAATAAAAACCCACTTGAGTGTCGTAATGAAAGCCCGAAGGATCTCAAGCCACTGTATTCAATTGAGTTAGATAACCGCCATCTTGTCGCCAAAACACATAGCTTCTTAAAAAAAAACCTTGTAACTCACTCAAAATGGTTACTGGACAAGGGTAGGAACGGCTAGTTCCCCATAATATAGTTGTTAGCCAGAGATTGATGTTGCTTTTTGAAACTAGGAGAACGAATTGGTGATCTTGAGATCATAACTTGCCATATTCCAAATCGATGAACATGATAAACATCACAAGAGTTTAGAGTTCATATCTTCAAAATCTGGCTAGCTAAACTCGATATCGAATCAAACTCCCATTTTCAACTCCTTTGAAAAGAAAGGTTTGGGGACTCAAAATAGGAATCAAGGTTTGTTGTCCACATTCAGCAGCAGGGTTGAACCAAATGGGAGACTTTTGGAATGTAGGGCGAGATCTATGATGGAGGTGTGTTGAATGCGTGGATCTAAGTTAAGAGGTGGGCAAGTGAGATGGGTGGAGGATTTTGCCATCAAAGCTAGGTTTTGGGCTTAAAGCGTTTTTGGGTATAGATAGTAATCTTTATTTTACAATGGCTAATGACTAATGTTACACCTATATATATATATTGAAGTTTAAAGAATACAGGGAGGCTGAAAAATTATGCACCAAGGTTAATAGTGGCTGGTCCAAAGTTTTATGGCTATTTACGTATTGTCTTCTAGGCCATATCCTTTTATGACTTAATTGTTTGTGAATTGCAGGTGTTAGAACTTGAAAGTAAAAATGTTAGGCTCTTTACAAAAGGGCTCAGGCATATATTCAACTAGAAGACTTGGATCTGGCTGAGTTTGATATTAAGAAAGCTCTTGAAATTGACCCTGACAATAGGTATATGCCAACTCCAGATGGTTTATGTAGCCAATTTTAGTTCTACAATCCCCAAAAAGCACGAAAAACTTGTGAAAATCTGTAGGTTACTTTTGTTATGTCTCACACAAACCAGACTGAAATCAACACAAGTCTATATATCTGGCTAATTTGTTGATTTTGTTGCGTCAAAATGAGGATGTGAAAATTGAGCACAAGACCTTGAAGGAGAAGATGAAGGAATATAATGAGAAAGAGGCCAAGTTTTATGGCAACATGTTTGCCAAGTTGAATAAAGTTGGAGTCTCATGAATCAAGAGTAAGTGAATTCTAACATTCTTTGGACTGGCTGTGTTGAGTATTTTGGGACTGACTACGTTGCTTAAACTTGGCTTGGTTCTAACATGCAGAAAAAATAAGTTTAGGAAGTTGATCCTGTGAATATAGAGAGCAAGGCACAAGCGAGCTGCAACATAGGCTTCTAACTTCCTTATGTGAAGATTAGAGTAATTGCCTAGTTTTCACGGCTACTTTTTGTTTGCCTTTAATGTGGGACTTTTTGATATTGGCATTGAGAAGTTAAAAGACATTACGATCTTATTTACAAACGTAGTATTAATAGAAGAAATTTGTGACAAATCAGTGTTTTTACCAGCTGTGGTTCCGCTGACAATTGGGTCATATATATCTATCTTTTGTCTATCTTCAGTGGTTAGTGCTGATTGATAAATTACCTCCTCTCATCAACCAATACTCTTTTTTGGACTAATTCCTTTTAAGAGTTCTTTTCTGAATTTTAGGATCTAGAGGGAGCAAGAGATACACATAGGGTAATGATAGCATCTAATGTTGCTCATGTCAATCTTTTGGAATGTTGTAAATATTGTAGAACTATGTATCTATCTTTTTCCCCATCTAGAGGCATTACCTCTTAAGGGATTCAGGTCCATCTTTCTCGTCTATATTAATAGACATGTCAGGCCGGGGAATGCTTTGGTGCTTGAAAGAAATAACCCTCAGGTCCATTATGATAGAGACAACCCTTGCAATGTTACAAAAGAAAAAACACACACTCACTGGTCATTTCAGCTTCTTTGTGTCTAGCCTTCTCCCCTCTTGGAAGTAGAAAAACTGAAAACATAACATAACCTTCACTCTGCTACTCTCATGTGACTAATTATGTTCTAGTGACATTCTTATAGGTGAAGAGGAAGATTATTAACTCTCTATATCCGCTTGGGTCTTATTTGTATCAGCTTTGTGGTTACAAGCTAGTGTTGTGGGATATCATGTAGTAAATTGGGTTTTGCATATCAAGTAGATGATGCAAAAGCCTTCTCTGTTGTGGCAGTCTGCTTTGCTTCATATTCTCCATGCTTTAAAAATTGGCCAGTATGGATGGAGAACTCCATTCTCTTGTCTAAAGAATGTAATAATCTATCAATTCCTGCCTCGTTTGGCTTGGCTTGGGCGAGCAAGTTACCTGGTACCATACTTAGCAAAGAAGCTGTATATGATAATTACTACCTCTTCGCTATTTTTTGAAGATCATATGACTTTGCCATCTTGAGACAACTTTAAGAAATGCGACTTTGAGACAACAATGATAAATTAACCCCTATATTCAAAAAGATAAATAATATGAAGAGTACTACAATTACAAAGAAATTCATAAACATAAATCTACAAATTAACGTGACTTATACGTTAGATATATTTTATAATAAAAGTAGATTTCCAATCTAACGTACATATCAAACTACATTAGTATGTTGATTTATTTTTATAGAATCTTTTTGTGAGTAAAAGTAATTTTTCAAAACATATATTCTCAAAAAAGCAAGTATGATTTCCTATGGATTGCATGGTTATACTTTTAGAAGGCCTTAATTATTGGATTTATTGATGTCACGTTTCGCAACCTGAGCAATTTCACGTAAGCCCAACTCAGTAACCTGCAACTAAGGAGAAATTAGAGTTTCAAGGTGACGAGGGATACATTCGATGCTAAAGTTAGTGCATAATTCTCTAGTGAGAGCTATGGAAAATCTCAGTGTAAGAGTCTGAAGAAGACATTTCCTTTGTGAGGGAGAGGATTCGGGAGAGATCATGGGGGTGTCATTCCGTACACGGGTTAGGTATTGCTGTCAACCCCTTGCAAGGCAACAGGGTGGCAGGGCATGGTCATGGCGACCTCTAGCACCCCATGAGGCATTTCGTCATGGCATGCCTATCCCGGGGGCGCATTGAATGCGGTGTGGTTCCCTTGCTGTGGTGTGCCCATCTCCGTGTCTCATTTAATGCAGCATGCTCTTGGCCAGACGTTCCCACTTTTAGGACGTGGCCAACTGTTGGGGCTCTGAGGCAGGTTCTATCATTGTCCTTTTCCGCGGAGACCGCTGGCTAGTAGGGGGTGTTAGGCAATTCCCCTCTTCCTCTTTAACACCCGATCGGCGTGTACTGCCCAGCTGCTGCTCCTTTAGGGTCCCCTGGGAGGCAGGATCGAGCCAATCCTTCGTCTTTGGGCCCTGGGTACTCCCTGGCCTTGTGGGCAGAGCCTGTTTAGCCCAACCCGGCCTATGTGATAACTCCCCTCACAGGATTTTTGTAACCGTAAAAGATATTTCTATGCTAAAAATGAATAAAATTTGAGGTATCATTCATTTTATACATAAAATAAGAAATGCTTTAGCTTAGAAGAAATGTACAAATTGACGGGACTGGATAAGACCATTAACATTTCTTGCATTTCTTAAGAAAAATAAAAATAAAAAATAATAAAAAAAATAAAAAAATTCTAACGATCTGCTCGATCCGCGGCATCCGTCCAAGGCCGTAAGCAAGAATCCCAGTCAAAATCCTCGGAAATGGTTTCCAACATCGCTCAAAACACAATGTCCTGTGTCTCCGCTCAAAGTGAGCTGATTCCCAATCGAAAACCTGGGAAATAGTTTCCCACATTACTCAAAACAGTGTCCTAAGAGTCACCTCACCTGCTCGTCTATGAAGTCCAGACCGACAACTAAGAAACTGACTCCATTGAAATCCTCCGGCAGACAACAAGCTTCTCTCACTCATGAGTTAGTAAACAAACTGAGTGCAAGAGCGAGTTCCTTCCCCATACAAACGGTTTCTTCTAATTTTCTTGGAAATTTCTAGTTTGCTCAGTTCTTCAAGACCTGAATCTGAGGACGACCTATATATATGAAGGCTATTTTCCATGAGTGGATCAGGTTCCATTCTCAAAAGATCTTCCCAACTTATTTGCAAAGTCTCACTCACATGCAAGAACTTCCAAGCAGAACAACCCAGATATCATGATGGCATTAAAGTTGGTCACAGAAATGGTATTCTCAAAAAGAAGGTGAGGAACTATAAATGGGAATGATGGGTGCATGGTAGTGCTGGAAGGATACTCATGATAGACATGAATATTCCAGGAACATAGCTAACAACCCAAGCTGTAAGCTGAGCTTCTGGCAGGAACATGCATGGTCAGGGGAAGAAGGACGCAAAAGAGAGTGAATTTAAAAAATGGCATGAGGACAAACATAGGGAGAAAAGAAAATTCAAACTGGCTTTATCGATGAACGTATTCATGCAACATGTTTTAATATTCATATCAACTTTGACCAAGCTAAGCTAGTAATGCTAGAAAAAGACCTTGGGCCTATATCGATCTTTCACTTTGGTAATAAGATGGTCATGTGCTTGCTGTGAGATTAGCCCAATTGCAGTCTACATGGCAAGAACTTTTTTTGGGTGGAATTGTTTTAAAGAACATACAAATTATAATCTTTGACTTGTCATAAAATGTCATATCAATATATAAGTCGGTGTTTTGATAAATAAACTCAATATGTAGAATATATTTAATTAAAATTAAGATAAAAAATACGAAATCAAGATTGAGAGTGAACGAGTCTCGTGTAATTATTTTTAAAAAAATAATAAATATAAGATTTTTATAAAAAAATTAATTTTTTAATAACAAATTTTATTATTTTTTAAAATAACTATATAGTACTTACACACTTCGTAACTATAGTCTAAATTATAAAACTTTTTTATGCACGTAATTAGTGGCAATATATTTTACGTAGTTTTTGGTAGACAATGCACGTATGTACGATGAACCAATCAAATGTTGTATCGTGCACACAACTTTTTGTATTATCTCCCGACAGAAGCCACCGAGCTCGATCGATCGTTCGTATATTTTAAGCAGGAATTAATGCATGCATTCTGTGTTAACTCATGCGAAACAGCTAGCAAGGAGAAGAACAAAGACGTATTATTTAGGATAAAGAAAAAAGGGGTTTCGATCGTCAAGTTTTCCTTGGTTCCATAATTATAACATAAGTGCACGTCCTTTTCTTGTGAAGTTCATATTGCAGCAGTAGTAGTACTGCATGCTTGTTTGACCGTAGGGGCTTTTTAGTTTTTTAACCTTCATGACGATCGATGTGGGAAAAAGTCGCTCTCGGAGGTTTTATCTAAGGATTCAGATCAAGTTCCTGGTCTTGGTATGTGCGGGACCCAGAGAACGCGTCTCACATGTTGAAGCTCACCGCAGAAAAACATCATTTTCTCTTGTTTTTTCATTATTTTTTGGACAGTGAGCATTTTCTGTCTCTTTGATTGTCTACCTTATCAATAAGTTTTTGGTTTTCCACCAATATCCCAATGCGATATAGATCAGAGGAAAACAGATAGGAGTGATGGCGATCGATGCATTCAGCTACACATATAGATGGATGGATTTTGGCATTTGATTGTGAGAGAGCCTTTGAAATGCAGAAAAACAAAACACACGCTTACAGTTGGAGAGCATGAAGGAAATTAATAATGCATATGGTTGTTGAAACGAATGATGGGTTCTCTCAGCACAGCCTGTGTGTTTTTTTTTTCCTCATCCTCTACAAAAGGAAAGCACCAACCAAAGTTGAAATAACCCCAAAAAAGGTTTAATTCCTCCGAGGAAGATTAAAGCAAACGACCCAAATGAAAAGCTGGGAGATAGACAAAACTTCATCCTGAGGCAAAAGAAACAGAATCTGATGCAAAATGAGGGATAGAACAGTGACAGATTGGTTAATCAGATGCCTATATCTCTCAATGATCATTATAGAATGGTACTTTCTAAACAAAAGAACCACTCTCTGTCCTTAAAATCTGCCCAAACATCCTGTAATGGTAGGGTCTTATATTCTCATCGTTAGGTGGGAAATATATATA
This sequence comes from Carya illinoinensis, assembly GCF_018687715.1. Lineage (NCBI taxonomy): Eukaryota > Viridiplantae > Streptophyta > Magnoliopsida > Fagales > Juglandaceae > Carya > Carya illinoinensis. The sequence continues at coordinate 5,756,434 of NC_056765.1, forward strand.
TGATATGATTCGCGGAGAGTCGGAAGCTTTTACGTTCAATCAAGAACGTGGATTTCAGGACTTGATTGTGACAATTGACCTGAAAATTCCCTGCTCTAAGAAGCTTGCAAGAAACATCATTTCTAACTCATAGGTTTAGATGATATTAACTGAGCTACACTTTTACTCGGTTTAGTTTTTGAAAAGAAAGGGTGAACCAGATAGGACTTTAGGAGTTTTTTCTGAAAAAGTTTACATTTCATAGGTGTGACTCTTCTCAAGTTTCGCCACCCTAATTCTTGGATTCAGGATCATTTAGCAGTAAAGTTCAAAGTGAAAACTGCTATTGCTCATTTTCCATTTAAACAAAATTCAGTAGGTTACAAATGAATGAGTTGTAAACCAATGCAGACGTGTAAAACTAGACAAGTTTTGCTAGCAGATGATTAGGGAATTCAAATTTTAAAGATGAAGGGCAGAAAAAATGGTGCCAGCCAAGCCTAATTGACTTGTGCTTATGAAGGCTACATAATTTTTCCAACCACTCACCAGTTTTTTCCTGCAAAATCTCAAATGAATATCAATCCAGCTTAGGCAGAGCATGAATAAAACAGCCAAAGAATATTAATTTAGACATAATATATTAGAAAATACCAATCCCTAGAGAGGTAGCATCATGATTGGGCATTTCTAAACTTTTCTGAGACAAAACTGTCAGGATGAGCATCCATTACTACTAACTTTTTAAAATTTTTCTTGTCATTAGTTCTGGATGTATTTTAGTTTTTGTTTTGGGTGTACTAGCTATGTATTTATTATAGAATAAATTGGCATGTAAATATTTTATACACAGCTCCACGTTCAAAGCATCTTTCTGGTAATTAAAATATTACACAAATTTGCAGGCCAATAATGGAGTCTCAGTATAATAATGGTTAAGACTGCAATGCATAAATCTTTTGCAGAACCCCAGAAACTGGATTTTCAACTAACAGCCTCTTATAAAAATATTAGCCAAATTTTTAAGGGTATCTTTACAAACCTGAATTCCACTACCTACTCTTTTTCTATATTAACAGTATATTTTAAAAGTAGGTGAGGTAATCAAAGTTATTTGATTCAATGGGCCTAGTCAGAATCTCACCACTGCCAACCTGGGATTCTTTTTTATGCTCTTTAATATTCTACACCCATTTAACTTTTGTTAAAGGAGTGGTTCTACCTTCTATCCTTTCCTTGATTTATTTTTTAATTTTTAATTTTTAATTTTAATTTTAATTTTAATTTTTTAATTCTGAACTGTGAAAAGGAAACAGAAGCTTCTGCTTTTGGTTGAGTATGAAAATTACAGGAGCCCAAAATCAGCCAGAAATTATGGTTGACCCCATCTGAAGATAACCAAATGTCCTAATCATTCAAATTAGACTTTTCTGAGTGCAAAGTCCCACTTACACAGCTGGTTACAACCAAATCAGAATCAAATCTACCAGATATATATGATTTAACTGTTAACACTGTGCAATCGACATGACCCAGATGCAATTTATGAAAACAATCGCCAAATTTCTCGTCCAAGTGGTATAATACTTCTAATATAAACGACAAGATGACAAACAGGATTGAAAATGAAAGCTGGTAGAAAACCTTTCCTCTAATTAGCACTGTAATTAATATCTTACATATGGTGCTGTGTGACTTTTGCACCAAAAGACAGAATGGGTTATGGGATTTTACACTGGATACTTCTAAAGGAAAAAAAAAAAAAAAAACTTATCCAGAAAAATAAGACAACAAAATCACCTTGACATGAAAATCGAAAAGAAAACAGAAAAGAAAAAAAAAGTTCACTTCATTTGACCTAAAGATGAATGGTTCAGTAGTTCATGTAATGGTCTGAAATAAATCACTTTGTATATACAGCAGCCTCTCTCATTCTCGGGGCCTTGAATTGATGAGTGGTGCAATCAGAGCTCAGCTTATACATATGATGCTTGATCTGAGCTTGGATGATATCAATACTTATCTTGGATCACAATTTTGCTGTTATTAAAGTCATTTCCAAGCAAAACTTGATTTCCCCATTAATTTTTCCTAACCATGGAAGCTTTGTGGCTGCACTGCTGTTTCCTGGCTAGGATTTTGACCAAAACCCATCTGTACAATGGTTTGCAGGTCATCTTCACCAAACATTGGAAACTGGAAATGATCAAACAAAGGGAGAGTTAGATAGAGTGATAAATTTTTGCAGGCTAGAGGAAACAGTCGAAAATGACTTTGTTCTTTTCCCTGAATACTGTGGAAATTTACTTACTTGAGAAACGCTCTCCCTATATCCATTGAGTGGAGGTAACTGCACGCTGAGACTTTGGCATGGTGCAGTATCTAAGGGGTCCACTGAGCATTGGGTCGCTGTCCCATTAGATATGTTGCTATGCAGTGCCGGATCTTGCTGGGCCTGGTGAGCATAAAAAGCAGATGCTCTGGAATCTAATCGGAATATTGCGTGTGGCAAAGGGTTGTTTGATTGAAATATCTGAAAACCAAAAGATGAAGAGAGATTCCAGTTCAGGAAAATCGGAATGTAGAGAGAAAGGAAAGCTCTTGCGTAAAACAGAATAAAACTTACATCTTTAGATATCAGAGTATCCATGTTCAAATCCAGCCTGGTATTGACAGAAGACAATTTCATGGAGAGGAACTGCATCAGCACAAACAGAGTACAAAACCCAATTAGCAAGAATACTTCAATTTTCAAACACCTTTCACGAACTGTTGATTGACCAAATTTTAACTAACCTCGACTTGACGTTGCAACGACTGGACGTAGTTTATAATTTCGTCAAGCATAAGTGCTTTTCCCGTTACCTAAAATGGGCGAACCATAGATATTAAGGAAAAATTCAAGTAATCAATCCTCTGTATTCAAATTTGGGGATTTTCTCAAAACCTTATTGCAACCAGGTACAAGATCTTGCAGAAACTTCATCCTTTCGCTAATTTTCTCTCTTCGGACCTGTCGAAAACAGAGCAATGTCAATGGGAAGCTTGGCATGACATAACATGAAGATCTGGAGGGAATTTGATTCATAATTCTTACCCTTTCGGCGAGACTATGGCTGTCAGTAGCCTGACCCCTTCTTGCTCTGACATGAATGTAGTCCTTGGGAGGCTCAGGAGGCTTTGCGTTAGTTTTGCTCTGTTTCTCATCCCCTGAACTGCTAGTACTGCCTTTGGCTTCCTCCTCTGCTTTAACAGGGCCATTTTCCTTTCCATTAGCCTCATTGGGCTTGCATCGCTTCGCATTCGAATTACCATTAGCTTCAGCCACCTGAAATCAAAGCAATCCCAGATTTATTAGATGCTCGACCAAATTGAAATCAGAAAATTGGATGAGATTTGACTTCTCTAGTCCATACCTTTGTACTATTGGCAAATGGTGATGATTTCGGTTCCTTTTCTTTCCCCTTGGAAGCCGATTTTCTTTTCCTGGGATTCAAAACGTTGGAAGCTTTCAACCCCGTCTCCTCGTCTGGAATTTGTTCAGAGATTGTGGATTCCTCTTGAGAATTCGCCAGCTCAGTTCGATCCTGCAATGGAGAACTGTAGTTTTCCTGGCCACGCATTTGAGATCCGACTGCTTTCAGAGAAGCACTACTTGAAACTCGGGAGAGGCTCTCAGTTTCCACTAATAGATTCGATCTATAAAGTGCTTCAGCGTTGTTTAGCCCGAATTGGCTCGTCCGATCATTGAAACTCCGGCTGGCAAAGCGGGAGAACTTGGCCGCCCTCTCTGCAAACCCAGGATCAGCAGAGAATTCTGCTACACTGGAACTCAAAGGCATTGATTTTCCCAAGCTGGGTAAGTTTTCTTTTATCAGATGATCCATCCTAGGCACGTTTGGCTTAGGAGGAGAATTCAGAGGTGTACTATAACAAGAAGTGTTGGCACTGTTATTTCCACCAATGTAAGCAGCCAATAACGGCCGAGAATGCGGCGAGATGTCACCGGAGTTGCCAATGTTTCCCAGCTTTCCAATCAACTCCCTGATCACAAAGCTTTCATGGGACAAGTTGGTATTCGACGCTGCAGGGGAGGACACAATTGAACTGAGGGCAGAATCAAAGTGTATGCCATGATCTATGGACTTTTCCCAGCTGGGATTCCGAGGGCAATCTGGGGATTGGTCGGACATGCAATTCAGCTCGGTCCCTCGAGATTCCATGGCCGATGAAAGAGAATGCCAAATGGTTGGCATTGAAGCTGAGGATTCAAAATGCATTCCTGCATTTTGAAAGAACTCGTTCTCCATGGAGGAACAAACAGAAAAATAAATAAAAGAGGCTAAAATCCAACAAAGTTGAGGGCTTAAAACTGATGGTTCAGCAGTTAAAGGTCTAAGCTTGTTGGAAGGTTTGGGGGGTCCTGCTTTATTTTGGTGTTAATATAAAGCAAGGTTGTGGCAAACACAAGATAGGTTGTAGAATGATTGAATGTGGGCTCAAAATGATTGCATTTGGCATTTGAGCTAATTGGGAAGAGTTGGGTTAGAGAGAAGGAGAATAAGTTTGGTCAAGAAAAGCCAAGCAAAAGCTCACACACAGAGAGAGAGAGAGAGAGAGAGAGGTGGGGAGGGGAGGGGAGGGGAGGGGGGAAGGGGATGGGTCGTGTGGGGATGAAAATAAATAGCCAAGAAAGAACAGAAAAAACAAAACAATAACCAGAAAAAAATAATAACCAAGAAAGAAAAGTCTGTATTTGACCTTTCTTTTTTAAGTTCTGTTTTCATATTTCTTTCATAATGGTAAATTCTTATTTCTTTCTCTCCCTCCGCAAAAGGTGGAAGGACTAAAAGCAGGTGTTGCCCGGCCCTGGACGTCACAACAGTAAGTACCTACCTAATGTCCAACTCCTCTGCACAGATTACATGATCAGAACATCGACCATGATTCATGAAACTCTTCAAAGAAAGGTCTGTGAATCGTTTCTGTTTTCTTTCTTCTTTCTTTCTTTTTCTTGTTCTTTGTTCTTTATCTAAGAAAATAGATTAGCAGAGCCATCCATAGGTAAGAGAGAATGGTATGTAAAAGTCAATGCAGCTTGAAAGCATTGGTGCAACATGTAGCAGAAAAATATGCAAAGACAAAATCCTGTACAGAAGTATGCAGAACAATGGGGATGTGAATTGGCGAGCATTACAAAAAGCATGAATTGGGGGTAGAGAGTCAATTCTTGAGGTCCACAATATCTAAGCCAAGGAAAAGACGATAAAAGGAAAAAGTCCACAATAAGTGGCCATGAATGTTGAATAGGTCCAGACCAAGCTACAATTCTACCGATTGCTCTAGGAGAGGTGCAAAACACAAGCTCCTTCTAGGATCGCTTCAGTTATTAAAAAGAAATAAAAGCATATATATTTTTTAAAATAATATCTTAAAATGCTTAAAGTTTGGGCACTCTTTTTTTTTTTTTTTTAAAGAAATTGTGCGAAAGTTATCATTTATATTTTTTATGATATCAGTGTTAGGTAGTTTTAAACCTCTCTCAATTTCAAAAATTAGTTTAAGAGATGAAACTTTATCCCATACTTATAAATTAATTATCAGCCTCTTCCATAATCGATGTGAGATAATTTTAACAATTTTTCTTAATATATCGGGTCTTAGGTTAGAGCAGCGACAATCCGTTTCTTCTACGAATTGTTAGGCTTGAAATTGTGGGTAAATCTGAATTATGATATCATGTAAAATTATTATTTACGGTAAAAAGTACATTTTGTTTATTTATTTTATATTTTAACAAAACTTACAACACGTGACAACAAACAAGCTTGCAAATAAGATATTTTCGGAAGAAAATGAATGTGTCGACTTCACATAAGAAGCCGACTGGTTTTCATGTGATGAGCAGAGCTCAGTTTATGAGAACTACAAGCAAAAGAACACCAGTCCCCTACCCGTGGCTGTGAATATTATTGATGGTACTTGTTTCCCAGTCTAAAGGCAAGGAAGAGCAAGTTTTCTCAGAGTTTTATTACCCCCATCAGATTTTGGCTGCAGCCTGCACAATTTGGCAACTTCATGAGATGAATGTGGTACCCCACAACCTTTGGTTTTGTGCCATGACCAAGGTGATATTGATGACCATAGATGCTTTGGGCGGTGCATTTACATGTTCATGATGTGGGCCTGAGAAGATTAGTCAGACAAAAGTTCTGTTTACGAGGTGTAGAAAGAAAGAGTAGTTTTATAATTATGGTTGAGATGGGTAGGTTAGGTAATTTAGATAATTTATGAATAATAGTAAAAAAATGATAAAATAAATAAATAATAATAAAATAATAAATAATTATGAAATATTCTCAAAATTCTCTTCTAAATAAAAATTAATTTTCCATGTATGCAATGCAAAAGGTGCATCTCCCATTTCGGCTTGTAATCAAAGAACTATAATATACGTTTGAGTAATGAGATTAAATGAAAATTTTTTATAATTTTTTATAATTTTTTTCTCAAATATTATTTAAATATAAAATATTTTTTAATTTTAAATCTTCAATTTCTTCATATAATATTATATAATCATTATGATTTTTATAAATTGAAAAAAAAATTATATTCAAATAATTTTTTAAATTTTTAATATTTTTATTCTATTTTCTCTCCCATTTCTTAAAAAAAAAAATTAAGTTTAATATAGACAACTTCACTACTATTTACAGAATTTGAGATACAAGCCATAGTCAATATTGTGATTCAAGTTTTTTTTTTTTTCTAAAATTATATATAAAGCCTAATATTTACTAAATAAATATTCATCAAGTGATCCATCCATTTTAGGTCTATTGCCTTTTTTTTTAAAAAAAAAAAGAGCATTATTACTCTACTGCCTAAGTAGCACTGCTCCATTTGACCGCTACGCTATTTTAAAATTTTTATTTTTTAATTTTTTTCTTTTCATATTCTTTTAATATATTTAAATATTTATTTTTAAAAAAATATACTAATATATTAAAAATTATTTCTTTAATTATTAAATAAAAAAATTACTGAGCGATATACTTTATTATTAAATATATATATATATGTAACTAAATCCGTTCATGGGTTGAAATTAAAAATATTTGGTCTATTTTATGATTGATAAAGTGAGTCAGTAATTTATTTCCCCAAGGAACTCCATTTTGGTCTTCTGGGAGAGTTTTGTCTTTTAGTTTCTCAATTTAATAATTGTAAAAAATTCTTTTCATCACCTTCACATATGTAGTGTGTGGGATGAAAAGAGTTTTGTTATATACAAACACAGTCACGTACTAATCTGTGCATCAATACTGATTTATTCATACTTAAAATTTAAATTAATACTATTTTTAATAAAATCTATTTTTTGACCAATCACATCACATTGATGCACAGATTAGTACACAATTATGCTTGTAACTATATTTTTCTGGATGAAAATTAGAAGTTTTTGAGGAAAGCTGCGTATAATTGATAGGGAATAACCTTGCTTGAAACCTCCCCTCATTCACCAAGATGCCATGTTCAAGAAAAATAGATCAAACCCACTTGAGTCTTAACCATCTTAGAACCTTGGAACATAGCCTCTACAATATCCCAATCTTAAAAGAGGAAACATTGAGCATTGATCCAAATTTGTGTTTCGATATAGAGAAATGCTCGTCAAGACTTCGCATCAAAGTCCTACATCCTAGTACTACAACATAATAGATTGATCATCCTAACACATCTTTACTCTAATATCGCGTTAAATTACCATTTGTCTAAAATAACTTAAACTGATTTAAAAAGATAGATTTAATTATTTAAATTATATTCTAACACACTACACGAATTATAGCTCTATCCTTAATCTCCTTGCTCACATTACATCAAACTTCAACGTTATTATATATGAGTGATGTTAGATGTAGTTATGGAATACGTAAGCGCCATATAATCATTTTAAAATAGTGGAGTCTATTATTAAAAAATAATTTTTTTATATAAATCTCGTATTTACTCATTTTTTAAAAAAATTATACGATACTTATATATTTCATAATTACAAATATTATTTCTCATTATAAATTATTCTTATTCTTATTTTAATTTGGCGTTGTGGCACTCCTGGCCGGCCTCATGATCGTGAACCATTACTGACAAATAGCCACATCTTTTCCCAATTTTATAAGCTTCCCAATCCAAACCTATGGAAAAAGAATGTATGGCCACAATAAGTTGGGTCCTGGCTAGATATCCGTTCCCACACTCTCAAGTTAGAGATTGCTGGGGGAGTGGACTTCCTGAGTCAGAGACTCAAAACAAGAAGGGCTAAATCAATGATGATGAAATTAATATGAAATTAGATCTCTACTAATTAGTTCTATGCAATCAATTATATATATGGAAAATGATATTCACACCGCCGCTGGGAGCTACTATTGACATTTTGAATTTATTTTTATTTTTTTACTTTGTAATTAAAAAAATATTTTTTTAATGATATTGTGAATTTTTTATTTTTTAAAAAATATTTAAAAAGATTAAAAAATACATATAAAAAAATACACTTACGTCTAACAATAGCTTCTAGCTGGAGCTAGGAGCAGTGTGAGTAGCATCATCCTTTTATATATATACATATATATATATATATATAGCTTGATATGATCTTATTCGATGTCCAGCATATTGTTGTCGATCCATCACTGACTAATTATCTATAGTACTCATGGAATATTAACCAATAAATATGGAAAGCTACTGATTATAATTGAGATTGCATTTGGAGGGCTAGCTCATGATAATTATAACCCTTTTTCTTTGCTAAATCCGATTAAAAAATAAAGGAGTAATAATACACTCCCAATATTATTTTTTGATGATTTCTAAAAATAAGATTGTTATAATTTTTTTTTTATATAATTTTGCAGAAAATTTGAGATTTAAATTAGATTAAAAAAGAGTATTGACACATGCACCAACAACTCTTTATACAACTTAAGAGTGATATCTGCATAATGTAAAACAGGATGGACCGTTCCCCGCACCTTGCCACCAGGAGGCGAGGGGCGTGGCTCCCCACTTGGGTGTCGAGGGGCGGGGTGGACGTCACAGTTTTTGGTATTACCTATGTAGAAATGGGAGTTATCGTATTTGAGTAATATTTTTTCTACACTTACATCTTATTATTTTGATTGTTGATGTGACATTATGTATTATCATTAATTTTTATTTTTTTCCTTAAAAAAGTAAAAATTAATTTAAGGGTTACGTTAGAATATATATCTATATAAATTAAGTTGTCTATAAGATGAGCACAAGTTTGAAAGAAAACGATTTAAGTGCAACTTCATAACTAATCCTAGATGGTAAGTCTTGAAGTTCAAATATTGTTTATCGTTCTATTATTCTAGAGTGTGCTATGCATGTGTTTGATTTTTGTTCTTTTTCGAGATTTTTGATAGGCGGAGAAGGCGGCGAATTTTGATTGTGATTGGCAAAGAGGATAGTGAAGCTCGACTATAAGTGGCGATGGAGAGAGACAAGACTCATATTGGGTACTCAACATATACGAAATAATGATGTGTCACTTGTTTTTAACAAGTCCGGACCACGCACAATTTCGTGACAGGTTCATTTCTTATCATCAGTTTACCCTTTAGGGACAACTTGAAAAATCTCAATTAGATTTAGATTTATTGAATATATCTATCTATATTCAAGTAGGAAGCGAAGAACGTGACCAAATTGAATTAATGTAGCCTACTCATGTTAGGTACAAAAGAAGAACGTCCAACGTAAACGAAAGAGAGTCGACATCAATTTCTTGTCATCATGCATGTACCTTTCAAGTTGAATAAAGTAGATACATTATCCATTACTGTGTAGCATTTATGTTATGCAGCAATTTCAGATCTTTTGGACTTAAGATAGTCCAATGGTATTATCTATGAGCTACACATGATCCCTAGGGTAGCCCCTCCCCTACAATCTAAAATTTGTAATGAATATTATATTGACTTTTTTTATTTCCTTTACCAACCCTTGTGGGACACATTCATGATCATATGCCATGATCATAGAAACACTTGATTATCATGGTCATGATCACCATGATGATGATATTGATGATCCTAAGCCGATCGACGTGGGGGCCGACATCTACAAGAACATCATGTTATTTGCTTCTAATTTATGATAAACACTGAGTAATAGTAGTGGGATTTCACATGGGGTTTTCAGGTTGGGAATTTACATTCAAAATTCTGTTGATAATTGTGGTAGTTAATAGAGCATATATTTATTGCATAGCTCTGCTCTGAAATCTGGTCAAAATCTGACTTCCCCCAACTTGTTCTGCTTCATCATTTGTTTCCTTGGCAAACCTGTGGACCGGGCAACTCCACCGTCCACCCCCCGCCCCCTGCCAACAAGATTGCTTATTTATTTCTGGCTGCTGCCATCAATGTGTAATTCTCTATCGACCCATTTCTGACACAGTGATCTCACGCGTCGGTAAAGTTAATGATAGTTCTTTTATTGCAGTCAACTTGGCTGATAATTAATGGTGCTTATAAGACGGTATATTAGATTGTGAAAGTATTTTAATTATAAACTATATGTTACATATTATTTCAATTTATAAATTTTTTTTGTAACGGTAACGATTTTCATCAGCCAATCTAGTGAAGTGAAATACTGTATTTTTTAAATAGAATGATAAATTACATATTAGTATGTGAAGTAGGATTCAGAGATGATAACTAATAATTTCTATAATTTCTAATCTTGTCAATACAATTTGCCGGTCTTATAGTCTAAAACTACCATTCAAGGTGGTTACTCCCTTGGATTTTTTTATATTTGGGAGGATTCGTGAAAAGAAATAATTTGTAAGAGTTTTAAATAGATAAGTCCCATATGAGCATTTGTAAAAAATTAAATTTCATTTTAAAAAATGTTAAAAATTATTTTTTTATTATTTTTATAAAAATATTTTGAAGGAAATTTATCTAGTTAAAACTTCAACCCATCATTATTCCAGCAGTACATTTGAGAAGGTAAATTGAGGGGGCGAATAGCACCATTTATTTACTCCGAGTGTTGTACTAATTATAATAGTTGTTGAGTGGCTTAATGAAATGCTTACTCTCCCCCAAAAAGGGGAAAAAAACTGCTAGGGCACGCCAAGTCAGATGACATTACTTTCAGGACTCAAGACCCAACCAGAATGGTTGTAATTGTATCAACACATAAATGTATGTTTAACAAGGGAACAAAAGGGCAAAAACATGAGATCAGAGAGAGAAGTGCAGGCTCTGGCCAAAATGGAATAAAAAAAAAAAAAAACTGAAAATTAATACTTTTTCAGAGAAAAAAATAAAAAGAGTGCAGGTTGATAATATATTTTTGAATAATCATACGTACATTTACAAAATATGTAAGCGTCGTATAGTTATTTTAAAAAAAAAAATAAGAAGAGTGCTGGTTGGATTATATATTTTTGAATAACGTTAACTATTAAAATATGTAACTGTCATGTATTTATTTTAAAAAAAATGAGATTTATTATTTTTTTATTTTAATTTTATATTTAATTTTTTAAAAAATAATTACGTGACATTTACATATTCATTATTACAAATATTATTTCTTTATATTTTTTGTTGTTTGTTTTTCTTATAATCAATAGGTTGTGTTGTACATGGCCCAAGCAAATAATATTCATACCCAATCAGTTTTGAATTAGGTTGTCTGTCCCTTGTCTTGTCTAGCACTTGACATCAACACAACTTAAAAAATTTATCAAAATATTATAACCGCTATCGGCTTCAAGAAGAGTACGTAAGAATCATTTTGTCACACTCCAATTGCCGTCCAAAATGCAAAGATCCCAAACAAATTTCTCTACAACTCTGTAACCTTGATGTTGACGACACTTACTCGGCTCCCAAATAATACATCTTACTAAATTTTTATCCGAACAACTTTATATTCTCCCTGTTCACGTTCAACCAACCAACTATCCTCAAGGGTTAATTGCCAAACTTAGAGTGCTATATGGTAGTGGACTCAACATATCTATTATTATTTTATTTAAATATTAATTTTGACCTTTTTATTTATTTTAAAAATTACAAGACAACACCATAAGCAATTCCATGTAAATTTAAAAAAATCTTCGGGATTTGAAAATTAACCAACTAATCTAACAAAACATAAGAAAGCTAAAAATACTGTAGTTTTGTTGAGTCTATTACAGTCTATTTTTATACAATCTATTTAAATTTTAGTTAAAATTTAATTTTATTGAGTACACTACTTAAGACATAAGTATTTACCTTTTTACAGTTCAAGATTTCATATTTTGGTATTTGAAAATTAATATATGAATTTTCACATTTTTACATTGGAAATCTCCATCAATCTCATATTAGAATATTAAATGGAAGATTATCATATGATATTAGTATATGACGTGTCGGTTTTTTATTAGCTGGCGTGAATATTAATGTCACGTGACAGCTAATAAAATTCAGAATAAAAAGTAATGTTACTCTTTATAATATTTTATTATTCAAAAACGCATCCCGTGATTGTGTACAATCATATTCGTAAGGATAACATACTCTATTTAAATGATTGTTCTTCTTTTTTTTTTATCTGAAGTTGGTCTTAATTAGCTGCTAAATCTTATCTTTCAATCATACTTCATCATGTCGTTTGGAAAGTTATTTGTCTTTAGTTTGGGAAATCATGTCCATTTTCAGACCGATCCAAAAATAAATACATAAAAAAATTGATTTTTTAAAATTTTTTGGGAGAGTAAAATATAAAGTGTGGAGGACATGATCAAAGTCCAAAGATTTGTCTACGTACGTAATGGAAACTCTAAACAGTATTAAATTGGGAATATCGATTAGCAAAGTAAACAATAAATATTTTGCTACTTAAGCTATCTTGTATGTACATGAAAACACATGATTACACTAATTGTAAGAATTTTCTTCTATTGGTCTTAATCTAAAGTTGTATTATTCCATATATTAAGATAGACAGGAGAATATACCACTAATCTTACGACGTAACAAGAACATAATTATACGTTGTCATCTTAAGACAATTGTAACTTTTTTTTTTAATTTGGCATATTGCATTTATGGCCCTATTTGGATGTTGAGTTAAGTTAAGATAGGTTGAATTCTTTATAAATAATAATTAGTTGAGATGATATAGTGGGTTTTATGAGACTCATCTAAGATAAGTTTATATGTGTTTAGATGTTTAGATAAGTTTAAATATATTTATGAAAAGTTGAGAATATACCACTAATCTTACGACGTAACAAGAACATAATTGTACGTTGTCATCTTAAGACAATTGTAACTTTTTTTTAATTTGGCGTATTGCATTTATGGCCTCATTTGAATGTTGAGTTGAATTAAGATAAGTTGAATTCTTTATGAATAATAATGAGTTAAGATGATATAATGGATTTTATGAGACTCATTTAAGATAAGTTTATATGTGTTTGGATGTTCAGATGAGTTTAAATATATTTATGAAAAATTGAAAAGGTTGTAGATTCTGCGTGTAAAAATGTGTTGAATTGAAAAAAATTATGAATCACATATGTAAAGAAGTTTTGAGTTGAGATGAGTTTAATAATTTAAGAATTAGGTGTTTAGCTGTTAGACTCAATTTAAAATTAGATTAATGTGAAGGACATATTGTTTATATTCAATACGCCAATTCCTCTATTCTCGAACACAATTGATTGTCTTTCGCAAGTCACATATGATGATTAAATCCCTAACTTTTCACTCTTATTTATTATTGAAAAAAGAGAACTCATCCATGGGAATTGGAATTCATCCACATCATCGTTTTTTATTGTTATTGCAAAACGATAACATGGCAATTGGAGTGTGAATTACCGAATAAGACAAGTGGTTTTCAAAGAAATTGTTTTTTTTTTGGGGGGGGGGGGGGGGGGGGGGGGTATGGGGTATTAAGCTTTCTTTTTTTATTTTGCACTTTGTTTATTACATAAATTAATTATCTCAATTTTTCTAATATATCTCTCATTGTTTTGCTTTAGTTTGTCGCTATTTGTTATTAAATTAGAGATTAGATTAAAATATTGGTCGGTGGGTGAGTTGTCCAAACAGAGTTGAGAGTTCCCTAAAACCAGCGGCGGTAAACCGCTCAATTTATAAACAAAACGTTATGTGTTTGTGGGCTCACCACAAACTCGGAATTCACCTTTTTAACTCACAGGCTAATGAACACACGTAGAGTTGACAGCTTCTCAACAAAGAGAACTGCTTTATAACAGATTTAGAAAAAATAATCTCACAAAATTAACGTAAATTATTGTAATATGTTAAATTATAAAATTATTTTTATGTATTGTTTGGATAATAAAATTCATTCATTTTATCTCATCATTATAACTTTCTCAAATTCTCATACAAAATATAATAAATAATTTAATTTGTTCAAATATTAAAATAATAATATTATTAAAAAAATAATATTCTAACGATATTTTATTCAATTTTCATCTCAACTCACTATCCAAACAATACCTTATCGTAAATATAGATCTAACGTATTTTATGAGACTATTATAGTTTGGAAATTTGTTTATTTTTAATAAAATTTTTTGTAACTATAACACTTCTCATCAATAAAATACAATGCCATTTAGTGTTAATTATATAGGTTTTATTTTCGAGAATGCATAGACTCTTGGCAATTAGTTTATCCAAATATGCTTTAGGTAACTCAAAGAGAGAGCTTTGCTAATATGATGGCCCATAGAAATTATTTGCACTCAATGATTCGAAACTTAGACTTGAAATGAGCACACCATCAAGACCAAAGCTCTTATTGTTTGAGCCAACCCCTAAGGGTTAGTTTCTTTAGCATTGATTACATGATTCCTCAATTTAGACCCAATGCCAAATCCATGAGTCATCTACGTTTTTATTGATCTCTTAATGTAAATTTACTTGTAATAAAAATTTTATATGCAGTCATTTCTCTACGTCACTTTTTTTAATATAGAATAATTGTTTTGACCAATCACATCAGCGGAATATATAAAATATACTCAAAAGTGACTGTATGTAACATAACTTATATTGTAAATACGGGTCTGAAATAACAAGATTAAGTTCATATGTCTATCTCTTTATTATTTTAAACAGATTAATATTTGTCACTACTCAAGTGTCAAATTTATTTATTTTTAATCTTTTTACGCTGCTGGGCTAAGGACAGGAAATTAACCCATCCAGCATGATCACAAACAGACGGAAGTGTTGTCATCATGCCAAAGATCATTTTGCCTTCATTTGTCAACATTACATTAGAAATCGATTTGGAAATGCACCTTGGGTTAAGAGTTATGACCATTTAGTAGGCCCATTACAAGTAACAGTGGCCCAAAGAAACAATACTCAATATATAAAGGCACATCAATCGGGTTGGTCTAGTTGGGCCGAGTCAAGCACAAATGTTGTCTAAAACTCAAGCACTCGGCCCAAAATCAAAGTGGTCCACCATATATATCATCCTAGGGTGGCACTACAGCCACGGGCCCACCGATTCTCCCGACAAGGCAAATTTTTTAAAAAAATTTAATTTTTTTTTAAAAAGTTACAATTTCAATAAAAAATATTTACTTAATTATTAAGTAATAAATAAAATAAAAAATTTCTCTATCATCCTAAGTTACCATTCTTGGTATCGGATCGATCCATTTGCGGCGTCGATCCAGATAAAAAAAAAGTGCCGGAATTAAAACATTTTTATATACAGAAATGCTTGCTGTTTTTGCTAACAAAAGTAAGGAACATACCCAGATAAGAGCCTGAAACGTTATTAGTGAACTAATAAAGAGAAAAACTTTCCTTTTTTAGCCAACAAATATTTAAAAATCCTCAAATTTAAGATGGACTAGCCACATCCAACAATAATATATAATAATTGATGGGATTCCCTCTAATTTTTTCTTGTCTCTTCTATTTTTTACAAATTATTATGGGTTTGCTATCAAGAAAATAGAAATAGTATTTACAATTTTAAAATGTGCAAATCCCTCACATACTTGTTTTGATAAAAATAATAAAAAGATGACTTATATGAAAAAGTTATTTTTTTAATGATGGATTTCATATTTTTTAAAAAAAGAATACGCGAGATTTATACACTTTAAAAGAAAATACGAAAGAATTAGGTATCATCTTTTAAGTTGAAATTAATAGAAAATAAAAAAGATAGGCTATAATTTCAAGTAAATATAAATAAAATGAATTTAATTTGTATGAATTTAATGAAAAAAATTCTGGTTATAAGTGATTCTTCGTACCAATATGCGCATCCATCTAATGTAATTGGTCAGAAAGTCAAATTTTAATAAAAATCGTGTCAATTTAAATTTTGAATATAAAGACAATAGTATTAGTATGCAGATTGCTATATATGTTTATATGTAGAAAAACTCTCGTCTCATCTTATTTTAATCATTATAATTTTTTAAATTTCTATATAAAATAAAATAAACAATTCAATTTTTTCAAATTTTAATATAAAAATAAAATAACCAATTCAATCTTTTCAAATCTCAATATAAAAATAATAGAATAATGTTACGTACAGTCGTAGAATGTGCAAAGGCCGCATAATCACTTTGAAAAATAGTAGGATTTACGATTAAAAAGTTAATTTTTTTTTCATATAAATTTCGTATTAATTTATTTTTTTCAAAAATACTACTCAATACTTGTATAATCATAATTATAAATATTATTTCTCTTCTAAAAATAAACTACGATTATCATTTCGGGCAAATTAAAAAAAAAAAAAGTTACCATTTGGGTTGGGGCTGAAATGGGGTTGAAATTGGAAACGCTTGGTTACACAGATGAGATGAGATGTTTTAAATAGTAATAAATAAAATATTATTATAATATAATTTTTGAATATTAATTTTGTATTGGGATTTGAAAAAGTTAGATTGTTTATTATATTTTGTATTGAGATTTGAAAAAGATGTAATAATGAGTTGAGATGAGATGAGATGAGATTTTTAGTTTTGGCTAAACAAACAAGGACTATATTTGTTTACCTGGCAGTGGGCCAGCGGCCGAGCACCGATTCCACGTTTCCTTACTTTCCAAGCAAACCCACCCCCCTGCCCCCCCTCCCCCTCTCTTCAGTATCGCACTACCTATATATATAGCTACTGAACTATTCAGCATAAGCATCGCCGAAAGCGAAACCCAAACGATTCCAGTGCTGAAGACTATGGATCACCTCCATCAATTTGGGGTTAGGTTCAGGGTTAGGGTTTGCGTTTGATCTACCAAAAAACCCCCTAGTTTTGGCCTAGCTTTTGCATTTCTCATGGCTCGACTGGAAAACGTTTTTGCTCTTTTGGGGGATGGAGACGGAGACGACGACGTTTCGGCGCTCCTCGAGCGCGTTGCTGCTGTGAAGGCGGAGCCTCCGCCGCCGGAGAAGAAGAAGAAGAAAGACAAGCAGCAACAGCACCAAAAGCAGCCCGTGGAGAAGGAAGAGTCAGACTGGGGTCTTGACGACGCCGTGTCGATGAAAGCAAAGCCTATTGTGCTCCCCGATTACGGTGATTGTTTGCAATCCATTTGTTTTGTTCATTTTATTCTATTGTTCGTCAGCTGTTATGTTGTTTGTCATTGGTTTTGATTGGGGTTCTCGTCGTCTTCTTGTGTTTTCTTTTTCGCTGCATAGCAATTAGTTGAGAAGATGGAAAATGCATAGAAAAGGCGGGATTGTTTGTGCTAAATTGAAAATATATAGATTGAGAATTACTTTGACAGCCCCTTTGTTTGTTTAAATTTTGGAACTGTTTGTTCAATTACGATTGTCCGTGCATCATTCGCATTGGTTATTTTTCATGTTTGTACCGCAACGGTTTCATTGATACTCCTCTTTTTCTATTGGCAGTTACAAGAAGAGATATTGTGGTTAGAAAGAATGAACCAGAGGGGCGGGAGCGCCGCCAGGGTCGTGGCTCTGAAAGGTCTGAGCCAGGTGGGAAAGGTTATCAACGGAATTTTGGAGGATCTGATGGCTACAAACGTAACAACGGAGGAAGGAATGGTAATCAACGGAAAAATGGGGGTTTGGATGGTTATCAGGATGATAATGGAGGGGGAAGTGTTTATCGTGGGAATAATGGGGGTGATAATGATTTCCAGAGGAACGACGGAGCTGAATCAGGAAATGCAGTTGGGGATGATTGGCAGGAGCAGGGGCGGGGGCATGGTGGTGGAGGTAGAGGGAGAGGGAGAGGGAGAGGCCGTGGTGGAGGAGGGGGATTCAATCAGAGTAAGGAATTTGGAAGTGAAAGCCAACTTGATGTGAACAATTATCAGATTGAGAAGCAGGGACATGATGGGAATGATAATGATGGTTGGGAACAGAAAGAGTTTCAGGGCAAAGAAAGTGGAAATGAGACTAAATATGATGTGAGGCCGAGAAATGTGAATCGGGGCCGTGGCGGTGATGGAAGAGGATACGGTAGGGGAAACCGCGGTTTTGGTGGACAAGAAGGCCGCTTCTATGATAGGCAAGATGGAAGGAATAATAGAAGGGGTGGTGATAGTAGAAGGGGCGAAGTATCAAATGAATCTGAATCAAAGGAAAACGTTACTGGTGATATTGAGAATGCAGTGAAAGTTGATGACTACAGTGGTGGAGCTGAATGGTATATGCTTTCTACAAACAATTTTTATGATCTGTGCACTTGTTATTGTATTTATATCTTATTGTGCGAATTGGCATTTATTTGAGATCTTATTTTCTGGTTGGAACATATATTGTGGAAGTTCCTTTTTCTCCCATTCCTTTTCTCAGAGAATTTTCCTTGTATGAAATGTGGACACAGTTCTCATGGATTCAGAATAATGTTCAGTGACATACATAGTGTCACAAATGCTTAACATCACTGAAAACTTATATTAACGTTTGTTATGTTTCTGAGGGTGGTGGCATGATAAAATTCTAGCATAGAGAGGTAAGCTGTCCTAAAAACCAAAGTTCTATAGAACATATTGTAGGTTTGTGCTTGGCTGACGTTTTCTGAGGCTGGAGGCCGTGTCCATGGACAGGGTCCAGTTGAATTCTATTGAGACATCTAAATTTTTTATCTGTTGGCTTTTAACAGGGATGTTCCTGTGACTACTGAAGGAACAACTGGTGCAGTGCATGAACATGAGAAGCTTGAAGCTCAAGCTGATTCTGAGAAGAAGGCCAAAGATACTGACGAGAATGAGGAGGAGAAAGTATTGATAGTTTGTCGTCAAATCTTTTGAGAACACCTCTCGATTGAAAAACAATTTAATGAATGTTTTGGTTTTCTTATAGGAAATGACACTTGAAGAATATGAGAAGGTGCTTCTTGAAAAGAGGAAGGCTTTGGAAGCATTAAGAAAGACTGAGGGGAGAAAGGTCACACTAGATAAGGATTTGGAGTCTATGCAACTCGTCGAGAGAAAGAAAGATGATAGCCTTTTCATCAAGCTGGTGTGTAATCTTGTTTGTCATCTTTTCATCTTCATTGACTGCATATTATGTATGTAGTTCATGTTCTTTTTCTGTTATTATTTCAGAAGTCTGAGAAGGAGAAGCTTAAGAAGAAAGGTAGCCTTGAAAAAGATGACAAAGTTCGGAAGGTAACTTTTGACACGCTCTTGCATGCAATTTATTCTTGCTTAATTTTTGGGAAAATCTCCACTCAGTAATATTTTTGTTTGCAACATAAGTTAAAGTCGAAAAAAAGAAGTTTTTGTTAGATTTCTTTCTTCTCTTGTGAACTGTATAAATGTGTACTTGCTTTGTTAATTTATTTTATATTCCATGTTTGAACTTTTCATAATTGATCCACATTAATCCATGTTAAATATCTCGCCTAACTGGTATTTTCCACGTGTTTGCTTTTGAGTTGCCCTATGTCACGGTTGATATCTATGCCTTGCTTCTTTGCACCTTGTGATACTTGTGGATAGCTTAAGTTGTTTGGATTGAGAGAGCCTCTCGACTCGATCATCTTATCTAATCATTACAACTTTTTCAAATTTCCATACAAAATACAATAAACAATTCAACTTTTTTAAATATAAAAACAAAAATAATATTAAAAAATAATATTCTAACAATATTTTATTCAATTTTAAATTTTTATCTCATCTCATATCGTCTCAACTCACTATCCAAACCTAAGGGGTTTTGTTTGGCAGTGCTACTTATAGTGACACATTCATGTTATATGCATTTGTGGTAATATTTTTGTCGCCTTCTGACTGAAGGGGGTGGGAAGAATGTGGTGGATCCTGGTGCTAAGTTCTTCTATCCTTGAATTTCTACTAATACACCAGAAGTCCTTGTTGGTCTACCTCTGTGCTTTTCTTGATACAATCCACTCTGTTCTTGCAGTCGATGAGCATTAATGAATTTCTGAAACCAGCTGAAGGTGAATTACATGTTGCTGGTCGTGGTCGTGGTGGTCGAGGTCGTGGACATGGGGGCCGCGGTGAATCTAGGGGAGAATTTTTGGGCCGGCGACGTCAGGTGGAGGCTGGCCCTGCCCCTAGCTTTGAGGACCCAAACCAATTTCCTGTTCTGGGAGGAGCTGCTGTAGCCTCATGAATTTATAGCTCTTTGGAATTGCGGTCTGTTTAATGTATCACTGTTTATGACTGGACTAGCTTCTAGCTTTCGAGTAGGGCATAAGTCTGGAGGAGACTTTCGAGGGTTTTGCGGTTGCATTTCCTTTTCCTTTGGTATATTGTCTTATATTAGTGGGAGCAAGTTCTTGCTTCTTCTTGGATCTTCTTCTTTTTCTTTGTTAACACTACTTTTCCTTCAGGAGATCAATGTGCATTATATATAATATATGAGCTTTACTACTCATAACATCACACACCATACTTTTTTTTTTTTTTAAATTAATTGAGTTTTTTTATTCATCATCTATATATACCAGACATTTGGTAAGAGAAAAAAATAAAAAATAAAAAAATAATGTAGAGATGATGAATAGAATTTTTCATAAAATATATTTATGTTTCGTGGATATATTATTGATGGGTTGGAATTTTCATTTTTGAAGTTGAACTCTCAGCCATTTGTGTACCCCCATTCTGGATCTGAAAAATAAAAATAAATAAAGAAATAAACAGTTTCTGTACATGTGTTTGCTGGTCTCATTTAACGTGATTAGAAAATGTAAAATCAAGTTCTGTGCATTGAAGTTTTTGGGTGAAATAATTGTTGATCTGACATACATTCTTATGTCTTTGGGGGATTCTAGAATTGTTATGTACAGTGCAGGAACGTGGGGGACTTCCCGTTGTAATATTGACTGGATTGGCAAAGCTAAAAATAATTGAGTCTCAAGCCCCGTTCTAGCATGAAGTGCTTTATTGAATCTTTGTCGTTCTTTGACTGAGGGCTTTACTAGATACAGTAGGGAAATGCAGTCGGCGTGTAGTCGGCTGTACGGAATGAATAAAAAAAATTATAAAAAAATTATTTTATATTCAGGGGACTTACATGAATAAAAAAAATTTATAAAAATATTTTTTTTTTCATATAGGTCCCGTATTAATTCATTTTTTTCTTCACGACTGCATACCGACTGCATTTCCCGACTGTAAAAAGTATTTCTCATGATTTTTACAACTTTCAAATAAAAAAATTCGTGCATGGTTTAATAAAGAATTTTATATTAAAAAAATTATATAAAAAATTATAATTTATCAGTGAGACTTTTTTTATAAAGGTTTTAGATGAAATTTATCTATTTAAGATTTATATTTATAATTACTGAATTGGTGCAATGAATGCACAAATTTTTCTTGCAAATTAAATATTTTAAAGTTAGCAATGGTTTGTATAATGTGTCATCTATGCCAAAATGATTCTATTTTCTTATATTAAATTGAGAAAGTCATTTTGTTGGCTGCAAGCCCGTACAAATGATAGCCAAAAAAATAAAAAAGAAGCCCATAGAAACCATCCACCAACTTCTGGTCGTAATCGATGGTTGGCATATGCTCGAGCTCTTGGCCCTCTGCAATCAGACCCAAAATGGGAACAAAATGATGGCTTTGGAGAATGGGAGCTTGCATGTAGTCAAGTCACTATCCACACGAGATTCCAACGTCTGAGGTTAGCTGCAAAGGTCGCACAGTGAGGAGTTAGATTCAGATATTGACGTGTCAATATATCATAACCATTGTTAATCTTCCTTAGGTGTGGCCCAACACATGAAGTGATGCAAAACCAGACCATCCAACTCAAGAAACTCCTCTAGACAGTGAGGAAAAATATTCTGTATATTCAACAACTTTTTTATTTACACGTGAGAATAACTCTTTATGTCAGTCCAAGGAAAGAAAGTAAAATTACTAAAGTAACTATAATTAACTAACTATTTACTATTAGCAAAGAGCAACTATTATTTACAATATCTGTGATATGAAGTGTAGAGTAATGATTCAAACACAAATTAAAAAAATTATTATTTGTCTTAAAAATTTAAATTAACGAAAAAGTATAGATTTTATTGTTTATATTTTTACATGATATCAAAAAAACAGTTCTAAGCTCAAATTTGGTTCTATATTTCACCAAATTAATTAAATATTTTACATGTTAAACATATTTGTTGAGGAGGAAACTGGCCCAAACATAAGGGAAGCATTCAAAATATAAATAATAAAATATACATCTTTCTCATTAATTTAAAAATTTGGAACAAATAATTATTTGACATCGATCATATTATGAATGGGGGAGGTAGAATAGTTTCCAAGAAATTCCTGCTACCAGGGATAATCACGAGCCGTGACTGAGGAAGTTCTCTCTCTCTCTCTCTCTCTCTCTCTCTCTCTCTCTCTCTCTCTCTCTCTCTCTCTCTCTCTCTCTCTCTCATTTTACAATATTGCGCATGCAGGTCGTCTCTTTACAACAGTTACATCGAGGAACTTCTTAGTAGTCATATGTATAATCTGTTTCTAGCTGAAACTAGCTCTCAGGACCTCTCTTATTAGACATGTATGAACTGCCACTCGTGCTCGAGAATGGAGAAAAGCATGTGCACCAATTAGGTTGAAGCCGTTTTCTGACCAACTTCGACAATGATTCATACTTCCAACTCCGACTTTAGCATCTGATTCCACACCAGCATCCGCCTCCAACTTCAATATTATTACACATAAGTTATAAAAAATTTAGAATTTATATAGTTAAATTCAATATTATATTTGTGTGTTAATTATTATAGAATAATATATTTATATTATAATATAAATAGACTTATAGCCTACTGTATATAAGTATCATAATATTACAGTCAAGTATAGAAATAATATACTTGACTAGTTAACCCTAAGCGATAGCTCAGTTGGTCAGGATTTAGATTTGCTCTCAATGATCACTAGTTTGAGTTCTTTTAGGATTATTGGAAGTTTACTTAATCATTAACTTCAAGATCTATGGGATTAGTTGATGTGTGTGCAAGTAGGCCCGGACACTCACGGATATAAAAAATAATAATAATAATAATAATAATAATAAAATATTTGACTAGCTACTAATAGTGAGTAATATGTAATAGTTTAGTATAAAAACATGTAATTAGGAAAAATGGGGTAATAGTATATGAAATATATTTTTAGTTATATTTTATTTTTTTATTTTATTTGCAAATCTAAAATCTATTTCTCTCTTTTTGTTTGTAAATAAGTTTAAATGGGACTAAAAAAAACCCGTGGCATAAAAAAAATAATTCAAATCCGACTATGCATCGACTCCAATCATTTTGACGGAGTCAGAGTTGGATCGGATTATGGGTAAATCACAGTTTGGAGTTGGATTTTCTGGATAGTGTGTTCGACGATCCGGGTGCTTAGCCTTAACGTCAAGTCACGCGTTTTACCTCTTTTGTTATTTTTCTCATAACCTTCCAACCTCGCCTCAACTTTCTCCCCAAAACAAAATCCACATTAAATTACGGTTTTGTCCAAGAAAGGTATGGTTTGTTGTCCTTTACGAACAAATCACATGAATTTGTCTTGCATTTCACATATCTCTTTTTTGTTTTTCTCCTTTGATTTCAATCTTCATATATATATATATATATATTATATGCCATACATCATATGAAAACAACTCCTCGATCCACGTCAAATTCGCCTTGATATTAGACTTGGAAAAAAGGGTACGTTGTTGACCCGAATCTTGATATATTTTCAAACATGGAAGGAATGGTAATTTCGAGGTAATTACTTTGAAGCAAGGAGCCTTCTACCCAGTGGCGGAGCCAGAAATTTATTTGAGAGGGGGCCAAATAAAACTAGAATAATATACATAAAATATTTTTTATTTTATTTTTATATAATTTTTTTTACGATGTATAATAATCTGATAGGAAGATTATAATAAAAATAAAATACGTTTAATACAACTTATGTATTAAAAAAATATTTAATGTCAAGAATAATATATCATTGAAATAATAGAAAGACATTCATAAAAATATATTAAACAAAAAAAATAGAGTGTCTAAAATTATAACTTGCGTTCTTTTAAACAAACAAAATTATCAAGTATTGAATCTAAATCAAAATTCTTAACTATTTATCTTTCAATATAGACAATGGAAATAAGTTAGAAATACTAGTAGTTATAGTTATAATTTTTTTTTATTTATAATAAAAATTATGTATTTTATTTTATATGAGATGTATTTTATTTATTTTATTTTTATATCAGATTAAATTTTATGGATGGGTTAAAATAATTTTAGAGGAGAGGCCAATACATGATAAGTTAATATTATTTTATTAAATTAAAAAAATTAACATATATGTATATATATATATATTTTTAAATTTGTAGGGGGAGCCATGGCCCCTTCCTGCCCCAATGTGGCTCCGCCACTGCTTCTACCGCCACCGCTAGGAGCTCTCGCTAGATTTAGAAGTTTTTTTTTTTTTACATTATTTTTCACATTATTTTTTAATATTTTTAAACATTTTTAAAAAAATTCATAATAATATGAAACAAATTTTTTTTAATCATTCCAAAATAGGAAAAAAAAAAAAAAATACTGGGAGTAGTAGCTCCCAACTAGATCCCCCAATGGGAGATCTAGTATTTTCCTTGAAGCAATGTCTTCTTTACTTGGTGGAGTATTGTTGGAATATTAGTTTTTCATATATATGATTAAAAAAAACGTTTATTTGTAGTTAGTTATTTATTATAAAAATGATATTTTTTTATATAAATGAATCTATTCTCGTCGCAAAGATTTCATGACAAATACTCGCTTATATACTTGAAACAATATTAAATTTAAATTTAAATATGATAAAGAATTAGTCCCTATTGTTAGATCCAAAATCAATGGTCGAGATTTATATAAACTAAATTAAGTTAATTATCATGCGCAGTCAATAATATTCCACAAAAATGATTGAAGGAGCCAGCCCTGTCCGTTGTGGCTGATCTAGATAATATTGCGGGGTCACCGAAAACGACGAACAAGCTGGGACCTTTGGAGACGGTGGTGCGGTACTGGTAATGGTTGCCGGTGGGTGGGGACACCCATAGAAAAACACGTAGCTCTAAATGCCACATAATTCCTTTCTACTCACATGATGTGGGACAGGAAACACCCAGTTGCCATTTGGCTGCGGGTAAGATTGAGGTGCGGTTTGAATTGAAAGAAAAATTTTATGTAGAGTCATTTTTATGTATTTTTTTGTACATTTTAATAATGTGATTAGTTATATATTAAAAAATAATTAATACAACTAATCATATCAATAAAGTGTATAAAAAAATATATAAAAATAACTGTCAAGTATTACTCGGACACATTTATGCTATCAAGCCCTCTTGCTTCTATTTCTATTACTTTAATTAAAAAATATGTATTAAAAACAACAATTTTATTTATTTTTTCCCAAAAAAAAATTAAACTCTTATATATTTAAAAAATACAACGAAATAGATTCTATATTGTTAATGATCACAACGTGGTCTTCTAATGATTAAATGGGTTGGGACACAAATATAAATTATTAATATATATGATTTTTTTTTATAGATTTTTTTTAAATGAGTGATTCCTATGTATTTGTTGGTTTGCATATAATTAAAATGGGATACTTTGGACTCTCAATTTGTTGGGGACCAAAGGAAGACATTTTATTTTCTCTCTCCATGCACATGCATGGAGGTGGTGATAGGCATAACTGATCATAGCCACATAATCCTGACTTTATAATATGCGTGTATTATTCGTATAGCAACCATAAAATCTAAGGTTTCGTTTGGATGCTGGTAAGATAGTCTCATTTTATCTGATATCATTTTATTTGATCTCATCTTAATATTCAAATATCATAAATATATAAAAAAGAAAATTCAATTTCAAATCTTCAACTTTCTTATCTAATTATTATCTAATCATTATAACTTTTCTATTCTTCCAAACAAAACATAAAAAATAATTGTATTTTTTTAAATCTTAAAATAAAAATAATTTTAAAAAATAATTTTTTTTAAAAGAATAAAGGGCTTTGCTAGACGCAGTCGGCAAATGCAGTCGGCTGTACGGAATAAATAAAAAAATTATAAAAATATTTTTTTTTCATGGTTGTACAGAATGAATAAAAAAAAGTTATAAAAATAATTTTTTTTTCATATAGGTCCCATATTAATTCATTTTTTTCAAAGCGACTGCACGCCGACTATATTTGCCGACTGCATAAATCATTTCTCCTCTTCAAAATACTTAGAGCACTTTTAGCTAGTGCATCCGCTACAATATCTTCCCTCTTCTTACATGAACCACTTCCCAATAATCTAACTCAGCAATAGAATTTTTGATGTCCCAAATAATGGCCTTCGAGTAATGACAAAAATCATCTTTCTGTTTTATGTAGTTGACAAGTGACAATGTTTAAGGCAGTGACGGAACCAACAATTGTGTTAAGGGGAGGCTAAATTTTCTACCGTATGATACATTTATATAAAAAGTAATATTAGATACAGTCTTAGATTATGCAAGCTCTAGGCAATCTATTTGAAAAAAAAAAAAGTAGAATCCATCATTAAAAAATAAATTTTTCATGTAGGTCCTAAATTTACTTATTTCTTTCAAAGGAAGTGGGCGAGACTTGTACATCCTAGGACTGCAAACATCATATATCTTATGTAAATTAAAAAGATATTGAAAAATCATAAAAATATAACTACAAACTATTTGTCTTATAGATAATTGACCTTAAATAATATTTCTTGTATTTTCACTTTATATTTCATATTAAGAAACTCAATATTGTGTAACAAAAAACTTTGGGATCTATATTAATAAATTTATTATTTCTCTTAAACTTAATTTTAATTTTAGAGAAGCCACATCCTTAAAAATAGATTATATATAGAAATGAAACAAAAATTTGTGACTATAAAAAAATTGGAAAGAGATATTTTTAGGTACATTAAAATTTTAAAGATTATATGGAAATTATAAAATCTTTTGGAGGGTCATTTTCTATATTTATAGAATTATACATAAAACGTAGGGGAGTAATTTATGTTTTCACAAAGTTTTGGAGAGGCCATAGCCCCCCTAAGGACAACGTGGGTCCGCCACTGGTTTAAGACTTCCTCCTCAAGAATAATCTTCCTAATACCAATTTTCAGCACAAACTGTACTGCTTGATAAGCCCTTCCAATGATTCAACTATATGAGAGTCTTGAGCAAAATTCACTTCCTTCCTCTTAGTAGCAATGACATGATCTTCGTGATCTCTCACTATAAGTCTAATTCCTACCTTGATGCTGCTCTTACTCAATAATGCATCCCAATTCACTTTGTACAAGTTTTGAGGAGGTAGAGACTAGATGACAATATCTACATTCAATATTATTAAAAAATAATATTTTAATAATATTTTAAGTTTATAATATTTATATATATTCAACTTTTTCTTTTTCCTTTTTTAAAATTATATAAAAATCTTAACTCAAATTATTTTATTATTATTCATAAACTTTTTCACTACTATTTATAAATTTTTTATATCATTTTATCTCATGTTAATATATATATATAAAGAATGCCTGATATTCAGTCTTGGGAAGGCAGAACTCAGTTGTCAATATAAGAACAGCATTGGTAAATCCTTTAAAGAAAGTTTTTGGAAACTTCTACCTCCTATGTTTAAATCTTAATTATTTTTCACTTATGTGTCTTAATTCCACAGAAAACATGTTTGGTAACATGGACGGCACTTTTGGGCAATGGCCAGTGCACCACACTACCTAGCTACTCATGTACAGTACTCAGCAACCAGAGATTGAAAAGATCGAATACCCCTCTCAACTATAAAAGTTTGGAAAAGAGCTGTCTGGGTGGGTGTAGAACTCCTATCATTTAACAGTAAGCTGCTTTGTTTGACGAGACTTCCTTTCTTGCATGAATTCGGTCTATGTCACATAAAAAAGCTTCATCTTATCATTTAATTAATTTTTTTTAAAATTATAACAACTTTAAAAAAATCTAAAAAAAAAAACTTATCTCATGAGTTTTTAGACAGGAATTTCTTAATTATACTCGAGAGTTCACTGAGTTATGTGAATTTCACTGTTAAATTGGTGCATAGCGCATACCATCCATATCATTTAAATGAAAATATTTGATTTTTAAATTAAATTATATGATGTAAATATTTTACTAAATATGCTATACACGTTGATTTAAGAATATGATTTTTCTTTATTAAAATATTGCATAATTTGAAAAGAAAATGATACTTTAGCATGAATACATTGAGAATAATATTTTAGCGAACCAATCAAATTAATTTCTCTATCAACGTTTTCCAAAACTTTGTAATAAAAGCAAAAATAAAAATATTTATTTATTAAATATAATGATCAATAATAATAACAATGGATGATGAAAATAGTTATAAAGTAAACATGGAGTCTAATATATATGGGTGCATCTGCATGCATGGCTTTATGAGATGTAAGGCATCCTACAGATCCAGATAATGACTTTTCTAAAGCTTCCCAAAGGACACGTGTCCTACATTTTAATGCCACCTCTTAGATTGTGTGATTTCATTTAATATGCACATTTATTTATTTATTTATAATAAATATTAAATAAGTTGGGAAACTCAACTCTCTCTGTCTCACACTACTGTGTGAGTAAGGAACAAGTTTTGCCCACGCGTCATGCCAGCTGTTTCGGCCATTAGATTCCGTGATTGTGTTGAGCCTATAATTACTAACAACAGAAATACTAACGGCAAAGGGGATCTCAATAGTATTTTTATTATTATTATTTTAATCACTTAGCTATTAAGGTATTATTTTTCATATATTGTAAAAAAATTTTAATTTTAAAAAATATTAAAAAAATATTATTTTACACTTGTCGAGATCCCAATCGTGATCCTCCATTTATGGCTACTCTACTAACAAAAATGCTTGAAAAATGATATAATACCACCTAGTTTATCATTTATATATTTTAAATTTTTTTATTTAATTATTAAAAAAATGACTATTAATATATTAATATATTTTTTAAAAATATTTTAAAATACTTGAAAGAAAAAGGAATAAAAATGCAATTTGTATTAAGAGGCACTTCGTCAAACTTAGACAATATTGTAGCATCAATTAAAATATTTTAATCACAAATAGATTTTATAAAAATAAATTTATAAATTAATATATACGTTAAATTAAATTTATAATAAAAATAATTTTATAATTTAAAATATCACATCAAATTATATTAATTTATAAATTTATTTTTATAAAATTTCTTTATAACTGTAGCATTTTTTTTTTAAAATACTAAATATGATCCCTTTCCATCGCACTAGCATGTATTTTTTCACCAAACTCTTAAAACATAGAATGTTCTACGATATTATTATAATTTGCTTATATTTATTTAAAATGTTTTAATGAGTATTTTATTACTTACTCTATATCTTTATCTCTGAATTTTTAGATTTGAAATAGATTTTAAAGAAAATATTTATTTATAAACTTGCTTATTTGATACGAGGCTACCATATCAATTGATACAAACGAATATCATTAAGACTTCTATCCCGTTATTTTTCACTCAATGAATTTACAAAGAAAATGAACATTTTATCTTAATAAGTCAATTTCATCTGTTTATTTTTAATAGAATTATTCTATTCTTAAGTCGATTTGTATAACATATTATCTACATAACTTAAATAATCAGATTTGATCTGTAAGATTTAAATTTTAAATCAAATTATGTAATATAAGTATTTTATTATAAATGAGTTGAGAATATAATTTTTATTTTTAATAATATGATATGTTCAGTGAAAAAGCCAAACTCAAAAACATATATATATATATATATATTTTAAATCTTGTTATAACTAATGATTCATTTACACCTACTTGGTAACTAGAAAAACCTATATTGTAAGGATGAGATCCCCACCTTAATCATCATGTTCGTGAGTCTATATGGTTTTGTCCAATTTATCATAATATTCATTTTTTTTTTTTTTTTAACCTTTGTTTAGTCCCACGCCATCTCATCATATCCAGTACTATATCATTAGGATTCATTTTCAATAATAATAATAAAAAAAAAACCTTATAAATAATTCACGTATTTAAATTGAATGTATGTTGTGAGTATCTTTTAAAATGATTGGTTGTTCTCATAGTAAGCCTGATACTTTTTAAAAAAATAAATACATTAAATTAAGAATACCATTAGGTACAAATTTTAGATGTATAAATTTTGCATCGACCCTTTTAAAAAATAGATTTTATTAAAAAATAAAAATTCTATTTACAGTTATTTTTACATATTTTTTATGGATTTTACTGATATGATTGGTTAAAATAGTTATTTTATATTAAAAAATAATACAACCAATCATATTAATGTAGTGCATAAAAAATACGTAAAAATAACTACAATTAAAGTTTTTTTACTATAAAATAATTATTTTATCCAAACATATTAATAAGATATGTAAAAAAATATATAAAAATTCATTATATGTAATATAATTATTAAATTAGTACAAATGTAATGTATTATTTAATATTATTTTTATGAGTTTATCCAGTAATATTAATTATTTAATAAATTACTTTAATTACATATGTACTTCTCTGTCATATTACAATTTAAAGTTCACCCAAAAAAAAAAAAACCCTAAAAAATTTATATTCAAGTAAACTATGAGATTTTGATTAAAAAAACAATTGAAAGATTAGGAAAATCCACACACACTTCAAAGCAAATCAAAAGGTAATTAATGGGTGGGTGTAAAATAATAATAATTAAAATAAGGTATTAATTAAAGTTTGTTCATGCATGTCTGACGTGGCAAGGTTTTACCAAGAAAATAAATGTCAAAGTGGAGATGGAAGGATAGATAGGGAAGGAACTGTGTGGGGGAAAGGAAACCTCAAAAACCCGTTTTAGGATCGAAGAGAACAAATTACTGAGAATAGAAGCACACAAACTGGAGACCCCTTAGAGAGAGAGAGAGAGAGAGAGAGAGAGAGACGAAACGTTCTGAACAGGAGAGAATGGAACAGAGCATTCCCGTTTCCAAATTCATTCTCTGCTTCGCATCGTCTTTCTGGGAAAGCTTTCAATGTGAGGGATATTGACTTTTGTCCGGTAATCGGATGGCTAAGACGGGTGTTTTTGAGTCTGATCCGTCGGTGATGGCGAAGGCCACTGAGTTGAAGAAAGAGCTGCAGAGACTGGTGCGGGAAATTGTTGACACTGAGGATTACAGCAACGAAACTATTGATCGGGCTAAGGAGAAGCTTTGTGCTTTGAAGGAATTGAAGCTGACGGGGAAGCGGTCGCCCTCGCTTAAGCTCCTCGAGACGCTGGCCTGTCCCGATGAGTTTCGGTGCCCCTTGTCCAAGGAGTTGATGGCAGATCCTGTTATTGTGGCCACTGGTCAGGTGGGTATGCATCAGAATTTGGATGGGATATTATTTGCTCTGTTTGTTTTATGAGAAAAAGTGTGAGAAAATTAAATAAACTTCTAGCGGTGGATTTTATTTTCAAATTTTGGGTCTTGAATTATTGGCAAGCCAAATTGAAACAAAGAGATAAATTTAACAACCAGTATTCTTTTCTTTTCCTCTGTTTTTCATATTTTTTTTTTCAGTCGGCCCACTTTTTTTTTTAGGTTTCTCATTTTGGATTCCTTGTGTTGACTTTTTCTTCAGTTTTTTTTTGTGTTTGGTGGCCGAGAAAGTACTCCTAGAAATTTCTGTTTCAAGTGTTTGTTGGGATTACAACAATGGAAGTACTTTTGTTGCATGTACTTCCGCCGAAAAACTTGTAACTCGAAATGGTACTGGTTTGATGCCTAAAAGAACTTTAACTTCCGGAACCCTATCTGT
Source organism: Carya illinoinensis (assembly GCF_018687715.1). Lineage (NCBI taxonomy): Eukaryota > Viridiplantae > Streptophyta > Magnoliopsida > Fagales > Juglandaceae > Carya > Carya illinoinensis. The sequence goes on from NC_056765.1 coordinate 5,788,945, forward strand.
ATTGTTATCCTCCTATGTTTAATTTTTGAGTTTTTTTTTTTTTTTTTTTTTTTTAATTTTAAAAGAAACATCTCAGAATGGTGAATCTGATTGAGAGAAACTGATGGTGCCGATATCGGTACAAACTCAATGTTAGTGATATTATTTGAGGAGTCTTTATCACGATGCAATTTATTAAAAATTTGGTTATCTGACATTGTATGCATGGTGCAGACATATGATAGGCCCTTCATTCAGAAATGGCTAAAAGCTGGCAATCAGACATGCCCTGTTACCCAACAAATTCTCTCACACACAATACTTACTCCGAATCACTTGGTACGAGGAATGATATCACAATGGTGCAAGAGCCGGGGGATTGAATTGTCGGATCCTGTTTACCAAATTAATGAAGAAGGAATGACCGAGGCAGATCGTGAACATTTTCTTTCTTTGCTGGAGAAGATGTCATTGACACTTTCTGAACAAAAACAATCAGCCAGGGAGCTTCGGTTGTTGACAAAGAGGATGCCCTCCTTCCGGGCACTCTTTGGTGAGTCTTTAGATGCCATTCCCCAATTGCTCAATCCACTCTCTGAGAGCAGGCCTCAAAATGGTATTCACCCAGATCTCCAAGAAGACGTGATCACAACGCTCTTGAATCTCTCAATCCATGAAAGCAACAAAAAGCTCGTTGCCGAAACCCCAATGGTAATTCCTCTACTTATGGAAGCGTTGAGGTCGGGAACCATTGACACAAGGACCAATGCTGCTGCTGCCCTTTTCACGCTGTCCGCCCTTGATTCAAACAAGGCACTTATTGGTAAATCAGGTGCCCTGAAGCCACTCATCGACCTATTAGAAGAAGGGCATCCACTTGCTATGAAAGATGTTGCTTCAGCAATCTTTACCCTATGCATGATCAACGAGAACAAGGCAAAAGCTGTGCGGGATGGTGCAGTGAGAGTGATTCTGAAGAAGATCACGGACCGTATGCATGTAGATGAGTTGTTGGCTATCCTTGCAATGCTCTCAAGCCATCAGAAGGCCATTGAAGAAATGGGGGAACTTGGAGCTGTTCCTTGCTTGCTTAGCATAATTAGAGAGAGCACTTGTGGACGAAACAAGGAGAATTGCATTGCCATCCTCCACAGCATCTGTTTGAATGATCGAACGAAGTGGAAAGAAATGAGGGAAGAGGAGAATGCCCACAGAACGATCTCCGAGCTTGCTGAGAACGGAACTTCGAGAGCCAAGAGGAAGGCTTGCGGCATTCTTGAGAGACTGAATAGGATTGTCAATATCGTGCATACTTCGTGACGAGTTGGCCAGTGCAGCATCGCAGAACACAATACTCTGTAAATTCTGCACCTATTTCCAGAGCTCATGGTCTCTAATGCAGCCCTCAGGCTTCATGTGTGGTCATTCTCTATTACCCTTTTGTACATTCTCGTTTTCTCTGGAGTTTCAGATTTCAAGTTCATGAGGTAGTTACTGTGAGTCTGTCATTTCTGTGAATCAATACAAAAGAATCTTTATTTTTAAGGTCGTCTTTTCTTTTGTTTTGTAGTGTTTGTCTTGTCTTGCCTTTTTTCTGATGAATGCAAATGGTTCATTTGATAGATGTTTGAATCCCCATCCCCGCCACAGAAAAGTTAATAATACTTAACAAGATTGCAAAATAATTGATGTTAGAGAAGAGATTCCTTCCCCCCTTCTCTCCCACCTCCATTGTTGCGTCTTCAGTCCCTTTCTCTCTCAAACAGACAGATTGAGACCCCCCCATACATGTGATGAAGTTCCATTTCTGTGGCATAGATTATAGAGAGGTGCAAAAGTAATAATAGTGGGATTAGAATAACAATCCACCCCATTTTCGTACTGTAAAACTTTTTTTTCTTTTTTATTTGGAGAAAGTGGTGATTGATTGATGATTTGATATAAAATGGGGTGACCAAATTGTCGGTAAAGATTAAAAAATAAATAAAGTTGGTCTGACATGAGAGACAACAAAAAAAGAGGATGAAAGGGAGAGGGAATCAATTACGCGATAAGTAATCTATTTGGATTGGGTTCCATTTTATAACCGAAAGAGTCGGACATGGTCAAGGTCGGTGGGAGAGCTAAAGATTACACAAGTGCAGCAACTCATGTTTCTTGGAGCTAAAATAATATTTAATATTTAATGGAAATTGACAGCCCAATTAACGCCGGGGAGAAGGGGGGAGGGGAGGAGACAATCATGGAAAAGATGCAACAGACTTGAAGCTTTCATGATATAATATTCCTCATGGATTATGGGAGGATGCGAAAAAGAAGGTGTTATCCACTTTGTTATAAATTAGATATCAAGAAAATAAAACAAAGCGTTATTAAAAGTGAAAATTTATTCTAAAAACTTTTGAAATCCAAAAAATCCTCAAACTTACTGATATATCCTTTACAATTATATTAATTTTACATACAAACATGTGGCCATTAGCTAAACAAATCCTGCATCAACATAATCTATTCAGTGTTTGAGTACAACAAATAATTAGGTTGGTTTGAGTTTTCAAGTGGATTAAATTTTAAAAATGAGAAATTTTATTTACAATCCTCAATAGATTGATGAATGGGCTTGCATGAGCAGTCCCGATTTGAGGGCTATATATTGACTAACTTTTTAAAAATTGATCAAACTTTATTTTCTTTGTTGGTAAAATGGTGTTTGGTGGCTCACCATATAACAAAGGATAGGATCTAAAATATTCACTTAAAAATCAAATAGCAGGAATACAGATGGAACAATCAAAACTCTTTAAAGAGTCAAAAAACAGGTCCCGAATATGAATATGATCTGATTCCCATATCAACTACATTGTGGCTTTCCTCCATAGACACAGCTTCTGCTGCCTGAGCATGGTGAGGTTGGCATTCTAATTTCTAGCATTTATTTGAAATGTGCTTTTGCCAAAAACACAGCCTTGGAAGCAATCAAATAAGCCGAGCTAGTGTTCCATTTTCCTTTTCTATTATCACTAGGGTCTGGTAATCAATCTGTACAAGCTAATGACCAGGTGGTTATGACAGTATACAATTGAGAGAGAGAGAGAGAGAGAAGGGGGGGGGGGGGGGGGGGGGGGGGGGGGACCTCAAATGACTGAAGAATCAGGGCATCATGACTCATACATTCAAGACAATGCACGGAGATAGAGAGAGAGAGAATGACAGATGGATTATGCATACAAAACGCCTAAAATCAGAGACTCCACCCATCACATACTGATAGTGCAGCAAGAACCCCATCAGGGTCCGCCTATTGTGCACAACTATCAATTCTATGACTTCCCCGATGAAGTTCAATTTTCAGTCCATCTTGTAGGCCCATCCGTGTTTATCTAGAAATGCCTGCACTGCTTCCTTTATGGCCAAGTTTGGTATCAGCTGGGATTGATTTAGTGGTTCACGAGTGATTGGATCAAACTTGCCCACCTGAATTGAGTACAAGTACGATATCAGCGGGGATAGAGGAAAGGATATTCAAGAACTCTATACTGTCACAATACAGCTAAAAGCAAAAATCACCTTCTGAAGATGTTCAAGAATCACTGCTTTCTCGTATGTAACCCCACTTGGAGTGATGACGGGATCACGCAAAATATCAAGCGTTATTTTACAACATAGATAGTCTGGCACCTTATGTACGCAATCAGAGTTCCCACCACAGAGCAGAGAGGGGAAAAAAAGGTTCCCACCACATAATTAAGTAACAAATAATCAGAAAAAAATGAAAAACCATTAGAGAGGGTTCCCAAGTCCTCACCTCTGCCGGTGTGTCAGCTTCTGCAGCCTCTCTAAAAACTCTTCTTAAAACCTCTAACTGTTCCAAGTGAGAAGTAGCAAATTCATCTACGAAACCTTCTGTTTGAGAATCATCAAGAAAATGTTTTTCTTTAAGTGCGGCTTCACAAGCTTCTCTGAGACCAAAACAGCAATTTTGTGTATGAAACAGGGAAAAAAAAAAAAAAAAAAAAAAAAGCGCATAAACCACAATGAAATAGCCACTCTTCCAAAATAATAGAGCCACCCTTTCCAACTTCAATTTTTTTATAGGTAACTTTCCAACTTCATAGGTGAAACTCACTGGGACAACATACTTTAAGTTTTGCAATTCCCACGAATGTTTTGAAGATGCATTCTCCCACTCCACGTATTTTGCTTTGGCTATTTCCTGCCAGATAACCTCCACCATGTAGCTCTCAGGGTTGGCTCTTCCAAGATCCAAAGCCTATACAGGTGAATTTATCAGATCCCAATAAATTATGATGTTTGCAAATTTCATGTACATATTGATTCCAAAAAAGAGAAAGTAACGGCATTAGACATATTATGAAATTTCCAGCCAGTAGAGGGGGAACAAGGATATGTCCACAAACTCTGCAATTTCCTGGCCTCAATTACAAGTTTATTTTCCCCCCCTTCTTATTTACTCTCCTTCCACAAAGTCTCAACATTTTTAATCTCACCCATACCATCATCTGTGACCTGCTTTACGGGCAACAAACCCAACTGGCACTTACATCCACTAATACAGCCAACCTCCAATTTTTTTTTTTTTTTCCCCCCCCCCCCCCCCCCCCCCCCCCTGTCGAGTAAGAATTTTATTAATAGCAATTTAGGCAAAGTCCAAATACACAGAAGGTATACAAGAAAAGACACCTAGTTACGAAGAAGAGGAAACAAATGATTGACCACCAATTCATTAGGCATATATATATTTTTTGATATCAGGGAACCTCTCCAAGGTAGGGCCCTTCGGACCCACCCCTGTAGAGTAAACCCCGGTCCTATGCACCGCACCCTCGGAAGTTTTCCTACACGGAATTGGTTAAATCGCTAGCTTTTCACCAGGGGGTGTGGCCCCAAAAGAATTGTTTGCACCCATGAGGTGTTGAACCTTGAACCTTGAGGGGAGTGATACCCCAACACCAAGACCTTCAACACTTGGGCCAACCCCTTGAGGTTATATTTCATCATGCATATTAGTTGCAGTAACAACTTTGGATGCAACAAGCTTAAACAAAAGTGGTAAACAAGCATAGAATTTGGGAACAAGATGTATCTGGTCTGTGAATCCACAGCTAACAAGAAGTAAAATGTTTGCATAAAACCATGGTAAAACAGTTCACCCAAAGATTACTGATAGAGAAAAATTGTCAGGCCAATGGCAACTGCGAAAACAAATATTCAAGAGCAATAAAGGACACAAAGTAATTCATACCTTCTGCAGTTCTTTGATTCCTTCAACAAATTCTTGTCTCTGTAGTAAGGCAAGTCCCAACATATAATGAGCCTGTGATTTAGCAAATTGTCAAACGATCTCTCTGAGATCATAAAGACTCGGGCCTTGTTTGTGTAACAAGGCATTCTCAAATATTTTCTTACCAAACATCACTCAAACACAAAATACTTTTCAATTTCAAATCTTCAACTTTTTCATTTAATCATTCCTAATCATTACAACTTTCCCAAACTTCCAAACAAAACACAAAAAAAGTAAAACTTTTTCGAATTTCAAAACAAAAATAATATCCAAACAATATTTTAACTTTATAATATTTTTATTCAATTTTATTAAACTTTTTCTCTCTCCGTCCCCAAAACCCAATAAAACAATTTTTTATTCAACTTTTATACTATTCACAAACCATTTCACTACTATTTACAAATATTATGAGATATTCTAAATGTCCAAATGAGCCTTCGATCGAAAAAAACAAAATCTTAATACTAATAATAAACTAAAAAAGCATATAGCAATGACATTAGATGGTCTGTGCAGCCAATGCTTGTGGTAATGTATTTACAATCTTATCATCGGTGATTACACTGCTACCAACAACTTTCCACACCTTGCAAAAGAAAAAGAATTGTAGAGAATCTCCACCATTAAAATATTTTCAATTTGTTCTCTCCCTGGCTCGATACCTTCACACTATATCTCTCCCTAACTCAATACCTTCACACTATAAAGAGTGCCCTCCTCGTCTCTTGTGAGAATCATAAAAAGAATAAGATTATGAGATGCCTAAATCCTTAGCACCCCTTCTTGTCTCTCATACCAATCATCATCAATAGAAAATAAGGAATTTCTTATATTCTTCATGTTAAAACATTTTATTGCTTCTAACCTGAAAAGGAGGGGAAACGTTGCAGAGATTCTCCACCAGCACAATGGTTTGAGTTCATTCTCTTCCAACTCAATATGTTAAAGCTATATAGAGAGCCTCTTGCTGTTTCTTAGGAGACTCATAAGACGACAATGAGATGCCTAGATTCTTCATCAGAAATAAGAAATTACTTTACATTTCAGATTCTTTCTTCACCATAATATGCTTATACTATTAAGAACCCCTTGTTTCTAATGAAAGAAAATGCAAAAAGTAACCCCAATCAGAACATCTAGTTTACACCCATATCTAAAAAGGCCAAAAAGAGAACGGAAATTGAGCCTGCAAATTATCAGATGGGATCACTTACAGTAAGTGTATACAAACTTTACACATGGAACCTAGAGGATCAATAGTGAAATACCATAATTAAGGTACTACAAAAAGTCAATGATGAACTCTCCCCCCCATTATGATCTTAACATTCTCAAAGAGATGAAAAAATACCTCCGCACATATGTTGCACATAAAACCCATAAGTGCCCTCTTCGAGAGCATGATCCTAGCTCCAGGTAACAGGACCCCAAAAGTCCAGAAATGTTGCATGTGTAAAAGCCACGGTACCATACCACATAGCATGATGCTACAATTCTTTCACGAGACCATGAAAGGATCTTAAAATTTAAGTTTATTCATGCACAGAGCCACAGACACAAACAAATACACTCACTCACATATTAGCCATGAGGCCTCCTCCATAGGATGATATGATCATCCTCCAACATGATCCTATCGTTCTTTACAACAGGAAAAGAAAAATTGCAAAACCTCCACATGCAAAACCCATCCCAATACTCCATAACATGATGCTAAAATCTTTTCATGACATGAAGTGCATCATTCTTTATGCAAGCACACAACTGTCCATGAGGGAGGGAAGGTGAGCAAGCCATGAAAATCATCCACAACATCGCTCTACGTTGTCGGACACGCAAAGAGACACAGTTACACATGATCTTATCATCCTTTTGATAGGGCAAATGAGCTCCAAAAACACACCCATGAATTTTGATAAGTAACAAGAAGGGAAAAGCAACTCCAGGATCACAGACAAAGAAAATGAGCCTATCATCCTTGCACACATGCTGAAATGTGCATGCAAGTACGCACACATGCTTTTACAAGAAGAGAAGGAAGCTCCCATTTGTATATATGAGATATAACTCGGGTTTCTGAAATTTTTTTTTGATAAGTAATTTTATTGATATAAGGATGGGCATAGCCCAGGTAGCTCAGGTTTCTGACGTTGAAAGAGCATGAGAAACAAACAAGAGGAAGCGAAGTAGCAAACCAAGCATGGATACAGCACTGTCGAATGTTTGAAAACCACGGCCCCCATTTACCCACATGGATGAACATAATAAATAAAAGAACTAGCAGCTAGATGAAGCCATGATAATACATCATATATGTTCATATAAACCTACTATTTGAAAATCCAACAGAAAAATATAAAGTGCCGAAGAATGTAGATGACTATGTGGTACTCATCGTATGAATAACTGCTAGTGTTGGGAAAAAAATATCTGATCCATTGATCCTAATCCACAAGTGGGCCCAAATATATAGGGTGAGTTGAATCCATATGTCAGGAGATCTCTAGAATATTAATTAAATGCTTAAACTCACATCTTTCAATCAGCTTAAAATTTTGGAAAAATTGTTGATTAACCTTTTTAAAACCTGCTAAGAGAGAATTTGGAAGGCATCCTCTCAAAACTAAAAGTTCTAAACTTTATCGTGAATCATATATAACTACTTAAAACATCTCACATAATTGACGCATCATCTAAGCTCCAAATGAATTTCTCAACACAACTTAAACCGCTCTTTCTAATATAAGTCTACATTGTCTGCACATTCAACTATCAGCCAATATAACCAAAGCACCTATAGAGAAAATATCATGAGTGGGCGATTGGGGCTATAACACTTTCATCTATAGATTTGATTTGTCATTGTCAACAGTCAATTATGATTGACATCTATCAAAAGAGAAGAAACAATGTAACAAGTTAAAATAAAAGTTATGAAGTCGTTAAGGGAAAACAATTCCAAACCTTGAGAGAATTGCTGTCAAGCTCAATAGCTCTCCGACAGTCCTCCTCGACTTTTGGCCAATCACTACAGAAACAAACCAAGCACCCAGTGGAATCCAGACCAAAATCAAATTAAAAGACATAACCCAATAGAAAAAGAAAAAGAAACAAAAAATTAGCCAAAACAATAAAAGAACACAGAGAGATAGAGGGATAGCATGAAGATGAATGACCGTACATACTTCCGCTTGCGATGGCACAAAGCACGATTCGTCCAATACACAGAAACATTAGGGCATAGCGTAATCGCCTTCAAATCCGACCCAACCACCCAGAAAAATAAATGAAAAGAAAAAGATCAAGAACAAAGATTGAAAACGCAAAAGCATAGAAACTCCAAAATTGATCACCAATCCAAAAATAGAATAAACAAACCAAACCCAAACAAACCCATGGGTAATAGTTACATATCATTTGAAATATACCTCGGTATAAGCATCGATGGCCGCTCCAAAACGATCTTTCTTGAAGTACAAGTTGCCATCTTGCCTACACTGCTCCGCTTGTTTAGCCGATGAGAAGGCCGCACTCGCCCTCATTCTTCTCCCTGTTTCTCTCTCTCTCTCTCTCAGCAATCTCGCTTTCCAGAGATTTCCGAACACTGTATAGGAGTGTATATAAACGTATATAAATGGGTAGGAAGAGAGACAGACGGAACTCGTTCCGAAGATTACAGAGAGTTCAAGAGAAGTAACGCGAAATGGAAGAAAGAGACCTTTGGGCTTTGGCCCTTCGCATACACCCTCTCTCTCTCTCCTTGCTCCCCTCAAGAAAAACAGACAACAAACGAAGAGAAATAATATTTCTACCGAAAAAGTTTCCCGTGTCCCGATTCCGAATTTTTTTTTTTTTACTTAATGATTAAGAAATTTTTTTAAATAATATTATGATTCTTTTTATTTTTTTAAAAATATTTATAATAATTAAAAAAATAAAAAATAAATAAAAATGAAATGTACTGATCGGGATATTTTTTGGGGATGTCCTTCGGTGGCTGTACTGTAGAAGGACGAAACTATGCATCTTCTCTAACTAATTATTAGGTAATTCATGGATATGTGTTTTTGTCGTAAATTTTTTCTTTGAAAGAAGTTTGTCGTAATATTTGATTATGTGCATTCCATATGTATTGTGATATTTCTAATATATTTTTTCTTATTCTTCAATAAAATTCTAAAAAAATGATTTCAAATCTGATTATTAACATTTTTATAAGTATCTTATTATTAGCATATCAAACACATTAATAATATAATTAGGAAAAAGCTAGCGATCTCGCTGAGAGATCCCGCTCCACTCTACTGCTCAACCCTTTTATTTTTTAATACTTCGTGATTAAAAAAATATTATTTAATAATATTATAAATTATTTTTTTATTTTTTAAAAATATTAAAAAATAATATAAAAATAAAAAACAAATTTTTTTTTACCTAGCGGAATCCCAACGGTGGGTTAGTCCCACCCATATAATTAACATGAAAAAAGTTAAGAATATTTATAATTTTTTTATTTTTTATTTTTGCAAAAGATGTATACAATATTCAAATATAAAACTATAGTCACATAATATATATATATATATATATAAGTCTCGTTGAGTCCTTAATTTATTATCCTACTATAAAAGTTTATAAAATAAAAATACTTTTTTTAGTGCCTACTTCTCTTTTAGTTCTGCCATGTACAGAATGCCCACAAAGTCATCGCGCTCCACTAACGTGGTGGGATGCCACATCAAATAGTTAAAAAGAATAATTCTATTTAGAGAACTGCTATATTAATAAAGAAATTATATAAAAATAATATCATAAATTAACATAATTTTATTTAATTTATTAAATTTATATTATAATAAAAATAATTTTATAATCTGATAAATCATATCAAAGCATATCAATTTGTAAAATTATTTTTATATAATCTCTTTATGATTAGAGTATTTCCTTTGTATTTATAGTCTCCACACATCGCATTTATTTATTTGTTTTTGTAATAAATATATAGTGTATGGATGATAAGTAGAATAACTTAATTAATTTAAAATAAAATAAAATAAAAAATAATTTAAAAATATATAAAGTGTGTAGTACGAGATGATGAGTAGCATTTCTCAATTAAAAAAAAGAGAAAACATAGGAGTACCACTCCAAAAATCTCATTGTGCATCTTTGTAGTTCCATATCACCTCGCTTGAAAAGTAACCTTAGCCTCAACAAGATAGATCAATATGTTTTAGGCTCAGTTTGAATTGACACTTTTATCATTATAATTTTCATAAATTTTTATATAAAATATAATAAACAATTCAATTTTTTTTAAATTTACAATAATAATATTAAAAAAATAATATTATAATAATATTTTATTCAAATTTTAATTTTCATCTCAACTTATCTCAACTCAGTATACAATCCTAACCCAAGAAGTTTCATGGACTATTTGTGAGACAAACTAGCTAGATTAGAAAACATAAAACCTTCATTGATATTTGTTTAGAGAAACAGAAACGTTTGGAAATATTAATTGATTCTTCTTTCAGAATTTTCTCTCTGATGCTTCGAAGTAAACATCAATTAGGTTTCATACTCTTTGCGATTATTAAAATATGAAAAATAAATAAATAAATAAATAGAGTAAGAATTGTATGATGTTTTCACGCTGAAATTATTTCGGTGTAACCGGTCCGGTTCGGTCCGGTTTTAGACAAAATCTAGGACCGAACCGGTAGGTACCGGTTTTACATTTTTCAAAACCGATTACGCACCGATTACCCTCATAAACCGGTATTCCGGTTTTACCGGTTTCCGGTCCGGTTCGGTCCGGTTTTCTAGTTTTAATAAAATATATATTTATTATAAAAAAAATCTGTTTATAAAAAAAAAAAAAAAAAACTGCTATGTCAAAAAATTTTACTTAAAAAAAAAACTACTATATAAAAAGACTGCTATGCAAAAAAAAAAAGTACTATGTAAAAAATTTATGCTATTAGTATAGCTTTGGTATGGCTTTATATAAATTATATGCTAATATATATAATTTATATTTATCTACTAATGTCTTATGTACTTATCAAAAAAAATATAAAGAGTTTTAAGTGTATTAGGTCATTAAAATTTAGTAATAATATTTGAGTGATTTTCTTTCTTTTTAGGTTCTTACTTCTTATGAATCTATGATAAAATGTTATTAATAAATAATATATATTTATAATATTATATATTTAAAGCATATGATCAATTAAATTTTCATGTTTGAGATTAAACTTTTATTTTATAAATTAAAATAACACTATCTTATATATAATTATAATTTATATTATTATATATTATATATAAAAAATTATATATAATATAAAATATATAACATATAACATTAAATAAATAAAAAAATATACACATATTAAATAGTACCGGTCCGGTCCGGTCTAAAAATGGCCGGAACCGAAACCGGACCGGTTCCGGCCGGTTTTTCATTTTATGAAACCGGTTCCGGACCGGACCAGTTCAAAACCGACACAATCGGTCTGGTCCAGTTTTCCGGTTTACCGGTTAAAATTTACACCCCTACTGAAATATATAATTTTGTTCTTCTTGCCCTGGTTCACTATCGGAGTGGGTGACTAATCTGGTGACTAATCTTTGAGTGCTGCATTGATGGCCATTTGATAAAAGCATTTTCATTGGCTTGGCCAAAAATTGAATTATTTATGTAAAAAAGATCCACATTAGATTGTGCATATCTAAAACAATTTAAATTTCTACTATATTAGTTAGCTAAAGATGAAATACTGTTCATTCATCAAAGATCAAAATAGTAATACTTTCTCACTCTAACCAAACACACAGGATTTGGGAATCATACAACAAGCGGGCAAGCCTGTTCATCCGGTTCCAACCTGGATTTCTGGTTCCGGGTTGAAACCGGGTTTTTTTTTTTTTTAAAGCATAGAACCTTTTATTTCAGAAAGATTAAAAAGTATAATTTTTTTTAATATAGACCTATATTATATTGAAGATTTTTTAAGAAAAAACCCTCATGTAAAAGCCTATATTTAGTGTGAAAATTTTCTAAGAGATAATGTCAAAAAGCATAATACTATTTTCCAGAATAATAAAAATATATAAAAATGAAAAACTAAAATGCATGTAATCCACTACATCTTACATTATTTTGTTATTTACATATTACATTATAATACAAAATACAAAACTACAAGATGAATTACAAAATAATTACAAAACAATCATGTTTTCCATTGAATAATCATTGTCTACGCTAACAGCAGAAATATGTGTTATTTCATGATCTTCATTTCCTCTTCTCTGCTGCTTCAATCTGTTAAGCAGAAGCATAAATGGGAGAATTAGATAGCAATAAATTGAACTGATATGCAAGTATAACCTCATAAATTCACAGCTTCATTTCTAAATAAAAAGAGATGGATGGAATATGATAGCAGAAGAAACTCACACAACTGAACATTTGAATGGACTTTGTTTTGCTTTTTGACATAATCAAAGTTGCAGTAGTAACTTACACTGAGCCAAAATGTCAAGTATAATTAGACAAACTTTGCAAATTCTATCAATTGAATTTAAATGTGATGCTTGCTCCATTTAGAACATTTTATGTACAGGTTAGAGATTACCTGAACATAAGCCAGTACCGATACCATTATATCCTTGGAATAAACCATCAACAAGTGCGGCAATGCATTCTTCAAACATGGCAGATGAAGGAGATCCACTCCACTACTTCCATAGACATGATCAAAAAATGGTTAATTGCAAGGTTTCTAGTACCATCAATACTACCATTGTATTTTACTTGATTCTATTTATGATCCTTGCAGAGGATGTTTCTACCCGAGAAATAATATCCAACCACAACAAATTATTTGCTTTCCAAGAAATCACCAGAGTTGTTGATCATGATCACCAAGGTATGTAATTTTAGTATGCTAGCTAATTATAAACCTGTTTAGCATATTTCAATTTTTGTTTTCATTTTAGAAAAATCATACTCCTTTTAATTTATGAGAGCTCTGTGAACAAATTTATATGGAAGTGATGTCCTATATATATATATATATATGTATGTATGTATGGAGTTTGAAGTGTACGGCCTACAGAGATTGATATATAATGCCCTGTTTTTGTTCTTGTTAAAAGTAGAAAAGCAGACCCTTTTAATTAAAACTTTGAAGAATCGATCAATAACAGCTATCAAGTTTATTAACTAATATTTGGCCTCATTGCAGAAGAGAAGATTGTAAATCATGGCAACACAAACATCTTCTATTTTTCCTCTCCTTTGTTCTGTTCTTGGAGCAACACACAAAAAAACCCTCAACAAACTGAATAAAAACAAAGCAAAAAATAGAAGAGAGGATAGAAACGAAATATATAGGACATCCCAGAAAATTATATAGCCACTCATTGCATTCATCCAACAGAAAATAAAATAAAAGAATACAAAAAGAGAAACAGAAGAACCAAATGTAAAGACTAAAAAAATTGAAAAAAAAAACCCTCTGTTTAATAAAAAATAGCAGATCTACCTTCTCTTGTTCTTGGAGTAACACACAAAGAAACCCACAACAAACTGAATAAAAATAAAGCAAAAAACAGAAGAGAGGATAGAAACGAAAATATATAGGGCATCCCAGAAAAATATATAGCCACTCACTGCATTGATCCAACAGAAAATAAAATAAAAGAATACAAAAAAGAGAAACAGAAGAACCAAATGTAAAGACTAAAAAACTTGAAAAAAAACCCCATGTTTAACAAAAAATAGCAGATCTACCTTCTTTGTTGGGTCGATCGATCGATCGATTGAGAGAGAGAGAGAGAGAGAGAAGAAGGAGACTACCGATCTAAAGTCCGGGGGCGGCGAGAGACGCGAAGGTTAGGGTTACATTTACTTGGCTCGGACGCGAGAAAGAGAGAGAGAGAGGTTAGATTCGTTGGGCTCAGACGCGAGAGAGAGAGAGAGAGAGAGAGAGAGAGAGAGAGAGAGAGGAGTCAAATAAATCACAGATTCACAATCAAAAATTTTTTTTATTATAAAAACCGGGTACTGGGATTAAGATCCGATACCCGGGTGTAATACCCGTAACCGGCCCTGATTGGGCCGGTTTTGAAAATGAGAGTTTCGGCCCGGATCAAATCCAGGCCGAAAAACATAACCGAACACCCGGTTATTCGGATTCCGGCCTGGGCCAGGTAAAATCCGGCCCGTATGAACAGTCCTACACGCGAGAAATCTCTGCCCCTCGACTCAATTTCACCCGTAATTCTCTCTCTCTCTCTCTCTCTCTCTCTCTCTCTCTCTCTCTCTCTCTCTCTCTCTCTCTCCCAATTCGCAGAAGCTAAGCTCTACCACAACCTATGGGTGAGCCTAGCCATCCCACGGTTGCGCCCCTCCACACACTCTCTCTCTTTCACTCCCACTCCCAATATGTAAGTTTTCTTTTATGATTTTTTTTAGACTCGGTTTTTCTTGGTTTCTTGATCTCGATTTCTTAGTTGTTACTTTACTTCAACACTTTGTGGAAGTGGGATTAACAATTTGGCAATTTGGGTTTTTTATTTTGGATTTTTGATTTTGGTATTGACAGCTAGGATTTTTTATTTTGGGATTGTAATTGATTTCTTCTGCTTTATAACTCATCTCCAAGGGTTTTTGATTTTGGGATTGGAAGTGATTTCTTAATCCATTGATGGGGAAAATCTCATCTCCAATATTAATTTCAATCCATTACTTTGGACTTGAACAAGTGTTAGTCCTCTTGATTTTTTTCAGAACTTGTTTTACGTCTCCATGAAAAATCACACAAAGCCTACATATGTGGCGCATCAAAACTTTCATTCATGTTATGACATAGCGATCATAGTTAGAAAAATTAGCAAAACTTTAATTCATGTTATGATACGAGGCTTGTTGTGTGAGATGTGCTTTCTAGTTCCCATGGACCAACCTTGTTTTACTTTCCTTACCTTACCTTTCCAAACTCTTTTAGTCATTTTGGCTTGCTGCCCATAATATATCAACATGGAATTGTTGACTGTTTTATGGAATTTGCTGACAGTATGATTTTGTTGCCTATTTTTTGCTGACTCTTTTAATGATTTTGGTTTACTACCCATAATATATCAACATGGAACTTGCCAACTGTTTTATAGAACTTGCTAACAACATGATTTTGTTGCCTAGTTTTTGCTGACTCTTTTAGTCATTTTATTGTGTTGACTTTATTACTTACTAATTGTTTTATAAAGAATGGATTCACACTTATTGGGTGATCCATTTTTCATCACACTCTTGCAAAGTGGTGGAGAAGCTATTAATAATCTCCATGGCTCGTGTCTTGCACGATAATGTTGAGGTCGAGGTTGAAGTGACACCACTTGAATGAGAAGTAAGGGCACGAACTAAACTATTCCAACGGGGTGTGTCCTTCACTGTGGAGGAAGACAACTTACTTGTATCAAGGTGGCTCAACATTAGCATAGACGCTATTAGGGAGACTGATCAAAAGTCCACCCAATTGTGGATAAGAATCCATGATTACTTCAATATTTATAAAAAACCTAATTGGCCTGAACGTTCTATGGAGTCGTTGACTAATCGATGGTCAACCATCTAAAAAGCTACAAACAAGTTTTGTGGTTACTTGGCCTAAGTCGAATCAATGCATCCAAGCAGTACCAATAAATAATACAATGTATGTTTCTAATTATCATAAATTTGGATTGTAATATGTATTAATATTTTTATGATTATTGTTTAGATTGAGAAGGCAAAGGTAATGTACTGATCGACACAAAAATGCAACTATAATTTCGATCATTGTTAGAACCTATTGAGGCACCAACCAAAGTGGCAAGTGCATATGGATAATTTTTCAATAAAGAGAAAGACAGGCTACTCTACCATTCCAGTTGCCAATGCCACGGATATAGAGGTTTGTGAGAGCATATCTATCAATTTGGAGAGGCCATTAGGCAAGAAAGCTGAAAAAGAAAGGGAAAGAAAAAGAAAAATGAAATGCAAAGAATCTTCACCTGTTCAGTTTGATGAAAAGTTAAATAATATGGAAAGTGAAAGAAAGATAATGATGATTGAGCGATAAGAGGCGGTAAGTTGTGTTGATAGGGACATGACTGAGATAATAGAACTGAAGAAGAAGAAAATGGAGATGAAAATCGTGAGTTTGAATGTTGATAACATGAATCTGGTGTAGCGAGAATACTTCAAGTCACTTCAAATGGAAAGCCCAGAGAATCATAAAAATGAATTGAATCAAATGTAGTAACTAGAAAAGGGAGAGGTGCACTGAAGAGTTGCTGTTTTGCACACGTGGTAATATATTGTTCATTTTGCTGTTTTTGGTTAATATATTAAAGAGTTGCTGTTTTTGCACACTTGGAAATCCTAGTAGTTGTTGTTTTTGGTAAATTATGAGATTAATATTGCTTAATTCTGTGTTTTTGTAAGTATTACTCATTTCAGATTTTGCTGCTTGAATTTTATTGGATATTTTTTGGAACTTCATGATAGAGTTTTGGGTTTTTTTGGTTTAGCATAGAAGATTTCTGGGGGTTTTTGGTTTAGCATAGCAGATGTGTGTAACAACTCATGTGGATGTATTTAATTTTTTTGTAACTGTTGTTATGTGTTCTAATTTGGGGGTACCTTTTTGTGTTGCTGTACATAGTATGTTGTTAGACATGAACACTAGTATGTTGCTAGACATGATAATTGAAATGTTGGAAGTGTAGATTTATATAGGTGTTTTTTGTAATTAAGATGGTGTTGGAAGTGCAGATTTCTTGTAAGTGTTTATATATGTGTTTTGTAATTAAGAAGGTGTTTTCTTGTAGGTGTTTATATAGGTGTTTTGTAATTAAGAATGTGTTTTCTTGTAGGTGTTTATGTAGGTGCAAATATTTTACTGAAATGAAATGAGTATGTTGCTAGATATTTGGTTAGTAATTAAGAAATTTAAATAGAATTTTAAATGAGTTTGATCTCAATTTTTGGTTATTAGGATTAAATGACCTTTGAAAAGATGATTTTTTAAAATTAATTTAATTAGAATATAATTATTATTAATATTAAATTTGTAGAATTATAAAATGTGATAAAAATAAATTAAATAAAAAATTATTAATTTAATAATATTTTATTATTATATAGAGAATAAATAGCTAATTTAATGTGGGAATTGAATTTAGATGGAATAGGCAAATGTAAAGAAGTGTGATATTAGCTAAATTTTGAAAATGCATTTGGCCAAACCAACGGGAATTTTCTAAACTTATAATCTAGTCCTCCATTGAAAAATTTGAAGACTTATTATTAGTGGTCTTTTGGCTACATTTAGATGTTGAAGTGATTTTAGATGATTTGTACATAGTAATAAAAAAGTAATGAATAAAAAAATAGTGAATAGTTTATAAATAATAGTGATGTAGCCTAAGAGATAGATGTGATTGCTCCATTTTCTTTGAAACAATCTAAGTAGAATACAGATCTAAAAAAAATGAATTTTAAATGGAAAATACCTCGTTAAACGGTCTAAGTAGAATTCTTGTTAAAAAGAAAGGAAAACACTGAAAGTGGAGAAGGGAGAGGGAATCTGTCGGTTGGTCCTGTGTTGCCCTGTTTCATGGGTTCCCGCCCAACGAGTTGGATGTGAAACATGCCCAGTTCATTAATTTACATTCTGCACTTAGAATTATTTATTATTTTTTTTAGAAAGGATTTACGCAAAACTTGCGTACTTCAGACTTTTATCTAGCATTATTCTACAATAAATTATATGTTTACGTATCGACCTATAACTAATAGAACTCAATACACAAGTTTCCTTTGAATTACCATCCAACTTACAATCATCTCTCAAATATCAATCTTGACAACTTCTCCTCAAACTATCAAAAATTTTCTTACAAAATGTAATTAGCGTTACTCCATCCTTTGGTCCCATCACTCCGTATAGATGTCCTATAGATTTATGTTGTTTGGTGTCTATATATAAAATGATCTGATTATGTAGTTGACATGCACGGTTTTGTCGTCATGAACACGATGACCATAAGATTCATATTTATTATTATCCTTGCTCATGTCTTAATGCCCACTTTATCCCGTGGGATTGAGATCAAATCAAGGAAGTATGTTTGGGACGAACATACCTGAACTTTTGTCGTCTCGACCTCTTCTGATAGACAGTATAAAATGTTTTCATGATCAAGACTCAAATAGAGGGTATCAATCTAGTCTTCCCAACCATTTTTCCCAAGAAAAAGAAAATTAAAAGCAACAGCCAGGATATTATCTCCAACCATCTCAACCTGTCTCAAACCAATCATTGATGAGAGATCTATTACTTTTTCAACTTTTCATAAAATGTTAAACATATCTCAATCTATTTGATACATTCAAATACATTTCAATAGGATCCACAAGACACTCCTATTAACATATATCATCTCAGCACCCAAATGCACCCTAGCCTTTACTCTAGATTTATTTTTAATTGTCCCTTACATTATTTTTTGTAAATTTCAATACGGATCTTACAGTAGGATTATTTATATCGGCAAGTATAAATTTGAGTGAATGGTAGGGGAAAGTGTGTAAAAATAACATCGGTATTTTCAACCTCTACGTTATCAGCCAATTTTTTAGCACATGGAAATATAAATCAAGTAATGAATCATCATTTTTCGCTTAGGACAAAAAGAGTCTTTTGCATGTCACGTAGGGTTGCTCATCAGTCGATTCCCTCATTTCTGATGGAAAAAATCTCTCTAAATCAATGTTGTTGGTTGTCCAAAATCACCAACTGAATCACATTGACAAGAGGTCTTAACAATCAGGGCACATCGAACCAAAATCTTGGAAATACAGTAGGTCGATATGCTCGTTTTGACTTGGATTTCAATGGAATGTGATATATGTCAGACACCTAGTAAAGACTGGTCTCTCCAAAAAATGCAGCAGAAGAAACTACATTTCACTCTCATTGATTAGTTCCTTAAACTCTATAATTAAATTTTGCGAACATAAAACACAAACAAGACAATGAAAAATTCATAGCAATGGCAATATCAATAGCAGTGAGCAGTGAGCAGTTTCAGGTAATAGCTATTAAAGCGAAAGCCATGCAATTCAAGCCAAAATATCTCATATTGTCTGCCTGTCTGTGCGTCTGTGTCTATTTTGTCTGTGTACATGTGTTAAACTTAATGCACCATCCCTTTCGATTTATCAGAAAATTTACAAAACTGAAAAAGAAACAGAAACAGAGTAACTACTAGGGCCTATTGCTGCAAGTCACGATCTGTAAATAAGCAAAAGGGCACATACCATCATAGCATAAATTACAACCACATATCAGGATGACACTAATTCTTAGCAAGAGCAGATCCTTGATCATTGCCATCTTTGGTGTTTCCCGCTGGCGACAGCTCTTCTTGAACACAATTGACAAGTTTAAAAGTATTCTGGTCCAACTTTAGGGGATGCCTCCGCAAACTCTGCAAATCTTTAATGTTAACGTATCTCTAATAGAAGTTTTGTCTCTCCCAGGATTAACATATATGAACGATCAATGAATACCTCAGAAGGCCACAAGCAGTCTCTTGCTTTACGAGGAATGATATGAATATGAGTCTGAAATTTCCATATCATATAGAAATATTAGCATGACCATTTTCCTAGTTTTACTTATAAAAAAAAAAAGTCTTGCTTAAGTAGTAAAAATATCAGCATCCTCAATGATAGGTACAACAGCTCTACTGTGGCATTCTGTTGCGAAGAGATACATAAAACTTCAACCTTTAACAGATGATAAATCAATTTTTTATAAGTAACAGATGATAAATCATTACTTGACCATAAAAGAAAAACAATACTTACGTGAAATATTACTTGGCCAGCTTCTGCGCCATTGTTAACCAACAAGTTGAATGAATCTGTATGGAAAACTTCCAGTTAAGTTTTCACAGGGTTACAGCATTCGTACAAATGCTACAAACCGTTAATTATTGAAATTATGCTTCTGAGACATTGTTTACTGACAAATTGAACGAATCTGTATGAAAAACTTACAGTAACATTTCTTAGTGATACAATATTCCTCTTACAATTATGCAGGTACATTTGCAGTGCAATGGAGTGATCCAGCATCATGTACAGTTTGACTTTTTGAATCCAGAGGAAGGGCAAAGGCTCTCCCCCCAACCCGAGAAAGACATTTTTTTTTTTTTCGAGGAAGCAACTTGCTTGAATGTCAGCAAGTGTTTTAAAAAATTATACTTCCCAACATTCAATGAAATCTTAGATTGGCCATCTATTGTCTAATATATTGTCATGAGGCATGAACTTAAAAGAGTGCTAGAGAAAATATTCAATAGATTTTATTATTATTATTATTATTTTTTATTTTATGATTAATAAGAAACTTTATTACCAAGAATAGGCAAAGCCCAAGTACACAAGACGTATACAAAGAAAATACCTACATCTCTCTAGAAAACAAAAGAAGAGCTAATTCAGAAAAAATTCAATAGATTTTGGGTAGCCCACTCAATTTTTAGCACAAACTCTCCATCATTGAGCATTGTACATGATGCCTACACTCACTTTGAATAGCCATTCAGTTGCTTTATTGAGTTCCTACATAATTATGTTGTTTTAGAGAGGTAAATCCGAATTAGAGGACCACTGTCAGAAGATTTGTGCCAGTCAACGCAAGCAGTACCAAAGATATAAAATTGCACAAACAATGCTTTTGAGACTACTTCCTATAGGTGGCGTTACCTATAACTTCATGGGTTAAATGAATATAATCATTTAGGCCATCAAAGCCAATTGTTAGCTCCCCCATTTCATTAGGGAAGGGACAGATATGGGCAGGGGAACCATCCTTTGGAATTTAGAAATACAAACTACATCTGGTGTCAAACTGAATGGAGCACCCTATGGTGTACGACATATGGAGTGTTTGGATCTTTATAATTTTAGAATTTAGCTTCTTTTTTTCTGTTTAAATTTTATGCTTCTCTTGTGCCAGGCTTGCTTCCTTTTAACAGGTCCCACATCTGCATTCTCTTTTCTGTTTTCCCTCTACAAATGAAAAATGTCTAATTGAAGGGGCCAGAGACCTATATCATGGGTGAGAAGCCAATAAGACTAGTAAATCCTTATAGGTATACTTTATTCCAAAAATGTTGTTTCTCACATATTACAGGAATGCCCTCAAACAAGAGTGAAAATTAAAGAAACTAATAGATTCATCAAGTCTAACATGAGTGAACACATAAATACATACCACAACCAGTAGCTTTCATTATTGCACTGCTGATAAACGGCACTTTCGAACACATTGCAGCTATCACCTGCACATAAGTTAACCAGGGGACATACAAGAAGAATTTCTACTTGGACTCCCCCCCACCCCAACCACATGCACAGGGAGATATATTTATGCCTATATATGATACAAATTTGTGTAGAACCGTACTGTTTGCATAGTGCATTGATAGATTTCTCAAACAACTTCAGCTAGTAGATGTACACAAATTGAGAGTTGAAACCTACCAAGAGGCCAAGCTCCAAAGTTGCAATTGTCAACCTCCTCTCAACAAACGTATGGTTTTTAGTTAATTTCAGGTAAGCAGACATGCATCATGGTTAAAACCCCCACATATTTCAGTGTATTCAAAGAACTGAGTGATTGATCATCAACAAGTACCAACCTAAAGGAGAGAGAGGAGAGGATGAAGGCGATGTGGATCATATTAGAACTATGTTGAGACTATAGAAAAAATATAATCTATGTACGAGCTTCTTATTTTTGGAACTATGTTCAGGCTATAGAAGTATGCATTTCTTCACAGTGATTTTGGTACAAAAGGCAGATTGGAAACCTTGAAAGTTCTGTTACAGGCTCAGTTCAATATCTCCAGTATTGTTGTGATAAGCAATCCTGCGTATCTGATTTTGGTTTGCCATAACTTTAATTATCATTATCACTATTTTAAATTTCTTAGAGGAACCATGAATTATACAATCTCTCCAAATCTGAAAGGGTAAAGGTAAAGCAGGTGAAAAGCATGATAGATAAGAAATGCTGGGAAACAAACTCAGAGGCCAGCTGCATGTAATCAGAGACAGGTTCTTGGTTAAAACTAGGTATTGGTCATGGTGCTGCGGAGACAGAAACTGGCTGTGAAGGGCCTTTATTATATCTGTTGTTCGTTAGTGTAGTTACATTAAGGTTGTGTAGTAAGAAGAAGCTGATATATGATAACCTCCTCTTATTATTCACATTTTTTCCTACTAACCACACAATCCTAAATCGAGTTTCCACATACTCATGTCTCACAACCAAACTGCACTAATTGTTGGTCAGATAAGGTTCACCAAACTCAATTTTTTGGGGGGTTTCTAACCCTTGATTTTGTACACGTGATTACAAATACTGTGTTTTGGCATATATGCCAGAAAGATTAACCATGTACACTCAAATGCGAAAATGTTCTGTAGGAAGATACAATGGAAACATTCATGTGTTATGAATATCTACTCTACACATTCGGGAAGGTGTTATACACATAATGCAAACTGATTGTATCGATGTAGACTTAATACAGACTCTAGACCATTCGTGACAACACTATGCACATAATGCAGACAGATTGTATACATAAATGCTTTTTAGAAAATGATTACCAGCACATTGGCTTAATACAAACTTAAAAGTTTCTAGTGAGAATTACTTACATGTGGTGGAGTGGCTTTTAAGGAACAGAAATGAGATTTTGGGATGATAAGAGAATGCCTGGGGAACAAAAAATACATGAAATACAATAAATAAGATAAAGTATGATGTCAAAAGGCCTGGGGAACAAAAAATACATGAAATACAATAAATAAGATAAAGTATGATGTCAAAAGGCAATCAAGGATAATTCAAATTTTTGGTTTTAAAAATTTGGCAATAGGGTTACTTTTGGATCCAGGTACCTAGGAATTGC
Organism: Carya illinoinensis; assembly: GCF_018687715.1. Lineage (NCBI taxonomy): Eukaryota > Viridiplantae > Streptophyta > Magnoliopsida > Fagales > Juglandaceae > Carya > Carya illinoinensis. The sequence continues at coordinate 5,812,292 of NC_056765.1, forward strand.
AAAAACTTCACCGTAACTTTCACATATTGACATATACTAGTAATATTATGTATCTGATATGGATTTGGGGATAATCTTTACTTTTTGACAATCAATACTTAGCGCTGGTTTGGATTCAGAGATGAGATGAGATGATTTTATATGAAAGATGAAAGTTGAATAAAATATTGTTAGAATATTATTTTTTAATATTATTATTGTTTTGAAACTTGAAAAAGTTGAATTGTTTATTATATTTTATGTGAAAATTTGGGAAAGTTGTAATAATGAGATGAGATTAGATGTTTTCCGAATCCAAACGGGGCCTTAGCATCCTTTTATAACAATGTAAAGTGGGTATCCTCCATCATTATATTCCCATTTCTTGAGTGAAAACTTGTGTTATCATCTCTTGTGAGCTTAAGATGAGGTTATATGCTTATATGATGCCAGATTTGTTCACATAGTTTCTTTCTAGTAGCAACCAAAAAAATCTGAGAACTAAATAAAATGTTATGTATGTTAAAGTATTCAACAAAACTTCAGAGACTGAATAAGCATCTTAAACTTGGAACCATAAAAAGTGTGTCTCTATGTACTTAACAATATAGAAGGGTCAATTTTCAGCAATCTAGACGTACGTTGATGCTCCTAATAACCTAGTTAGTTCTAAAACTCTACTTTAATCTCCAGTTAGGAATATTAGTAGAAATTATAATTATGTGCTTTGCATTATGGTATATTTACTGTTAGAAGGAAAGATTTTAGCTTAGAAAAAAAAAATATCAGCCAGTGGGCATATGAGTTGAACTATAACATGCAGTTCTCTACCACCTTTCTAATCTTCAATCTTCTTTTTTTTATTTTATTTTTTTTTTATTTTTTATAATGAGGAACCTTGGAGACTGTGCAAACACATCATGTCTTTTGCCCAGTTAAATCCTGGACCAATGTAACACACCCACATCACATGGATTAGTTAAATCATTGGCTTTTCACTAATATGACGTGGCACCTAGAAATTACTTGCACCCAAGGACTCAAACCTAAAACCTCGATCCCCAAAAGTTTTTACTGGCTAAGCTAGCTGAAACCTTCTTATAATTACAGTTTTCCAAAAGCAAGTTTCTTTTGGACTTTGGTCCTTAAGAGTTCCTCAGAGCCTAGAGATTTTCTAAAAAACCCCATTTTACGTAGTTATTAAGCAGCATTTGAGCAAATACATCATAGAAGTTGGGTCAATTTTATTTTCATTACACTTGCTAAGACAATGACCCCACTTAAAGTAAGCAGGCTAACCCAACATAAGCATATGGCAAAAACCTTGCCCTGTATGTCAAAGTTTTAAAAAATTGATTCGCATGTTTACCTTATGTCAAGAGATGATGTCAGTCAGCATCACTTACACAAGAAGATCTCAAATGGATGCAGTTAATTACCAAATTTTAAACAATGTGACATATATTTGGTGGAAGCAGAAAACCCTATAACTTGGGTCAGGTGAGAATCATCCAGATTAAAAAACAATTATCATGGTTTAAATCAAAACGTATAATCATAGAAATCTCCAAGCTATCTGCAGGAGCAAAAGTTACTTTGCATTGAACGTTAAAACCATCAGGAGTGAAGAGACAGCATAAGTACCAGCATGGTATATGGACTGAGTAAACTTAGAGATTTACTTTAAGCTCTCAATTAGGCGCCACATAGGGAAAAAGTGAAACTGTTCAAGCAACATCCCTTAGAGTTACTTCATGATTAAAACAGTATGGCATTTTTTGGTATTTATGCCCATAACAGTATGTGGACTAAGTTAAGACGTGGACATTAAACCACAGTGAACCCCAAAGTAGAACGAAACATGGCTAGCAATAGAATGATAAATTGAACCTTGGATGCATGATACCTTACCCATGACTCAGAGGATTTGTATCCAATATGCATAGGCACGCATCATCTTCATAGAGCTGTGAGAATCAAATTCAATAGAGTAACAAAAAGTGGAACCAAAGTAAATAGAGAATGTATTTTCACATCTTAACATGCTATGAAGAGGCCCCTTCATACTAAGCATAAGATTAGGCCTTGAGTCACAAACGAGGGATATACAAGATTTAGCAACTACAAGTGCTCGAAGCATCACTTACAAAAAAAAAAAAAATGCTTAAAGCATCAAAAGTCAAGAAATATGGCAATATTGCCAAACATTTGGTGTTCTTCAGAAAATTCTGACCAAGCATATTAAAATTCCTGTAGGGGACTTTGGGTTCAAAATCAAGTCTCATTCCCTGCTTCACAAGAAAAACTTCTAAGTAATAATAATAATAGTTAGCGGTTTGCCGGAAAATAATTAACAATATTGTCTTAAAATGCAGAAAAAGGTAAGAGGATTTCACGATGATGAGATTCACAAGCAATTTTTCACGCAGATAAACTCAAATAGTAAATCAATGATCCAACGATTACGGCAGAAAATTTGACCACTAGAAAAAAATGTAAAAAAAAAATGGTCCACAATGCCTAGAGATATTTCCAGGAGACTCTTAAGTACCAAAAATAATAAGTAAGCAAATGTTTGACAACTAGGAAAAGGTTGGGAAAGGAAAATACATATATGCACACGACATACAGATATTCAGTATGTGTGTGTTTTATATTTACACATTAAATCTCAATCACCAAATTGTCTTCTCGACTTAGTTCTCTGCTTGTAAGCTCTCCAAATTTCGAAACCCAAATCACGAAAAACCGTGAAAATCGCTTTTCAATTTTCTTCCACTCTTCATCAATTTTCTCAGCATCCAAACAAAAATGATCAAATAAGCCGAATTACCTTGAGGGCTGGTGATTCACCGCGCACAATCTTGCAGAAAACACAATCGTTTTGCCGATCCTTCTCCTCAGAATCACGGAACCGCTGTGTCTCACCCGAACCAGAAGCGCAATAGGAAAAGGAGAGGGCTGAAAAAAGTGCGATAGGAGTCCGACCCCGAGGCTGACCGGAACCGATAGGGCAGAGATGGGAAGAGAGAATGGCGAGCCTCCGTGCCTCCATGTCAAGCGAAACCGAACCTTCTGACATAATGACTGGCTGTGGATATGGCCCTGCCCATGATTTCCAGAGTTTTCTAAAGTGAGATTCTGATCTGAGAAGGCAGAGAAACAAACCAAAACGGTCGGTTTTTCCTATTTTTGTTCGAGTATTCAGGGATTTATTGAGAGGATGGAGGTTCGGCGTGGCCGTGGTGGCGCTGTAGGGACGTAGTCGAGGCTCGAGACAGAGGCCGTTGGTTAGCTCTGCTCGCTTTATTATCCATATAGAGCTTTTGATTTTTTGTTTTGCTCTTGCCCAGCCTTTTTCACGGGACGTGTGTCCGTTTGGTTTCGTTAGCCGGTCGGGAGTTCCAAACTTCCAAGTGTACAGTAGAGTTTTTGAGGAATTCTATTTGTGGTTTCTAGCAGTTGAGGATTATATGTGTAAATTTTTTATTAAATGGAAAAAAATATTATTTTAAAATTAATATTTTTTATAACTTTAAAAAATTATAAAAATAAAATTACCTAAATCTATATCACACCGTCCGAATAGGTGCGGTACTTAGCAGTGCTCTAGAGTTTTTAATAAGCTGAATCTTGCAAGACTTAGGTTAACAACTTCAAATTTATTTATTTATTTATTTATTTTTTATCAATCAAGTATTGCATAATTATATGAAAAGATACACCTACAATCTTCTATAAAATTATATTTTAAATTGAAAATATTTTTATAAAACGAGATTACTTTTATAAGTTTTTATAAAAACACCCCTTATTTAAAATATAATTATAAAAAGGGTAGTGAGAATAGTTGTGTGTATATGATTTTACAAACTAAAAAGAGCTACATTGATTTGAAATCTAAGAATATTCGTCAAAATTATTCTTATTATTCAAAAATTATTCAAAAAGAATCTGATATCAGTTAATATTCGAGTTGATCTTCCACTATGCGGTTATTAATGACTTGTTAATAGCTGAAATGATCACTACATGAGTCTCCTTTTAATACTATATATTTTAATCCCCAAGTTTGAGCTTCTTTAAGAACTAATTTAGCCATTGTAGCTTCTCCGAAAATAGGATTTGTTCCGTTTGTTATGTAAATTTCTTTAGTTATAACAAAAATAAGTTCTTTTATGGATACACATTGCAATTGCTATACATCTTGAATTTCTAGTTGCTACATCAAAAGCAAAGGGACTGGATGTGAACGAGGGGATCAGGATTTCATATGAGTTTGTTAGCTCAATATAGTTAAAACCCTAGATTAATTTTAAGAATTGGAATGGGAGAGGAATAAACATGTAGAGCTAATATAATAATATTTGTCCAGTCTTTAATCATATCAATGAAGTTGAGTCCTAATTCTTGTGTAGAAAAAATCAAACACCATTAAAATAATATTGGGTGAACATCAATATAAAATAGGATTAACAAAATATGTGATATAAGTTAAGCTATTCATGCCAATGAAAAATAATCATCAATTCAACTTAATTTTCGATATATCAATACAACATTATAACAAAGAGAAATTCTATTTGCAGTCCTTAAGTGGGGAGTATTATATGTGCATGTCTTTTATTAAAAGAGAAAAAATATTATTTTAAGAGAGATATTTTAATAATTTTAAAAAATTTTAAAGATAAAATTACCTATGTCTGCATTGCAGTCCCCAAATGGGGACTATACGTAACATTGCTCATAAAGAGAAATTCTATAACAAATAAGGAAAAAAGTTACAACCAAAGCTTCATTTTCTGATCAAAGATGCCCAATCCATAGGTTGAAACAAGCATGTAAATGAGAAAGCAAAATTGCATCATTACAAATATAATGATGGGAACACCAGCCAAACTAATGATAGGGACGACGATCCAATATTTTTCATGTAACATAAGTAAAATAGCAGTAGAAAAAGCTATCATCATAGTTACAATAGAGATGAAGAGAGCAAAAAGGCCTATAATAATCTTTTTGGGCAAAGATTCAAGAAAGTCTTCTTCAGCATAACGTGATATGAAGATTCTTGAAAACATCAATACCGAAGTAGAGGAAGCAAATAGTGACACAGAATCAGTTACTATAAAGAGTGTAAATAGTTTGTCATGCATGAGGATTGGAAAGCCTGTATTTTGGTCGTTACCACCAGGAATGGTAAATGCTGCCGCAAACATAATGATAATGATGAGAGTGCTAATCACAGGACAAGAAGTTGCCATGTCCTTCATCCGTCGCTCTCCCTCTTTTCTCATTCCTTGATGGTCTTTCGTAAACAATTGTCTGGCAGTCAAACCGTCTTTGTTTAAAATTTCCTTATGTGAGAGAGGGCAGATGCGTTCCACCTCTTACATTTATTAAATAAAAATATGAGGAAAAAAATGCAATTAGAATTTAATCATTTTTTTTTAATTGCTTCTCCTTGGCTTCAGTGAACAATCAGTACTTCAATCTTGTGGCTTTTTGAATAATGAATTTTGTTGTTTTGAGTTCTATACAACCATATGTTTATTTGAAGGTATTTAATATTATTTTATAAAAATGTCATTAATTTAAAACATGAATGTGTAAAGAATTGTAAAAATAGTTGTATATATGTCAATTTCTTTTTTCAAATTTGTAATTTTTTTTTTCAATTTAATCTGTTTATTAGATTTCTATATTGAAAATTTATTGACTGCGAGAGTTTTAGCTTTCTTACAATAAAGATATGCTTAGTAGCAATCTTGTGACACCAAAAAACAATATAGAATGCAAAACAAAGTTATTCTATATATAATAAATAGAATACTTGCAGAGTGGTTAAAGTTTCTAGTTAAGATTATTCCATAGTATAGTTCTTAAAATGAAAAATACCATTGTTTTGAAGTTAAGTGATACATATTTTTCCACCCCACATTCCCCACAATATTAATGTAGGGGGATTAAAAAACAATATTAGATATAAATTTGAAAAGAATGCAGATTTTAAGACATATTAAAGTACAACAAATGGGCTAAATGTTATGAGTTCTTGCCTAAAAAATTTAAAGGTTTTTATACCTACATTACATGGTACTATTCATGTTGTTCTCCTTTCTCTCTTTGAAAATCTATCTCTAGATTAGTTTAGAGAGTGTATGGTCTAGAGCAAAATAATAAAGTAGCAGGGAGCTAGAGATGGATGGAGCTAACCTTAAACCATTGAACTTCTCTTTGCATTTGCAAAGCTGCTCCTCCTATTTGATCTATAGCAGTATTTTTTGTTAACTTGCCTGCCATATGCAATATGATATTGCCGGAGTTATCTATTGTATTTAGTACACCATTCTTCCTTTTTAAATTGTATATAAGGCTAAAGATCCTATGTTGCTGATGCAGGACGGCCCAATGGAATATGCTCCTTCTTTTATCAACATCATCGATCATCAAAAGATCTGGATTTGCTTTGACTATATGATAAACAAATTCAAAGTTCCCTCTTCTGATAGCACTGAAGATTGCTAATGGAATAATATCCCCAAGTATATATTGATTTCTTGAGCTTGTATATAAAGTTGGTATTGCTTCACACATACAGTACATAAGTTCTTGAAATTGATCAGCTCGTCCCAACTTCATTTCATATAAACGCTTGAACCTATATAATTAATTTGCAAGGCAATTAGGAAACATTAAGCATGATAGAATATTATAAGCTGGATAAAACAATAAATGATGATCAAGAATAACAATTTCTTTTTTAAAAAAAAATTATTCAAAAAATTATATGGATGCAATTAATAGTATACCCAAGAGGTTCAAGAAACTTGAGACTAGTTGGCATGGATGATCAGCTCGCACTACAAAATAAGTAAAACCAAAACTTGCTCATCATCTTTATTAATGTTGGGAGTAAAAATATTCGAGTGAAAGAAATTAAGTTTAGGCATTAACATATGTACGTACCTGATCCGATAGTTTTTTCTTGCCCATTATGAATGTTCAAATGGACTTGATCGGTAGCACCAGCACTTGAAATGTGTATACCTTCCTCCCACCAAAAAACAAAATAGGCAAAGAAAAGCCAAGTAATAATATGGCAGTATTTTTAATCTATATCTTGAAGGAGCAAAATTCAAGCAACATGCATGCACAATATTTATTAAGACTATTTTCCTCTTTTATTCTAATTAAATGCTCATTATAAGTTAAAAATACTAAGTATGAAGTTATTTGACTTAATACAGTAGAGCTGAGTTTTATGCAAGTTGTATTTTTTAATCATCCATTATAATTTTGTGCTCATAAACAATTCAAGAATAACAATTTAAAAAAAAATTATTCAAAAAATGATATGGATGCAATTAATATTATAAGAATAACAATTAATAATTAGTGATAATTAATATTGAAGCTAGTTGGCGCCCTAAATAATCAGCTCGCACTGCAAATTAAGTAAACCAAAACTTGCTCATCTTTATTAATTCCGACAGAAAAATGGAGCCGCCGCCCAAACTTTGATTAACATTATTGATGCCAGGAGTCAAAAAATTCGAGGGAAAGAAATTAAGTTTAGGTATTAAAGCACGAACGTACATATCGATCTGATAGTTTTTTCTTGATAATTTTGAATGTTCAAACGGAATGGAAATTAAAGCTAAGAGATCAAAAAGAGTGGTACTAACAGTGATTATAGATCCATCGTTTCTAAAACACCAGCCGATTTTCACTCTCGAATGCTTCGGTCGAAATGGCCAGTACTCACAAAGGGGACGTACCTTGTTGGTCCGAGGCAAAAGCCAAACGAGGACAACGCTCCACTAAATCCAAAGCCATATCTTGCATGATCATCACATATATATGTATCCAATTAATTAATCCATTAATAACCGGCCACTCAATGGTTAGAAGATAGAGAAAAAAACATGTAGTAATATTTGTTACCTAAATCTCTGTTATAGATAGAGTTGTTAAGTAGTTTGGCACCATAGCGGCCTTGTTCTGACTCCAAATCTTCAAATGGAGTTTGATAATAGAGATAGTGGCCTTTCTTTTTTCTTTTTCCCTCCCAAGCAATTATTGCATACTTCATAATTGCATATAATTATATTTCAAATTGAGAGTATTATTGTAAAACGAGGCTGCTTCTATAAGTTATTTTTGTAAAAATACCACTTATTTAAAATATAATTGTAAGGATTGTAAAAACTGAGAAGAGTTGTAAGTATATAATTTTACAAACTAAAAAGAGCTAACTTGATGCTTAATAATATATAAATTAGAGAGGTGGATCTTTGCAACATTATGTGTACATTCTTTAAAAAAAAATGTGCATATTGATTCTGAGATTGATGTATAGTTGTCAATCCAATTGTTAAAATTATTCAGAAAAAATCTGACATCGGTTAATCTCGAGTTGATCTTCTATTCTGCGGTTAACAAGGGCTTGTTGATAGCTAAAATGATCACCACATGAGAGTCTCCTTCTAGTACGATATATTTTAATCCTCAAACTTGAGCTTCTTTAAGAGCTAATTTAGCCGTTCTAGCTTCTTCTAATATAGGATTTGTGCTGTCAATTTCTTTAGTCATAACAAAAATAAGTTCTCATGTGGATGATCAACACATTACTATTGCTATACAACTTGAATATCTAATTGCCACATCAAAAGCAAAGGGACTAGATGTGAATGAGGGGAGGATTTCATGCGAGTTGGTTAGCTCATTATAGTTAAAACCCTAGATTAATTTTAAGAATTGGAATGAGAGGGGAATAAACATGTAGAACTGATATAATAATATTTATTGAGTCTTTAATTGTATCAAAGAAGTTGCGTCCTAATTCTTGTGTAGAAAAAAAATCAAACACCAAGAAAATTACATTGGGTGAACATCAGTGTAAAATAGGAATAACAAAATATGTAACATAAGTTAAGCTATTTGTCCCAATAAAAAATAGTCATAAATTTTGCTTACTTTGCCATATATCAATACAACATTATAACAATTAAGGTAAAAATTCAAAACCTAGGCTTCATTTTCCTATCAAAGATGCCTGATCCATAGGTTGAAACAAGCATGTCAATAAGAAGGCGAGATTGCATCAATACAAATAGAATAATTGGAATACCAGCCAACCCAATGATAGGAACGATGATCCAATATTTTCCATGTAACATAAGCAAAAGAGCAGCAGAAAATGCTATCATCATGGTTGCAATAGAGAAGAAGAGAGCGAAAAGGCCTATAATCATCTTTCTGGGCAAGGATCTAAGAAAGTCTTCATCTGCATAACGTGATGTGAGGATTCCCAAAAACATTAATACCGAAGTCGTGGAAGAAAATAGCGACAGAGAATCAGTTACTATAAAGAGTTTAAATAGTTTGTCATGCACGAGGATTGGCAAGCCAGTATCTTGGTTGTTACCACCGGGAGTGGTAAATGCTGCCGTGAACATAATGGTAATGATGAGAGCACCAACCACAGTACAAGAAGTTGCAGTGCCCTTCATCCATTTTTCTCCCTCTTTTCTCAAATTTTGGTGTTGTGTCATAAACAATTGGTTGGGAGTCAAACCGTCTTTGTTTAAATAGTCCTTATGATTGGGAGGGCTAATGTGTTCCACCTCCTGCATTTATTAAATAAGATATTACAAAAAAGAAAATACAACTATAATATTGCAAAAGAATTATCCATCAATATTCAACAATCACAATTACTTCAATCTTTTGCCTATTTGAATTATGAATTTTATTGTCTTAATTTTTATATAATTATATTTTAAATTGAATGTATTTCTATAAAAAGAATATTATTTTATAACTTATATTATAAAGACATCAGTCATTTAAAATGTGAATCATTTAAAATATGAATGTGTAAGGAATTGTAACGATAATTCTTTTTTCAAATTTGTAATTTCTTTTTCAGTTTAATCTGTTTATCATATTTTTGGAATGAAAATCTGACAGCAAGAATTTTAGCTTTCTTATAATAAATGCTTAGTTGCAATCTCGCAACACCAACAAACATAGAAATGCAAAACAAAGTTATTCTATTATTATATATGAATATAATAATTCCAGTGTTCTTAAAGTTTCTAATTAAGATATATGATTCCATAGTAGAGTTCTTAAAATAAAAAATACCGCTATTTTGAAGATACCGCTATTTTGAAGTTAAGAGATAGAGATTTTTGCACCCCACACTCCCTACATTAATATTGTAGGGGAATTAAAGAAAATAGAAAATAAAAGAAAAAGTTTTATAAGACAGCAGCAAATTAATCCTGTCAAGGTAATTTCTCCGCTTATCAATAAATTAATTTGGTAATAAATGTAGATTTTAAGACATTAAAGTACAACAAGTGGGCTCAAGGGCATGACTTCAGACTTCTTGCCTCAAAAATTGAAAGTTTTTTATATCTAAATTACATGGTATTGTTGCTGTGCGTTCTCCTTTCTCTCTTTGAAATCTATCTCTAGATCAATTTAAAGAGGATATGGTCAAGAGCAAAAAATAATAAAAGAGGGAGAGATGGATGGAGCTGACCTTAAACCATTGAACTTCTCTTTGCATTTGCAAAGCTGCACCTCTTATGTGATCGATAGGAGAATATTTTGGTAACATCCCTGCCAGATGCAACATGGTATTCTTGGACTTATCTAGTGTGTACAGTACATAATTCTTCCTTTTCAAGTGGTATAGCAGGCTAAAGATCCTATGTTGACGATGCACAACGGCCCAATGGAACACGTGCCTTCCTTCAGTAGCATCACAGATCCACTGAAAACTAGAATTTGTTTTGAGTATCTGATAAACAAATTCGAAGTTCCCTCTACTGATAGCAAGTTTGATTAGTGGCATAATAATACTATATCGCCTTTCTGGATTTGTAATAGTTGGTATTGCTTCACACATGAGAGACAGAAGTTGTTGGAATTGAGCTCGTACCAACTTCATTTTATATAAACGCCTGAATCCTATATAATTAATTTAAAAATTACAAAACATTAATACATACGCACGAGTTAATTTATAAGTTGGATGAAACAATAATAAATGATCATGACTAAAAAATTTTAAAAAAATTATTCAAAAAATTATACCAAAGAAGTTTAAGAGACTTGAAACTAGTTGGCTCCACAGATGATCAGCTTGCACTGCAAATTAAGTACAAGTAAAATTTGCTCATCATCTTTATTTATATTAACAGAAAAATGAATTAACAGACCAAACTTTGATTAACAATAATGTCAAGAGTCAAAAAATTCGAGAGAAATAAATTAAGTTTAGGCATTAATGTATGTACATACCTGGTCGAATAGTTTTTTCTAGATCATTATTTTGCTTAATGTTTAAACGGACTTGATCGGTAGCACCAACACTTGAGATTATGTCATTATCATGTATACCTTCCCCCACCGAAAAATTAAAAAGAAAATAAAAGCCAAGGCCAGGTTAATTATACGGCAGTACTTTTAATATGTAGAAAATGTTTGAGAGAACGAGAATGGTACCCTCAAGATCACCGGTACTATCTTTTTATATTTTATTTAATATTCAAGAAAGTGATTTTCAGTAAATTTATAAATTTAATTTTTAAAATATTTAAAAGAGTTATTTTAAAAAAAAAAAAGTATAATTACACTTATTGGTAGAATACAGTAGCAACTTAGTATTGTCCTTATATATATAGATATATATATATATATATCTATACTTGATGGTGCAATAATATTCTGACGAGTGAAACAAGAAAATTAATAAAGAAATCTTCTTTATTAATTATTAATTTACTCATTATCCATATATTAAACTTATAATTGGTAAAAGAAAAAAAATATATATGATATATGGTGTATGAGCTTATGTTTAGAATTTTTCTATTACCAATACTGTTTTTGTTTGTTGAAAACATAATATTTATTCTGACAGAAAACAAAGCCTTCCAAACTTTGATGAAGATTGTCATTAGTAAAAAATTTCAAGGCAAAAGAAATGACATGTTTGGGATTACGTTAGAATTCTTAAAAGTTATTTAAATAGTTTTAAAAATATTTTAATAATAAAATTAAGTTGTTTGGTTGACAAATGTTAAAGTACTTTTTAATATTTAAAAAACTAAAAAGTACATTTCAATAAAAAAAAATCAATTTTCTCGAACCTACTTTTTGAATATTGACATAATTACACTTTTAAAAGAACTATTAAAAGATGAAGATATCTATATAACTTTCACATATTTATAACTTTGCCCTTACCTTATGGATAATTATATTGTTATTTTACTTATGCTTCGTTGAAGGGATATTTTTTATTATTCTTAAAATTCTATTAGATTATTTTTGTATTATAAATTTGATTTCTATAAAGGGTATAATGATCATGATTTTTAAAACCTTTTAATCAAATGACCTTTTATATTATTTCTACCATAAAAAATATTTTTTAAATTTGCTTCCAAATAATATAATATGTTTAAAAGTGTTTTAGACAAATAGTTCTCAAATAGTAATTAACTATATATAGTAGTACTTATTAAGCTCTGCAACTTATATAAGTCTTAAGCTAAATTATCCAAAGCAATTCCAAACATGCAGTAAGTTTAGGCATCAACGCACGTACGTACCTGATTCGATAGTTTTTTCTTGATAATTTTGAATGTTCAATCGGAATTGATCGGCAGCATGAGCTAATGAAATGTTGTGTATACCTTCGCTCACAAAGAAACAAAATAGGCAAATAAAAGCCAAGTAATAATATGGCAGTACTTTTAAATTTTTAATATGTAGTAGTACTAGTACTTGATCATATATAGAGCAATTAATATTCTGTTGAGTAAAACAAGAAAATTAATAAATAAATATTCAATACACGAAGTTTGCATTTGAGTTGAGTTTTATTTATACGGATTATTTCATTTAAGAATTGATCATAACTTTGTATTCACAATTAACATTAATTCATTTAATAAACGAATCAAGTCAAACTAATTTCTAACAACTTGTCAAGTAGATTTGTTTATTTGCATGCAGCCTTAGTTGGTAGAGTCAGAGAATACTTCAATATTATGTTATCACCTTATAATTATTTAAGAGTGAATAATAATACACTTATAATTATTTTATGATATTTTATATACAACTAATTTGTTGTAAGAGGTTGATATACGAAAGCTAGTATTGTTGATATATATATATATATATTAGTTGACTGTAAAATGAGCTAACTAGCTGTTAATTAATGTTACTCAACTAATTAGGTACGTACGAGAGATATATAGGAAATTTTTGTATGTATAAAATTAGTAAGTATTATTTTTTTAGAAATTTCATTTTTTTTTTTAACGAAAAAGACCCCAATTAATGGAAATTAAAGCTAAGAGATCAAAAAGAGTACTGGTACTAACAGTGATTATAGATCCATTGTTTCCAAAACACGAGCCGATTTTCACTCTCGAATGCTTCAGCCGAAATAGCCAGTACTCTCAAAGGGGAGTTAAGTCGTCCATCCAAGGCAAAAGCCAAACGAGGACAACGCTCCATTAAATCCAAAGCCATATCTTGCATGATTATCACATATACACATGTATTGTTACCAATTAATTAATCCATTAATCACCTGCCACTCAATGGTTAGAAGATAGAGAAAAAACATGCAATAATATTTGTTACCTAAATCTCTTTTATAGATAGAGCCGTTGAGAAGTCTAGCACCCGCACAGCGGCCAGCTCGATCTTCCACCTCCAGATCTTGGAACGGAGTTTGAGAATAGAGATAGCGAGCCAATTCTTTATGCCCAAAGCCAATGGCTATAGTAACTGGAAGTTGTCCATTAATATATCTAACGCTGACCAAGCTCTTGTTCTTTGTAATCAGGCACTTTGCCATCCGGTGATTCCCACTATTACTTGCCTCATGTAGAGCTGTAGAGCCTCCTTTATCTTTCATTGCCAAATCATGTTCCGAAATCATATTGACCAACTCCTCCACTATACATTCCTGTTCAGCTTCAACAGCAGCGTGAAGAACCGTTCCACCCGTCAATGTAATTCTTGCTGTCGATGCAGCAGGGTGGAGCTTGAGGAAATCTCTTGCAGTTTCCCAATCACTACTTTGCACAGCCTTGACTAAGGCCGCATAATCATCCTCCATCTCTTGCCCTGCCATGCATATATATTACACAAGATTTTAATTGATATGCTTTTTGATCTCCGGTTTTCATATTATACGTAGAATTATGAAAAAAAATTAAACGAAACGTACTTTTCAATAAACCACCAAGTACATATATAATGATATCATCTTTTGCATGTATGTGTTGATTTTAAATTCAGTACGTATATAGGATGTATCAAATATATATAATGATATTAATGCAAGTTATATTACAACTAGTAAATCTAGTAAGTAGTGTTAGTTATAGGTTTCAAGTAGACAAATATCGGGTAGTCCTTTTGTTAAAAAGTGGATCACACTAAAATAAATAGAATTTTTTTATACTTTTTTAAGGGGACAACTTTTTACAAAAAATTATTGTACAGAATTTATCTATTGGGACTTGTATGAATCATTTTTCAAATTTCATAATACCACTTCTTTTCATGGATTAGGCTTTAATTGAATGTTTGTCAGTCCAAAACAGTCCAAAAAATTAGCTACAGGCAAAGCCTATAAATTTTATTTGTGTCATGTGAAGCTGCAACCCAAAGAACTGAGTGTTCAATGTGGGCTTTGTTCCCATTCTCATATAACTTACCGCTCACAAATATTCAAGCCCAATAAAATCTTTAAGCAAATCTCTATTGATTTTTAATGTAATCATGCATTATTTTGAGGAAAAATCACGGATTATTCCTGAAATTGTCACTTATTTTGCAAAAATGGCAATAAATTTAAAATCAAACATGGTCAAACATGCATGTTCATTTACTGATCGTTAAATAAAATTATATAAGTAATTTAACCCCTTGTTAAAATTCTATCGTTGATAGCACGGAGATTGATAATTAAAAAAATAAGTAATGTACTACTAGTACTGGTATGATCTAAAAGGTTGGATCTTAATGGGAGCAGGCATTGCAAATTACAAATAGGAGAAGTTTGAGAGATAAAGTTAGATTAGTTTGATGGTCACCTTGTAAAATGAGTACTACAGGTCGTTTGAGGAGATGAAGGGGTATTTCATTTTGCTATCATCTTCTTCAACTTAATTATTTGCCTACCCTTAAATGTTGGTCCGTATCCTGCTTTCCAACAAATACGATCCAGATTTGTCCATGAGTTGAGTGAGAAGGATGTTAAAGTTTTCCAAATCTTGTAACCTAGCTAGTCTCCAAATTCTTTATCTTTATTTATTTTTTGTTAATTCTTTCTATTTGCAAGCTAGTGTGAAGGACACACCATCCACATAATTGAAATGACAGGAATTGATTTACAATATTTAAATCTAAAATCTCTCTTGTAAATTAAATAAAATCAGATCTAAGATAAACAACCTAAAATAAATTATTTATACTTCTTGTCATGGTGATTCCAATTTCAATTCTCAAGTTTCAATGACAAGAAGAACTACAACTAAGTTACAAGAGCTTTAGATTAAGTATTGAGAAATTTCCGATTTTTCCTACAATTATAAGCCTATTTTTCTTCTTCCAATAATGTTTGTGTATATTGAGAGAGAGAGAGAGAGAGAGAGAGAGAGAGAGAGAGAGAGAGAGAGAGAGAGAGAGAGAGAGAGAGAGAGAGAGAGAGAGAGAGAGAGAGAGAGAGAGAGAGAGAGAGAGAGAGAGAGAGAGACCTGGGTTGTGTGAAGAGCTTCCTTCATCAATTATCTGATGAGCTTCAATTTGCATTTGCTTGCCCTTTCCATTATTTTCCATGAACATTTTATCCAACGTTTCCCAAGCAATTTTTGCAAAACAAATGTTATTGATCTGATCTAGTATGTCCTTCCTGCATGATCTTTGGATTGCACGTAAAGCCGCATCATTCATCTTTCTCCGAGCCTCATATTCAACCACATGATCATCTGGTTTGGGGGTTTCCAAGCCTATCTCAACAATGTCCCAAAGACCTTGAGCCAACAGATTATTTTTCATCTTGACACTCCAATCCTCATAATTATCATTTGTAAGAGGTTCGAGGGGAAAAATGTTTGTTTCCATGTTGCCTGTCAAATTATGATTCATGAAGTACATACATTAGTCAAAACTCGAAATAGAAATAGAGACTAATGTGATATATCTCATTTTTTGAAATCAAGAATTTAAATATTGTTATTTCTCATAAATACATTTTCAATCTTGACTTTGAAAAATAATTTTTAATTTCTTCTATTGAGTGCATGTTAGAAATTAGGGTAACATGTTTCGGATTGCGTGGTAGAGCTTTTAATTGCAGAGCTTTACTAAAAGTCTTATTAGTAAAAATTAAGTTGTCAACTTTTTTAAAATTAGTTGAACAGAGAATACTTTTAAACGATCGATGCATGTCAATATATTGTATATTAAAGAGAGGGTCAGGGTGTTACTGTATTTACGAGATTAATATATAAATAAAAACATATATTGACATTTTGCACGCAGCAATGATAGACCCAATGCTCATTAACGATACTCAAACATAGATTTCATAAATTATGTTCTTTTTCAAATTAATATAATTGTCAGATTTTGTACAGGAATTCTAACTAAGGATCTCAATATATATAGCTAGCTACCATTGTTTTATATATATATATATATATATATATAAAGACAAGGATCCTTCAAAACAGTGAAACACTATGAAGAGTAGTGGCCACATGATTGATTTAGGAAAGTCTCATTTGATATGGTTAAGACAGTATGTATATCACTATCTCGTATCCCTGAAGACTACACCAGTATGTCTTATTCACGATGGTGACTGATGAGACTAAAGAGGGATTCCAATCGATGTGATTGATGATAATAAAATCATCCACGAAGAGTACTAGTGATGCTGCTATTAATTCTTCTTGTCTAAGAGTATTAATAGTGCCCTAATTTAGAAATTTTACGTTAATAAATTTAATTAGTCACTTTCCACACTATTAAATAATGAACTCTTCAAATCTATTATCATTCTATTAAAATATTAATTTTAATATTTTTATTTATTTTAATTCTAACTATAATTAGAATATTTACTAAGTTCGTTTCTCCTACTAGGCTGAAAGCTTAAGCTCTACTACAAGTTCTCTTTCACGTCAGTAACATTTCAAATAGCAATTATTTCTTTCCCTTATCTTCTCTCAACTCTCAGGAATCATATAGAGAATCAAGAAACTAGACCTCAAAAAATAAAATATAAGCAAACTAGCTAAAGTTTGGCCAAGATTTGATAATACCTATTGGTGGATATCTTTATCACAGATAATATGGACATCATATGATTCATATAGTTTTCGTCTGTTAATATATCCCTTAAGTTTTACCTATTAATTTCATTATAAACTACGTTTCAAGGATACATTCTTAGAATTTTGAAGTTCGACAAGCATGACTCAAGGAAACGGTTCAATTTAAACTGATTCAGTTGATTAAATTTTAATCCATTGAAAATTGAATTAATTTTAATAAATATTTTTAATCACTCACATAGCCAGTTCAAAAAGTCGATTCAGCACCACCTTTTTAAACAATAGGATTAGTTCGTCCAACAATATAGGAAGAGAAATGAAGAAGAGAACCTATTCATGATCAGAGCACCACCAACCCATTCCACATGACCAATTATTAGCTAAATCTTAGGAAAAATACATGAAAAGAGGAAAAATAGGAGCTACATCCCATTTCCTAAAATAAGATTTGATTTTAGGATTGCTAAATTTTTGGGAATTGCTACAGTTACTCCTCAAATTTAGCAATCATAAATCATTCTTTATATATATATTTTATTCTAAACTAATATTTTAATAGAATAAAAAGAAAGAATATAAATGGAAGTGAGAAAAAAAATAATAAAGAAATAATAGAAAAATATTATTTTAATAGAACAAGGAGTGAGATGTAGGAAGTTTTAAAAAGATGAATAAAATTTAAAGACAGATGGTTTTTAGCTAAAATTTAAGAAAACGTTTGCTCATCTGAATGTAGATGCTCTAAAAAAATTTAGAGCTTTCAAAAACACACATATTAAAAATTAAAAATAGGAAACAAAATGATTATAAGGGAGAAAATTATGGAGCCAACTTGTCGGTTTGATATCATTTTCTCTCTGCTTTCAATTCGAATGGTAAATGATGAGTTTATATTACTCCATAAGAAATTTAGTTTTTTATATGGAATTTATTCCCATCAACCAATATGTTATATTTAAGTAAATCATTTAAGTGACTAAAATATGAATTATTTAAATCTTATTACATTAATCGATGTGATTGATGATAATAAAATCGATGAAGACTAATGTTAGTGTTAATCTTTAGAAAACTTCTACTTAGTATCTCTATACCACATATCCGTTGAGAAAAAAAAATAAAAAAATACTTCTACTAAGTAGGTGTATAGTGTAGGACTATTGAATAGAAGAACTCTAATCTTCAAGTCTAAATATACATCATTAAAAAAAAAAAGTTCTAAATATACATAAATAACTGATTGTATATGATATTAGTAGATATTAAATAAAAATAAATAAAAACCAGGCCGGTAGGCCCATGATGGCCACATAATGGGCCCCTTGGTAGAAGCATCCCTACTTGAAAAGCTCAGATCTGGGTCTTAAACTGAATAATTTTGTATTTGTTTTTGGTGCGTGTTGCTTTGAATGGTTGTTAGGTGGTAAACTAGGCAGGCTTCTCAGCAGTACAAACAGAACGAATTCTTTAGCACTGAGAATCAACCGGTAGCTGCGGCTACGATTTCATTTGTTTAAAACACAAAAAGAAAAGAAAAGAGAAGGAAAAAAGAAAAGAAAAGACAATCTGATTTCATTTGTTTAAAACACAAAAAGAAAAGAAAAGAGAAGGAAAAAAGAAAAGAAAATAAAAGACAATCTCATTCGGAAAAGCCTGCGAAAACACAGTTTGCTTTCATCAAAGAGCAATATAGTTCTTAAGAATTGTGCACCGAATACATAATTCGCAATTAATTTATAATTTGAAAGTGATTAGCTAGACTTATTTGCAATCTACTTTGATATTTTATTTACGAGCTACATTCCTTTTTCGTAGGATCCATTAAAAACCCTTCGGCTTTAAATGTTGTTGAAGGATCCGTGCACTATTCTTACTAAGCTGCATTTGGATGTTAAGTTGAATTGAGATGAGTTAAGTTTTTTTTTTTATGAATAGTAGTGAGTTAAAATAGTGAAGTGATTTTTGTAAAACTCACCTAAGATGAATGTAGATGTGTTTTGATCTTAAAATGAGTTTAGATTTATTTATGAAAAATTAAAAAAAAATTATGCATCTTGCATGTAAAGAAGTATCAAGTTGAAAAAGGTTCTGAATTCTACAAGTAAGAAGATTTTGAATTGAGATGAGTTTAGAGATTTGAGAGTTGTATATTTAGATGTTAGATTCAGCTTAAAATTAGACTAAACTGAGTTGATATTAGTGCACTCCAACAACCAAACTGGGTTTTCTTACTCATATTAGTTGAAACGCACTCAAAACTAACAAATATTATATATTGATGACAGAAAAAAGAAGTCAAAAAAAAAAAATTCTTCTGCAGGGGTACTGTAGGAAACATAAGTGAAACTTGGAATTGTGCGCTGCTTTTTACTAGTAATGAAACTTGGAAGTGTAGAGATCTACACTGATGCATGCATACGAGAATGTGATGCCAAAAAAGAGTAAAAAAGGAAGTAGATCATACTCAAAAGGAAGGATGAGTGGCTGTTCCAAATTCAGCCGCTTGTAAATCCCTGTGTAAAAGTAGTGATCACCTGTGGAAGACGAACTTAGAGATGTATGTATATATATATACACGACACACCCACCCATGGCGCTCACAGAACCGAAGAACATGCAAGGTCTGTGATTGGATATAATAATATTTTTTAAATACATTATAATAATAATAAAATGATAAAAAATTTATCTCCTATTTATTAAGAGCAACTTGCGTGTATTAGTTGGGGTAATGATACCTACGTGACTTTTTTTTTTTTCGTTTTCCATCTTTTTAATTTTTTCCATCTTTTGCTCTCTCATAATCAAAAAGCTGTTAGAAACGCTTAGAACCCATCTCCACTTGCCGCGCTGGCTCAAAATACCTCTCCCCTCTGTGCCCAAAAGCTGTCGTTAAGATCGAACGACAACTAACTCAAATCATCCATGATCCACCCAAAATACACTCATGGAGAAAGACTTAGGCACAAGGTGGATATAGACAAAGAAGCTCAAGTAGCAATTACTTGGAGAACTTCCTGGATTCGGAAGTAGCGGTTTTCTTTGGTAAGCAATACTGGATTGATGTTTGGTAGAACTCCATTTTTGATAATTGTATAAAAAAATTATATTTTAAAATAATAAAATTATAATTTTAAAAACATAGTACATATTTGAAAAATTCAATAATATTTCTCAATACAAGTTTTAAATATATATATATATATATATATATATGAAAGCTTCAATTTGTTAAAAAAAATCATTTTATCTTCATCGATACTAAATGACAATAATACTTCTCAATCCGGATTCCATGGGTATGCCTCGCTCCTATATCAAGTTACAATTTTATTCAAGAAAATTAAGATCAAATGACTGAACCAAGTAATTAACATAGATAGAGGGGAAAAGTATATAGGTAGGGGTAGTGTTAATTAAAAAGTTGAAACAACTTCATAATATCACTAATGCCCAAAAATCACACATAAACTGAAGAATAAAATCTCAGATCTGGGTCTCTTTTTTTTTTTTTTTTTTTTTTTTTTTTGAAGGTATATATATATATGTTCCCTATACTTAAATAAATTATTTAATTAGCAGCTACATTTATTTTTTCATAGGGTCCATTAAAAATACTTGGGTTTCAAATCTCGTTGAAGTTCCATGCAGTACTATTCTTCCTTAGTTTTCTTACTCATATCACGTGAAATTAGTTGAAACACAAAACTAATTAAGAAGTTTATAAAATTGATGAACGAAAAAGGAAAAAAAAACAAAAAAACAAATCTTCTGCTGGGGTGTTGGAAACATTAGTGAAAATTGGAATTGTGCATTTGCTTTATTATACTAGTGATGAAATAAAAAGTTGAACTTCATCTCTAAACTGAAGAAGAAAACAGAGTAGATCATACTCACAAGGACGGATGAGGGGCCGCTCCAAATTCAACTGCTTGTAAATCCCACTGTAAAAAGTGATCACCAGTCGAAGAAGAACTTAGATAGATGGTTATATAGACACACACATACACTCATGGCGCTCACAGAACCGAAGAACATAGATATATATATGCAAGGTCTGCTCAGGCCCTGAAGGAACCAATCAATAAGTGGGTAAGTGGGGAGGTGTTGGGTTTTCCATGCAAGGTGGGAAACGTTGACTCGTTGACTGCACAGCCCTGAAGGAACCAATCAATAAGGGGGGAAGTGTTGGGTTTTCCATACATGGTGGGAAACGTTGACTGCACAGCCCTTGTCAAGAATACAAACTTTTGTATTTCATTCACTTGATTTTTACATTGAAACATGATTTGAATAAATAGATACAAGAATAAGTCTATCTAAGGTAACTAATTGAATATGGTCATTACAAAGTAAATGCTAATTTCATAAAATCATGTTGTTACAAAAATGGAGAAGATTGTTGCTTGATTTGGAAAGTGAGCTGTCAATACACCCCCTCAAGTTGGCGCATGAAGATCCATAATGCCCAACTTGGATAGAAAGTGATGGAAGAGATCCCGGCCAAATGCTTTGGTGAATATGTCGGCAACTTGCTCATGAAAGGATGTGTGAATGGCAGTAAGGAGGCCGATCGGATTTTATCACAAACAATATGGTAGTCAATCTCAATATATTTAGTGCGCTCATGAAACACATGATTATGAGCAATATGTAGAGCATATTGGTTGTCACAATGGAGACTGAAAGGCGCTGAGTGGGAGATACCAAGATCAGTGATAAGCTGTTTCAACCAAGTAAGTTCACAAGTTGTAACGGCCATGGTGCGATATTCGGCTTCAGCAGAGGAACGGGCCACTGTTGTCTATTTTTTTGTACGCCAAGAGATGAGACTGGAGCCAAGTTGAACAAGGTAGCTGGAGGTGGAGTGACGAGTGGTGGGACAGCTAGCCCAATTGGAATCAGTGTAGGTAGTAACATGGAGAGAATTGGAGGAAGCGAAAAATATGCCTTAGTCGGGACTACCTTTGAGATAGCGAAGAACGTGAGTGGCAGCCTGCATGTGGGAGGCACGAGGAGCGTGCATGAATTGAATGAGAATGTTCACTACAAAAACAATATCATGACGAGTGATAGTCAAGTATATGAGACGACCAACAAGTTGGCAATAAGGCGCAGGATCTGGAAGAAGAGAGACATCGTGGTTGGTGAGCTTTAAGTTCTATTCCATGGGGAAGGAGGCAGTCCGAGCACTGAGTTGACCACTATCAGATAGGATGTCAAGAGTATATTTGCGTTGGTTGAGAAAGATGCCTTGAGGTGAGCGAGCAACTTCTAAACCAAGAAAATATTTAAGGGGACCAAGGTCTTTAGTTTTGAAGTGTGTGGAGATAACACTTTTGAATACCTCGATTTGAGAACGATCATTGCCAACAATCAGGATATCATCGACATAGACAAGAACAAGAGTGATACTGATAGAAGTAACTAGGGTGAATAAAGAATGATCCGCCTGAGATTGCGAAAAACCTGCATGAACAAGCACAGTGATTAGTTTAAAAAACCAATTGCGGGAGGCTTGTTTGAGGCCATAAAGAGATTTGCGGAGACGACAGACACGAGTCTTCTCTTTCGAACAATAACCAGGAGGGGGGGTCATGTAAACTTCCTCATCAAGGTCCCCATGTAAGAAGGCATTATTAACATCAAGTTGATGAATAATCCATTGGTGAGAAGCAGTGACAACCAACAAACACCGAACGGTAGTCATTTTGGCCACATGAGCAAAAGTCTCATGGTAGTCGAGGCCTTCAACTTGAGTATAGCCTTTGGTGACTAACCGAGTTTTGTATCTTTCAACAGAGCCATCGGCTTTGAGTTTAGTTTTGAACACCCATTTGTAGCCAATGGGCTTCTTGCCAAGAGGAAGGCACTCAATCATCCAAGTGGAATTGGCTTCAACAGCATGAAGTTCAGCAGACATGGCGTCATGCCAATGGGCATGGCGAATAGCAATGGAATAACAAGAAGGGTTAGCAGAAACAGTGAGAGCATTTAAAAAAATAAGATGAGAAGGAGAGAAGCGAGAATAAGAGAGAAAAGCAGATAAAGGATGAGCAGTACTTGAGGTTGATACAGCGGAGAAAGATGTAGTGGACTCGGTGTGTATGGTTGGGCATATATAGTCCTGAAAGTAAGCAGGTCTAGTAATGGTACGACGGGGACCAGTAAGTGAAGAGGAAGGGTTGGGAAGAGAGGGTGCGGAAGGAGAAGGTTCAGAAGGTTTGTTAGGAAGAGATGGTAAAATAGGTTCAGGAATAGAGAGAGGAATGAGAGGTAGTGAGGTGGAAGAAGAAAAAGGGATATCTTGGAAAGGGAACTGGTGCTCGTGAAAGGTGACATCACGAGAATAAAAAATAGCCTAAGTCTCGAGATTGTAAAGTTTGTAGGCTCGATGAATGCTAGGATAACCGAGAAAAAGACATTTAGAGGCGCGAGGAGAAAATTTATTGCGTGAAGCATGAAGAGTTTGGGTATAACAAAGACAACCAAAAATGCGGAGATGATCATATTTGGGTGGGGTATTAAAGAGGAGTTCAAAAGGAGATTTATTTTGAAGATGACGACTAGGTGTGCGGTTTATGAGATAGGCAGTAGTGAGCACACAGTCACCCCAAAATTTTAGAGGTAAGTGAGTTTGAAAATGTAAACTACAAGCGACATTCAAGAGGTGTCGATATTTATGTTTCGCAACACCGTTTTGTTGGGGAGTTTCAACACAAGTACGCTCATGAATGATGCCGTGGTCGTGAAGATAATGTTGAAATTTATGAGAAAGAAATTCTTGGCCATTGTCAGTACGAATTTTTTTAATGGTGGTATTGAATTGATTTTGAATAAGAGCAAAGAAGTGCATAAGATAAGTGTATGCTTCGGATTTATAGCGCATGAGATAAATTCAAGTGGTGCGAGAGAAGTCATCAACAATAGTGCGAAAATAATGTGCACCACAAATGGAAGGAGTATAATAGCCACCCCATATATCACAAAATATTCGATTAAAAAGCATAATACTTTTATTGGCATGAATAGGAAAATGTAGTCTAGTGTGCTTAGAACGAGCACAAATATCACAATCAGAAATAACACAAGAATTATTGAAAAGACTAGGAATAACTAAACAGGAAGGATGACCTAGGTGTTGGTGCCATAAAAGCTTATTCGCAATGATCTGAGTAGAAAGAGCCGTGGTGGGGGTTGACCGATATACATAAAGTCCATTGCAAAGTTCACCTGCTCCAATCAGCCTCATCGAGTGCGGGTCCTAAAAAGAAATAGTGGAACAAGAAAAAGAAATAATACAAGAATTAGTATGAGTGAGCTGAGGGACAGAAAGGAGATTAAAAAGGAATTGAGGGACAAATAAGACGTTGTGCAAAATGAGGTGTTCGGCTAAGACACATGTGCCGAAACCCTCTATTGGAATTAAGTGGCCATTTGGTAAAGTGACCTTATGGTCATGAGAGTGAGAAACCAGTGAGTGAAAAAGGCTTCGGTCATGGCAGAGGTGATCGGTGGCACCGCTGTCCACCACCCAGTCACGATGGCTGTCAAAGGGAGAGAGGGAGGAAACGTTATCGACGAAGTTGGTAGCAGGAGGAGTCGGTTTGAGCAGATCAAGAAACTTGTAGTAGAGGTCCGGTGTTAGGCCAGGAATCGGAGAGGAAATGAGGCTTGGTGAGCCATCGGCTGCGAAGGGGCAGGGGGTTTTCTGAGAAGGGATGGCTGCTGTTTGCCCCGAGGTTCTCGTTCGGCTGGGTATCCCACGAGACGCCAGCATCGGTCACGGGTGTGACCATGTTTTCCACATTCGGTGCAGTGCAGGGGCTTCCGTGGAGGACCACTGGAGTGAGCGGTGAAGATGTGGGTGGCTTCCTTTGCTGCCGCAGGCCTGATATGGAGGAGACGCTGCTGTTCCTCCTGAAAAAGAATAGAAAAAATTTTGGTGATAGGAGGAAGGGTTTCCATGGCTAAGATTTGGGTTCTGAGTTGGGAAAAGGAGTCATTTAGGCCAAGTAAAAAATTGGTAAACTCTTTCATCTTCAGCTTGTTGTTGTATTTCTTTGAGGTCATTGGTTTTTTGTAAGTGGTTGAGTTCATCCCAAATTTGCTTGATTTGGTTGTAATACTCATGAACTGAATGGGTGTGCTGTTGTAGGGAAGATAATTCTCGCTTAAGATGGTAAATTCATACATTATTACTGTGGCAAAAACGTGACTGAAGATCAAGCCACATGACTCGTGGGTCGGTATGAAATTCAAGAGAATTGGAGATGGAGGGGCTGATGGAATTGAGGAGCCACGTAAGAACCATATCTTTAGTTTGGTTCCATTGTGGGTAATCTGTGGAGGTGGATTTGGGTGGGGGAAGAGTGCCATCAACAAAGGCTAATTTGTTTTTAGCATTAAGGGCACGGGTCATGGCTTTTTGCCATTTGAGAAAGTTGTCACCGGTGAGGAGACCGGATACAAGAATAAGGCTAGGAGAGTCAGAGGGGTGGAGAAGGTATGGAGATGAAGAGGGATTGGAAGGGAAAGCTATGAACACGGGAGAGGGAGGATCGGTTTTAGGCTGATACCATGTCAAGAATACAAAATTTTGTATTTCATTCACTTGATTTTTACATTGAGGCATGATTTGAATAAATAGATACAAGAATAAGTCTATCTAAGGTAACAAAAAAAAAAAAAAAGTCTATCTAAGGTAACTAATTGAATATGGTAATTACAAAGTAAATGCTAATTTCCTAAAATCATGTTGTTATAAAAATGGAGAAGATTGTTGCTTGATTTGGAAATTGAGCTGTCAATAGCCCTTAAGGAATCAATCAATAAGGGGGAAGTGTTGACCACACAGCGCTCAAGGAACCAAACAACAAGGTCTATCATGTGAGGACATATTTACTAGGAGCAACTTGCATATTACTCTATCTACACAACCATTATGATCTTCTGAGAAACCAATTACGCGTTAAAACCAAAAGAGAGAAACAAAAAAAGGGATGCTACCTTACACGGCTAAACCGCGATGGGTTCGGCGTCGATTTTGATGCCAAACCAAAACCCCATTGACACATAAAAAATCTCTTCTTCTCGATCGAAACCAATCGACAGAGATAAAGAGAACCGGTCGAAGTTTGATCTGCTAGCATTGATCAGTTTGACGGTTTGAGAATTGGTTTCCTTTTCTAAATTCACCAAACAACAATCAACGAAGCACTCCATCAAATTCACAATCCACACTTTGCAGAACAGAATCACAACAACAAATTAACAACTATCTCATCACAGCCACCCAACACAACTCAAAAAAAAAAAAAAAAACTTAAATGGACAAAAAGAATCAAAGGCGTTGGTGATAGAGGAGGAGATGGTGGCTGCGTCCTGCTTGCGAGGTTGTGAGTGATAGAGAAGTCGAGAGAATGCATTTGAGACCAAACGGCACCGTTGCAGTTATCAATTTTTTTTTTTTTTGTATCTTGCGTCCCCAAAAAGATGTTGTTTCACTCTTTTACACATATTTGAAAAAAAATAAAGATAGCTGACTTTAGCCGGTTCAGCGGTTTTTCCATGGGTTGAACTACGAACTGAACTAGCCGACGTCGGTTTGGCTTAAATCCTACTGCCGGTCGACCAGTTCTCTGTTGGTTTCAGTAGGTTCCCTGTGCCGGGGGCCAGTCTGATCGGTTCCGACTAGTTTTTCAATTTTCTGTACAGCCTTACTACCGTATAATACAATGAACTGTTATGCTACTTTTGGTCTTTTCTCTTTCCAGTTTGAGAGTAAGATGAGATCAAATGATTTTAGATAAAAATTAAAAATTAAATAAGATATTATTAAAATATTACTTTTTAATATTATTATTATTTATAAATTTAAAAAATTAATATTATTATATTTTATGTAAAAATTTAAAAAAATTATAATGATAAGATGAATTGAAATGAATTGTTTCCTCTTCTCTCTCTCTCAACTCAGACTCCATCTATCTTCTGTTTAACGTATTTAATACCGGACAACAATTCTTCTTCATGGAGCAGGAGCTGGTCTTCTTCGTTCTTGGTGCTGCTGCAGTCTGGATATAAATGTTGTGAAAATATAGATTTTCTTTGCATGTTATCGAAGATGACGCCAGATTTGATTTTGAATTTTTTATTTTTATTTACATATTGTAATAGATCTATTCTATGCATCTTCTCTCTTCTTTTGAATTTTGTGTCTTCGTTTTCTCTCTTCCAGTTTGTTTTTTGTTTTTTTTTAAAAATTCCGTTTTCTATTTGTCTTCTCTAATCATGTTAGGTGAAGAATGGATGTTAAGTAACAGAGGCAGCCACCTTGACGGAAAACGCTTCTGATTCTTCACCTAAGGTTCTTCACCTTCGACGGAAACCACCTTCGGAATCTTCACCGACAACATCTTTGTCTGGGGTTTCTCTCTCAGCACGCCATTTCTATGTGTCTCTCTCTCATATGTTGTCCCTCTGGTATTTTTTTTTTGGTTTTGGCAGGCTTTCGAATGTATTCCTAGGATGATGCGCGAGCCGTCGATGCTGGTGCGCGAGACCGAGGCAGAGCAGTTGGAGGAGAGGCAAAGCGACTGGGCGTACTCAAAACCCGTGGTGGTCCTTGACATCATCTGGAACTTCGCCTTTGTGGTAGTTGCTGCAACGGTCATGGTCCTCAGCCGGAACGAGTTGCTAGGCATGCCTCTCAGGCTCTGGATTGTGCTACGCTCTGAGAGGTGTGCTACACATGGTTTGCGTCTGCGTCGAGTATCGGAAGCTCCAGAGAAGGCGACGGAGCCGGTTGGCGGCATTTAATTCTGTGGAAAATGGAGGAAATTTGAGCACGGGGTCAAGAGAGGATTCGGGGCAATACTGAAAAGCCATGACGGTCGGCAAGGGCCCTTAGGCCAAATCCCAAATACTTGGGATGAAGTTGGACGTGGAAAGATAGTTGCATGCGACATGCATGCAGAATTATACATGGGACGTGACAGGAAACGTGCAAGCAGAGAAGAATTATGGGCACGTGCAGAATGAGATAATTAACTGGGAAGACTGGGTCACCTGCAAGACTAGGTCACTGGCATTGCGGTTGCGAGTTTTTCGTCGTTAGTTATGCTAGCTACTTTTATTTCCGTGAGTCATGCTTTGTGTTTACGTATTGGTATTGTTCCGTTTCTAGCTTTCCTTTTATTTCAGGAAAAATAATATTTACGGTTGTGATTATGCAAGCGACGTGCAGTCATTTTGAAAAAAATGAATTAATATGAGATTCACATAAAAAAAAATTAATTTTTTAACCGTAAACCCTACTCTTTTTTAAAGTGATTGCACAGCGTTTGCAATTCTGTACGTAAGTTTGAGACCTATCATTACTCTTATTTAACATTACTCTTATTTCAGTTTCCTTGTACATGGCTTGGCTTTATTTAAAGCAGCCGAAAGTTATCAATAAAGGCAAGTAATCAATTGTTTTCCAGAACTTTGTGGTACTTTCTCACCTGAAGAGAAATCCATTTATTTATTTGCATATTACGTGAGTTTGAGACCTATCAAATATGTAACATTGGTGGAGCATCTGGACAAGGATGACACGGAAGTGTTGCAAAGTAGACTTCCCACTCTCAGGATATCATGCGTGGCACACCGGCCGGCGATGTGTAGTGTTTAATATTAGTGTGCAGCGTGCCAATAGACTACACAACCTTTTTATATTGGTGTTTAATAATGAAAAGATCGTCCCTTTAAGCTTTTGGACGCAAGAGAGAGTTTTCATTTCAGAAATACTTCTAATTGGTACATCCTATAAGTATTGAACATGGAGACCAATGAAATAATGCTACATAGGGGATACAAGTTCTAGGAAATGCGGTGCGGTGCGCTGCAGTGGAACTTCAGATATTGAAGGAGTCTGAGTTCTAGACCCAACTCCTCCCCCTCTCTCTCTACCCTAACCTCCCTCTCTCCTTAACTCTCCTCCTTGAATAACTGCGACATATCTGCACTCCCTTTCTCCTCTCCCTCCCCTTTTATCTCAGCCCCCGACAACACCAAGTACTTGAACCACAATACCGCCCACAAGTATTCTTCGAGTGGGAAGCCTTCTCCCAAATTTTCCGTTGGTGGACATATGCTTAAATCAGGATAAGTTCTTCATAGGTCTGAGCCAAAACTCATCAAAACCACTTAAATTAGGTCCCCCTTAGCATCTTAAACCAAAAGTACATTCCAAAAGGTCGCAAATCCCTTATAAATGCTTAAGTTGAAGAAGACCCAGAAGGGAAAAAATTGAACTTGCTAGCTTCGAACAGTTCCATATCCCACTACATTGTAGAGTTTCCAGCTTTCAAACACCAATGAACAGAACTTGAGCCAGCAAATCATCAATGAAAGTCAAAACTCTCGATTTTCTCAGATATATGATCACAAAAAATAAAAGTAAAAATAATTTTTTGGCAGATTTTTAAAAAACATAAGAAGAAAAATGAAAGAAAACGAAAAAAAAAAACTACAATAAATTGTACAATAGGGGTTGCAATGAATCTTTATTTTGGTTACTGATTTTTTCCTAATTTTACTGATCGTGAAGGAGGGGGAAAGGTTAGGGTTTGCTTCGAAGAGAGAGAGGGGGGTGGGTCTCGAACTCAGACCCTTTTAATCTATGAAGTTCCTCCGCAGCTCATTCCACTGTCCAAAACATGTATTTCCTACGTGACACTTCTCTATTAGTCTCCGTTGTTTTACACTTGATCTATCGGTTATAAGTTATTCTCTTTTCTTTTTCAACATATAGCTGTTTTGAATAATGACAATATGCTACAATAAAAGTTTTAAAGCTTATATCAAACAAGTCAAATATTGTGAAAAGAAAGAAAGAAGAGATTTCTCAAAGCACACGGACCCACACGCGGAAAGCAAAAGAAAAAGCAAAAGAAAAAGCAAAAGAAAAGAAAAACTCACGCACGCGGGTTAGAAAAGCAGGGGTATGAAGGGGCGCACGAGGAACGAGACAGAATGCAAAATTTCTGCTTTCGCTTTTGACGTGCGAGACAGCCACTGCTCAGCTGTTATCTACCCCTTCATCTCCTTTACTAAACGGAAAATGGTGGGAGCCTGCGGAGGCTACTGCCGAGTTTTTTTTTTTTAATAATTAAGTAAGTATTTTTTAATAATATTATATCTAAAACAAAAATAAAAATGTTATAAAAATATATATTAAAAAAAAAAAACACACAAAATTAACTAGCGGGTGGAAGACTGTGGTACCAATGTACCATAGATATATTTCATCATTCTTCTTTTTTTCTTATATTCCAGTACAAAGGATATTTTATTACATTAATAGTTACATCATTTAGTCTAGCTTTCCAAGCAAATTAGTTGGCTATAACAGAAGCTTTCAATAATAACGAAACAGACCATACGAAGGATTCATGATGATCTCTTACACTTTAGAGTAATGCTATTCATCTAATACCACAACAATATTATTTAATGTCACATTTAAAATTATTTATTATATTTTA
Source organism: Carya illinoinensis (assembly GCF_018687715.1). Classification (NCBI taxonomy): domain Eukaryota; kingdom Viridiplantae; phylum Streptophyta; class Magnoliopsida; order Fagales; family Juglandaceae; genus Carya; species Carya illinoinensis. The sequence continues at coordinate 5,843,193 of NC_056765.1, forward strand.
CTTTATCATCTAATACTACATCATAAAATGAAAGAATATAATAAAAAATAAAATGATGAATATATGTTTTTATATATAATATGCGCCGATGGCCAAGAGCTAGCAGACAATTAATTAGGTATTTTCCTTCAGCTTTCTAAGTTGAATTTAGCTTAATGACGAGGAGAAAACCGCATAATTCTCTCATAGATTTCCAAACACCTATTTTGTTTGATTTGATGGATATTATATATTGTTATGCGCGTAAAAGGCTCTGAAAATTTCAAACCAATTCCAACGTCTGCTTCTTAATTGAACAATTAAGGGAATAATTGGGAGGGCAATTATTTTAACATTTGAGTCATGACCTTTGGGTAAGGTTGGTTTGTCTACTTCACTTTTCAAGTGGGGTTGTCGTGTTTATTTTGTCTGCATAAACCTTACAACCTTGTTATAATTACATGATTACCATAATCAATTCCACAAATTAAAAATTAAAAAACCTCTGTAGATTATATGGTACCTTAATTAAACTACGTTCATGATTTCAAATCCTATATTCATCATATATGAATTACAAATTAACCGTAATTTAATGTGATGGGTCAAATATACTTTATAATAAAATATACTCTATAATTTAATATATTATATCATATTATATATGTTTATATATATATATATATATATATATATTTTTGGAAGATTCCTTCAAGGATGACTTGTTTTTATAATTTTACCATATCGAAAAATAATGTGGTACTGTAAGAGCAAAGTTCTTGAAAAAAGACAACTTAGATGAATATCAAACGCACAATTTTTTTTTTTTAATCTATTTGATGTTGTAAACGATATTATAAATCAAATCAAATAAAATATTATTATTTAATATTTGTTACACGTGGGATTACCATCCCATTAATCACGGAATGGCTAGATTTTGATCTTTTTCAAACTAAATTATTCTATGCTGATTGAACAAAAGTGACAGTAATGTGCGGGTATATATATATCTATAAAACAATACTTTGTATAAAAAGTCTGAGATATGTTAGTGCAATAATAATTTTCTGTCATGCCCCTCCTGAATGTATAATATTCATTACTGGGTCTAATATTCTATTGTTCCTCACCCACTCCCACTCCCACTCGCACGCCAATTTAGAAAACCTTTCCTTTTTTTTTTTTTTTAAAAAAAAAAAGGTAGTGAGTATTAAAAAAAAAAAGGTAGTGAGTATTTACTCTTTATGCCTGTGATAATTCGAGAGATGAGAGCTTTGTATCTGTTCTATATTAAAAGCGGCTATCAGCTTAGCAATAGTGTTTTTTCAACCATTTTTTTTTTCAAATTTATCCCTTCATTTTTACCATTTCCCATTTTAATCCCTCAGTTTTTCTTACATTTGTTCGCACTTTTACGTTTCTAAGCTTCTATTTTGTTTGTGTTGTGATCTTTTACCATCGCTTATGAACATTGTTTAGGAATACTTTTGTTTCCATTTTTATCCTTCGGTCTAGCCAAATGTATACGTTTTTGCCCTTAAGTTCCTTTCACTTTTGAAGCAACGAAAATACGGCCAGATAAGTACTCTCTCTCTCTCTCTCTCTCTCTCTCTCTCTCAAATCAACTAGCCAAATTTGATAGACGATCAGGATGATTTGCAAAAAGTGACTCGGCCTCACCAACACCAAATGGGAAAAAGAGGCAACAACTTCCCATATTATTATTTTTTTATCTTCCCAATATTTGAATTATTTGTTTGTTTTACTTTTTTTGTCCTTTTGACTTGCTTTCTCTTTTTCAATCTCAGACCACACACAACACAAATCCTATCTGGCTCTCTTTCTCCTGTGTTATCTCTCTATTCTATTTAATTAAATATTTTATTTATTTATTAAAAAAAAATTTAATCTACACATAAGTGAAAGTGTTAAGATATAAAATAAATAATAAAATTTACATTTTTCATAAATTTTTGATAGTTTGGAACGAGAATAGTTTTATAAAACAATACTATTTTTATAATTTATTTTATAAAAATGTCTAATTTAGAATAAAATTATGTAAAAGTCTGTGAAAAATATTATATGTGTATATATATTTTTTTCATAACAGATGGATGCTCTACTTGACAGTCATTGTTAGCAAAGAAGTGCTAGATTTGTAAAGATAATTACAAAAAATTGTAAATTTATTAGCCTTGATATAATATATCAAAATATATATAATAGATTTAACCTATAAATTATATCTTTCATCATTGCTACATGAACTTACTTCTATTACTCTCTTGCATGATTTGCCACGTAGATCTTTGGTCTTCTAACATGTTTCCGGCTAAGAGTATTGTGAGCTCATCGAACTGAACTTCAAAGCCCAATACAGCGGTCCATGCATTTTTTTGACCGACATGGATTAATCAAAGCCCAATGCTATTTTCGGAAAAACTAGATGAAGTCTTAAGAAAGTATGTTATGCCAACCCGGCGAACCATTGAAAGTTCGGGAATGCTGATGCAATTACAGATAACTATTTTTATTTAATAATTTGTGGTTTTGGATCAGACATTGATTAGTGTCCGTTGCAAGAACTGAATATTTGGCTTCAACATATGTTCAGGGAAATTAACTAGGCAGCAGATTTTTTGGCTCGATTGGGTGGGAATGGATGCAATAAAGTTTGGTCTTCAGCTCACAATCGTCCTTCCCAGCTCATTAGTACGTATTCTCAGAACTGACAGACTTGGATTACCATACTTACGAAAAGTCTCCTACATTAGACTGGTTTGATGTGTTTATAGGTTTTTACATGTTTCTTTTACTGCTTATAGGGGAGGAGTTCATGTGCAGGGTTTGTTGGTTTTATTCTTCAAGTGAATCAATTCTTTTTGGCTTCTTTATTAATAGGAGCTATGTGCTCAATTCCTCCACCAAAATTGAGGGCTTCTTTTATTAATAAGAGCTATGTACTCATTTTATTTATTTATTTTTAAAATAGATAGGGGTGCCACTTGTGAACAACTAACACTATGGCAAATAGTTCTTTATCTTAAGTGGAGAGTTGTAGTGCTCTTCCTTTCAACATTTGACTAAAAAAGGTAATAGGCCCATCTCTTTGCATAAGTACTACCCTCACATGCCCTCCCGAGGCGTCACACTCTATGGTAAAAGGTTGTGTGAAATCTGGTAGGGCCAAGACTGGGGGTTTTGTAATTGCCTCTTTTTACCTTCTCAAAAGCCATTTTTGCTTCTATTGTCCATTTAAAGTTATTTTATTTGAGCATTTGGATGAGGGGTTGCTGCTATACTGCCATACTCCTTTATAAACCTCTTGTAGTAGCCTGTTGGGCCAAGAAATCTTCTCAACCCCTTAAGTGAGTTAGGCTCATGCCACTATAATATTGATTTTAGCTTCTCAAGATCTATACTAACCCCTTGAGGTCTGTACTAACCCCATGGGCAGAAATCAAGTGCCCCAAATAAGTGATTTCCCTATAGCCAAACTTTCGTTTGGAGAGTATGGCAAAAAGCTATTGCTACCTGAGGGTCTCCAAAGCAATTTGTAAGAGCCCAACATGGTCCCTCTTACTATTGTTGTACACTTGGCTATCATTAAAAAAGACCAAAATGAATTTTCTGAAAAAGGGCTTAAACATCTCATTCATGAGGCTTTAGAACATTGAGGGAGCATTAGTTAGCCCAAATGGCATAACTTAAAACTTATAGTAGCTCTCATGTGTTCTAAAAGATGTTTTATAGGCATCTTCGGGTTTGACATGGATCTACCATATCTGACATCCCACCTAGAAAACATATTTGACCCATGTAGTTCATCCATTAATTCTTCCACTATAGGGATAGGAAACTTGTTCTTAATTATGACTTGATTGAGGGCCTGATAGTCCACACATAGACGCCACGTCCCATTTGCTTTTCTGACTAGCATTATAGAAGAGGAGTAAGGGCTCTGGCTAGGTTAAATGACCCCATTAGTTAAGAGTTCCTTAACTATCTTCTCTATTTCATCCTTTTGAAAGTAGGGATAGCAATAGGACCCCATTGAAATAGATTTAAAATGAGGTAGTAAGTTGATCAAGTGGTCATGGGACCTTTGGGGGGTAGGCCCTTAGGTTCCTTAAACACATCCCCATAAGTGTCTAGCTGCTATTGTATTGGTCCCATTGTCTTTCTTCTTCTGTCAATCTTGGTTCTTTAATCAAGTATAATAGCACTCCCTTAGCCTCAATCTTGTGGAATTTATTCAAGGAGCCCTTCTCCTCAACCAACTGTGAGGCTGCCAACCTCAACCCTTACATTATGGTAAGTGAAGTGCATGGTGAATTTTTCAAAATTCCAAAGAATGGAACCCAAGGTCCTCAACCACTCTATTTCTAGCAGTATGTCACAACCAGCCAACACTAAAACATGGAATAGACATATAGAGATAGCAACTTAAAAGTCCTAGATACCTTATTGCATCAGGAAATAAACTAAGAGAATCTTGGATTTGGATTTTCTATTTTTCCTTATGAGTTATAAGATTTCTAGTTGGAGAGCAAGAGACATATAAAGTTTATCTTATAATTTTATTGAGCCTTTATTTGCACAAATAAGATTGGGACACACTTCTTGTATTTGTCACTTTTCAGCCATTTTAAGTTTTTGAGTTTGAGTAGAAACTTTAAGAGCCTTGAATCCTTTTCCATTGTCAAAATAACTAACTAAATTATAAAAAATTGAAGAACGTAAAATTATATTGAGTGAACCTCAGTCTAGAATAGAAAAAATAACAACAAACACAACATAAGTTGGCTGACAATTCATTAGTCATTTGTCCCATTAAAAAAGAGCTCACCATTTCTGGTTAGTATGCCACATTAAAGAAACATTATAACAAAAGAGGAAAGAAGTTAAAGCCATGCCGTCATTTTCCTATTGAAGATGTTTGATCCATAGGTCGAAACAACCATGTCAACAATAAGGTGAAACTGCATCAATGCACATAGGATTATGGGAACACTTGCCAAACCAATGATAGGAGCAACAAACCATATTTTTCCGCACAGTATAAGTAAAAGCAGTAGAAAACACTATCATCAGAGTTGTAATAGAGAAGAAAAGGGTGAAAAGGCCAATTATCATCCTCCTATGTAAGGATGTAAGAAAGGCTTCTTCCGCATAACGTGCAGTGAGAATTCCCAAAAATGCCCATACTGAAGTTGTGGAAGAAAAGAGTGACATGGTATTAGTTACCAGAAAGATCTTAAACAATTTATTATCCACAAGGATTGGCAAGATTGTATCTGGGTTGTTACCACTAGGAATAGTAAATGCCACCGCAAACGTAATGGTAATAATTAGAGCGCCTACCATTATAGAAGAAGTTGCCGTGATTTTCATCCATTCTGCTCCTCTTTCTTTCAATTTTTGGTGAGTCGTAGTAAACAATTGTTTGGGAGTCAACCCATCTTTGTTTAAACGTTCCTTACAAAAGAGAGGGGAAATGCGTTCGACTTCCTACATTTATTAAATAAAATATTAGAAAAAAAATCACAAATAGAATATTGCAAAAGAATTATCCATCAATATTCAACAAATTGAGACAATCAAGCATAGAGATTTTTCTATATAGCTTTTCCTTGGCTTTTGTGTACAATCATTTGAATCTTTTGACTTTTTGAATCTTGAGTTTCGTTGTTCTGATTTTTATACAATGATATTTTAAATTGAGGATATATTTTTAGAAAAATTATTATTTTTATAAATTATTTATTAAAATACCTCTCATTTAAAATAAGATTGTGTAAAATATTATAAATATGTTACATGACCTATTAATCCAACACGAATATGACATGATAATAGCAGGTTAGGGTTTAGTCTTAACGGGTTCGGGTCAAAATGAGTTGACCTGTTAAGACACGATTGCTTAATAGGTTGATAACGGGTCAATTCGTTATGACACGTTATAATCCGTTATGACACATTAAGAAAGTTAAAGTTACAATTATACCCTTATACCTAATAGTAAAATTCTTAGAATTTCAATATCGATATTTTTATTATTTAGATTGTAATTTTGGACTTGTATTTAGTTTTATAATTTTTATAAATATTGTGAATTTTAAATTTATATAAAATTATGCTAAATTTAATTAGGTCAAACTAGTTAATTTTGGGTCTATTTAACCTATTTACATAAACAATTTGAAACGGGTCGTATTGTGTCATGTTAACCTATTTTGTAATATTCACTAATAGGTCAAAACGGGTTGATACGACACGATCCGTTATGTTAATGGGTCGTGTTAAGGTTTGAGATCTTGACACGATAAGTTTAACGGGTCGGGTTAGGGTTGAGCTATATAGTATAATATATATGTTTTGACACGACACGAACACGATACGAACACGACCCGTTAACACGATTTGACATCCATGAAAAATGGTCATATGTATATTATTTTTCTTTTCAAATTTATAATTTTTTTCAAAATTAATCATTTTATTATATTTCCATAATGAAAATCTGAGAGTTGAGAGTTTTAACGTTCTTATAAAGAATTTGATTAGCAGTGTTCTCGCAACACCAACACACATAAAATGCAAAACAAAGTTATTCTATATATAAATATAATACTTCCAGAATCCTTGAAGTTTCTAATTAAGATGATTCCATAGTAGAGTTCTCTAAATCATTGTTTTGAAGTTAAATGATACAGATTTTTCAACCCCACATTTCCTACATTTCAGACACAAAGAATTGAAAAAAGAAAAGAAAAAGTTTTAGAGATAGCAGCAAATTAATGTGTTATGGTAATTTCTCTACCTATCAATTACACTACAAGAAAGATAAATATTTATGATGGATTATTTGCAATGAAAATAGACTTATTTTTTGCAGGAAATAGTCATTTTTGCATAAAATAATTAGCCATAATTAAGTAGTTTTCTTGTAATGTTAATTTCTTAATAAATATTGTAGATTTTAAGACACAATAGAGTACAAGAAATGGGCTCAAAGCGTCAAGGTGAATTCTTGTCTAGAATTGTAAGTTTTTGAAACCTAGTAGTTTATTTGGTTATATTATTCTCCTTTCTCTCTTTAAAAGTCTCTCACTAGATTAGTTTAAAGAATGTAGCCCACAGCGAAATAATAGAGCAGGGAGAGATGGATGGAGCTGACCTGGATGGAGCTGACCTTAAACCATGGAATTTCTCTTTGCATTTGCAAAGCTGCACCTATTATAGAATCAATAGGAGTATGTTCTGTTAACATTCCTGCCATATGCAATATCACTATAAGAAAAACGGGCTTTTGCGATCAATTTATATTAACGAAAAGAGTATTTGCAACCAATTTGAATTTGTTATAAATTCCATTGATTGCAAATACTCTTTTCGTTGCTATAAATTAGTCGCAAAATCCTATTTTTCTTGTAGTGTATGATATTGCAGTCATCTGTCGCAGATAGTAGTGTATTCTTCTTTTTTAAGCTGTATAGAAGGCTAAAGATCCTATGTTGGCGATGTAGGACGGCCCAATGGAATATGCTCCTTTTTTTTAATCATCAGTGATCCGCAAAAGATTTGAATTTGCTTTGACTATATGATAAGCAAATTCAAAGTTCCCTCTGCTGATAGCACAGAAGATTACAGGTGCAATAGTTCCATACCGACTTGTATTAGTTGGAACCGCTTCACACATACGAGACAAAAGTTGTTGGAATTGGAGACGTACCAACTTCATTTCATAGAAACGCTTGAATCCTAATTAATTTGAAAATTACGAAACATTAATGCATGCATGCTGGCTAATTAATTATAAGTTGGATGAAACAATAAATGATCAAGTATAACAAATTTTAAAAAACATTATTCAAAAAATTATATGGATGAAATATCATATCCAAGAGGTTTAAGAGACTGGAAACTAGTTGTCGCCATATTTCAGCTCGCACTACAAATTAAGTAAAAGCAAAACTTGCTCATGATTATTAATTCTTACAGAAAAAAGAAGCGCTCAAACTTTGATAATTAACTTTAATGTCAAGAGTCAAAAAACTCAAGGGAAAGAAATGAAAGGCATGTTTGGGATTGCGTCAGGAATCTTAAAAAGTGTTTAAATAGATTTAAAAGTTTTTTAATAGAAAAATTAGGTTATTTGGATGTTACATATTAAAGCATTCTTAATTTCAAATAAACTAAAAATTAGTATGTTTGAGGAAAAATATCATTATTTTTTATGCTTTCTCCTTAAAAGTACTTTTTCGGATAATGCAAAATGTAATTTAAATTTTAAAAAGACTTTCAATGGACGAAAATGTCCATAAAACTTTCAGATAATTACAATTTTTAAACTTTCAGTGATATGGTTATAATCTTTAAAAATTTAAATAATCGTTATTTCTACATCATAAAACACTTTTTTTTTCTTTTAATTTAATTCAAAGCAAATGTAACATGATTGAAAATACTTTAAATATACGGTTATCAAATAGTAAATAACTTTTTAGTAGTATAATTTATTATTTGAGTTATAAACTATAAGCTATATTTTCCACCGCAATACTAAACATGCACTTAGTATAGGCATTAACGTACGTACATACCTGATCCGATAGTTTTTTCTTGACCATTTTGAATGTTCAAACGGAATTGATCGGCAGCATGAGCACATGAATTAATGTGTATACCTTCCCACACAAAAAAAAAAAAAAAAGGGCAATGAAAGCCAAGTATTAATATGGCAGTACTTTTTAAATTAATAAATAAATATTCAATACATGAAGTTTGCATTTTATCGTGGCTGGATATTTTATATTATAACTGTAATGTACAAATTTAACAAATAAACTTTGAGTTTTTTGTAATTAAATATCTTCATATAATTTATATATACATTTATCAATGACTGTATATTCATAAAGATTCGAGCAGCTTGCATAGTATTAGGATTATGACCGATCCTCTTATTGTTAAAAAATATGTTCATTATAAAGATAAAAATAGTAATATAAAGTAATAAATAAGAAGTTATTTGAGTTAATACAAGTAGAGTTGAGTTTTATACAGATTATTTCATTTAATAATTAATCATAACTTTGTATTCACAATTAACAATTCATTTAATAAACGAATCAAGCTGTCAATATTATGTTATCACCTTATAATTATTTAAGAGTGAATAATACACTTATAATTATTTTAAGATATTTATACAATTAATTTGTTGTAACAGGACGGTGGTTAATCATCATATTATATACATATATGTATCCAATTAATTAATCCAATCACCGGAAATTACGGTCACTCAATGGTTAGAAGAGGAAAAAAAGAAGAAGAAGGAATTGTTACCTAAATCTCCGGTATCGATAGAATTGTTAAGAAGTGAAGCACCCTGTCGGTCTTGAGCTGGCTCCTGATCTAATTCGATCGGAGTTTGAGAATAGAGATAGCGAGCCAATTCTTTATGCCCAAAGCTCATAGCCGAAGTAACTGGAAGTTCTCTGTTAGCATTTCTAATGTTGACCAAGCTCTTGTTCTTTCTAATCAGGCATTCTGCCATCCCGTAATTCCCACTAATAGCTGTCTCGTGTAGAGCTGTGTCCCCGGAATGGTCTTGCATTATTGTTGCCAAGTCATGTTCCGAAATCATATTGACCAACTCCTCCACCATATGTTCATGTTCAGCACCAACAGCAGCGTGAAGAACCGTCCCACCCGTACATGTAATTCTTGATGTCCATGCACCTGGGTGGAGCTCAAGGAATTCTCGTGTACTGTTCCAATCACCTCTTCGCACTGCCTTGAATAAGGCAGCATAATCATCCCTCCCTGTCCCTGCCATGCATATTTTATATATATATATATATATATGCTGTTTGATCACCAATTCTCATATTATACATGCATAGAATTATGAAATAAATTAAACGGAAACAACTCCGACACGTACCTACTTTCCTACTAACTACTAATTTAACTACATACGTAATGATATCATCTCTTGTATGCATATAATGATATTAATGCAAGCTATATTCTAACTAGTAAATTCGATAGTGTCATTCTTTTCATGGATTAGGCTTTAATCGAATATTTGTCGGTCTGAAATAGCCCAATTAATTAGCTAAACCCGAAGCCCATAAGTTTATTTATGTTATGTGAAGATGCAACCCAACATAACTAATTAACTGAGTGTTCGACGGAGGCTTTGTTCTGCCTATTCTTGTATAACTAATAAGCCTACTCTTGTATAACTAATAAACTTACCACTCATAAATATTCAAGCCCAATAAAATCTTTAAACAAATCCCTATTGATTTTTAATGTAATCATTATTTTTAGGAAAAATCACATATTACCCCTGAAACTGTCACTTATTCTGCAAAAATGACGATAAATATAAAATCAAACATGATCATGCATGCCGGTTCATTTACTGATCATGAAAAAAAAATTCTGTAAGTAATTTAACCCCTTTTTAAAGGTTGGCCGGATCTTAATGGGAGCAGGCATTGCAAATTACAAAACTGTCAAAAAGGAGAAGTACTTAATTTGAGAGATAAAGCTAGATTAATAGTAATTATTTGATGGTCACCTTTTAAAATGAGTACTACTGGTCGTTTGAGAAGATGATCAATTGTAATTTCTCTCTTATTTGCATGTGCTTAATTGGTCCAATGCAAATTATGTGGTTTCCAACAAATACGACCGATCCAGATCCGTCTATGATCAGTTGAGTGAGAAGGATATATGTTAAAGTTCTCCAAATCTTGTTAACCTATCTAGCTAGTCTCCAAATTCTTTATCTTTATTTATTTATTTTGTGGTCGATTATTTCTATGTGTAAGTTAGTATCAAGGACACATAATCCACATCATTATAAACATACAATATTTAAATCTAAAATCTCTCTTGTGGAAGAATTTTTCTCGGGTAACCCTTTACCTTGTTTTTATATTGTTTCTTATATTGTGCTAATTTCCAAGGTAGAGGAGCTGAAAAGTTTTGACAAATTCAAACCAATAAGCCTTTGCTTGGTGGCTTATAAAATTTTTCTAAAATTTTGGTTCAACGGCTGATTGGATTTCTTCCTCGCTTGATCTCATCCGAACAATGGGCCTTTATTCCTGGTAGGAATATTTTTTAGAATATCACTTTAGCATAGGAATTGGTGCACTCTCTGAACAAGAAATTGAAAGGCAGGAATGTTATGCTGAAGATTGATATGGCCAAGGCTTATGACCGAGTTGATTTGTTTTTTTTACAGAGTGTTCTAGAAAGTTTTGGTTTCTCCTATTCCTTTTGCAGGTTGGTGATGAATTGTGTGAGGTCACCTTGGTTCTCCATAATGATGAATAGGACTTATGAGGGTTTCTTCCAACCGGCCCGTGGCTTAAGGCAAGGGGATTCTCTCTCATCATATTTATTTATTATAATGGAAGAGGTTTTGCCTTGATTGTTAAGGAAGGATTTTGTGGATGGAAGGATATGTTGCTTCTCTCATCCTGTGGGTGCACCGTTGGTGTCACACCTTCTTTATGTTGATGATTTATTAGTTTTTACGAATGGTGAGAGGAGATCAATGCGTCGATTGGTCAAAAATTTGGAAATCTATGTGAAATGGTTGGGCCAGCTTATTACTAAAGAAAGTTGGCATTTTGTTTTCGAAGCATATTATAACGTCTAGGCGGAGGAGTTTGATGAGGCTAACTAGTTTTATTGCTTGTAACGTATTTGGGAGTTCCCCTTGTGTCTGGTCGGTTAACCTCAAGAGATTTAGAGCCTCTTGTTAGGAAGATAAAAAATAAAATGGCAGGATGGAAGATGAGATTACTTTTTCAAAATGCCATGTTCTCACTTGCATGGCAACACATCTCTTGGCAGTTCTCCAGGTGCCGATGGTGGTTTTAAAAAAATTAAATTCGCACATATCTACATTTCTTTGGGGAGAGTTTAAGGATAAACCAAAGTGGAAATGGTGTGCTTGGGATAAGTAATGTAAACCTGTCAAGGAAGATGAACTGGGTCTTAGAAATTTTTCGGAAGTCCAAAGATCTCTACATATGAGATTTGTGGAAAGTGTCTATTAACTGTGGATAACATTTGGACAAAGTTCTTCTGTGCGAAATATTTAAAAACCGGACATGTGATGCTTGTCGAAGTGCATCCTAAAGCCTCCTGTTTTTGGAGGTCTATTATTAGTGTAAATCCTAAAGTTGTTGAGAATGTGCACGTGAAAGTGAGGGATGAAGTTTCTTCCTTCTAGTTTGATTAATACTTGGCTAACGGTCCTTTGTGTAGTAGGTATAAGGTTCTCATTCAAAATCCAGGACGTATAGATTAATGGCTCTTGGGATGAAACTAAGCTAGTGGAGCTTGTTGTTTTAGAATGAGCTGGAGAGATTACATAGGAAATTATAGCTGGAAGAGAGGGAGATGTCATGATCTGGAAACCTACAGTAGAGGGATGCTTCTCGACAAGTAGTACCTGGGATTTACTTCGAGTCAGGGGTGTTGAATGCCTTGAATTGGATTGGATTTGGTATCAATTGTTGCCAAAGAAAATCTCACTGTGTATGTGGAAAGCAAGGTTTAGGCATTATTGGTTGATTTTTGAATTCAAGCTCTAGATATCCCCATGGTCTCACAATGGGATTGTTGTGAGTTGGGTGCTATTGAAACAACTGATCACGTTCTGCATTTGGGACGTGTTGCAAATCAAGTTTGGAATATGGCTTCTGTAGCTTTAGGTATCAACCAAATGGAAGGACTTTCTTGGTGGGAAACGATACAGGGATGGTTTGTTTATGCAAAAAAATCCAGCCATAAAGGCACTCTTCTTGGTTTGTTACCATCTATCATCACTTGAGACTTTGGTTTAGGATGTGGATAGCTATAAAGGTATGGCTTCAAAAATTATCTTCGCTTTTGGTTCAAAGATGCGAGATTTATTTTACTGACCAAGCCATCCTCATGGCACTCGAGGTGCCTTTTGTTAATTGCCAGAGAAGGCCTTCGTGTTTAATTAGTTGGAAGAAATTGGCACATGGATGGATAAAGTTAAACATTGATGGTAGTTGTCGTGGAAACTCCGAAAATTGTGGTGGAGGGGTTCTTATACAGGATGCTAATGGAATTTTATTTTGTTCTTCTCTTCTCATTTTGGTCATGGGACTAACAATGAAGCGGAATTACGTGCCTTAATTGTGGGTGTGGGTGTTTGTAAGGAGATGGGTTTCACGTAGATAGTGTTAGAATGTGATTTAGTTTAGTGGTTAATTGGTTAAAATGTCAAAGGTGTTCGATCAACTTGGTATTAATGGGACTTTTGGAAAGAGTTGTTAAATAATTTATGCAGATTACATTTTACAATCGAGCATTAATTTAGAGAACATAATTCTCTGGCGATTTCCCTGGCCTGTTTAGGCGAGCATGGCCTTAGCATGAGATTTAATTCTTTTGATTCTTTACTACGGCAATTAAAAGGCATGATTCGGTTAGACAAGGTAGGCCTACCAAACATTAGAATCTAGTTTTTTGGTGGTTTTTTTTTTTTTTTTTCTTAGGCCTGTTTAGTTTTATTTTCTATTTACTTCACTAGGCATGTTTAGTTTGTTTCTAGGCATGTTTAAATTTTTTATTTTTCTGGTATTTTTGTTGGTTTTGATGCCTAGGATGGTTTCTTTGTAAATTCCTTGTGTCCGGCTTATTTTCACGGTATTCTTTTGCCATAAGTAAAGGTTATTAATAAAATTGGGTAACGTCCTCTTCTAAAAAAAAAAAAGTGTCCAAGAGAGTTCTGTTAACAAGGGCTTGTTGATGGTTGAAATGATCACCACCTCGGAGTCTCCTTCTAGCACCATATATTTGAATCCACAAGCTTGAGCTTCTTTAAGAGTTAATTTTGCTGTTGTAGCTTCTTCGAAGTAAGGATTTGTACTATCGATTTCTTTCGTCGTAACAAAAATAAGTTCTCCTATGGATGTTCTATGCATTGCAGTTGCTATACATCTTGAGTTCATCAAATGCAAGGGACTGGATGTGAATCCGAGTTGGTTAGCTCAATATATTTAGTTAAAACCAGCCTCGATTAATTTCAAGAATTGGAATGGGAGAGGAATAAACACGTAAAACTGATCTAATAATATTTATTGAGTCTTTAATTGTGTTAAAGAAGTTGAGACATAATATTAATTGTGTTGATCTTTTTCTTACTTTAAATTCTCAAATTTGAAATAAAACGTTTAGAGATCTAAACATTATTCATTTGAAAAAAATAACTATCTAAATAAAAAAAAATCAAACACCAATAAAATTATATTGGGTGAACATGATCAATATTGTAAAATAGGAATGACAAAAAATGCACCTGAAGTTCATATATTTGTCCCAATGAAAAATAATCATCAATTCTGCTTGGTCTGCCATGTATTGATACAAAGGTAAAAAGTTAAAACCAAGGCTTCATTTTTCTATCAAAGATGCCCGATCCATAGGTTGAAGCAAGCATGTCAAAAAGAAGGCGAAATTGCATCAATACAAATAGAATAATGGGAACACCAACCAAACAAATGATAGGAATGACGATCCTATATTTTCCATGAAACACAAGTAAAAGAGCAGCAGAAAAGGCTATCATCATGGTTCCAATAGAGAAGAAGAGAGCAAAAAAGCCTATAATCATCTTTGCGGGCAAGGATATAAGAAAGTCTTCTTTTGCATAACGCGATGTGAGAATTCCTAAAAACATCAATACTGAAGTCGATGAAGAAAATGGCGATAGAGAATCAGTTATTATAAAGAGTTTAAATAGTTTTTCGTGCACGAGGATTTGGAAGCCTGATTCTTGGTTGTTACCACCAGGAATGGTAAATGCTGCCGTGAACATAATGGTAATGATGAGAGTGCCTACCACATTACAAGAAGTTGCCGTGTCCTTCATCCATCGCTCTCCCTCTTTCCTCAAGACTTGGTGGTCTTTCGTAAACAATTGTCTAGGAGTCAAACCGTCTTGGTTTAAATATTCCTTACAAGGGAGAGGGCAAATGTGTTCCACCTCCTGCATTTATGAAATAAAATATTAGAAAAAAAAATCACAACTATTTTATTGCAAAACAATTATCCATCAATATTCAACAAACTTTGACTATCATCAAGGTTTTTCTGTATTGCTTCTCCTTAGCTTTTGTGCACAATCACTTCAATCATTTGGCTCTTTGAATTATGAATCTTATTGTCTTGATTTTTACACAACTATATTTTAATTAATTGATGGTATTTCTATAAAATAATTTTATTTTATAACTTATTTTATAAAAATCTCATTCATTTAAAACGTGAATGTGTAAAGAAATGTAAAAATAGTTGTATGTATATATCACTTTCTTTTTTCAAATTTGTAATTTTTTTTTTCAGTTTAATATGTTTATCAAATTTCCGTAATAAGAATCTAATGGCGAGGATTTTAGCTTTTCCTTTTTTTTTTTTTTTTTTTTTTTTTTTTTTATATAATAAAGAATCTGCTTAGCACCAATCTCGCAACATCAACAAACATAGAATGCAAAACAAAGTTATTCTATATATAAATATAATACTCACAGGGTACTTGAAGTTTCTAATTAAGATATATGATTCCATAGTAGAGCTCTTAAAATCAAAAGTACCACTGTTTTGAAGTTAAGTGATACAGATTTTTCCACCACACATTCCCTTCATTAATCATGTAGGGGAATTAAAAAAGAACAGAAAATAAAAGAAAAAGTTTTAAAAGATAGCAGCAAATTGATGCTGTCATGGTAATTTCACTTATACCTATCAATAAATTTGGTAATAAATTTAGATTTTAAGAAAAATTGAAAGTTTTTTTATACCTACATTACAAGGTACCATTGTTGTTCTCCTTTCTCTCTTTGAAAATCTGTCTCTAGATCAATTTAACAAGGGTATGGTCGAGAGCAAAATAATAAAGCAGGGAGAGATCGATGGAGCTGACCTTAAACCATTGAACTTCTCTTTGCATTTGCAAAGCTGCACCTCTTATATGATCGATATGAGTATGTTCAGTTAACATCCCTGCCATATGCAATATGGTATTTTTAGAGTTATCTGCCCTAGTTAGTACAAAATTCTTCTGTTTTAAGCTGTATATAAGACTAAAGATCCTATGTTGTCGATGCAAGACTGCCTAGTGGAATATGCCCCTTCTTTTAGTGATCGGCAAAAGACTAGAATTTGCTTTGACTATTTGATAAACAAATTCAAAGTTCCCTCTGCTGATAGCATGGAAGATTACTGACATAATAGTCTCATAGAGGTCTTCTGGACATGTAGTAGCTGGTATCACTTCACACATACGAGACACAAGTTGTTGGAATTGGAGACGTACCAACTTCATTTCATCTAAACGCTTGAATCCTAATTAATTTGGCAATTACAAAACATAGATGTGTTTTATAATTGCATGCACGCATGTTAATTTATAAGTTGGATGAAACAATAAATGATCAAGAATAAAAAATTTAAAAAAATTATTCAAAAAATTATATGGACATACCCAAGAGATTCAAGAGACTTGAAGCTAGTTGGCGTCATAGACCAGCTAGCACTGCAAATTAAGAAAAAGCAAAACTTGCTAATCTTTTTTTCTGACAGAAAAACAAAGCCACCGCCAAAACTTTGATTAACATTAATGTTGGGAGTCAAAAAATTTGAGAGAAAGAAATTAAGTTTAGGCATTAACGCACGTACATACCTGATCCGAGATTTTTTTCTTGATAATTTTGAATGTTCAAACAGAATTGATCGGCACCATGAGCTAATGAAATGTGTATACCTTCCCCCACCAAAAAACAAAATAGACAAATAAAAGCCAAGTAATAATATGGCAGTATTTTAAATCTACATTTTGCAGGAGCAAAATTCAAGCAACATGCACAGTATTAAGACTATAATTTCCTCTTATATTCTTAAATACCTCAAAGTATTATTTAATCATCGATCATAAACAATTCATTTACCTAATAAAAAAATCAAACTGATTTCTAATCACTTGTGAAGTATATTTGTTCAATATTATGTTATAATCACCTTGAATTAGTTTCCATCCTTCGAAACTAATAAGAAGAAATTCTGTTATTACCTAAAAGGCACGTTCGGATATGAAACTTTTTTTAAAAATTCTAAACGTCAAGATGAAAACTTTTCAACCTAGGTTTTTGTGAATAAAAGGTATGTTTTTATGGATAAGTGCTATAATAGGACGGTAGTTATGTCAAAATCTGAAATTCAAATACGTTAGTATTGTTGATGATGTTTCACTATCATATTATTTACTCAACTAATGAGCTGTGAATTAATGTATAAATTTAAGTATTTACTCAACTAATTACGTACGTACGAGAGATATATAGGAAATATAATTATAAAAGATTTATAAAAGTAAGAATTATTTTTTAGAAATTTCTAAATTATTTTTTAGAAATTTCTCTTTTACGAAAAAAGACCCCAATGGAAAAGCTAAGAGATCAAAAGGAGTGGTACTAACAGTGATTATAGATCCATCGTTTCCAAAACACCAGTCGATTTTCACTCTCGAATGCTTCAGTCGAAACAGCTAGTGCCTCCAAAAGGGAGATACCTCGTCGGTCCAAGGCAAAAGCCAAACGAGGACAGCGCTCCATTAAATCCAAAGCCATATCTTGCATGATCATCATGTGATGTTGTATATATGTATATATATCTAATTAAGTAATCCAATCACCGGAATGAATGGTTAGAAGAGGAAAAAAACATGCAATAATATTTGTTACCTAAATCTCTGCCATAGATAGAATGGTTGAGAAGTGAAGCACCATCCTAGTCTTGATCTTCCACCAAATCTTGGAACGGAGATTGAGAATAGAGATAGCGAGCCAATTCTTTATGTCCACAGCCCATAGCCTGAGCAACTGGAAGTTCTCCATTAGCATTCCTAACGCTAACCAAGCTCTTGTTCTTTGTAATCAGGCACTCTACCATCTCGTGATTCCCACTAATAGCTGTCTCATGTAGAGATGTATGGCCCAAATCGTCTTGCATTGCTAAATCATGTTCCGAAATCATATTGACCAACTCCTCCACTATATGTTCCTGTTCAGCATCAACAGCAGCATGAAGAACCGTTCCACCACTCGTAACCAATATTCTTACTGTCAATGCAGCTGGGTGGACCTTGAGGAAATCTCTAGCTTGTAGTTGCCCAATCACCACTTCTCACAGCCTCGACTAAGGCCGCATAATCATCCTCCCTCTCTTGCCCTGCCACGCATATAATATATTATACATGATAATTGATATGCTTTTTGATCTACAGTTTTCATATTATACATAGAATAATGAATTATATTAAACGAAACAATGTCTCCGACACGTACTTACTTTCCAAAAAACTACTACGTACATAATATTGATATCATCTTTTGTATGCATGTGTTGTTTTTAAATTTCAGTACATATATATATATATGTATATATATTACAACTAATAAATTTGGTAAGTAATAGTAGAAATCTTAAATAGACAAACAACACGTAGTCATTGTACAAAAAATAATTGTGCAGAATTTATCTATTGAGACTTGTACCAATCATTTCTCAAATTTGATACTATCGCTTCTTTTCATGGATTAGGCTTTAACAGAATGTTTGTCCATCTAAAATAGCCCAATTAATTAGCCACAAGCAAAGCCTATTAGTTTATTTATGTTATGTGAATATGCAACCTAACAAACTGGGTGTTCGATTTGGGCTTTGTTCCCATTCTCGTATAACTTACCACTCACAAATATTCAAGCCCAATAAAATATTTAATCAAATCCCTAATGATTTTTAACGTAATCATGCATTATTTTGAGAAAAAATCACATATTACCATTGAAATTGTCACAAAATGACAATAAATTTAAAATCAAACATGGCCAAACATGCAGGTTAATTTACTGATCGTTAAAATTAAAAAATTATATAAGTAATGTACTAGTACTTGTATGATCTAAAAGCTGGTTGGATCTTAATGGGAGCAGGCATTGCAAATTACAAATAGGAGAAGTACTTTGAGAGATAAAGTTAGATTAGTAATTTGATGGTCACCTTGTAAAATGTGTACTGGTCATTTGAGTAGATGATCAAGTGTAATTTCACTAGTATTTCATTTACAGTCATAGAAGAAAGTAAGGATCTAGCTACCATTTGGGTAGAAGAACTGGTAGGCTCTCTGCAAACCTATGAATCTTCTCTTCCACAACAAAGTAAAGGTAAGTCCATTGCACTCAAAACTGTTAAAGAAGAGAGTCATTCTGATGATGAAGATCTGTGTAGTGATGACCTAGCTCTCGTGGGAAGAAAATTAAAAAAATTTCTATTTAATGAAAAGAGTTTTGAAAAAATGAGAAAAGGGAAGAGTTTTGTTAAAAAGAATGAACCTGAAAAATAGAATAAAGATAAACCAAAAATTAAAGAGAAAGTTCAATGCCATGAATGTTCTAGTTTTGGTCACATAAGAATTGAATGTTTGAATTATAAAAGAAAGGCAAAAGCCTTGAATGCTCTTTGAGTGATGATTCTGATTCTAAAAGCTCAGATACATCTTCTGATAATGAAATTGCGTTTATTGCTTTCTCTGCATCCATTACTGATCATATTGAGAAGAATAAACTATGTGCTTATGACAGCACAGGCTTATGTGATACTGATTCTAATGTTGCCATAAAAGTGTCTGATCGTGAATTAAGTGTGCAGGAAGCATATGAGGAACTATGTGAACAATTAGTGAAAATTCAAAAAGTAAATAAAAATCTGTACAAAAACTTAACACCATGGAGAATGAGAAGAATAATTTGGTGGAAGCACTGAAGCTGATAGAACTGGAAGTGACAAAACTGAGCGAATAGAAAGAAGTGCTAGAAAAGGATTTGGCAACTTGTCAGGAACTCAAAGAAAAAACTCTCACTCAAAAACTAAATGAACTACTGAAGGTTCAACAAGATAATACCGATCGTACAGGTTTGGGATACAATACTTTCAAATATTCATATCATAAAGCATCTGCTGCCTCTACATCTAAATGTATTACCTTTGTAAAAGGAAGTAACACTGAAAATATCCCAAAGATCTCTGGTAACAAAGGCAAGTCAACAATGATTCATTCAGGTAAGTCTAAAGGTATGTTTGTTCCTTCTTGTCATTTTGAAAAGAAAAAGAGAGAGAGGAAAAGAAATAAGTTTGAGAGAAAAGATAGGAACCTAGAATTTAAGGTGGACAAATTGAGCAATCAAATACACACTCTTGGCAAGAAACTGTACAAACTATCTGAATTATGCTCTTCAAAAAATTTAAAGAATACAAATGTCAAGACCAAATAGGTAGTGAAAGAAAAAGCCGTATGCTTGGTAGCACACATAACCCTCAAAACTATGGACACTAGCATGTGGTACCTGGACAGTACTTGCTCTAGACATATGACAGGAGACAAAGGATTGTTTAAAGGGATTGAGTCCATTAGTGGTGGGTCAGTAACTTTCGGTGATGGAAGTTTAGCAACAGTGGAAGGATAGGGAAGTGTGAATATTCTTGGTTTACCTACTCTTCATAATGTTCTTTTTGTTAATGGTCTCAAGGCAAATTTGTTAATTATCAGTCAATTTTATGATGATAATCTTTCTATGCAGTTCTCAAAGGATGAATGCAAAGTATATAATGGTGTTGGAAAATGGATTTTAAGAGGCACCAGAACTGTTGACAAATGCTATGGAATCACTCCCATCAACCCAATATGATGTCACAAGGTAGAATTGGATGAAACTGAGTTGTGGCATTACCGTTTAGGCCGCATCAACTATAGAGACATGCGAAAGATTCTCAAGAAAGAAGTTGTACGAGGACTACCAAAAAATTTGAAAAACAAAAAGATAGTGTGTGAAGCTTATCAAGAAGGAAAATAGACCAAGGCACAGCACAGGAAGCTAAGTGACATTCTGACCTCACGACCACTTGAGCTACTACATATGGATTTGATGGGTCCTACTCAGAATGAGAGTCTCGGTGGGAAGAAATATATAATGGTTATCGTAGATGACTATTCAAGATATACATGGATCATTCTATTGAGAGATAAAACAGAAACTTTCGAGCTTGCCAAGAAATTGTTCAGACAACTGCAAACTGAGAAGAATTCTTCTATCTCTCGTATTCATAGTGATCATGGTAGAGAATTTGAAAATGCTAATTTGTCTTCCTTTTGTGATGAACAGGGCATACATCAAGAGTTCTCATCCCCAATGACTCCACAACAAAATGGAATAGTGGAGAAGAAAAATCAAGCAATACAAGAGATGGCACGCACTATGCTAAGTAGCAAAAAGTTGGCTCTATACTTCTGGGGAGAAGCTGTCAATAATGCTGGACATATTTTGAACCGAGTAGTTCTTTGCACAGGCACCAAACTCACTCCCTATGAGTTATGGAATGGGAAGAAACCCACGGTAAAGTACTTTAAAGTATTCGGGAGTACCTGTTACATACTAAAAGACAGAGAGAGTACTCAGACTGCTCACAAATTTGACAGCAAGAGTGATGAAGGAATATTTCTGGGATACTCATCAAACAACAAGCCTATAGAGTTTATAATCTACGGACTAAAACATTGATGGAGTCAATCAATGTAATTGTAGATGACAATTCCAAAGAAATGACCGCCAAGGAATTCAAACAACTTATTGAAAAAATTGAAGAAAATTCAACAGATCAGGAGGACATAAATGCAGTGGAATCTGTCTTACTAAACTCAACTCCAACCCATGAGAAGGAGCCATCCACAAGCATCAATCACAACCACCCAAAAGAACATTCTTGGAGACTTAAGTGAAGGTATGAGACTAAGGAAACAAGTTTTAAATCAAGACTCATATATTTGCTATTTGTCACAGGTTGAACCAAAGAAGGTGAAAGAAGCCTTACAAGATGAAAGTTGGGTGAATGCCATGCATGAGGAACTACACAAGTTCACTCAAAATCAAGTGTGAGAACTGGAGGATCATGACATCATTGGAACAAAGTGGATCTTTAAGAACAAGTCAGACGAACATGGCACCATTGTTCGTAACAAGGCCAGACTGGTAGCACAAGGATATACCCAAGTTGAAGGAATTGATTTTGAGGAAACTTTAGCACCAGTAGCCCGCTTGGAATCAGTTCGCATACTGCTAGCAATTGCAAGCCATTTACATTTTAAATTTTATCAAATGGACGTTAAAAGTGCATTTTTAAATGGCATATTAAATGAAGAGGTATATGTTGAACAACCAAAGAGATTTACTAATCACCTGTTTCTTGACCATGTTTTCAGATTGAATAAAGCTCTTTATGGATTAAAGTAAGCACCTTGAGCATGGTATGAAAGACTCACAAAATACTTACTAGACAATAACTTTGTAAGAGGGCAAGCTGACCGAACACTGTTTTTAAGAAAATCTGGTAAGCATTTACTTATAGCACAGATATATGTAGATGATATTGTGTTTCGTTCCACTCTTGATAAACTTTCACATGATTTCTCTAACAACATGAAAATTGAGTTTGAGATGACCATGATTGGGGAATTAAATTTTTTTCTTGGAATCCAAATCAAACAAACTGAAGAATGAATTTTTATTTCACAATCAAAATATGCTAAAGATCTTGTTAAGAGATTTGACATGGAAGGAAAGACACATGCTTGCACTTCGATGAGCACTTCAGTTAAAATTTGCTCAGATTCTACAGGTAAGAGCATTGATCATACTCTCTACAGAAGCAAGTTAGGAAGTCTTCTCTACATTACTGCTAGCAGACCAGATATTGCTTTTAGTATAGGTGTATGTGCACGGTTTTAAGCAAAACCCAAAAAATCACATCTCACTGCAGTCAAAAGAATTCTTAAATACTTGAGTGCTATGGTTGACTATGGCATCTGGTACTCCAGAAATTCAAATCTAAGTCTGGTTGGCTACTCTGATGCTGACTTGGCTGGTAATGCTGATGATAGAAAAAGCACCACTGGTGGTTGATTTTATGTCGGTAGCAATCTGGTAGCATGGATGAGCAAGAAGCAAAATTCTATTTCTCTCTCCACTGCTGAAGCCAAGTACATTGCAACTGGTAGTTGTTGCACACAACTTCTTTAGATGAAAAAGATGTTTGAGGAATATGGATTCTCACAAGATACTATGACTATTTACTGAAATAATACTAGTGCCATTAGTATCTCGAAGAACCTTGTGCAACATTCTCAGAACAAGCATATAGATATAAGACATCATTTTATATGAGACTTGGCTGAGACAAAAGTAGTGTCACTCGAACACATTGATACCAAACACCAATTGGCTGATTTGTTCACTAAACCTTTGGATGGGTTAAGGTTTGAATTTCTAATAAAAGCCATTAGTGTGTGTGACATGCCCTGATTTTTATATAATAATAAAAAAAAAAAGGGGAAGTTGTTTTGTTGTTTCTGACTTTTTTTTTTACTTTCACAGTTTTTATGTTGCTATCATACACAACGTACAAGTTTGCTGAGTATACCAAGTCTGTGCACTCTATAACCACACAAATTCATTTGTTTGGGTACAAACTAGATCTTCTCTAGTATGTGTTCTTACCTTTGATGCAAAACTCTTAAGAAAGACCTCTTGAGTACTCAATCCTCTGCACAGTGAGGAGTCATATCTGATCTCCTAACAAATTAATGACATCTTCTTAACCTCTATACAATGCATCACAGGAGGGGGAATCTATGCCTTCGAATTGACTAAAACTAGTTAAACTTATTACTCAAAAAGAAAAAGAATTCCTCTTGCCATGCACACTGGTCAATCCTTATAGAAAAAGTCGAGTGTTCAAAAGTCATTACGGAAAAAGGCAAACACTCATGCTTGGATTTGAGTCCTCACTATCGTTGAGAGAAAAAATCATTGTCTTCATCATTATGGAAAAAGATAAGCAATATTAAATGGACATACATGCTCTATTGACCTTGTGCTTGGAGGGAAATGCTTTTTCAGGTATATAGGCCCTAGCATAAAGTTTGATTTTCAAGGAAAGTTCACCCTTCTTGGATCATTACAAAAAGGGGCTAAAGGAAATAAATAATAACAAGGGAAGATTTTGTCTACCTCACTCACACACACACGTGTTCTTGGGAGGTCATATATTAAGTAAACTACTCAATTGTGAAGATTGATCAGTAAGGAATAATTCTCCTGAATAAGTGAATAAGTGTTTGTTTTAAAAAATAAAAAAAAAAAAAAAATCTTTTGGACAAAGGTGTTATTCAAAAGACTCAACTGTGTGGATGACATATACATATTAATTGTCTTTTGAATCTTTAAAATTGTTTTTTTGTTTCTATTCAGTTTAAAAAATATGTATATATATAATAAAAAAAATGAGGGCACAACTGGTATCATCTTGGAGAGTTGCCTCTAAGGCATACTCTAAGGGGCCCAGCGTGCATGGCACGTCCCAGGCCTTAAGTCCCATGTTCTGGGCCGGAGATTAAAAATAAAGATGTTGCTTTGCAACATTTACTACATGCCATCTTCCATAATCACTCATTAAGCCGTCTTTCATTCCCAAGTGGGCAGATTTCTTCTCCGATACTCCTCGAGTTAGAGAAACCCAAAAAATGTCTTTGCGTCGTTTAAGGTTTATCTATTCCTGCTAATCTCTCTACACAACCTCAAAGTAAGATTATCTCATCTGAATATTTTTTTTTTCTGAAGACTGGTCATCATTTATCTTAGGGCTTTATTGTTCTTAAGTTTTTTTTTTTCGAATTCCTTGAAATACTTGAAGCTCTGTTGGGAATTTGCCAGAGTTAGCACTTGAAAATCAGTTGAAAAAAGGATTAGATGAGTTTTTTCAAAAAATAGGCATGATGATTGTATTTAGAAAAGTGACGAATGAAGTTAGCATGACTCTGTTTGGCTTGTCTTAAATATCGATCATGTTTCCTTTTGTACTGCAATGACACCCTGATTAGGAGTAGGAAATGTGTCAATCAGATAAAGATTACTAATTCCTGATATTTTTTTTTTTTTTTTTAAATATGTGCATGGATGGTTTAATTTGTTTTGAAAAGGTACTATGTTAGGTTCTGAATATGAAAATACCTATAAACCCGAGTCCCTTAGTATTCTCTGCATTTCTCATACTCTTAACGGTTTTGGCTTGTAGATGAAATATAAGACTGTTGCAAAGAATGCAAAATTTGATTGACATGCAATCCCTAAAAATTCCTTGAGTAAAGAGGAAACTGAGTCACTTGAGAAAACTCCAAAAAGAACTAAAGAGATAGAAAAAGGATCAGTTCCTGACAAAGGAAAATGGAGCACTTCAAAGCCCTCGACTTCGAGTTCTAAGCCACCAAAGTTCTCAAGTAAAGAAGTTGAAAACATCTACAAAACAATTTTCTCCAAAAGGAACGTGCTTGGAGAAAGAGAGGTAACATTGAATGATCTGAATGAACCTGGCTTTGATTTTATAGCCTGGCTTTGATTTTATAGCCCACATCTTTTCTGACAGAGGGTGGGAAAAGATAACAGAGGGGGCTCCTGCTCCATATATTGAGGTTGTTAGGGAATTTTATGCAAATGCACTAATAAGTGTTGATGACAAGTTTATTACTTCTGTTGTCAAAGGAGTTGATGACAAGCATGGGGACACCGTCAAAGGCCCAAATGAAGGATCTGTTTGCTGGGCCCAGTGCACCAGTATGGCCTCTAAAAGTTCATAGGCTCCCTATGAAGTCCATGCTCCCCGAATTTAGGTTCTGGCCAAAGTAGTCTGGAAAAATTTGTGGCCCATTTCTAGACACGCTGAGCTGACAGTTGAGAAAGCTCAGTTTATGCAAGCATTAGTGAAAGATGTTCCTATTGATCTCCCTTCACACATTTGGATAAACCTATCAGCAGATTCCTTCTACAAGTAGATGACAACATTAAATATAAAGGGAGTCGGCTAATGATTTAGGGGTGAAGCACATACAACACATATTTGACATTGATTGAGATCTTAAGGTTCTGGGTAGACACTTCAAGAGATCGGGATTTGAAAAATTCTGTGTAAAAAGAATTTTTTTGAGAAATTCAGTTTGTGGAATTAAGGGGGAGCATACTCCAAGGGGGAGTTATCCTATTCAAGTTTCAACCACTGGAGGTTCCAGTAGGAAAGACAACGATTGGAGAGTGTAAGAGGTTTTGACTACCTACTGAGGTAAAAGGCAAGCGGGTCGCATGTCTTGAGTAAACGGGTTGGTTACAAAGATTTTGTTAACAATTTACTTGTAGTTCTCTAAATCAATAAATTTACTTTCCTGGATTTGGTTGCCCCGTAGGGTTTTATGTTTTAAGAGTTATTCAAAGAGTTTCCCTTCGTAACCAAATAGTGTGTTCAAGTGATTATTTTATTTTGGTTACTAATCGATGCTAACAGTTTGAGCTAAATGTTAAACCTGATGAATCAGGGGTACTTTGGGAATTTCAACTTGTATTAATTCTGTCCTAACACTTTCCTTGTACACGTTGATTCTACCCAACGGTCATATACAGCTTGTATATTTGTAAGCCATGGTATAAATCTGCTAATTGACTCTCAAGTCTCTCACGTTGGTTGAGAACTTTTATCAAACATCTGTGTTTAATTCATTTGTCTTGAAGTCTCACCCAAATCTATTTAGCAATCAGAAAAGGAGAGGGTTGAAAAAAGTGGGATGGGAGTCCGACCCTGATGATAATTGGAACCGAGAGGACTAATACGGGAAGGGAGATTGGCGAGCCTCTGTGCCTCCATGTCAAGTGAAACTGAACCTTCTAACGAAATCATTGGCTGTGGATGTGCTATGCCCATGATTTCCAGAGTTTTCTAAAGTGAGATTCTGATATGAGAAGGCGGAGAAACAAACCAAAACCATGGATTTTTTATCCTTTCTATTCTAGTATTAAGAACATCCTTATTGGCTCGGCCAAATGAGAAGGTTGACCAAAATTTGCATAATCTATGTCAAAAACAGTCCACATTGGATTGAGCATATCTAAAACAATTTAGATTTTTGCTACTTTGGTTGGCTAAATATGGATGATTACAATTGATTCATCAAATATTAAAATACTAATTTCTCACACCAACTAGAATATAATTAGTAATTAAGAAATGAGTATGTTGCTAGATATTTGGTTAGCAATTAAGAAATTTCGATGAGTTTAATCTCAATTTTTGGTTACTAGTATTAAATGACATATGAAAATATGATTTTTTAATATTTATTTAATTAGAATATAATTATTATTAATATTAAATTGGTAGAATTATAAAATGTGCTACAAATAAATTAAATAAAAAATTATTAATTTAATAATACTTTATTATTATATAGAGAGTGAATGGCTAATCCATTATGGGAATTGAATTTAAATAGAATAGGCAAATGCAAAGAAGTGTGATATTGGCTAAATTTTGAATATGCATTTGGTCAAACTAATGAGAATGCTCTAAGTAATTTATTGAGGGGATGGAGTTTTGATGAGCATAATCTAGCAAGTTGCAAGATTGGTTAGAACCAAAGTTTTGAACATGTACAGTTAACGAAATATTTCGATACTGATATCGTTTCAGACACTATTTCAGGATATTCTATATATAGATAAATTAATTACATATTTATAAATTATATTTCAAAGTAACATTAATGAAAATTTTAAAAAGTTAAAATACATATTTATAAAACTCAATAATACTTATAAGTTCTCAATCCGACTATTAAAAAAATAATCATTTATCTTCATTATGAAAAGAGAGTAGAGATTTGATTTTCAATCTTCAAGGAAAGGGGATTAAAAAAGTTAAGAAAATAGTTTTCAGAAGTGAGAATTAGAGTAAAAATTACTAAAATACACTAAAAATACCAAAATACAAAATTTTGGCCGATACACTGAAAACCGGCTAGTACACCAAAAATTGGCTGGTATTGACCAAAACATACCGAAATTATTGGTATTTGATCCAGTATGAAACACCAATCTCTCCCATACTAGTTACTGATCTGGCATGGTAAATATCAGCCGGTACGACATGATATTCAAAATATTGGTTAGAACATCAAAATTTCCTCCTTTTCTTAAGCAAGCATTGCATAACTAAATGATAAATGTACATTTTTTTTTATAAACTTCTTATATAAGTATATTTTAATTTGAGAGCATTTTTATAAAGCGATATTAATTTTAAGTTCTTTTATAAAAATATCTCTCAATTAAAATATGGTTGTGTAAAAAGTTATAAAAAAGATTGTATTCGTATAATTTTCCTGATTAAAAAGAGCTACATTGTTGTTTAATAAAATATAGACTAGCGAGGTGGATCTTTGTTACTATAAAAGTCTAATAAACATTGTGGAATGGCAATAATGGTATACATCCGAATATATTGTTAGTTTACGGCCCACTATGCAACATAATTTTGAGATCGATCAATTTATTTTTCTACATTCAAATAGTAAAAAATGTTAAATAAGAATTTGATATCGTCGATATCAAATTAATCTTCCAATTTGCAGTTAAAAATGGCTTGTTGATGCCTAAAATTACCACCTAGGAGTCTCCTTCTACTATGATGTAGTAATTTAATCCCCAAGCTTGAGCTTCTATAAGAGCTAATTGAACCATTGTAACTTCTTCGAATTTAGGATTTGTGCCATCAATTTGTTCAGTCATAACAAAGATAAGTTCTGCTGTGGACAATCTATACATATGGAATTTCTAACTACCACATCAAAAGGAAGGGACTGCATGTGAATGAGGAGAGGATTTCATGCGAGTTGGTTAGCTCAATATAGTTAAAACCCTAGATTAATTTTAAGAATTGGAATGGGAGATGAACAAACATATAAAATTGATATTACAGTATTTATTGAGTTTTTAAATTTGAAAGAAACTTTTAGAGATCTACCTTTGAAACAATAACTACCTAAATCAGAACAAAAGATCAAATACCGATAAAATCATATTAGGTAAACATCAGTGTAACAAAATATGCTACATAAGTTCAGCTATTTGTCCCAATGAAAAATACTCGCCAACTCTGTTTAGTTTTCCATATATCAATACAACATTAAAACCAATAAGGTAAAAAGTTAAAACTAAAGCTTCATTTTCCTATCAAAGATGCTTGGTCCATATGTTGAAACAAACATGTCAACAAGAAGGCGAGATTGCATCAATACAAATAGAATAACAGGAATACTAGCCAAACCAATGATAGGAGAGATGGTCCAATAATGTCCACGTAACGTAAGTAAAAGTGCAGCAGAAAAGGCTACCATCATGGTTGTAATAGAGAAGAAGAGAGCAAAAAGGCCTATAATCAGCTTTTTAGGCAAGGATTTAAGAAAGTCTTCTTCTGCATAACGCGATGTGAGGATTCCCAAAAACATCAATACTGAAGTGGAGGAAGAAAATAGCGACAACGAATCAGTTACTATAAAGATCTTAAATAGTTTGTCATGCACGAGAATTGGCAAGCCTGTATTTTGGTTGCTACCACCTGGAATAGTAAAGGCTGCTGCAAACATTGTAGTAACAATGAGAGTGCTGACTACAGTACAAGAAGTTGTCGTGTCCTTCATCCATCGTTCTCCCTCTTTCCTCAATTCCCGGTGGGACTCCGTAAACAATTCTCTTGGACTTAACCGGTGTTTGTTTCTTTGTTCCCTAATCATTGGAGGGCAAATGCTTTCCACCTCCTACATTTATCAAACAAAATCTTAGAAAGAAAGAAAAGTAGTCAAAATATTGCGAAAGAATTATATATGCATCAATACTAGTATTGATAGATTGAATCAACCTTTTTCTCGTGCTTTTCCTTGACGTTACAACATCATCCTTTTGTTCTTCATGTTTTTAATTTGAATAATGACTTTGATTATTGGGTTTGTAATTTCGTTAATCATCCTTTTGTTCTTCATGTTTTTAATTTGAATAATGACTTTGATTATTGGGTTTGTAATTTCGTTAAGTTTAGTCTTTGTCTTCGAAAGTTCCATTTTCTAAGCCGTGATCCTGACAGTTCTACCAATTATATATAATGCTAAGGTCGGCTTATCCAGACGTGATTTTCCAAAAATTTTGGTTACAAGAAATCTTATCATAGTGTTTAATAAAAAAAAATGTCGTGCTTTTTACACTTGGTTTCTCTTCCTCTCTCTTTGTGTTTTTGTTTTTTTGTTTTTTGGGCACACCGGGTATGATCTATTACAACCAAATAAAAGTACCCTTACAACAGTATAATTCCATATATAATATTGTAAATAAGAATTTTAGCTTTGTAATAAAGAACTTGCACGATTAATAGTAGTCTACTTTTTTAAATTAGACTTTTAAAAAAGTATGTACTTGTCGCATGCGTAATATACATTCACCATATTTATAAAGAGCTTGAATAAAATTTCCTCTAACTTAATTTGTTTGGAAATTCTATCTTAGTCCTAAAATAATGGTTGGAGAGAGCATAACTAAGAATTTGTAACGTGTGTAGCGACTAAAGAGAGTGTGTGTGTGTGTATATATATATATATGTATGCATGCCCAAGAGATCAAGAAGAATAACAAAGTGAGAGATCATCAAGCTGACCTTAAACCATTGTAGTTCTCTTTGCATTTGCAAAACTGAACCTGTGATGTGATCAATAGGAGTGATTTTGGTTAACTCCCCTACCATATGTAATATTTTATTGCCGTCCTTCTCATCTTGATAACGCAGTATGGTATTCTTCTCTTTTACCCCGTATATAAGGTTAAAGATTCGATGTTGACGATACTGGATAGCATAATGGAATATGCTAATTTCCCGCCAAGGGTCACGGATGAACAACAATTCTGAATTTGCTTTGAGTATTTCATAAACAAATACAAAGTTCCCTCCTATGATAGAACTGAAGATTGCGACCACAATAGCACGACTGTCTTGACTTATATTTGAAGTTCGTATCTCTTCGCACATGCGAGACAGAAGTTCTTGAAGTTGGACATCGACCAACTTTGCTTCATATAAATCCTTGAGTCCTTTGACAATTACAAAACAATACGGATTTAACTGGATGAAACAATAAATGAAAAAGAAAGAGGCAAAACAAAACAAAACAACAAAATTTAAAATTAATAAAGAAACTATACTAATTGAATTTGAATGAATGCAAAGTATACCGAAGAGGTTCAAGACACTTGAAACTGTTTGGCACAAAAGTGCTTTCCTTGAAAATCAAAATTTGCTCATAAAAAACAACAATTAGAAAATTATTACTAAGTGGAAAAAAAAAATTGTGGTTATTAATGTTCAAATGTACCTTTGAGGTGTCTGTGCATATTCCCATTACTAAAACATGTTGCTCTGTAAGCAATTATGTAAATTCTAATTTGTAGAATCAGCTAATTTAGGAATTAGTCAATTGCATTATGATCATCTAAAATGGTAATTTAAGCGAAGTACTTCTCTTGTACAGCATTCGAGTTATTTACTTCATTTTGTCATATATATTGATCATATGCCTAAAAACTTTGGGTCATATGATGAAATATTAAATATAATATATATTAAAAAAAATAACATATTGGCATATTCTTGTGGCAAAATTCAGTTCTATTGAAATGCAAATATGTTGAGTAGAACTTTGATTAAATCTGGGACGAAAAAAATGTAAAGATAGTTGGAAGTACTAGAACAATCATAACTTATAATTCCCACATCAGGGGAAGGCAATCATGGTGGTCTTGGAAACCTTAATTCATTCTACAATTTCATGTTTCACAAATGAAGATTTCCAAGGTTTCATCTCATCTCATTCATGAGACATCTCAATTGAGCAAAAATCAAGTAGAGTGATCTAGTCAACGTTAGGATCACCATTTTAATTGAATTTAAAGTCTTGGAGTGACATTTTTTTTTTAAAGAGTTAGGGCCACATATCCACTAGTGACCTCTCTCCAATTTTATTAAAAACAAATTCTCACTTATGGCGAAAGAATACCGTGGAAACAAAAAAACTCTCTACTTATCCAAAGGACCTTACAAGCTATGAAGCAAATTACATAATAGGCCTACGAATACGGTTATACACCTTTACTATAGGAATTTGACACCTCTATAAGACATCAATATGAGCCGTATTTAATCTTTTCTTCCTCTTCATTTTGATAGACATGTTCCTAAACCAAATTAAAGAGAATCTATTCCCAACAAGCTTGAACCGACATATTTCTATCCTCCATGCGCAACTTGCACCAGTGAATCCAAAGCATCCATACAATAAAAACGGGTATGACACCCCTAAGATGTTTTAGCTGGGATGATCGTTTTCCCTTAGAAACCCAAGTCCACAATCGTTCTCTCCAACTTTGCTGTTGTTCAAATTCAACCTCAAGCATATTTGATGCCTTTTTCCACAGCTTTAGCACAAACTCCCTCTCTCCCAGTATATGGTCCAACATTTCAATCTTTGGCTGCTCACAACATACACACATCGAACATAAGGAAATGCCCAGGCATTGGATATTGATGTCTACACTCAAAGCCCCTTGTCACCCTTGCCAACATATAAAAGAAATTCTGAGCGGAATGACAGGATCCCAAACAGAGTTTGCCCACATGACTTCCTCATTTTTTGATCAGCACAACTCCCATCCAGCTTTCACAGTGACATTCCAATCCTTTGAAGGCTTCCAATACACCTTATCTTCCATCTCCACCTTACCTTCTGTTGAAATCAACCCAAGTGTGAAATGGGTTTGGGTTTGCAGCCACCCATCCCATGCTCACCAACCGCCCACCAACCCACTCACCTCCAGAGATGCTTCTGGTCAAGAGGAGT
Organism: Carya illinoinensis; assembly: GCF_018687715.1. NCBI lineage: Eukaryota > Viridiplantae > Streptophyta > Magnoliopsida > Fagales > Juglandaceae > Carya > Carya illinoinensis. The sequence continues at coordinate 5,876,113 of NC_056765.1, forward strand.
GGGTGTGTGTCCCCCCATTGCTCTCCTATAAAAGGAGAGCTCTGCTAGTGTAATTGAGGCAGTGAGTGAAGAGAGAAAGAGGGACGTGAGAGAGAGAAATAGAATTTTGTAGAGTGTTTTGTAAATCTCGTACAAATTCTATTAAAGAGGCTTCAGTGGACGTAAGCAATTTGCTAAACCACTTTAAAATTATCTTGTGTGATTTTTAGACAAGCCGGAGGCACAACAATTGATATCAGAGCACTGGTTCTAGCTGTCTAAAAATTCAAGTTGCTCAAAATCAATTTTTGACAACTTCAAGGTGTTCCTCGCGTCGAGACGAATCCGTTGCCGCAAACGGAATCGAAAATGGAGGTCGGAGGAGCCTACACGCACCCTTAGAAGGTCAGCGCGTGCATCTGCTGTCATCCACGCGCCCCCACGCGCATTGGAGGAGGAAGACGATTGAGCTCCACTTGCCCACGTGCCCTCACGCGCTCCAGAGGTTGAAGACGTGTGAAAGACACGCGCCCCACGCACCCCCACGCTCCCTATAGAGGTTAAGCGCGTGTAGTACACGCGCTTCACTCTCCCCCACGCGCACACAGTGCTGTAGCGCGTGTAATGCACGTGCCCACTCGCACTGTGCAGCGCGTGCGTCCCATGCGCCAGATAGATCAGAACTGTCCATTTTTCAGATCCATTTTCCTCTTGATCTAAGCCATTCGGAGTCCGATTTCAGCAATCAAATAGTGCTTTCCTACTATTTGGATCGTTCCGGACTCATCCGTATGGTTAGAATTTTGAAATGTTGAGTCTAAATTTTTTAAATTCAAATGGAAGGATCTGGAAGAGACTGGAGCTCTGAACATGCCAGTAGCTCAGGACGTTGGTCCACTGTGTCAAATGCCAAGTTTGAAGTTGAGAAGTTCGATGGAACAAATAACTTCGGCATGTGGTAGTGTGAAGTCATGGACGTGTTGATCCAACAAGAGTTGGATATTGCGTTGGGAGGAAAGCCAGATGATATGAATGATCAGGGTTAGAAGAAGCTTAATACTCAAGCTTGTAGTACAATCCGATTATGCCTTACCAAAGAACAAAAGTATTTTATCATGAGAGAGACAGATGCTAGGGTACTTTGGCAGAAATTGGAGGATAAGTTCATGAAGAAGAGCATTGAGAGCCGTTTGCACTTGAAGAAGAAGCTCTTCAGATTCCAATTTCGTGAAGGTATTTCAATGTCTGAACATTTGAATAATTATAACCAAATTCTTGCTGATTTGTTAAACTTGGATGTTAAAATCGAAGATGAAGATAAGGCTTTACTACTGTTAAATTCCTTGCCTGATACATATGAGCATTTAATTACTACTCTATTGTATGGGAAGAAAAAGATTAGTTTTGAAGATGTATCTAGCTCTTTAATTAGTAATGAGTACCGGAGAAAAGATAAACAGGTACAACAAGATACATCAAGTGAAGCGCTAACAGCAAGGGGGAGACCACAGTCAAGGTATCCCGGAAGGAGGAAAGGTTTTCATTCGAAAACCTGAGCCATATCATGTGGTTCATCAGTCGGCAGAAAACTTGCCAGAGACGAGTGTTCCTTTTGTCACAACAAAGGACACTGGAGGAAGGATTATCCCAACCGGAAGGGACAACAGCAGAATCAACCCACCACAGCCAATGTCATGGATAGAGATGACGAGTCAGATTTTGCCTTGGCAAATTCATCATCCATTTGTCGTTCCGATGAATGGATTATGGATTCTGGATGTACCTATCATATGTGTCATAATTGGGACTAGTTTACTGACTTCACAAAAATTGATGGTGGAGCAGTACTTATGGGCAATGATAGTGCCTGTAAGACTTAGGGAATATGTAGCATTCGGTTAAAGCTGCATGATGGCAGCGTCAAGACTCTGACAGAAGTTCGGTACGTTTCAGACTTACGGAAGAATCTCATCTCACTGGGATCTCTGGATTTAAAGGGATTCAGAATCGCCATTGAAGATGGAACTCTCAAAGTACTAATGGGAGTTTAGGTGACAATGAAGGGTTTGAGGCGAGTAAACTTTTACTTCTTGCAAAGAAATACTGTTGATGGAAGAGCTTCCACAGGCTGGGAGAAGCTAGATAAGACTGATGCTGACACCACCAGTCTTTGGCATATGCATATGGAACACGCAGGAGAAAAAGTTTTGCAAACACTGGTGAAGCAAGGCTTACTCAAAGGTGCCAAGGCAGGTAAACTGTCTTTTTGTGAGCACTGTGTATTGGGGAAGTAGAGGCAGATCAAGTTTGGAACTACAGTACATAATACACAGGGAATTCTTGACTATGTGCATTCTGATGTTTGGGGACCTACCCAAAATGCATCTTTGGGAGGTAAACATTAGTTTGTAACTTTTGTTGATGATTATTCTCGTTGTGTGTGGGTGTATAAGATGAAGAATAAAGATGAAGTGCTGAAAATCTTCCTTGATTGGAAGAAAATGGTTGAGACTCAGACCGGCAGGAAGATCAAGCGGCTCAGATCTGATAATGGAGGTGAGTACACTTCAGACCCCTTCATGGAAGTATGCCGGAGAGAGGGAATTGTCAAACACTTCACGGTACGAGGTACACCGCAGCAGAAAGGTGTGGCAGAACGAATGAATCGTACTTTATTAGAGAAAGTGCGATATATGTTGCTGAATGCTGGATTCAGTAAACAATTTTGGGCTGAAGCTGTGACCTATGCCTGTCACCTCATCAACCAACTACCCGCAGCTGCCAATGACGGAAAGACACCCATTGAAATGTAGAGAGGTAAATATGCTACTGATTATGACTTTTTACACATTTTTGGATGTCCTGCTTACTATCCTAGAGCCAAGAAAGCAAACTTTTTGGTCTTTAGTACCGGTGTAAAAGGGTATAGACTCTGGTGTGTAGAATCCAAAAAGGTAATCATCAGTAGAGATGTTACATTCAATGAATCTGAGATGCTTAAGTCACATAAGCATAAAGATTCCAGTGAAGGCAGTAGTGATGGTGAAACATCAGATGATTCACAGAGTGTGAAGTTTATTTCAAAGAAGTTGGGAAAGCACGGACAAGATGAGGTTGATAATCCAGTCACAATACCTCCAAGTCAACTTGAGTCAATAGCAACCAACAGACTGAGACGAGAGAAACGTGTACCGACACGTTATGCAGACTATGTGACATATGCATTACCAGCTGAAGGGGGTGAGATCCCAACCACTTACAGAGAAGCCATACAGTCCAGTGAACAAGTTGAATGGACAAAGGCGATGAATGAAGAGATGCAGTCTCTTCACCAGAACCAGACTTGGGAGCTTGTGCCGCTTCCAAAAGGAAAGAAGACAATTGGTTGTAAGTGGATCTTCAATCAGAAAGATGATCAAGCTGCTAAAAATGGAGTGCGATACAAAACTAGGTTGGTAGCCAAGGGCTACGCTCAGACAGAGGGAATTGACTACAGTGAAGTATTCTCTCCTGTTGTGAAACATTCATCCATTCGGATATTGTTAGCTTTGGTTGCACAATATGATCTTGAGTTAGCACAATTCGATGTAAAGACAGCTTTCTTACATGGTGATCTGGAAGAAGAGATTTATCTATCTCAACCAGAAGGATTCAAAGAAGCTGGCAAAGAAATTTGGGTATGTAGCATGAAGAAGTCTCTCTATGGCTTGAAGCAGTCACCTCGGCAATGGTACAAGTGTTTCGACCGCTTTATGTTGGATCTGAAATACACTCGTTGCCAATACGATCATTGTGTATATTTCAGAAAACTTGCAAATGGATCTTTCATTTATTTGCTTTTATATGTAGATGATATGTTAATTGCATGTAAAAGCAAGGGAGAGATAGATCGCTTTAAAACTCAGTTAAGTAATGAGTTTGAAATGAAAGATCTAGGAGAAGCACGAAGAATACTAGGGATGGAGATCAGCAGAGATAGGGTGAAAGGTACAGTTCACCTTACTCAGAAGCAGTATCTAAAGAGAATACTGCAACGATTCAACATCGACTCGAAGACGAAGCCGGTGAGTACTCCTATGGCCCCATATTTCAAACTCAGTGCATTGTAGTCTCCTAAAACCGATGAAGAGCGGGACTACATGAAGAATGTCCCATATGCAAGTGTTGTTGGAAGCTTAATGTATGCCATGGTGTGTACACGACCTGATATCTCCCAGGCCGTTAGCTTAGTTAGTCACTATATGCATAATCCTGGAAAGGTTCATTGGCATGCGGCTAAGTGGATTTTACGGTATATTTCAAAGACCGTAGATGTTGGTATGAGGTTCGAGAAGAGTGAAGATAGTCTAGTAACTGGATATGTTGACTCAGACTATGCAGGTGATCTTGACAAACGCCGATCGACAACTGGTTATGTGTTCACTATGGCTGGAGGACCAGTTAGTTGGCGATCAACTTTGCAGTTAACAATTGCACTATCATCAACTGAGGCTGAATACATGGCCGTAACAGAAGCCGTGAAAGAAGCTATTTGGTTACAGGCATTGGTAACATATTTGGGCTTTGAGCAGCAAGAGGTTACCATTTACTGTGACAGTCAGAGTGCAATTCATTTAGCCAAGAATCAAGTATATCACTCTCGAACAAAACATATAGATGTCCAATTTCACTTTGTACGTGAAATATTAGAAGAGGATGACATCAAACTTCAGAAGATTGGCACTGAAGATAATCTAGCAGATATGTTGACGAAAGTCGTCACAGGGATTAAGTTCCAACACTATTTGGACTTGATCAGTATTGAACACTGCTGAGCACCCTAGGGTGCATTGGAGCGCATTCAACAATGGAAGTCTCTCATGTCAAAGGATGGGGTGCATTCATTTGAAGAATGAATCAGTTTGTAAGCATCTTGGTATGGCACACTTGGGTGGAGGGGGTGATTGTTGAAATCAACCCAAGTGTGAAATGGGTTTGGGTTTGCAGCCACCCACCCCATGCTCACCAACCGTCCACCAATCCACTCACCTCCAGAGGCGCTTCTGGTCAAGAGGAGTGGGTGTGTGCCCCCCCATTGCTCTCCTATAAAAGGAGAGCTCTGCTAGTGTAATTGAGGCAGTGGGTGAAGAGAGAAAGAGGGACGTGAGAGAGAGAAATAGAATTTTGTAGAGTGTTTTGTAAATCTCGTACAAATTCTATTAAAGAGGCTCTAGTGGACGTAAGCAATTTGCTAAACCACTTTAAAATTGTCTTGTGTGATTTTTGGATAGGCCGGAGGCACAACACCTTCAAACAAATGTGCCGCGCCTTCTCTCTTCCTATCATTTCCGTAAGCCTTTCTTCATTCCATTATGTTCCACTAATCATCTCCCGTACCATCAAATTTGGCTAGTGTATAATCCCTGCCTGTTTGCCAAGAATGCCAAGCCTAGACCAGTTCTCCCACCAAAACAGAATTTGTGCTTCATTTATATGCCAACCTGATTGCTCCATGAAAACCAAAAAATAGGATGAGATTGACTTCCATAAAGGAGAGGACTTCCACTGAGCCACTTCTTTAAAAGGATGATGTTTTTTGCAATACTTTTCCCTCACGAATTTTGCCCATAAATAGTTACCATATAATGCGTTCCAAGCTAATTTCATTTGGATAGCCTTCTGCACCTCCATTAAGTCACGAATGCCTAGCCCTCTCTCTTGTGTTGGTTTAGTGACTTTTTGCCAAGACACCCAATGCTTTTTACGATGCTATTCCATGCCCCTGTAAAGAAAACTAGCGAAGATAGAATTAAGTTTTCTAATAACCATCTTTGGAACATCCATAACTGACATAAGAAGGATAGGTAAACTAGACAGCACATGTCGAAGCATTACAATACGTCCCCCAGCTGTTAGAAGAATCCCTTTCCAACCATCAAGCTTTGTCCGAACTTTATTAACAATATGCCCAAATCAGCGCACTCCAATCATGGATGAAGCTATAGGAATACCCAGATATGTACAAGGAAAATTCCCAAGCCCATATCCGGTGATCCTTTGTAACCATTTCTACCTCACATATGAAATACGATTGGAGCAATAAATGGCAGATTTATCTGTATTCACCTTTTGTCCCGACCACATAGAATAAGTAGCAATAACATCCATGAGCCTTTTTACTGATTTTGATCCCCATTTAAAAAGAACACAACATCATTAGCATAAAGCAAATGGGATACCTGCGTTCTCACTATAGGAATTAAGAGTGGTTTGATTTTCTGATGGTCTACTGCCTGCTTTACCAACCTTGTGAGCACTTCCTCTACTAGAATAAAAAAGTATGGTGAAAGAGGATCGATCCCCTGCCGAATACCTCTGGATGATTGAAAGAACCCTCAATATGTTCCATTAAGCATCACTGAGAAATTACAATTCTGCATGCAATTTTTAGAAGAGTAATAAACTGATCTGAAAAACCATAAGCATGTAAGGCCTCCCATAGAAAATTCCATTCCAACCTATCATATGCCTTCATCATATCCAATTTCAGCATTACATTTCCTCCCCTAGTCTTTCTATTTAAATTACGCAATAATTCTTGAGAAAAGCCAACACCAGGTTGTTGGTGATATCCCTTGTCAACAAAACGTGCTTTGCATCATTCAAGTGTCCCATTAGCCCGATGTTTGGTTTTGAGAATTCATTTAGATCCCAAAATGTTGAACTGAGGAGAGGATGGAATGAGATCCCAGGTATGATTGGAGAGAAGGGCTTGGAACTCTTGGTTCATGGTTGTGCGCCATTCGAGATGCTTGGCGGCTTCAAAAAATGAGGAAGGTTCCTCTGGTATTGAAGGAGAGAGCGCAGTTGTGAGGGAAGTAGTGGGTTTCGGTGGAGGCTAGGGTATAGTTCCATTGGTGAGAATACGAGGTCGATGGATGTTGGCTCGAGATCGGGTTGTCATAGGATGAATGGGTGGTGGAGGAGTAGGAGTAGACGAAGAAGTGGGAGACGACAAGCTATCTGTGTTGGGGGAAGTTTGTCGAAGAGAAGACAAAGAAGGGGATGTAAGTGAAGCCCTAGGTGTGATAGTGGATGGGCTTATGGGTGAATGGGGACATGGGTTGGAGTCAAGTGGGCCAGTAGAATTAGTGGACGAGACTAAAGAAAGAGGAATGTAACAAGGGGGAGACGAAGGAGGATAAGAAGTAGCGTTGGGCTTTCGGTCAAAAGGAAAGAGAGATTCGTTAAAGATGACATCTCTTGAGTTCGGCCCATTGGTAGATGAAGACAGAGATACCCTTTATGATTTGGGCTATATCCCATGAAGACACAAGATAAGGACCTATAGTCTAGTTTATGTTTGGCGTTAAATACTCCCATTTTGAGGATGAGAATGAGGACACGTAATGTGATGGGTAGTGCTGAATTGTTGAAAAATTAAATAGAAAGGACGAGATTCCCCACCCCAATCGGATTGCACGGAAATGACTTTTGTAGAGAAAGTATTATGTACAAAGCGTAAAAAGGCCAAAATTAAAGAAGAGACATTGGATTTGGACTGCATTGGAAATAACCAGAGATATTTAGTAAAATTATCTAAAATGGAAAGGTAATAACGATTGCCATTAGTGGATAATACTAGGGCCGGACCCCATACATCAAGAAACAACAAAGTAAAAGGTTTATTGGACTGGGAAGGAGAACTAGGATAAGGCAAGGCATGGGCCTTGGCCTGATTACAGGCTGAGCAATGAGAGAGACTGGTGGATGGCAGGTTGAAGTGACGAAGGGTAAAAGCAATGATTCTAGAAGATGGATGTGCCATGCGAAGGTGCCAAAGGTAAGGGGAGGTCCGAACACCAATGTGAGCCTAAGGAGAGGGAGTTGATGAAGTGGTGGTCGCAGCGGCAGGAAGAACATACAACCCGTCTTCAATAGCCCCCTGAAGTAGAATAGCCAGGGAATGCGAATCTTTCACAAATAAATAATTTTGGTGAAACTAAAAAAAGACGCTATTATCTTGACAAAACTATCGAACAGAAAGAAGATTATGACAAATGGAAGGAACATGAAGTAAATTGTGTAAGAGAAAATTGCCAGAAGGGGTGTTGAGGTGAGCCGAGCCTTGATGTTGAATTGGGAGGGTAATGCCATCTCCAATACTCACTGTGTCAGATCCTTGATAAGGCATAGAATCAAGATTGAGGTTAGAAAAATTAGAGGTGAAATGATGGGTTGCAGCCGTATCGGGGAACCAAGCCGAAGCTAGAGCAGGTGAAGCAGGTAACGCAGTAAAATTGGCCGCCAAAGAGGACAGAGTAGGTGTGTTATAAGCATGATCAAACCAATGGTAACAGGAAGTAGTTGAGTGGCCTGGCTTGTGACACACTTGACAAACTGGAGAGAGAGCGATTTGTGAAATAATTGGAAGGAGCTCGAGAGCCACCTAGGCCACGGCCACAACGTCCACCACGAGAGGGACCTTGACCACGATTTACTGAAGGGGTGGAAGGGGGACGAACTGAAGTATTGTGAGCTGCAAGATTTGTTCCAGAAAATAGGGATTGAACTGCGTGAGAAAGATGGGATTCATGATTGAAAAGGTAACTGTATAGTTGGTGGGGAGAAAGGGAGTCTGGTCTGGTGGTAAGGGAGGTGACAAGGGACTCATAATCAGTTCTAAGTTCGGCTAAGAGAAATACAGAAAACTCTTGGTCAGTTAATGGGTGATCAGCGGCCCCAAGAGTGGATGCAAGATTCTTGGCCTTTTTGAAATATTCAAAGATGGACTCAGATCCCTTTTTTGTAGCGGTAAAGCCACTTTTATGGACTTTTATGGGTAAAAAATGGTGGCTAGTTGAGCTTGCATTCACATTTGCTTCCGCCATCTTCCACTTGCTTCCGCTATCTTCTTTATGGGTCAAAAATGGTGGCTAGTTGACAACCTACATCAAGCTTGCGTTCACATTTGCTTCCACCATCTTCCACTTGCTTCCGCTATCTTCCACCTCTTTTAGCTCCTATAAATACATGTTTTTGCTTTTGGAAACCTATCCCATTTTGAAAGAAAAATTTAAAGAAAGCGAGAGAGTTTTAGAGAGAAAAATAGTGAGGTTTCTCCTATATATTGTCTCTCCTTTTATAAGAAAGAGTGAGTTTTCTCCTTTTATAAGAGATGGTATTGTCAATTGTGCTCTCCTTATTCAAGAGAGAAATTCTTGTAATCCTTTTGCTATAAGTGAAATTCTTTTACAATTGGAATTCCTTATTATTTCTTTTATTCTTTCTCATTTTCACTTCAGTTGTAATTGTATGCCTCGTACCACAAGCGCCTAACAGTGGTATCAGAGCATCAGGTTTATAGTCGGTTTTCGTGCTACAGTTAGATCCAGTTAGTGGAAAGGAGGCATCTTCAATAATGGCGACGAAGTACGAAATAGAGAAGTTCAATGGGAGTAATTTCTCATTGTGGAAAATGAGAATAAAAGCAATTTTGAGGAAAGATAATTGCTTGACGGCAATTGGAGATAGGCCCGATGAAATCACTGACGATGGCAAGTGGAACGAGATGGATGGCAATGCTATTGCTAATCTGCACCTAGCACTAGCTGATGGAGTATTGTCAAGTGTGGCAGAGAAAAAGACAGCAAAAGAGATATGGGATACTCTGACAAAATTGTACGAGGCCAAATCACTACACAACAAAATTTTCTTGAGAAGAAAACTCTACACCCTTCGGATGATGGAGTCAACTATGGTGACAGACCATATCAACACCCTCAACACTTTATTTTCACAGCTCACAGCAATGGGGCATAACATAGAGACGGGTGAACGTGCTGAAATTCTACTTCAAAGTCTACCTGATTCGTATGATCAACTCATCATCAACTTAACCAACAACATTGAAGTTCTAGTCTTCGATGATATTGCAGCTGCAGTTCTTGAAGAAGAAAGTCGGCGCAAAAGCAAAGAAGATAGACCAGAAGGTTCACAGCAAGCCGAAGCTTTGGTAATGACGAGAGGAAGATCAACGGAACGTGGCCCCAGTGGGAGTCAAAATCAGAGTAGATCAAAATCCAGAAGTAAAAAGAATGTCAAGTGTCATCACTGTGGCAAGAAATAGCACTACAAAAGGGAGTGTTGGCATCTCAAGAAGAACGAAGAAGCCAAAGGAAAAGGCCCTGAGTTGTCAAAAGCTCAGGGTTGTGTAGCAAGCACCTCAGATGATGGTGAAATTTTATACAGTGAGGCAACAACAGTTACTGAAGGTAGAAGAAGATTCGCTGATGTCTGGCTTATTGACTCAGGAGCAACATGGCATATGACTCCCCGGAGAGAATGGTTCCATCAATATGAACCTATCTCAGGAGGATCTGTGTTCATGGGAGACGATCATGCCTTGGAGAATGCTGGTATTGGTACCATCAAATTGAAGATGTGTGACGGTACAGTTCGCACCATTCAGGAGGTATGACATGTGAAAGGCCTGAAGAAAAATCTATTGTCTTTAGGACAATTAGATAATAGTGGGTGTAAAACCCATATTCAAGATGGGATCATGAAAATAGTTAAAGGCGCGCTTGTAATGATGAAAGAGGAAAAGATAGCTGCAAATTTGTACATGCTTAAAGGAGAAACACAACAAGAAGGAGAAGCATCCACTGCGTTGGCAAGTTCGGCAGAAGAATTAACAATGATGTGGCACCGTAAGCTTGGCCACATGTCGGAACGAGGTTTGAAGATTCTTGCTGAACAAAAGCTTCTTCCAGGGCTCAAAAAGGTTTCATTACCCTTTTGTGAGCATTGTGTTACTAGTAAACAGCACAGATTGAAATTCAGTAGTTCCTCTGCTAGAAGTAAAGTTATCTTAGAACTAATCCATTCTGATGTTTGGCAAGCACCAGTTTTGTCCCTAGGAGGAGCAAAATACTTTGTGTCATTTATTGACGATTACTCCAAGAGATGTTGGGTGTATCCAATAAAAAATAAAGCAGATGTATTTCCAGTTTTCAAAATATTCAAAGCGCGGGTTGAGCTTGAATCTAAAAAGAAGATCAAGTGTTTAAGGACAGACAATGGAGGAGAATATACTGGTATTGAATTTGATAGTTTCTGTCAACAAGAAGGTATCAAAAGGCAGCTCATGGTGGCATACACTCTAAAACAAAATGGAGTAGCAGAGCGGATGAACAGAACCTTGTCAGAACGAACAAGAGCGATGTTGAGAACTGCAGGAATGACCAAGTCATTTTGGGCAGAAGCAGTCAAGACTGCCTGTTATGTGATCAATCGGTCACCATCAACCGCAATTGATCTGAAAACGCCGATGGAGATGTGGACTGATAAGCCAGCTGATTATTCTCACTTACATACATTTGGAAGTCCAGTTTATGTTATGTACAACACCCAAGAAATATCAAAACTAGATCCAAAATCTAGAAAATGTATTTTCTTAGGGTATGCTGATGGAGTCAAGGGGTATCGTCTGTGGGATCCCACTGCCCGCAAGGTGCTAATCAGCAGGGATGTTGTATTTGTAGAAGATAAGGTACAAGAAAAAGAAAATGATAGCGCTTCAAAAGAGAAACCAAAGACTACTACAGTTCAAATTGAAGAAAGACAAGAATTAGAAGTTCCAGATTCTTCTGAAGCAATATCAGAGCACGAAATACAAGAACAAGCTGAGTGTGCAATTCCACAAGTTCGACGGTCAACTCGGGAGAGAAGAAAACCAACTTGGCACTCAGAGTACATCATGGAGGGAAATGTCGCATACTGTCTACTAACAGAAAATGGAGAACCGTCAAATTTTCATGAGGCTACAAATAGCCAAGAAGCTTCTCTGTGGATGGTTGCAATGCAAGAAGAAATTGAAGCTCTCCATAAAAACAAAACATGGGATCTTGTACCACTACCACAAGGAAGAAAGGTCATCGGAAACAAATGGGTTTACAAGATCAAACGAAATGGCAATGATCAAGTGGAGCGGTATCGTGCTAGATTGGTGGTGAAAGGATTCGCTCAGAAAGAAGGCATAGACTTCAACGAAATATTCTCTCCTGTTGTTCGACTCTCAACGGTTCGAGCAGTCCTTGCGATGTGTGCTACATTTGACTTGTACTTAGAACAACTGGACGTGAAAACTGCATTTCTTCATGGAGAAATTGAAGAAGAAATTTACATGCTCCAACCAGAAGGTTTTGAAGAAAAAGAAAAAGAGAACTTGGTTTGCAGGTTGAACAAATCTCTATACGGTCTCAAACAGGCACCGAGATGTTGGTATAAGAGATTTGATTCCTTTATCATGAGTCTTGGATACAACAAACATAGTTCAGATCCTTGTGTTTACTACAAGAGATTTGGTGATGGTAATTTCATTATTCTGTTGTTGTATGTTGACGACATGTTGGTAGCAGGCCCCAACAAAGATCGTATTACAGAATTAAAGGCACAGTTGGCTAGGGAGTTTGAAATGAAGGACTTGGGACCAGCAAACAAGATTCTAGGGATGCAAATTTACCAAGACAGAAATAATAGGAAGATATGGCTTTCTCAGAAAAATTATTTGAAGAAAATCTTGCGACGCTTCAACATGCAAGATTGTAAGCCAATTTCTACCCCTCTTCCTATTAATTTCAAGTTATCCTCAAGTATGAGTCCTAGCAATGAAGCAGAGAGGATGGAAATGTCTCGAGTACCGTATGCATTAGCAGTGGGTAGCTTAATGTTCGCTATGGTTTGTACAAGACCAGACATTGCACAGTCAGTGGGAGTGGTTAGTCGATACATGGCGAATCCTGGTAAAGAGCATTGGAGTGCTGTAAAGAGGATCCTGAGATATGTCAAGGGTACCTCAAATGTCGCATTATGTTATGAAGGATCAGACTTTACTGTCAGAGGCTATATTGATTCAGATTATGCAGGTGATCTTGACAAGAGCAAGTCCACCTCAGGTTATGTGTTTACTCTTGCTGGAGAAGCTGTAAGCTGGGTTTCAAAATTGCAGTCTATCGTGGCTACTTCTACAACGGAGGCAGAATATGTCGCAGTTACACAAGCTAGCAAAGAGGCAATATGGTTGCAAATGCTACTGGAAGAGCTCGGACACATACAAGAGAAGGTTGATTTATTTTGTGATAGTCAGAGCGCTTTGCATTTGGCAAAGAATCCAGCATTTCATTCAAGGACAAAGCACATACGAGTTCAGTATCACTTCGTTCGTGAGAAGGTGGAAGAATGAAGTGTGGATATACAAAAAATCCATACAAAAGACAACCTAGCAGATATATTAACAAAGCCAATTAATAATGACAAGTTTATCTGGTGTCGATCCTCCTTAGGCCTAGCAGATATGTAAGCGGCATAGAGATGGAAAGTGTAGAAAAGATAGAAGGATTACAAAAGTGACTTTAAGTGGGAGATATATAGCGGTAAAGCCACTTTTATGGACTTTTATGGGTCAAAAATGGTGGCTAGTTGAGTTTGCATTCACATTTGCTTCCGCCATCTTCCACTTGCTTCCGCCATCTTCCACTTGCTTCCGCTATCTTATTTATGGGTAAAAAATGGTGGCTAGTTGACAACCTACATCAAGCTTGCGTTCACATTTGCTTCTGCCATCTTCCACTTGCTTTCGCCATCTTCCACCTCTTTTAGCTCCTATAAATACATGTTTTTGCTTTTGGAAACCTACCCCATTTTGAAAGAAAAATTTAAAGAAAGAGAGAGAGTTTTAGAGAGAAAAATAGTGAGGTTTCTCCTATATATTGTCTCTACTTTTATAAGAAAGAGTGAGTTTTCTCCTTTTATAAGAGAGGGTATTGTCAATTGTGCTCTCCTTATTCAAGAGAGAAATTATTGTAATCTTTTTGCTATAAGTAAAATTTTTCTACAATTGGAGTTCCTTATTATTTCTTTTATTCTTTCTCATTTCCACTTCAGTTGTAATTGTATGCCTCGTACCACAAGCGCCTAACATTTTTAAGAGTGGCAAGTTGGAATTGAGAATGCATAACATGGGCGATTGGGCGGTAGACTGGGCACTGAATAAGTTTTGTAAGGTGGTCCAGATGTCATGCGATGTTTGGCAATCCAAAACCTATGACAAAACAGAGTCAGACAAGGAAGAGTTAATGGCCGAAATGAGCAATTGATCTTGCAGTACCCACTGAGTATGAGCGGGATTAATGTTGCCATCAATAGGTAAAGAACCATCAACATGGCCAAAGAGTTGATGGCTCTTTAGAAATGGGACTATCTGGGCTTTCCATAAAAGGCAATTGTCAATGTTAAGCTTGACTGTGTGTAAATGAGAGGCTGAGATAATGATGAAGGAGGTGGTGGTGGTGGTGGGAGGGTTGGTTTTGTCGGGAGAAGCCATGGAATCAGACGTGAGTCAACCTGGCTCTTGATACCAAATTCTAGAATATTACATGCTGATTGTTCTCATACTCGCTGGACCACTGAGACTATGGTGGAGCTGTGATGTCTGAGGCCTTAATAAACCCCTTTCTAGCTTCCTCTAACAATCTGTTATCCTCAGTATTACCCGATTGCAGCACCTTACCTTCCAATTGAATGATCCGATCTACCCATCGTGCAATATTGTTTAAAACATTACCAATAGAGACGCGATTCCACTCCTTTAAAGTATGTTTCAGACGCTTCAACTTGGCAGCCAAATTCAAGAGGCCATCGAATTTTGTAGCTTCCTCCTAACTTTTTGCAACCATGTCTCTAAACTGTGCATGTGTAGTCCACATGCGTCGGAAAAAAAAGGCCTTGGTCCATAAAACTGTTTAGAAGTTGAAATTTTGAGGTGCAGCGGACAATGATCAGAAGTACTTCTTGCCAAAATAAAAACTTTCGCGGTAGGGTACTTCCGTATGAATTCTTGATTAACCATTACCCAATCTAGTTTAGCCATATTCAGCCTCGCCCTTCTTGCCCATTCCACCATGAGTATCTTGAACCCTCTTCTTGAATCTCCAAGAGTCCACAGTTCATTATGCAATTGCTAAAATCATCTCTAACTCCCTGAGGCTTTAAAAGCCACCAACTTTTTCATGATCATACTGTATAACATTAAAATCACGCCTAGCCACCCACGGAATGTCGTGTCTTTGAACTGTCTCCAACTCTTGCCAAAGACGTTGCACTGTCCCAGATTGAAAACAACTCGCGTAAATAAACGATATCAGTATCTCAATTCCATCTTTTTTATACAGTCCAAAATTCTGTTGCTTAGTACAGGATACAATTTGCATAGAAACATCCTTTTGCCAAAAAACCCATATCTTGCCTTCTTGTTGAGAATTAGTCATGAAATTATCAAACTTCAATTTCGTCGCCCATTTCTTAATACGACATTCAGCTGCGAACGGTTCCAAAATGGCCAGTACATCTGGTTGTGTCTCAACAATATTCTTCTGTAATTGTAGAAAAGAACTACACAACCCCTCACATTCCAGACTAAAATGTTGTCTAACATATCAAGCTTGTTTAGAGGACCGAGTGATCATACTCGGTGGTGCAGCTATAACTTTTTTCTTCTTCTTCAACTTTGCAATTGGCATTTCAGTTTCATGCTCTGTCTCCATTACTACATTCTTTGTATTTTCGAATCCTTCAATATCATCTCCTTCCTGACGAAAACTAGGCTTCATCCCTGAGTTCACATCCATTTCCGCAACTATGGCATGCCATTTACATCTTTCCACATTTGGATTAATAGACAAATCCGCTTCAGTTCCCAAAACCTGCAGATTAATTCCCTCAGCCTCCAAATTCTTAGCCATTCCCTCCTTCATTCGGGTCAACCTTGATGATTCTTCGTCTATGTCCTCCCCACAACCTAACTATTGCCATACTCCAATTGCATTATTTGTATATGGGTTGTACCCGAAGCTAACTCCTGTTCTCCAGTCTGCTCATGCAAGCCAGTACTGTCCTCCATTCCAATATCACCATCTACCACAAGATCAGAAATCCTGTTTAATTCTGCATCCACAATTTCTTTCAATAGTAATGATGCTTCACCTCGGATATTTTCAACCCCTTCTGTATCCCTCGGAACATCAGACATGGTAACCAAATCCAGAACCACTTCCATGTTCATATCCCTGCATCTCGATTCTGTCGTTCCTCTTTCAATACATTTCAGTGTTTGGCCATCCTGCTGTTTTGCATTTTGATCATCCATTGTTAAGGATGACACCATCACCCCATCCTGCATATCATACAAAACCGGTTTCTCTATTGCCTTTTCCTCCGTTTCCTATGATTGCATTTGATCCTTTTTATTCACTGATTTCCACACCCGGTTTTGTCTCTCAATTCTCTTGAAATCTCCGCGAGCCTGAGGCAAGGCCCTTTTTTGATTTCCTGCATGTAACTTTTCCCTTCTGCACGCACTATTCGAGTGACCTTGTTGACGACACGTCGAACAACATGCTGGTAGGGTTTCAAATATCACTTCCTGAAAATGGCTTCCCGTTTTATTGGGAGGACCAATCCAAAAATAATGCCTATGCTTTTTAGAAATATCCATCTCCACACACATTCTTGCTCCCTCTGGCCTTGAAACACAGGCCGTTGCATTGTCTCTTTTCAGATATCTACCATAAGGTCCTGTAAAAATCTTCAACGTAGACTCATGGAAAAAATGCGGTTGTAACCCTGGTAAAAAAATCCATACCGTGCTAACAACGATTCCTCATACTCATTAAACGAGGGAGTCCATTGAAAAATTTTATAGGGAATGTTAGCAATATCCACCACTTCCCTTGACATAGCAGTAACAAAATCAGCTACATTCGTCATTCGGACCAAGACATTTCAAGCCCTTCTCATGGCACCAACAAACGGCATTGAGGACACTCCCCAACGATTTTTAATGTATCCCCGAATAACATCCAGAGAAGGACGTCGACGCTGCTAGAATGTTAACACCACTGAGAATCGAAATGGAGCCAACGTTCTCGTGATTTCTTCCTTGTTGAAAACAAAGCAAAGGTCCACCTCAATCAATTTTGCTTCACGCATGGGTACCACTACCTCTGGCATAGGCAATGGACGTGACGAAACGATATCAGCAAGCGTCCTCACCATGTCAGGCAAGGACCCAGAAGCCGCCATAGTGGCCAGGCGACGGCCACATATACACCAGCCCTAGTAATACGATGAAAACCCTAGAGAGCGTTTTTAGTAACGTCTTGGAGTGACCTAAACAAACTCTTAAGTATATATATATATATATATATAGACACGCGCGGAATACTATGGTTGAGAGAGGACACGACAGTTTATATATTATGGTTGGTCCTATATTTATTCTTTTTCTTTTAGAGGAATGTATGACACCTGTGCAATACTTTATGATTACAAATATCATTTTTTTATAAAGAGATTATTATCTTCCATGAAAGAAAATCTATTGATGCGCATTGAGCCACAAGACACTTTTACAACAGTTTAAGTTTTTCTTCGTGCCAAACTAGAGATCAAAAGCCTATAACCACTAGATCGATCTCCATTTTTCCGAAAATGGTTTTTTCTTGAATGTGATCGATCCATATAGAAAATGACCAAAGGTTCAAAAGCCATTGCAGTGACAGGTGAACATATCATTTTTCATGGTTGTAAGTTGGATCTTCTAGGCCGGTACAAAGATTTTGAAGTGGATTAAACCTTTGGAATGGTTGACCTCAGATTGGCTTTACGATTTAAGGTTCTTTTGAAGTAGGTTTTGATCACGTGGTTACAAAAATCTTTGTGTTGTTTGGTATACCAGTACTTTATTAAGTTGTTGTACTTTTGTATGTCTGGTATTCGATTGATAATTGACTTTAAGTAATTAAATTGGTAATATTATGAATGGGAATTAGACTTGGTAAGTTTATTTGCTCCTAGGCGCCTATTTTGATCATATTCTGTTATGGTTGGATACTAATGCTGGGTTGATTAGAAGGAGGGGGGAAAGGCCATTTAGATTCTAAGCTATGTGGGTGGGGGACAGCGAGTGTTCAGGTATTATTGGGAAGGCTTGGAATGGGGGAGATGGAGTAATTTCTTTGAGTTATCACTACAAAAAAAAGCAGATTTGCCGGCGTTGGTTATATGCCGGCAACTATAAAAAAAACGCCGCTAATTAATTCGCGGCGTTTTTCTAACGGCGCAACCGTCCGCCGGTAATGGAGGGTCGCTATTTTCATTGTTCCGGCGTTTGCGCAAACGCCGGTATTTGTAAATCTCATTAGTGGCGTTTGGATCAATTTAGCGGCATTTCATGAAACGCCGCCACAATAATTAATATTAACAGCGTTTCTCGAAATGCCGCCACTTTATCGTTGCCATCCCCTGGCATATACTAGCGGCGTTACCATAAACGCCACTGCTACTACATTATCGACCCATCAGTTAAATTGACGACATTTATTTAAATGCCACTAATAATACGTTGGCGGCGGCACATTGAATTTTTTAACAGCGTTTATTCTACTGCCACCATTTTTTCAAATAGCGGCGTTACGATAAATGCCGCTACTAGTAATTTGCCGACTCATCATATAAATTGGCGGCATTTTTTTAAATGCCACTAATAGTATCTTGGCGGCGTCACATTGAATAATTTAATGGCGTTTAACTAAATGCCGCCAATGACCTAATTTCCAGCGATTATCTAAAAGCCGCCACAAGTAAACTGCCCGCTCGTCATATAATGTGGCGGCATTTCTTTAAATGCCACTAATAGTACTTTGGCAAATTTATTAACGGCGTTTATCTAAACAACGCTAATTTTTAAAATAACGGCGTTAACATAAACGCCACTGCATTACGTTGCCAGCGCATCATATAAATTAACGGTGTTTATTTAAATGCCACTACTAGTACGTTGACGGCACATTGAATTTATTAACGGCATTTATCTAAATGCCACCATGAGTTTGCTGCCACCACATTGCATAAATTAACAACGTAATGTAAACACCCCCACTAGTTCATTGCTAGCGCATTTTTTAAATTAACGGTGTTATTATAAACGTTGCTACAAAAATGTTGCCAGCACATTGCATTAATTACCAACCTTTAGAACACACCAATAATATGATATACCATAATAAATAAATTAATAATAAATATGATATAATGGATCATTATTCATATAATAATAAAAAAAAAAGTAACACAAATCACATTACATGAAAGCTCTTCTTCATGGATAATTATTTTACTTTACATTATGTTTGTCGTTAACTTTCCGACCATTTCTTTCATGGGTAGTTCTTCTTCTACCAGATCAACCCAAAACAAGCAAACGACCACCAAGATTGATCCAATAACTCCACCAGCTGGAAGGTGAGAAGGCATGACATAAGAATTTCTCAAAGTGCGCCCATCATGGATTTGGAATTTTGAATGCTGTAATATAAAAAATTGCAATGCAACCATTAATATCTACCACATGAAAAGGGTAGTTGAGGCTAAAATATTTTAGGACGGAGAAGAATTTATACTTCTCAATATTTTAATATTCCTCAAATTATGTTACAACCAAGCATAATGAACCGTATGTTTGCCGTTATATCATGTATACTATTGACTTCAAACAACTTTTTGAGATATAATTAGTCTCACCATTGTATACGTCCACCAGTCCTTTATATACATCCGCCAATCCTTTGAAGAATCCTGTTTTGACAACCAAAACAAACCAATATATAAAAAATTAGAAATCGAAGAATTTTAAAAAAGATAGAAATAGTCAAGATCACGTACAAGATCTCGACTACTACTTGAAAGTGTTGCATATTTTTCAAGCATGCATTCTTCTGCGTACGTACATACCATTATCACATTAAATTTTATTCACGTCATTGAGGTAGCAATTGTTGGGTCCCTCACATTGACAAGAAACATGTAGCCAATTAAACTTAAAACCGCATAACAATTCGTTTCGAATCTCTTCGCAGGAAGCAATTTTTGGATATATTGACGGCCTTCCCTCGATATTAGGGATATTTGCTCTATTCGACAAGATTCCTCCACCTGCCCTGGATATGGAGGTCTATCTAGATATTTAACATATCTATGCATATCATGGGAAGACGATGAAGAGTTGGAAGAATATACTTCGGTCTTAAAGCAATAAGTTGAATCGTTCCAATAAAAGGATGTATTCACTTGCTTTTCACAGCTCAAGAAAACCATAGTAATTAGTAATGGGAAATATGGTGAGTAAAAAAATGGATGCAACCAGCTTAAATTACCAGGGATAGAAGCCGAGAAATGATATCTCTGAATACCTGAGAAATGACAAGTAATATTTTTAGAAGCAAGCACCCTCATTTCGGGCCCCTGACACATTTATTTTACATGAAACATAACATTAATCATTACCTGATAGACTCCGAGTGTACAAGACTTAAAACCAGCTGGACAATATTCAAAGTAATATTTCCATGTCCTTATAAATTTTTCATCAAAGCCAAGAGCTACGATTTTGCTGCAAATTAAAGGAATTAACATTAGCTCCTCAGCATCAAAATACAACAACGTCGTCTAGTTAAGTAGCTTAGTTCTTATCATTTTCAATTTTACAACCAACGTAAAAGAAACATTATTTTCCCCATAATATTTTCAGTCAGAATAACAATATCAAGTTGTAATTTCTTTTATTCGAAGTATGACATGAATAACAATATTACATGATGGGTCGTCGCAGTTTGGTGGATCCTCCATTAATCGAAATGGATAGCCTATGTTTAGGATACAGCCATTAATATACTAAACACTACAAGTTTGATGGAGTAGAAAAAGAACGAAAAGGGATGTGAGTACTGCTGCAGGGAAGCTCAGAACGGATACAAAGGTTTAAATTAAAATAATGCAGATGCTACCCATTAATAACTATCGCAGACTCTGTTTCCTGCTCTGTGTTTGTGTTTTTCATTTCCAACACTCCTTCTCAGAAAGCTGATTAAGTGGGAGTCCAAATCTGTAAGCATGCTGGAAAGAAAGCCCAAATCTATCAAGATTGAAAGCATAGGTAGAAGATAAAAACACATGCAGGGGAGAGGAATCTGAAAATTTAAGGAGAGGGGTGAACCTACTACCAACGTGAACTTGAAGATGATACCACCCAATTCTCCAAAAGAAAATCACAGCAGTGAAAAATAGAGAGAAATTAAAATCTGTTGGAATCAAGATGAGATGGGAAATCCTACCTTCATACGATGATGGCTTCAACGGCCACCCGTTCCCTCGACTTACATGAATTCGAATAAAACACGCATCAAAATAACCAAATAAACTCAAATATACAGCTAAGAAAGATGTGTTACTTTGAGAGAGAGAGAGAGAGAGAGAGGGCAAAAGATCATTCAGCACCTTGCAATTTGGTGAGAAATCAAGTGCTATAGTCATCAACTCCACCGTCACTTCTCGTCACTGGCCACCAAGTCCTCCAACAACGAACAGAACAACTTATTCATGAGATCGCTTAAAAAAATAAAATAAAGCATTTGGGAGAACAAATTAAAGATGGCCTAAACATGGACTCGTGACCTAGGTTTCCTATGATGGAGACCCAAATTAAAGGTCATGAGTAATTTCCACGGAATTAAGGAGATCCAAGAAAGGCATCGACATTCGGTCGCCAAGGTAGATGAATCAAGAAAAATGTTTGAGATCCAAGAAACGGAGAATAAAGCTAGAAACTACATGAAATCTGGAACTGTGCGAAGGAGAAACTACATGAGGCGCTAATTGGCAGCGTACAAGAGACGCTAATTGCATAAAAGAGGGAACTTTGAATTTTCTGAAATTTTGAGGCAACGTATGAGGCGCCAACTTAACTTTTCACTAGTTTTTGTTTTGATAACAATATTTTAAGAGAAATCTGAATATTCGTGCATGTATATCTTAATGTAAAATTACCTTTTCTCCACCTCTATTTTCTAATTTCTTGATTATTTTTAACTCTTTCAATATTCCAATCCTATCTATAATTGAAACGTTAATATAATATTTTTTCATATTATATATAATTATATTATATAATATATATAATAATAATATATGATTATATATTATATATAAGATAATGTTATTATAATGTTATGTTAATATTAAAAATATATATAATAATGTTATTATAATCTTAAACATGAATATTTAATTGAGCATATGCTTTAAATATATACATTAACTACAAATCATTTCCAATAACACAATTATATATACCCAGAGACTTCATAAAAATATTAACTTATTTGTTCAACACACAGAAATACCTCAATAAAATAAATTAGAGTCTCCATAAAGACTAAGAAATATCCATTAGTCAAAATATCAAAATAATATAAAATAATCAATCTACCAAATAGGACTCTCTAATAAATACTTGTACCCTTTGGCACTTACTCCTCTATGGTCATCAAACCTTGCTAATATCTCTTATTCTTAAGCACCAAAATTATCTGAAAAATATTGTGAAGATATTGCAAAATAGCTCATGTCTATACCAGTTATAATAGAAAATATTTTCTCTTTTGTACATATTTCATGAGTAATGCAGAACAAAAAACTAAGGCTCTTTCAAATTTCTTTTCATAACAAAACATGCATATTTTTCATAAAATCAATCTCAGTCCAATTGCTTTTTGTAATGTCTAGCATAGGAACCTCGCTTACGTAGACTTTTTAATTTCTCTAAATTTCCTCACGATAGTGCCAAATGAAAATCAATCGTTGCCTATAAATAGACACATAACTTACTTAAATCTCTAATAAACC
The DNA here is from genome assembly GCF_018687715.1 of Carya illinoinensis. Classification (NCBI taxonomy): domain Eukaryota; kingdom Viridiplantae; phylum Streptophyta; class Magnoliopsida; order Fagales; family Juglandaceae; genus Carya; species Carya illinoinensis. Next base: position 5,898,871 of record NC_056765.1, read on the forward strand.
ACAAATTTTGATATTTAAGCCTAAAATACTAAAGAGTAATGCTATAATCCATACTTTCTTCCTATTTTCATCCCACTATGTAATATATGGCATTTTATTATCATTGGATGATAAAGAATCATCCAATAAAAAATAATCTAATGGTGATAAACATGCCACATCTTATATGGTATGATGAGAGTGGGATGATAGTATATTGTATCAGTTCTGCTACATACCCCTGGGGAATAACCCCGCCGCGGCCCCGGGGCTGACGTGGCAATTAAAATATTAATAAAAAAATAATAATTATTTAAAAAAAAAAAAGAAAAAGAAATGGGAAAGTAACGCAGAAAGGTAAACGGCAGGGGGGGCGGGGGGAACTTGTGATGAAGAATTCTTGCGTCAATGACCCCTGGTTTGCATAAGAAGTATCCATTCAAGTTGAGATAAATCCTTAAGACGACAACAAAAACTAGCACGAAGGAATAAAAGTTTTAACTCAGATTTCATAAAAAAATAACAGTGAAATATCCTACCTAAGACATAGAGACAAATAAAAAAAACTTCATTACAACAATTTCAAGCAGCATTCTTTTCAAGAATAAAAAGTTGATCAGACTAGAAGCATGATCTTTCACAATAAAACGGCGTCGTTTATCATTTAATGCCACATAGGCCCTGAGGCCGCAACGGGGATATAAGCCGGTTGCATATAGACTTATTGATATTGTATAGAATTTTTCAATACTAAATTAGCTTATTTTCTAAAAAATCTAAAATTGCTCATAACTCTAAGCTACCATCACTTCCCAAAATCGTCGACATTCACTTAATATTCCCCAAACAATCAAAAGTCTATTTAAAAATAAGCCCAAATTAAAATATCTGTCTGAATTTTAAAAGTCAAGCCCATCTCAGTTCAACTAGGGTAGTAACGTGTGTATATATATATTATATGAAAAGGGTTCTTTAGTTGCAGTACGTATAATCTCCATTTTGGGAGTTATATTGGGCCAAGATAAGTCCAAAATTGGGTATACTCATTAGTAATATACTCATTAGTACGAATATACTCATTAGTAAATCCATTAACTGTGAACAAATAAGTTAATATTTTCTTCTTGCTATGAATTTTTTCAAAATTAAAAATAAAAAATAATTGAAGGCTTTTTATTAAAAAAAATTCTGAAGTGGTTTAAAGCTTATCACGGCCGTACAACTCTTCCAATTGGATTAGAACTCTAGAACCCTTGCCATTAAACATTGTCAGCCAAATTATCCTTCAAATATATATCCCCACGGCCCCACAGATAGTGCATCACGTTCCCATTAAACATCTTCCCCATTAACACGCCTAGGGCTGCCGAATGTTTTCACAACACATAGATCGTGCATCACGTTCCCGAACAGCAACGCCTCCACACATCGTTTGATCATAACGCCGGCTAATCCCATCTCCTCTTCCACATAGCAATGTCCCCACACTGCAGTTAAAAAACACCAGCCTTCCTCCCTTAAAATCACTGCAACGTGCTCTGTTTTTCACCCTCAAAACAGAGCACTTCAACTGCAGTTCAAACGTCATAGCCACGGCCCACCACACACGATACCGGGACCATCAGCAGAGGGCGCCAGAGAACAGCTCTCCACTATCAAACACTACCGTACGTAAGATTCTCTAACTCATTATTCCCTTTAGTTTAACCATTACCGCACATGATGTCCCTGCAATTTAACCATTATTCTGCTTATCATTATAATACAAACGCTATTAACTCTTGTTTAATTGTTATAATACATCCCCAAAATCGTTGCCGTATATGATGCACACTTCGATTGTCCATTCTTACAGCCTCATATTCGTTATAATACAAACGGCAAACCCATAATAATACCGTACATGCAGTACTTTTCGATCAAAGCAGTCAAAAGACTTGAAAAATTACTTAAACATACATAAAAAGATCCTAAAAACCAACATAGTCTAATAAAGATTTTATTTTTTTTGTGTATTTTCTTTTGTTAAAATACTGCATGGCATTCTTATAAAGGGTTTCTCAGTAGGTATAATAAAATCTTTATTAGACTATGATGTGAATTAGCAATTTTAAATTTAGCAGTTTTTATTAGACTATAATACACTACCGTACGTAAGATTCTCTAACCCAGTATTTTATTAGACTGGCATGAATTAGCAATTAGCAATCTTTATTAAACAAACATGTTAAAATACTGCATGAAGTGAATTAGCAATTTTGAAATAAAATAATAAAAAAAACTTCAAAATATTACTACCGGTGTCATGAATTGTGGGCTGCTGTCCTTATTCATATAAAATATAAATTCTTGTGGTTAAAATTTCATGTTAAAACATTAGTTGTATCACCGTAAGCATTATTGGCTTGTTTATTCTTGTGGTTGTTTATATGCAAATTTATGCTTCTGATTATATGCAAATTTAAGCTTTATTTTGCTTTACTTATACAATTAAATTATTTTCCATACTATGTTTTAAGTTATTGATGATCTTGCATTCTCATAGGTTTCTGTTTACATATTAATATTATAGTTAAACTATGGACAAAAATTGGATGAAAAGACCTCGACATACAAAAGAGTATGTTGATGGTGTCAATGAGTTTTTGAAGTTTGCGTGCGAGAATTGTGATACAAATTCGTCGATTTGTTGCCCATGTAGAAAATGTGGATTATGTAAGATGTTCATCCTTATTACGTAAGGTGAGCACTATACATATGTTTAGTTGATATTAGTCAACCTTATTTTGAAATTTTTGGCCACTCATTTGAATTTATATTCAGGCTTTAGGACAAAATCAAAATGAGAATGAAGAGGAAGATAAAGATGAAGAAGAGGAAAATGCTGAAGAGGAAGAAGATCAAGAGGAAGATGAAGAAGAGGAAGAGAACGATGAGGACAATGATTGAGGGTTAGGATTATAAGTTAGACTATAATTGAGACTATATTTATGGTATTTGTCATATATCGACGTTTGCTCTGTTTGATGGTATTTGCAACTTTCCTTAATTAAGACTAAATTTATGGTTATGACTTATATTGATGTTTGCTCTGTTTTGCTAAGTTGGAATCAGGACGGATTATAAAAGGATAAGTGCTGGATTATACATTAGTTTTACTACTCTTTTTGGAAGTTGTGAATCTTAGTATGATGTTTAACATATTTTGTCATAAAGTTCGCAAACGCCACATTCTTTTTAAAAAAATTAGAATAAATACGAGATCCATATTAAAAGATTAAATTTTTAATAATAGACTATTTTTTTCAAAATGAATATTGTACGACACTTACACAATTTTTAAAAGGAATGCACAATACTTACATTACTGTATTATACATTACTTATTAAATATTAAAGGAAAGAAATTAAACGGCGTCATATTAAGATCTTGACGCGTGAACTCTCTTCTTTAGTTCTATTTAACCTCCCTCCCTCTAGAACTGGAATGCGATATATGGCATTTACAAGTAGGGCATCCTAGAAATTCAACTAAGATTTTGTGGGTATTTTCGTATCATTTAAATAAGTTTTTTTATTATTTTTATTATTTATTTTATTATCAATAAATTTATAATAGCCTTTATCGCAGACACTATATATTATTACCGGCGTCACAATAAATATTTCGGCGCATTTATCAATTATTGACGTTTCATTGATCAATTTTCAGCATTTGGTAAACGCCGCCAATGCTATATAATTATTACCTACGTAACAATATAAACACCGAAAAACTACTTATTTACCAGCGTAAAATTAATCAATGGCCGACATGTGTTCAAACGAAATAAACGCCAAAACACTCAATACTTTATCGGCGTAAACTCTATCAATTGTCGGCGTTTTGTGAAATGCCACTGATGCAATATATTATTACCGGCGGTATATTAAAGACGTCGGCAAATACGGTTAATATAACGGCGTATAATTAATAAAGTATTGGCGTTTGTGTAAACGCCACCAAAATTATATATTATTACCGGCGTAACAATCTAAATGCCGGGAAATTACTAATTTCCCAGCGCATAATTGCTATCTTGGCGGCGTTATTATAAATGCCGCTAAACCTATACATTATTATCGGCGTAAAAATTTAAACGCCAGGAATCTCAATAATTTACTGGCGAAAATATTAAGCGCCGGTAAAGTTTTATATCTACCGGCGCATAAACAAATGCCGCGGATATAAACGCCGCCAATTTTGCTTTTTTTTGTAGTGATTATGGACAAAATATCTAATTGTGCAACTGATTTGAAGAGGTGGAATAAAGACTATTTTGGAAATGTTAAAAAAGAATTAGCTTCGGCTAAAGTGAAATTAAAAGAAATTCAAGAGTTGGATCCTACTTATCATCAAAGTTCTATCCATAAAATTGCTCGTGAAGATGTTCAAAAGTGGCTTGAGAGGGATGAAGTAATATGGAAACAACGGTCAAGGGTGTTGTGGCTGGAGGAAGGAGATAGTAATTCACAGTTTTTTCATCATAAAGCTAATGTTAGAAGAAGGAAAAATCGTATTTTACAGCTGTAAGATGAGTTTGGAAATTAAAGGAGAGGGGACCAAATGGAAGATTTGATAGTGGGGGTTTTTCAGAATTTATTCACTGCTGCTGATCAAACTGAAATGAATGAGATTTTATCAGGGTTGGAAGTAAAGGTCACTCCACAAATGGATGAGGCTCTAACTACTCCTTATGTGGCAATGGAAGCAAAAGAAGCTATTTGGCAAATGCATCACTCTAAGGCTCCTTGACCTGATGGTATGTCTCCTATCTTTTTTTTTTTTTTTCCAGAAATATTGGGGATTGATTGGGAAATCAGTTACTAGCTTTGTTTTGAATTCTCTGAATCATGGGGAATTTTCCTAGGGATCTAAACCACAAGTTTATAACATTAATCCCTAAGAAAAATGATCCTTTGAGAGTGGCTAATTTTAAGCCTATTAGCCTTTGCAAGGTACTCTATAAGATTTTGTCAAAAGTAATTCCAAATAAGCTTAAAAAAATTCTGCCTATGGTTATTTCTGAAACTCAGTGTGCATTTGTCCCCGTGAGACAAATTATAGATAATGTTTTAGTTGCTTATGAACTATTACATTATCTTAGAAATAAAAGGGAGGGGAAGAAGGGGTACATGTTACTCAAATTAGATATGAGTAAAGTTTACAATATAGTAGAGTGAGGGTTCTTAAGAGAAATGATGAGTGCTCTTGGTTTTGCTTAAACTTTGATTAATCTGGTTATGAAGTGTGTTTCCATAGTGCCATTCTCATTTATTGTGAATGGCAATCGAAAAGTCCAATTTGTCCTACTAGGGGTCTCAGGCAAGGGGATTCTCTGTCCCCTTACCTGTTTCTTTTATGCACTGAAAGATTGATTAGTTGTTGAAAAAGAATGCTAGTCAGGGGATGGTTGAGGGGGTTAAAATATGTAGAGGAGCTCCACAAGTGAATCACTTGTTATTTGCCGATGATAGTATCATATTTTGTAAAGCTGAGGTCACGACTAATGCAAAAATCCCATCTCTTTTGAATACATATGAGAAAGCTTCTGGTTAGTGTATAAATTAAGAGAAGACTTCAATGATTTTTAGTAGGAATGCAAAGGAAGATTTGAAAGTGGATATTTTGCTAATGTGGGGTGGTGGTGATACACAGCAGTTTGAGAAGTATTTGGGACTTCCTCCAATGGTTGGGAGATTGAAATAGAGAGCTTTTGCTGGAATTAAGCAACGATTGTGGCAAATACTTCAAATGTGAAAAGGAAATATGTTATCACAAGGGGGTAGGAACGTGCTCCTAAAAGCTGTAGCTATGTCAATCTCGACATATGCTATGAGATGTTTTTTGTTCCCAAAGGTTTTATGTCACGAAATGAAAATGATAATGGCTCAATTCTGGTGGGGTAATTAATCTCAAGGGAGAAAAATTCATTGGGTTGGATGGGAGAAGCTTTGTGATTCAAAATTTAGAGGTGGGATGGGTTTCAAAAATTTGCATGATTTTAGTTTGGCTCTCCTAGCAAAATAAGGTTGGCGATTACTTACTAATGAAGGTTCCCTTATCCACAAAATGTTTAAAGCATGGTACTTTCCAAAGTGTTTGTTGTTTGACTCTAAAATTGGATTTAATTCATTGTGTGTTTGGAAAGGTGTTCATAGTGCTCTTAATTTCTTAAAATCTGGTTGCTTGTGGAGAGTGGGAAATGGGGAACTAATAAGGGTTTTTCAAGATTCTTGGATTCCTAGAATCCAAATGGAAGATTACCAAGAGGTGAGACATATTACTAGTCAAGAAAGTCTGACAGTAAATGATTTAATGGATACTGATATAGGTTGGTGGAATGTAGAAACATTAAGATCCCTCTTCAATCCAAGGGTTGTGTCTCAGATTTTGAAGATTAATGTGTCTACTACTCAAGCCGATTTTGGTACTAGGCTTCTTAAAAGAATGGGCAATATTCAGTTCATAATGGCTATAAAATGCTTCAGCTTGCTACTTCTTAGATGGAAGCTGAAGGGTCAAGAGCAAATCAGTTCTCTTCATTTTAGAAGTGTCTATGGCAGCTGAAAATGCCAAAGAAGATGAAGATATTTGCTTGGAGGTCATGTCAAGAAAATTTGCCAACTTACCAAAATTTGATGAGGAAGAAAATTCTGAGGGAGGATGTATGTGTTTTGTGTCATAACATAAAAGAGGATGCTGCACATGCTTTATTTTATCATTCAGATGTTAACAGTTTATGCCTACAGTATTTGCCATCGATGAGGGATTTAGGACATGAGAGGTCCTTTTGGGAGTTAGCACTAGCAGTGAAGGAAAAGGGTATAGTGGAAGATTTTATGACTTTTATTGCTATTTCTTGGGGGTTGCGGTATAGAAGGAGCAAATTTATTTATGAGAATGTTGTTCTTCAAGTTTTTTTCTGTGATTACTATAGCTTTATCTATGCAATTTGAATATAAAAAAGTGCAAGTTTTTTATGGTTTTAGTCGAGAGGCACCAAGAGTGTTATGTTGGAATCCACCTCCTAATGGTATTTAGAAAATAAATGTGGATGGTGCTACTTTTGGTGAAGTAGAAAAGGCAGGTATTGGGTTGGTTTTAAGGTACCATGAGGGTAATCTTGTTGCAGCTTGTAGTGAGTTGGAGAATGCAGTCTCTTCCTCAAAATTTATAGAAGCGATAGCTATGTTAAGAGGATTATAGATTTGCTCTCAATGGGGAATTTCCAAGCTTATGGTGGAAACCGATTGTCTTCTCCTTGTGAAAGCTTTGAACTCTACTTCAGAATTTTTAATTGATTTTGCTAATATTCTTGATCATATTAGAAGATTGATTCAAACGTTTTAAGAGGTGAAATATTTGCATGTAAATAGGCAAGGTAACAAGGTTGCTCATCTTTTAGCAAGATATGCAAGTCATGTAGAGGATATAGTTATGTGGTGGGATTTTTATCCTTATTTTGTATCTCAAGCAATTTGGCTTGATAGACAATTTCTTGTAAGGACTTGATTTAATGAATGATATTTGATTATTAAAAAAAAAAAGGTCATTATTCAAACAGAAAAAGGAAGCCTTTGAAGCTATGATTGACATTGTCACAATTAAAAGACCTTAGGGAAAAGAAATTAAGTTTAGGCATTAGCGTACGTACGTACCTGATCCGATACTTCTTTCTTGATCCTTTTGATTAATATCCAAACGGAATTGATCGGTAGCACGAGCAAGTGAAATGTGTACACCTTCCCAAAAATATGAGGAAAATAAATGTCAATTGATATATGTACTATTTTTATTTTGAATAAAATAAAAGGAGATCATGTATGTGTTTAATTATTATTGTTTGTGATGTTACTTCAATTTCTTTGTTAACATGAGACGTTACAATTTACTATTTAGGCTAAAATAATGATATCAACCAAAAATGTAAAGAGAGAGAACTAAATGTATTGATTGTATTGTTCACTAATTACAATATTACATGTCCATTATATATATACATGTACTGGAGAATAAACAAACAAACTAAGTTGTACACGACGTGTCCATTATATATATATACATGTACTGGAGAATAAACAAACAAACTAAGTTGTACACGTGGATAACTTAAAATATGTGATTTTACCTTTAATAAAAAATGAAAAAACTAACTGTCTACATATTCCTTTCTAATAGCTAGCTGATAAGTGATAACATTCAATGATTATAAATGAAAGTTCAATTTATCAAAAAAGGAACAATTTTTACCTAAAAGCTAAGGAAAAGAGTGCATTATGGGACTAACAGTGATTGCAGATCCAACGCGCGAGCCGGTTTCTCCTCGCGAATTCGCTGTTAATCATGCCAATAGCCAATGCTTCCCAAGGGGACAGATTTTGTAAGAGAGATGGACAACGCTCAATTAAATCCAAGGCGAGTTCTTTTGTTGTTGTAACGTAGGTGCATGCGTACGTATATAAAACAAATAACAAAGGGAATTAATTAAATCACATTCCCCAACTAATATATCCAATCATCGGAAAATGAATGGTTAATTAGACGAGAGTAGAGTAGAGCACTTTACCTAAATCTCTGGCATCGATAGCGTAGGAAAGAAGTTTAGATCCCTGCTTACCGTCTTCTGCCTCTAGTTCTTCCAACGGAGTGAGAGAATAGAGCATGCGAGCCAATTGTTTATGCCCCATTCCCATAGCCCTTACAACTGGAAGGTCGGTCCAAGGACGCCGTTTGAAGTGGACTAAGCTTTTGTTCTTTCTAATCAGGCGGTTTGCCATCTGGCAATTACCTCTATCAATAGTCACATCTAGAGCTGTATCACGGTCCTTATTTAATATTAGCAAGTCTTCTTCCGAAATCATATTCAGCAACTCCTCCACTATATGTTCCTGTTCAGCAGCAACAGCTACGTGAAGAACCGTCCCGCCCGTAACTGTGATTCTCGCTCTCAATGCATCGGGGTGGGACACTAGGAAATCTCTGGTAGCGTTCCAATCACCTCTTTTCACAGCCTTCACTAAGTCCAGATAATTAATGGGGCTCCCTGCCATATATTTTTTTTAATCTATATAAAATTATTTATAGCAGATTTTTCAATCAATGAATTAATGCAAATGCATGTGATTTCAATAAAAATTAGTATAATATAAATTTTACTACCCCTCATTTAATCATTTTTATATATGAAAGCGGAATTTCATTTGCACTAAAAATACAAAGACTAGTCTTTTAATATCTCTCACTACTGGGTATAATGGTATTGGATATTTTAGGTGATTATCAAAAGTGTTCTATATGAAACCGACGGGTTGAAGAAGGGGATCAAAACTGTATTTCGACAGTTTTCAAGTTGATCATACCATTGCCTAAATATGAATAATGGTATATCAATAGCACCTATTTATAACTAGTCAATTTGACAGTGTCACTTTAATCTCAAAAGTTGTAATTTTTTTTTTTTTGTAAATGTATCATTACTCTACGTAATATTAATGCTATAAAAACACAATAGCCAATAGAGTAGCCTTCCTAAAAAAAATTATTATATCTTCTTATCACGATGATTCAAACTTAATTCTCAGATTTGAATGATAAGATCAGGAACTGCAACTAACTTACAAGAGTTTTAGATGGTTACTTAGAAATTCTCGATTTTTCCTAGAATTATAAAGCTATTTTTTTTTTCTTGCAATAATTTATGTGCATATTGAGAGAGAGAGACCTGGGTTGTGTGAAGAGCTTCCTCTCTCAAACATTTGATTAGCTTCAGTCCCCGTTGGCATATCCTGCATGTACAATATCTGAGATATTTGATGTAAGAGTCTCCTTGCTCAACTGCAAGGTAGAAAACCTACTGCAATTTCTGGAGGTATGTTGAGAGGCTTTTTGAATCTAAACAATGCATGTTTTACCTACTAATTTCATTATAAAAATTTCTACTCATCATCCAGGTCCACAAACTACACTTATTATTATTTTTTTTTCTCTTACCAAATATGTGGTGTATGAATAATGAATAGAATAATTTAATTAGTCTAAGAAGAATAAAAAAATAATAATAATTAAAAATAAGTAGGATATGTTTTTGTGAGAATAATGAGTAGCAAAACTTATTCATTATAAACTGCATTTAAAGGATACATTCCTAGAATTTTGAAGTTCAAGAAGCATGACTCAAGGAAGTGGTTCAATTTAAATGATTCAGCTGATCCAATTTGAATCCATTGAAATTAAATTGACTTTAATACATTCTTTTAATCACTCAATTCACATTGGTTTATACATATGCATATGCAAAATCACATCTTTTGAAAATTCATTTTTCCATTCAAGCAAAACTTCTACATTGACTTGCAAATTTGAGGCAAAATAATAATAAAATATTATCATTTTATTAATTTTTTTTGGCCTTTTTTTTTCTATATAGAGTTTGCAATTTCTATGTAATGGGTTAATACATGTACTATTTTAAAACATGCAATTAACATCCAAAGAAATTCCATTAGCACCTAATATATGTACTCAACCTACGAGAAAGAGGTGCACAGGTTTGATCTTCAAATATGTAAACTATTTGAGCAAAATATTTATTGGAGAGTGACTAAGTAAAATATGTAAAGGTAAAATATGTAGAAAGAGAGTGGGAGGAGAGAGAAAGAATTAGTAAAATATATTTTAGAGAGTAAATAGTAGATCTTCAAATAGGTAAAGGTACTGTTCATAAATATATAAATATTTGAAGATGCATAATCAAATATAGATGAATTTAAGCTCATATTATGCAAATATAACTTTGCATATACATATGCATAAATCAATGTAGATGCTGACCGGTCCAACATGCCAATTCAACGCCACTTTTTTTATACGATAGGAAGCTTCCTCCAACAAATATAGGAAGGAAAATGAATAAAAACTATTCGTGATGTAAGAAAAAGTTAGAGCTTTCAACAGTGAGAGAAGAAACTAACCCAAAAAAAAAAGTGTTTGAGGAAATAGAGGCATTTATCTAACGAATAATTCTATATACAACTGTGAGGCGCATAAAAATCGCATAATCATTTTGGAAAAGAGTGAGATCCACTATTAAAAAAACTAATACTTTTCAAGTGAGTCTCATGTTTTATTCACTTTTTTCAAAATAATTATACGATAATTACATAATTCACAATTACAAATATATTTTCTCTAAAAATAACGAGAAAGGTTGGTTATTAATTGAATTATTTTCTTTCTAATATTTATTCTTTTAATAATTTTATGAGGGTCATGTCATCGTCGGCCTTTAAATTGTGTCATCAAAATTTCAACATTAACTTTTGCACCAACTTCATTAAACCCTTACGTATCAAAACTATTTCAACTCATTTTATTTAATTATTATAATTTTTTAAGATTTTTGAATAAAATATAATAAAAAAATTTAATTTTTTTAAATTCCAAAATAACGACATTATAACATTATATGTCCATGTCACAGCTGTGCTATAATCATGAACATGTCATCAAAATTTCAAATTATCACATTCCATATAGGGGTGTAAGTGGTCTTGTTTTGGATAAGTTTTAGAATTAAGCCGATATATACTAGTTTTAAAAATTTAAGAATCGATGCGGATCGATTTATCATCAAAACCAAAACTTCTGATGTTTTTAGTTTTGGTCAGGTTCAATAAAGTTTTCCAGTTTACCATTTACACATATGGCACTATATAAGTTTAGTATCATGATTGTTTCAATACTAAATTTAATTGTTAGAATTTAGTATCTATTATTAATAATTAATAATTCATTAATGTTTAATTATACTAGAAAATAGTTATGAGTGAGACTAATAAAATTGAATAATAAGATTAAAATAATATAATTAGTGTCTAATTATACTAGTATAAGTAGTGTCTAACTTATATAAAATGTTATATTAATTAATTTTATGTTATAAGATTAATAGACTTGAATAATAAGATTAAAATTTCATATTATATTATTAATTAACAATTTAGCATATAACATATATAATTTAAATATATATATATATAATATAAAAAGTTATAACTAATAAGTGTATAAAATCAAGTATATATATTTAGAAAAAATAATAAATACTGAAAAATCTATGCAAAAATCCTGGATAAAATGGGATAGTAAAAAATAAAAAATAATTAATATATGTTTTTGTGTTTTAAATGTATTGGGAAACTTAAAAAAATATGCATATTTGCGTCGAAAATCAAAAGTTTTATATATCAAGAATGTAAAGTCACCTATCAGTGTTTTACCTTTGAATAAGTCTATACTGAATTTAAAGATAATGCTTTTTCTAGAGTAAAATCAAGAATGTAATAAAGAAACTTAGCAGATTTAGCTCTTAACAAATGGCTCACAGATAATTGGAGGCAAGCCGGAGTGATCAACTTTAACACCTAAAAAATGAGTTCCAGAAAAGATTGATCCCACTTTTATGAAACAAGAATTTTATATGCAGTCAGTTTTGCATATCTTTTATGTATTCTATTAATATAATTGGCTGCGTCACTTTTTTTTAATATAAAATAATTGTTTTGGCCAATTATATCAGTAGAATGCGTAAAGAGTATACAAAAGTGACTTTATGTAGTAAAATTGAAAAAGATGGATTTAATTTTTTAGGTTGAAATGTATCAAATAGGTTGAGATGTATTTAACTTTTTTATAGAAAATAAAAAAAGTAATAGTTCTATTAATAATTGATTTGAGATGAGTTGAATTAGATTCAATAACCAAAGCCACTGTTAGACTCTTAATTAGAGTGCGCCAATATTAGGTGTAAATTTCAGTGGTCGCATGAGCGTGTGTATATAACATGATGGTGGTGGATAGATATCAGACTTCGAACAAAATAAGAAGAAAAATAAGAAAGAACGAAGAAAAATGAGAGAGTAGAGAGTCGGTGTTCTTACCCAAATGTATGTGATTTAGTTCGGTTCTCATGAAGCAACAATATATATGTAAATAATTACATATACCGCGTCATCTTCAGAAAATAATGATGCAAACTAGTTAAAGGGTGATGCAAGAACGAAGTACTTACTGGCCAGCAAGAGTGATGGATGGACAGTCTTCCAAAACTGCTGCCTCTAAAATCCACTGCAGTGGTGGTCGCTTTGCTGGTGAACGATCAATTACCAAAGATATTGGTCAGTGGTCACATGCCCACCGCAATTTAAGGTACCATGCATGGTTGATCAACAAGTAAGTCAATTATTCGTCCAGCGTCACTTTATCCGACCGAGTGGCCCACACGCCAAATAGAGGGCCTAGTGAGAGACCCCTTCAATTGTATTTTATGCCTCCTTTACTATTTATTTATTATCTTTCTTTTTTTTTTTAATCTGAATTAAAAATTTCAGTATATGATTGTCTTGCATAATTTAAAAAGAAATAAATTCAATCAATTAACATAATTAATTTAACTAAAGATAAATTTATTATTTTTAGTTAAATCACATGATTATGTTAGTTGATTAAATTTATTTTCTATGAGATTATGCAATAAGGTCGTATTCTGAGATTTTTATTTCGGATTCAAAGTGCAAAAGGGAAAAAAAACTAGGTAGTAAAACAGTAATAAATGAGATATAAGGATATTATTACCTCATGTTTCAGATCATTCCATTTTATCTCAAGGCTTTTTATACTTTATCTTTCAAATACCATTCAAACATAAAATACTTTTTAAAATTTATTTAATTGTAAATATATAATTTTTTTATTTAATCATTATCTAATCATTAAAATTTTTCTAAGCATTCAAACAAAACATAAAAGGCAATACAAATTTTAAAAATTTTAAAAAAATTGTATTAAACTTTCTAATATTTTTATTCAACTTTTCTATCTCATTTCTCAAAATCCAATAAAACATTTTTTTAGAAAATAATATAAGTCATTTATATAATATTATTTTGAGACAATAAAACATTTTTAACTCAAATTATTTTACTAGTATTCACAAATTATTTTATTATTATTCACAAAATTCACGTTTCATCTCATTACTCAAGCATGCTATAAGGGTATTTCTGTTTAATGGCACGGACTGTACAATAATAAAGTTGATTAATTTTGGAGATGTACAAACTATTACGAATGAGTTTTTTTTTTTTTGTTTTAAGTGTACTTAAGATAATTCAAAAAAAGAATTTCCGTTCAGATGATCTTTAGAAGTTGTTAGCACCCAAAAGACACGGACAATATACCTAATTCGGGAAATACTTCTTTGATGGTTCAGTATGTGTTTAACTAACTCGTATCCGGCCTTTATGCACGATGGTGAGCCTAGCTAAAGAGGGATTTCAAAGGGGCCACTTTATTACCTTTGCTTTGGTTATTGCCGAATGAAAGCAAGGTATTAGCCAGAGAGTTGATTCTCACACTTTTTGGAAGCAGTCGGCAAATAAAAGCAAGGATATAATAAGAGAATACTAGGTACCCACAACTTTTGGGTGTCGGAAAATAAAAGCAAGGTTCTACAGTTGGTTCCCATGATTCGCCTCTTTAGATGTTCCTCTTGTTCCTCCAAAGAGAGCATTTTGTTCAAATCAAGATGTGGGTTCAGTACGTATCTTGTAAATGATGCAAATACATTCAAAGAAATGCAAAAATGACGCCAGATCATAATAGAAAGTTCTTGCTAGCTAAACAAAGGAAACTAGAAATTGAGATTGAGAAAATTCACAAATAGAGATAAACTCTAATATTAAGGTTTTAAAATAATATCAATCAAAAGATCACTTCTGAAACCCACAAGTTGGGCTTAAATAACTAACCAAAAATAATAAAATTATAATTAAGGCCAAACAATAAAATCCAAAATAAAATAATTACTAAAGATAAATATTACCATAAAATAAATTATCTAAAAATGAAAGAATTAACTAAAATAGATTATTCGGTGGTAACAATGGCTGATTTTAGAGTCTAGAAGGGGCCCATGCCCGCACCAAAAAGAGCTATAAATCTCCTCGTCCAACCAAGAGATAAGTCTCCTCTCTCAAATTTGCTGCTCCTTGTCCAAATCTTTATCTCTTCCCGCCAGGCAAAGTAGACTTGAAGTAGGCAAGTGTTTCTAACGTTGCACCTGTCAGCTGAGCCTCTTGAGTCTCATATATCAATAAACGTCGTGTATTTGCTTTTTAAAAAATAAATAAATATAAAACTCATCTAAAATAATTAATTTTTTAATGATGAACTCAATTTTTTTTTAAAAAATGAGTACGCAACACTTACACAATATATAATTATATCTAATATTATTCATACTCGATTAGCAAGAATTGGCGTAGATCTCATAAATTGTGTTCTTATCCTAATTAAGGTATCAAATTTTGTACAAGAATTCTAAGTATATCAATATATATAGGATAAATTGATGTGGTTTATGTAATATGATAGATTAACATGATATACTGCATCAAGTTACAACTATTCAAACACTAAACAAACAAACTGGTCCATCATGACTATCGATCGATCATTCATAAATTAATTGATCCGGGGGTACGTGTAGGAAACATTAGGTAAAAGTTCGCAAACAAAGATCGAAGTAGATCATGCTCACAAGGATCAAATATTATATTATAAAAATGTTATTCATCATTCTTTTTATTATCATCTTCACAATTTTTATGATCATGTGGCAATAAATAATTGCTTAACAAATTATATAATAAAATGTTCTTCAATCATTTAAATGATAGAGCAACTTGAGAAATGTTTTATCTAAGCAAACAATTTTTTGAACCAAGTTGTGCATGCATGATATATATGCACAAGAAGCTAGCACAAAAACATGAAAAAAGTGTACAAAACATGTCAAAGTGCCTTTATAAGTAAGAGGTTCTTAATTATTTTGAAATCATCTTGCCAAAAACTAAAAACGAACGAATGGGTGAGAAGTTGGACTTCAAACATTATTTATCTAATCGGACTAATTAATAGCTGTAAACAGTACTAATTGATAATCACCCTTAACGTATTGGATAGTTTAAACTTTAAATGGATTAAAATGAGTAGGCGGCACTTGCATAACTCATGACGGTATTTTAAAGTTTGGTGAAAAAACTCTACGAAATCCAAATTAAGAAATGAGATACATATATATAAAAAAAATGATTTTTACAATTAGGGGTGTTCAACCGGATTTCGGACCGGGTATCCGGGTATACCCAAACCGGAATCCGAATTCAAAATCCGGACCGGGTTCCGGACCGGATATAGCCGGGTTATAACCCGGTCCGAAACCCGGATTGATCCGGGTTTTTATAACCCGGAAATCCGGGTTCCGGATAAAACCCGGTTTTTTTTTTTTTAATTCAAATCATTCTGTTATTAATTTTTTATGTTGAAAAAATGTTTATAAACATATCCACTATTTTATTGCAACTTTTTCAAGAAATATTGTTGAATGCAATTTTTTTTTTTTTTGCTATATAAAAGCTTATATTTTATATCATTTTGTCCATGATGATAAAAATATCAACTAATTATAGTTAACACATACATATAAGCTAACGCTTTAAACAACTAATTAACCTAAAAAGAAAAAAAAAATCCACTAAATATTACATTGTTTGAACTGATTTGCTTAAAATATTACAAAACACATACATTGTAAATTACAATTGTGTATATTTGTGCGAACGCCGCGCAAGTTTTTTGAAAAAAATGATTTAATATGGGACCTATATGAAAATATATATATATATATATATATATATAAGGACAATCATCCTTCAAAAACACAATGAAGATAGCATATGTGACCTCGAGATTGATTTGGGAAAGACTCTTTAAATTAGGCGACACCAATATGCTTTCTTCACCATGTTGAGACTAAATAGGGATTTCAAAACGGTAACTTAATTTTGTTGCCCAGATGACTAACACAAGAGGGAGGGTGAATTGAGTTGTATTAAAAAAAATAACAATTATAAATCAAATATATAATATAAAATATAAACAAAATATTAAATAGCAATAAATATAAAGAGTAAGGGTAAGAGAGAAGCAAACTCAGTATGTTAACGAGGTTCGGCCCCACTGCCTACGTCCTCGCCTCAAGCTACCCCTTGAGAATTCCCGAATTCACTATTCAATCTCCTTCAGGTGGAGATAGAAACCTATTACACCTTTGAACAACACCGCTACAAAGGATCCGTGTAGAACACCCTCTACACTTGCAATCACCTTACACGTGGTGATTCAACTATTCCCCGTGTAGAATACTTTCTACACGCACAAGGGTTATACACACCCTTTTTCTGATACAAGAGCTGATAGTGGGTAGGTTATCAGAAAACATTCCTCAATGAGTGAAATAAGAACAATACAGCGCAAACTATATCTCTCAAAATGAATAAGAATTAAGGCTCAATGCTTAGAGAAGAGAGAATGAAAGTTTTGAATGAATGTTATATGCTCTGGATGTTGTGAATGTGAAGCTCTCAAATGATCTATTTATAGGCATATGAGACTTCATATTCAAATTTAAAAAGATTCACATGTCAAAGACAACATCATTCACTTTTTCAAAAAATTCAAATAAAAGGTTCTTCCTTTTCAATTGTCAAAGACAACATCATTCATTTTTCAAAAACTTCAAACCTAATCTTTTACTTTTGGCATATGACAAAAGGAGCACACTTTCTTTTTTCAAAAAATTCAAATCTAATCTTTTACTTTTTGCATATGACAAAAGGAGCACACTTTACTTTTCAAATTTTTCAAACAAAATCATCTATCTTTTATATAAGTCTAAAAAAAGCATCAATCACTTTTGAAAATATTCAAATAAAACATACACATTTGAAAGATGACAATCAATCATCTTTAATATTTTTAAAGTTCAACCCTTTAATCAAGGTATGCACATGTGAAAGATGACAATCAATCATCTTTCAAAATTTTCAAATTTAATTTTCAAAATATTCATGCACATGTGGAAAATGTATTTTAATGCTTTATGATAAAATATTAATTTTTGAGCCTTAATCCTAATTTCGAATTTTTAAGAGATTTACATATTACTCTATGATTTTAATGTGAACTTGTTCCCTTCTTGCTCATGCTTGGTTCCTTGATGTGCTTGACTCCATTGTGTGGACAACTTGAGCTTGAGACTCCTTCATTCTTTGAATTCATTTGTTATCATCAAAATCCATATGTAGATATATAATTACACAAAGCTTGAAACCTTATGTTCAACAAATTTATTAAGTACCTTTATTTCGGATATAACCGAATGAAAGCAAGGTATTAATGAGTTAATTCTCACAACTTTTGGAAGTCACGCAAGTAAAAGCAAGGTACTTATTAAAGAGTTGATTCCCACAACGTTAGGATGTCAGAAAATGAAAGCAAGGTAGTACTATATGATCTGTTTCCATAATATTGTCTCATTAGATGTTCCTCCAGAGAGTATTTTGTTCAAGTCAATATGGATCAAGGATGATCGATCATTTACTTTTGAATGGTATGTGTGTGTGAGTGTGTGTGTGTGTTTTTTTTTTTTTAATTCTTTTATGTTTAGTTTTTATGATTCTCCCAATGCATGAGATACAGTGTGACAAGAAACGAGGCCATAAATATTATTTTGTGTTGAAGAATTATTCCAAATAAAATATAGGGGTAAGGAAGAATCCTATATATTGAGATTCATAAGTAGATCGAATACCAAAAATCCAGGTAATATTTAACTAATAAGTGTATAAAATTTTTTATGTATAGATATATATATATATATATTAAAATAGTAATAAATACGGAAAGATCTACACAACTTTTGGATAAGATGAGTTAGTAATAAATTAGAGCAAAAACTATAGGGATCCAAATTATTCAGAAAAAATATAAATATAAAGAAAAGGATCTTGCAAAAATATAAAATGAAGAGTAAGTGACCTCAGGATTGGTTCGGGA
Source organism: Carya illinoinensis (assembly GCF_018687715.1). Lineage (NCBI taxonomy): Eukaryota > Viridiplantae > Streptophyta > Magnoliopsida > Fagales > Juglandaceae > Carya > Carya illinoinensis. Next base: position 5,917,850 of record NC_056765.1, read on the forward strand.
AAGACTGCTTTGAGAGTTTAGTATATATCTAGTATCCCTTTTGATTTGGAGACACCATTATGCGTTATTCAACTTTTAATATTTATCATTTCATCTCATCTCATTTCGACTTAATTCATTATCCAAACCTCTCCTAAATGGGAGATTTCAAAGTGGGTCACTTTATTAATTAAATTTTTTTAATAGCACTATTAATTAATTAACGAATATCGTTTTGCATTGAATAGTTATTACAAAAAAGATCGAAAAATTACATTTCCTGAGATTCAATGTAGAATACCATAAACTCAGGTAATTTTTTAATTAACTAGTGTATAAATTTGAGTAAATGTTGATATTAAAAAAAAAAGCATTGATAAATACTGAAAAAATATATGCAAAACTTTGGATAAAAGGAGTTGGTAAAAAATAATAAGTACTAAATATATCTTTTTGTGTTTTAAATTTGTTGAGATACTTTAAAATATATGCATAATTTTTTCTCTAAAAATTTTCCTTGGAATTCAAAATTAGGTCTTATCTACTAACAATTTGTGTTTTTAAAAATAATAAAAGAAATGTAACATTAGGATTTGAGTTTCAACTAGTTCAAAAAAATCAGAGAAGAAAAGAAAGTACCTTTTAAAGGAAGAAAGTGTCAACCATCGCAAGGCTACGGCTCCAGAAAGAAGCTGATGATGGGTTTTATGGTGGGTCGTGGGCCGTCTGAAGGAAATGGATTAGAGGCTGCTGATGAAACTGGGCTGAAGGCTGGAGTGGCCTTACTGCCTTAGTCATTTAGAAGGAACCGTAGCTTATTTTCTTCTTTTGTTTTAGTTATTATTGTAAGGCCCATGGGCCAGATCAGACGTAGTAGTAGTCTTGAATGATAGTAAGCATTTTACATCAATGTCCTTTATTGTGTTAGCCAGGTTGTCAGTCATTTCCGCTGTGTCAGGAAATACGTATGAGGCAAGATACCTAAATAGCTCCCTATTCTATAAGGATTATCTGGAAAATCAACAGAATCTTTTACATAATTTTTCTCGTCCTCTTTGAGGCTCTCACAGTGAGTATATCCCTTGTGTGCAGGACAAAAGGTTGGCATGTGACAGAAAGCAAATAAAGGTGCAATTTACTGTCAGAACCATGGAAAACTTTCTGGAAAATACCTCCAGACCAGTCGGGTCACGTAAAAGCCATCTTTACACCACCCCCAAATCCAATACTTACTGGTCAGGTAGACTTTTATTTAAGTCCAGTAGTTTGCGCAAGAAGAAGATAGTAAATGATAGACACATTTTTTCGAATTTTTTAGGTAAATATATTTTAAATGACGAATATTTATATAAAATAAGGATTGCGATAGAAAATATAGTTTTTTGAGACAACATATTTTCATAGTAAAAAATCAATTTTATGTTGCAAAACACCTTTTTAGCGAAAACTTTTTGTCACATAATTGTCGGAAATAACTAGCAATCTTAACTTTTAGATACGATTCAAAGTTAGAGAGAGAGAGAGAATACAAGAAAAATGATAGATGCAGGAGACTTGGCGCAGGGATTGTGCACGGCACGAACGATCTACGTGAAAATTGATACGGTGCGTTTCGCACGAACAAGACCCATTCGGATCCCTTGATTCCCTTCCTCCATCTCCCGCCTCCATTCTCCTCCATCTCCGAAGCTTTCCCCAGACCCAATATGGGTTTCTGAATCCTAATCTTCCGCATCTCCCTCCTCCATTCTTATTGTCCTCCATATCCGAAGCACAGCCAAGACCCAAGATAGGCTTTTCATGCTCATCAAGCGCCTCTCATCAAGCATGCTTCCATACTTCTCACTCGCTGCTTTCAAGGCCAACTTCAGATCTTCTATTTGGGTCTCATAATTTTCGTTCTCACCTTGACTGAATAACAGAGACCTCGTGCAAGGTTGAAGCTAAGCTTTCCATCGCCTTCTTGCTCTTCTCCTCTTCATCCATGGAATTTCCCAATTCATTAAAAGTTTATTTTTCTCCTCTAATAGGGTCTAAGCACTGAAAGCTGCAAGCTTCTCATTGTTCAAGGCCTGGGTTTTCTCCTCCTCCACAGTGTCAAACTCCGAATTTGGAGACTCGACCTTTCTGGCGCCATCTCAGAAGTTTCTTCTTTGGCCACGTCAAGACAGCGTTTTGACTCCTCGAGATTCTCTCTGTCTTCCAATTGTTATCTCCAGCAACCCCACCTTCTCTTTTAGAGCAGCAATTTCAGATTCTGTATCATTCAATAAATCCTTATTTCCCTCTAGTTGTTTCATGACTGAATTCAAAGATTCGGATGCAAATCTGTCCAACTTATTTGCTTCCTCCAAATTCTGATGGGATCATTTCCAGTTAGAACTATTGGGAAAAAGAAACAATGGCAGTTCTTGAAATCTACACTCCAAATTTCAATAATTTTATAACTAATAAAAATTTAATATAAATATTTAAAATGGGTGGAGGAGGTGAAGTCTTCACTGTTTCGAAAATGGGTTTAAAAAAGAAAGCTCACTGTTTCAGAAATGAGGGAGACAAACTTGAATGGCAGGGAACGACGACGTCGACGAATGCCTCTGGAATGGTATTGTGCGTTTCAGTCTCCCCAATTTTTTTCTTTTTTTCTTTTTTTTTTTTTATAAATTTTTTTAATTATAGTTGACATGGCAATGAGCCTTCATTCCTGCGCAATACCTGCACCAAGTTCCCTGCTCGTAGAAGAACTGTACAAATAAAGGTGAGATTTTTAGGTTTCCTCGTATGAGGGTCCCTGTGCCTGTGCCGTCATGGCAACTACCTTGGCCCCGCCTGGTGGTCCCATGCGGCAACGAAGGCCAGCTCGTTTGCAGACTTGGTAATGGATGTTCCTCAACCTCTTCCAGAAGTTAACCTTCCAATGAGGCCCCCAAAAATAATTGATGGTCAGGTATGCTACATGTTCTCCAAGGAAGAAATGATGCAGTCGACAGCACCGTTCAAATACTCTCTGGTTTTGAAATTTCTTCGGTAGAGACCGACATTAGATGCTATACGGATGTTTATTTGGCAAAGATGGGGATTAATGGGAAACGTGGTGGTCTCTACCGTGAGAAAAAAACCGTAATGTCTTTGTTCGTTTAATTTCAGAAGAAGATTTCAACAAGGCATTTTCTCGAGAGGCTTGTGAGATAAATAGAGTTCCTTATAGAGCATTCCATTGGACGCCGGGATTCACAGAAGATGAGGAAATGCCTTTTGTTCCAGTTTGGGTCATGCTACTAGGCCTCCCTCCAAACTTCTATCACGACTCTATCCTCAAAATAATAACGGCACAGATTGGAAAGTTCATACGGTCTGATAACTCCACCAGGTGTGTGACAACAACGGACGGAGCTCGAGTTTGTTTAGAGATGGATGCTTCAATACAACATTTGGATTCCTTCTGGATTGGTGCTCCTGGGACTGGCTTCAAACAGGAGGTAGTATTTGAGATGTTGCCGGCATTTTGCTTAAGTTGTAAGATGCAGGGTCACAACAAAGCAACCTGTAAAAGAGAGAAAAAGAACCAAGAATACCAGAAAAGTAACAGCCCGGTGAGGGTTGAAGGGGAAATCGAAGAGCAGCAGGAAGAATAGGGGTTCGACAGCTTGACCTCCCCTGAGAATAAGAAAAACATGGAGGAGGAGGTTGGGGGTATAGAAGAGCATGAAGTTGTCCTAGATAGTATGGTACAAGGGACTTGTGTATTACAAAGTGGGGAACGTGACAATGAAAATGAGGACTGGCTAGAGGATGTGGTGCTAGTTGAGGAAATAGAGGAACAACAATCTTTATCAGAGCAGGAGGAGGACAGGATGAATGTGGTAACAGGAAAAGAAAAAGATTATCACTTCGAGGAGGATTAGAGTGGCTCCAAAAGGAAAAAGAGCAAAAGTGGATCGAAAACATCAAGAAGCACCAAACGGGTCATCAACCGTCCCTCTAAATTAAATCTATGATAGGTCCCATTTTGTATTGGAACATAAGAGGTCTGGGAACCTCAAGGGGAAGGCTAAAGAAGTTGGTAAGGGAATTTAAACCCAAGGTATTTGCACTGGCAGAGACTTTTGTGGATGACAGTAGTATGGGAAGACTAATGCGGCATTTATGTTTGGAGAAGGGTAGCTCAAACCAATTAAAGGCTGGGAAGATTTGGCTTTTGTGGGATAAAAAAGTAGATGTGACCATTGTGCTCATGAGTGACCAGTTTATCACGGTCAAAGTACTCGAAGGGGATATGGCTCTTAGCATCACTTTTGTTTATGCCAAATAGGGGTGTACAGAAACCGACGCCATCGGCCGCCTTCGACGTGAATCGACCGGCCGCGTCAGGAACCGCCCGTGAACCGGTCGGCGGACGGTAGCTATTCTTCAAAACCGATCAACGTTGGTTCGGCAGCGGTTTGACCCTGGTTCAAACTGCTGAACCGGCCGACTTAATAAGGTATATAATTTTTGATTTATACCTTACTTAAACGACATCGTTTCACTTAAATAAGTGAAACGGCGTTGTTTAATATCTGAAGTTTAAAAAAAAAAACTTAATGAAACGGTGTCGTTTGGCTTAAGCCAAACGGTGCCGTTTGGCTTAAGCCAAACGGTGCCGTTTCATTCTAGGGTTTAAAGTCCCCCGGTACCCTTCTTCTTCCTCCATTTTCTTCTCATTTCGTTTGTTCGACGCCGTCTCTCTCTCTCTCTCTCTCTCTCTCTCTCTCTCTCTCTCTCTCTCTCTCTCTCTCTCTCTCTCTCTCTCTCTCTCTCTCTCTCTCTCTCACGGTCTCACCCTTCGGCAATCACTGCGGCGTCATCACCTGAAAATAGGCTCCGTCGCCACCGAAGACGCCGACGAACCGACCAGAGTGACGCCGAGACCGATGTAGACGGTTTTCTCTCCTTTAAACGGCCGGTTTCGGTCGAGATTCATCATCTTTCAATGATATCAGTTCGGTTTCGGTTTTGGTCCAAAACCGAAACCGAATGATCAGTTTTCACCCCTAATGCCAAATGCTATTATGGACTTCGGAGACAACTTTGGAGGGACTTACAAGAGGATGATCACAACAATAACCCATGGATGATTATAGGGGACTTTAATATAATCAAAAGTAATGAAGAACGGAGGGGGGGCTCTCCCCGTCTGAGGATAGCGATGGAGGATTTCAATGAATGGATAAATGGTTGTGGATTGATGGACATGAATTACAATGGCAATAGTCTTTCCTAGTGTAATGGGCAGGAAGGTTTAGCTAGGAGCTGGGCGCGTCTCGACAGCGGTTTGGTAAATACCAAGTTTTTAGAGTCTCTACCTCACTCCTTGCTAAAGTACTTGGGGCGTAACATGTCAGATCATGCCCCGATGATAGTATCGTGTGACCAAAACTACCAGTGATATGGACCATCGCCTTTTCGGTTTCAGCAAATGTGGGTGGAACATGGGGAGCTCCTTTCTTGTGTCAAGCAGAGCTGGAAAGAAGAAGGACGGGGAGGTGGGTTCGAAAATTTAGCTTATAAAATGAAGTGTATGAAGCAGGTGTTGAGAAGATGGAACAAGGAAATTTTTGGTCACGTCGATTTAACTATTAAAGAGCTAGAGCATCAAATTGAGTCACTCGAAGCTAACTTGCAAGAAGGATACGAGGCAGAGCTGGAACATGACCTCTTGGTGTCTAAAATAGATCTAGATACTTGGAAAAAAAGAGAGGACAGTTTGATCGCTCAAAAGGCTGGAATTAAATGGCTACGAGAAGGAGATAACAATACAAGGTTCTTCCATGCAGTTTTGAAGAGAAGGCAGAAGAACCAAGTCACCAAAATGACTAAACTAGATGGCACTTCGATCAACACTCCTGAAGCCATACATGAGGGTGCAGTCCAATACTATCAAGAATTTCTAAGCCATAAAACTGAAGGTGAGCTGCCAGACTTGAGTCCCTTCATTGATCAAGTAAGTACGGAAGATGAGAACAAAAGCATATACAAGAGGTCGTCGATGGGAGAAATTCGGCAGGCAATTTATAGCATCCCGGTGGAGAGCAGTCCGGGCCCAGATGGATTTGGGTTGGGATTCTTCAAAGCTTGCTCAGATATTGTCTAGAGTGATGTAGAGGAAGCCATTGCAGAATGTTTTGAAGGTAAACAACTCCCAAGGTACCATACAGCATCATACATGGCTCTTATTCCCAAGGTACAGCAGCCAACGGGTTTTGATAAGTTTAGGCCAATTAGCCAATGTTTTGTGATTTATAAAGTATACTCTAAGATTATTGTTGGTCGGTTAACAAATTTATTGCCGAGGTTGATCTCTCAGGAACCAGGTGCTTTCATCCCCAATAGAAGCATTTTTGAAAATATTAGCCTAACGCAAGAAATGGTCCGATCTATACACAAAAAGACAAATGGCGGCAATGTGCTGTTGAAAGTGGATATGTCCAAAGCGTATGACCGAGTAAATTGGAATTTTTTGATGCATGTCTTGGCTTATTTTGGGTTCGAAGAGAAGGTAGGTGAGTTGATTAAAAACTGCATCACGACGCCGTGGTATTCCATCCTTCTAAACGGAACCATGAAGGGATTCTTCAAGGGAGAAAGGGGACTATGACAGGGGGATCCCCTCTCGCCATATTTATTTATTTTAATGGAAGAAGTCTTCACAAGAATGCTAAAGAAAAAAAAATATGAGAGTGGGTTAATTGGAGGTTACTCTCAAGCTAGAGGTACGCCTTTAATCTCTCACTTATTATACGCAGATGACATTGTGATTTTTACAAATGGAGCCAAACGGTCAATTAAGGAATTGGTTAAAGTTATTGAACTATATGAGAAATGGTCGAGTCAGCTAGTGAATAGAAAAAAATCGGCAATAATATTTTCAAAACACATAAGACAAACTCGTAGAAGGGGCATCCTGCAATTTACTGGATTTGGAGAGGGCTGGTTTCCGATGAAGTATTTAGGGGTGAATGTAGACATAGTCGAGGGAAGACTCACTTTTAGCCATATGGAGGAACTTGTTAACAAAATTCGTGATAAGGTAAGTGGCTGGAAGACTAGATTGTTGTCGGCTAGAGGTAAACTTATCCTATTAAAACATGTCCTGTTGAGCTTGCCAATTTATCTTCTATCCGTGTTACAGGTCCCGAAATTAGTTTTAGGCATTATCAACTGAATTTTCAGTACATTTTTTTTGGGGAGAATCTGATGGTATTCCTAAAAAAAAATGGTGTGCTTGGAACACAATTTGCAAGCCAACAAATGAAGGAGGCCTAGGTCTGTCAGGACCTTGAGGAGGTTCAAAAATCACTCCACATGAAACTTGCATGAAAAATAATTAAAGATAACTCTCTATGGGCACAATTCTTCAGGGGAAAATATGTGAAGGACAATCATCTCTCCCTCCTTGATAAAACAAAAGGAACCCGGTTCTGGAAAATGGTAATGAAGCAAATTTCGCATGTTTTGGAAAAAGTAAAATGGAAAGTGCATGAAGGTAAAGTTTCTTTTTGGTTTGATTCATGGACTGGAGGTGGTCGTTTAGCAGACTCTCTTAAGCTTACGAAATTCCCAGGGTTAAAGATCTATGACTGAAAACTGGATAATGAGTGGGACGTCCAACTCCTGGAGAGACTGATTGGAGTGGAAAAAACAGAGGAGATTATTAAAGAGCTGGGAAATCCTCGACAGGGGAAGGACCTGCTAGTATGGACCCCTGCCTTAGATGGACAGTTCAAGGTCTGGAGTGCTTGGGATTGTCTGCATGTGAAGTCCCCCGAGACACCATGGTCGGCGTGGGTATGGCATGAGCTCCTTCCCAAGAAGATGTCGATAATGGTTTGGAAACCGTGGAATAACAGCCTAAGTGTGGATGATAGATTGAGGAGGATTGGGATCTCAGTGGTGTTGAAGTGCTCTTGTTGTACTGAAGGAGGATATGAGGACATTAATCACGTCTTATATGCCGAAAAATTCGCTCTGCAGATATGGAGAAAATATGCTCAGTCCTTTGGTTTTCCTTTTCGGGAGTATATTACATGGAAAGAAAACTTGAAGTTGTGGTTCAGGCGAGCATCTAGGTCCTCTCAAATGGGGGTTATATTGGGAATCCTTCCTATTATTATAATGTGGAAACTATGGTCAAAAGGTGCAGATCATGTATGGAGGGTCACGCAGAAACGACAAAAGATATATGGCATGTGGTTCGGTTATGGCTGACAAGAATAATGAAGGAAACAACAAAATTTCAAAAGTTGGCAAGTGAAGATTAGGAAACTTTAAGAGCTTTGAATATCAAAGCTCTTTCGGTGAAACCAAAATAGGTTTAGGTGGTTAGATGGATGAAACCGCGACAAGGAAAACTCAAGCTAAATACAGATGGATGCAGCTTGAATAACCCAGGGGACTCGGGTGCAGGGGGTCTTCTATGTGATGAGCAGGGCAACTTAATTTTTGCATACTCGACAAAATTGGGAAACAGTAGCAGCATAGCAATAGAAATTAAAGCCATCCTCCAAGGGCTGAAAATATGTCAAGAACGAAGGATAAAGGGAGTGATAGTTGAAACCGACTCTCTGATGGTGGTTCAGTGGTTTAGCAGTGATAAGTGTGGAGTGTGGTACCTTGAAGAATTCTGGGAGGAAATCCTTAGACTAATGATAGAAGGGGGACACTCGATTCAGCATGTTTTTAGGGAAGGAAATGCCCCTGCTGATTTCTTAGCAAAGCATGGTGCTAAGGGACATGATCGAGTTTGGCACAACACCTCGCAACTGTCGACGAAGCTCTGAGGACTTATTCGCATGGATAAGCTAAATTTTCCATATTTACGAATTCGATAGGCATTGTTCTTGTGGTAATGTTAGTGTTTGTTTTACTTTAAAGTGGGTCCTGTATTATGGTATTCCTTCACCATAAGTGAGGCTACTCTCAATAAATGGATGTCCTGTCCCCTTTTGATATATATATATAAAAGGGGGGGGGGGAGGGGCAAAATTAGGTCTAGGCAATGGAGTTCTGGTCCCCAGCTTGTGAGGTATCAGGTTGGCAGATTGGATAGGAAACAATATTTAACCAAGCGAGGGGGGTTACGGGCAAGATGTCCACCAGCCTACTTGCCCCACCTATATAAAGATGAAAAAAAACACTAAGTTAAGTTTCTGACTTTCTAACCCTAGTTATCCTTGCCACATCTTAGAGTCCTGAGCGTTTTGTCTTCCTCTTCTTTGGCCTTCTCTCTCTTCTCGTGTTTATGCCCTTTTCTTTTTCTTCTTCTTTATCTTCTTTGCCTTGTTCTTCTATTGATTGCTCTTCACGTTCTTTTTGTTCTTCTTCTTCGTGTTCTTCATCTTCGTCTTTGGTAAGTCTAATGCTGTGTTTCTCTAGTCACGATCTAGAGATCCACAGCCACACGACGTCGTTTTCTAATCGTGAACCAGAGATCCATGGTTGTACAACGTTCTCTGCTACCGAATCGATTCTTGTTCAATTTTTCATTGGATTTTCTTTCTATTTTGGTTGATTGATTTATTTGTTGCTTTCCTTTAGCTTGATTTTTGTTGGATGATTTTTCATTGTTAGATTACTGCAAAATTTTGTTGGATTTGGGTTTGTAGTTTGGATATTGGTCTCTATCTATCTCGTTTTTTGTCAAACTCTTGGTCTCTGTCTCGGGTGGTCGGACATCCTATTGGCCACTCACTCACATAAGATGGGGTTGGGTGGCCAGGATAGAAAGAGGGCCCCCCGCCTAGGTCATGGCAACAGAATGCCTGCCTGCTCGCATAGTGCAGGCAGCATGCTTAGGCAAAACTACTCATGGAAAACAACATTTATGTTTAGCAAAGATCTTTAGACCAATCAAGTTTAACACTCCCATTTAATTCCAATAGTGTGCGCATCACATGGGATAATCTCCTTAATTTGAAATGTTAACACCCTCCTTTGTTACATTTTTGTCCATTAATCTTCAAGCTAGGTCATTCATTTTTCCATTAGATTGTTAGAAAATTATGCACTCACAATATTTTTTGAAACTTTTTACACAATTATATTTTGAATAAGATGCATTTTTATAAAATAACTTATAAAAGTAACAATTTTATAAACAAGAAATGTTGCAACCATAAAGAGATCCCACAAAATTAAACTCATAAATCGACATGATTTTGTATGACATGTTAGATCTAATTTATAATAAAAGTACTTTTAATATCTAATATACCACATCAAACTATATCAGTTTGTAAATTTATTTTTATGAGATATTTTTGTGGCTAAATTAATATTTTATTTTAAAGAGTTATTTTACTCACCAGCCCTACACCAAACACATGCTAAGTAGAAAAACTCTTTCATTTTATTTTTTTCGCTTAGTAACTGTAATGTAGGGCTAGTACTTACTAGAATTTTTCTTAAGTGTGAAAAAGGTTGTGTCTGTATTATTACTGCTATCCTTAACCCCGGTCCTTGATCGTGATACTAGACATCAGTCCATATCCAGCTTAAAATGCAGATTAAGGTGGTAAATGACTCAAAATACATTCAAAGAAATGCAAAAATAAGTTTGGTGCATGTAGATTAAAGTTGCTGCAGATTGTCCAGTTTATCTGTGAAGCTACTTAACTTAGGTTCATCTTTATCTGCTGCATATCATGCATAGTTTAAGATGGCATTATATGATCAATATCATGTCTAAAAATAAATAGTATTGGGCATTTCAATGTCTAATTAATTTTTTAATCAGTTGAAAACCAAGTAGATTTTAATAATCGCTCAGAGAACTGGTCCAATGGGTCTATTCAATCAGATTCTAATTTCTAACTCATTTCAAACCCATTTGAACCAATTTCAACTAATTTAAAGCTCTTTTTTTATTATTATTTTGTTTGAGAAATAAGTTCCTTTTTATTTTTCTTTTACATAAATACAATAGAGATCTAAACATATATTAATTTATTCATCCTTGTGTTCAATTAAAAGTAGAGCAAATTTGAAAGATAAAACAAGGAGTTTTTTTTTTTCCCCCTTAATTGAATATAAAAAGAATAAATAAAATAGGGGAGGATGAGTATGTTATTTAATATTTGGGTTTGCACAAATACTACCATTCCCATGGGCCATGACCTTATAATTTAAGAATATTTATCTTCTTCCTATACGAGAGTATTTGAGGCAAAAATGATGATAAATGAGGTCAAATACATAGATGGTAAGCTTATTGAAACTATTTAAATTAATACTATAGTCTTATTGAAACTAGTAAATGAAATCATACTTTAGATTCTTGTATACATTAATTTTAAATGCTTGAATCGCATTATATATATTTTTAATATGCTTTAAATAAATATTTTATTTAAAGTTGTCATGAATAGCTCTAATCACCAAATTGAATCGGTCGTATGCCGATTTTGAATTGAAATTATATTCACTATCATTTTTGTTACCATCATCTTAACATCTTTTAATGTATCCACAAGTAGGATATAATATATAATTTTTAATCACATAATAATATGATGGTGAGAGAATAATAGTGAAATCCAAAAAGGATAATATTATCATAATAAATTACATTACTCATTCAAATTTGATTCCCCTTTTTCAAGCTTTGACCATAAAAAATCTGCCGAGGATCGTTCACCCCTACCTTACATTTTAGGGCTTGTCTAGAAAGTGAGATAATATGAAAATTTTGTTAATAGTATTAAAATAATTTATGAATAGTAAAAAAATGGTTTGAGTTAAAATGTTTTGTTGGATTTTGGAAAATGAGATAGAGAAATTTGAATAAAAATATTATAAAATTAAATATTGTTATAATATAATTTTCTTATATAATTTTTATTTTAAGATTTAAAAATTTTGTATTGATTTTTGAGTTTTGTTTGGAAAAATTATAATGATTAGATCATAATTATTAAATGAAAAAGTTAAAGATTTGTAATTGAAAAAGTATTTGTAATTAAGTTGTGATATCTCAATTTTACCTGTATTTTTATTGAGTGCTTTTATTTAAATTATTATAATTAGTGATTTTCTTATTTTAAATTAAAGGTGATTTTTGCAATATTATGTTATGAATTTTAAGTGGTGAAATTATTTTAACGTGCTTTCTTACTATTTATTATTATAGTATATTTTAATTACTTTTTAATTGAAATTAGTTTATTTTTGGGCTTTAAAATTATTGTGTTTTTGGATCTTATTATTTTATTTTATTTAATTACTGCATTTGAACTATTTTATTTAACTTATTGTTTTAAAAATAAATTTCATTGGATCAATTTAGTGACCCAAGTTGTGAGGACTGGATTTCACTTTCTTTTCCTTCATTTTTCTTTTTCTTTTTTATTTTCTTCTCTTTTTATTTTCTCTTTTTTCTTTTTTCTTTTTTCTTTTTTCTTTTTCTTCTTTTCCTTCCCTTTTCCCCCCCAAGCCCATGCGACCTGTTCCTCCTCTCTCCCTCGTCATTTTTTTCGTCCCACCGTAGCACTGTCGTCCGCTGACCATGCTTCTCACCGCCCCTCCCATTCTCTTCCCCTCCGGCCGGTGAGCACCTCTACCAATTTTCAGACCACCTAGTACCACCGTTAGCTACCACGAGCTCCTCCAATCCGCAGTGTCTTTTTGCTCCAGCGTCGCCATCGCTCCACCCCCAGCCACCATTTCTTCACCACTTCATCGCTAACCTCTTTCCAACCTAACTCACTCATTTCCAGCTCTGATCCGTCGCCGAAGCAACCACCACAAGCTAAAATCCGATTTGGCCTTTTTGGCCTTCCACTGCCGTTTTCACCACCACCCACGGCCAATTGTCACTTCCTTTAGCTTCACCAACACTTCTAAGCCATTTCCTATCAATTTAAAGTTTTAGTTTGTCCCCATTCAAAAGTGGGTATTTTGTGACCCACGGGCACAGTGCATTTTGCATTGTTACGTTGCAGTGCCGTCTCCTTTTTCACCTTCGTAATCATTCAAAAAATATTTTATAGCGTTGTAACTGTAAGTATTTTCCAAACTTCTTTTAAGATTTAAATGGATTTTTACTTTAACAATAATTTGTGATTAGTTGGTTATGCCGGATTGAGTCTGAGGAGTCGGGGGTCGAATGGATTTGAGGATGGAGTTATTTATGTTTGGATGATGTTTGGTTTCATGTCATGCATTGCATAGTGCACGCATGCTTATATTTGTAAAAATGAAAATTAGGTTTTTGTGTAATTGCATGCATGTTCATGTGCATATTTGGAAACTGGATTTTTATACGAGAAAGGATTTTATATGTGTTTGAAACAAATTGATTGAACGGTTTGACAGAGAGTCACTGTAGGGATGGTGGTAAACAGAAATGGTGGTAAAATCCTACCTGTGATTCCCACCTACGGTACATGCATAAGGATGGTGGTAGAGTCCCGCCTACAGATGGACTTGTAGGGATGGTGATAAACAGGGACGGTGGTAGAGTCCTGCTTGGGATTCCTGCCTACGGTGTACGCGTAGGGACGGTAGTAAGTAAGGATGGTGGTAGAGTCTCACCTGTGATTCCTGCCTACAGTGCTCTGATGGTTGGTTATTGGGTCATTTTCTGGAAAAATGGCAAGACTTGGATATGTGGGTCATTTTCTAGGAAAATGACGATTGTTTTAATGTATTGGGTTTTTGGGCCAAAATGGAATTTTGGTGTGCGTTGAAAAAATGATCATTTTCGGGAAATGATGATTTTCGGGACATATGCATATGTCATCATGTTCACGCATTTGGTTATTGCATGAATGCATTTTTTATCTTGAGGCTTGTTTGGTTTGCTACTTACCTGTAGTACTGCCTTTGGTACCATAGATTTTGATGCAGATGATGAGGTGGCTGAGCCTGAGGAGGCGGCTCCGCCGGAGGATTGATTTGGTGCTTTTGGTTATTTATTGAAAAATTATTTCTCTGTCTTTATTGGTTTTATGTTGATATTGGAACTTGTAATATTTTGTTACGCTTGTTTTAAGCGAGTTTGTATTTAAAAAAAATTCTGGTACTTAGTAGACTGACATTTATTATCTGCTACATTATTTTTATTGTACACGTGTTGCATGTACACACACTTGGCACTTGACAATGGGATGTGTGACCCGTGTTGTCAACATCCAGATGCCATGATTTCCACACGTTTGTACGTGGAAGTTGGGAGCATCACATAAGTGATGTTTATGAAGAAAATAATATTTAAAAAGCTTTGAAATGAGATCATCTCACTCCCAAACAAGCCCTTAATCTCTCCTAATGAGTTGAACTGGGCTGGTGCTTGGGTTTGTTTCTCTAATGGGTCTTCATTAATTTCAATTTGGGCCTAATGGAGTGAGGATTGACACATTATCTAGTAAAATTGAACTTTACATAGATGATATCACAATGCAATTGAAGTGAAAATTTTAAAATATATAATCATTGTAACTTCTTCTTCTATTTTTTTTAATATACAATAATCTTATTTTTAACAATTTTTTTTTTTTTTTAAACAAACCTAGATGATGGCCCGAAAGCAATGTATTAGAGATTTGGATGTCTGCAATTGAAGGTTCGGTATATATACGTACATTTGGATCCCGTAGCTAGTTTTCTCTCCCTTTGGACGTTCCTCTTCATCCTCAAAAAACTCTTTTGCTAAAACAAAATTTAGATCAAGGAAGTTTAAATCAAAATAAATAACTTTTCAATTGCATGAGTTTTTCTATGAAATGTTTAGTTTTGTCACATCTCAAATGATAGAAAAAATGGATTTAGATCTCCTAGATCATTTATTGCCCGAATTATGAGGTCTAGAGCGGATAAGAGATATACGCATAAAGTGAGTTTTACAATATTTATAATTACATTTTTTAATTTCTTTGACAGCATTAAATTGATCAATAAATATTATAAAATCAACATTAATTATTTGTTTATATCTTTCCTATTCTAAACTTTAGGGTTCAGTAAAAATTTCAGAGATCCAAATTCAAAAACTATTAATATATATATATATATATATATACAAGCTCGATCCTTCGACACAGAATAAAGAGTATGTCATGCTTTTAGGGTCAATTGAGGAAAGACTCCTTTCATGGTGGCACCCGACAAAATTAGGATTATCTTGATGGTTAGTTAATCACAAAAACTAGGAGTGAGATTAAGAAAGGATACAAAACAGAAAGAAGACCCTAAAAATATTGATTATGTTATAAAACTTTCTTAAAGGAGAGAGAGATAAAGAGATAGAGCTCAGAGAAGTTATGAAACTTATGAATTTCTTAAAAAATTCAATGATATATATAGGCGTACAAAGGGAACTATGCTAGCTCACTATGCTGGCACTATGCTAGCACTATGCACTGTGCATATGTCGGCCATTCACTATGCCAGTACTATGCTGGCACTATGCTAGCACTATGCACTGTGCATATGTCGACCATTTACTATGCTAGTACTATGCTAGCACTATGCACTATGCATTTGACGGCTAGCTCAAGGTGGTCATACAATTCAAGATAGTTTATAACACTTCTCCTTTGGATGGCCATATTTAAAAAATATGCCTCGTTAAAACCTTGCCAAGGAAAAACCCTGTGGGAAAAAACCGATGGCGAAGGAAAAAGAGTACAGTATTCATGTGTATCGCCGAGTGCTTTAGGATTGCCTCATTAAAACCTTGCAAAGGAAAACCTAGTGGGATAAAACCTTAGCGAAGGAAAAAGAGTACAATCAGCACAAGTCTTCAAGACATTACTTCCCCTGAAAAGTGCATGATAACAGGTCTTCAAACCTCCGCATTCCAATGTTCTGCATAATCTTCTTAAATGTTGCAATTGGTAGTGCATGATAACAGGTCTTCAAACCTCCGCATTCCAATGTTCTGCATAATCTTCTTAAATGTTGCAGTTGGTAATGCTTTAGTGAATAAATCTGCCAGATTTTACTTGAGCGTACCTTCTTGATATCAATTTGAACTTTCTTCTCATGAATTGCAATGATCTTCTTGTGTGTATCTGAAAGATAACTCGCATCTGTACATCCAACTAACTGTGGACTTGATCTATGTTGATAAAATAATCACAACTGGATCTTTCTGCTCATCACTACTCTTCTGGAGTTGTACTCTTCTGGCCGGAGTTCTTGTAAATAACACAGTTAGTGGAGAATTTATCAACATTAAACCGCTAACCTTATTTTTAATAAAAACGGTGGCCAACCTTTTAAGATCAGACAAGCACCGCGGATTTTCAACTCCTCTGTAGGTGTCAGGCGTGCTGTCAGGCACCGCAGTTGTCAGGCGTGTTGTCAGGCGCCGCAGAGCTATGAAGCTATATTTCATCTCTTTTCTCTTGCTTCACGAGAGATGCTGTATCATAATTTTCTCTATAAAAGAGATATTCAGCTCATCTTCATTCGCATTTCATCTTCTTCAATTTTCTGTAATCATACTGCATTTTTACTCTGCAATCTCTTTCTACATTCTTATCCTACAATGGCTCAGCGATCTTCTCGTGGCCAATATATGAGGTACTCTGCACCTCGTTCATCAGCTGTTCCTGCTTGTACCACAGGTGCTATCATACAATATAATGATCTGACTCATAGGTCAGATAATGAAGCTATCTATGAGCTTGTGAGTCTCGGTACCCGATACTCATCATCCATTGTCACATTTTCTCAGCGACTGCAATCCAGAACTTGTGGAGTTGACAATCTCCACGAGAATATTGCTATACTTCAGCGACTTCTTCTGGAGTCCAACATGAAGATAGAATCAATAAAGCAAGAGAATAGGAATTTAAAATCCTTGCTTAAATCTTCTTTTCGATTGCCCACCCTTTTAGATAGGGATGCCATGCAGATTCTTGAAGAACAAGAGCATTTAAAGAATGAGGCAAAGTGCCTCAAATTTCTGTAATTCTTGCTTCAAGATAATAAAATAATATTTCACAAATATTCATATTTGTGTTTCTATCTTTTGGTAGATGTTTTGTGTGCTCCCTTTTATTTCTTTTTTAATAATGCACACTTCATATCAAACCCATAATATAAATCTGAAATACTAATTGTATTAAAAGATAGTATTTCATGACTAATAACATCATCCATCTTTCCCTTGAAGCCGCAAGGGTTTCAGATTTATATTTCAAATATGTGCAGTTTTTATGAGTTCTTCTGGAGCCTCAATGACATTTAAATCATATATATAAACTGCAATAATAGCTTGTTTCCATTTGCGTTTGGATTGCTTTAGATCATATAAGGATCTTTGAAACTTGATAGAATACATATTTCCAGATATATTCATATTAGAAGTTTCAGACATTTTCTATCCTTCAGGGATTTTCATATATATATCATGATCCAATGATCCATATAAATATGTAGTTAATCATGCATATCCAAACTCTCGGTAACTTTCAAGCTAATAAAAATCTCAATATGATTTCAACCACTTTAAAATCATATCAATATAGTTTCTTCGAGAAACTAACTTGTGATTTCTATATCACATTTTCATATTAAAAGCTTCAGGCTTTTTATATCATGTATATAAATATCCACTGATATTTAACAAAAATCACATTTTTAGGTGTTTGGACTTCAAGTCCAAATTTATCACATTTTACTTAGTGATATCAATTCTGCAGGAATTGAGAAACTGACTCGTGATTTATATATATCACATTTTTATTTCCTTTCCATAAATACCCACTGACATTTAACAAGAATCACCTCTTTTAAGTGTTTGGACTATAAGTCCCGATGCATCATATTTTACTAGTGAATCAATTCTGCAGGAATTTTTTCTTTCAAATTTAGCCAATATTTTACGTCGTATTCTTCGACGATTCTTGATTCACTTTCATCATTACTTCTGGTAATATCAATTGCCATCTCATATGAAAATACGTTGTCGACAACGATTTTATTTCTATCCATAATTTCTCCAATATTCATGAAATGTATCGAGATCTCGTTATTTTCAGGTACCTGTCCCTCTTCAAGGGAAGACATTTTCATGAAAAACCTCTTCAGGAGGCACTCTTTAGGAGATTTATACTCTTTAAGAGTTTATACAGGAGAATTTTATACAGAAAATTTGGATGGACTTTATTGCTTGTTCTGTGGGTATGGCCTCTTCAGGAGCACCAAATTATTTGTGCTTTTCTCTTTTGAGATGCTCTATCTTTTGTATCAATACGTCTCACATGCTTCCAGACTACTGAATTTCTTAATTGTCCTACAGGGACTTCAATCCTCGCTGGGATTTTAGCAGCTAGAATATGAGACATTTTTATCTTATTGCATCCAAAATTTAATTATCATCTGAACTTCTGGTTCACATATGATAATTAAGATAACGTTGAATAATTTCATCTTATTTGCTTCAAGCAAATTTTTCTTTCCACTTCTGGTGGTAAGACTTTATAGTAAAAGAATCTTCTGGTTCTTTTATGGACGTCCATATGAAAATCATTCAACTTATCGTAATTGATTTTGGATGATCAAGATAACCATGAAAAAATATAAATATTTTGAATCATATCACCTTTTGATGCATCATAATATTTGATTCAATAATTTGTATAATATCATCTCAAAGAGAAAGCTTACAGCTTTTCCAATACGAGCTTCTGGCCCGAAAAGATATTCATTATCACGTCCAATCTCTTAGTTTCTTTGAATGAAACGCATTATTCTTTTCACTTCAGGGAATATAATGATATAAATTCATTATCATTCACTTCAGGGAATGATATAGATCTAGTAAGACGTGACTAATGATTCTTATTAAAAGCTCATTATTTTGTTCAGTTACTGAAAGACCTAATATAAATTTATAATATATTGTGAACGTTTACATTTTATATTGCTACTTCAGGAGCATACTCGATATTACTACTTCAGGAGCACATTCGAGACGTTCATTCAAATATATATTCTTTCCACTATTTCAATTATGCAACTTCAGGTGCATAAATCATAATGAGCTTTTGGTACAAGTATCACTCATATGAGATACTCAATAAAATTATTGATTTAGGGAGATCCTTCAGGGATGCTCCATTTTCATTTTCAGATAAATCATATCATCAATAATTTATAACAAGTATAAAAGAATAAATAAAACTTTCATTACTACAAAACATTGCAGAATATAAAAATATTTTATAATAAGATAAAGGAAATACATTAATTAAAAAGGAACACTTTCATGATCAACTCTACCACTAGAATCCTCAAAGAAATCAGAAATATCAAGACTTGTAATATCTTCTCCATCTATAGAATCTAAAGCATATGATGGTTCAGTAAAATTTGTTTCAAATTTCTTTGTTTTTTCTTTTATAGAAGATTGGTATAAGTCAACCAAATGCTTATCTGTACGACAGATACGAGCCCAATGTCCAGTCATACCACATCTATGGCATCCATCTTCATCTTTCTTTAAAAATTTGTTTTGGGGACCTTTGCCCTTCTCTGAGTTGAACCACTTCTGGTGGTACGGTGTATATCTATTATTGTCCCTTTTAGTGTGGTTACTTCTAGGACCTCCACTTCCATAGTTTTTCCTACCACGTCCACGCCCTCGTTTTCTTTGAAAAGATGCACCATTCGCTTCTGGAAATGATGTAAATCTAGTACCATTCACTTCAGGAAATGATATAGAACCAGTAAGACGTGACTGGTGATTTCTTAACAAAAACTCATTATTTTGCTCAGCTAATAGAAGACAAGATATAAGTTCAGAATATTTTTTGAACTTTCGCTCTCGATACTGCTGCTGCAGGAGCACATTCGAGGCATGAAAAGTAGGATATGTCTTCTCTAACAAGTCATCATCAGTGACTTTTTCATCACATAATTTCAATAGCGAGCTAATTTTAAAGAGTGCAGAGTTCTTAAAGTCTTGCAACCTTAGGTGCATCCAATCATGACGAGCTTTTGAGAGGATTACAGTTTTCTGGTGTTCATATCTCTCCCTTAAATCATTCCACAAAATAAGTAGATCTTTCACCGTTAGATACTCAGTTTTTAATTCTTCATGAAAATGGTGCCGAAGGAAAATCATTGCCTTAGCACGGTCCTGCAGGGACCCTTGATTTCCTTCTTTAATTGTATTTTCCAGGTTCATCGCATCCAGATGGATCTCAGCATCAAGGATCCAAGATAAATAATTTTTTCCAGAAATGTCAAGAGCAACAAATTTCAATTTTGTAAGATTTGACATTTTTTACATATATAAATCAGGAATATAAAAATATATTGAAAAACTTACTTGAAGTAGAGGACTACTAGCTTCAAAATCGTCAGAACTTTCGTGCTGATAACGTGTTATAAAACTTTCTTAAAGGAGAGAAAGATAAAGAGATAGAGTTCAGAGAAGTTATGAAACTTATGAATTTCTTAAAGAATTCAACGATATATATAGGCGTACAAAGGGAACTATGCTAGCTTACTATGCTGGCACTATGCTAGCACTATGCACTATGCATATGTCGGCCATTCACTATGTCAGTACTATGCTGGCACTATGCACTGTGCATATGTCGATCATTCACTATGCTAGTACTATGCTAGCACTATACACTATGCATTTGACGACTAGATAAATGTGGTCATACAATTCAAGATAGTTTATAACAGATTAATAATGAAATTCAAGATTATTTTATGAAGCCCACCAAAAAAACTACAAAATTCGAAATTATGAAGATTTTTCCAAAAAGTAGAAATCCGAATGATTGAATGAAAATTAATTATGTACGTACATAAGCAAGAAGCTTGCTAAAACTTTAGCCAATATCGAAATTAAATCAGAATCACGTCCAAATCTTGAAATGAAATATTTCCTAAAAAGACAAAAGTGAAAAGATTTGGAAAAAAACAATTGATATAGCTCCAATCTAAGGAATATTAAGTTTTTCTAGTCATATTTGTACAAATTCGCCTAGTTTGGCGCAATCAATATGTTCTATTCACGATTATAACTAGTGAGACTAAAGAGGGATTTCAATGGGTATGACTTTATTACCTTTGCATTGGATGTTGCCAAATGAAAGCAAGGTATTAGAGTTGATTCTCACAACTTTTGGAAGTAAGCAAATAAAAGCAAAGTATAATAGAGTTGGCTCCCACAACTTTTGGGAGTCGGAAAATGAAAGAAAGGTACCATTTGATTAGCATAATTTTGATGATTCTCCCGATGCACTAGATAGATTGTGATAAGAACTGAAGCCACAAAAAATATTGTGTTAAATAATTATTACGAATAAAATTTAGGGGTAAGTAAAATTATATATATATATATATTGATATTCATGAGTAGAATACAAAAAATTCAGCTAATTTTTAACTAATACATGTATAAAATTAAGTTTATATATTTAAAAACCAATAATAAATACTGAAAAGTCTATGCACAAATTGTGGATAGAATGAGTTAGTAACAAATAATAAATACTTAATATTTCTTTTTGTGAGCTAAATGTGTTGGGAAACTTTAAAGAATATACTTTTTTTTTTTCTCTAAAGATTTTCCTCAGAAATCAAAAGTTTTAATTATTAAAAAATAAAAAATTTTATTCTCAAATCGATATATAGATTTGAAGTATTTATATGGAATAATTTGATTTGAAGATCAATTTTAAAATTTAAATCTTATAAATCAAATCTTATTATTTAAGTCATGATATAGCTATATAATGTGCTCTACATGTCAGCTTCAAATTAGAACAACTTTTAACAAATTAAAAATGATTTGTCAATAATAGTAAAAGGGTATTGATAAAATATTAAATAGTAATAAATAATAATAAATAATAAATAATAAATTATTAAATAATAATAGAGTGATCTCCATACTCAAAAGATAGTCTTAGAGCATCCCCATTCGGTACCGCAAAGGGTACCTATCCCCATAATTTGATAGAAATTTTAGGGTTTTACTTAAAATGATGTCTACATCCGGATCTCTATTTTGGAGAAAGTATTTGTGAAATGTACAGTGATTCCCCATATTGCTTTTTATTAATATTTTATTCTAATTATTTACACTTTCTATTATATTTCTCTACTTCTAATCATCTACACTTTCTATTATATTCATATTTATTATAGTTTTAAATAATAATTGTAAAAATAATTTAAATAATTACGAAAATATAAAAAAAATTAATTATAAAAATATTATCATACCCACAAAAAATAATTTAAATTTTTGTTTAAAATATTCACTAGAGTAATAATTCAAAAAATAAGAAAAAATATTGAGTAATTAAATTTGTAAATAGAAGTGAAAGAAAAAAGTAATAAAAAAAGAATAGAAAAATATTATTTAATAGAATAGAGATAGAGATAGAGAATGAGATGTATGAGGTTTTTAAAAGATGAATAAAATTTAAGAAAAAATTTAAATAAAAATAATTTTAAATTAAATTATAAAAATGGAGATGAAAAATCAGATATGAATGCTCTTAATCAAGTTGCCAACATTTCGATATGGATTGTTGTATGGGAATAAAGAGTAATTCGAAATAGTACTGTCGCTTAATTTATTCCATTTATTCCTTCCTTTTTACTCTTTTTACTTTTTTTTTCTTTTTTTTTTCTTTTTTTGAAATTATTATGTCGTCGAATGAAATCAATGTATCAGAAATTTGGTTCGTACAACTTTTGGATGTCGGCAATTGAAGGTGCGGTATATATTCGTACATCTGGATCACATAGCTAGTTTTCTCTCTCTTTGCACGTCTCCCTTCATCCTCAAAAAAAACTTTTTGCTAAAACTAAATTTAGATCAAGAAAATTCAAATCAAAATAAATAATTTGTCAATTGCATGAGTTTTTTGTTGATAGAAAAACCAGAAACACATGCTAAAGAAAAGAATCTTAATAAACAAGAGGATTAAAAAATATAGAAATCATACCTGCAAAAGCCATCTGCAGAGATCAAATTGAAATCCCACTGGTAAATATTAGTGGCCAACTCTTCCCCTCCTTCTCCTCACAAAAATTAGCTATCAATGGGACAAGCTGATAAATTCAATACGTATATAGAGAAGAGAGGGGACCTAGCCATATATATAGAAGTCTTATGTGGAGTCCTCCCATTAAAAACTCCAAAACCTAATGAGTCTAGAAAAACAGAATAAGACTCTTTTAACTTCTAGGCCTACATAGAATTAACCACAATTTAAATAAGATATAATCCTATTTTACTAAGGTGCAATGAACCCCAAAATGATCACTTAACTTATTGGGTTCAACCAAAGTACCATTATGAGCTATTTATATCTAACACGTTTTATAAAGCAGCAATCAATAGCAACCCACATTTAAAATGTTAAAGCAGCAGCCCACATTTTATCAAAATGTTAAAGCAGCAGCCCACATTTTTTTAAAATATTCTAACATTCTCCCACTTAGGCAATTTTGATTGCTGTAAAATAAAACTTGTTTTGAAAAAGACTCACGGGTTAGACAACATAGGTGGCCACATAAAATAGCTCAAATGACAGCACCTTAGAAAACACGATCCGGTCCAACAAGAATATTAACATCGAACATGGAAGTCGTTACATCACTTAAAAGATGTAAGACCACTCCACAGTTACAAATGCTAATATCCCCATCGACATGGATCCCCATCCTCCGACCAAATGTGGTAGTATGTAGTATGATCTTAGCACCAATGTGATCAAAAGCTGTGCTAATTCATATCAGTCCTCATAATGCTTCAAAATGAAGTCACATGTCTCTAAAAGAGACTCATCTTATGTCTTTATCCATAGTATCTCGAGATTTCAATAATATCATAATAAAAGACATAAACTAGATGCATGCTCAAAACATAGTTTATGGATATGGGAGATATATATTATTATTGAAAGAAGTTGTACCCAAATAACATATGGGTTGCGTACCCTGTAAAGGGATCAAGCCAAAACGTAGTTCTTTTTACATAAGTAACTCCCACTAACCAAAAACATCAAATGTTTCCACAATACTCATATTAGTAACATGTGTTTTAAAAACTTTAGGAGCAAGTCCCTTAGTCAAAGGATCTGCAAACATCGCCTCTGTATTTATATGCTCTATCTTTGTCTGTCCTTCCTTAATTCTGTCTCTGACCACCAAATACTTGATGTCAATGTGCTTGGACCCACTAGAGCTCTTATTATTCTTTGAGAAGAACACTGCTGCACTGTTATCACAATAAATAGTAATAGGCTTTGAGATGGAATCAACAACATTCAGTCCAGAAATAAAATTTCTTAACCAAACAGCTTGGATAGTAGCTCCATAACATGCTACAAATTCAGCTTGCATAGTAGAAGACGCCACCAAAGTTTGCTTAACACTTTTCCAAGAAATAGCACCTCCAGCTAACATAAAAACATAACCAGAGGTTGATTTCAAATCATCTTGACATCCAGCAAAATCAGAATCTGAGTAGCCTACCACCTCAAGGTGATTTGAACGCTGGAAAGTGAGCATATAACATTCAGTCTTCTTCAAGTATCTCATAACTTTCTTAGCTGCTTTCCAATGCTCTTGCCCTGGATTTGATTGAAACCTGCTAAGAACACTGACTGCATAGGCAATATCTGGTCTAGTGCAAACTTGAGCATACATCAAACTCCCTACAGCACTAGCATACGGAATATTCTTCATAGATTCCCTCTCGAGCTCATTTCTAGGACATTGAGTTTTGTTGAACTTATCTCCTTTTATAATGGGTACATCACCAGGTGCACAGTTTTGCATTTCAAATCTCTGTAGTACACGTTGTATATAAGCTTTCTGAGAAAGTCCCAATAAACCACGAGCTCTATCACGACAAATTTCAATTCCAAGCACAAAAGAAGCTTCTCCAAGATCTCTCATTTCAAAATTAGCAGATAACATTTTCTTTGTTTCATGAAGTAATCCTAAGTTACTGCTAGCAAGCAAAATATCATCAACATATAGAATGAGAAAAATAAAATTTCTCCCACTAGTCTTCCGATATATGCACTGGTCAACTTTATTTTCAACAAAACCGAGAGAAGTTACAATCTCATCAAATTTCAAATACCACTGTCGAGATGCTTGTTTCAGGCCATATAAGGACTTATGTAACTTACATACCAAATTTTCTTTTCCCTTCTCAATAAAACCTTCAGGTTGTCTCATATAAACCTCTTCACAAAGATCTCCATTTAAAAACGCTGTCTTCACATCCATTTGATGAAGCTCCAAATCATAATGTGCTACAAGTGCCATGATAATTCTAAAAGAATCTTTTGATGAAACTGGTGAAAATGTTTCAGTATAGTCAATGCCCTCTCGCTGAGTAAATCCTTTTGCAACTAATCTTGCCTTCTTTCGTTCAGCATTTCCTTTTGAGTCCAGTTTACTTTTGAAAATCCATTTGTTGTCTATAGCCTTAGCATTTGGAGGAAGTTCAACAAGTTCCCAGACTCTATTCTTCTCCATAGAATTTATTTCATCTTCCATAGCACTTAACCATTCATCTGACTCAGGACATCTTAAGGCTTGCTTAAAAGTAATAGGATCAACTATATGCCCAACATTAAAATCACTTTCTGACAAATATGCAATGTAATCAATAGGCAATGCAGACCTTCTTTCCCTTTGTGATCTTCTCACTTGTGGCTCAGAAACTGATTCAATCACTGTTGGAAGTTCTTCTTGTTGCCCAGATTCTTCACTAATAATTTCAATTGGTTGAGAAACAACTCTTTCTTGTATAACAAGGATTGGAACAACAACTGGATCTGGTTCAACAAAAAATTCTTTCAATACAGAACTCCCACTGTCACCAACATCATTCTCCAAAAATTTAGCAGTAATGGACTCAACTATTCTGGTACCACGATTAGGACAATAGAATTTATATCCTTTTGATCTATCAGGATACCCAACAAAATAACCAGGGGTAGATTTTGGGTCTAATTTCTTTTCAAGAGGATTATAAATTCTAACCTCAGCTGGACATCCCCAAACTTTGAGATGAGCTAAACTTGGCTTACGGCCTGTCCACAATTCAAAATGAGTTTTTGAAACAGCTTTACTAGGAACCCTGTTTAAAATGTACATGGCAGTTTTCAAAGCTTCACCCCATAGATATTCTGGTAAATTTGTTCTGCTCATCATACTCCTAACCATATCCTTCATAGTCCGATTACGTCTTTCAAAAACACCATTTTGCTCGGGTGTTCCAGGCATAGTGTATTGAGGCACTATTCCACATCCTTGTAAAAATTTTGCAAAATCACCCATATTTTGACCAGATTCATCATACTTTCCATAATACTCACCACCACGGTCAGATCTTACAACTTTAATGCTTTTCCCACATTGTTTCTCTACTTCTATTTTGAAAATCTTAAATTTCTCAAGAGCAAGAGATTTATCATTAATCAGATAAACATATCCATATCGAGAGAAATCATCAATAAAAGTTATGAAGTACTTATTTCCACATATGGTAAAAGGTAAAGGTCCACTAATATCAGTATGTATTAAGTCCAAAATACTGTTACTCCTAGTAGAACCCTTCCTTGTGGATTTAGTCAACTTTCCTCTTATACAGTCCACACAAGTGTTAAAGTCTGAAAAATCTAGAGCGGGAAGTATCTCAACTTTTATCAATCTCTCCATTCTATCCTTTGAAATATGTCCTAATCTCTTGTGCCACAACATAGAAGATGATTCACGGATTAAAGGCCTTTTCTTCGCTATATTGGTAACACAAGAGACTTCACCAAAAGAATTCAAAGACATTCTATATAAACCATCACATAAGAGACCATTTCCAACCAGACGATAATCATAAAACAATTCAACTTTTCCATTACCAAACTTAAATGAAAAACCAGAATTATCAAGTTTTGATATAGAAATCAAATTTCGTCTCATTGTGGGTACAAAAATTGTGTTCTCCAAAACAAGAGAAAAACCAGAATCTAAATATAACTTTACTACTCCTATAAACTCGACCTTCACCTGAACTCCATTCCCAACACACAAGTTCACTTCATTCTCACTTGGCCTCCTTTTGCTTACGAACCCCTGCAACGAATTTGCAATATGAATACTTGCACCTGAGTCTATCCACCAAGAATTTAAAGGTACATCAACCAAAGAAGACTCAAAACAAACTAAGGCCAAGGAGATACCTGTCAAGTTCTTCTTCTTCTTTTTCTCTAGCCATGTCTTAAACTTAAAACAATCCTTTTGCCAATGACCTTTATTTTTACAAAACTTACACTGATCACTATTTATTATAATTTCTTTAGAACCACCAGAAGTCTGACCTCCAAATCTTTTATTGTGCTCATTTCGGTGTGACTTATAACCTTTTTGAAATTTAGGCTTATGATTATGAGAAGACCCCTTGTTTTGTTGTGGCTGAAAAGCTAATTGCACAGTTTCAACAGTCTCACGACGCATCCTACACTCCTCTTGGGCACATACCACAATTAAATCATTTAAATCCCATTTATCCCGCTGAGCATTATAAGCAGCCTTTAACTGATTGAACTGGCTAGGAAGGCTATTGAGAACATGATACACTAGAAAAGGCTCTGCAATGGGAATTTTAAGGGCTTCTAATTTGGAGGATATATGTATCATCTTCATAATGTATTCCCTAACTCCACTTGAACCATCATATTTCATACTCATCAGTCTATCCATCAGGTCTCCAGTTTCAGCTTTATCAGATTCAATAAACCTTTGTCCTATGGCACCCAAAAAGTTTTTAGCATTGTCATTGTCCGGAATAGCTCCCATAATGGAATTAGATATAGAACGTTTGATGATTTTTAAACAAAGCCTGTTAGCTCTTTCCCACTTTTGATACTCAACCACATATTCAGCAGTGCTCTTATCAGTAGGTTTTGAAGGCTGCTCTTCCAAGGCAAAATCCAATCCCAAAAGACCAAGTGCAATTTCTACATCTCTTTTCCATCTCACATAATTATTTCCAGTCAAAGTTTCAATAGCAGACAATTGACTTGAAATAGAGGAGGCACTCAAAACTGCGGAAACATTAAATAATACATATTATTTAAATATCATCCAAAACTAAAGCATGCAATTAATGGATGATAACAAATCTGTCTAATTAATATAGGCTATTAATTAGACAGCTCGAAATAAGCTCGGAACCATATGAGCTTCATTACGATAAGAGCCTTGGTGTATCATTGTAAAGTCACCTTTGGGCTGATTAAACAACATACTGTAAGGTACTCTTAAAACATATCAGTAAGAGCCTTGATGCATCATTGTAAAGTCACATTTGGGCTAACTGAACAACATGCTATAAGGTACTCTTAAAACATATCATGAAATAAATTAATAAAATCATATCAGTTTTCAAAATACCATTACCTTTAGGCAGAAGGAAATTTCTAAACTAATGCAATCTCATTAACTACTTCTCACAATTTTCTAAAATATCACACACAATAACACCTTTGGGCAAGATATTATGTGCAAATTTTTTTTTTTTTTTTAATATCAATGAGTGTACCACCTTGGCGGCTACCACCCTCAAAAAGATCAAAAGATTTCTCTTTAAAGAGAAAACAAGGATAATCATAATGCCCATAAAAATTCAATCACAAAATGATAATCATAATCATCAAAGTCAGAATACAAATGTGATTGATAGACAAAAAATAATATAAACAGATCAAGCATATAAGACAATAGATATGTCTAAAATTGAATATGAACTTGAAAAGTATATATTTTTAAAAGAATGTTTATAACAAGTTACAAAAATAAAATGCATCCACATTCATGCTTAGAGAGAGTACACATATGCATAGATCTTATAAGGCATTGAATATTCACCAGAAAATGTATCACAATTTTCAGTATAATGTAGCTCCTGAAAAAATGCATAAATAATGCTCTAAATTATAAAACAGTGTCTTATGGTTGTACAAAAATTTTTCAAATAATATAGAAAAAATTAATAGGGCGAGTGAATGAATACTGGAAAAAGAAACGAGCAAAACTCACTCTCTATATGTCGTCACGCGCCGCACGCGCCACTTGGTGCGAGTGGGCGTTGTCAAGGCTGGAGGAGAATTCATCTTCTACCTCCAGCCGGGTCAAAAACGGGTCGCGGGTTTGAAATTCGGGTCAAGGGTTTTTCAAATGGATTTTTCTCAATTTCTTGCAATTCTTGGATCAAAAATTAAAATTAATTTAGGGGAAACAATATTAAACACCCGAAAAACACATATATAGTGTTTTAAAATAATGGGTATCAACTTAAAAGAAAATTACAAATTAAATGTAATCCATATAATCTTTAACAAGGAAAAACAACAATAACGACATGGGTAATAAGAAAAAGGAGGATAGTTGAGATATCAATTGATTTTTCAACCGAATATGTAAATTGAAAACCCACGGAGAAGTAAAGAAATTTACAAACAATATTGCTTTTGGAACAAACGAAACGGAAGAAAGGTAATATCTTATACCAATTTATACGAAGGATTCTAATTCTAGCATGATCGGCTCTGATACCACATGTTGATAGAAAAACCAGAAACACATGCTAGAGAAAAGAATCTTAATAAACAAGAGGATTAAAAAATATAGAAATCATACCTGCGGAAGCCATCTGCAGAGACCAAATTGAAATCCCACTGGTAAATATTAGTGGCCAACTCTTTCCCTCCTTCTCCTCACAAAAATTAGCTATCAATGGGACAAGCTGATAAATTCAATACGTATATAGAGAGGAGAGGGGACCTAGCCATATATATAGAAGTCTTATATGGAGTCCTCCCATTAAAAACTCCAAAACCTAATGAGTCTAGAAAAACAGAATAAGACTCTTTTAACTTCTAGGCCTACATACAATTAACCACAATTTAAATAGGATATAATCCTATTTTACTAAGGTGCAATGAACCCCAAAATGATCACTTAACTTATTGGGTTCAACCAAAGTACCATTATGAGCTATTTATATCTAACACGTTTTATAAAGCAGCAATCAATAGCAGCCCACATTTAAAATGTTAAAGCAGCAGCCCACATTTGATCAAAATGTTAAAGCAGTAGCCCACATTTTATTAAAATATTCTAACATTTTTCTCATGGAATGTTTAGTTTTGTCGCATCTCAGATTATAGAAAAAGAAGAATTTAGATCTCTTAGATCAATTTTTGCTTGAATTATGAGGTCTAGTGCGAATGAAAGATACATGCATAAAGTGAGTTTCATAATATTTATAATTGTCCTTATTAATTTCTTTGGCAACATTAATTAATCAATAAATATTAAAAAATCAACATTTTTATATTTTTCATATTCTAAACTTTAGGATTCAGTAAAACTTTCAAGAGATCCAAATTCAAAAACTATTAATATATATATATATATATATATATATATATATATATATATATATATATATATATATATATATATATATATATATATATATCCTTCAAAACACAATAAAGAGTATGTCATGCTTTCAGGGTCGGTTGGGGAAAGACTCCTTTCATGGTGACATCGGACAGAAGTAGAATTATCTTGACGATTAGTTAATCAATGAAAACTAGAGATTAGAGATTAAGAAAAGATATAAAACAGAAAAAAGACTCTGAAAGGTGTTGATTAATAGTAAAATTCGAGATTACTTTATGAAGCCTATAAAATAACTGCAAAATTCAAAATTGTGTAGATTCTCTCATAAAAACTTTTTTGCTAAAACTAAATTTGAATCAAGGAAGTTCAAATCAAAATAAATAACTTTTTACTTGTACGAGTTTTTCTTATGGAATCATGTGGATTTTTGAGCATACCTAATGATGTAACATTATCTCTTTTTTCCTCGGATAGAAATGAAAGATTTAGATTTTCTAGAGTTTTTATCTGAATTTTAGGGTCTATAGTGGGTAAATAATAAAGATATAAAGTGAGTTTTATAGTATTTATAATTGCTCAAATAACGTTTTTAGACATATTAAATGCTCAATAAATATTGTGAGATCCACTTTGCTTATCTCTCTCACACTCTAAATCTTAAAATTCTAGCAAAAACCATACATACCAAATTATTTAGAAATAGTATAAATATAAAGAAAGACTGCTTTGATTTGGAGACACCAATATGCGTTATTCATGATGTGAGAATACTAATGCGAGATTTTAAAGGGGGTCACTTTATTACCTATGCTTTCGATTTTGCTTAATGAAAGCAAGGTATTAGAGCTAGCTAGGGTTCATTTTCGCAACTTTTGAAAGCCGGCAATTAATAAAAGAAGGGAATATTAGCTAGATAGTTGGTCGTTGGTTCCCAATACTTTTGGATGTCGGAAAATGAAAGGAAGGTACTACATTAATTTGGTTCCCTTAATCTTGTCTCTTTAGATGTTCCTCCACAAAAAGTATTTTGTTCAAATCAGTATGGACCATTAAGTATCATTGATTCTTTATTTTTGAATGGTATTATATGTGTTTTTTTTAATGTTTAGTTTTGAATATTGTAGTCCCAATGCATAAGTATTAGATAGTGTGTGACAAGATTAATTAACCAAGCCAAAATTAAAATCTTGAGAGCTAATATGTGTCGTTGTTTCAATGTTTTTAATAGCACTAGTAATTAATTAACGAATATCATTTTGTGTTGAAAAATAATTATAAATAAGATTGAAAAATTCAGATTCAGAGATAAAATACCAAAAACTCAAGTAATTTTTTAATTAACTAGTGTATAAATTTGAGTAAATGTAGATATTTAAAAGAAAAATCATAAATACTGAAAATTATATGCATAAATTTTGTACAAAAAGAGTTGGTAAAAAATAATCAATACTAAATATATCTTTTTGTGTTTTAAATTTTTTGAGATACTTTAAAATATATGCATAACTTTTTTTCTCTAAAAATTTTCCTTGGAAATCAAAAGTTTTATCTAATAACAATTTTTGTTTTTAAAAATAATAAAAGAAAGGTAACATTAGGATTTGAGTTTCAACTAGTTCAAAAAAACCAGGGAAGAAAAGAAAGTACCTTTTTAAAGGAAGAAAGTGTCAACCATCGCAAGGCTAGGGCTCCAGAAGGAAGGTGATGATGGGTTTGATGGTGGGTCGTGGGCCGTCTGAAGGGAATGGATTAGAGGCTGCTGATGGAACTGGGCTGAAGGCTGGAGTGGGCCTTAGTCATTTAGAAGGAACCATAGCTTATTTTCTTCTTTTGTTTTAGTTATTATTGTAAGGCCATGGACCAGATCAGATGTAGTAGTAATCTAGAATGATTATGGATATAATCGGTCTAGTTTTGAATAAAATTTAAGATTAAATTGATATGCACCAGTTTTATATTTTTTAAAACCGATTACGTACCGGTTACCTTCCTAAACTAATACTTTAGTTTTACAGATTTTTGATCCGGTTCAATCCTATTTCATAAGTTTTAATGTACTCTATTATATAATATATAATACTATAATGATTATATATTATAGTATATTATAATTTATATTATAATTATATTATAGACTATAATGATATATTATAGTATATTATAATATAGGTCTGGCTTAAGTTTTGTAGCGAAAACAATAGGAAATTTCCTGATTAGTCCAATCGACGCTCTGTAATGTTTAGTTAAAGGAAAAAAATATGAGAGTTTAATATCTAATTAACAGGTTAAGAACACGAGAGTTTAATACTATTGGATTTTGGAATCTTCAGTTGGTTAAAATGACTAAATAATAATAACTTTTAAATTTAATGCTATTCATGGATCTTGCCTTACAATAATTTTAAATCTCTTTTAAGATGTCATAAATTTCAAGTATATTGTTTAAAAAATGTAAATAAAATTTTATTTATATAAGAAATTCTATTTTTAATGGGGGCCTCACCTTTTTTAATGAGTACACGACATTTACATATTATGTATTTATAATTACTCAATAAGAAATATAGTGCTACGCATGCACAATATTATACGTACTTCCCATTCAATAAGACTTTTTTTTTTTTTTAATTTGAATTTGAATTTTAAGATTTTTACTATTTTTAGTAGTTGACACATGTTATGCAAGTAAAATTGTAAATAAAAATAGTACTTCAAAGAAAACAAAAATTGGTTTAAGGTGTGATTTGGATATTAAGATGAGATGATATGATTTTATATAAAAGTTAAATAAAATATTGTTAAAATATTATTTTTTATTATTATTATTATTTTAAAATTTAAAAAAATTGAATTATTTATTATATTTTGTATATAAATTTATAAAAATTATAATAATAAGATAAAATATGTTTACTATCTAAATGGGGTCTAAATGGGTTAACAGATTATGGTAAGCAACTCTTTAGGTGATATTTTTTTTTATTTAAAATTCATGAACAATATTACTATGTGTTAGCTTAGAATAAATAATATTTAATGCCTCAATGTCGAGAATTCAGTACTAATATTTCTTTGCTTGGAATCGAAATTGTAACTTGTGGGAAAAAAATTAGAACTTAAAAACAGAGATTCGAACATAAAATCACTACACGGCGTCGCTTTGATTAACAAGAAATTTCCTGTTATATTTGCCACAGGACCCAAGCCGGACCCTTATAATATATAGTGATATATTACTATTAATATAATAAACAAAATGATATAAGCTTTTAAAATTTAATATTATATTAATTATTAATTTATCATAAAATACAAAACTATTTTATATATAGTTATATATTATATATAAATATTATATACAATATCAAAAATTAATATATATATATATATATAAACACGTTCGGTCCCGTCTAATTTAAAAAAAAGAAAAATTAGAACATGACTAATTTTGACCGATTTTAAAAAAAATAAAATCAGTATCCAACCGAACAAAATTCGAGACCGAATCGATCCTACCAATTTAATCCGGTCTAGTTTGATTTACTGATTAATCGATTTTTTTACACAACTAAAAATGATAGTAAGATTTTACATTAATGTCCTTTATTTTGTTAGTCATTTCCGTTGTGTCAGGGAATACGTCTTGAGGCAAGATCTGTAAATAGCAGTGGGACCATTCTGTAAGGATTATCTGGAAAATCAATAAAATCTTCTATATCATTTCTCTCAATTTTGGAGGTCACTCCCAATAGGTTTTGTAAAATCTATTTTTATGTAACATTTAAAGAAAAGTAATTCAAAATTACCTCCAACGGATTATGTATCTTTAAATCTATTTTACATTTTGCTATAGTGTGAAATGTACACAAATATAAAAAAAATTTGTTTATTTTTTTTTTCTTTTCATGTACTTTATCCCCCACAATAGTTTCTCTGTCATTGTACTTTTTGCCTAACAACATATTAAATAATATATAACATTTAAATGATGTAAAAAAATTAAAAAAAAATTGATATAAGGTATATTCTAAAAGTTAATATGTCAAATAAAAAAAATGAATTTTAATAATGTATTTTAAAAAATAAATTCATAAACTGTTAATAGTAGTCTGCAAGTAAATATATCCTTATGTGCTGGACAAAAGGTGGGCATGTGACCGAAAGCAAATAAAGGTGCAAATTATGAAGAAAATTTTTTATGATTATGTGATATTTTATTTAATTTGTAGTTTTGCCCAAAATACTACCATATCATGACCTTAATTATAACTTGAGAGTATTTATCTTCTTCGTAGACCAGAGTATTTGAGGCAAAAATGATGATAAATGAGGTCAAATACATAGATTGTATGCTTACTGAATCTATTTAAATTAATACTATATTCTTATTGAATTTAGTAAATGTAATCTTACTTCAAATTCTTGTATACATTAATTTAAATGCTTGAATGACATTATATATATATATATATATATATATATATATATATATATATATATATATATATTAATATGCTTTAAACAAATATTTGATTTAAAATTGTCATGAATGGCTCTATTCAACAAATTGAATCAATCATATGCCGTTTTCAAATTGAAATTATATTCAATATCATTTTTATTAGCATCATCTTAATATATTTTAACATGGCACCAAATGATTGATTCACAAGTAGAATATAATATATATTTTTTAATCATTTAATAGCACATAATATGATGGTGAGAGCATAATATTTAATAGTAAAAGCCAAAAGGAATAATATTATCATAATATACCACATTACTCATTCAAATTTGATTCCTCTCTTTCAAGCTTTGATCATAAAAAAACTATTGAGGTTGATCGTTCACTCTCACCTTGCATTTTAGGGCTTGTCTAGAAAATGAGATGATGATAATTCTGTTAATAGTAGTAAAATAGTTTATAAATAGTAGAAAAAGAGTTTGAGTTAAGATGTTTTATTGGGTTTTGAAAAATGAGATAAAAAAAATTAAATAAAAATATTATAAAGTTAAATATTGTTATAATATAACTTTCTAATATTATTTTTATTTTAAAATTTGAAAAAATTGAATTGATTTTTATATTTTGTTTGAAAAAATTATAATGATTAAGTCATAGTGATTAAATGAAAAAATTGAAAATTTGTAATTGAAACATATTTATGATTATGTGATATTTATGAAGAAAATTATACATGGGAAGCTTTGAGATGGCATCAATACAACATCGTTGATTCATCTTACTCCTAAACAAACCCTTAATCTCTCCTAATGAGTTGAACTGGGCCCTTGGTTTTGTTTTTCTAATGGGCCGTCATTCATTTCAATTTGGGCCTAATGGAGTGAGGGTCCAAACATTATCTAGTAGAATTGAAATTTACATATTTTGAACTTTCATCAGTCTGTTACAATTCAAGCAACAATTCATTAAATCGGTTTTTTGTTGGAAATTATAGAGAGAAAGCAAAGAACTGCAGGAAATATTTTAGATAAGAGATGAGCTTCTTAAATATATTCCAGGAAAAAAAAATGGAACGTCCAATCAAAAGACAAAATCAAAAGGCATAGAGAAAATAAAAACCCATCGACTAGAGAACGGTTGGACCAACCCATTGCGGGAGGCAACAGAATGCTACTCAAGCCTAGCGCCTTGGGCTTGAAAATTTGCTATCTTTAAAAGCACCAAGTACTACTGCTAAATTGCTAATCCTCTTATGATTAATTCATGGCAAGTCGGGAATGACTCTTTCTCCTCTTCTAATTTATTGTGCGATTTTTCATGCATCAACAACAATAAAATTATATTGGATGAGCATGATCAATATTGTGAATATAGGAATAACAAAAAATACAACAAAAGTTCATGTATTGTTCCAACAAAAAATAATCATCAATTCTACTTAGTCTGCCATATATCAATACAACATTACAAGAAATAAGGTAAAAATTTAAAAAGAAAGCTTTATTTTTCTATCAAGGATGCCCGATCCATAGGTTGAAACAAGCAATGCACCAAGAAGGCGAAATTGCATTAATACAAATAGAATAATGGGAACACTAGCCAAACCAATGATAGGGACGACGATCAAATATTTTCCACGTAACATAAGAAAAAGAGCAGCAGAAAAGGCTATCATCATAGTTGCAATAGAGAAGAAGAGAGTGAAAAGGCCTATCATCATCTTTCTAGGCAAAGATTTAAGAAAGTCTTCTTCTGCATAACGTGATGTGAGGATTCCCAAAAACATCAATACTGAAGTTGAGGAAGAAAATAGTGACACAGAATCAGTTACTATAAAGAGTGTAAATAGTTTGTCATGCACAAGGATTGGCAAGCCTGTATCTTGGTTGTTACCACCAGGAATAGTAAATGCTGCCGCAAACATAATAGTAATGATGAGAGCACCGACCACAGTACAAGAAGTTGCCGTGCTCTTCATCCATTTCTCTCCCTCTTTTCTCATCTCTTGGTGATCTCTAGT
This sequence comes from Carya illinoinensis, assembly GCF_018687715.1. Lineage (NCBI taxonomy): Eukaryota > Viridiplantae > Streptophyta > Magnoliopsida > Fagales > Juglandaceae > Carya > Carya illinoinensis. The sequence continues at coordinate 5,954,773 of NC_056765.1, forward strand.
AAACAATTGTCTGGCAGTCAAACCTTCTTTATTTAAACTTTCCTTAAGAGAGGGAGGGCAAATGCTTTCCACCTCCTGCATTTATTAAATAAAAATATGAGGAAAAAATCACAACTAGAATATTGAAAAAGAATTAGCCATCAATATTCAACAAACTGAGACTATCATCAATCTTATGGCTTTTTTGAGTAATGAATTTTGTTGTTTTGATTTTAATACAACCATATTTTTAATTGAAGGTAGTTCGATTAAAGAATATTATTTTATAATTTATTTTATCAAAATGTCATTCATTTAAAATATGAATATGTAAATAATTGTAAAAATAGTTGTATATAAGTCAGTTTCCTTTCTCAAATTTGTAATTTTTTTTTTTAGATTAATCTGTTTATTAGATTTCCCGTATTGAAAATTTGATTGTGAGAATTTAAGCTTTCTTATGATAAAGACCTGCTTAGTAGCTATCCTGTGACACCAACAAACATAGAATGCAAAACAAATTTATTCTATATATAATACATATAATACTTGCAGAGTGGTTGAAGTTTCTAATTAAGATTATTCCATAGTGGAGTTCTTAAAATCAAAAGTTCCACTGTTTTGAAGTTAAGTGATACAGATTTTTCCATCATACATTCCCTACATTAATGTAGGGGTATTAAAAAACAATATTAGAAATAAATTTGGTAAGAAATGCTGATTTTAAGACATTAAAGTAAAACAAATGGACTCAAGGTCATGAGTTCTTGCCTAAAAAATTGGAAGGTTTTTATACCTATTAGGGTGCTATTGTTGTTCTCCTTTCTCTCTTTGAAAATCTATCTCTAGATTAGTTTAAACAGTGTATGGTCGAGAGCAAAATTATAAAGCAGCAGGGAGAGATGGATGGAGCTAACCTTAAACCATTGAACTTCTCTTTGCATTTGAAAAGCTGCACCTCTTATTTGATCGACAAGAGTATTTTTTGTTAACTTCCCTGCCATATGCCATATGGTATTTTCGGACTCATCTAACATATTTAGTAGAACATTCTTTCTTTTTATGTTGCATATGAGGCTAAAGGTCCCGTATTCACGACATAGGATGGCCCAATGGAATATGTTCCTTCTTTCAATATCATCATAGAACCTTAAAATGTTTGAATCTGCTTTGACTATAAAATAAACAAATTCAAAGTTCCCTCTCCTGATAGCACTGAAGATTGCTGGTGCAACAATCCTATGTTGATATGTTGTGATTGTATCTAAAGTTGGAATCACATCACTCATAAGAGACAGAAGTTGTTGGAATTGGATACGTAGCAGCTTCATTTCACGTAAGCGCTTGAATCCTAATTAATTTGGAAATTACGAAACAAAGCATGCTGGTTAATTTATAAGTTGGATGAAACAATAAAGAATAATAAATTTTAAAAAATTTATTCCAAACATTATATGGATGCAATATCATACCCAAGAGGTTCAAGAGACTTTTCCATAGACAAGCTTCCAGTGCTGCAAATTAATGTCGAGTCAAAAAATTCAAGGGAAAGAAATTAAGTTTAGGCTTTAATTAATGCACGCACATACATGTTCCGGTAGTGCTTTGTTGAACACTTTCAATGTTAAAACGGAATTGATCGGCAGCACGATCTAATGAAGTGTGTATACCTTCCCCCACCAAAAAGCAAAATAGGCAAATAAAAGCCAAGTAAGAATATGGCAGTATTTTTAATCTATATCTTGAAGGAGCAAAATTCAAGCAACATGCACGCACAGTATTAAGACTATCATGATTTCCTTTTATATATATTCTTAAATACTTAAAAAATATTTCATTATAAAGGTAAAAATAATAAATATGAAGTTATTTGACTAAATACAAGTAGAACTGAGTTTTATACAACTTGTACGTATTATCATACACCTATACTTTTTATAATATTTTTACAACTTAATTTGTTATAACAGGACGGTTGTTATGTCAAAATCTGAAATTCAAATATTTTAGTATTGTACTTGATGATGTTGCACTATCATATCAGTTGACTGTAAAATGAGCTGTGAATTAATGTATAAATATAATTATTTACTCAACCAATTACGTACGAGACATATATAGGATATATAATTATAAAAGATTTATAAAAGTAAGAATTATTTTATGGAAATTTCTTTTTTAAGTAAAAGACCCCAATTAATGGAAAAGCTATATGAGATTAAAAAAAAAAGAAAAAGGAATGGTAGTAACTACTAACAGTGATTGCAGATCCATTGTTTCCAAAACACCAGTCCATTTGATTCCCTCTTGAATGCATCAGTCGCAACAGCCAGTGCCTCGAAAGGGGAGATATTTGATCGATGGTCCAAGACAAAAGCCAAACGAGGACCACGCTCCATTAAATCCAAAGCAATATCTTGCATGGTCATCATGTGATGTTGTATAATTAATTAATTAATCCAATCACCGGAATGAATGATTAGAAGAGGAAAAAAACATGCAGTAATATTTGTTACCTAAATCTCTGGAATAGATAGAACGGTTGAGAAGTGAAGCACCATCGTAGCCTTCCACCAAAAATCGTAACGGAGTGTGAGAATAGAGATAGCGAGCCAATTCTTTATGTCCATAGCCCATAGCCTGAGCAACTGGAAGTTCTCCGTTAGCATTCCTAAGGCTAACCAACCTCCTGTTCTTGGTAATCAGGCACTCTGCCATCCGGTGATTCCCACTAGCAATTGCCAAATGTAGAGCTGTATCGCCGGCATTATCTAGCATTTCCAAATCATGTTCCGAAATCATATTGACCAACTCCTCCACTATAAGTTCCTGTTCAGCTTCAACAGCAGCGTGAAGAACCGTCCCACCCATAAGTGTAATTACTGCTGTCGATGCAGTAGGGTGGAGCTTGAGGAAATCTCTTGCAGTTATCCAATCCCTACTTTGCACAGCCTTGACTAAGTCCGGATAATCATCCTCCCTCTCTTGCCCTGCAATGCATATATATTACACATGATGTTAATTGATATGCTTTTTGATCTCCGGTTTTCATATTATACGTAGAATTATGAAATAAATTAAACGAAGCGTACTTTCACACAAACCACTAAGTACATATATAATGATATCATCTTTTGTATGTATGTGTTAATTTTAAATTCAGTACGTATATAGGATTTATCAAATATATATATATATATATATATAATGATATTAATGCAAGTTATATAACAACTAGTAAATTGGTAAATAATGTTAGGTATAAGTTTTAAATAGATAAATATCGCATAGTCCTTTTGTTAAAAAGTAGATCACACAAAAATAAATATCGCATAGTCCTTTTGTTAAAAAGTGGACAACTTTTTACAAAAATATTTGTACAGAATTTATCTATCGGGACTTGTATGGATTAGGCTTTAATTGAATGTTTGTCAGTCTAAAACAGCCCAAATAATTGGCCGAAGTTTATTTGTGTCACGTGAAGATGCAACCCAACGAACTGAGTGTTCAATGTGGGCTTTGTTCCCATTCTCGTATAACTTACCACTCACAAACATTCAAGCCCAATAAAATCTTTAAGCAAATCTTTATTGATTTTTAACGTAATCATGCATTATTTTGAAGAAAAATCACAGATTATTCCTGAAATTGTCACTTATTTTGCAAAAATGACAATAAATTTAAAATCAATCATGGTCAACATGCAGGTTCATTTACTGATCGTTAAACAAAATTATATAAGTAATTTAACCCCTTGTTAAAATTCTGTCGTTGATAGCTTGGAGATTGATAATTGAAAAATAAGTAATGTATTACTAGTACTGGTATGATCTAAAAGGTTGGATCTTAATAGGAGCAGGCATTGCAAATTACAAAAAGGAGAAGTTTGAGAGATAAAGTTAGATTAGTTTGATGGTCACCTTGTAAAATGAGTACTACAGGTCGTTTGAGTAGATGAAGGGGTATTTCATTTTACTATCATCTTGTTCAACTTAAATGCTTGTCCATATCCAAATGTGCTTTCCAACAAATACGATCCAGATTCGTCCATGAGTTGAGTGAGAAGGATGTTAAAGTTTTCCAAATCTTGTAACCTAGCTAGTCTCCAAATTCTTTATCTTTATTATTATTATTTTTTTATTCTTTCTATTTGTAAGCTAGTGTGAAGGACACACCATCCACATCATTGAAATGACAAGAATTGATTTACAGTATTTAATTCTAAAATCTCTCTTGTAAATTAAATAAAGTCAAGTCTAAGATAAACTGCCTAAGATAAATTATTTGTACTTCTTGTCATGGTGATTCCAATTTCAATTCTCAAGTTTCAATGACAAGATGAACTACAACTAAGTTAAAAGAGCTTTAGATTAGGTATTGAGAAATTTCTGATTTTCCCTACAATTATAAGCCTATTTTTCTTCTTCCAATAATGTTTGTGCATATTAGAGAGAGAGAGAGAGAGAGAGAGAGAGAGAGAGAGAGAGAGAGAGAGAGAGAGAGAGAGACCTGTGTTGTCTGAACTTGAAGAGTTTTCTTCATCAATTCTCGAATCATCATCTTCTGTCTGTATTAACTTGTCATGTCCATTACTTTCCATGAACATTTTAGCTAACATTTTCCAAACAATTTTTGCAGAACAATTGTTATTGATCCGAGATAGTATGTCCATCCCGCATGAACTTTGAATTGCTTGTAAAGTCGTATCATTCCTTTTCCTCCAAGCCTCAAATTCAACCACATCATCATCTGGTTTGGGGGGTTTCGAGCTGCTTGTTTCAACAATATCCCAAAGACCTTGACCCAACAGATAGTTTTTCATCTTGACACTCCAGTTCGCATAATTATCATTTCCAAGAAGTTCAAGAGGAAAATTGTTTGTTTCCATGTTGTGATCTGTCAATACACAGATTAGTGGACACTCCAAATACCAAGAAATACTATTGTGATATGTTTAATTTTTTGTGTTATTTCCAAATATAACATTTCTTTGGCTTTGAAAAATAACAAAATTAATTAAATTTCTATGACTTTGAAAACTCAATTAAAGCCATGTTTGATTTCACATAAATTTCCAAAATGTTTTCCAAACCAAACCAAACATCTCTAAATCTCAAAAACAAAATTCTATTTCAATTTTTAAAATTTTCATCTAATCATCACTCAAAAGCAAAAATCAATACAACTTTTACAAACTTTAAAATAAAAAGTAATTTTAAAAAATTATATTTGTTGAGGGAAAAATGAGCGTGTTGGCATATTCTTGTGAAAACCTGTGTAAAATAGTGTTGTAACAAGTGTTGTTGCGAAAGGCTTGAAGTGTGCTCATTATTGGTCAAAAGAAGCGACTTCGCTCGACCCTCGCTCGACAGAGCGCTCGAGCGAACTCAGGCAGATTCAACCGCTCGACCATCGCTCGACATACGGCTCGAGCGAACTCAGGCAGATTTAACCGCTCGACCCTCGCTCGACACTGAGCTCAAGCGAACCCAGGCAGAGTGTGTCGCTCGACCCTCGCTCGACACTGAGCTCAAGCGAACTCAGACAGAGTCGACCGCTCGATACTCGCTCGACATGGCGCTCGAGCGAACTCAGGCAGATTTCGGCGCTCGACCTTCGCTCGACACTTCGCTCGAGCCAATGTTCCAGATCACTTACAATGTAGGGTTTTGAACGTCTCATTTGATGGGAACTATAAATAGAACATGTTAGCTTCTGTTATATGTGTGGAGAATCAGAGCAAAAACCCTAAGGGCCTCCAAGAACTTCTTAGAGCAACCTCTCCCCCATTTGGTTGATTCTTTCTTGGATAAATATTTCTCCATCACAACACATACAAAATCAACTCTTACTTGAGTCCATTGAAGTGGACATTTTTGTTGGCCGGAAGAGTCCGGAGCTGCCGTTGATGCAGAGATCGAGAAGTTCTCGTGGGAAGCTATAGGAAGGTCGGAGTTCCGACACTACATGCGTGTAGAGATCGAGTGGGTCACTCGTGGTGTTGCAAGCCAAGTTTAGCTACTACAAAGGTTTTGTGAGTGTCTCTAAATTGGTTGTAACAAACTAAAGTTTCTATAGTGGATTTGAGGTGGTGTCTTACACCCGGAGTGGTTTTAGATTTTGAAGATGTTCTTCAAATGAGTTTCCACTCCGTGAACAAAATCATGTGTTGATTATTTGTGTTATTTGATTTATTTATTAACTGCTTGTTTGATTAATTTTCAAAAGGCCATAAAAATTAGATTACACCTATTCACCCCCCTCTAGGTGTAGTGTTGTGTAGAACCACTGCTTTTTCAATATTCAAATAATTTTTCAACTTTATTTATCAACTTTTACAAACTCTAACAAAATACTTATTTTAAAAGAGATTTTTATTCAAATTTTTCTTACATTTTTCAAAACCCAAACAAATTCTTAAATACTTTCAAATATTTTTGGCTACCAAACGTGGATATCTCTCTAACTAACTAATTTTCTTATAGCAAGCACTTATTATGCTACTTTTCTTTATCGGTCTTAAAAGCAAGAAATTTATGCTTTACAGTGTCAGAGAGTACTTCCAAAACGTAAATCAAATGATGGCAATTATCAATTAAATAGGCGTGTTGCCGTATTTAGGGAATTAGTATATAAATCAAACTATATATTGACACTTTTTTCACGCATTGTTAATTGACATACATCTCACACAATATTAATGTGTCTTATCCTCATTTAGGTGTCAGACTTTGTACAGGGATTCTAAGGATCTCAATATATTATATATATATATATAGGTACCATTCATATTGAATTGAAGGTGATAAATGTGATATTTAAAAGTGATGCAAATGATTTAAACGATATGCCTTCAACAAAAGTACGTTGACAATTGACGTGCTATCTTTTTCCTGGCGAGAAACTCTACTCGGCAGCCGGTTTAAAATTCCTACACCGCACACGTGACGTGGCAAACCCGGTCTGGGCTCCACATCACGGTTCTGAGCTTCCTCGAACCGATTTGATTTCCTCCCCTGAAACATGTGATTTCCTCCACTGAAACAGGCGACGATTTCCTCCACCGAACGTCTGAAACATCCTCTCCTCATGCCCAGCCGATTTCATCCACAGAAAGCTTTCCTCTCCTCATCTCTCTCTCTCTCTCTCTCTCTCTCTCTCTCTCTCTCTCTCGTGCTTCTCCCGTGCTCTTCTCTATGATTCTAGGGCAAATTCGTCCCTTGCGAACTCAAGTCGACGTTGAATAGAGACCATGCCTGCATCCAAATCTGTGGCCACACCAACGGTAAGTCTCCACAAACATAACCTGGCTTTTGGTTCTCCTGTACTATTACGAGGTAAACTAGTTTCTATGATTTAAACTAATTTTTTGTGGGTGAGGCGTGATTGAAGTCTGTGGTTGTGTATAGGTTTTGTATGGAGGTTGTTTTCTGTAAATTTTTGCATGAATTCTTGAATTTTTCTTGTTGCCCATCAGCTGTTTGATATTGGACCTGAGATATAACCCATCATAATTTTCAGTACGTATGCTTCTTTCTAAGAAGTGCTTATTTATGCCAAATTTAGTGAATCTGCTTTGATCCTTCAATATTCTTTATATATGATCACTCTATGTATCCACGTTGCTTGTGCATTACTTATGTCTGGAGAAAATCTTGAAAATCATATTAATATGAAGAACATTTTGGTCGAAATGGGAATTTATTTTCATGTACAGGTAATTGTTTGTTGCAAAAAGGAATCCATCTTTCATTTGATTGCTGAAAAACTGTGAAGTCACAAGTATGTACCTGAAGCGTTACAACTGCTGTTTCAATAGCAAATTATAATAGCCATGTTTTTCTTTCTTTTCCCATGTCTTGTCAGCAAATGTAGATATGTCTATGTTCGTGTATGGATGTATATTTGTAAATTTGCAATTTTTTTATGGATAATTTCCCAAAGCTTCTGTGGCAGTGTTAATGATACTCTGTTCTGTAGGATGAGTACACAAATTATTTTGGTGCTCTTGAAGTGGTCGGTAAGGTGCATTATGGGATATACTCATATATGACTCAATTAGTACTGATATTTCCTTCAATATTCATTTACCCATTTTCTTCTTGAATTATTATTATTATTATTTTAAATTTATAAACTACTTATGATGCAGGGTGTGATTGCAATTTGTGGAGTATGAGAGTGAGAATTACGAGAAGCTTGTAAAATCCATTGAAGCTCATACAAGCGAATCAATCCATGGATGTATAACTGCTGGGTTGTTGCAGTAGGCCTAAGACAGTTGAAGAAATCCTAAAAATATATATGAAACCTGGTTGGAAGAAGGGCATGAAAAATAGATATGAAACCTGCTTGTCATCATGTAGTCATACTCAAAAAGATAATTTTGAGTCTGATCATCATGGATGTGTGTGAGATTAATCATTTATTGATTAATGTCTTTGCTTTGTTTTCATCATGGATGTGTGTGTGATTAATCATTTCTACATGTAAATTTGCATGAACTAAATTCGATTTTACCACATTGTCGTTTTGAAAGCCTTTTGCTGCTAAGTGTTGTAATTGTACTACTAGATATATATATAAAAATAAAATAAAAAAATAAAAAAATAAAAATAAAAATTGTACTCCTAGTTTTGGTTTGATTCGGATAAAGTATGTAAATTTATATGTTGTATGGAGTATATCATTTTTTAATGGTCCCCCTATGTTTTGGTTATGATGTACAAAATGGGTATATGTAGATTCATTAAATTAACTTGTGTAATGAAAAGTTCAGTAATGAAAACAACTTGTACACATGGTTTGATCTCTATTGAAAGCTATTTTAAGAGCCCTCGTAAATAACTAAAGTACATGCTCATCACTACTGTGTACATCAATCTCATGAATGAAACACACCTAGATCCTTTTGCAATCTTGCCAAATTCCCTCATCATATACAAGTGAAATAAACTTACAGTTTTCATCTACACACTAAAACTCGTGGTCTTGTCTCTCTCAATATAGACAGAGATCAGTGCATACTTAGCAACCACATACCAAACTAAAGTTATACATGAACTAAATATATAGCAAATGAAAATTGTGGTCTTGTCTTCGCTTCCAATCTTGTCAAACTCCTCCTTTTGAAGTTTGCACCACAAAGCCATTTAGAATGCTGGGTGGAATGTTTACCAAAGTTCAAGACTAGATCTGAAAAATGGCATAAACAAACACATCAGATATTGAAAGCCATAATAAGGATAATCTGTCTAAAATAAACTAGAAAAGGAACACAAAAAGGAGTAATGATGAAACTTAAATAGTCAAAATACTCAATTATTACACCAATCTGCACGTAACTAACATCCATAATTGATCTAGAAAAAATTCAAGCAAAGTACTCCAAACAATTACGAAAGTACAGTAAATTTTAGTAAGAGAAAGGAAAGAAACAGACCTCCTCATGTAGCTCATGATCAAAGACACAGATAACCAATGTACACATGGATGATGCTACCAGAAACCCTTTGCATGTGGACCACTCGGCTGATGCTACCAAAAATCCTCTCCAAGAAGTACAAAAATTAAACATAGCATCTCCACAAAGATATAGCCTCTCCATAAAATACAAAAATTCTTAAAACAACATAATCTCCACAAACTGCACCACATGGCATACTGACATCGCATCTCCACAAACATAATCTTCACAAAATCTTCATGGAGTTACAAAGTATCAAGATGGTCACACATTTGAAAGACAAGCTTACAATGGTTAATAATAGCAAACCAATTACAGTTCTCCATGAAAATTAAAGATTTCAAAGTGCAATCCAAAGTCAAAGATTTCAAAGTCCTCCATGAAATATGGGGTTCAACAATTACAGTTTCTTTTAAAAAATTTATTTTCAGATTTATTTCCAACGAGAAAAGTAATGTGCTTTCAACTCAACACCCACATCATAGCTATTTTTTTCAAAAATAAAAATAAGAAATTCTCACATCATGTGGTGGGAAGAGTCACCACTCAAGCTCAATATCTTCATATTTATTATTCTTGATATTATCACCTCTCTTTTTAAATTTTGTGAAGGTGATTGGAACAAAAAATATTATATGATGTTTTAGAATGTAAAAGACTATGATCATCTCTAAATATAAGTTCATATTGAAAACTTAATTATCAAGTTCATATTATAATATATATATATATATATTATATATATATATATATATATATATATATATATATATATATATATATATATATATATATATATATATATATAGGTACCATTCATATTGAATTGAAGGTGATAAATGTGATATTTAAAAGTGATGCAAATGATTTAAACGATATGCCTTCAACAAAAGTACGTTGACAATTGACGTGCTATCTTTTTGCCGGCCCTCTGAATCGACGTGTGTTTTAAGCTTTAAAACACGAGTAATGATATGCCCGCAAAAAGACTTATCAATTTTTTTTTTAATAAATCGACATGGTTGGATAAAACATGTTAGTTTTCATTTTAAGATTGATGTGACGTACAAAATCAAATCACGATTACTCAAAATTGATCGTATGCATGTTACTTGATCAAACACTAAACAAACGAATCTTCTATAGAAAAATCTAGTCGAAATTATAATTATACATTAATAATATATCAATTTAATATGATTAGTAAAAAGGTAAATTTTATTAAAAATAATATAAATTTAAATTTTAAATATGAAAAAATCAATATTGATATGCAGATTAGTACGTCACTTTATTTATACGTAATAAAATTCATATTCTATTGACTGGTAGAGTTACATGGATCACATCCAATGTTGTTGGAAAACAACAATTCCACGACTGATCGATCATTCATACATATGATCCTGGCGGACGTTGCCTCATGCTAGGTGATCAAATTAAAATTGAACTTCACCTCTACATTGATGCGTGGATATGAAAAGTATGATGCAAACAATGATCGAATTAAGTAGATCATACTCACAATTAGAAATATGGATGGATGGCGTGCTACCTGTTCCAAAGCTGCCGCCTGTAAATCCAACCGCGCACACGGCTCATAGTCGATCGATGTACCTAGAGAGGGATGGTTGGATATATATATATATATATATATATATAGGGATGCTGACGTGAATGAGGTTAAGAGAATTTTGTTAATAGAAAATTGTTTGTGAATAGTAATAAAATAATTTAAGTTAAAATGTTTATTGGAGTTTGGGAAGTGAGAGAGAAAAAGTTAAATAAAAAATATTATAAAGTTGACATATTGTTAAAATATAATATTTTAATATTATTTTTGTTTTGAAATTTAAAAAAATAGTATTATTTTTTATGTTTTATTTAGAAGTTTGAAAAAGTTGTAATGATTAGGTATTTATTAGATGAACATGTTGAAAGTTTAAAATTAAAAAGTGTTTGTGTTTATATGATATTTGAAAAAAAATTATGAAAAATTTTAAAATTAGATGAGATAAACTTTACCAAACACGCCCAGAGAATGTAATGGAATGACAAATGGTTTAGCTAACTTTAAATCAATGGGGATTACTTTCTCTTTTCATCTACTTCACAATTGTCTTCACAACTTTGTGGCGTCTTTGTAATTGATAAATTTAGTTTGCCAAACTTTAGATGGAAATAGAAGCTTCAGTTTTGATTTTATAAATTGTTACTCCATTGCAAGAAAAGTGACTTTTTACGTCACTTAAATTACATACAAAAAATACAAAATAATTGTCAAAATTTTTTTCGTAACTATTTTGTGTAAAGCTCGTATTATAAAGTATAGGAATTTTTTGAAACCTTGATTAGAGACTTTTGTAACTGAATTATACATATATTTAGATACTAGATGAATCAATGAACTAACAGAATTTTTCCAATCAATCTACTTCTAAATTGACTGATACGAGAGGTCCAAAATATAAAATATTAAAGAGTAATAGAGTCAACTCCAATACCAAAAGACAGCTTTAAACAAGTTAATTAGAGCTGGCCAACATCTCGATATGAATTGTTGTACGTGGGAATAAAGAGGGATTCCAAAAAGTGTGGCTTAAATTATTCCATTTATTTATTCGTCTTTCTTTTTTTATTATTTTTTATGTCGTCGAATGAAAGCAAGTATTAGAGATTTGGTTCGTACAACTTTTGGATGTCGGCAATTGGATATACGTACATTTGGATCCCATAGCTAGTTTTCTCTCTCTCTTGACGTCCCTCTTCATCCTTAAAAAACTCTCTTGCTAAAACTAAATTTAGATGAAGAAAGTTCAAATCAATACATATAACTTTTCAATTGCATGAGTTTTTCTGACGGAATGTTTAGTTTTGTCCCATCTCAAATGATAGAAACGAAGGATCGATTTAGATCTCCTAAATCAATTATTGCCGGAATTAGGAGGTGTAGAGTGGGTGACTCGGTGAGCGTTATATGCATAAAGTGAGTTTCGCAATATTTATAATTGTCATTATTAATTTATTTGGCAGCAATAAATTGATCAATAAATATTATAAAATAAAAATTAATTATTTGTTTATATCTTTCCTACTCTAAACTTTAGGGTTCACTAAAAATTCCAGAAAATCCAAATTCAAAAACTATATATATATATATATATGAATTTTACTACGTACAACTGAATTTATGTATTGATCTGCATACCAATACTGCTGCATTTATATTCAAAGTTCAAATTGGTACTATTTTTATTAAAATCTAGTTTTTTGACCAATCAAGTTGGATGCGTGTGTGTATTGATACGTAGAATCACTTATAACTAGATTTTTCCTCTATATATATAAGGATCCTTCAAAACACAATAAAGAGTACGTCATCATGATTTTATGGTCGATTGGGGAAAGACTCCTTTCATGGTGACGCTGGACAAAATTAGTATTATCTTGACAGTTAATTAATTAACAAAAACTAGGGGTTGAGATAGGGAAAAGATACAAAACAGAAAGAAGATACTGAAAAGTGTTGATTAATAATAAAATTCAAGATTATTTTATGAAGACAACAAAACAAAAAGCTACAAAATTCGAAATTATGAAGATTTTCCTAAAAACCAAAAATCCAAATTATTGAATGAAAATTAATTACGCAAGTAAACAAGAATCCTGGCAAAATTTTAACCAATATCAAAGTTAGAATCACATCCAAAACTTAAAACGAAATATTTCTTAAAAATACAAAAGCACAATCAATATGTTTTATTCCCAATGATAACTAGTGAGACTAAAGAGGGATTTCAACGGGTATCACTTTATTACATTTGCTTTGGATATTGCCGAATGAAAGCAAGGTATTAGAGACTTGATTCTCACAACTTTTGGAAGTAAGCAAATAAAAGCAAAGTATATTAGAGTTGGCTCCCCACAACTTTTGGGAGTCAGAAAATGAAAGCAAGGTACCATTTGATTCGCATAATTAATTTTGCCTCTTTCAGATGTTCTTCTTGTTCGTCCACAGAGAGTATTTTGTTCAAATCAATATCGATCAAGGATGATCATTTACTTTTGAATGGTATATGTGTTTTTCTTTTTTAATGTTTAGTTTTGATGATTCTCCCGATCGATGCGCGAGATAGATTGTGATAAGAAACGAAGCCACAAAATTTATTTTGTTAAAAAATTATTACGAATAAAATTTAGGGATAAGGAAAAATTATTTATATATATATATATAGAGAGAGAGAGAGAGAGAGAGAGAGAGAGAGAGAGAGAGAGAGAGAGAGAGAGAGAGAGAGAGAGAGAGAGAGAGAGAGAGAGAGAGAGAGAGAGATTCATGAGTAGTACAAAAAATTCAGCTAATACGTGTATAAAATTAAGTATATATATATATATAAAACAAATAATAAATACTGAAATATCAATGCACAAATTTTGGATAGAATGAGATAGTAATTAACATGAAATAATAAATACTTAATATATCTTTTTGTGTTCTAAATGTGTTGGGAAACTTTAAATAATGTGCATTTTTTTCTCTAAAGATTACACTTAGAAATCAAAATTTTTTGTTATTAACAAAAGAAAAATTTTATTATCAAATCGGTGTGTAAAATAATACTTAGTAAAGTGTTGATATGAAATAATTTGATTTAAAGATAAATTTTAAAATTTAAATATTACAAATCAAATATTATTATTTAAATCATGACATAACTAGACAATGTGCTCTACACAACACTAGAAAATAAAACAACTCTTAATAAATTGAAAATGATCTGTGAATAATATTAAAAAAATAATGATAAAAGATTAAATAATAATTAATAATAATTAAAAAGATAGATAAAAAATAATAATAAAATATTAAATAATAACGCAGTGATTACCACTACTCAGACACAGTCTTAGTCAAGTTAGAGCTGGCCAACATTTCGATATGGATTGTTGTACGGGCCGGGAATAAAGAGGAATTCCAAAAAGTGTCGCTTAATTTATTCCTTAGTCTCTTTCCTTTTTTATTTATTTATTATTTATTATTTATTTTATGTAGTCGAATGAAAGCAATGTATTAGAGATTTGGTTCGTACAACTTTTGGATGTCGGCAACTGAAGGTTTGGTATATATACGTACATTTGGATCCCATACCTAGTTTTCTCTCTCTTTGGACGTCACTCTTCATCCTCAAAAAACTCTTTTGCTAAAGCCTAAAACTAATTTAGATCAAGGAAGTTCAAATCAAAATAAATAACTTTTCAATTGCATGAGTTTTTATGATTGGAATGTTTAGTTTTGTCACATCTCAAATGATAGAGAAGAAGGATTTAGATCTCTTAGATCAGTTATTACCCGAATTATGAAGTCTAGAGCATGTGAGAGAGGTTTCACAATATTTATGATTACCCTTATTAATTTCTTTGGCAACATTAAATTGATAAATAAATATTGTAAAATCAATATTAATTACGTATTTATATCTTTCTAACTCTAAACTTTAGGGTTCAGTAAAATTTCCAGGGGATCCAAATTCAAAAACTATATATATACACATAAATATACCCTCCAAAACACAATAAAGGGTATGTCATGATTTTAGGGTCGATTGGGGAAAGACACATTTCATGGTGACGCCAAACAGAAGTAGGATTATCTTGACAGTTAGTTAATCAACAAAAACTAGGGGTTAGAGATTAAGAAAAGTTACAAAACAAAAAAAAAAAAAAGACTCTGAAAAGTGTCGATCAATAATAAAATTCGAGATTATTTTATGAAGCCTACAAAATAACTGCAAAATGCGAAATTGTGAAGATTCTCTCAAAAAAACTTTTTTGCTAAAACTAAATTTGAATCAAGAAAGTTCAAATCAAAATAAATAACTTTCCAGTTGTATGAGTTTTTCTTATGGAATCATGTGAATATTTGAACATACCTAATGATGGAATATTATCTATTTTTTCATTACAAATGACAGAAATGAAAGATTTTAGATTTTCTAGAGTTCTTATCTGAATTTTAGGGTCTATAGTGGGTAAATGATAAAGATATAAAGTGAGTTTTACAGTATTTATAATTGCTCGAATAACTATTTTGGAAAGTATTAAATACTCAATAAATATTGTGAGATCCACTTTATGTATCTCTCTCTCACTCTAAATCTTAAATTTCAAGCAAAAACTACCTTTGCGTTATTCAAAGGGGTTCACTTTATTACCTTTGCTTTGGATGTTGCTGAAAGAAAGCAAGGTATTGAAGCCAGCTAGGGTTCATTTTCGCAACTTTTGGAAGCCGGCAAATAGAAGAAAGGAATATTAGCTAGAGAGTTGGTCATTGGTTCCCCAAACTTTTGGATGAAGGAAAATGAAAGAAAGGTACTACATTAATTTGGTTCCCTTAATCTTGTCTCTTTAGATGTTCCTCCACAAAAACTATTTTGCTCAAATCAGTATGGACCATTAAGGATCATTGATTCTTTACTTTTGAATGGTATTATATGTGTTTTTTTTAATGTTTAGTTTTGAATATTGTAGTCCCAATGCATAAGTATTAGATAGTGTGTGACAAGATTAATTAACCAAGCCAAAATTAAAATCTTGAGAGCTAATATGTGTCGTTGTTTCAATGTTTTTAATAGCACTAGTAATTAATTAACGAATATCATTTTGCGTTGAAAAATTATTACAAATAAGATTGAAAAATTCAGATTCAAAGGTAAAATACCAGAAACTCAAGTAATTTTTTAATTAACTAGTGTATAAATTTGAGTAAATGTAGATATTTAAAAAAACAATGATAAATACTGAAAATTATATGAATAAATTTTGGATAAAAAGAGTTGGTAAAAAACAATCAATACTAAATATATATTTTTGTGTTTTAAATTTGTTGAGATACTTTAAAATATATGCATAAATTTTTTTCTCTAAAAATTTTCCTTGGAAATCAAAAGTTTTATCTAATAACAATTTTTGTTTTTAAAAATAATAAAAGAAAGGTAACATTAGGATTTAAGTTTCAACTGGTTCAAAACAATCAGAGAAGAAAAGAAAGTGCCTTTTTAAAGGAAGAAAGTGTCAACCATCGCAGGGCTAGGGCTCCAGAAGGAAGGTGATGATGGGTTTGATGGTGCGTCGTGGGCCGTCTGAAGGAAATGGATTAGAGGCTGCTGATGAAACTGGGCTCAAGGCTGGAGTGGGCCTTAGTCATTTAGATGGAACCATAGCTTATTTTCTTCTTTTGTTTTAGTTATTATTGTAAGGCCCATGGGTCAGATCAGACGTAGAAGTAGTCTAGAATGATAGTAAGCATTTTACATTAATGTCCTTTATTTTGTTAGCCGGGTTGTTAGTCATTTCCATTGTGTGGGAATACGTCTTAAGGCAAGATCTCAAAATAGCAGTGGGACCATTCTGTAAGGATTATCTGGAAAATCAATAAAATCTTTTATTGTTATAAAACTTTTAAAAGGAAAAACAGAGATAGAGTTCAGAGAGGTTATGAAACTTATGAATTTCTTAAAGGATTCAACGATATATATAGGAGTACAAAGGGGATTATGCATTTGACGGCTAGCTCACTATGCTAATACTATGCTAGCACTATGCACTGTGCATTTGACGGCTAGCTCACTATGCTAGTACTATGCTAGCACTATGCAATATGCATTTGACGGCTAGCTCAAGGTGGTCATACAATTATTTTACAACAATGTTATTTTACAACACTCCCCCTTTGGATGACCACATATAATGAATATGCCTCGTTAAAACCTTGTCAAGGAAAAACCCTGTGGGAAAAAAACCAATGGCGAAGGAAAAAGAGTACAATATTCATGTGTACCGTAAAATGCTTTAAGATTGCCTCATTAAAACCTTGCAAAGGAAAACCCAGTGGGATAAAACCTTAGCGAAGGAAAAAGAGTACAATCAACATAAGTCTTCAAGACATTACTCTCCCTGAAAAGTGCATGATAAAAGGTCTTCAAGTCTCCGCATTCCAATGTTCTGCACAATCTTCTTAAATGTTGCAGTTGGTAATGCTTTTGTGAATAAATCTGCTAGATTATCACTTGATCGTATCTGCTTGACTTTAATTTCACCTTTCTCTTGAAGTTCATGAGTATAAAAGAATTTAGGTGAAATATGTTTGGTTCTATCACCTTTGATATATCCTCCTCTAATTTGAGTAATACAAGTAGCATTATCTTCGTATAAAGTTGTTGGACTATCATTAATCACTGGAAGACCACACTTTTCTTGAATATGTTGGATCATTGATCTTAGCCAAATGCATTCTCGACTTGCTTCATGAATTGCAATGATTTCTGAGTGATTTGAAGAGGTAGCAGATAGTGTTTGTTTGACAGATCTCCATGATATAACAGAATTTCCATAAGTAAATACATATCCAATTTGAAATCTACCTCTGTGTGGATCTGAAAAATAACCTGCATCTGCATATCCAACTAATTGTGGACTTGAACCATATTGATAAAATAATCCCATATCAACCATACCTCGAAGGTATCGAAGGATATGTTTAATGTCATTCCAATGTCTTCGAGTTGGTGCGGAACTATATTTTGCAAGTAAATTAACTGAAAATGCAATATCAGGCCGAGTGCAATTTGCAAGATACATCAGGGCTCCAATTGCACTGAGATAAGGTATTTCAGGACCAAGAATTTCTTCATTGTCTTCACAAGGACGAAATGGATCCTTCTGCACATCAAGTGATCGAACAACCATTGGAGTACTCAGGGGATGAACTTTGTCCATGTAAAAGTGTTTCAAGACTTTCTCTGTATAATTTGACTGATGAATGAGAATTCCATTTGGCAAATGCTCGAGCTGCAGGCCGAGACAAAATTTCGTTTTGCCAAGATCCTTCATTTCAAATTCATTCCTTAAATATGTAGCGGTTCTTCTGATCTATTCAGGAGTTCCAACAAGATTTAGATCATCAACATAAACCGCAATAATAACAAATCCGGAGTCTGATTTCTTAATAAAAACACATAGGCACATTGGATTATTCTCAAATCCTTCTTTCAATAGATATTCGCTAAGGCGTTTATACCACATGCGTCCGGATTGCTTTAACCCATATAAAGATCTTTGAAACTTAATAAAATACATACTTCTGGATGTACTCAGATTAGAAGCTTCAGGCATTTTATATCCTTCAGGGATTTTCATATATATGTCATGATCTAATGATCCATATAAATATGCAGTGACCACATCCATCAGCTGCATATCCAATCTTTTTATAACTGCCAAACTGATCAAATATCTGAATGTGATTGCATCCATAACAGGAGAGTATGTTTCCTCATAATCAATCCTCAGTTTCTGCAGGAAACCTTGTGCAACAAGTCATGCTTTATATCGCACAATTTCATTGCTTTCATTACGTTTACGTATAAATACCCATTTATATCCAACGGGCATTACACCCTTTGGTGTTTGTATAATTGGTCTAAAGACCTCTCGCTTTGCTAGCGAGTTTAATTCAGCTTCAATAGCTGATTTCCATTTTGGCCAGTCATTTTTACGTCGACATTCTTCAACAGTTCTTGACTCAATTTCTTCATTATTTCTGGTAATGTCAAGAGCCATTTTATATGAAAATATGTTGTCGACGACAATTTTATTTCTATTCAAAATTTCTCCTGTACTCATGAAATGTATCGAGATCTCGTTATTTTCAGGTACCTGTCCCTCTTCAAGGGAAGACATTTCATGAAATACCTCTTCAGGAGGTTCTTTCCCAGGAGATTTACTCTCTTCAGGAACATCAATTACTCTTATGGACTGTGTTGGTATGGACTCTTCATGAGTACCAAATTCATTTTGTATTTTCCTCTTCCGATGAATTTTTTCCTTAGCACCAATAGGCCGTCCACGCTTCAGGCGTATCTTAGACTCGCCTATTGCTGTTTTGGCAATTTGTCCTTCAGGGACTGCAATCCTTGCTGGAATATTAACAGCAGGAATATATGATTTTACCACACCTTTAGTGTCAGTAAATACATCCGGTAATTGGTTTGCAACATTTTGCAAATGAATAATCTTTTGAACCTTTAGATTGCATTCTTTTGTACGAGTATCAAATTGGGAAAGAGTTTTATTTTTCCAAGTAATTTCCTGTCGTGCTTCAGGCACCGACTTCTCATTACCCAATGTTGGAAAAATGGATTCGTCAAAATGACAATCCTCAAAACGTGCCTTAAACATATCCCCTGTAAGAGGCTCAAGGTATCTGATAATAGATGGAGAATAAAACCCAACATATATCCCAAGTCTACGTTGAGGGCCCATCTTTGTACATTGTGGAGGTGCAATTGGAACATATACAGTACATTCAAAAATACGAAGATGAGAAATATTTGGTTGCTGACCAAATGCAAGCTGTAATGGTGAATATTTGTGATATGCTGATGGCCTAACTTGAATTAATGATGCTGCATGAATTATAGCATGTCCCCAAGCAGAAATAGGAAGATTTGATTTCATGAGTAAAGGTCTAGCGATTAGCTGAAGCCTTTTAATCATTGATTCAGCTAAACCATTTTGAGTGTGTGTGTGAGCAACTGGATGTTCAACATCTATTCCTATTGACATGCAATAATTACCAAAAGCTTGAGATGTAAATTTTCCTGCATTATCCAATCGAATAGTTTTAATTGGATAGTCAGGGAATTGTGCTCGTAGCTTAATTATTTGTGCAAGAAGTTTAGCAAATACAACATTTCTAGTGGAAAGTAGACAAACATGTGACCATCAACTTGATGCATTAATTAAAACCATAAAATATCTGAACGGTCCACTTGATGGTTGAATAGGCCCACATATATCCCCATGAATCCTTTGTAAAAAAAATGGAGATTTAAAAACAATCTTTGAGATAAATGGTTTGATAATCAATTTACCTTGAGAACATGCAGAGCATGGATATTCATTGGGTAAGATAATCTTCTAATTCTTTAGGGGATGCCTATACGAATTATCAATTATTCGTCTCATCATTATTGATCCCGGATGTCCAAGGCGATCATGCCAAGTCATAAATATTTTGGGATCAATGCACTTCTGGTGCATTACAACATGTGATTCAATTGTTCTCATTTCTGCATAATACAATCCAGATGAGAGGGCAGACAGTTTTTCTAATACGAGCTTCTGGCTCGAAATTATTTTAGTAATGAGAAGATGCTCTTTCTTGTCTTCGTTAATGGTTTCAATATGACAACCATTACGATGTATATCTTTAAAACTCAATAAATTTCTTCTGGATTGTGAAGAAAATAGAGTATCATCAATACAAAATTTGGTGCCATTAGGCAACACAATATAAGCTCTTCCGGAGCCTTCAATTAGATTCGATGAACCAGAAATGGTATGAACATAGGCTTTACACAATGTTAGATTTTGAAAATATTTTTTATCCTTAAGAATTGTGTGAGTTGTAGCACTGTCAGCCAGACATACATCTCTATTATTCATCTCAGAGATAGAAAGTTCATCAATAAGACTCATGATTCTACAAAATATATAAAACTTTTATTACTACAAAATATTGCAGAATATAAAAATATTTTACAATAATATAAAGGAAATACATTAATTAAAAAGGAACACTTCCATGATCAACTCTACCACTAGAATCCTCAAAGAAATCAGAAACATCAATGCTTGTAATATCTTCTCCATCTATAGAATCTAAAGCATATGATGGTTCAGCAAAATTTGTTTCAAATTTCTTTGTTTTTTCTTTTATAGAAGATTGGTATAAGTCAACCAAGTGCTTGGCTGTACGACAGGTACGAGCCCAATGTCCAGTCATACCGCATCTATGACATCCATCTTCATTTTTCTTTAAAAATTTGTTTTGAGGACCTTTGCCATTCTCTGAGTTGAACCACTTCTGGTGGTACGATGTATATCTATTATTATCCCTTTTAGTGTGGTCACTTCTAGGACCTCCACTTCTATAGTTTTTCTTACCACGTCCACGCCTTCTTTTTCTTTGAAAAGATGCACCATTCGCTTCTGGAATGATGTAAATCTAATACCATTCACTTCAGGGAATGATATAGAACCAGTAGGACGTGACTGGTGATTTCTTAACAAAAGCTCATTATTTTGCTCAGCTAATAGAAGACAAGATATAAGTTCAGAATATTTCTTGAACTTTCGCTCTCGATACTGCTGCTGCAGGAGCACATTTGAGGCATGAAAAGTAGTATATGTCTTCTCTAATAAGTCATCATCAGTGACTTTTTCACCACATAATTTCAATAGCGAGCTAATTTTAAAGAGTGCAGAGTTATACTCACTAACACTCTTGAAGTCTTGCAACCTCAGGTGCATCCAATCATGACGAGCTTTTGGGAGGATTACAGTTTTCTGGTGTTCATATCTCTCCCTTAATTCATTCCATAAAATAAGTGGATCTTTCACCGTTAGATACTCAGTTTTTAATTCTTCATGAAGATGGTGCCGAAGGAAAATTATTGCCTTAGCACGGTCCTGCAGGGACCCTTGATTTCCTTCTTTAATTGTATCTCCCAGGTTCATCGCATCCAGATGGATTTCAGCATCAAGGATCTAAGATAAATAATTTTTCCCAGAAATGTCAAGAGCAACGAATTCCAATTTTGTAAGATTTGACATTTTCTACATATATAAATCAGGAACATAAGTATGTTTAACATTTCATATTCATTTTGAAAACTACAAAAACATATTGAAAAACTTACTTGAAGTAAAGGACTACTAACTTCAAAAATCGTCAGAACTTTCGTGCTGATAACATGTTATAAAACTTTTAAAAGGAGAGAGAGAGATAGAGCTCAGAAAGGTTATGAAATTTATGAATTTCTTAAAGGATTCAACGATATATATAGGAGTATAAAGGGAACTATGCTTTTGACAGCTAGCTCACTATGTTAATACTATGCTAGCACTATACACTATGCATTTGACGGCTAACTCACTATGCTAACACTATGTACTGTACATTTGACGGCTAGCTCACTATACTAATATTATGCTAACACTATGCATTATATATTTGACGGCTAGCTCAAAGTGGTCATACAATTATTTTACAACATTTATATCATTTCTCTTAATTTTGGAGGTCTCACGTAAGTATATTCTTATGTGCTGGACAAAAGATGGACATGTGACAGAAAGCGAATAAAGGTGCAAATTACTGTCAGAACCATGGAAAACAATGTTTATTTTTGGAAAAGACCTCCAGACCAGTCGGGTCATGTAAAACCCATCTTTACACCACCACCCAATACTTACTTGCCAGAGCTAGACTTTCATTTAATTCCAGTAGTGTGCGCAACAAGAAGAAAGTAAATGATAGACCATTTCTTTTTATAATTTTCTACGTAATTTTATTTTAAATGAAAAAATATTTATATACAATAACTTATAAAATGGTCACGATAAGAAATATAGATTTTTGGGACGGCATTATTTTGTTGTAAAAATCAATTTTATGCCACAAAACACTTTATTTTGGTGAAAAACTTGTCGTCACAGGATTGTCAAAAATAACTTGCTACCAAAAATACCATTGTGGCAATATGTCATCTCCGACGCAAATGTTCAATTTTAGGCGAATATTTTTCGGCGCAAGAAGTTAAATATTTGCCACAAAAATTATATAAAATATTGTTATTTTCAGCGGAAATTTTCATAGGAAATAACTATTTTTGAGTAAAAGTTTCATCGCAAATGTTTATTTTGTGAATAACTCTTCTCTACAAAAAGTAACTTGCGGTCAAAAAAATATTTTCTACAAGTTATATTCTTCACAAATACTAAAACTTTCAAAAAATATATATAATCGTAAAACAAAGAAAATGAGAATGAGCACGATATGTTCAAAAGCAATGGTCTAATATAAGCCTAAATATAAATATAAGATCCAAATTCAGAATTATATAATAATTTTAGAAAAATATGTTAAATTGTGCTAACATGCTTACCAACTCAACGTCATCAAAGGAGTTTAATTTACATATTAGGCGGTTCAAGTCTTTGCATTCTGGCTAGAGGGCGTTTGGGCGAAAACAGAGAGGGCAAAAACAGAGAGAGACAAAGGGACGTTAAACCCGGTTAGGGTTTGGTTTGAGGGGTGCGGCAGCTGCCGATGGCCATGCTAGGTGGTCATGCGGGAGCTTCTGGGAGTGGGGGAGGCATCCCTGAACCGAGTAGGGAGCTTGCTGCTGCGACGGGCGGAGCTGGGGAGGACGGTGACAGAGCCGAGACGAGTCACGCAGGGGGTGGACGATCCTTTGCTCAGGCCCTCCAAAGACCGATTCCGACGGCAAAATTTAGGATACCGTTGAGGAAGCCAGAACTGATTTCTGGAGAGCTGGGCTTCGTTTTCTCGGAGGTGGAAATCTCAAGGGTTGCTAAAGAGCTGAAATATGCTCTGGTTCTCAAATTTTTCTCTAAGAGACCCTCTATCGACGTACTGAGACGGCAAATCATCAAATCTTGGGGTTTTTCTGAAGTGCCGATAATAAGTTTTATGGATGAACTCCACGTGCTCCTCCACCTGGCCAATGAAAAAGACTACCTTCATGCTTGGGCGAGGGAGGGAAGATATGTGGCGGGATGCTCTTTCAGATTGTTCAACTGGACAGCGGATTTCAACGTGAAAAAGGAACCGTCCATAGCTCCCCAGTGGATCTACCTTCCAGGTTTGCCACTACACCTTTACAGAATGGATATTTTACAGATTTTTGCTTCTCGTTTTGGTAGATTTTTAGGAACGGATAATGCCACCTTATATAGGACGAGGGCAACAGGGGCTAGAATGTGTGTTGAAGTAGACTTACTAGAAGAACCAGTGGCTGGTTTTCCGCTGGTTACAGGCAAAACACAGATTTGGCAACGGGTAGTTTATGAGAAAAAAGGTTTCTATTGTAAAAAGTGTTTTAGACAAGGGCACACAGAAATGGTTTGTAGAACAGGAGAGACAGTGAACAGAATGAGTAGAAGGGAAGGAAAGAAAGTCTTGGAAAAGGAGGGAGAGGAGAGAGTATGGAAGGAAGTGGGACAGAAATAAAAGAACCTTACCTTGGGGGGAGAAGAAAGTGTGAAGCTTTTGCCAGAAGAGAAACAAGACTCTCAACTAGGAGAGGAAAGAGGAAAACAAGCTTCTAATATTAGAATGATAGTGGAAGATGGAGAGGAACAAGAGGCAGGAGTCTCGCAGGAAGTTGAAGAGGGGCTTGATAGTGGTGGTGTGCAGGAAACTGTCAACTCCATAAGAATAGAGGAGGTGGTGGGAGAGGACAAATCTCTTGAAGAATACATGAAACTAGTTGAACAAGTGGAAGAAGGGGAAATGCGAAAGGTGGGA
Source organism: Carya illinoinensis (assembly GCF_018687715.1). Lineage (NCBI taxonomy): Eukaryota > Viridiplantae > Streptophyta > Magnoliopsida > Fagales > Juglandaceae > Carya > Carya illinoinensis. The sequence goes on from NC_056765.1 coordinate 5,979,609, forward strand.
TGCAGCTCTATCCTAAACACGGAAACGGTTGTCGTGGAAGATTTCGAAAGTGATAAAGAAGAGGATGCTGTAATTTGCAGGAATAGCTTTGCAATACTATCAGAAGAAGAAAAACAGAAATAGTTAGGGAAACACAAAAAGATTACCGATCAGATCCGGGGACAAGACCAACAAGTGAGAAAGGACTACAAAATTCAGATGACACTCTGGTGAGGAAATCTAGAAGGGCCAAAGCCCAACCAAAAAAACTGAATTTATGATTGAAAAAATGCTAGTGTGGAACATTAGGGGGTTGGGCACATCGAGAAGAAGACTAAGGAGTTTATTGAGGAAATATGAGGTTTCGGTATTGGTTGTATCAGAGCCTTTCCAGGAGGACTCAAAGTTACAGAAGTGGGCGGCAAGTTTACAGTTCTCCAATTATTGCTCTAACTTAAAAGAAGGAGGAAAGATATGGGTTGTTTGGAAGGATGAAATAAACATGGATTTTTTAGAAATCAACAAGCAGTCGATGACGGCAATAGTTGTGGACCCGGGGGGTAATTTGCGGATTACCTTTGTATACGCAAAGTGCTCCCAAGCTGAGCGTAGAGATCTTTGGGACAATCTGAAGGTCATGTCGAATACCAGTGATGCCTGGATGGTGTTGGGGGATTTTAACATAATTCGTTATGACATGGAAAGAGTGGGGGGCAGACCTAGACCCTCTTCGGCAATGGAGGAATTTAACGAGTGCATTAATAGCTGCGGTCTAATGGATTTACCATTAGATGGGAAACAACTATCTTGGTGTAATGGGCAGCAAGGCTTAGCAAGAAGCTGGGCAAAGCTTGACAGGGTTCTAATAAACACTCATTTTGGGCACGAGCATGGGCAAGCCACGGCAAGGTTGCTCAGTAGAAAAACCTCGGACCATTCTCCTATTTTTTTAAGCTTTACTAAGGTAGACGAAAGGTATGGACCAGCGCCGTTTCGATTTCAGAATATGTGGACATCACATGACAGTTTCTTAGAAATGGTACGGATTTCATGGAATGAGCCGATAAGGTGGGAGCCAGGTTTGCTGAATCTGGCCGGGAAACTAAAAAGGCTTAAACAGAAAATGAGGCAGTGGAATAGAGAGACTTTTGGCAGAGTTGATGCAATAATCAAAGAACTGGAGGAGAGGGAAGAAATCTACGAGGACATCCTCCAAGAAAACTACTCGGAGGATATTGAGCAAGATCTCCTTATCACCAAGGCAGAACTGGATATTTGGTATAAAAGAGAGGACATGAGACTAGCCCAACAAGCAAAAAAAATCTGGTTAGAGAAGGGCGATAAGAACACTAAATTTTTTCATGCTACATTGGCTCAACGTAGAAGGAATGCATGTATTAAAAGCATGAACCTACCAGACGGAACAGTTTTGGGATCGATGGAACTAGTACATGAGGGGGCGGTCAAGTATTTTGAGGATTTCCTTACGATAGAAGATGACGTTGAAACACCATGTTTGGAGGAACTGATCCAACCTGCTGTGTCGGAAAACATAGTACAATGCCTGAGAACAGAACCAACTGAGAAGGAGATTTTTCAGGCTTTTGCGTCCATAAAGGCAGATAGCAGCCCGGGACCCGATGGCTTCGGATCCGCTTTCTACGTATCATGCTGGAGCATTATCAAGGAAGATGTTATGGCTGCTGTAAGAGAGTTTTACTCGGGTCAAACTCTCCCAAGATATTACTCTTCTTCTTTTCTAGTGCTTATTCCAAAAATTAAAAATCCTCAGAGTTACGATAGCTTCCGTCCCATAAGCTTATGTAACGTGATTTATAAAGTTTTCTCGAAAACTTTAGTGGATAAACTATCCTTGATACTTGATGATGCTATTGCGCCAGAACAAGTGGCTTTTGTGAAAGGAAGAAATATCTTGGAAAACATCACCCTCACCCAGGAGATGGTAAAGCTGCTACACCGTAAGAATAGAGGAGGAAACATTTTGATGAAGATAGACATGAGCAAGGCGTATGACAGGGTAAACTGGAAATTTATGGACCACACTCTTAGAGCTTTTGGTTTGCCGGACTTCTTTTGTAGGTTGATAAAAAATTGTGTAACATCGTCGTGGTTCTCTATCATGATGCACGGCACTTATAAAGGGTTTTTCAAGGCAAAAAGGGGGCTACGACAAGGGGACCCTATTTCTCCTATTTTGTTTATCATCATGGAAGAGGTTTTCTCAAGATTGCTCAAGAGGAAGGCTTTGGAGAAGAGGATCTTAACTTTTTCTCAGCCTAGCGGAACCCCTCCTATCTCACACTTATTATTTGCTGATGACATAATGGTTTTTGCCAATGCTAGTAGGGGATCCATCCGGTGCCTAATGGAGGTGATAAAGACTTATGAACTGTGGTCTGGTCAGAAGGTTAATCTGGAAAAATCAGCAGTATACTTCTCTAAGCAACTGAAAAGAAGAAGGAGGGGAGAGATCTTGATGGAAACGGGTGTTAAAGAGGGACATTTTCCTTTCCAGTATTTGGGGGTCCCAATAGTGGAGGGTAAATTGAAGGCTAGAAACTTTGACACATTGATTTTGAACCTTGAGAGGAAACTTTCAGGTTGGAAAAGCAGACTGCTATCACAAGGGGGAAGAATGATTCTTATGAGACATGTACTATCTAGCATGCCTGTCTATTTACTCTCAGCAATACATATGCCAAAACTAGTGATCCGAAAGGTGCATAGTCTTTTTGCAAATTTTTTTTGGGGTGAACAAGGGGGTAAGAGCAGAAGAAAGTGGAGGTCGTGGAGGAAACTTTGTGCCCCTGAGGAAGAGGGTGGTATAGGTATGCGAGACGTTGCTGAGGTCCAAAAATCTCTCTTCATGAAATTCGGATGGAATATTCTAACTCAAAAATCACTTTGGGCAAATTTTTTCAGAGCCAAATATTTGAAAAATGGCCACATAGAAAGGAGACCAGAAAACAAGCTGGTATCTAATTTCTGGAAAAAAGTTAAGGAAGGAATTAAAGAAGTTTTGGCTAAATCAAGGTGGAAAGTACGGGAAGGAAACATCTCTCTTTGGTTTGATAATTTCCTACCAGGGGGTCCTATCTCGGAAATGATATCACAAGTGGAAGAGCCAAACACAAGACTAAAAGACCTTTTAGACAAAAACAGATGGGAAGACGAGAGAATACAAAGACTGATGGATAGACAGACGGCAAATGAAGTAATACAGCTTGTAGGAAAGTTAAAAGATGAAAAGGACGTGCTAGTGTGGTTACCAGAGAAGAGTGGAACCTTCTCCACAAAATCAGCTTGGAACGAAGTGAGATTAAAGAACCCGAAATTCGAATGGGCAAAATGGGTCTGGCATAAATTTCTCCCCAAAAAGATAGCTATATGTGTGTGGAGGGCAGCTTTTAACTGTCTAAGTGTTGATGAACAAACACGCAATATTGGTATTCCTATTGCGTCGGCATGCAACTGCTGCAAAGAAAGGCAAAATGAAGACTTGGAACACCTGCTAGGCAAAGGGGATCTAGCAGTAAGTATTTGGAAAAGGGCATCAGCTGAGATGGGAGTCCCTTTCCGGATACAACAGAACTGGAAAGAGAGAGTTCAGATCTGGTTTAACAGGGCCTCACGCAAAACTCAGCTTGGTTTCCTGCTGGGATTAACGCCATGTTTAATAATCTGGAAAATATGGAGCTGGCGTTGTGCAGCAAGAATGGAGGGGTTTTATAAAAACATCATGGAGGTATGGGGAGATATTAAATTCTGGTTAGGGTCCATAGCCAATACAATCATCAAAGCCCGGAAATTAACCAGCTGGGATAATAAAATGATCAGAAACTTAGGTATTCATACAGTGCTAGTGAAAAAGAAACAGGTGAAGATTATCAAGTGGAGGAGGCCGAATGTTGGTAGACTAAAGCTAAACATGGATGGTAGCAGCCTCGGCAACCCAGGACTAGCTGGTGGGGGTGGTATTCTGAGGGATAGTGGGGGAAAAATAGTTTATGGTTTTTCAAAACATTTTGGAAATGCCTCAAGCATGGAAGCTGAACTAAGAGCTTTACTGGAAGGGGTAAAACTATGTCAACATCTGGGATACACAGCTATAGACATTGAGTGTGACTCTATAATTCTTGTGAACTGGACACGGAAGCAAAAATGCACAGCTTGGTACCTTTGGGATTTCTGGGAAGAACTGCAGGCTGTTTTACAGCACTTTGACTTCACAATATCACACTCCTATAGAGAAGGCAACCAAGTGGCAGATTCTTTGGCTAGAAGGGGTGCCTTGGGTGAGTCATCTTTATTCTCAGAATGGAAGCAACTCCCAAGGATAACGAGAGGGCTGGCGAGAATTGAATCTATGGGGACTGCTTGTTTTAGATGCACATGATAGTGTATATTTTGTGTTAGCTTTTGTAAAGTCTTTCTCTTCTGTAAAGGCTGCTTTTGTGTAAAGGTTTTCCTCCGCTTAAAGTGAGGGTATATATATAGTTGGTGGAGGTTCCGTCCTCCTTTTAATCAAAAAAAAAAAAAAAACTCAACGTCATCAAAATAACATCAAAGAATTGAAAAAACATAAATAACACATTTATTACATAAATTGAAGATCATAATAGGGGAATGATAAAAGGATTGCAATTTCCAAAGGTTAAAAAAATTCAGAAGGGGAAAAGTAATCATTTGCAAGATTTCGAGGGGCAAAACTAGGTTTGGGCAATGGGTTTCTGGCCCCCAACCCATGTGGTACCTGGTGGGCAGATCAGATAGGAAATAATATTTGATCAAGCGAGGTCGGTTAAGGGCAGAATATCCACCTATCCGAATATCCACCAGCCTAGTCACCCCACCTATATCAAGACAAAAAAAAAAAAAAAAAAAAAAAAAAAACCAAGTTCAGTTTCTAACTTTCTAACCCTAGTTGACCCCAACTGCATCTTAGAGTCCCGAGCTTTTCATCATCTTCTTCTTCAACCTTCTTTCTCTTCTCGTGTTTATGCCATTTTCTTTTTCTTCTTCTTCTTTGCCTTGTTCTTCTATAGATCTCCCTTCACGTTCTTTGTGTTCTGTTTCTTCGTGTTCTTCTTCTTCATCTTTAGTAAATCTGATATTGTGTTCCTCTAGTCACGATCCAGAAATCCACGGCCACACGTCATCGTTTTCTAATTATGAACTAGAGATCCATGGTTGTACAACGTTCTCTGGTACCAAATTGATTCTTGTTCAATTTTTCATTGGAGTTTTGTTCGATTTTGGTTGGTTGATTTATTTGTTGCTTTCATTTGGTTTTATTTTTGTTGGATGATTTATCATTGTTAGATTACTGCAATTTTTTGTTGGATTTGGGTTTTTAGTTTAGATATTGGTCTCTATCTATCTCATTCTTTGTTAAGCTCTTGGTCTCTATCTCAAGTGGCTGGACGGCTTGTTGGCCACCCATTCACATAAGACGGGATAGGGCGGCCAGGATAGAAAGAGGGCCCCTCCCATGTTGTGGCAACAGAATGGCTGCTTGCTTGCCCACATAGTGCAGGTAGCAAGCCTAGGCAAAACTATACATGGAAAACAACTTTTACGTTTAGGAAAAATCTTCAACCTGGTGAGTTTAAAGGCCCAATTTTTACTCGCCACGTACACTCTCCCTTAATTCCAATAGTGTGCACATCACATAGGATAATCTCTTTAATTTGAATTGCTAATACCCTACTTCGTTATATCTTTGTCCATTAATCTTCAGGCTAGGTCATTTATTTTTCCATTAGATTGTTAAAAAATGATGCACTCACAACATTTTTTGCACCTTTGTACACAATTATATTTTAAATATGATGCGTTTTTATAAAATAACTTATAAAAGTAACAATTTTATAAATGGGAAGTGCTACAACCGTAAAGAAATCCTACAAAAGTAAATGCACAAACTGAAATGGCCTTGTATGCCACGTTAGATCTAATTACAATAAAAGTAATTTTAATATCTAATATACCACATCAAGTCACATTAGTTTATAAATTTATTTTTATGAGATCTTTTTATAGTTAAAGTATTTTATTTTACAAAAATACTTTTATTTTAAAGAGTTATTCTACTTAGCAGTTCTACATCTCACACCTACTGAGTAGACAAACTCTTTTATTTTATTGTTTTGCTTAACAGGTATGTAATGTGGGGCTGTTGAGTAGAATTTTTCTTAATTTTGAAAAAGATTGTTTCTCTATTATTTCTGTTATGATCCTTAACCCCGGTCCGTGAGTGACATCAGTCCATATCCAGCTAAGGTGGTAAATGACGCAAAATACATTCAAAGAAATGCAAAATTCAGTTTCGTGCGTGTAGATTAAAGATGTTGCCACAAATTGTACTGTTTATCTGTGAAGATCCTTGACTTAGGTTCATCCTTATCTGCTGCATATCATGCATAGTTTAAGATGACATTATATGATCAATATCATGTCTCAAAAAATTGTATTCTGCATTTCAATGTTTAATTAAATTTTGAATCAGTTGAAAACCGAGTACATCTTACTCTTAGTACATTTTAATAATCGCTCATAGAACTGGTCCAATGGGCCTATTCAATCAGATTCTAACTCATTTCAAACCCATTAGAACCAATTTCAACTAATTTAAATGCTCTTTTATTATTATTATTTTGTGAAACGAGTTCCTTTTTATATTTTTTGTACATAAATACAACAGATAACTAAACATATATTAATTTATTCGTCCTTGTGTTCAATAAAAAGTATAGTAAATTTGAAAGATAAAGCACGGTGTTTTTTATACTTAATTGAATATAAAAGAAAATAGGGGAGAATGAGTATTTTTTTTAATTTGTACCATTTTCATGACCTTATAACTTAAAGAGTATTTATCTTCTTCGTAGACGAGAGCATTTGAGGCAAAAATGATGATAAATGAGGTCAAATACATAGATTGTATGCTTATTGAATCTATTTAAATTAATACTGTATTCTTATGGAAATTAGTAAATGAAATCTTACTTTAAATTCTTGTATACATTAATTTAAATGCTCGAATGGCATTATATATATATATATATATATATATATATATTTTAATATGCTTTAAAAAAATATCTGATTTAAAATTGTCATAAATAGCTTTATTCAGCCAATTGAATCAATCATATGCCGAATATAATATATGTTTTTTTAATAATTTAATATCACATAATGAGATGATAAGAGAATAATAGTAAAAGCCAAAAGGGATAATATTATCATAATAAATAACATTACTCATTCAAATTTGATTCCCCTTTTTCAAGCTTTGATCATAAAAAATCTATTGAGTCTGATTGTTCACCTCCACCTTGCATTTTAGGGCTTGTCTAGAAAGTGAGATGATATGAGAATTCTATTAATAGTAGTAAAGTACTTCATAAATAGTAAAAAAATAGTACTTTGAGTTAAAATGTTTTATTGGATTATGAAAAATGAGATAGAAAAAGTTGAATAAAAATATTATAAAGCTAAATATTGTTATAATATAATTTTCTAATATTATGTTTATTTCAAAATTTGAAAAAGTCGTATTGATTTTTATATTTTGTTTGAAAAAATTATAATGATTAAATCATAATGATTAAATAAAAAAGTTAAATATTTGTAATTAAAAAATATTTATGATTAAGTGATATTTACGAAGGAAATTATATATGGGAAGCTTTGAGATGACGTCAATACAAGATCGTAGATTCATCTCACTCCCAAACAAGCCCTTAATCTCTCCTAATGAGTTGAGCCGGTCGCTTGGTTTTGTTTTTCTAATGAGCTGTCATTAATTTCAATTTGGGCCTAATGGAGTGAGGATCCACACATTATCTAGTAAAATTGAAATTTACATATTTTGAACTTTTATGAGTCTGTTACAATTCAAGCAGCAATTCGTTAAATCGGTTTTTTGTTGGAAATTATAGAGAGAAAGCAAAGAACTGGAGGAAATATTTTAGATAAGAGATGAACTTCTTAAATATATTCCAAGAAAAAAAAAAAAAAAACGTTCAATCGAAAGACAAAATCAAAAGGCATAAAGAAAATAAAAACCCATCAAATAGAGACGGTTGGACGAAGCCATTGAGGGACGCAACAGAATGCTACTCAAGCCTTGCACCTTGGGCTTGAAAATTTGCCATCTTTAAAAACACCAAGTACTATTGCTAAATTGGTAATCCTCATATGATCAATTACTGCAGTTGATCTTACAGTTGATCTTGATGCAAGGGTAGATCATGTAAGTGTGTAATCGCACTTTCTGTTTGGTTCTTAATAAAAGAGTAACAGGCGTACTTATCAAATAAAGAGTAAATATAGGCATTTTCTTATATAACTTTTTGAGCATGTTCTTCACTTCAGAGAGAGAGAGAGAGAGAGAGAGAGAGAGAGAGAGAGAGAGAGAGAGAGAGAGAAGGTAAATCTCAATGTAGGAAAAACATAAATGTCAATGTTTTATGGCTCTGAAGCTTCATAATTCACAATATGAAACACATAAGGCTCACTGGCTCAAAGACTCAAAGTGATTGGATTCTATCTTTGTTTGGTTTTTACTAAAAACTTTTTAGTGGTCACAGTGTTCACATTTTTTGTCTAGCTTATGCGCTACTGAAATGATGTCCTATATATGACTGTAGCTGCATGAGCTGCGATTATGAATAACATGTTAGATGTGAATCTGAGTCTTCTTGGGAGTCTTTGTGTAGTTTAACTTTTTGTTTTCCCTTTTATTTGTGGTCAGAAACCTGCCAAGAAAATAAACAAAAGCAGCTAGCCTAGCTACAATATCATGTTTTCAAAGTTATTAGTAATATTTCGCTATTTAATTTTGGTAGATAGATTTCTAGAGTGAGCTGATAGATTTTTGGTAGATTGCTATCACTATAGTTGCAATAGAAAAGGAGAGGAATATGAAAAGTACTATTATCATCTTTTAGATAAGGATAAAAGAAATTCTTCTTCTACATAATATGATGCAACGACTCTCAAAAACTTCATGAGCAATAGAGACTATAAAGATCTTAAACAATTTTTCATACATGATGATTGGCAAGCCTATATCTTGGTGGATACCGCCTAAAATAGTGAATGTTACATAATAATAACAAGAGAAATTCTTTATGCAGTCCCGAATCATGGGACTCGTCGTGCACCCTTGACGTGGAAAGGTAGAGATGAAATTTCATTTATGTGAAAAAATGGTGCGTATTAAACTGAAATCGTGCCCTGTGTATTTCCTGTAAAAAGAGTCGACAAAATTCAGTCTGCCTTCCTCCTCAACTGGAAACCATCGTCCCATTCCTTCCTCCTTAGCTGGACACTGTCGTCCCCTTCCTTAGCTAGAAACCGTCGTCCCATTCCTTCCTCCTTAGCTAGACACTGCTGTCCCCTTCCTCAACTCGAGTTTGTTGTCCCCTTCCTCGGCCTTAAATGCCTTTTTCTCTCAGGTATGCATATTATATTCAACTGCACAATTTTCTTGTTCGGAATATATTTTTCTTTTGGTCATCTTCGCTACCATTATGTCCCTTCTTAATTTTTGTTATTTATGCTATATTTGAGTTTCTGGTTGGTTGCTTGGAAAATGGGGGTGGGGGGAGCAAAAGAACATGGATTGGATTGTGGGTTTTTATTTTTGCCCACTAAATGTTTGCTTTGATGCTCACCTAGATTGGATGGTGGGATTTTATTTTCTTGGGCCTCACATTTGGCATAGTTTCTCAAGTTCATGGAATCACATGATGGGAAGGCCTTGTATACGTACATGGAAGCACATGCTGTAAGAAAGTAGAGAATAGATAGGATATAATTGAAACAAAGTCAAGCTTTGCAGAAAGCCAGAGAATAAATAATTTTTTGAAGTTTGGGTTACGCACACCTCTATACTACTTAGATTTCTTTTTTTTTTTCTTTTTAATTTTTTTAACTTGACGTTTCCTTCTTTTAAATGATTTCTCATTGATCTCAGTTCTAGCTCCAAAATACTTTCTTTGTGGATCAGTAGAACTGTCTACGCTACTTGTTTTGCTTCTTACTATGAGCGTCTTCCTTTTAAGTCCACCGATCAAACATCCTTTACTGAGAAAATAGCAAGAATGTGCCTACATAAAATGCCTCTCATCTAAAATAGTCCACACATGCACTTTATTTCACACTCCTCTTCATTAAAGTATGCCATATATGTAACTCTTTTAATGGATCCTTCAACTTGCAACTGGTCATTAACTTCATATGTCGAAATTGCCCCTTCCTTCTTGATAAGAATACAATGAGAATAAATAATTTCCATTACTTTAGACTGTACCTCCTTAAATTTTGAATTAGTACACAAATCTTGAAATTGTTTCTCCACGGGTAAATGAGTTATACATGGGATTTTGCAGTTGAAAGAGTGGAAGTCCGCCACCATCTCTGCCTATCCTCTCTTCCTCAATGCATTGTCAAATTGATCAAAAATGGAGATGAATGCGTGAAGAAACGGAAGATGCAAAAATGCATGATAAAAAGGTGACAGTTTATGAAAAGAAAGGGAAGATGATAGAGGAAAAGGTTTACCTGAGATGTAGGGCATTGCCAAGGACAATGATGGAGAAGAAATAGAACTGGTAGCATGGGTATCCTGTGAAGGTGAATTTTGCATGGTCTGAGGTGTTAGGGGAATGAAAAGAGGGGGGCAGATATAATCATGTAAATGAGGGGAAGGGCGACGAGTACAGGTTGAGCGTTGAGGAAATGGAAATGAATTAAGGGATGATTCTTCAATGGAAGCTGGGTTAGTGGGTGTTTCAGATGAAGTGGGAGCTGAGTTAGTAAGTGTTTCGGATGAGATGGGAGCTAGTTGATGAGTGTTTCGGATGAGGTGGGAGGTGATACATGTGCGTTGGCTGGAATTGACTCAGGGTCAGGGAGTTGAATGTTGGGAAAATTAGGATTAGGGGAAGGGATAAAGAGCTGGGGAGATGGGATGGTGTGTGAAAAGGAAATAGATGTTCATGGAAGATAACGTTCCTAGAAAAAAATATTTTGTGTGTGTCAAGATCAAGTAGACGATAGCCTTTGACGCCAAAGGAGTCATCTATTCCGGGGATCAAATTTGTGTCAATTTTGAGAAATTGTGGAAGCAAAAGCTAGGCACCCAAAAACTCAAAGATGGGAATATGAAGGAGGTTTGTGGAAAAGAACTTCAATAGAAGACCTGTTTCGAAGGAGTGGAGTGGGTATCCGATTTATTAAGTATGTTGCAGTGAGTATACAATCTGACCAAAAATGTAAAGGGATGCCAGATTGACATCTAAGAGTCTGAGCTATTGAAGAAGGTGTTTATGTTTTTGTTCGATCAAACCATCTTGTTGGGTCTCGACATAAGATTTTTATGGGTGATATTGTGTCAAAATAAAAATTGTTCATGGAAATTCTAAGCCATTGTCACTATGTAAAATTTTGACTCGAGTATTAAATTGAGTAATGACTAAATGGAAAAAAGTTTTAATACAAGGTTGTACATCGGATTTATTTTTCAAAATGTAAACCCAAGTATAGCGAGAGAAATCGTCAACAATAGTAAGAAAGAAATGTGAATTGGCTGGGATTGAGTGTGGCCCCCATAAGTCATGGTGCACTAAATCAAAACAAGCAAGAGTAGAATGGGTGCTAGAAGAAAAAAGCAAACATGTTTGTTTGGCGAGAGGGCAAATTAAACAAGGTAAATTTTTATTTGTATTCAATTGAGTAATTACATGAGGATCATGGATAAGTTGTATTCAGGAAGGTGAGGTATGACCTAATCGACAGTGCCATAAATCAAAGGTGCTGTCGATAGGCTTTACAGTAGCTGAAATAAAATTGTGATGATGGAAATTCTGAGATAGTGTATGCACCAAGGCATGAGGCAAGACATTTTCGGTGAGGAGGTGATAGAGTCTGTGTGCCATGCTACCCTTCCCAATCATTGTCTAAGGAGGAAGGTCCTGTATAAAACACAAGTCAGAAAGAAATTTAAGGCAACAGTTGAGTTATTTGGCAAGCTTTCCAGCAGATAGCAAATTAAAAGAAAACGTTGGAACGCGCAAAACATTATGAAGAATAAGAGTGGCTGTTAATTGCACAATACCAACGTGAGTGATAGGGGTGAAGTCGCCATCGGGGAGTTTGAAAGAGTATGAAACTGAGGATGTGATGTGAGTGAAAAAAGAGGGGCTACAAACCATATGGTCAGTAGCATCCGTGTCAATGATCCATGTTGTAGAAGAATTAAAATAGGATGATAAACAACAAGAGGTATCAGCGGTGTTAGAAGTATGTGGGTGAGGAGAGTGAACTATTTGGAGGTGATTTGTGGAAGAAGCAGGAGAATTCCGGTTGTGCAGCAAGGCTATGAGCTCATTGTATTGCTCCTTAGTCAACGCCATGTTGGATTCAAAAGAGCTTGTGGAATTAGGAGACTCGATAACAACAACATTGATGTGAGGTTTATAAAGCTTTGTGACCGAGAGGGTAACCGTGTAACTTGTAGCAACGATCATCTACGTGTTCGGTCATCTCGCAGTGAGTACACAAGGGGGCCTCAGCATTGCCCGACTTGAAGCATTGAGCCAAAGTGTAGCATGTGATCTTACAGTGGGAGTAGTAAGGTATGTCCCCCTTGACAGCAAAATTGGAAGGTTTGGAAGAGAATTTTCGAGCTACCAAAGCAACTGAATCAACGCTAGGGGTAGCCGAAGTAATGAGTCGATGGCGTTCTTGTTGTTGAATGTAGGAGAAGAATTTGGTAACTGGTGGCAGTGGGTCAATGAGCACAATTTGGTCCTGTACGTTGGTGAAAGAGTCGTGGAGACTCATGAGAAATTGAATCACGCAGTTCCTTTGATAATAGTTAGAGATAACCTTCATTGAGTCACAAGAACAAATAGGTAGCGATCATATATAGACAATTCATCCTAAAGAGATTTTAATTTAATGTAGTAGATGCTGACAGTATCAATGTCTTGGGACAAATTGGTGAGGGTCTTCTTCAACTCATAGATACGAGGTCCATTTTGGAGAGAGAATCACTCCATAATTTATCGGCAATATCAACAACTGCAATTGAGGGGCGTAAACGCAGAGTAATGAAGTTTTGGAGCCATGAGACAAGCATGTCATTGCATTGTTCCCAAAAATCAAAAAGGGGCTCATCGGATGAATAGGGTTTGGAGAGGGTTCCATTAATGAATCCGAGTTTATTTTTGGCCCAAAGAGCTTGTTGAATGGCATGAGACCAGGGAGGATAATTTTCCGTGGTAAGGGGTTCGGTCATAAGCCAAGTTCCTAGGTTATTAGAGGTCTCAAGTTGATATGGGTTGGTTGGGTTACTGAGGTCTGTAAATTTGGTGGTGGGAGGATCAATGGTAGCCATTTTCACCTGTTTGATACCATGTCAGAGTTGGCAAAAGGTCTAGTTTGGTGAGGTTACTATCAGATGAAAGGAGAAGGTAAAAATATGAGGAAGACGATAGAGTGAGGAAAATGTTGATCAATTCTATTCAATGTGTAAAACCAAAATGAACAGTACGCTATTTATCTAAGAAGAAAAGAATATTATGTACAAATGAATATACTAAATTGCCCCTAAACAACTCTACACAATTCAAGAAGTTTGTTAGCATTTTGGGAGGCACGCAATGTTGTTAGCACAACAATGTTGAGTGCTCTGTTTTGCTCCTTTTGTACTTTGGCAAAATCATCATCTGGTAATAATTTCAATTTTTTTTTTCTAAAATCGGATCAGACCGGTTCATATATATATATTTTAAATTTTAATATTATATAAAATATTTTTATATTTTTATATTATATATAATTTATATATAATATATAATTATATATAAAATAATTTGTATTATATAATAAATTACTATTTAATATAATATTAAATTTTTAAATCCTATAGAACCAATTATATATTATCATTGTAGTCTATTGTATTAGTAGTTTTACTAATATTATATCTATTATAATATACTATAATACATCACTATAGTCTATAATACATTTATAATATATATTATAATATACTATAATATATTATCACCATATTTTTATATACTATAATATATATACTATATAATATAGTGAAAAAACTGGACCGGAACCGGTAAATCTAAAAGTACCAGTTTAGGGGTGTAATTGGTGTGGTATAGGTTTTTCAAATCTTAAAACCGATATATACCGATTCAATTCTAAAATATGTCCGAAATCGGACTAAACCAGACTTGTTACACTCCTAATTTTTAAGCATAATCTTGCAAGACTCGGTTAACAACATCAAATTTTCCTTTTTGTTTTCCCCTCCCAAGCAAGTATTGCATGATTCATAATTGCATATAATCATATTTTAAATTGAAAGTTTTTTTGTAAAATGAGGTTATTTTATAAGTTATTTTTATAAAAATATCATTTATTTAAAATATAATTGTAAAAATGATTGTGAGAAGAGTTGTATGTAAATGATTTTACAAACTAAAAAAGCTAAATTGATGTTTAATAATATATAAATTAGAGAGGTGGATCTTTGCGCAACATTATGTGCACATTCTTAAAAAAAAAACATTATGTGCACATTGATTTTGAGATTGATGTATAGTAGTCACTCCAATCGTCAAAATTATTTATAAAGAATCTGACATCGGTCAATTATGAGTTGATCTTCCAATTTGTGGTTAACAAGGGCTTGTTGATAGCTAAAATGATCACTACATTGGAGTATCCTTCTAATACAAGATATTTTAATCCACAAGCTTGAGCTTCTTTAAGAACTAATTTAGTCATTGTAGCTTCTCCGAAGATAAGATTTGTGCCGTCATTTTCTCTACTCATAACAAAAATAAGTTATCCTGTAGATGATCAATGCATTGCTGTTGCTATACATCTTGAATTTCTAATTGCCACATCAAAAGCAAAGGGACTGGAGGTGAATGAGTGGAGGATTTCATGCGAGTTGGTTTGCTCAATATAGTTAAAACCCTAGATTAATTTTAAGAATTGGAATGGGAGAGGTATAAACATGTAGAAATGATATAATAATATTTATCAAGTCTTGTATCATAGAAGTTTAGTCCTAATTCTTCTGTAGAAAAAAATCAAACACAAACAAAATTATATTGGGTGAACATTAGTGTAAAATAGGAATAACAAAATATGCGACATAAGTTAAGCTATTTGTCCCAACAAAAAATAATCATCAATTCTACTTAGTTTACCATATATCAATACAACATTATAACAAATAAGGTAAAAAGTTAAAACAAGGACTTTATGTTCCTATCAAAGATGCCTGATCCATAGGTTAAACCAAGCATGTCAATAAGAAGGCGAAATTGCACCAATACAAATAGAATGATGGGAATACCAGCCAATCCAATGATAGGAACAACAATCAAATATTTTCCACTTAACATGAGTAAAAGAGCAATAGAAAAGGCTATCATCATAGTTGCAATAGAGAAGAAGAGAGCGAAAATGCCTATGATCATCTTTCTGGGCAAGGATGTAAGAAAGTCTTCTTCTGCATGCCGCGATGTGAGGATTCCTAAAAACATCATTACTGAAGTCGAAGAAGAAAATAGTGAGAGAGAATCAGCAACTATAAAGCATTAAATAGTTTGTCATGCATGAAGATTGGCAAGCCTGTATCTTGGTTGTTACCACCCGGAATGGTAAATGCTGCCGCGAACATGATGGTCATGATAAGGGTGCTGACCACAGTACAAGAAGTTGCAGTGCCCTTCATCCATTTTTCTCCATCTTTCCTCAATTCTTGGTGCTCTGTCGTAAACAATTGTATGGCAGTCAGACCGTTGTTGTTTAAATGGTCCTTACAAGAGGGAGGGCAAATGCTTTCCACCTCCTACATTTATTAAATAAAAATATTAGGAAAAAATCACAACTAGAATATTGCAAAAGAATTATCTATAATATATCACTATTCAACAATCATTAAGTTTTTTTTTATAGCTTCTTCTTGGCTTCTGCGCACCTATTACTTCAATCTTTTGCCTATTTGAATTATGAAATTTATTGTCTTAATTTTTATACAATTATATTTTAAATTGTATGTATTTCTATAAAAAGAATATTATTTTATAACTTATATTATAAAGACATCATTCATTTAAAATATGAATGCGTAAGGAATTGTAACGATAGTTCTTTTTTCAAATTTGTAATTTTTTTTTTAGTTTAATCTGTTTACCATATTTTTGGAATGAAAATTTGACAGCGAGAATTTTAGCTTTCTTATAATAAATGCTTAGCTGCAATCTTGCAACACCAGCAAACATAGAATGCAAAACAAAGTTATTCTATTACTATATATGAATATAATACTTCAGAGTTCTTAAAGTTTCTAATTAAGATATATGATTCCATAGTAGAGTTCTTAAAATAAAAAAAATTACCGCTATTTTGAAGTTAAGTGCCACATTCCCTACATTAATGTAGGGGAATTAAAAAAATAGAAAATAAAAGAAAACGTTTTAAAAGACAGCAGCAAATTAATCCTGTCATGGTAATTTCTCTGCCTATCAATAAATTTGGTAATAAATGTAGATTTTAAGACATATTAAAGTACAGCAAATGGGCTCAAGGTCATGACTTCAGACACATTACATGGTACTATTGCTGTACGTTCTTCTTTCTCTCTTTGAATATCTATCTCTAGATCAATTTAAAGAGGGTATGGTCAAGAGCAAAATAATAAAGGAGGGAGAGATGGATGGAACTGACCTTAAACCATTGAACTTCTCTTTGCATTTGCAAAGCTGCACCTCTTATGTGATCGATAGCAGAATATTTTGGCAACATCCCTGCCAGATGCAACATGGTATTGTTTTAGTTATCTACTGTATGTAGTAGATAATGCTTCTTTTTTAAGTTGTATGCTAGGCTAAAGATCCTATGTTGACGATGCACGACGGCCCAATGGAACATGTTCCTTCTTTCAATAGGATCTGTGATCCACAGAAGACTAGGATTTGCTTTGAGTAACTGATAAACAAATTCAAAGTTGCCTCTACTGGTAGCAAGCTTGATTAGTGGCATAGTAATATCAATTTGCTCTTCTTGCCTTGGAATAGTTGATATCGCTTTGCACATACGAGACAGAAGTTCTTGGAATTGTTCTCGTACCAACTTCATCTCATAAAAATGCTTGCATCCTATATAATTAATTTGAAAATTACAAAACATTAATACATGCGTGCGGGTTAATTTATAAGTTGGATGAAACAATAATAAATAATGATGACTAACAAATTTTAAAAAATTTATTAAAAAAATTATACCCAAGAACTTTAAGAGATGGCGCCATATAGCTCGCACTGCAAATTAAGTAAAAGAAAATTAAACTTGCTCATAATCTTTATTAATTCTGATAGAAAAAAGAAGCCGCCCAAACTTTCATCATTAACATTAATGTCAGTAGTCAAATTCGAGGAAAAGAAATTAGGTAAAGTCATTAACGTACGTATGTACATACCTGATCGATAATCGAAACGGTTGTCGCAATGGAATTGAATGGCATCACGACCTAATGAAATGCGTGTACCTTCGCCCACCAAAAAACAAAATAGGCAAATAAAATCCAAATAATAATATGGCGGTACTTTTAAATTTTAATAAGTAGTAGTACTTGATCATATATAGAGCAATTAATATTCTTTTGAGTAAAACAAGAAAATTAATAAATAAATATTCAATAAACGAAGTTTGCATTTGGATGAAATAATAATAAATAATGATGACTAACAAATTTTAAAAAATTTATTAAAAAAATTATACCCAAGAACTTTAAGAGATGGCGCCACATATCAGCTCGCACTGCAAATTAAGTAAAAGCAAATTAAACTTGCTCATAATCTTTATTAATTCTGATAGAAAAAAGAAGCCGCCCAAACTTTAATCATTAACATTAATGTCAGTAGTCAAATTCGAGGAAAAGAAATTAGGTAAAGTCATTAACGTACATATGTACATACCTGGTCTGATATCTTCTTCTCCATAACGGAAACGGCTGGAACGGAATTGATTGGCAGCACGATCTAATGAAATGTGTATACCTTCGCCCATCAAAAAACAAAATAGGCAAATAAAATCCAAATAATAATATGGCGGTACTTTTAAATTTTAATTAGTAGTACTTGATCATATATAGAGCAATTAATATTCTTTTGAGTAAAACAAGAAAATTAATAAATAAATATTCAATACACGAAGTTTGCATTTGAGAATTGATACGGATTATTTCATTTATGAATTGATCATAACTTTGTATTCACAATTAACATTAATTCATTTAATAAACGAATCAAGTCAAACTAATTTCTAATAACTTGTCAAGTAGATTTGTTTATTTGCATGCAGCCTTAGTTGGTAGAGTCAGAGAATACTTCAATATTATGTTATCACCTTCAATTATTTAAGAGTGAATAATAATAATACACTTATAATTATTTTATGATATTTATACAACTTTGTTGACATTCAAATACGCTAGTAATACCGTTGATGATGTTTCACTATCATATATATTAGTTGACTGTAAAATGAGCTGTTCATTAATGTTACTCAACCAATTAGGTACGAGAATAGGAAATTCTTGTATGCATAAAAGCATGAATTGTATTTTAGAAATTCTTTTTACGAAAAAGAGCCCAATTAATGGAAAAGTTAAGAGATAAAAAAGAGTGGTACTAACAGTGATCGTAGATCCATTATTTTCAAAACACCATCCCTTTTCCACTCTCGAATGCTTCAGTCGAATTAGCCAATACCTCCAAAGGGGAGTAATCTCGCCTCCCCACGGCAAAAGCCAAACGAGGACAACGCAACATTAAATCCAAAGCAATATCTTGCATCATCATCATGTGTACGTTGTTGTATATACGTACATATATCTAATTAATTAATCCAATCACCGGAATGAATAGTTGGAAGAGGAAAAAACATGCAGTAATATTTGTTACCTAAATCTCTGGCATAGATAGAGCTCTTAAGAAGTGCGGCTCCTTGCCAACCTTCTTCTGCCTCCAAATCTCCAGGCGGAGTTAAATGATAGAGCTCGCGAGCCAATTTTTTATGCCCAAAGCCCATAGCCATAGTAACTGGAAGTTCTCTGTCAATATTTCTAACGCTGACCAAGCCTTCGTACTTCTTAATCAAGCACATTGCGATTCGGCAATTCCCACTAGTAGTTGCCTGATGTAGAGCTGTAAAGCAAAAATTATCTCTCATTTCTTTTAAGCTATCAGGTTCCGAAATCATATCGACCAACTTCTCCACTATAAGTTCCTGTTCAGCATCAACAGCAGCGTGAAGAACTGTCCCACCCATAATTGTACAAGTTCTTCTTTTCAATGCAGCTGGGTCGAGCTTAAGCAATGCTCTTGTAGTTTCCCAATCACCACTTCGCACAGCCTTGAGTAAGGCAGCAAATTCATTCTCCCCCAGAGGCCCTGCCATGCATATATATATAGTATACATATAATTGATATGCTTTTTGATCTCCGCTTTTCATATTATACAAAGAATTATGAAATAAAATAAATGAAACAACGTCTTCGACACGTACGTACTTTCCAAAAAACAAATACGTACATATATAATGATATCATATTTTGTATGCATGTGTTGATTTTAAATTTCAGCACATATATAGGATTTATATATATAGATATAAATATATATATATATATATAATGATATTAATGCAAGTTATATTAAAACTAGTAAATTTGATAAGCAATGCTAGATATAAGTCTCAAATAGACAAATACCACGTACTTTTCCAGCATCTAAGAAAGGTAAGTTTATTACTCTTTCTACTGATCATGATTGCTGTATTAAGATTGGTTCTAATAAAAAAGTTAACTCTATATTGGGATCGGCAGTGGCTATGCAACAGCCCTGCCGGGAACAATGAGTCTTATAAGTTGGAACTCCCGTGGGCTTGGGAACCCAGTGGGAGTTTAGGCCCTTTCTGACTTGGTCAGAAATAAAGTTCCTGACATTTTGTTTCTTCAAGAGACAAAACTTAATGCAAGAGTTATGGAAAGGATGAAGTATAAGTTGGGATTTCAAAATTGTCTTGCTGTGAGTTGTGAAGGCAAAAGTGGAGGAATTGCTCTTTTCTGGAATAACAGATTCAAGGTGGAAATTCAGACTTTTTCTAAGTTTCACATACATGCAAAAGTTACTGAGGAGGAGGAGAATGTTGAGTCATGGTGGTTAACTGGTTTTTATGGCAATTCAGATGTGAGTAAGAGGCATGAGTCCTGGAATTTATTGAGAACATTACTGGTTCCTAGTGATAAAGGCTGGTTGATTTTGGGAGACTTTAATGAGATTCTAAGTAATGCTGAAAAGAGTGGAGGTAGAGACAAACCTGATAGACAAATGAAGGCTTTTACGGATGTTATTGATGAATGTCATTTACATGATTTGGGATTTAATGGTACTCCTTTCACATGGTGTAACAGAAGGGAAATGGCTCATTGTATTAGTGAAAGATTGGACAGGTTCTTATTAAATTTGAAGTGGCATTCTTTTTATCCAATGGCTTCTGTTATTCATGGGGTTATAGCTTATTTTGACCATGTGCCAATAATGTTGAAGCTCACAGCTGGGAGTGTACAAGGTCCAAGAAAGAAATTGTTTAGATTTGAAGCAATGTGGGTTGATGCTACTGACTGTAAACAGGTTATTCAAGAGGCTTGGAGGGGCGTTGAAGGAAGGAAAGATTTGAGCCTTGTAATGAGGAAAATTAAACACTGTGGTGAGAAACTTACAGTGTGGAATAAAACTATTTTTGGTCATGTGCAAAGGAATTTAAAAAAGGTAAAAGACTAGCTATGTTTGGTACATCAGGCAGACCCTCTCTCTGATAACAGACAGAAGCTACAAGAAGCTAGAAATGAGGTCCAAAAATGGTTAACCAGAAATGAGATAATGTGGAAACAGAGGTCCAAGGCCTTGTGGTTAGCTGAGGGTGATAAAAACTGAAGGTACTTCCATCATAAGGCAACACAGAGAAAGAAGAAGAATTGGATAAAAGAAGTGAAGGATTCGAATGGAGTTTGGCAGAATAATGAAAGAAGAGATGAAATTATTCTTGATTATTTTAACTCTCTCTTTAAAGCTGCTGATGAAGTGGGAAGTATGGGCTTTTTACAAGGTCTGGCAGGCAGAATAACACCTGATATGGTTGAACAAATGGATTTGCCTTTTTCAGAAGATGAGGTAAAGAGGGCTTTAAATGAGATGCATCCAACAAAGGCACCTCGTCCAGATGGTATGAGTCCCCTCTTTTATCAAAAATATTGGTCAGTGGTGGGCAAGGATGTTACTGAATCAATTCTTCATGCATTGAATAATGGTTACTTTCCATCTGCCATCAACCACACTTATGTCACCCTGATTCCAAAGAGAAAAAACCCTGAGTTAGTGTCAGATTATAGACCAATAAGTCTATGTAATGTGATATACAAATTGATTTCAAAGATTCTAGCCAATAGATTGAAGCTGTGTTTGCCTGCTATCATTTCACCATCTCAAACAATATTTGTTCCTGGAAGACTTATTACTGACAATGTGCTAGTTGCTTATGAGATGGTTCATTTTCTGAGAAGGAAGAGGAAAAGGAAGGATGGCTTTATGTTACTAAAATTGGATATGAGTAAAGCTTATGACAGGATTGAGTGGTGTTTTCTTCATAAAGTGATGGAACAGATGGGGTTTAGTGAAAAATGGGTGAAGTTGATTATGTTTTGTGTTCAAACAGATTCTTTCTCTATTCTTCTAAATGAAGAACCAAAGCGACCTATATATCCAACTCGTGGGTTGAGACAAGGAGATCCTATCTCTCCCTATCTTTTTCTACTATGTACTGAAGGTTTAATTCTATTATTGGATCAAGCTAACTCCCATAATCAAGTTGAAGGAATTCGAGTTTGCAGAGGGACCCCCAAGCTAAATCATCTGTTATTTGCAGATGATGTGGTTCTGTTTAGTAGAGTTAATATGCAAACATGCTTAAACCTCCAACATCAGCTGGACATCTATGAGAAAGCCTTTAGTCAAAAGGTTAATCGTGAAAAAACCTCCATGGCCTTCAGTCAGAATGTAAATCAGCCCCAGATGGATGAGATTATGCAGTTTTGGGGAGTGCACCAGTTTCAACAATATGATAAATACCTTGGTTTGCCAACTATGGTTGGAAGAGGTAAATATCAAGCTTTCTCAACCTTAAAATATAGAGTTTGGGCCAAAATGCAAGGGTGGAAAGAGAAGCTATTATCACAAGGGGGAAAGGAGATCTTACTCAAAGCTGTGGCCTTATCTATACCAACATACACTATGAGCTGTTTTAAATTACCAAGGTCTTTATGTTCTAATTTAGAAGAGATGATGGCAAGGTTTTGGTGGGGACAGAAATCAGATGAAAGAAAAATATGTTGGTTAAGCTGGAAGAAAATGTGTGATTCAAAGCTTAGTGGTGGATTGGGATTCAAGAATTTACAGTTGTTTAATATGGCCCTTTTAGCTAAGCAAGGATGGAGGATTATGACTCAGGAATCATCTCTTCTTCATAGAATTTTTAAAGCTAGATATTTCCCTACTTCTAGTTTTAAAGATTCAATGTTAGGTGGCACACATTCTTTTGTTTGGAGAGGTATTTGGGAAGCTAAAACATACCTCCTTAAGGGATGTAGGTGGCGTGTTGGAAATGGTCTATCTATTAATATCTGGGAAGATTATTGGCTTCCAAATCACAAGTTGGTACCTACTCCTCCTATAACTGCAACTGATTCAGCTTCTGAGAGGGATAATTCTGTGGCATCTTTGATGATGCAGAATCCAAGAAGATGGGACATAGAGAAGGTCAGAAGCTTGATACCAGCAAGGGAGGCAAATGAGGTGCTTTCTATCAGATTGTCTTCTGAGGATGTTTCTGATTCACTGGTATGGGAACATGAGAAAAGTGGGCTGTATTCTGTCAACAGTGCTTACCAGTTTTTTCACTCTATGGATACAGATAGAAACAGAGCTGAAAGTTCAACTACTACAGACCAAAATCTACTATGGAAGAAGTTATGGAAGCTTAATATACCTCATTGAGTGAGAGTATTTGCATGGAGGACATGTAAACATATTCTACCTACACTGCAGAATCTTAAAGCTCGGAAAGTGATTGATAATGCTGTTTGTCAATGGTGTCATACAGAAGAGGAGGATTTAAATCATGCTCTATTTTACTGTCCTCTAATTAGAGACAGTTGGAATCAATTCTTTCCTATCATAACAGATTCATCTCCTAGAGTGGACTGTCTGCACTTAGCTCTATTAGTTCTGAGAAGTAAAAGGTAGGGGAGTTAGAGAAGTTCTTAATAGCTTGGGGTTTATGGTATAGGCGAAATCAAAAGATGTTTGAAAACAACCTGCTGACAACAGACCAAGTCATTCAGCATGCTCTCACCTTATATCAGGAACATACTGCAGTACATGAAGCACAATAGAGAAAACAGAAGTATAGTTGCAGATGGAAGCCACCTCCTGCAGGTTCATTGAAACTTAATGTGGATGGAGCAATCTTTAGTGATCAATGTCGATCTGGTATTGGTGTGGTTTTAAGAGATGATAAGGGACAAGTGACTTTTGCTGCTAGTAAACTAGAAGATGCTCTTGCTGACCCAATGGAGATAGAGCTCATTGCTATATTGAGAGGAATTCAGTTGTGTATTCCTCTAGGTATTGCTGAGCTTCAAATTGAAAGTGATGCACTTCTTGTTATTGAAGAACTAAAAAAGGATGGAAGATCTTCAACCCTATGGAGTTCTCTTATTCATGAAATCAAGACCCTTCTATCCTCTTTTCCAGCTTGGTCTATTCAATATAGAGGCCGTGAGTCTAATGGTGTAGCACATAATCTAGCTAAGTTTGCATGGCATCTTGATAATATAGCTCTATGGTGGGATGTTATTCCTGAATGTATATCCCAAACTATTTGGGTTGATTCATCATTGTAATGCTTGTTTTATGAATGAAGTTTGCATATTTCCTATAAAAAAAAAAAAAAGTAGATCTCACTAAAATAAATAAGTTGTTTTATACTCTTTTAATGTGGCGGCAACTTTTTACAAAAATAATTGTACAGAATTTATCTATTGGGGCTTGTATCGATTAATTTTCAAATTTCATTGTACCACTTCTTTTCATGGATGATGCTTTATTTAAATGTTTGTCAGTCTAAAATAGCCCAAATAATTAGCCACAGGCAAAGCCTATAAGTTAATTTGTGTTATGTGAAGATGCAACCCAACGAACTGAGTCTTTAATGTGGGCTTGTCCCCATTCTCGTATGACTTACCACTCCCAAATATTCAAGCCCAATAAAATCTTTAAGCAAATCGTTATTGATTTTTAACGTAATCATGCATTATTTTGAGGAAAAATCACAGATTACTCTTGAAATTGTCACTTATGTTGCAAAAATGGCGATAAATTTAAAATCAAACATGGTCAAACATGCAGGTTCATTTAATGATCGTTAAACAAAATTATATAAGTAATTTAACCCCTTGTTAAAATTCTATCGTTGATAGCACGGAGATTGATAATTAAAAAAATAAAGTAATGTACTACTAGTACTGGTATGATCTAAAAGGTTGGATCTTAATGGGAGCAGGCATTGCAAATTACAAATAGGAGAAGTTTGAGAGATAAAGTTAGATTAGTTTGATGGTCACCTTGTAAAATGAGTACTACAGGTCGTTTGAGGAGATGAAGGGGTATTTCATTTTGCTATCATCTTGTTCAACTTAATTATTTGCCTACCCTTAAATGTTGGTCCATATCCAAATGTGCTTTCCAAAAAATACGATCCAGATTCATCCATGAGTTGAGTGAGAAGGATGTTAAAGTTTTCCAAATCTTGTAACCTAGCTAGTCTTCAAATTCTTTATCTTTATGTTTGTTTGTTTTTTTTTAATTCTTTCTATTTGCAAACTAGTGTGAAGGACACACCATCCAAATAATTGAAATGACAAGAATTGATTTACAATTTTATCTCTCTTGTAAATTAAATAAAATCAGATCTAAGATAAACCACCTAAAATAAATTATTTGTACTTCTTGTCATGGTGATTCCAATTTCAATTCTCAAGTTTCAATGACAAGAAGAACTACAACTAAGTTACAAGAGCTTTAGATTTGGTATTGAGAATTTTCCTTTCCTACAATTATAAGCCTATTTTTCTTCTTCCAATAATGTTTGTGCATATTGAGAGAGAGAGAGAGAGAGAGAGAGAGAGAGAGAGAGAGAGAGAGAGAGAGAGACCTGGGTTGTGTGAAGAGCTTAATTCCTTCACACATTATCTGATAAATTTCCATTTGTATTTTACCCAACGTTTCCCAAGCAATTTTTGCAGAACAAACGTTATTTCTGCATGAACTTTGGATTGCACGTAAAGCTGCAACATTCAAGAATTTAATATTGTTATTTCTTAAAAATACATTTTCGATCTTGACTTTGAAAAATGATTTTTAATTTCTTCTACTGAGTTCATGTTAGGAATTTTGGTAACATGTTTTGGATTGCGTGGTAGAGCTTTTAATTGCAGAGCTTTACTAAAAGTCTTTTTAGTGAAAATTAAGTTTTTTACTTTTTTAAAACTAGTTGAGATGATTTTTAAAATTATGTGCAGGCCAGAGAATACTTTTATACAATCGATACATGTCAATATATTGTATGTCAATATATAAATAAAAATATATGTTGACATTTTGCACGCATTATTGCAAGCAATGTTAGACCCAATGGCCATTAATGGTACTCAACAATATTAATTGACATAGATTTCATAAATTATGTTCTTTTTCCAATTAATTTAAGTGTCAGATTTCGTACAGAAATTCTAATTAAGGATCTCAATATATATAGCTAGCTACCATTGTTATATATATATAAAGACAAGGATCCTTCAAAACAGTGAAACACAATGAAGAGTAGTGACCTCATGATTGATTGAGGAAAGTCTCATTTGATATGGTTAAGGCAGTATGTATATCACTATCTCGTATCCCTCAAGACTTGGGGACACCAGTATGTCTTATTCACGATGGTGACTGATGATACTAAAGAGGGATTCCAATCGATGTGATTGATGATAATAAAATCATCCACGAAGAGTACTAGTGATGCTGCTATTAATTCTTCTTGTTTAAGAGTATTAATAGTGCCCTAATTTAGAAAATTTACGTTAATAAATTTAATTAATCACTTTCCACACTATTAAATAATGAACTCTTTAAATCTATTATCTTTCTATTAAAATATTAATTTTAATATTTTTATTTATTTTAACATTCGTTTCTCCCACTAGGCTGAAAGCTTAAGCTCTACTACAAGTTCTCTTTCGCGTCAGTAACTTTTCAAATAGCAATTATTTCTTTCCCTTATCTTCTCTCAACTCTCAGGAATCATATAGAGAATCAAGAAACTAGACCCCAAAAAATAAAATACCTTCCATTCCATTCATACTTAAGCAAACTAGCTAAAGTTTGGCCAAGATTTGACAATACCATTACTTAGCACAAGGTAGATATAGACAAAGAAGCTCAAGTAGCAATTACTTGGAGAACTTCTTGGATTCGGAAGTAGCGGTTTTCTTTGGTAAGCATGTTGAGTATTGTGGAGTCTGGTCCACACCACTCGAGCGAAGGTATTGGCCGCTCGAGCGAAGTCAGACAGATTCGAATGCTCGATGTTAGCTCAACAGTGAGTTTGAGCAAGAAGTTTTTCGCTCGAGCGGAGGCATTGGCCGCTCGAGCAAAGTCAGGCAGAATTGAACGCTCGATGTCAGCTCGACAGTGAGCTCGAGCAGATGTGGGAAGGAAGTTCACTCGACGCGCGCTCGACCCGCCGCTCGAGCGAACACACATTTTTCACAGCTCTAGGGTTTTTCCGCCGTTTGAGTATATATATGGTTGATATATCATATGGCCGTGTAAGAGAACATAGTAGATGTGCTGTGTTGAGATCCATCATTGTAGTGTGATATTCCTCAATAATAAAATCCTCTGCAGCTCCCGTGGACGTAGGCAATTTGCCGAACCACGTAAATCTTGTGTTGTGTGTGATTGTTTTTTCTCGTTCTATATTCTCTTTTTCGATTCATTGTCATCATTTTTCACAACAATTGGTATTAAGAGCCAAGGTTCGGATCTGAGAAACAACGATGGCTGGAGATGAATTGAAGGCATTGGAAATCGAGAAATTTGATGGCACGAATTTTAGATACTGGAGGATGCAAATAGAGGACTACCTCTATGGGAAGAAACTTCATCTTCCACTATTGGGAAAGCAACCGGAAAAGATGGATGATGCTAATTGGAACCTGTTGGATCGACAGGTTCTGGGGGTTATTCGATTAACCCTGTAGAGATCCGTTGCACACAACGTCATCAAGGAGAAGACGACTGCGGATCTCATGGCGGCTTTGTCAGGTATGTATGAAAAGCCGTCAGCGAATAACAAGGTACATTTGATGAAAAAATTATTCAATTTGAAAATGGCAGATGGTACGTCTATTGCACAACATCTGAATGATTTTAATACTATCACAAATTAATTGTCATCTGTTGAAATTGAATTTGATGATGAGATACGTGCACTGAAACTATTGGTTTCACTGCCAAATAGTAGGGAAGCCATGAGAATGGCTGTCAGTAATTCTGCTGGTAAATCTAAATTGAAATATGATGATATTCATGATTTGATTTTGGCTGAGGAGGTGTGCAGGAAAGATTCAGGAGAGACCTCGGGTTTGAGTTCAGCTCTAAATGTTGATTCTCGAGGGAGATTACACGATAGGAACTCAAACAAAGGAAGATCAAAATCAAAGTACAGGCGCAAGAGCAAGTCGAGGCTTGGTCAGCAGGCAACTTGCTGGAATTGTGGCAAAGCTGGCCACATAAAGAATAACTGCAAAAACCCTAAGAAGACCGAGAATGATAGTGCTAATGTGGTAACTGAAGAAGTACATGATGCACTATTGCTTGCAGTTCATAGTCCAGTTAATGACTGGATACTGGATTCAGGAGCTTCCTTCCATACATCTTCCCACCGGGAGCTAATGCGGAACTATGTTGCAGGTGATTTTGGGAAGGTGTATTTGGCTGATGGAGAGGCTTTGAACGTAGTGGGGATGGGAGACATTGATATTGCACTCTCTGGCAAGAACAAATGGACCTTGCAAAAGGTCAGGCACATTCCTGAGTTGAAGAAGAACCTCATTTCTGTTGGGCAGCTCAATGAGTGTGGTCATTCAGTGGTGTTCTCAGATAGCACCTAGAAGGTCACAAAAGGGGCATTGGTACTGGCTCGGGATAAGAAAACTGGTACACTATATATGACTACTGGTTTGATTGACACTATTGCTACTACCGTTGCAGAGAGCACAGCAGATTTGTGGCATTGCAGGCTTGGCCATATGAGTCAGAAGGGTATGAAAGAACTTCTGTCTAGAGGCAAGCTACCAGAACTGAAGTCAGTTGATCTCAATATGTGTGTGAGTTGTGTTATAGGGAAACAAAAGAATGTCAGCTTCTTGAAAAGTGGCAGGACGCCTAAGACAGGAAGACTGGATCTTGTGCACACAGATGTGTGGGGTCCTTCCCCAGTGGCATCTCTTGGAGGTTCTCGCTACTATGTCACGTTCATTGATGACCATAGTAGGAAGGTATGAGTTTATTTTTTGAAGCATAAATCTGATGTATTTAATGTATTCAAAATTTGGAAAGCCATGGTTGAGATAGAGACAGGCTTGAAACTGAAATGTTTGAGGTCTAACAATGGTGGTGAGTATGTCGATGGTGGGTTCAAGGAGTATTGTGCAGCTTTGGGTATCAGAATGGAGAAGACCATTCCTGAGACACCACAGCAAAATGGAGTTGCTGAGCGTATGAACAGAACCATTAATGTGCGTGCTAGAAGCATGAGGTTGCACGCTGGACTACCACCCACTTTCTGGGCAGATGCAGTCAGCACTGCCATTTACTTGATAAACAGAAGGCCATCAGTTCCATTGGATTGTGGATTGCCTGAGGAGGTTTGGAGAGGGAAAGAGGTCAAATTTTCTCACCTTAAAACTTTTGGTTATCTTTCTCATGTGCTCATTGATTCTGATGCTCGTAGTAAACTTGAGGCTAAGTCAAAGAAATGTTATTTCATTGGCTATGGAGACGAGGCATTTGGCTATCGTTTCTAGTATGATCAGGGTCGAAAAATCATAAGAAGCAGGAATGTGATTTTCAATGAGAAAATTATGTACAAGGATAAGTCTAGTACAGCTTTTGTAGTAGCTCCTCAAGAGTCCGAGTTTGTAAGATTGGATGACCTACCAGAGGTCACAGTGCAGTGTAGAGATGTGAGTGACGGGGAGAGTGGGTCCAATGCACCCATTCCTATTATTCCGCAGGCAATTTCAGAACCATCCACTCCTACAGTTGCAGTTCGTAGGTCAGTTAGGACTATACGTCCTCCACAGCGTTTCTCACCTATTTTGAATTACATTTTGTTGACAGATGGTGGAGAACCACAGAGTTACGAAGAAACCTTGCAAGATAAAAATTCTAGCAAGTGGGAGCTGGCCATGAAAGATGAGATGGATTCCCTATTAGGGAATCAGACATGGGAGTTGACAGAACTTCCATCAGGGAAGAAGGCATTACACAACAAGTGGGTGTACCGGGTGAAAACTGAGCATGATGGCAGTAAGAGGTACAAGGCCAAACTTGTTGTAAAAGGCTTTCAGCAGAAGCAGGGTATTGATTACTCTGAGATCTTTTCTCCTGTGGTAAAGATCACAACCATCAAGATGGTACTGGCTATGGTTGCTACTGAAGATTTATTTATTGAGCAGTTAGATGTGAAGACAGCTTTTCTTCATGGAGACCTTGAAGAAGACATCTACATGCATCAGCCTGAGGGGTTTGTGGTACAGGGAAAGGAATGTTCAGTTTGCAGACTGAGGAAGAGCTTGTATGGCCTGAAGCAAGCTCCTAGACAGTGGTACAAGAAATTTGATAACTTCATGCACAGTGCAGGGTACACTAGATGTCAGGCAGATCACTGTTGCTATGTCAGGCACTTTGACAATTCTTATATTATTCTACTGTTGTATGTGGATGACATGCTTATTGTAGGGGCTAGTATTGATGCGATCAATAATCTGAAGAAACAGATGTCAGAGCACTTTGCAATGAAGGATTTGAGAACTGCAAAGCAAATCCTTGGCATGAGAATTGTCAGAGATAGAGTCAGAGGTACGTTGAAACTCTCACAGGCTGAGTATGTGAAAAAGGTACTCAGCAGGTTCAATATGGACAAGGCCAAACCAGTTGGCACACCCTTGGGCAGTCACTTCAAACTCAGCAAGAATCAGTCACCTGAGTCAGAGGAGGAACAAGATTACATGAGTAAGGTTCCTTATGCCTTAGCTGTTGGTTCACTTATGTATGCTATGGTTTGCACAAGACCGAATATTACCCATGCAGTGAGAGTTGTGAGTAGATACATGAGTAACCCAGGAAAGCAACATTGGGAACCAGTGAAATGGATTTTTAGGTACCTAAAGGGTTCCTCAGAAACTTGTTTGTGTTTCTCTGGAGAGAGCTTGGAGGTGTAGGGCTATGTTGATAGCAGAAAGAGTACCACAGGCTTTGTTTATACACTTGGTGGTACTGCAGTGTCATGGGGTTCTAATCTACAGAAAACAGTTTCTTTGTCCACTATAGAAGCTGAGTATATTGCAGTGTCAGAGGCTGCAAAGGAGATGGTATGGCTACAGGGCTTCTTGGAGGAGTTGGGTAAAAAGAATTAGAAAGGCACTCTCTACAGTGATAGTCAGAGTGCCATATTCCTTGCCAAGAATACAGCATTTCATTCCAGGACCAAGTACATTTAGATCAGGTATCACTTCATACGATCATTGTTA
This sequence comes from Carya illinoinensis, assembly GCF_018687715.1. Taxonomy (NCBI): domain Eukaryota; kingdom Viridiplantae; phylum Streptophyta; class Magnoliopsida; order Fagales; family Juglandaceae; genus Carya; species Carya illinoinensis. The sequence goes on from NC_056765.1 coordinate 6,010,655, forward strand.
GATGACGGACAGTTGTTACTTGAGAAGATTTGTAACAAGAACCCTGCTGATATGTTGACAAAGGGTGTTACACTTGAGAAACTGAAGTTGTGCGCAACTTCAGTTGGTCTTCTAGCATGAAGACAGGGGCAGTGAGTTGCAGAGGTGGAGGATATCGTGTTTGAGGAAGATGGCGATACAGCGAGTGTACTAGTCTCCAAGTAGGAGAATTGTTGAGTATTGTGGAGTCTGGTCCACACCGCTCGAGCGGAGGCATTGGCCGCTCGAGCGAAGTCAGACAGATTCGAACGCTTGATGTTAGCTCGACAGTGAGCTCGAGTAGGAAGTTTTTCGCTTGAGCGGAGGCATTGGCCGCTTGAGTGAAGTCAGGCAAAGTTGAATGCTCGATGTCAGCTCGACAGTGAGCTCGAGCGGATGCGGGAAGGAAGTTCGCTCGACGTGCGCTCGACACGCCGCTCGAGCGAACACTCATTTTTTCACAGCTCTAGGGTTTTTCCGCCGTTTGAGTATATATATGGTTGATATATCATATGGCCATGTAAGAGAACATAGTGGACGTACTATATTGAGATCGATCATTGTAGTGTGATATTCCTCAATAATAAAATTCTCTGCAACTCCCGTAGACGTATTTAATTTGCCGAACCACGTAAATCTTGTGTCATGTGTGATTGTTTTTTCTCGTTCTATATTCTCTTTCTCGATTCATTGTCATCGTTTTTCACAACAAAACAATACTGGATTGATGTTTGGTAGAACTCCACCTTTGATAATGGTGGGTCGGTCACCCCTTAAAGCAGTTTTTCCCAATTCCTTGTCGTTCCTTATCACAAAAGAACTACTTTTGATGGGTCAAAGACTCAAAATTAAAGTATTGAATTCAGTCTCGGCAACTATTCGAGTTGGGATATTGGAATCAAAATATATCACCATCTTTCAATTATATACCATTTTGAGATAATCATTATATATAAAAATTATATTATATATATAAATAATTGTATATAAAAAATTATATTTTAAAATAATAAAATTATAATTTTAAAAACATATTACATATTTGAAAAATTCAATAATATTTCTCAATACAAGTTTTAAATATATATATATATATATATATATATATATATATATATATATATATATATATGAAACCTTCAATTTGTTAAAAAAAAATAATTTATCTTCATCGATCCTAAAAGACAATAATACTTCTCAATCCGGATTCCATGGGTATGCCTCGCTCCTATATCAAGTTACAATTTTATTCAAGAAAATTAAGATCAAATGACTGAACCAAGTAATTAACATAGATAGAGGGGAAAAGTATATAGGTAGGGGTAGTGTTAATTAAAAAGTTGAAACAACTTCATGATATCACTAATGCCCAAAAATCACACATAAACTGAAGAATAAAATCTCAGATCTGGGTCTCTGTTTTTTTTTTTTTTTGAAGGTATATATATATATATATATGTTCCTTATATTTAAATAAATTATTTAGCAGCTACATTCATTTTTTCATAGGGTCCATTAAAAATACTTGGGTTTCAAATCTTGTTGAAGTTCCATGCAGTACCATTCTTACTTAGTTTTCTTACTCATATCACGTGAAATTAGTTGAAACACAACTAACAAACTTATAATATTGATGAACGAAAAAGAAGAAAAAAAAAAAAAACAAATCTTCTGGTGCGGTGTTGGAAACATTAGTCAAAATTGGAATTGTGCGTTTGCTTTATTATACTAGTGATGAAATAAAGTGTTGAACTGCATCTCTAAACTGAAAAAGAAAACAGAGTAGATCTTACTCACAAGGACGGATGAGGGGCCGCTCCAACTTCAACTGCTTGTAAATCCCACTGTAAAAAGTGATCACCTGTCGAAGAAGAACTTAGATCGATGGTTATATACACACACGCACGTACACTGATGGCGCTCACAGAACCGAAGAACATACATATATATATATATATATATATATATATGCAAGCTGTCTGTCATTGAATATTAATTAAGAGCAACTTGGGTATTATCTATATTTCCACAAGATCAGAAATGACAATGACACCTTCTTCGCTACTGTTTTAGTACTTAGCTATTTTTTTTTTCTTTTTGCTTTTTGAGTTTAGATTAAAAATCATAAAACATGACCACTTTGCATAATTTAGAACAAACTAAATTCAATCAATCAACCTAATCGTGTAATTTAATTTAAAAAATTGAATTTTATAAATAAATAACCTTCTTTTACTCTTATTAAAGTTTCAAAAACACTCTCGAGACTCCTTTTCATAGCACTTAACTGTGATATACATATTGTAAATTATAATTAATGAGAATATCAAACTTATAATTTTTTTATAATTTTATGTTAAAGTAGAAGATGTTTTTATAAAATTAAATTTATTTTTAATTAAACTATATGATTATGTTGATTGATTGAATTTATTTTCGTCTAGGTTATACAAGAATGTAATGTTTTGAAATTTTTAATCCAAATTCAAAAAGTAAAAGTAAAAAAAAAAACAAATAACTGAGTAGTAAATTTAAAACAGAAAGAAAGTAGGTGTAAGAAAAATAATAGAGATATTACTGTATAATAACTTGTTTACAACTATATAATAAAATAATATTATTTAAATTTTATTTTGATTTTGATTTTTGATTTGATAGGTTTAAAATTAATAAAAAAAATATTATTATATTTACAATTGTATATAAATAATGAATAAATGGTAAGCCGGCCTATTACTACTCTTAAAATTTTAAACGGACAAAAGTACTTATAATAAGAAAGTAAGAACATTGGTATTGGATTCATCAAAAGTTAGCCAACTGCAAAATATGATAATTTCATCAAAATAGAACTACATTGAATTTGCTACAATGATGAACGAGAAGCTATGAGCTACATTTAAACTTGTAGTTCCTTTAAATTTGAAGGGTTACTGTTCATCAAGCAAATGTCGTTTTTATTCAATTTTAATCCCTTAGTTTAAATGTTACAGAACAGAAAAAATAAAGGCTACATTTGGTTGAAGGTCGATACTTTGCAGAGGCCAAAAAGTCTGTGCTTTGTGCTTCGAGGATTAACTTCGAAAATATAAATCAAACAACAATTCTACACTCAGTCGGGAAAGGTAATCGGCAGGCAATCCCGACCGAAGTAAAATGGAAGAAATCAGTCGATTGAATCATTTCGGCAAATATTTTCCCGCTTCTGGTGTGCGACTGAGACCGAAGAGAAACTTTCCCCCATTTTGTCAATCCCAGCTTCTTCAGTTCGTCGTGGGTGCAGATCGGTTGAAAGCACCGTTGGGCCTCTGTTTTGCTTGGGTGGGTTTAGTTCAGGCCGGTTGCGTTGGGTGGGTCAAGCCTGAGTCTTGTTTGGGTGAGCTTGGTGGGCTGAGTTTGGGTCAGATCCGTGGGCCATCACCTCTGGTCAGCTTCGTGGGCCATCACCTCGGGTCAGCGACAGTGGGTCAGCGACGTGGGTTGGCAGTTCGTGGGTCGGGCTGCGTTTCGTGGGTCATGATCTAAGGCTGCCGTCAGCACCACCACAGCCAGGTTCTCTATCCACCCTCGATCGGAAAACCAACATCATATGCTTGAAAAAATGTTTGATTTTCCTAGTATATAAATTGCATGAAACGTGCTCAGTTTCGGTGCAGAACTCATGGACGGGGTAGATATATATGTGGCTATGTGGGTCTGTGTCGTGGCATTTGCATTAACAATGTAAAGTGAGATGTTGGAGCATTAATATGAGGAACAAAAAGATGTTTTTAGAAAATGTTGTTTACAGTTGTTGTTTAGTTAGATGATTGAAAAATTTAATAATTTTCATCTGCAAAAGATTGAATACAAGTGTAGAGTTGTTGTTAAAAAAATACCTTCGAGTGTTTTTTATTGGTTAAAACTGTACCAATAAATTGAACTAATTGCATAATGCTAATGGTTGAGGATTTTAAAATTGATGGTGATAAGTCTACTTAAACATTTGGAAACAAATTGTGTATAATCAGCATGCAGCTATGGACATGCCATTATCAAGTCCCCTTTCAATGTGGCTCAAATTTGTTTTTTCCTTTTGGGTTTGAAGTGAAAATTGTCGGCATTTTTGTTTGACATAAGGAAAAATAAATTACAAGACTCATGATAATTGAGAATTTATCATTATTGTTATAATTGGCCATATTTTTCTACTTTAAATTGAAAATGTTGAGGGTGTGATGTACAAGTTTTGTAATAAGAAAATAAAATCATGGCTGAGAAACATGAAGGTTTTAACTCCAAATGTAAGATGTGATAATTGATTAGTAATTGTCATTTGTTTTTAAATTAAAAGAAAAGTTTTATTATGCTTGCTTCACAACTGCTTCATGAAATGTGATCATATTAGTGAACAACTTGTACAGGCCATGGGAAAAGCGGAAGAACAAGCATCTACCTTAACACCATCTAGCTCAAATCACCCAACCACAGTATGTTATTTTATAATTTAAAAACCTAATGCAATGCAACTCAATTATTTAGCATCCTAATTATTATTATTTCTTTTATGTTAGGGTATCAGTCAAACTAGTCTACAAAACTTTCCAACGCCCATGCATGGTTATTTTGGACCAGTTCCTGCATGGTCACCACCTTTCATGCCATATGTAGATGGCAACAAAAATGTAAGCAACATTGTGGTGCTTTTCCTACAAGTTGCATGAATTTATAATTTATATTATTTATATTTTATTTCTTTCCTGTGAAGCAAAATGTTGGATATGCATTTCAATATGGAATGGGACCTCCATGGCCATTTATGAGTACAAGCGCCGCGACGAGCGCAAGATTTGCTGAAGAGGATAGACCGGACAAATTTGAAACTGAAGCACCATGTACTTCCGCCGCTAGAGTTGATGAAGAAATACTGTTGGATAGACCAGTTGAGACTGTAACTGAACCTGTTTCCCCCGGTACACCACATGTAGTGACATCGTCAGATGGTGATGATATTTTTGAGGAGCCAAAATCAGGGATGGAGTTCAATTCGTTTGAAGATCTGTTGAGCTATTATAAGCAGTATGCAAAAATATGTGGGTTTGGGGTGATGACACAAAGGAGTGAGAGGTCTGACGATCACGGTGTGAGATATGTTACTCTTGGTTGTGCACGGGGAGGGAAGGCCCGGATTAAGAGTTCTAATCCTGCAAACCCACGTCCGACGGGAAAGACGGATTGTAAGGCCCGGATTAATGCACTAAGAATTGAGGGGAAGACGCGGTTGACAACAGTGAATAATACACATAATCATGTAATCAGCCCTTAGAAATCCCGCTTCTTTCGATGCAATAGAGCAGTTAGTGAAACCGTTAAAAGAGTCCTAGACACAAATGATTTAGCTGGCATCCGAATGAACAAGAGTTATGGATCTCTTGTGGTTGGCGCAGGTGGCTTTGAGAACCTCCCTTTTTTGGAAAAGGATTGTCGCAATTACATCGACAAAGCCCGTCATCTGCGACTTGGTGCAGGTGGTGCTGGAGCACTTCGTGACTATTTTATGAGAATGCAGTACAAGAATAACGGTTTTTTTGCGTTGATGGATTTAGACGATGACGGGCGGTTAAAAAATATTTTTTGGGCAGATCCACGAAGTCGGGCTGCTTATCAGTATTTTGGTGATGTCGTGACATTCGACACCACATACCTGACTAATAGGTATGGGATACTCTTTGCACCTTTTGTCGGTGTAAACCATCACGGGCAGTCGATTCTGTTAGGAGCTGGATTGATTTCCAATGAGGACACGGAGACATTTACATGGCTGTTCCAAACATGGTTGCAGTGTATGGATGGAATAGCGCCAAAGGCAATTATCACTGATCAAGACAGAGCAATGAAAAATGCAATTGCTATTGTCTTTCCTGAAAGTCGACATAGATTTTGCTTTTGGCATATACTTAAGAAAGCCCCCGAGAAGCTTGGATCGTATGCCACCTATAGAAGTGGGCTGAAAACCGAGCTGATGAAATGTGTGTACGACACACAAACTATTCAGGAGTTTGAAAACTGTTGGGCCGGTTTTATTAACACATACGACTTACATGAGAATGCTTGGTTGACAAGTTTATACAATGAGCGTGAGCATTGGGTACCGGTTTTCCTAAAAGAGCACTTTTGGGCTAGAATGAGTACAACACAGCGAAGCGAGAGTATGAATGCTTTTTTTGACGGTTACGTCCATGCGAAGACCAACTTGAAGGAGTTTGTTGACCAGTTTGACAATGCATTGAAGAAGAAAATTGAAAATGAAAATCAGGCGGAATTCCTGTCATTTAGCGGCACCATTCCCTGCGTATCTAGATCCCCAATTGAGAAGAAATTTCAATCCTTGTACACCAATGCTAAATTTAAGGAAGTTCAACAGCAAGTCATTGGCATGCTTGATTTGGAAATTAAGCTACACAGTTCTGATGGCGTAACTAGCACTTATGTATTAGAGGATGAAGTTCGTATTAAGGAGTTCACAAAACAGGTTACATATTCAGTGGATTTTAATGTGGATGACTGCAATGCAAAGTGCTCATGTGGGTTATTTCAGATGAGGGGGATACTGTGTAGACATATTTTGGCTGTATTCAAAACAATGGGTATAAAATTATTGCCAGACCAGTACATTTTGGACCGATGGAGGAAGGACATCAAGAGGAGATACACGTCAATCTGAAGTAGCTACGATGTAGGGGATCAGAGGCCAAATGGTAATAGACACACAATTCTTCTGAATATGTGCTACAAGATGATAGATTATGTTGTGGATTCTAATGAGCAATTTGAAGATGCAAAGAAGAGGATAAATGAGATGACTGGATTATATCGTCAATACCAACGCCCCTTGGCTATGGCCGAGACAGGTTCGAAAGCGACAAACCTATTTCTTGTGTATTTACTACAATAATGAAAGTTATAAAATCCATTACCTATTTCTTGTGTATTTATGTCCTATCTAACATCTCTTTTCCCAAAAAAGGTTCGGAACATGTATTTACGACACAGGATACTGCAGTTGGTAGTTCACAACAAGTGAAAAGTCCACGTATTGTCAGAGGGAAGGGAAGACCCCCATCTCTTAGAAGAGCATCTAGGATGGAGATAGACATGCGGAAGGTTAAAGCCAAACAAGCTAAACAAGCCAAACAACAAGTTGGAGGAAAACGCAAACAGGTTCGGGTTTATACGCTAATGTGTTTAATTTTTTGGCAATTAGGATATTTTTGTAAATAATGTAATAGAGCAGTTTTTTATTTCCTTAATTGGTAGCGAGATGAGAGAGAGACATCATCCATTGGAACGTGTATGAATTTATTTCATGACGGAGATATTGCAGCACTGGACACGCGCAGGAATTTATTTGGGCCATCGGAGGTAGATATTTGTGTCAATCCTGGACAAGTGCAGGTATTAGATCGATTGTTCAGCTAAAAGCTATGGTTTGATACGGGTTTCAATATTTGTAATCTGATAGGATCTGTTTGAAAATAAACAGGGAGTTCGAGACAGCTCACCTTTTAACAGTAGTGGACCCACCCAATCTCATCCCATTATTGATAGTCAAGAAAGTGTAAGATGGAAGGATCTTGCATATATTAGATTCTAATGGTTATTGGAGATGACTGAATATTTTCTCCCATTTTTCCTATCAGATATTTTATGATTGGATGGCGCACAACCAGAACTCTTTGGGTGGAGATGGGTCACAAGCATTTTAGACATGCGGTTAATGGTTGAGGCACATAGGGTATATTAGATATCTTTGATGCGTAGCCCTTAAAAATGAAACAGTTTTTTTTGTAAAGAAAAGCACTGTAATTATGTATGTGGATATACAGGATAAGTTGGAGGAAAAGCAGGAAAAACAGGCCAGGGCATATTTTTGTATTTTTGTAAATTTTGAAAATTTCTGTTGTAATTCATTTCTTCAAAGTATTCAGAGAGCTAGATTGACAATGTGGCTCATGAATGAGGCTAGACACATGATTCGTTTGAAAGCTATGTATTATTGAGGTTTTAGAAAATTGAAAAGTATTAATGGTTTATTCAGGTGTTGATGGTGAAAAGTATTCAGAGGCCTTTTGTGTGTAAGATGGCCGGATTATAAGCAGGTCATGTATTGGTTACCTGAGTTTGTGTCAATCGGGATGGTGTAATGGTAGTTCACGTGGGCTGGAATTTGACACAGTAACAGGGTGTATTTAAGTTCAGGCGTGTATGGCTCAAAAAGGCTCAATTGGCCAGACTAGTGTGGTAATTTGGTCTCAGAAATGACCACACTACTTAACGTTAGTGGCCAGATTAATGGCATACCAGCTTCAGTAAAACAAACATCTAGAAATGACCAAGCTATTATAACTAAAATAATGAAACAGTTTTTTAAAAGCATTAATTCATACAAGTTGCTACAAGTGAAGTTAGAACATACAAATAAAAACAGTTTCTTTATTTGAAGTTCCTCTAAATTGTTCTTTGCAATACAAATCACAAATTACTAAGACAGCGAGCAACATATATACAGGAATCCCTCATTACAGTCATACAAATGAGGCCAATCCTGGACAACTTGAGAAAGGCTCATGAAGTACCCTTTTCAAAAACAAACCCAAAAGTCCAGTTCGGTTTTACATATGACACAAAAAGTACCAATACATTCCAACTGATAAAGTCACATTCAAACAGGCCAAAAACTGGCTACATCAGTCGTAGCATTGGTTGAGATAGGTTACAAGACACTGGATACACTAAAAGTACAGCACAAAAAGTGACTATGAAAAACCATGTCAATCCCAGCAAATTGAAGACTCCCTTGTACTTCTTCTCCAATGCTTTATATTTTACTTCCTCGCTACGTAGCCGCGATTGAAGTACCCTGTCGTGCCTCCGTTCAGCTAGCTCCAACGTCATCTTACAGCAACTGTTTTGCTCACTTTGAATATCAATCCACTCGAAAAAGTCACATTGTTTTTTCATCTTATAGTTTGGACAATTGAAAAATCTTCTACCAAAAGAGTTTGCTTTTCCAGAAATCCGTAGCTTCGCTTGGGAGCCACAATAGCAAAGTGGTCTCTCCAAACTTGATCCGGAATGAGAAGCAGAACTCATTTGCTATCATGGATATTGTAGTAAAACGAGCATTCAAATCAGTATATGGCATTTAATAAACAGGTTATCACTATATATAAGGCAGTATTGTGATAAATTTGGTCTCAGCTATATACACAGCAGCTATGGCATTTCATAAACAAGTTACAGGAATATATGTCAATCCCAATTGAAAACAGTTAAGTAAAAAGATGGGTATAATAACAGATATATGTCAATCCCAATTGAAAACAGTTAAGTAAAAAAAGGGCCTTATAAGCAGTATGTCAATCACGGGTCCCAATTGAAAACAGTAAAGTGAAACAGTATGTCAATTTGATATATGTCAACCCCAATTGAAAACAGTTAAGTGAAACAAAAACAAACAGTTAAGTGAAACAGGTTCTAGGAGATACATGTCAATCCCAATTGAAAATAGCTAGGTGGAACGGGGCATTACAAGCGGTTTTTCATTCTCAATTGAAAACAGTTAAGTGAAACAGCATAATACACAAGCAGTATGTCAATCACAGTTGAAAACAGTTAAGTGAAACAGGGTTATTTCAGATGTAAGTCAATCCCAACACAAAACAGTTAAGTGAAACAGAATAATACACAAGCAGTGTGTCAATCCCAATTGAAAACAGTTAAGTGAAATAGGGTTATCTCAGAAGTAAGTCAATCCCATTTGAGAGCAGTTAAGTGAAACAGAATAATACACAAGCAGTATGTCAATCACAATTGAAAACAGTTACATGAAACAGGGTTAACAATGATATAAGTCAATCCCAATTGCAAACAGTTAGGTGAAACGAGGCATTAAAGGCAGTATGTCAATCCCAATTAAAAACAGTTAAGTGAAACAAGGATATGAGGCACAGGATTTGGGTAGCATATATGATGCCCAATCCCAACTGATACAATCAAATATGAGGAAGAAGGTTGTGTTTGAAAGTATTTATTGCTAACCTATCAACAACCAGCTTTTTCTCAGTACTCAGACGCATAAATCAAGAAGTTGAGCCAAATAAAAATAATGTTAGGTGGCTAGGTTGTAAGCATGTGTGTGTGTACCTCTCCATCCACCATTTACATTACTGATCAACAAAAACATACCACCCGGAACCAAACATATTTATTTTAAAAACATTTTTTGACAAGTATTTCTTTTATAAACATAACAGATTTCTTTTATCAACTCTCAATAGTCATTACAGAATATTATGCTTCGCAGAAACTACAGAAATACAAAACTAAAAATATCCTAAAATACAGAAATCCAATCATACAAATACAGTAATTTAAAAATATGATATGAAATAACCTGGACACGGCCGACTGATTGTCAGTTTCGGGATGAAAAGTTAAGGTTAGATCTAGGTATAAATAGGGCTAGGGTTTCGGTTTGGGATGATGACTTAGGGTTTTGAAAATGGTTAGGGTTAGGTCTAGCCTGCTTAGGGTTAGGGTTTTGCACAGCTTTAGGTTCGGTCACCTTTGAGACTACGAAAGGAATGAGATCATGATGGACTCGAGCAATGGAATGAGAGAAGAAGAGAGACAGAGAGACGGAGAGGGAAATACGATGAGAGGGACTGAATCGAGGGAGAGGGAGGGAAGATGATTAGAGGGACTGACTGACTCGAGGCTTTGGGAAGACGATTGCGATGGACTGAATCGGGGGAGATGGAAGGAAGACGATTAGAGGGACTCAATCGAGGGTTTCATCAATCCGATGAGAGGCATTTAGGGTTTCGCATTTGGGGAAGACGATGAGAGGAGTTAGATGACTCGAGGGCTTCTGGGCTTCTGAGGGACTGAAATTTTATCCAGCGTTTCGACAGTTTGGAGAAGACGAGACAGGAGGGCATTTCAATCGAGGGCTTCTGGGCATGGGTGGGACTGATTCAGAATCGTGCGTTTCGTGCATTTGGGGAAGACGAGAGAGGAGGGAAAGGAATGTTGAGGCTTCTAGGCTTCTGAGGAGGGAGAGGAATCGAGGGACGTTTCGAGCATTCAAAACAGACGATGAGCTGTTATCACGGGGAAGACGAGAGGGAAATTAAATGAAGACGAGAGGGAAATTGGAAATTAAATGAAGACGATTGCATCGAGGACTTGAAGGAAGGCAATTGAATCGAGGGGCTTCTGACTTTAAAAACCAAAACGGAGCGTTTCCAATATTTTCCACGTCAGCGAAGCCATTTGCACGCCGACTGCTCAACACGATTGCATCCAGAGTTTTTCTAACAAATGATGTCAATTGTCAAATTAAAAGGGAATTCAGAGTGTTGAGAGATCTTCAAGGGTGCAGAGGAAGCTATATTGACTAACGTGGCATTCTAGAAACATGCCACGTGGCTAAAAAGTTGACCCCCGCCACCACTTCTCCTCCTCGTCTTGGTCTGACGCTTACTGTAAAGGTGAAAACCACTCCCTCCTTCATCACTCAGAATAAATACAAAAAAAAGATGCCCAACAAAAATAAAATAACAAGGAAGGAAAAAGATAAAAAATCATGAATGCTATAGGTTTTGTTTTTCATAAACACAACAAACCAGATCTGATGAGCAAGTAGATATATCAAATAGATCTATTTCTTTCTATCTGATGAGGACGATAACGATGAAGAGCTCTTTTTTTCAGCTGTTCATGTTTACGAAGAAGGAGGAGGAGCAGCGACTGCCAAACAGTCAGAAAAAGAAGAAGACGAAGAAAGGAGGAAGAAAGTGTGAGATGAAAGAGAGAGAGTGGAGGATTTTTTTTTTTTTTTTAATTTTAAGTAGTTGAGTCGGTAGAGATCCTCCGTATAAATCCACAGGAAGGGTAGCATTTTCCGGTTCATAAATTAAATAGTTTTGTAGTATGTTTCTATGAGTGTTGCTTTGATTAATTTAGCTGGTAAAGTCAGGCTTCTCAGCAATACAATAAAATAAATTATAATTTAGGTAATTACGTTTGAAGTTTGAAATCTTTAAGAGTGAGGCTGATCAATAGAAAAACCGAAAAGGGAATAAATCTATTAATTGAATTATTTTATTTTAAAATTTTATTTTTTGAATAATTTTACAAAGGTCATGTCATCCGGTTATGCGTCAACATTAATTTTTGCACCATCTTGTGTCATCAAAATTTAAGTAGAAATTTTATGTACAACCACCGGAATAGAGTAGAATGATTCATTTTATTGATAATTTTTAAATAAAACAATATTATTAGTATTCAATAAAAATTTTAAAATATTTTTTTTTAATGTGTCAGTTATTTATATATTAAAAATTATTAAATTTAAATTTTAAAAGAAAATAAATGAATATCATATGTAAAATTATAAGTACACAAATACATATAGTATTTACTATTTTAAATACCATTATCAATGGGTTGTTAACCACACACCGAAATATTTCTAAACGTAAAAATCAAAAATGTAAAGTCACCCAACAATGTTTTAAGTTTGAAATACATAATGAAATTAAAGCTTTTTTTTTTTCTAGATTAAAATCAAGAATGTAATAAAAAATTCTTACAGTTTTAGCTCATAAAAATTACTCACAGATAATTTTTGGCAAGCCAGGGATAACTTGGCCCCAAAAAAGTAAGTTCCAGGACAGAATACCAATCCACACTTTTACAAATGAGAAGTGTGGAATCATAACAGAGTAAGGGAATCCAAGTGTCCTGAATGGAAGGAACCATGAGAGGCTCACACTTATGCAAAGCTTGGACTGTTCTCAACATTTTTTATAATTTTTATTTTAAATAATATCTAAATATATATAAAACACTCTTTAATTTTAAATATTTAATTTTTTATTTAATTATTACCTTATCATCCAAACATAAAAATCAATAAATATATTTCAAAACTTTGTAACAAAATACAAAAAGTCATACAATTTTTTTAAAAACTTTGAAACAAAAATATTATTAAAAAATTATACTTAAATAATTTTTAAATTTTACATATTTTTATTTAAATTTTTCTCATTTATCTAAAAAGAATTGCTATGCATCCACAGCTGTTTAGATGCATACTACACATGTTTTTTTATTTTTTATTTCTTTTAAATGTCAGACTCCTCTCTCATCAGTCTCTCTCATCAAGCTCTCTCAAGTCTCTTTCTCTTCAAGCTCTTTCTCTCTTCAAGCTTTGTCTCTCTTCAACCTCTCAAACTCTCCTCAACATCTCTCTCTAAACTCTCTCTCTCTCCTCAAGATCTCTCTTTGACCTATCTCATCAAACTCTCTCTCAACAAATCTCTCTCTATCTAACCTCTCTCTCTCTCTCTCTCCTCAGGTGTTCTATCTGGTCAAGCTCTCACTCTCAAACTCTCCTTAACATCGCTCACTTCTCTCTTTTCAAGTACTCTCTCTTTGACCTCTCTCATAAGCTCTCTCTCATCAAATTTTCTTTTTCAACAAATCTCTCTCTCTCTCTCTCTTCAAGTGCTCTCTCTTATATCAAATTGTTAGTTTCAACGTAGAGAAAAAAATTCAAATGATAAAATCAGTTGACACTTAAGATGTAGAGTGTGTAAGGTGTAGAGTGTGTAATTTATTAGAGGGGCTGATGACAATATTTTCCCTTATTTAAAATCTAATAATATATCTTGAATTAAATTATTTTTTTATTGTTCACATAATTTCGAGATATTTAGATATCCAAATGAGCGCTTCATGATTAGAAAGCGCAGCCATTAGTGAATCGGCGCGCGGGTCTAAATTTCGGTTGAGCGTGTGTATGATGATGGTGATGGGCAGATATCTGACTTCAAACAAAATAAGAAGAAAAATAAGAAAGAAAGAAGGAGAAAAAGAGGGACAGCATGCAGAGACGAATACAGATCCTTCTTCCCCCGCCCCCACACGAGTTCCCAAACCACTGTTTCTCGATCCTCTGCAGAGGCTGAATATAGGTCCATGACCTATACAGTTTGTGAGTTGACTTGGCTAAGATCTTTACTTAATGATTTTGGTCAAAATCATTCTCCACCTTCTCTATTATTTTGTGACAATCAAGCTGCCCTACATATTGTTGCTAATCCTGTTTTCCATGAGAGAACAAAGCATATAGAGTTGGATTGTCATTTAATCAGAGAAAAGATACAAGCTGGACTACTCAAGACTTTACATGTTACCTCATCCCATCAGCTTGCAGATTTGTTCACCAAGCCTCTCGGATTTGCTCCATTTTATTCATTGCTGTCCAAGCTGAATGTTCACAATATATACCATTCATCTTGAGGGGGACTATTGTAAATAATGTAAATTGTAAAATTTTCATTTCATTTTATTTTGTTTTCTGTTAGTCCGTTTAATAAAGCAGGTACATGTAATTACATTTGTGTCTTAAACCAATTAAGTCGGTTAGTTGGTTTAATAGTCTTTAACCTTGGGTTAAGTTTTTACTCAATGTATAAATACTTAACCCAACACATGTACAGTTTTAGATTAATGAAATAAATTCTTCTCGTCTTCTCCAGTGCTCTGTTTTCTGAGAACTTGAGTTGAAATTGTCACAAGTATTAAAGAATCTTTGTGATCTAACTACTGCAGCAATACTAAAAAGCGGTTTGAATTAAAAAATTATTTTATCATATTTTATTATTATAATTTTTTAAAATTTTTATTTAAGATATAATAAATAATTTAATTTTTTTAAATATTAAAATAATAATAATATAAAACAATATTTTAATAATATTCTATCTAATTTTTTTCTAATACCATCTTATTTCATTATACAAACGACTCCTAAATTTATTAAAACCGAAACCATTTTTTAAGAAGGCCTGAACTCATGTATCGTTTATTAACTTTTTCTAAATTGAATAAATATAAATATAATTTAGAGAAATAATATTAGTTTCAAACTATAGAATTCAAATTTCAAACAGTGTAACAACTAGTTGTGGCCGACAAAAAAATCTAACAAAAAACTGTACGAGATTAGGATTTCACGTACGAAATTCGTAGCTCTCCCTCGCATTTCAAGTAGAGGAGAAATTTGAATTTCTGCCGCCTATTGATGGAGCCGAAATTATAAACTATTAAGGGTTGTCGGAGAATAATGACAAGTAATGAAATTACACCTATCATATTTTTTCGGATGTTCGTTGAAAGGATACGACAAAGAAACAAGGTAAAGAGGCACTCAGATTCAAATCCTGAAATAAAAAATGAGAAATGCTATGACTGACGAAAGGGAGGAGGCACAAAATTAGAAAACAGTTTATATAAGGGTAAAACATATAAAACAGTTTATTTGCACACTTAACTAAAAGAGAAAAGCTATCGATTAGCCACTATAGGAAATCAGCCGTTGCACAACTTATGTGGATGTACTTTTTTTTTTTTCCTGTTGAAACTAGCATTTTGAATTTTGAACCTCAACCATATTTCTGTATTGAACCTATCCCACTCCCGCGTCCCCTTACCTCCCTCCCTCTCGTTGAGGGTTGCCCAAAACTGGCAACTCGTCGGCCTGCCTTTATCCATCGCCGCCTAGCCTTTTTCCCCCACAGACCATTTCGAACAAGAGGGAAGAGTTCAAGGGGACCACTCATCGCCCAACACCCACAATGCCCTCCCTCCACTAGCGCCACCGCACAACGCATCTTGAGTCGTTACCGTCCCTCTCGTCGCCCAGCACCCATGACTCGTCGACCTCCCTTTGCCCATCATCGCCCAGCACCTGTGACTCCTACGTCTATTTCACCGCCCATCTGCTCAACAACAAGAGGTAACTCCACGTTATTAAGTTCTTTGTACTGAGAGAGGTAAAGTTTGGGGTAGATTTCTTCTTTCGGAGATGGGTATTGGGCTTAGGGCATGAAAATGTTAGTGAGTTGCAGAAAATGTTTTCTTGAAGTTAATGGTTGCTGGTGATGATCTTTGTTGGTTTATGCATTAGCAAAGTATATCACTTTTCTGCTTTTATTGTCTTTTCTCGCATTTTCTTTCTCTATCTCGCACTCTCTCAATCTCTTCAGCTGGTGAATGGATGGCTGCTTCTTATAATGGTGTCATGTGTTTGATGGCTATCCAAACTGTAATTAAGTAGCACATATCCACATTTCAAGGTTATGAGTTTATGATCAAGATTAACCTGTCTTCAATTCTAATTGTGTACGGTTGTCAAAAAATGAGACATTGATGCCCAACATTTTTCAAACGACTCGAGTTTAATGGGTGAGACAGAGGTTTCGAAAACAACTGTATGATTCCATTAGAACAAGGGAAATAGACCCTTGAAGGCATTTGATTCGGCATTTTCTACATTTTTTGTTTATCTCCCTCACACGTTTCAAAATTGTCTCAAGGTTGGTCATCTCATTTGAGCCTAAATTGTCTCAAGAAATTCCATTTTGAATTCCATGCTTCTACAATGTTGCCATTTAGTATAAGTCAATATTATTGTAGAGTAAGTTCTGATCTTTTAGTTTGCTTTCTACTACAAGTTTTGATCTTTAAGTTTGCTTTCTACTACAAGTCAGTTGACTGTAAAATGAGCTAGCTAGCTGTTAATTAATGTTACTCAACTAATTAGGTACGTACGAGAGATATATAGGAAATTTTTGTATGTATAAAATTAGTAAGAATTATTTTTTTAGAAATTTCTT
This sequence comes from Carya illinoinensis, assembly GCF_018687715.1. Classification (NCBI taxonomy): domain Eukaryota; kingdom Viridiplantae; phylum Streptophyta; class Magnoliopsida; order Fagales; family Juglandaceae; genus Carya; species Carya illinoinensis. The sequence continues at coordinate 6,027,409 of NC_056765.1, forward strand.
TTTTACGAAAAAGACCCCAATTAATGGAAATTAAAGCTAAGAGATCAAAAAGAGTACTGGTACTAACAGTGTTTATAGATCCATCGTTTCCAAAACACCAGCCGATTTTCACTCTCGAATGCTTCGGTCGAAATGGCCAGTACCCTCAAAGGGAGTCCGCCGCAGCCAAAAGCCAAACTAGGACAACGCTCCACTAAATCCAAAGCCATATCTTGCATGATCATCACATATACACATGCATGTATCCAATTAATTAATCCAATCACCGGCCACTCAATGGTTAGAAGATAGAGAGAAAACATGCAGTAATATTTGTTACCTAAATCTTTGTTATAGATAGAGTAGTTGAGAAGTGTGGCACCATCGAGGCTTTGTTCTGGCTCCAAATCTTCAAATGGAGTTTAGAATAGAGATAGCGAGCCAATTCTTTATGCCCAAAGCCCATGGCCATAGTAACTGGAAGTTCTCCGTCAGAATAATTTCTAACGCTGACCAAGCTCTTGTTCTATGTCATCAGGAACTCTGCCATCCGTTGATTCCCACTAGTAATTGCTACATATAGAGCTGTATAGCCTAGTTTATCTTGCATTGCCAAATCATGTTCAGAAATCATATTGACCAACTCCTCGACTATACATTCCTGTTCAGCTTCAACAGCAGCGTGAAGAACTGTCCCACGCGTAAATGGAATTCTTGCTGTCGAAGCAGCAGGGTGGAGCTTGAGGAAATCTCTTGCAATTATCCAATCCCTACTTTGCACAGCCTTGACTAAGCCCGCATAATCATCCTCCCTCTCTTGCCCTGCCATGCATATATATTACACAAGATTTTAATTGATATGCTTTTTGATCTCCAGTTTTCATATTATACGTAGAATTATGAAAAAAATTAAACAAAATGTACTTTTCAACAAACCACCAAGTACATATATAATGATATCATCTTTTGCATGTATGTGTTGATTTTAAATTCAGTACGTATATAGGATTTATCAAATATATATATAATGATATTAATGCAAGTTATATTACAACTAGTAAATCTGGTAAGTAATGTTAGCTATAAGTTTCAAATAGACAAATATCGAGTAGTCCTTTTGTTAAAAAGTGGATTACACTAAAAATAGAATTTTTTTATACTTTTTTAAGGGGACAACCTTTTACAAAAATTATTGTACAGAATTTATCTATTGGGACTTGTATGAATCATTTTTCAAATTTCATAGTACCACTTCTTTTCATGGATTAGGCTATAATTGAATGTTTGTCAGTCTAAAACAGCCCAAATAATTAGCCGCAGGCAAAGCCTATAAGTTTATTTGTGTCATGTGAAGATGCAACCCAACGAACTGAGTGTTCAATGTGGGCTTTGTTCCCATTCTCGTATAGCTTACCACTCACAAATATTCAAGCTCAATAAAATCTTTAAGCAAATCTCTATTGATTTTTAATGTAATTATGTATTATTTTGAGGAAAAATCACAGATTACTGCTGAAATTGTCACTAATTTTGCAAAAATAGCAATAAATTTAAAATCAAACATAGTCAAACATGCAGGTTCATTTACTGATCGTTAAACAAAATTAAATAAGTAATTTAACCCCTTGTTAAAATTTTATCGTTGATAGCACGGAGATTGATAATTAAAAAATAAGTAATGTACTACTAGTACTGGTATGATCTAAAAGGTTGGATCTTAATGGGAGCAAGCATTGCAAATTACAAATAGGAGAAGTTTGAGAGATAAAGTTAGATTAGTTTGATGGTCACCTTGTAAAATGAGTACTACAGGTCGTTTGAGGAGATGAAGGGGTATTTCATTTTACTATCATCTTGTTCAACTAAAATGTTGGTCCATATCCAAATGTGCTTTCCAACAAATACGATCCAGATTCGTAGATGAGTTGAGTGAGAAGGATGTTAAAGTTTTCCAAATCTTGTAACCTAGCTAGTCTCCAAATTCTTTATCTTTTTTTTTTTTTTTTGTTAATTCTTTCTACTTGCAAGCTATATAGTGTAAATGACACACCATCCACATCATTGAAATAACAGGAGTTGATTTACAATATTTAAATATAAAATCTCTTGTGTAAATTAAAAAAAGTCAGGTCTAAGATAAACCACCTAAAATAAATTATTTTTACTTCTTGTCAAGGTGATTCGAATTTCAATTCTCAAGTTTCAATGACAAGAAGAATTACAACTAAGTTACAAGAGCTTGGAATAAATACTGAGAAATTCCCAATTTTCCCTACAATTATAAGCCTATTTTTCTTCTTCCAATAATGTTTGTGCATATTGTGTGTGTGTGTGTGTGTGAGAGAGAGAGAGAGAGAGAGAGAGAGAGAGAGAGAGAGAGAGAGAGAGAGAGAGAAACCTGCGTTGTCTTTACTTGAAGAGTTTCCTTTGTTAATTATCGAATCATCATCTTCAGTCTGTATTAGCTTGTCCTGTCCATTACTTTCCATGAACATTTTAGCCAACATTTCCAAAGCAATATTTGCAGAACAAATGTTATTGATCCAAGATAGTATGTTCATCCCGCATGAACTTTGAATTGCTTGTAAAGTCATATCATTCCTCTTCCTCCAAGCCTCGAATTCAACCACATCATCTTCTGGTTTGGGGGGTTTTGAGCTTGTTTCAACAAGATTCCAAAGACCTTGACACAAAAAATAATTTTTCATCTTGACACTCCAATCCACATAATTATCATTTCCGAGAAGTTCAAAAGGAAAAATGTTTGTTTCCATGCTGTCTGTCAACTTATGAAGTACATAGATTGGTACTCAAACACTTAGAATACAAAGAGACACTATTGTGATATATTTCGTTTCTTTTGTTAATTCTAAATATAACATTTCTTTGGCTTTGAAAAACAACAGAATTAATTATTTTCTATGACTTTGAAAACTGAATTAAAGCCATGTTTGGTTTCACAGAAATTTCCAAAATGTTTTACAAACCAAACCAAACATCTCTCAATCTCAAAAAAAAAATAAAATAAAATAAAAAAATCTATTTCAAAATTTTAAATTTTCATCTAATCATTACCCAAACACAAAAATCAATATAATTTTTGCAAACTTTAAAATAAAAAGTAATTTTAAAAAATTATATTCAAATAAATTTTCAACTTTATCTATCAACTTTTACAAATTTTAATGTAATACTTATTTTAAAAGAAATTTTTATTCAATTTTTTCTCTCATTTTTCAAAACTTAATTTCAAACAAATTCTCAAATACTTTCAAATATTTTTGGTAACCAAACGTGGAGATCTCTCTAACTAACTAATTTTCTTATAGCAAGCACTTATTATGCTAATTTTCTTTAGATTGTGGTAGGAAATATAGTTTATAACTTTAGGACTTATAACTTATAACTTAAATAATAAGTTCTACTATTAAAAAGTTATTTACTGTTTGGTAACTATATGTTTAAAGCACTTTTAAACATGTCATGTTTGTTTAGAAACAAATTAAAAAAATACTTTCTGAAGTAGAAATGACAATTATTTAAATTTGTAAAGATTATGATGATATCCTTGGAACTTTGAAAGTTGTAATTGTCTTAAAGTTGTATAGATATTTTTGTTCATTGACAGTCTTTTTTAAATTTGAATTATGTTCCACATTATCTGGAAAAACATGTTTGAAAAAAAACATCAAAATGATGTTTTTCCTCAAACGTACTTTTTAACTTATTTGAGATTAAAAGTGTTTTAATATATAACACCCAAATGACCTAATTATTTCATTAAAGAGTTTTTAAGAATATTTAAATACTTTTTAAGACTCATAACACAATCCCAAACGAGCCCTTTATCTTAAAAGCAAGGAATTTATGCTTTACAGTGTAGAGAGTACTTCCCAAATGTAAAAATTAATCAAACGATGCCAATTAGCAATTAAGTAGGGGTGTTGCCGTATTTAGGGAATTAGTATATCAATCAAAATTTATATTGACACCTTTTTCACGCATTGTTAATTGACATACATCTCACACAATATTGTGTCGATCTTATCCTAATTTAGGTGTAAGAATTTGTAAAGCAATTCTAAGGATCTCAATATTTTATATTTATGTATATATATATATATAATAGAGAGAGAGAGAGAGAGAGAGAGAGAGAGAGAGAGAGAGAGAGAGAGAGAGAGAGAGAGAGAGAGAGAGAGAGAGAGAGAGAGAGAGAGAGAGAGAGAGAGAGAGGTACCATTGTTATTGAATTGAAGGTAATAAATGTGACATTTAAAAGTGATGCAAATGATTTAAACGATATGCAAATGATTCTAAGCTAGCTGAAACCTTCTTATAATTACAGTTTTCCAAAAGCAAGTTTCTTTTGGACTTTGGTCCTTAAGAGTTCTTCAGAGGCTAGAGATTTTCTAAAAAACCCCATTTTACATAGTTATTAAGCAGCATTTGAGCAAATACATTATAGAAGTTGGGTCAATTTTATTTTCATTACACTTGCTAAGACAATGACCCCACTTAACGTAAGCAGGCTAACCCAACATAAGCATCTGGCAAAAACCTTGCCCTGTATCTCAAAGTTTTAAAAAATTGATTCACAAATGTACCTTATGTCAAGAGATAATGTCAGTTAGCATCACTTACACAAGAAGATCTCAAATGGATGCAGTTAATTACCAAATTTTAAACAATGTGGCATATATTTGGTGGAAGCAAAAAACCCTATAACTTGGGTCAGGTGAGAATCATCCAGATTAAAAAAGAATTATCATGGTTTAAATCAAAACATATAATCATAGACATCTCCAAGCTATCTGCAGGAGCAAAAGTTATTTTGCATTGAACGTTAAAACCATCAGGAGTGAAGAGACAACATAAGTGCCAGCATGGTATATGGACTGAGTATACTTAGAGATTTTCTTTAAGCTCTCAATTAGGCGCCACATAGGGAAAAAGTGAAACTCTTCAAGCAACATTCCTTAGAGTTACTTCATGATTAAAACAGTATGGCATTTTTAGGTATATATGCCCATAAAAGTATGTGGACTAAGTTAAGATGTGGACATTAAACCACAGTGAACCCCAAAGTAGAACGAAACATGGCGAGCAATAGAATGATAAATTGAACCTTGGATGCATGATACCTTACCCATGACTCAGAGGATTTGTATCCAATATGCATAGGCACGCATCATCTTCATAGAGCTGTGAGAATCAAATTCAATAGAGTAACAAAAAAGTGGAACCAAAGTGAATAGAGAATGTATTTTCACATCATAACATGTTATGAAGAGGCCCCTACATACTAAGCATAAGATTAGGCCTTGAGTCACAAACGAGGGATATACAAGATTTAGCAACTACAAGTGCTCGAAGCATCACTTATAAAAATAAATAAATAAAGAAGAAGAAGTGCTTAAAGCATCAATAGTCAAGAAATATGGCAATATTGCCAAACATTTGGTGTTCTTCAGAAAATTCTGACCAAGCATATTAAAATTCCTGTAGGGGACTTTGGATTCAAAATCAAGTCTTACTCCCTGCTTCACAAGAAAAACTTCTAAGTAATAATAATAATAGTTAGCAGTTTGCCAGGAAATAATTAACAATATTTTCTTAAAATGCAGAAAAAGGTAAGAGGATTTCACGATGATGAGATTCACAGGGACTTATTCACGCAGATAAACACAAATAGCAAATCAATGACCCAACGATTACGGCAGAAAATTTGACCACTAGAAAAAAAATGTAAATAAAAAATGGTCCACAATGCCTAGAGATACTTCCAGGAGACTCTGAAGTACGCAAATGTTTGACAACTAGGAAAAGGGTGGAAAAGGAAAATACATATATGCACACAACATACAGATATTCAGTATGTGTGTGTTTTATATTTACACATTAAATTTGAATCACCAAATTGTCTTCTCGACTAAGTTCTCTGCATGTAAGCTCTCCAAATTTCGAAACCCAAATCACGAAAAACCGTGAAAATCGCTTTTCAATTTTCTTCCACTCTTCATGAAATTTCTCAGCATCCAAACAAAAATGATCAAATAAGCCGAATTACCTTGAGAGCTGGTGATTCACCGCGCACAATCTTGCAGAAAACACAGTCGTTTTGCCGATCCATCTGCTCAGAATCACTGAACCGCTGAGTCTCACCCGAATCAGAAGCGCAATTGGAAAAGGAGAGGGCTGAAAAAAGTGGGATAGGAGTCCGACCCCGAGGCTGACCGGAACCGAGAGGGCAGAGATGGGAAGAGAGAACGGCGAGCCTCCGTGCCTCCATGTCAAGTGAAACCGAACCTTCTGACATAATGACTGGCTGTGGATATGGCCCTGCCCATGATTTCCAGAGTTTTCTTAAGTGAGATTCTGATCTAAGAAGGCAGAGAAACAAACCAAAACGGTCGGTTTTTCCTATTTTTGTTCGAGTATTCAAGGATTTATTGAGAGGATGGAGGTTCGGCGTGGCCGTGGTGGCGCTGTAGTGACGTAGTCGAGGCTCGAGACAGAGGCCGTTGGTTAGCTTTGCTCGCTTTTTTATCCATATAGAGCTTTTGATTTTTTGTTTTGCTCTTGCCCAGCCATTTTCACGGGACGTGTGTCGGTTTGGTTTCGTTAGCCGGTCGGGAGTTCCAAACTTCCAAGTGTACAGTAGAGTTTTTGAGGAATTCTATTTGTGGTTTTTAGTTGAGGATTAGATGTGTCAACTTTAATAAATGAAAAAAATATATTATTTTAAAATTAATATTTTTTATAATTTTAAAAAATTTTAAAGATAAAATTACCTAAATCTGTATTACACTGTCTGAACAGGCGCGGTACTTAGCAGTGCTCTAGAGTTTTTAATAAGCAGAATCTTGCAAGACTTGGGTTAACAACTTCAAATTTTCCTTTTTCTTTTTTTTTTTCAATCAAGTATTGCATAATTATATGAAAAGATATACCTACAATCTTCTATAAAATTATATTTTAAATTGAAAATATTTTTATAAAACGAGATTACTTTTATAAGTTTTTATAAAAACACCCCTCATTTAAAATATAATTATAAAAAGGGTAGTGAGAATAGTTGTGTGTATATGATTTTACAAACTAAAAAGAGCTACATTGATTTGAAATCTAAGAATATTCGTCAAAATTATTCTTATTATTCAAAAATTATTCAAAAAGAATCTAATATCAGTTAATATTCGAGTTGATCTTCCACCATGAGGTTATTAATGACTTGTTAATAGCTGAAATGATCACTACATGAGAGTCTCCTTTTAATACTATATATTTTAATCCCCAAGTTTGAGCTTCTTTAAGAACTAATTTAGCCGTTGTAGCTTCTCCAAAGATAGGATTTGTTCCGTTTGTTCTGTAAATTTCTTTAGTCATAACAAAAATAAGTTCTTCTATGGATACACATTGCAGTTGCTATACATCTTGAATTTCTAGTTGCTACATCAAAAGCAAAGGGAACGACGGGATCAGGATTTCATATGAGTTTGTTAGCTCAATATAGTTAAAACCCTAGATTAATTTTAAGAATTGGAATGGGAGAGGAATAAACATGTAGAGCTAATATAATAATATTTGTCCAGTCTTTAATCATATCAATGAAGTTGAGTCCTAATTCTTGTGTAGAAAAAAATCAAACACCATTAAAATTATATTGGGTGAACATCAATATAAAATAGGATTAACAAAATATGTGATATAAGTTAAGCTATTCATCCCAATGAAAAATAATCATCAATTCAGCTTATTTTTCGATATATCAATACAACATTATAACAAAGAGAAATTCTATTTACAGTCCTTAAGTAGGGACTACATGTGCATGCCCTTTATTAAAAGAGAAAAAATATCATTTTAAGAGAGATATTTTAGTAATTTTAAAAAATTTTAAAGATAAAATTACCTATATCTGCATTGCAATCCCCAAATGGGGACTATACGTAGCATTGCTCACAAAGAGAAATTCTATAACAAATAAGGAAAAAAGTTACAACCAAAGCTTCATTTTCTGATCAAAGATGCCCGATCCATAGGTTGAAACAAGCATGTAAATGAGAAAGCGAAATAGCATCATTACAAATATAATGATGGGAACACCAGCCAAACTAATGATAGGGACGACGATCCAATATTTTCCATGTAACATAAGTAAAAGAGCAGTAGAAAAAGCTATCATCATAGTTACAATAGAGATGAAGAGAGCAAAAAGGCCTATAATAATCTTTTTGGGCAAAGATTTAAGAAAGTCTTCTTCAGCATAACGTGATATGAAGATTCTTGAAAACATCAATACCGAAGTCAAGGAAGCAAATAGTGACACAGAATCAGTTACTATAAAGAGTGTAAATAGTCTGTCATGCATGAGGATTGGAAAGCCTTTATTTTGGTCGTTACCACCAGGAATGGTAAATGCTGCCGCAAACATAATGGTAATGATGAGAGTGCTGACCACAGTAGAAGAAGTTGCCATGTCCTTCATTCGTCGCTCTCCCTCTTTTCTCATTCCTTGATGGTCTTTCGTAAACAATTGTCTAGCAGTCAAACCGTCTTTGTTTAACATTTCCTTATGTGAGAGAGGGCAGATGCGTTCCACCTCCTACATTTATTAAATAAAAATATGAGGAAAAAAATGCAATTAGAATATAATCAATTTTTTTTTAATTGCTTCTCCTTGGCTTCAGTGAACAATCAGTACTTCAATCTTGTGGCTTTTTGAATAATGAATTTTGTTGTTTAGATTTCCATACAACCATATTTTTATTTGAAGGTATTTAATATTATTTTATAAAAATGTCATTCATTTAAAACATGAATGTGTAAAGAATTGTAAAAATAGTTGTATATATGTCAGTTTCTTTTTTCAAATTTGTAATTTTTTTTTCAATTTAATATGTTTATTAGATTTCTATATTGAAAATTTATTGACTGCGAGAGTTTTAGCTTTCTTATAATAAAGATCTGCTTAGTAGCAATCTTGTGACACCGAAAAACAATATAGAATGCAAAACAAAGTTATTCTATATATAATAAATAGAATACTTGCAGAGTGGTTAAAGTTTCTAGTTAAGATTATTCCATAGTATAGTTCTTAAAATGAAAAATACCATTGTTTTGAAGTTAAGTGATACATATTTTTCCACCCCACATTCCCCACAATATTAATGTAGGGGGATTAAAAAACAATATTAGATATAAATTTGGAAAGAATGCAGATTTTAAGACATATTAAAGTACAACAAATGGGCTAAATGTTATGAGTTCTTTCCTAAAAAATTTAAAGGTTTTTATACCTACATTACATGGTACTATTGTTGTTCTCCTTTCTCTCTTTGAAAATCTATCTCTAGATTAGTTTAGAGAGTGTATGGTCTAGAGCAAAATAATAAAGTAGCAGGGAGCTAGAGATGGATGGAGCTAACCTTAAACCATTGAATTTCTCTTTGCATTTGCAAAGCTGCTCCTCCTATTTGATCTATAGCAGTATTTTTTGTTAACTTGCCTGCCATATGCAATATGATATTGCCGGAGCTATCTATTGTATTTAGTACACCATTCTTCCTTTTTAAATTGTATATAAGGCTAAAGATCCTATGTTGCCGATGCAGGACGGCCCAATGGAATATGTTCCTTCTTTCATCAACATCATCGATCATCAAAAGATTTGGATTTGCTTTGACTATATGATAAACAAATTCAAAGTTCCCTCTTCTGATAGCACTGAAGATTGCTAATGGAATAATATCCCCAAGTATATATTGATTTCTTGAGCTTGTATATAAAGTTGGTATTGCTTCACACATACAGTACATAAGTTCTTGAAATTGAGCTCGTCCCAACTTCATTTCATATAAACGCTTGAATCCTATATAATTAATTTGCGGCAATTAGGAAACATTAATGCATGATAGAATATTATAAGCTGGATAAAACAATAAATGATGATCAAGAATAACAATTTTTTTTAAAAAAAATTATTCAAAAAATTATATGAATGCAATTAATATTATATCCAAGAGGTTCAAGAGACTCGAGACTAGTTGGCATGAATGATCAGCTCGCACTGCAAAATAAGTAAAACCAAAACTTGCTCATCATCTTTATTAATGTTGGGAGTAAAAATATTCAAGTGAAAGAAATTAAGTTTAGGCATTAACATACGTACGTACCTGATCCGATGGTTTTTTCTTGCCCATTCGGAATGTTCAAACAGACTTGATCGGTAGCACCAGCACTTGAAATGTGTATACCTTCCTCCCACCAAAAAACAAAATAGGCAAAGAAAAGCCAAGTAATAATATGGCAGTATTTTTAATCTATATCTTGGAGAAGCAAAATTCAAGCAACATGCATGCACAGTATTTATTAAGACTATGATTTCCTCTTTTATTCTAATTAAATGCTCATTATAAGTTAAAAATACTAAGTATGAAGTTATTTGACTTAATACAAGTAGAGCTGAGTTTTATGCAAGTTGTATTTTTTAATCATCCATTATAATTTTGTGTTCATAAAAATTCAAGAATAACAATTTAAAAAAAAATTATTCAAAAAATGATATGGATGCAATTAATATTATAAGAATAACAATTAATAATTAGTGATAATTAATATTGAAACTAGTTGGCGCCATAGATAATCAGCTCGCACTGCAAATTAAGTAAAACCAAAACTTGCTCATCTTTATTAATTCCGATAGAAAAACGGAGCTGCCGCCCAAACTTTGATTGACATTATTAATGCCAGGAGTCAACAAATTCGAGGGAAAGAAATTAAGTTTAGGTATTAAAGCACAAACGTACATATCTGATTTGATAATTTTTTCTTGATAATTTTGAATGTTCAAACGGAATGGAAATTAAAGCTAAGAGATCAAAAAGAGTGGTACTAACAGTGATTATAGATCCATCGTTTCCAAAACAGCAGTCGATTTTTACTCTCCAATGCTTCAGTTGAAATGGCCAGTACCCTCAAAGGGGAGGTACCTCGTTGGTCAGAGGCAATAGCCAAACGAGGACAACGCTCCACTAAATCCAAAGCTATATCTTGCATCATTATCACATATACACATGTATTATATCCATAATCCAATTAATCCAATCATCGGCCACTCAATGGTTAGAAGATAGAGGACAAACATGCATTAATATTTGTTACCTAAATCTCTGTTATAGATAGAGTTGTTAAGTAGTTTGGCACCATAGTGGCCTTATTCTGGCTCCAAATCTTCAAATGGAGTTTGAGAATAGAAATAGCTGCCTTTCTTTTTTCTTTTTCCCTCCCAAGCAAGTATTGCATACTTCATAATTGCATATAATTATATTTCAAATTGAGAGTATTATTGTAAAACGAGGCTGCTTCTATAAGTTATCTTTATAAAAATACCACTTATTTAAAATATAATTGTCAGGATTGTAAGAACTGAGAAGAGTTGTAAGTATATAATTTTACAAACTAAAAAGAGCTAACTTGATGCTTAATAATATATAAATTAGAGAGGTGGATCTTTGCAACATTATGTGTACATTCTTTAAAAAAAAAATGTGCACATTGATTTTGAGATTGATGTATAGTTGTCAATCCAATTGTCAAAATTATTCAGAAAAAATCTGACATCGGTTAATCTCGAGTTGATCTTCCAATCTGTGGTTAACAAGGGCTTGTTGATAGCTAAAATGATTACCACATGGGAGTCTCCTTCTAGTATGATATATTTTAATCCTCAAACTTGAGCTTATTTAAGAGCTAATTTAGCCGTTGTAGCTTCTTCTAATATAGGATTTGTGCTGTCAATTTCTTTAGTCATAACAAAAATAAGTTCTCATGTGGATGATCAACACATTACTATTGCTATACAACTTGAATATCTAATTGCCACATCAAAAGCAAAGGGACTAGACGTGAATGAGGGGAGGAATTCATGCGAGTTGGTTAGCTCATTATAGTTAAAACCCTAGATTAATTTTAAGAATTGGAATGAGAGGGGAATAAACATGTAGAACTGATATAATAATATTTATTGAGTCTTTAATTGTATCAAAGAAGTTGCGTCCTAATTCTTGTGTAGAAAAAAAATCAAACACCAAGAAAATTACATTGGGTGAACATCAGTGTAAAATAGGAATAACAAAATATGCGACATAAGTTAAGCTATTTGTCCCAATAAAAAATAGTCATAAATTTTGCTTACTTTGCCATATATCAATACAACATTACAACAATTAAGGTAAAAATTCAAAACGAAAGCTTCATTTTCCTATCAAAGATGCCTGATCCATAGGTTGAAACAAGCATGTCAATAAGAAGGCGAGATTGCATCAATACAAATAGAATAATTGGAATACCAGCCAACCCAATGATAGGAATGACGATCCAATATTTTCCACGTAACATAAGTAAAAGAGCAGCAGAAAATGCTATCATCATGGTTGCAATAGAGAAGAAGAGAGCGGAAAGGCCTATAATCATCTTTCTGGGCAAGGATCTAAGAAAGTCTTCTTCTGCATAACGTGATGTGAGGATTCCCAAAAACATTAATACCGAAGTCGTGGAAGAAAATAGCGACAGAGAATCAGTTACTATAAAGAGTTTAAATAGTTTGTCATGCACAAGGATTGGCAAGCCTGTATCTTGGTCATTACCACCGGGAGTGGTAAATGCTGCCGTGAACATAATGGTAACGATGAGAGCACCAACCACAGTACAAGAAGTTGCAGTACCCTTCATCCATTTTTCTCCCTCTTTTCTCAAATTTTGGTGTTCTTTCATAAACAATTGGTTGGGAGTCAAACCGTTTTTGTTTAAATATTCCTTAGTAGAGAAAAGGCTAATGCGTTCCACCTCCTGCATTTATTAAATAAAATATTACAAAAAAAATACAACTATAATATTGCAAAAGAATTATCCATCAATATTCAACAATCACAATTACTTCAATCTTTCGCCTATTTGAATTATGAATTTTATTGTCTTAATTTTTATATTATTATATTTAAATTGAATGTATTTCTATAAAAAGAATATTATTTTATAACATATATTATAAAGACATCATTCATTTAAAATGTGAATCATTTAAAATATGAATGTGTAAGGAATTGTAACGATAGTTCTTTTTTCAAATTTGTAATTTTTTTTTTAGTTTAATCTGTTTATCATATTTTTGGAATGAAAATTTGACAGCAAAAATTTTAACTTTCTTATAATATTAAATGCTTAGCTGCAATCTTGCAACACCAACAAACATAGAAACGCAAAACAAAGTTATTCTATTATTATATATGAATATAATACTTCTAGAGTTCTTAAAGTTTCTAATTAAGATATATGATTCCATAGTAGAGTTCTTAAAATAAAAAATACCGCTATTTTGAAGTTAAGAGATAGAGTTTTTTCCACCCCGCACTCCCTACATTAATATTGTAGGGGAATTAAAGAAAATAGAAAACAAAAGAAAAAGTTTTATAAGACAGCAGCAAATTAACCCTGTCAAGGTAATTTCTCTGCCTATCAATAAATTAATTTGGTAATAAATGTAGATTTTAAGACATTAAAGTACAACAAGCGGGCTCAAGGGAATGACTTCAGACTTCTTGCCTCAAAAATTGAAAGTTTTTTATACCTACATTACATGGTATTGTTGCTGTACGTTCTCCTTTCTCTCTTTGAAAATCTATCTCTAGATCAATTTGAAGAGGGTATGGTCAAGAGCAAAATAATAAAAGAGGGAGAGATGGATGGAGCTGACCTTAAACCATTGAACTTCTCTTTGCATTTGCAAAGCTGCACCTCTTATGTGATCGATAGGAGAATATTTTGGTAACATCCCTGCCAGATGCAACAAGGTATTCTTGGAGTTATCTAGTGTATGTATTAGATAATTCCTCTTTTTTAAGTTGTATGCTAGGCTAAAAATCCTATGTTGACGATGCACAACGGCCCAACGGAACATGCTCCTTGTTTTCCACTGAAGACTAGAATTTGCTTTGAGTATCTGACAAACAAATTCAAAGTTCCCTCTACTGATAGCAAGTTTGATTAGTGGCGCAATAATGTCTTCTTGCTTGTCTAGACGTGTAATAGTTGGTATCGCTTCACACATACGAGACAGAAGTTCTTGGAATTGAGTTCGTACCAACTTCATTTCATATAAATGCTTGAATCCTATATAATTAATTTGGAAATTACAAAACATTAATGCATACGCGTGGGTTAATTTATAAGTTGGATGAAACAATAATAAATGATCATGACTAAAAAAATTTTAAAAAATTATTCAAAAAATTATACCAAAGAAGTTCAAGAGACTTGAAACTAGTTGGAGCCATAGATGATCAGCTCGCACTGCAAATTAAGTATAAGTAAAATTTGTTCATCATCTTTATTTATTCTGATAGAAAAACGAATAAGCCGACCAAACTTTGATTAACATTAATGTCAGGAGTCAAAAAATTTGAGAGAAAGAAATTAAGTTTAGGCATTATTGTATGTACATACCTGATTCAATAGTTTTTTCTAGATCATTATTTTGCTTAATTTTCAAACGGACTTGATCGGTAGCACCAACACTTGGTAAAAGAAAAAAAACAAATGTATGATTTTTGGTGTATGGAGTTATGTTTAAAATTTTTCTATTTCCAATACTGTTTTTCTTTGTTGAAAACATCGTATTTGTTTTGACAGAAAACGAAGCCTTCCAAACTTTGATTAACATTGTCATTAGTAAAAAATTTCAGGCAAAAGAAATGACATGTTTGGAATTACGTTAGAATTCTTAAAAGTTATTTAAATAGTTTTAAAAGTATTTTAATAATAAAATTAAATTGTTTGGTTGACACATGTTAAAGTACTTTTTAATATTTAAAAAAACTAAAAAGTACATTTTAATAAAAAAAAATCAATTTTCTCAAACGTACTATTCGAATATTGACATAATTACACTTTTAAAAGAACTATTAAAAGATGAAGATATCTACATAACTTTCACATATTTATAACTTTGCCCTTACCTTATGCATAATTATATTGTTATTTCACTTATACTTCGTTGAAGGGTTATTTTTTATTATTCTTAAAATTCTATTAGATTATTTTTGTATTATAAATTTGATTTCTATGAAGGGTATAATGATCATGATTTTTAAGACTTTTTAATCAAATGACCTTTTATATTATTTCTACCATAAAAAATATTTTTTAAATCTACTTCCAAACAATATAATATGTTTAAAAGTATTTTAAAAGTGTAATTAACTATATATAGTATTACTTATTAAGCTTTGCAACTTATATAAGTCTTAAGCTAAATTATCCAAAGCAATTCCAAACATGCAGTAAGTTTAGGCATCAATGCACATACGTACCTGATCTGATAGTTTTTTCTTGATAATTTTGAATGTTCAATCGGAATTGATCGGCAGCACGATCTAATGAAATGTGTATACCTTTCCCCACCAAAAAAACAAAATCGGCAAATAAAATCCAAATAAATAATATGGCAGTACTTTTAAATTTTTAATATGTAGTAGTACTTGATCATATATAGAGCAATTAATATTCTGTTGGGTAAAATAAGAAAATTAATAAATAAATATTCAATACACGAAGTATGCATTTGAGTTGAGTTTTATATATATATATATACGGATTATTTCATTTAATGATTGATCATAACTTTGTATTCACAATTAACATGGAATCAAGTCAAATTGAGTTTGATCAAACTAATTTCTAACAACTTGTCGAGTAGATTTGTTTATTTGCATGCAGCCTTAATTAGTTGGTAGAGTCAGAGAGTTCAATATTATATGCTATCACCTTCAATTATTTAAGAGTGAATAATAATACACTTGTAATTATTTTATGATATTAATTTATATACAACTAATTTGTTGTAAGAGGAGGGTGGTTATATATGTCAAAATTTGAAATTCAAATAATACGAAAGCTAGCTAGTATTGTTGATATATATATATATATATATTAGTATGGAAAAAGATAGCTGTTAATGGAAAAAGAGTAAGAATTATTTGTATGTATAAGAGTAAGAATTACAATTAATGGAAAAGCTAAGAGATCGGAAAGAGTGGTACTAACAGTGATGATAGATCCATCGTTTCCAAAACACCAGTCGATTTTCACTCTCGAATGCTTCAGTCGAAACAGCCAGTGCCTGCAAAGGGGATCTACCTTCTCGACTCAAGGTAAAAGCCAAACGAGGACAACGCTCCATTAAATCCAAAGCCATATCTTGCATGATCATCACATATACACATATATGTATCCAATTAATTAATCCATTAATCACCGGCCACTCAATGGTTAGAAGATAAAGAAAAAACATACAGTAATATTTGTTACCTAAATCTCTCTTATAGATAGAGCCGATAAGAAGTCTAGCACCATCGCGACCTTGTTCTGCCTTCAAATCTTCAAATGGAGTTTGAGAATAGAGATAACGAGCCAATTTTTGATGCCCAATGGCCATAGCCAGAGTAAGTGGAAGTAACCCGTCAGTATTTCTAACGCTAACCAAGCTCTTGTTCTTTGTAATCAGGCACTCTGCCATCCGGTGATTCCCATTAGTAATTGCCTCATGTAGAGCTGTATCGCCGTCACAATCTTGCATTGCCAAATCATGTTCTGAAATCATATTGACCAACGTCTCCACTATATATTCCTGTTCAGCTTCAACAGCAGCGTGAAGAACCGTCCCACCCGTAATTGTAATTTTTGCTGTCGATGCAGCTGGGTGGAGATCAAGGAATGCTCTTGTGGTTTCCCAATCACCCCTTCGCACAGCCTTGGCTAAGTCCGCATAATCATCCTCCCTCTCTTGCCCTGCAATGCATATATATTACACATGATGTTAATTGATATGCTTTTTGATCTCCAGTTTTCATATTATACGTAGAATTATGAAATAAATTAAACGAAACGTACTTTCCAACAAACCACTAAGTACATATATAATGATATCATCTTTTGTATGCATGTGTTGATTTTAAATTCAGTACGTATATAAGATTTATCAAATATATATATAATGATATTAATGCAAGTTATATAATAACTAGTAAATTGGTAAGTAATGTTAGGTATAAATTTTACATAGACAAATATCGCATAGTTTTTTTGTTAAAAAGTGGATCACACTAAAATAAATAGAATTTTTTTATACTTTTTTAAGGGGACAACTTTTTACAAAAATAATTGTACAGAATTTATCTATTGGAACTTGTATGAATTAGGCTTTAATTGAATGTTTGTCAGTCTAAAACAGCCCAAATGATTAGCCGCAAGCAAAGCCTATAAGTTTATTTGTGTCATGTCAAGATGCAACCCAACGAACTGAGTGTTCAATGTGGGCTTTGTTCCCATTCTCGTATAACTTACCACTCACAAATATTCAAGCTCAGTAAAATCTTTAAGCAAATTTTTATTGATTTTTAGCGTAATCATGCATTATTTTGAGGAAAAATCACAGATTACTCATGAAATTGTCACTTATTTTGCAAAAATTGAAATAAATTTAAAATCAAACATGGTCAAACATGCAGGTTCATTTACTGATCGTTAAACAAAATTAAATAAGTAATTTAACCCCTTGTTAAAATTCTATCATTGACAGCATGTACGGAGATTGATAATTAAAAAATAAGTAATGTACTACTAGTACTGGTATGATCTAAAAGGTTGGATCTTAATGGGAGTAGGCATTGCAAATTACAAATAGGAGAAGTTTGAGAGATAAAGTTAGATTAGTTTGATGGTCACCTGGTAAAATGAGTACTACAGGTCGTTTGAGGAGATGAAGGGGTATTTCATTTTACTATCATCTTGTTCAACTTAAATGCTGGTCCATATCCAAATGTGCTTTCCAACAAATACGATCCAGATTCGTCCATGAGTTCAGTGAGAAGGATGTTAAAGTTTTCCAAATCTTTGTAACCTAGCTAGTCTCCAAATTCTTTATCTTTTTTTTTTTTTTTTTGTTAATTATTTCTACTTGCAAGCTATATAGTGTAAATGACATACCATCCACATCATTGAAATGACAAGAATTGATTTACAATATTTAAATATAAAATCTCTCTTGTAAATTAAATAAAGTTAGGTCTAAGATAAACCACGTAAAATAAATTATTTTTACTTCTTGTCAAGTTGATTCGAATTTCAATTCTCAAGTTTCAATGACAAGAATAACTACAACTAAGTTACAAGAGCTTGGAATAAATACTGAGAAATTCCCAATTTTCCCTACAATTATAATCATATTTTTCTTCTTCCATTAATGTTTGTGCATATTGTGTGTGTGTGTGTGTGTGAGAGAGAGAGAGAGAGAGAGAGAGAGAGAGAGAGAGAGAGAGAGAGAGAGAGAGAGAGAGACCTGCATTGTTTTTACTTGAAGAGTTTCCTTCATCAATTATCGAATCATCATCTTTAGTCTGTATTAACTTGTCCTGTTCATTACTTTCCATGAACATTTTAGCCAACATTTCCCAAGCAATTTTTGCGGAACAAATGTTATTGATCCGAGATAGTATGTCCATCCCGCATGAACTTTGAATTGCTTGTAAAGTCATATCATTCCTCTTCCTCCAAGCCTCGAATTCAACCACATCATCATCTGGTTTGGGGGGCTTCGAGCTTGTTTCAACAAGATTCCAAAGACCTTGACCCAACAAATAATTTTTCATCTTGACACGCCAATCCGCGTAATTATCATTTCCAAGAAGTTCAAGAGGAAATATGTTTGTTTCCATGCTATCTGTCAACTTATGAAGTACATATATTAGTACTCAACACTTAGAATACAAAGAGACACTATCGTGATATATTTCATTCCTTTTGTTAATTCTAAATATAACATTTCTTTGGCTTTGAAAAATAATAGAATTAATTAAATTTCTATGACTTTGAAAACTGAATTAAAGCCATGTTTGGTTTCATAGAAATTTCCAAAATGTTTTACAACCCAAACCAAACATCTCTCAATCTCAAATAAAAAAAAAAAAAAAAATCTATTTCAAAATTTTAAATTTTCATCTAATCATTACCCAAACACAAAAATCAATATAATTTTTACAAACTTCAAAATAAAAAGTAATTTTAAAAAATTATATTCAAACAAAAATCAATATAATTTTTACAAACTTTAAAACAAAAAGTAATTTTAAAAAATTATATTCAAATAAATTTTCAACTTTATCTATCAACTTTTACAAATTTTAATGTAATACTTATTTTAAAAGAGATTTTTATTCAATTTTTTCTCTCATTTTTCAAAACTTAATTTCAAACAAATTCTCAAATACTTACAAATATTTTTTTAACCAAACGTGGAGATATCTCTAATTAACTAATTTTCTTATAGCAAGCACTTATTATGTTAATTTTCTTTATCTTAAAAGCAACGAATTTATGCTTTACAGTGTGAGAGAGTACTTCCTAAATGTAAAAATTAATCAAAATTGAGGTATTTAGGGAATTAGTATATAAATCAAAATATATATTGACACTTTTTTCACGCATTGTTAATTGACACAATGACATACATCTCACACAATATTGTTCATTTAAAGATTGATCTGCAAAATCAAATCATGATTATTCAAAATTGATCGTATGCATGTTACTTGATCAAACACTAAACAAACGAATCTTCTATTGGTAGAGTTACATGGATCACATCCAATATCGTCGGAAAACAACAATTCCACAACTGATCATCGATCATTCATACATTTGATCCTGGCGTACGTACATTACCTCATGCTAGGAGATCAAATTAAAATTGAACTTCACCTCTACAAAATCAAATTATAACCGCCATCGATTTTACAGTGTTTTACATGTCATTTTATATCATTTTCTCTCTGCTTTAATATAACTTAAGGATATTAAAATTACTCAGAAAGATTGCTTATATTCAATTCCAATGGTAAATGATCGAGTTTATATTACTTCTTTGCAGTTGTAGTTTTTTATATTGAATTTTTATTCCCATAAACAACTATGTTATATTAAAACGACCTAAAATAATTTAAGCGATTAGAATATGAAATTATTTAAATCACATCACATCACATCAATCACGTGATTGATGATAATAAAATTGACGAATAATGGTATAACTGTGATAGGTTTAAGATGGAAATTAAATTTTTTATTTTATCTTATCTCATCATTATAATTTTTTAAAATTTTTACACAAAATATAATAAATAATTCAACTTTTTCAAATTTCAATTCAATTTTTTCAAATTCTAAAACAATAATAATATTAAAAAAATAATATTTTATTCAACTTTCAACTTTCATCTCAAACTAAAAATTCGCATCTTAACATCCAAATCTATTATAAAAATAAAAACCATCCTGGGTCCAGTAACATCCTACTTGACAATTTCATGTCTAGATCTTAAACTGAATAATTTTGTATTTATTTTTGTGACTGTTCTTTGAATAGATACTACCTAGCATATCATACTATACATTTTATATTAATTTTATTCTTGTTAAACTAATTAAGTTATTCTACTTATTATCAATACATCACATATTTATTTGAGGAAAAAAGGAAAAATTATTAAAATATGTAAAATGTCTAGTTTGTTAGATGCTAAATAGAATTATTTTTGAATAATTTATGTGGTAAACTGTAAGGGTGACAATAAATGACACTGCCTGTTAAACCAATTTGAACACAACACGAAATCAACAAGTTTGAATTTGATTTTAATGGGTTTAGGTAAAAAACAGATTGACCCGTTAACCCACGATTCATTAACAGATTACTAACGAGTCAACCTGCTTAACTCGTTAGTAACCCGTTTAGACCCATTTAACCAAGGTTAGGCCTAGCACATCCCGAGCTTTGTCCTCACTCAAATACAAGTTCTTAAACTTGCCAAGCCTTGTGTCCAGCAAACTCAAGTCCCTAGACTCGCCACGAGGTTAAGGTCGAGCCTAGAGTATACCGATCTTTGCTCACACGACTACTTTGATACAAGTTCCTAGACTTACTTAGCCTCGTGTTCAGCAAAATTGAGTCCATATACTCGCGGAGAGGTTAAGGTTAAGCCCAGAACATCCTGAGCTCTTTCCAGATAGCCACTTAGATACAAGTTCCTAGACTTGCCGAACCTCGTATCCAGCAAAGCCAAATCCCTAGATTTGCCGCGAGGTTAAGGCTAGGCCCAGAGCATCCCAAACTCTTCCCACGCGGTCGCTTGGATACAAGCCTCCAGACTTGCCGACGCTTGTGTCCAGCAAAGTTGAGTTCCTAGACTCACTGCAGGGTTAAGGTCAAGCCCAAAGCATCCCGAGCTTTACCCAGATGGCCACTCAAATACAAGTTCTTAGACTTTTCGATCCTTGTGTCTAGCAAAGTTGAGTCCAAATGACCATTAGGATACAAGTCCTTAGACTTGCCGAGCCTTGTGTCCAGCAAAGTCGAGTCTCTAGACCAAGAACAAACAAAAAAAATAAAAAAAATAAAAAAACACACACACACATGCGAGAACCAAGGAAGTATGCATGCAATAGAAGGAAGGAATCCAATATATATACAAGTCAAAATTATACCACAAAGCAAAGCCTAGATTACAAAAAAAGAGAGAAGAATAACAAAAACAACAAATGGTCTTGCAGCCAAAATGACCGCGATCATTGGAATGGAGGAGGAACACCCGGGAAGGTTGGAGGCATGCCTGCCCTCCCATGGGTCTTAATGAACGCATGAGCCTGAGGGTTTGGTTGAAGGGAGGCTAGACTCAGAGTATTAAGATCTGTCTCAGGGTGCTCTCATAAATGATCACACAACCACTTGAGGCCCTCCTTGTAGCCATACCCCCATGCCGCGTTTCGGATGGCCTGCATGTTCTTAATTTGAAACCTAATCTCCTTGCAGTACTTGGCACTGACCTTTGGGAGGACTCCATGGCCAAGATCTAAACATCCCATGCCAAAATGGTGTTCGTCACCTGGACCAACTTGGCCTCAAAGTTATGGGCCCGAGCCTTACTCTGTCGTACCAGGGCCTTCTGGCATTGAATCTCCCAAGTGAGCGAGAAGTGTCTGGAAAGAAACTTTGAGCATCACCTAGCGCCCAAGGCCAACTCCTTGGCCATTTGATTCCTCTTCTTTCGCAGCTCCAGAAGCCCATTCCAAGCCAACTCCAACTTTGCCTCCCTACCCTTCAAATCCCTCTCAGCATTGACACAATAGTCCTGAAGAAGTTTGCACTTCGACATGAACCGAGACAGTTCCTCCTTGACCCTGGCCAGCTCCTACTTCATCGTGGCTTTCTTGCCCTTACGCTTCTAGGCCTTCTCCCCCAAGAGTATGTTACGCTCCCTCAGGGTCGCAAGGTCCTCTACCAGCCCGTCACGCTCCAAGGAAGGAACCTCAATCTCCTAATTTGCCTTGTGGACCTCTAGGCAAGTGAGAAGGGCCAAAGACCAGAATGCCTTGTTCTTCTCCTCCTCGAGCTCCCCACACTCTTCAACAACTATGCCTGTTAGCTTTTATGTTGCCTACAGTGTGAGGAATTGTTAGAAGCAGAAAGAGAAGCAGTTCAAAAGGCAAGCAAAGTATACCTGGGCAAAGAAAGGCCTTAGCTTTTGGGCCTCCAACTCTATTGCCTTAGCCAGGGTCCTCTCAAAACTTGGGTCAGTGGTTTGGCTCACCCCCACCCCCGCCCCTGTACCGGAGGAAGGGCCAGCACTCTCGAACTGCCATGAAGGCCTTGGCACGTCCTGAACGGACTCCACGAAAAGACCTGAGCCAGGGGCTTCCTGTTCCTCAGTTTCCTACTACTTAGGAACTCGTTGCTCCAGCATGGGCTTTTTGGGTACAGTGGGACCCAGAGAGGGTTCTTCAATGGTCATGGGCCTCTCGCCAACCAGGGACCCCTCATCGGTCACGTGCTGAACTTATCCCTTAGTCGAGCCCAGCTCTTCCATTAGGGAAGTTTGCTGGGACACCCCCTCCGGAGATGTGAGATAGGAGTCCACCTCTGGTGCCAGGGAGGAACGCGTAGAAGGTGACTGGACCAACGCATGATCATCGCTTAGCTCTATGATATAGGGAGAACTCAAGTAGGCTTCCTCTTGACCATCGGGCCTTAGGACTACAAAGGAAGTGGAAGCCTCTGCCTCAATACTTGGAGGAATGTTGGGAGCTACTTCTTCTTCACTACCGGTCTCGAGAACAGGAAGAAGGACAGAGACCCTGTTGTGGCCATCGGAGGAATAGAGAAGATTACCTCATGCGTGAGTGTCTCCTCAAAGGAGACGAACAGATCCATGACAAGGGGCCCCCGGGGCACAGGTCTATTGAAGGCGAGAAAAAGGTGGCCCGAAGATCTTCGTCATCTTCTTCATTCTTGAACATGAACTCCAACCAAACAGACGAATATGCGAATGTTGGGTGTGGCGCCCCCTGGAAGGAAGTGGTCCCCCAAGTAGGGGGAACTGGGATCTTTGGGCGCTCACGTTAAGACCCCCCTGGCCTGACCCTGTGATCCATTAGCCTTTCTTCGAGACCCATCGGCCTTGCCCCGGGTCCCCCAAGCCTCGCTTCTCGACCCCCAATAGGAAGAAGGGGGTATGGTCCTTGTGGCTTTGCTTTGGGAAATGTCCTCTCCACTTCGTGATCCCCCGACCTCGCTTCAGCTACATCGTGGCCCACCTTCAGCCTCTTCCCCTTGGTGCCAATCAAGGAAAGGCTAGAGGGACGCTTCTAGCCCCAAGGAGAGGAAGGTTCACGCAGGAAATCCTGACTGAGCACGTACGAGCTGTCAGGAGCGATTAAGTAGTTCCTAATGTTAACATCGGACAACATAACGTCAGTCACCGTATCATGAGGTTGGGCCAACACCTAGCATGGCTTTCGCATTCCTGGACAGCATGACGAATAGGCTCTTGAAGAGAGGGACGTATGACCAAATGGCCTGGACAGGATACTCCAAGTGGACCTCCTCTCCTTATGGGTACTCCCATCCTGAGCCCGAGATAAAGTACTTTCGGGACCAGTCCTTGATGTTTGAGTGTTGAGACTTAAAGCTGGCTATGCGACTCCTAGGAATGCATGCCTGGAACCTACACAAACTCCCATCGGGACACAGTATGTAGTACATCGACAGGAACTCCCAAGGCTGTCAGATCGGGGTACTCTTGACGATCGAAGTTGAGCACCCTCTAGTAGATAATGCAACTGGCCACCAGGAGCCGCTAGGCTTTTGAATGGAGCTACGCGGGTGTCAACCCCAAGAAGTTGAGGACGTTAAGGATGGGGCGACAGAATGGGAGAAGAAGCTCGTTCCCAAACATAAGTGGGTAGAGTGCCACGTGGGATGCCATTCCTTTAGGGTCCACGGCACGGTCTTGGAGTCCAAGAACCTCCGATACTGCCAAAGCAGGAATGTTGTACTTCGTCCTGAATGCCCGAAGGTCATCGATGGTGACTGACAACTCCCAGCTCTTCTAAGCGAAATACAGAGGCTTAAGAGTGGAGGAACTTTACGAGGCCATGAGAACAGCTGAAGACGGTGGTGAAAATACAGAAAGAGATTCGGAGAAGGGGAAAAAGGGAACCACAAAAGCTCAAAGAATGAGAGTGAGAACGGCAGAGGCTTAGAGGGTGAGAAGGGCAACAATAGTAGAAATGAGAAGGGAAGGACCTTTATATAGCGTTAGGTGTGTAATGGGGCAATGGAAATCGAGGCGTCACTTGACATTGATGACCCAGGTGAGTTGTTTCGTGAAGCCTAACCGACGCGAGTCTTCATAGACGTGGGAAGCCATGTCGACGCGTGGGAGGGCACAGTCCAATCCACGATCGAGAATGTGGGGAGACGCCCCCACCAAAACCTACCATCTAGAAGGTGGATAAACAATGGAAGCTGAGAGGTCCTCAAGCATTGATGATGAGGGGAACAGTCATGGGGTACATGTCTGAGAAAGACGCACCAAGGATATTTTGAATTTCCTCCACGCTTGTGCGATAGAAATTTGCAGGGTATTGTGAGATGGGTTATCCCCGGGGCCAAATCGGGCCAAATGGGCATGGCCCATAGGGCCCAGGAAGACCAAGGGCCCGATGACAAAGAATGGGCTAAACTATGCTAGCTAGCCCATGAAGCCCGAAAGCAAGAGCAACTAGACAACACGTGCCAGTCGGGAATTGCTTGACACCCCTACTGGCCGATAGGTCCCTACAAGCAAGACAAGGATAGTCCCTATCCGAGAGCCTTAGGGGTTGAGCATGTCTTAGGGGTGGTTGTGCCTGACTGAGGACACACCGCACTAAATGGAATATGAAGATGGGCATGCCACAGCAAGGGAGCCACGCTGCATTCAGTGCACCCTGGGGGCAGGCATGCCACGACATGTCTCCTAGGGTGCCAATAGTCGTCATGACCATGCCATGCAATGCTATTGCATTCTAGGGGGGCTGACAGTGAGACCTGACCTGAGTACGAAGCAACACCCCCACGAGACCCCTCGCAGAGGAAGCCCAGGCCAGGTATATATACTCCCTCCCTCATTGAGAGGGGGTTCTTCGGACTCTTCACTTATTTTTCTCCATCGTCCTCACTAGAGAATTATATACTAACTTTGGCATTGGAGGTGTCCCTCATTACCCCGAAACTCTCATTTCTTCATAGTTGCAGATTGATGAGTTGGACCTCCGTGGAGTTGCTAAGGTTGTGAAACACGACATCAACAAACTGCATCTCTAATCAGTTTATTCTACCATCAAGTTAACAATTGAGCGAATGCAACAAATCTCACAGGACTATTCATATTTATATTACAGAGGCATTAAAACATTCAATTTTCGATTCAACAAAAAGGTTTTGTTTTTATATTTTATTTTTTAATTTTTATCCTTTACTTCTGTTGTTATGATGTATTTGTAAAATAATGTTGCTTTTTTAATGATTTGATCATTTGTCAATGAGTACATTGTAGAATTTATTTTTTTTTTATTTTTTATTTTTTTAAAGTTATAAGCTAAAATTTCCACCATAATTCCAAACTTACACAAAGCATTACTAGTGAAAATTTAGTTGTTTACTTTTTGGCAGCAAACATGTATCTAAAGTTTTATTTATTTATTTATTTTTATTTTTAAATTAGTTGCCATGGTTTTTAAAATTATGTGCAGGCCAGAGAATATTTTCAAACAATCGATGCATGTCAATATATCGTATGTCAATGAGGGGGGTGTTACCGTATTTAGGGGATTAATATATAAATCAAAATATATATTGACATTTTGCACGCATTATTGCATGCAATGTTAGACCCAATATTGCTCAATGGTACTCAGCAATATTAATTGCCATATATTTCACAAATTATGTTCTTCTCCAAATTAATTTAGGTGTCAAATTTTGTACAGGAGTTCTGATTAAGGATCTCAATATATATAAAAGACATGGATCCTTCAAAATAGTGAAACACAATGAAGAGTTGTGACCTAGCTAGCTCATGATTGATTCAGGAAAGTCTCATTTGATGGTTAAGACAGTATGTATATCACTATCTAGATCATATCCCTTAAGATTTGGGGACACCAATATGTGTTATTCGCGATGGTGAGTACTGGTGAGTCGACTAAAGAGGGATTCCAATCGATGATAGTAAAATCATCGATGAAGAGTAGTGATGCTGCTATTAATTCTTCTGACTAAATTTTGACCCAATATTAATAGTGATCTAGTTAGTCAATTTTCAACACAACCAACTAATAAACTCTCCAAATCTATCACTATTATATTAAAATATTAATTTTAAGTAAAACTCATGAGTTACTGAATTCGTTTCTCCCACAAGGTTGAAAACTTAAGCTCTTCTGCAAGTTCTCTTTCGCATCAGTAACATCTTTTCAAATTGCAATTCTTTCTAATTCCCCTTATCTTCTCTCAACTCTGAGGGATCATATAGAGAATCAAGAAACTAGACCCCAAAAAACAAAATACCTTCCATTCCATTCACACTTAAGCAAACTAGCTAAATTTTGGCCAAGATTTGACAATGCCTAGTTCACTACTAGTGCTCTAAATATACATTATATGATTCATATATATGGTTTTCTACTGTTAATATATCCCTTAAGTTTGAGCTACTAATTTCATTATAAATTGTGTTTCACGGATACATTTCTAAATTTTTGAAGTTCAACAAGCATGACTCAAAGGAAATGGTTCACTTTTTTTTTTTTTTGTGTCATTATACCCCGACCCACTTTTATTAGATAAACTCTCACTTATGGTGAAGGAATATCGTGGTAACATCCAAAATACAAGATTTACAAATATTCAATAAAACCAACCCATGTGCCAATGACAAGAACTAATCGAAAAGGGCCAAAACCCAATCCATAATCCACCAAGGTAATTAATAGAGCAAAATATATAAAGAATAATGAATAAATAACCAAACGTAAAAGAAACAAGAAGCACCGTAAACATAAAACGCGAATGCTACGTAAGAACACAAATCAGTTTAAAGGAAATGGTTCACTTTAAACTGATTCAGCTGATTAAATTTGAATCCATTGAAAATTGAATTAATTTTAATAATTTTTTTAATCATTACACAAACATATATAAAAATCAATACAATTTTTACATACAAACAATAAAATTAT
Source organism: Carya illinoinensis (assembly GCF_018687715.1). Lineage (NCBI taxonomy): Eukaryota > Viridiplantae > Streptophyta > Magnoliopsida > Fagales > Juglandaceae > Carya > Carya illinoinensis. The sequence goes on from NC_056765.1 coordinate 6,055,057, forward strand.
GTAGGCACTGTAGGGACTCAAATTCTAAGCTTACTGGTTATTCTTATGGAGATTGGAGCGATGATGCAGATGATAGGAAAAGCATCCATAGTGAGTGTTTTTATGTAGGCACTAAACTTGTGGCTTGAATGAACAAGAAACAAAATTCTATATATCTTTGTCCAAGAGTGAGGTAAATTACATTGTAGCTGGAAGCTATTGCATATAGTTGCTTTGGATGAAGCAGATGTTTAGTGACTAAGGCATTTATTATTAAGGTATCATGAATGTGTACTGTGACAACACCAATGCCATAAAAATTTCCAAAAATTCCATCCAACACTCTATGACCAAGCACATAGAAATAAGACATTATTTCATTCATAATCTTGTGGAACACCAATTATTTGGCCTGTTTCTACACAATACTCATCACAAAATTAAGTCCCTTATCTACTCTTATATCTTGAACTTGTGTTTAAATTTTCTAGGGTTTTTCTTGGTTTGAGTGTTGGTGCTAAGTCTCAGTTTTGAATAGTATTTTGAGCATAATCATCGCAGTTTCACATTTTGGAACTTTTGTTGAGTGGTTCATGTAATTAAGGAGGTGATTATCCATCCACACATTCAAAGCTTGGCATGCTAAGTACATCATGTGTTCAGCAAAATGCCCCAATATTAAAATAAAAAAATTAAAAAAAAAAAGGAAGAAGAAAAAAACCCTCCTCTCATGTTACTACATTCATGAATTGGGTTTTTATTGTACATGCGTGCAATTCTCACTTGTACCGTAGTATTAAAGCTTTATATTGGTTTCGTTTGTCAGTTGGATCATCTTAGGCATACCACAATGCTTAATCATATATGGTTCCATAACTTCATCTATGCATGCATCCATTTTGCATCATAGTGTCAGTCATTGTCATATGGTTCACTTGTGGGTTCACCCCGTGTCCATCATACTCTTGGGATAAGTCTTGCATCTCTAGCACATAATGTTTAATATGCTTTATTGTGTGGGTTGTTAGTATAGAGTGTTCCTATGTCATTTGCATCCTTGGACCTCTCCCTCTGTTCCCACACAAGCATAATTCTATGATGCTCAGGCACGGGAACTCTATATGCACAAAAGTCCTACTGTAGAGCATGATATCATACTAGGTGTGAGGTTCATGAGAGTATAGTACCTCGTGTCTTTGAGTCACGCCAGTGGTTATCTTTGACCACCTGCCTAATCCTGCCCCACCCTTGCCTAGGTAGGCCAATGGTCCCGTCTGCCAGATGAAAGGTGGGGTACCCTGTCCACTTTTCCCCTACCCTATTAATATATATATATATATATATAAATGAAACTTATATTTATAGTAAAACGATGTTGTTTTGGAGATACCCCAAAATGGTGTCGTTTTACTATAAGACTAAAATCCCTCCCCTCCAAGTTTAATCCTAAAATCATTCTCAGTTTCTTCTTCTTCTTCTTCTTCTTCTTCTTCTTCTTCTTCTTCTCTCTCTCTTTCTCTCTCTTCTTTCTTAGTTTTGCTCCCTCTGCGCTTTCTTCTTTCTCGCATGCTCCTCTTCTTCTCTTCCTCCTCCCCCTGTTCCTATTTTCAGTTTTTGACATTTTCTTCTCAACATCTTGAAGTGTGGTGGTGGAACCACAGCCATGAATGTCTGTGGATTTCTTCGCAAACCCACTATCATTCATGGTTGTGGTTCCTTTGTTCAAATCATGGTCTTGCCATGTGCCATCACAATTGTGGCGGTGGTTTTTATTTTTTGCTGTATGTCATTGTATGTACTTTGTAATTTTGCTGGATTGGTTGTTAGATGATACATTTGTAGATTTTAGGGATGGATCTATAGACTTTATGTTGTTTTGAATTTTTTTAGATTTTTCCACCATGAGTGAGTAGGTGACGGATGGAGCAGGGGGCACCCCGTCCACAACGTGCAGGGCCTAATTCCAAGGAGCAAACCCCACCACCCCGCCACCCCCACCCTAGGGGGTGTGTGTAGCACCCCTAATTGGACACCCTTCTCTATTTGTAGAGTTTGTTTGTTTGTTTCACCTCCAACATCCATGCCATTTCTTAAGATAATTCCCTTGGAGTTAATATTCGAAATATGCACTTTCAAGTCGTTCTTGGCATGTTGTCTAACTTATTTCAACTGCCTTGTGTGACTAACTCCCCTTATCCCTAATCTTCCTCCACCAATCCTAGTAGGGACACCTTGTTCACTTGCTTCTATGGTTATCCAAGGGCTTGGCTATTCATGATTCATGTCATTCCCACAATAGATTTTACTCTTGATCACTTAGTCCATAGCCGAGTCTTGTGCACGAACCTCTATCCCTTCACTCATCAGAGTGATCGCTTGGGAGACAAAGTTCGTATGCCATATGCTCTGATGACTAACGTCCCTATTCATGACTGAACTAGGGAGTCAAATTTTTCTTGTTATTCTCGAGGCATTTCAATTTTAGAAGAAACAAACTGGATCACCATTTTTGTGTCTTATCGCACTTCTTGCGCTTCAGTAGTCCGTTAATATGTAATCTCTCAAACCCACAATCACACTTAAAGGCTCCTATTGGTCGCAAGATTTGCAGTTGGGTCAGGTCCATATTCATGGTGCCACTCGTGTAAGGACGTCTAGTACTTTAGGCATCTAACGATCGATGGACCTGCTACTTCTATCGACCCGTTTATTGTTGTTGAACCATCAACATCGACCATGTCAACTCCCACTGAGCCAACCTTGCAAATGGTACTAAATCATTTAAATCGGTTGGACACCAGCTTTGATCGACTTGAGATGGTGGCACGACGCCTAGATCAACTAAGCTAGAGTATTCAAACTCTCCGACCTACAAATGGTGTTTATCTGCGGTGGTGTTTGACTTGGTTTCCATATCCGTATCTGATGCAAATTATTCATAGTTTAGCTACTATTGTTCATTCCTTGTTTAGCTTAATGATCATTTTGAGGTTATGAGAGAAAAATAAATAAACACCATCCAGTTCAATTGTATCTTCTGATTGGTGGACATCATATGATTTTCTTCTATTAATATATCCCATAACCACTAATTTCATTTAAACAGCAGTCCAAGGATATATTCCTAGAGTTTGAAGTTCGAGAAGCATGATTAAAAAGATGTTTCGGTTTAAATTGGTTCAGCCTGCTTTAATTTTTTATTTTTACAAAAGAACTATGCAGCTTGTCTATTTAAAGTTTATACCTAAGATTACTGTTTTTTTAATCACTCGTAGAGCGAATTTAAAAAGCCAATCCAGCTGTACTTTTTTCGAATGATTGGATTAATACTTCCTCCAACATAGAGGGACAAATGAAGATTTAAAACTTTTTATGTTTCACCTAAGGAATTAAAAATTAGAGCTTTCAATTAATATTGAGGGATCAAAAGCATTAAACAAAGAAATTAATGTGAGGAAATGGAGATATTTATCTAATCAAGGAGTCGTCATTCATACATTTTAAAAAAAAAATGAAAACAAGAAAGCAATGATTACAAGGAACAAAGTTACGGAGAAAAGTACGAAGCAAGAGCTAAGAAAGAGAAAAGAATTCAGACTTCAAACAAAATTAAGAAGAAAGAGAGCGTGTGTATGGTTGTGTTGGTAGATATCAAACTTCGAACAAAATAAGAAGAAAAATAAGAAACAGAGGTCTTAAATAAAATAAAATAAAAATAATAAATAAAAAAAAAAAAAAAAAAAAGCAGAGAGAGTAGAGACGGATGCAGTTATTCTTAACTCAATAATTGGGTGTACCGAATCCATCTGCAGATAAGAATAATGGAAACTAATTTAATGGTGTAAAAACGAAGTACTTACCAGCTGAAAGTGGGATGGAGGGATGGACAGGTTGTCTTCCAAAACTGCTTCCTCTAACAATGTGTATGATATTAGTAGATATTAAATAAAAATAAATAAAAATCCAGGCCGGTAGGCCCATGATGGCCACATAATGGACCCCTTGGTAGAAGCATCCCCACCTGAAAAGCTCAGATCTGGGTCTTAAACTGAATAATTTTGTATTTGTTTTTGGTGTGTTGCTTTGAAGGGTTGTTAGGTGGTAAACTAGGCAGGCTTCTCAGCAGTACAAACAGAATGAATTCTTTAGCACTGAGGATCAACCGCTAGCTGCGGCTACGATTTCATTTGTTTAAAAAAAAAAAAAAAAAAGACAATTTCATTCGGAAAAGCCTGCGAAAACACAGTTTACTTTCATCAAAGAGCAATATAGTTCTTAAGAATTGTGCACAGAATACATAATTCACAATTAATTTATAATTTGAAAGTGATTAGCTAGACTTATTTGCAATCTACTTTGATATATTATTTACGAGCTACATTCCTTTTTCGTAGGATCCATTAAAAACCCTTCGGCTTCAAATGTTGTTGAAGAATCCATGCACATTCTTACTAAGCTGTATTTAGATATTAAGCTGAATTGAGATGAGTTAAGTTTTTTATTAATAATAGCGAGTTAAGATAGTGAAGTGATTTTTGTGCAGCTCACCTAAGATGAGTGTAGATATATTTTGATATTAAGATGAGTTTAGATTTATTTATGAGAAATTGAAAACAATTATAAATTCTGCATGTAAAGAGGTGTCAAGTTGAAAGAAGTTCTGAATTTTATAAATAAGAAAATTTTAAATTGAGATGACCAACAACCAAACTGGATTTTCTTACTCATATCACTTGAAATTAGTTGAAAGGTACTCAAAACTAACAAATCTTATATATTGATGACAGAAAAAAGAACATGAAAAAAAAAATTCTTCTGCAGGGATATTGTAGGAAACATCAGTGAAACTTGGAATTGTGTGCCGCTTTTTACTAGTAATGAAATTAAAAGTACTTGAACTTCATCTCTACGCTGATGCATGCATACGAGAATGTGATGTCAAAAAAAAGTAAAAAAGGAAGTAGATCATACTCAAAAGGGAGGATGAGTGGCTGTTCCAAATTCAGCCGCTTGTAAATCCCTGGGTAAAAGTAGTGATCACCTGTGGAAGACGAACTTAGAGATATGTATGTATATATACACGACACACCCACCCATGGCGCTCACAGAACCGAATAACATGCAAGGTCTATGATTGGATATAATAGTATTTTTTAAATACATTATAATAATAATAAAATGATAAAAAATTTATCTCCTACTTATTAAGAGCAACTTGCGTGTACTAGTTGGGGTAATGATACCTACGTTTTATTTACTATGCTCTATTACTCACAGCCCACGTGACTTTTTTTTTTTTTCCAATCTTTTTAATTTTTTCCATCTTTGCTTTCTCATAATCAAAAAGCTGGTAGAAACGCTTAAGAACCCCATCTCCACTTGCCGCGCTGGGTCAAAATAACTCTCCCCTCTGTGCCCAAAACTGTCGTTAAGATCGAACGACAACTAACTCAAATCATCCATGAACCACCCAAAATACACTCATGGAGAAAGACTTAGGCACAAGATGGATATAGACAAAGAAGCTCAAGTAGCAATTACTTGGAGAACTTCTTGGATTCGGAAGTAGCGGTTTTCTTTGGTAAGCAATACTGGATGGATGGTAAGTAGCGATTTTTTTTTTAACAAATTTCAATAATATTTCTCAATACAAGTTTTAAATATATATATATATATATATATGAAAGCTTCAATTTGTTAAAAAAAATCATTTTATCTTCATCGATACTAAATGACAATAATACTTCTCAATCCGGATTCCATGGGTATGCCTCGCTCCTGGCCTATATCAAGTTACAATTTTATTCAAGAAAATTAAGATCAAATGACTGAACCAAGTAATTAACATAGATAGAGGGGAAAAGTATATAGGTAGGGGTAGTGTTAATTAAAAAGTTGAAACAACTTCATAATATCACTAATGCCCAAAAATCACACATAAACTGAAGAATAAAATCTCAGATCTGGGTCTCTGTTTTTTTTTTTTTTTATTTGAAGGTATATATATATATATATATGTTCCTTATACTTAAATAGATTATTTAGCAGCTACATTTATTTTTTCATAGGGTCCATTAAAAATACTTGGGTTTCAAATCTCGTTGAAGTTCCATGCAGTACTATTCTTAGTTTTCTTACTCATATCCCGTGAAATTAGTTGAAACACAAAACTAACAAACTTATAATATTGATGAACGAAAATAGAAAAGAAAAGAAAAAACACATCTTCTGCTGGGGTGTTGAAAACATTAGTGAAAATTGGAATTGTGCATTTGCTTTATTATACTAGTGATGAAATAAAAAGTAAAACTTCATCTCTAAACTGAAAAAGAAAACAGAGTAAATCATACTCACAAGGACGGATGAGGGGCCGCTCCAAATTCAACTGCTTGGAAATCCCACCGTAAAAAGTGATCACCCGTCGAAGAAGAACTTAGATAGATGGTTATACACACACACATACACTCATGGCGCTCACAGAACCGAAGAACATATATATATATATATATATATATATGAGAAATTCTATACATCATCCTACACCACACACTTTATATATTAAAATATTATTTTTTATTTTTTTTATTTTTTATTTTATTTTATTCTTATTAAACTAATTAAATTATTTTATTTATCATCCACACACTATATATTTATTATAAAAAAAATAAAAAAAAAATTAAAATAAATATGATGTATGAAGTGTGAGGATGACAAATAAATTTTTCCTATATATATATATATGCAAGGTTTGCTCAGCCCTGAAGGAACCAATCAATAAGTGGGTAAGTGGGGAGTTGTTGGGTTTTCCATGCAAGGTGGGAAACGTTGACTCGTTGACTGCACACCCCTGAAGGAACCAATCAATAAGGGGGGAAGTGTTGGGTTTTCATAGATGGTGGGAAACGTTGACTGCACAGCTCCGAAGGAACCAATCAATAAGGGGGGAAGTGTTGGGTTTTCCATACAAGCTGGGAAACGTTGACTGCACAGCCCTTAAGGATTCAATCAATAAGGGGGAAGTGTTGACCACAAAGCGCTCAAGGAACCAAACAACAAGGTCTATCATGTGAGGACATATTTACAAAGAGCAACTTGCGTATTATTCTATCTACGTGACCATTATGATCTTCTGAGAAACCAATTACGCGTTAAAACCAAAAGAGAGAAACAAAAAAAGGGATGCTACCTTACACGGCTGAACCGCGGTGGGAAATTGGGATGTTTTGATTTTGATGCCAAACCAAAACTCCACTGACACATAAAAAATCTCTTCTTCTTGATTGAAACCAATCGACAGAGATAAAGAGAACCGATCGAAGTTTGATCGGTTGGCATTGATTGGTTCAATGGTTTGAGAATCGGTTTCATTTTTCTAAATTCATCAACCAACAATCAACGAAGCACTATGTCAAATCCACAATCCACACTTTGCAAAACAAGATCACAACAACAAATTAACAACTATCTCGTCACAGCCACCCAACACAACTCAACCAAAAAAAAAAACCTTAAATGGACAAAAAGAATCAAAGGCGTTGGTGATAGAGGAGGAGATGGTGGCTGTGGCTTGCTTGCGAGGTTGTGAGTGACAACGAAGTCGAGAGAACGCATTTGAGACAAAACGACATCGTTGCAGTTATTAATTTTTTTTTTTTTTTTTTTGTATCTTGTGTCCCCAAAACGATGTCGTTTCACTCTTTCACACATATTTGAAAAAAAATAAAGACAGCTGACTTTAGCCGGTTCAGCAGTTTTTCTATGGATTGAACTGTGAATTGAACTGGCCGACATCGGTTTGACTTAAATCCTACTGCCGGCCGACCAGTTCTCTGTTGGTTTCGGCGGGTTCCCTGTGCCAGGGGCCAGTCTGATCGATTCCGGCCAGAACTGTTATGCTACTTTTGATCTTTTCTCTTCCCAGTTTGAGAGTAAGATGAGATCAAATAATTTTAGATAAAAATTAAAAATTAAATAAGATATTATTAATATATTACTTTTTAATATTATTATTATTTACAAATTTAAAAAATTAATATTATTATATTTTATGTAAAAATTTAAAAAAATTATAATGATGAAATAAATTGAGATTAATTGTTTCCTCTTCTCTCTCTCAACTCAGACTCCATCTATCTTCTGTTTAACGTGTTTAATACCGGACAACAATTCTTCTTCAAGGAGCAGGAGCTAGTCTTCTTCGTTCTTGGTGCTGCTGCAGTCTGGATATAAATGTTGTGAAAATATAGATTTTCTTTGCATGTTATTGAAGATGATGCCAAATTTGATTTTGATTTTTTTATTTTTATTTACATGTTGTAATAGATCTATTCTATGCATCTTCTCTCTTCTTTTGAATTTTGTGTCTTCGTTTTCTCTCTTCCAGTTTGTTTTTTGTTTTTTTTTTTTAAATTCCGTTTTCTATTTGTCTTCTCTAATCATGTTAGGTGGAGAATGGATGTTAAGTAACCGAGGCAGCTAGCTCGACAGAAAACACTTCTGATTCTTCACCTAGGGTTCTTCACCTTCGACAGAAACCACTTTCGGAATCTTCATCGACAACATCTTTGCCTGGGGTTTCTCTCTCAGCACGCCATTTCTGTGTGTGTCTCTCTCATAGGTTGTCCCTCTGGTTTTTTTTTTTTTTTTGGTTTTGGTAGGCTTTCGAATGTATTCCTAGGATGATGCGCGAGCCGTCGATGCTGGCGGGTGAGACCGAGGCGGAGTAGTTGGAGGAGAGGCAAAGCGACTGGGTGTACTCGAAACCCGTGGTGGTCCTTGACATCATATGGAACTTCGCCTTTGTGGTAGTTGCTGCAACAGTCATGGTCCTCAGCCAGAACGAGTTGTTAGGCATGCCTCTCAGGCTCTAGATAGTGGGCTATGCTCTGCGAGGAGTGCTACACATGGTTTGCGTCTGCGTTGAGTATCGAAAGCTTCAGAGAAGGCGACGGAGCCGGTTGGTGGCATTTAATTCTGTGGAAAATGGAGGAAATTTGATCATGGGGTCGAGAGAGGATTCGGGGCAATACTGATAAGCCACGACGGTCAGCAAGGGCCCTTAGGCTAAATCCCAAATACTTGGGATGAAGTTGGACGTGGAAAGATAGTTACATGAGACATGCATGCTGAATTGTACGTGGGACGTACGTGAAAAAAGTCACAGGTGACGTGCAAGCAGAGAAGAATGAGATAATAAACTGGGAAGACTGGGTCACTTGCAAGACTAGGTCATTGGCATTGCGGTTGCTAGTTTTTCGTCATTAGTTATGCTACTTTTATTTTTGTTAGTCATTCTTTGTGTTTACGTATTGGTATTGTTCTGTTTCCAGCTTTCCTTTTATTTCAGTTTCCTTGTACATGGCTTGGCTTTATTCAAAGTAGTCGAAAGTTATCAATAAAGGGAAGTAATCAATTGTTTTCCAGAACTTTGTGGTACTTTCTCACTCGAAGAGAAACCCATCTATTTATTTACAAATTACGTGAGTTTGGGACCTATCAAATACGTAACATTGGCGGAGAATCTGGACGAGGACGGCATCGGAAGTGTTGCAAAGTAGACTTCCCATTCTCAGGATATCATGCGTGGCACGCCGGCCGGCGATGTATAGTGTCTAATATTAGTGTGCAGCGTGCCAATAGACTACACAACCTTTTTATATTAGTGTTTAATAATGAAAAGATTGTCCCTTTAAGCTTTTGGACTCAAGGGAGAGTTTTCTTTTCAGAAACGCTTCTAATTGGTACATCCTATAAGTATTGAACAACAGAGACCAATGAAATAATGCCACATAGTTTATACAAGTTCTAGGAAATGCGGTGCGCTGCAGTGGAACTTTAGATATTGAAGGGGTCTGAGTTCGAGACCCAACTCCCCCCTTCTCTCTCTCTACCCTAACCTCCCTCTCTCCTTCCCTCTCCTCCTTGAATAAATGCGACATATCTGCACTCCCTTTCTCCTCTCCCTCCCCTTTTATCTCAGCCCCCGACGACACCAAGTACTTGGACCACAATACTGTCCGCTGGTATTCTTCGAGTGGGAAGCCTTCTCCCAGATTTCCCATTGGTGGACATGTGCTTAAATCAGGATAAGTTCTCCATGGGTCTGAGCCAAAACTCATCAAAACCACTTAAATCAGGTCCCCTTAGCATCTTAAACCAAAAGTACATTCCAAAAGGTAGCAAATCACTTCTAAATGCTTAAGTTGAAGAAGACCCAAAAGGGAAAAAATTGAACTTGCGAGCTTCGAATAGTTCCATATCCCACTACATTGTAGAGTTTCTAGCTTTCAAGCACCGATGAATAGAACTCAAGCCAGCAAATCATCAATGAAAGTCAAAACTCTTGATTTTTTGAGATATATGATCACAAAAAATAAAAGTAAAAACAACTTTTTGGCAAATTTTTAAAAAACATAAAAAGAAAAATGAAAGGAAAAAAAAAAACTACGGCCAATAAATTGTACAATAGGGGCTGCAATGATTCTTTATTTTGATTACTGATTTTTTCCTAATTTTATTGATCGTGAAGGAGAGGGAAAGGTTAGGGTTTGCTTCGAAGAGAGAGGGGGGTGGGTCTCAAACTCAGACCCTTTTGTTGAGGATCCTTTGCCCTAATCTACGGCCTTCCATATATAACCATTATCCTCGCTCCAATTTTCAAATTTTTTGGAACCAAGTCTTCCTCCCACCGCCATACCCCCTCTTCCCCTGCGCCCCATTCCCGGCACATTGCTCAATCTAGATCCCGTCCGTGTGTTCTTTGTACTGATCCCGTGGATGAGTCTTTGCAGGTCGATAATTCTCTTGCAGGTCCATCTCTGCAGTCCTCAGATTCTGGTTCACCTTCTATTGAGACCACTGAGCTGCCCTCTGCTACTCCTATTGCTGCCATTCCAATGGGTTCTCATCCTATGCTCACACCAGCCAAGGCTGGTATTTTTAAACCTTGCCATCTGGCGAATCTTGCCTTCTTGGGATCCTTTGGTTTTCTCTCTGCTCTTCTGGCCTCCACCGAGCCTAAAGGGTTCAAATCTACTGCCAAGAATCCTGCTTGGCTCACCACCATGGATGAAGAAGTGCAAGCTCTACAAAATAATCGTACCTAGATTTTGGTCCCTCGCCCTGCCAATACCAACATTGTGGGCTCCAGATAGGTATTTCGGACCAAATATTTTCTCGATGGATTTATCGAACACCTCAAAGCCCGCCTCGTTGCCAAGGGATATACATAGGTACCTGGTCTTGACTACACGGATACTTTTAGCCCAGTCATCAAGGCTACCACTGTCTGTGTTGTCCTCCCTCTTGCTGTGACTAATCGATGGCCTCTTCGCCAACTTGATGTCAAAAATGCCTTTCTCAATGATCATCTTACTGAACAACTCCATATGGAACAGCCTCCTGGGTACATCGATCCTCGCTTTCCTAATCATGTTTGTCAGTTGAAGAAGGATCTTTATGGCCTCAAACAAGTACCCCGTGCCTGATTTCAACGATTCAACTCTTTTCTCATTCACCTTGGTTTTTATTGTAGTTGTGCTGACACATCGCTCTTTGTCTTTCACAGGCAATCTGACATTATTTATTTGCTTCTTTATGTTAATGACATTATTATTACAGGCAACAACTCCTCTCTTCTTGACAGCTTCACTCGTAAGTTTCACTCTGAATTTGCTACTAAGTATTTGGGTTCTCTTAGTTACTTCCTCGGTCTTGAAGCTACACCAACTACTGATGGTCTTTTTCTCAGTCAGCTAAAATATGCACGTGATATCCTCACTCGTGCTCAATTACTTGACAAGAAGCCTGTTCACACTCCGATGATTGTTTCCCAACATCTGTCTTCTGATGGTCCTCTGTTTTCAGATCTCACTCTTTACCGCTCTCTTGTTGGTGTTCTTCAGTATTTGACCATCACGCGTCCTGATATTGCTCATGCTGTCAACTCTGTCAGTCAGTTTCTACACTCTCCGATTGAAGACCACTTTCTTGCTGTCAAGTGCATTCTTCGCTATGTCAAGGGTACACTGCATTTTGGCCTCTCTTTTCATCCATCTGCTACTCCTGGTACTTTAGTTGCTTATTCTGATGCTGACTGGGCAGGATGTCCTGACACACGTCGCTCTACCTCTGGTTATTTCATTTACCTTGGTGACGATTTGGTTTCCTGGAGTGCCAAGAAGCAACCTACAGTTTCTCACTCCAACTGTAAGTTTGAGTACCGTGCCCTTGTTCTCACTATTGTAGAACTTCTTTGGCTCACGTATCTCCTTCGTGATCTCAAAGTTCTCTTCCATAGCAGCCTCTTCTATTATGCCAACAACAAAAGTGCCATTTTTTTGAGCTCCAATCTTGTTTCTTATAAGCAGGCCAAGCATGTTGAACTGGACTAATACTTTCTTCGCGAATTTGTTGTTGCTGGCAAACTTTGGACACAATATGTACGCTCACACTTGCAAATTGCTGATATTTCACCAAAAGTGTATCTAGGCATCTCTTTCAATTTTTCAGATCCAAGCTACACGTCTGTTCCAATCCGACGTTTAGCTTGCGGGGGGGTGTTGAGGATCTTTTGCCCTAATCTACGGCCTTCCATATATAGCCATTTACCCTCAATTATAGGAGCTTATTTAGCTCATTCTTTCCATTTATTTTGTAATCAATCTTTATTGTAATTACGGTATATAATCTATAAATTGAATATATACATGCATGCAAAACTCTCACCACTCAAATGTGTGGTGGTTTTTCTAATATTCCCACCTTTAATCTGTGAAGTTCCTTTACAGCTCATTCCACTGCTCAAAGCATGTATATCCTACATAACACTTCTCTATTGGTTTTCGTTGTTCTACACTTATAAGATCTACATATTAAAAGTTATTCTCTTTTCTTTTTTCTTTTTAAAAAACACGCATGTGGCTGTTTTGAATAATAATAATATATTATAATAAAACTTTCAATCATCAGATAAGTCAAATATGGTTGAAAAAAGAAAGATTGCACAAAACATATGGACCCACACGCGGAAAGCAAAAGAAAAGAAAAACTCACGCACACAGGTTAGAAAAGCAGCGGTATGAAGGGGCGCACGAGGAACGAGACAGAGTGCAAAATTTCTTCTTTCGCTTTTGACGTGCGAGACAGCCACTGCTCAGCTATGATCTACCCCTGCATCTCCTTTACTAAAAGGAAAATGGTGGGAGCCCGCGGAGGCTATTGCCGAGTTTTTTTTTTTTTTTTTTTTTTTTTTTTTTTTTAATTAAGTAAGTATTTTTTAATAATATTATATCTAAAATAAAAATAAAAATGTTATAAAAATATATATTAAAAAAAAACACACATAAAATTAACTAATGGGTGGAAGACTGCAGTACCAATATACCATAAACATATTTCATCGTTTTTTTTATTTTCTTAGATTCCAGTGTAAAGGGTATTTTATTACATTAATAGTTACATCAATTAATATAGCTTTCTAAGCAAATTAGTTGGCTATCACAAAAGCTTTCAACAATAACGAAACAGACCAAACTACCAAGGATTCATGATGATCTCTTGCACTTTAGAGTAATGCTATTCATCTAATACCACAACAATATTATTTAATGTCATATTTGAAATTATTTATTATATTTTATTAATTTATCATCTAATACTACATCATAAAATAAAAGAATATAATAAAAAATAAAATGATAAATAAATTTTTTATATATAATATGCGCCGATGGCCAAGAGCTAGCAGACAAGTAATTAGGTATTTTCCTTCAAGCTTCCTAAGTTGAATTTAGCTTAATGACGAGGAGAAAACCGCATAATTCTCTCATAGATTTCCAAACACCTATTTTGTTTGATTAAATGGATATTATATATTGTTATGAGCGTAAAAGGCTCTAAAAATTTCAAACCAATTCCAACGTCTGCTTCTTAATTGAACAATTAAGGGAATAATTGAGAGGTGTTGTAAATCATTGATCACATTTAATCGTTATAATTGACTAAATCGTAATCGTTAATTAAGAATTTTATACCCTTATATATACATATATCTTCTATATATAAAAAGTGTGTATGAAACGGAAAATCTTGTTTTAACGGTTTTTCTTATTTTTCCGTTAAAGTTAACACCGTTTGTTTTAATGGTTTAGCACATAAAATGAAGACATAAATGTTAAGAAAGATAACATTCAATGTTGTTATATGATTTATTAATCTCAATAATTATAATACTTAATAGTTTATATAATAATAAGTAATTAAAGATTAGTTATTATATTTTTCTCTTTCTCCTTAACATATACACGTGTATTAGGTGCATAAAACGTGAATCCCTAAGTATAATATACGTGTATTATACGTTTCATTAACTCAGATTATTGAGTATTCCAAATTTAAAAATCTCATATAATATATAATACAAGTGTGTTTAATCAAAGTGTTTTTTTTCCCATGGTAGTAGGACGTAGCTTCCGCTAAGTCATATTCCATACGTGGGTTTGCTATGATAGGCACGTGACAAAGACCGTGATCCTTGAGCTAATCAAGAAAGAGTAAATTCGGCCAACAATTTCAAAATATATTTTATGATTTATATATATGCTATATATAGAAAATATTATACCACAAATTTTATAAAAAGATTATGTTTTAACTTTATGTTGTCCCTGATCGACTCAACCAACAGCAAAATAAGAATTTCAATGTTGTCTCTATTGATTGTCTACAGGATGACATAAATTGATGAATTATAATACAAACATCAAACGACACATATTTTGAACTACCGTTTGCGTTAGACTTTTATTAAATTTTTTGTATACATCTTTGCTAAAATTATAGATGTTATAAACATATATTGGATTATATGATACTTTGAACTAATTTTTTTATTTTCTCCAATATGCCTTAAATTATTAAGTGACATCAATAATTTTTATAAAATATATATTATTTTTTACAAATAATCATTTTATAAAATTAGACAAACGTGCTTTGCACGTTACTCTCATCTAGTATATATATATATATATATGTGTGTGTGGATGTTTCTAAGTTTAGAATACAGTCAATAACAAGAATCTCTCACTTAGTTTCTCACTTTTCTCTTTTCAAAAAATTTATAACATTTATTCAAAAAAAAAAAAAAAGAAAAAAAATTTATAACATGTTATCTGCACGATTCTCGTCGCAATCCATGAGAACCGATCTGAGATTTACCCTGCAATTTTCTTGTGGACAAATCTGTGTACAAAGCTCTCGTCTTTGTATCCGCAGCTCTGTGTACAAATCACAGGCGCAGATCTGATGCTATCCATGGTGATCGATTCAAGATCTATGAGCACCAATCCGAAATCCGTCGAGGAAAAGGGGAGCTGATTCTCGAGTAGAATCAGTATCATGTTGACCAACGATGAGCGTGGATCGAACCAATTACCGCCAGTTTATCCATCTCAAATCGCAACAATTTATGGCGTCATATTGTCGCCATATAAGCACCGGTGCTATGGTGTTTGACCGGACGATACGTCTGCAGTAGTCATCACAGACCGCAGAGATTCTGCAGTTGCCTCACAATTACTTCAATCACTCTTCGCCGAGAGATCTAGTTGGACTAGGTTCTCCATGCCCGGCCAAAATCCAGTCGAGATACCGCTGGAGGACTGGTTTCTCGTGAGAATCATGGCATCAAGTCTCGCTTGGTTGTCCTTCTCCAAAGTTCTGATCAAGGTTTTGGCGGCCTCCAGCTCGTCGAGTCCCGGCCACGGAAGATCTGCTGCTTTGCTTCACGAATCAAGGCACCCACTTTCCAGATCCTGGAGGCCATCGGTAGATCTGAAGCTAGGGGCGAAATTTTCGACGAAACCGGAAAATAGTTCCCAATATTCGGAGACAGCGGGGCTTCGGTCATGGCACACATATCTCCCCCGCAGTCCCAGTCCCAGTCCTGGTACTCGGTAGTGTGTTGTAGATAGAAGTCCTATCCTTCTCCGAGTTCTCCTTCGTGGACCTCAGGGCCACCACAAACACGTTCAGCTCCGAGAACAGGGCCTAACAGTAGGAAGAGAGTTGCCGTCGTGTGGGAATTGGGGTAATTGTTAAATTCAGTAGCTTGTGGAGTGATTAAAAGTTGGATGGTAGTTTGAGAGAGGCTTTGGTGGATCTGTGTTCTATGCTTCTTCACGTGGAACAAGTCACGGACTCTCGGTTGTTTTGAGCTTGAATGTTGAGGTTCTGGCCTCTGGGTTTTCTTTTGAAGACGTGAATGGTTTTTGGGTATAGAAAAATCAAGTATGTAGTTTGCCGAAATGGTTGGAGATTGACGCTGGATTCTATAAAAGATTGACAGAATTTGAGCTCCAGTTTAAAGTTTTGGGTACCGCTTTGAAGCATAGGAATGATTTGATTTTGTGTGGCTCTGCAAAAAGCAGTATTTCTTTGCTGGTGTGATTTTGGGTTTTTAGTTTTATCAAATGGACACAGGCCTTGCATCAGCTGGAGCACACGAGACCGAACTCTCAGACGATTTCCGGATCTATGACCAGGACAAGAACGGCCTGATCTACTCGTGGTGGTGTAGTCGCCGTACCTGGCCAGAGGTGGTCAGCAAATCCGAGCAAGAAGAGAATGGAGAAATTTGATAAAAAAAAAAAAAAATTGATGTAACTTATACAATGATGCTTTTTAGTTATCTTTGTAACATGAGGAATGGCGATTCTACAAAATCTGACATGAGACCCACGTGCTAACCAAGTGGGAGGTTGAGACATGCCGCAAATGTTGATTTTTGTGATTCTTTGGCAGAAAAGTAACTTGGCATAAAAGTCAAAAATGGGTTGTTGGAAGAAGTAGCCCATCATAACTTCTCTTCTTATATTATTATATTTTTTTATTTTATATTTTTACATTTTGAAAAAGTGGAGGGTATAAAAGAAAAGATAAGCGTTGAATGCCTATTAAAACAGTATATATTTCTCACGTTTAAATAACACTACTTAAAAAAATGTAAAAAATATTACGATAAGATTAAGTGATCTTCTATTTCAAATTTTTGATGATTTTAAAGCTAAAAATCTTTTATCTCAAGTAAATTTTTTAATATATTATTTATAATTTTTGAGGTGAGTATTAATGATTATATTTCAAAATATATTTGTACTGAATTAAACTTTAGATAATTTATATTTTAGTTATATCTGTAGTAAATTTTTATTCTCATAATTTATATACAAATTATATTTATTTTTATACTTGTTATGAATTATTGATGTCAAATTTTATATTGAAATAGAAATTGAACATCCCTGAAGGATCATGTATCAAAAGCTCATTATAATTAATGCATCTGAAGTTGCATAATTAAAATTGTGTAGAGAAAAGTTATTAAAAAATATATGTTTAAATAAATGTCTCGAATGTACCCCTGAAATAACAATATCGAGTATGCTCCTTAGCAATATCAAGTGTAAGAGTTCACTATATATTCTAAATTTATATCTAGTTTTCTAGTGGTTGAATAAAATAATGAGTTTTTGATAAGAAATCATTAGTCACGTTCTAATAGTTCTACATCATTCCCTGAAGTGAATGATATTAAATTTATATCATTTTATTTCCTGAAGTGAAAAGAATGATGCATTTTAATTCAAAGAAACCAAGAGATTAGACGTGATATGATTTCGGGCCAGAAGCTCGTATTGGAAAAACTATTAGTTTTCTCTTTGAAATGATATTATACAATTATTGAATTAAATATTATGATGCATCAAAGTGATATGATTTAAAATATTTGTATATTTTCATAATTATCTTGATCATCCAAAATTAATTACGATAAGTCGAATGATTTTTATATGGACGTCCATAAAAGAACTAGAAGATTCTTTTACTATAAATACCACCATAAGTGAAAAGAAAAATTTACTAGAAGCAAATAAGATGAAATAATTCGACGTTATCTTGATTATTATAAGTGAACTGGAAGTTCAAATGATAATTAAATTTTGGATGCAATAAGATAAAAATATCTCATATTCTAACTGCTAAAATTCCAGTAAGGATTGAAGTCCCCGAAGGACAATTAAGAAATTTAGCAGTCTAAAGAACATAAGACATGTCTAAAGGCATGTGAGACTTATTGATACAAAAGATAGAGCATCTCAAAACAGAAAGACACAAATAATTGGTGCTTCTGAAGAGGCCATACCCACAAAACAATCAATAAATTCCATCCAAATTTTCTGTATAAAATTCTCCTATATAAACTCTTGAGGAGTATAAATCTCCTGAAGAGTGCCTCTTGAAGAGATTTTTCATGAAAATGTCTTCGCTTGAAGAGGGACAGGTACTTGAAAATAACGAGATCTCTATACATTTCATGAATATTGGAGAAATTATGGATATAAATAAAATCGTTCTCGACAACGTTGTTGCCCAGATGACTAACACAAGAGGGGGGTGAATTGAGTTGTATTAAAAAAATAACAATTATAAATCAAATATATAATATAAAATATAAACAAAATATGAAATAACAATAAATATAAAGAGTAAGGGTAAGAGAGAAGCAAACTCAGTATGTTAATGAGGTTCGGCCCCACTGCCTACGTCCTCGCCTCAAGCTACCCCTTGAGGATTCCCAAATTCACTATTCAACCTCCTTCAGGTGGAGATAGAAACCTATTACACCTTTGAACAACACCGCTACAAATGATACGTGTAGAACACCCTCTACACTTGCAATCACCTTACACGTGGTGATTTAACTATTCCCCGTGTAGAATACTTTCTACACGCACAAGGGTTATACACACCATTTTTCTGATACAAAAGCTGATAGTGGGTAGGTTATCAGAAAACACTCCTCAATGAGTGAAATAAGAACAATACAGCACAAACTATATCTCTCAAAATGAACAAGGATTCATGCTCAATGTTTAGAGAAGAGAGAATGAAAGTTTTGAATGAATGTTGTATGCTCTTGGTGTTGTAAATGTGAAGCTCTCAAATGATCTATTTATAGGCATATGAGACTTCATATTCAAATTTAAAAAGATTCACATGTCAAAGACAACATCATTCACTTTTTCAAAAAATTCAAATAAAAGGTTCTTCTTTTTCAATTGTCAAAGACAACATTATTCACTTTTTCAAAAAAATCAAACCTAATCTTTTACTTTTGGCATATGACAAAATGAGCACATTTTCCTTTTTAAAAAATTCAAATCTAATCTTTTACTTTTTGCATATGACAAAATGAGCACACTTTACTTTTCAAATTTTTCAAACAAAATCATCTACCTTTTGTATAAGTCTAAAAAAAGCATCAATCACTTTTGAAAATATTTAAATAAAATATGCACATGTGAAAGATGACAATCAATCATCTTTAATATTTTCAAAGTCCAAGTATATATATTTGTTTCACTTGTTCTGCATATGGTATAATTGTTTTTGGTTGTAATCCCACTAATGAGCCCATTTGCTCTCACCCTCTAGACATTTAACATATGGAACCCAAAAAGATAGCAGTATAATGTATTTCTAGGACACAGGAATAAAAACCCAAAGCAATAATTGATAGATGACCTTGCAAAAAAACAAAAAATCACAACAAGTGTCTAAAACATTACCCAGTAGAACAGTTTGAGGCTTTCACTAAATATCCCAAGCATGAAACAGCAACATCCACCTATACCTATCATCCCAAAACAATACCAATTGCATTTCATGCATGCCTTTATCACGGGAGTTTTTTTTTAACAATCACAGCAACAAATTTCTCACTACAGGAAATTCTCCATATAACACTAGGAGTTTTGATCTTTCTATTTCTACAAGTAATGTCATTGATATTAAGAAATGATTAATATCAATGACAAACACCATAGTCACGAAAACATCTAATCTTATAGAAATTGTTTTATGATTTATGAGATGGTCATTTCCAACAATACCAATACCTCAATTTCGGTAAGATCATTAAAGAAAAACTTAAACACCTAATTGAGCTACTCAAGATTACAAGTATCATTTTTCCACATTTAATATCAACATTAATTATAATCAAAAGACAATCTGTTCAAGTTTTCACTTGAATTAACCCATATATACAATGAAGACAGCTGGGAATAAGTTATTTATTTTCTAACCTGAAAATGCAACTTAAATTATTTAATCATCGCATGACTAAAATGGAAAAGTTTAATGGAGGCCAGCTTGGGTTTGAATCGATTCCACTGTCAAGAAAAATTTGGATGGTGACTGGTTATTAATCAGCTATATTCTTCTATTAGGGTTTAATAAATTCTTAAAAACTCATTCAAATTGCAGTGGTTAGCTTGTTTTTGTTCAGAACTAACACCCACACATATAAGTAAAACTATATCTAATCCAATCCAGATTTACATCTTTCTTTATCACCAAAAAGTCTGTATGCAAAGCAATCTGGACTCACCTACAGCATCCATCAGTTCAAGAAACTTTACCAACAAAACAAGAGAAAAATAAATCTTTTCAATTAAGCATCTATCTCTCTTTCACCCAATTAGTGAATGCACGAACAAGTCAATCTTCATAAACAAGTAGACAGCTACGTACTTACTTTACTCTAATAATCCCGATATATGTTCCTCTATAAGTAAAGAGGAGTGAGGGAGGGAGAGAAACCTTGGGCTGGCATAATCAAAGAGCTTGCCGGTAGCCCTGAAGACAATGAGCGCTATTTCAGCCTTGCAAAGAGTTGAGAGCTCCAGTTCCTTTTTAAATATGCACTTCCTCCTCTTAGAGAAAGTCACTTGCCGTGTTGTGGTGTTGTCGATCATCTTCATCTGAATTTTCTTGGATGTCATCGAATCTGTAAACCATCGTCCGACGCTTCATTGATTAAACCAAATAGTCAGTCTATAATAGTATGTAGCCAGAAATTTTAAGCTCTTAACAAGGAAATTTTAATAGAAAGATACAAAGTGATACAAAAAAAGCATGAGATACGAAATAGGTGACATATATACTTCATAGGTTTCCAGATGGTTTAGGAGAAATCAAAACTGCAGTAGCACCAAAGAGGGATGATTTTCTTTCTTGCACTATTCAATCGATTTCAATCATAACATGCAAATAAAATGCAAGTGAAAACTGTTAAGTAATTCCCTTTAGATAATATAAAAGACTATGGGTGTAGGACATTACTTACCTTGTTGTAGCAGTTTGACATCCAATGACCAATAACTTCCATGTGAGTAGTTGGTGGCTAGAGAAACGTACAATGGCATAAGCTACAAAATATCCACAAAACCTAACCTTACACTACCTACCCCACACCAGTAGACCCTAAACAAAATATTAACTAAGTAGGAGGCATTTTGTGAAAAGTATATTACTTTCACCTTCATCTTCTTATCAAAATTCACAAAAAATTGTTCATGGCCAAATATTAACTATGCAGGTCCCTGAGTCTCTCTATGAGACTCTCCCTGCGTCTGCCGCTCCGACTCATATCTCTCCATGAACTTATCGTATTCAACTTGTCTCTCCATTAGCATCATGACATTCGCTCGTAAGTCATCAAGCTGGCCCTTATAATCTGAAGCTGCTTTCTCAAACCTTTCTGCACGTTCAGTTAATTCTGCTATTTGGGCATCAACTGCTTCTCTAGATGACTCTGGAATAACCATCTCGCTAAGCCCCCTTACATACCCTGATCTTTGGCCCAAAACTTCCTTAAAGATTATTGCTGCAGCCTCATTAGTCCTCTTTTCCGGCTCCAGCTCTGACATCTTTGCAGCCATCTCCAACTATTAACCATTGGAAAAATCACATATGTTAGTAAGGAATATGTACTTAGACAACACCATATAATAATTTGGCAATTGAACCCATATTAATTTAGGCTTTTACTTTAACACTCACATATTTCTCTTCAGCAATGGGAGTCACAAATTTGTTCTTTTTCTTTGACCACCTCACTTCTTTAAAAAAATCGACCAAATTCTCCTCATTCCCAGACTGCCAATACAAGCAAATTAAATGAAGTGACACTTAAACTATATCATCTTAAGGTCTCATTGATGTGCATCTTGCATATCGAGCTGGTCTTGTACTTACCCTCATCTCCATTAGGCGTACAAAGGACCTTCGTCCAGCCGTGTGATTGTTTTCTTGCTTCTCTCTATTTCCTTTATTCCGTTCAGACATTCGCTGCACTCACACGAGACATGATATACATGAAAGCAATCACACGTGTCAAGCTTAACATGTATGAAACAGTGCATAAAAAATATCTTCTACAAAGCAACGTTAATTCAATGTGAATACTTCCAACATACCTTATACTCCTCGCTTGCATATCGAGCGCATAACTTCACCCAGATGGTTGGTGTCACCAATGGTGGCACATTCGCGAGTGCTTGTTCATTACTCTCATATTTCTTGTACGTTCTATGTAAATCATAACGAATATGATTAAACCGCTTCCGAAGTGTCTTCGTAACCGTATCACGGTGATTCTTCTTGGTCCAATCGAGTATGAAGTCAGCCTAGGGGTAAACAACAAACGTATTAATTATAATTAGTGCTTGAACTTTATATTAATTACGTTGGGATTTCAAATACTCTATTTGAAAATGTATGAAATTCCAAATCAAGCTAACCTGAACGTGTGTTACCAATTCTTCCTTCTCATTAGCTGGAACGGCATGCCAGCTAGCATGACTCAAGTCCATATGGTGCTTGACCAACCATGTAACCCTTGTAGTAAAATGAGTAGCATTTTCACAACAAGGTGCAGTCTCACCATCCTTAATTCTCAAGGGTATCTTTCCATGCTTTCGTAACTTCTCAAACTCTGTGTTTTTTGCTGCTCCTCGGCCACGCTTCTGGCTTGGTGGTACTAATGTTGTCAATTGACATGTTAGCATCATATATCTCATGTAACAATCATATTAAGCAACCACTAACATACTATGTAAAACAACACCTCAGAAAAATAGAGATATACCATCCGGGTTTGCACTCTGTGAATCAATTGCTGGCATGTCATTGGGTTCTGTGCTCGGGACGCAATCAGGTGGCTCAGTTGAGTCATCTGAGCTTGAGAATGCATCAGCTTGGGCAGTGAGGGGAGGAATGGGTTCTGTATCCTGAACTGAATGGTTTCTTTGAGATCTACCTCGGCCTCGGCCACCCCTCACTCCCTGTGATCGACCTCTACCTCTTCTAGTGATTGGCATATCGAAGGCGAAGGCAACCAATAGAGTATCCCTGCAATCACACTAAGTATATACAATTATACTAATAAACTTTGCCAAATTCTGGGCATAAAGGGGTGTGGGGATTCCTTAGTTGTTGTTTGAACTTAATATATCAATAAACTTTGTCAAATTCTTTGAAAAATAACAAACTAATATATTGCCAAGCATGTATACACAAAATTATACTAAAGTGATAAAAGTCTTCTATTCAACATAATTAAGCATAAAGAGAAAGTCACATCCATTCAATGGAATATCACATATTCTTGAAGTATCACTTGAAGTATCAAGGGCATTCAAACTGCCAATACAATAAGATATTGCCACGCTCAATCCCCCTGGTAATAACTCCTGCAATAGAGGAATAACGGTGGAAAAGACGAGGTCCAAATTAGTGGCGAAATGATATTAGATTGAAGTAAACACAATTACAAATGTGGAATCACGAGGTTATTACCAGCACACAATTTGCTAGTTCATCTCATCCTCCGTTGAGATGCTATCTTCTTCTATGCTACCCTCTAGTTCGGTGTTGTGATCTGAATTGTCTTCGCTGGTATCGTCATTGATAAAACCTTGCTCAAAGTGGTCCCAATTAGACCTTCGCATTACCAACGTCTCAACATCAACCTGCTCCGGTTCAACATTCGGCCTGTGCATGTCTGTTTGCAGTGGGGTGTCATCAGCATGGACACTCACGTAAGCATCACCAGAATTATCCTCTTGGTATGCATCAACATCACTAGAATCAGATTCATTATCTTCAATAAGGGATGATCGTGGAAGGTCATAGACATTTCTATGTATGACCTTTTGGACTACAGACCATTCCCCACGGATGCTGTGATTTTTTAGGTAAAATACCTGTGATGCTTGGGATGCCAAAACAAATGGATCGTCCTTATAAGCTGTCCGCAACATATTCACACTAGTAAGATGTGGTTCCATACGTATCCCTCGTTTGGAATCAGAGATGTCAAACCATTCACATTTGAATAAGTAAACACGACGCCACCCCATGTAGCGTAATTCCAAAATGTCTATTAGTCTACCAAAGAACTCAAGTTTTTCAGATCCTGGTTGTTCACTAATGACCATGACACCGGAGTTTTGGGTGCGACGATGTTCTTCCCGTTTTTTTGTGTGAAATCTTATACCGTTGGTTATGCAACCAGAATAGGACGCACCCCAAGGGTCAGGACCACATGCTAAGGCATATAGATCATCCGAAACTTCTGAGGGATTATCAGCACGCCTAGCTTGAATCTATCACAAGTTCAAATAAGGAATTAAATAAAGTAAAAATTTGAAAAAGTTTTCGCATTAAACAAACATATGTGGCCAAAAAGGAAATAAGGCTGAACTTCCAAATGAGTTTGCATACTTGTGACTTGAACCAGTCTAGAAATTTTGCAGCATGCATACTATCGGCATTATTGGGATACTCTTCACTTACTTGCATGTAGTGCTCACTAGACAAATTGAGATGTAACACCATATAAGTATGTGTAGGGGATGCAACATAAATTAGTATATTGAGAATGGAAAGTGTCTAAGTTGGTAACTAGTTTGGTTACTTACTTTATGTATTCTCCAATCTCTGTGCAGTTATTAAGAACATACCATCTGGCTTTTATAAAAGCATCATCGTCTAATTGGTGACGTGATGCAAAACCCATGGGTCGCACCTTTTGTGAAAAAACAGATAGTCCCTCTCGTACACCCTCTTCTCCTTCATCGACGTTACGTTCAGGAGGATTGAATCTAGTTTCAACATCATGGAGGTACATGGAACAAAAATTCAAGCATTCAACATGGATATAGGCCTCAGCTATTGAACCTTCCGGGTAGGCCTTATTCTTAACATATCTCTTGAATTTTCCGAGATATCTCTCGAAAGGATACATCCACCTATATTGAACTGGCCCTGCAAGCAGGGCCTCACGTGGCAAGTGATAGGCTAAGTGCACCATTATGTCGAAAAAGGTAGGCGGAAAAATCATCTCAAGCTTGCAAAGAATAACGACGATATCAGATTGAAGCCGCGCTAAGACCTCCTTCTTACATGTTCTAGCACACAATTCCTTGAAGAAAGTGCTTAGCTCAGTTAGTGCCAACCGTACATCTTGGCGTAAGTATCCAGAAATTGCAACAGGAAGTAATCTTTGCATGAAAATATGGCAATCATGACTTTTCATCCCCGAGATTTTGCAGTCACTTACACTAACACATCTGGCAATGTTTGAAGCGAAACCATCCGGGAATTTCACACCGTGCAACCAATTACAAAAACCAGTTCGCTCAAATCCATACAACGTATAACATGCTTGTGGCATAC